>NC_092377.1:58558568-60958568 GCF_030028105.1 Mobula birostris
GAGTAACCCCACCTACTGTGGTATCAGGGAGGAGTGAGTAAACCCACCCACTTAGGATCGATCAGGAGTGAGTAACCCTTCCGACTGTGGCATCGGGGAACTGTGAGTAACCCCACCCATTGTGGTATTGGTGAATTGTGAGTAACCCCATCCACTGTGGTATCGGGGAACTTTAGGTAACCCCACCCACTGTGATATCGGGGAGGAGTGATTAATCCCACCCACTGTGGTTTCGGGGAGGTGTACGTAACCCCACCCACTGTGGTATTGGGGATCTGTGAGTAACCCCACCCACTGTGGTATTGGGGAGGAGTGAGTAATCCCACCCACTGTGGTTTCGGGGAGGTGTGCGTTACCCCACCCACTGTGGTATTGCGGATTTGTGAGTAACCCCACCCACTGTGATATCGGGGAGGAGTGAGTAATACCACCCACTGTGATTTCGGGGAGGTGTGTGTAACCCCACCCACTGTGGTATTGCGGATCTGTGAGTAACCCCACCCACTGTGATATCGGGGAGGAGTGAGTAATCGCACCCTCTGTGGTTTCGGGGAGGTGTGCGTAACCCCACCCACTGTGGTATTGGGGATGTGTGAGTCACCCCACCCACTGTGGTATCGGGGAGGTGTGAGTAACCCCACCGACTGTGGTGTCGGGGAGGAATGAGTAACCCTACCGACTGTGGTATCGGGCAGGAGTGAGTAACCCCACCCACTCTGGTATCGGGGAGGAGTAAATAACCCCACGCACTGTGGTATCGGGGAACTGTGAGTAACCCCATCCACAGTGGTATTCAGTAGGTGCCAGTAACCCCACCCACTGTGGTATTGGGGAGGAGTGAGTAACCCCATCTTCTGTGGTATTGGGGAGAAGTGAGTCACCCCACCCACTGTGGTATCGGGGACATGTGAGTAAACCCATCCACTTGGGATCGAGGAGGAGTGAGTAACCACTCCGACTGTGGTATCGGGGAGGAGTGAGTCACCCCACCCACTGTGGTATCGGGGAGGTGTGAGTAACCCCTCCGACTGTGGTATCGGGGAACTGTGAGTAACCCCACCCACTGTGTTTCTGTGGAGGTGTGAGTAACCCCACCCACTGTGGTGTCGGGGAGGATTGTGTAACCCCACCCACTGTGGTGTCGGGGAGGAGTGAGTAAGCCACCCACTGTGGTACCGGGAAACTGTGAGTAACCCCACCCACTGTGGTATCGGGGAGGAGTGAGTAACCCCACATACAGTGGCATCGGGGAACTGTGAGTAAACCCACCCGCTGTGGTATCGGGTAACTGTGACTAACCCCACCCACTGTGGTATCGGGTAACTATGAGTAACCACACCCACTGTGGTATCAGGGAGGTGTGAGTAACCCCACCCACTGTGGTATCGGAGGGAACTGTGAGTAACCCCACCCACTGTGGTATCGGGGAAATGTGAGTAACCCCACCCACTGTGGTATCGGGGAGGTATGAGTAACCCCACCTACTCTGTATCGGGGAACTGTGAGTAACCCCACCCATTGTGGTACCGGGGAAGAGTGAGTAACCCCACTCACTGTGGTATCGGGGGAGGAGTGAGTAACACCACCCACTGTGATATCGGGGAACTGTGAGTAACCCCACCCACTGTGGTATCGGGGGCGGAGTGAGTAACCCCACCAACTGTGGTATTGGAGAGGAGTGAGTCACCCCACCCATTGTTGTATCGGTGAACTGTGAGTAACCCCACCCACTGTGGTATTGGGGAGGAGTGAGTAACCCCACCCACTGTGGTATCGGGGATGTGTGAGTAACCCCACCCACTGTGGTATCGGGGAACTGTGTGTAACCCAACCGACTGTGGTATCGGGGAGGAATGAGTAACCGCACCCACTGTGTTATCGGGGAGCAGTGAGTAACCCCACCCACTGTGTGTATCAGGGAGGAGCGAGTAACCCGACGCACAGTGGTATCGGGAGGAGTGTGTTACCCCACCCACTGTGGTACTGGGGAACTGTGAGTAACCCCACCTACTGTGGTATCAGGGAGGAGTGAGTAAACCCACCCACTTGGGATCGATCAGGAGTGAGTAACCCCACCCACTGTGGTATCGGGGAGGTGTTAGTAACCCCACCCACTGTGGTATCGGGGAGGTGTTAGTAACCCCACCGACTGTGGTATTGTGGAGGAGTGAGTCACCCCACCCATTGTTATATCGGTGAACTGTGAGTAACCCCACCCACTATGGTATCGAGGATCTGTGAGTAACCCCACCCTACTGTGGTATAGGGGCAGTGTGAATAACCCCACGCACTGTGGTATCAGAGAGGAGTGAGTAACCCCACGCGCTGTGGTATCGGGGAACTGTGAGTAACCCCACCCACTGTGGTATCGGGGAACTGTGAGTAACCCCACCCACTGTGGTATCGGGGAGGAGTGAGTAACCCCACCGACTGTGGTATCGGGAGGAGTGTGTTACCCCACCCACTGTGGTACTGGGGAACTGTGAGTAACCCCACCCACTGTGGTATCGGGGAGGTGTTAGTACCCCCACCGACTGTGGTAATGGGGAGGAGTGAGTCACCCCACCCATTGTTATATCGGTGAACTGTGAGTAACCTCACCCACTATGGTATCGAGGATCTGTGAGTAACACCACCCACTGTGGTATAGGGGCAGAGTGAGTAACCCCACGCAATGTGGTATCAGAGAGGAGTGAGTAACCCCACCCACTGTTGGATCGAGGAGGCGTGAGTAACCCCACCCACTGTGGTATCGGGGAGGAGTGAGTAGCCCACCCACTGTGGTAGCGGGGAGGTGTGAGAAACCCCACCAACTGTGGTATCGGGTAATTGTGAGTAACCCCACCCACTGTGGTATCGGGGAGGTGTGAGTAACCCCACCCACTGTGGTATCGGGGAGGTTTGAGGAACCGCACCCACTGTGGTTTCAGGGAACTGTGAGTAACCCCACCAACTGTGGTATCGAGGAACTGTGAGAAACCCCACCCACTGTGGTATCGGGGAAGAGTGAGTAACCGCTCCCACTGTAGTATTGGGGAGGAGGGAGTCACCTCACCCACTGTGGTATCGGGGAGAAGTGAGTCACCCCACCCACTGTGGTATCGGGGAAATGTGAGTAACCCCACCCACTGTGGTATCGGGGAGGAGTGAGTAATCCCACCCACTGTGGTTTCGGGGAGGTGTGCGTAACCCCACCCACTGTGGTATTGCGGATCTGTAACCCCACCCACTGTGATATCGGGGAGGAGTGAGTAATCCCACCCACTGTGGTTTCGGGGAGGTGTGAGAAACCCCACCCACTGTGGTATCGGGGAACTGTGAGTAACCCCACCCACTGTGGTATCGGGGAACTGCGAGAAACCCCACCCACTGTGGTATCGGGGAGATGTGAGTAACCCCACCCACTGTGGTATTGTGGATCTGTGAGTAAACCCATCCACTGTGATATCGGGGAGGAGAGAGTAATCCCACCCACTGTGGTTTCGGGGAGGTGTGCATAACCCCACCCACTGTGGTATTGGGGATGTGTGAGTAACCCCACCCACTGTGGTATCGCGGAGGAATGAGTAACCCCACCGACTTTGGTAATGGGGAGGAGTGAGTAACCCCACCCACTATGGTATCGTGGAGGAGTGAGTAACCCCACCCACTGTGGTATCGGGGATGTGTGCGTAACTACTCCCGCTGTGGTATCGGGTAACTGTGAGTAGCCCCACCCACTGTGGTATTGGGGAGGAGTGAGTAACCCCACCCACTGTGGTATCAGGGAGTATTGAGTAACCCCACCCACTGTGGGATTGGGGAGGAGTGAGTCACCCCAGCCATTGTGGTATCGGTGAACTGTCAGTAACCCCACCCACTGTGTGTATCAGAGAGGAGCGAGTGACCCCACCCGCTTTGGTATCGGGGAACTGTGAGTAACCCCACCCACTGTGGTATCGGGGAACTGTGAGTAACCCCACCCATTGTGGTACCGGGGAAGAGTGAGTAACCCCACTCACTGTGGTATCGGGGAGGAGTGAGTAACACCACCCACTGTGATATCGGGGAACTGTGAGTAACCCCACCCACTGTGGTATCGGGGGCGGAGTGAGTAACCCCACCAACTGTGGTAGTGGAGAGGAGTGAGTCACCCCACCCATTGTTGTATCGGTGAACTGTGAGTAACCCCACCCACTGTGGTATTGGGGAGGAGTGAGTAACCCCACCCACTGTGGTATCGGGGATGTGTGAGTAACCCCACCCACTGTGGTATCGGGGAACTGTGTGTAACCCAACCGACTGTGGTATCGGGGAGGAATGAGTAACCGCACCCACTGTGTTATCGGGGAGCAGTGAGTAACCCCACCCACTGCGTGTATCAGGGAGGAGCGAGTAACCCGACGCACAGTGGTATCGGGAGGAGTGTGTTACCCCACCCACTGTGGTACTGGGGAACTGTGAGTAACCCCACCTACTGTGGTATCAGGGAGGAGTGAGTAAACCCACCCACTTGGGATCGATCAGGAGTGAGTAACCCCACCCACTGTGGTATCGGGGAGGTGTTAGTAACCCCACCCACTGTGGTATCGGGGAGGTGTTAGTAACCCCACCGACTGTGGTATTGTGGAGGAGTGAGTCACCCCACCCATTGTTATATCGGTGAACTGTGAGTAACCCCACCCACTATGGTATCGAGGATCTGTGAGTAACCCCACCCTACTGTGGTATAGGGGCAGTGTGAATAACCCCACGCACTGTGGTATCAGAGAGGAGTGAGTAACCCCACGCGCTGTGGTATCGGGGAACTGTGAGTAACCCCACCCACTGTGGTATCGGGGAACTGTGAGTAACCCCACCCACTGTGGTATCGGGGAGGAGTGAGTAACCCCACCGACTGTGGTATCGGGAGGAGTGTGTTACCCCACCCACTGTGGTACTGGGGAACTGTGAGTAACCCCACCCACTGTGGTATCGGGGAGGTGTTAGTACCCCCACCGACTGTGGTAATGGGGAGGAGTGAGTCACCCCACCCATTGTTATATCGGTGAACTGTGAGTAACCTCACCCACTATGGTATCGAGGATCTGTGAGTAACGCCACCCACTGTGGTATAGGGGCAGAGTGAGTAACCCCACGCAATGTGGTATCAGAGAGGAGTGAGTAACCCCACCCACTGTTGGATCGAGGAGGAGTGAGTAACCCCACCCACTGTGGTATCGGGGAGGAGTGAGTAGCCCACCCACTGTGGTAGCGGGGAGGTGTGAGAAACCCCACCCACTGTGGTATCGGGTAATTGTGAGTAACCCCACCCACTGTGGTATCGGGGAGGTGTGAGTAACCCCACCCACTGTGGTATCGGGGAGGTTTGAGGAACCGCACCCACTGTGGTTTCAGGGAACTGTGAGTAACCCCACCAACTGTGGTATCGAGGAACTGTGAGAAACCCCACCCACTGTGGTATCGGGGAAGAGTGAGTAACCGCTCCCACTGTAGTATTGGGGAGGAGGGAGTCACCCCACCCACTGTGGTATCGGGGAGAAGTGAGTCACCCCACCCACTGTGGTATCGGGGAAATGTGAGTAACCCCACCCACTGTGGTATCGGGGAGGAGTGAGTAATCCCACCCACTGTGGTTTCGGGGAGGTGTGCGTAACCCCACCCACTGTGGTATTGCGGATCTGTGAGTAACCCCACCCACTGTGATATCGGGGAGGAGTGAGTAATCCCACCCACTGTGGTTTCGGGGAGGTGTGAGAAACCCCATCCACTGTGGTATCGGGGAACTGTGAGTAACCCCACCCACTGTGGTATCGGGGAACTGCGAGAAACCCCACCCACTGTGGTATCGGGGAGATGTGAGTAACCCCACCCACTGTGGTATTGTGGATCTGTGAGTAAACCCATCCACTGTGATATCGGGGAGGAGAGAGTAATCCCACCCACTGTGGTTTCGGGGAGGTGTGCATAACCCCACCCACTGTGGTATTGGGGATGTGTGAGTAACCCCACCCACTGTGGTATCGCGGAGGAATGACTAACCCCACCGACTTTGGTAATGGGGAGGAGTGAGTAACCCCACCCACTATGGTATCGTGGAGGAGTGAGTAACCCCACCCACTGTGGTATCGGGGATGTGTGCGTAACTACTCCCGCTGTGGTATCGGGTAACTGTGAGTAGCCCCACCCACTGTGGTATTGGGGAGGAGTGAGTAACCCCACCCACTGTGGTATCAGGGAGTATTGAGTAACCCCACCCACTGTGGTATTGGGGAGGTGTGAGTAACCCCACCCACTATGGTATTGGGGAGATGTGAGTGCCCCACCCACTGTGGGATTGGGGAGGAGTGAGTCACCCCAGCCATTGTGGTATCGGTGAACTGTCAGTAACCCCACCCACTGTGTGTATCAGAGAGGAGCGAGTGACCCCACCCGCTTTGGTATCGGGGAACTGTGAGTAACCCCACCCACTGTGGTATCGGGGAACTGTGAGTAACCCCACCCACTGTGGTATCGGGGAGGAGTGAGTAATCCCACCCACTGTGGTTTTTGGAAGGTGTGAGAAACCCCACCCACTGTGGTATCGGGTAACTGAGTAACCCCACCCACTGTGGTATCGGGGAGGTGTGAGTAACCCCACCCACTGTGGTATCGGGGAACTGTGAGTAACCCCACCCACTGTGGTATCGGGGAACTGCGAGAAACCCCACCCACTGTGGTATCGAGGAGGTGTGAGTAACCCCACCCACTGTGGTATTGTGGATCTGTGAGTAAACCCACCCACTGTGATATCGGGGAGGAGAGAGTAATCCCACCCACTGTGGTTTTGGGAGGTGTGCATAACCCCACCCACTGTGGTATTGGGGATGTGTGAGTAACCCCACCCACTGTGGTATCGGGGAGGTGTGAGTAACCCCATCCACTGTGGTATCGCGGAGGAATGAGTAACCCCACCGACTGTGGTAATGGGGAGGAGTGAGTAACCCCACCCACTGTGGTATCGTGCAGGAGTGAGTCACCCCACCCACTGTGGTATCGGGGATTTGTGAGTAACCCCACGTACAATGGTATTAGGGAGTTGTGAGTAACCCCACCCGCTGTGATATCGGGGAACTGTGAGTAACCCCACCCACTGTGGTATCAGGGAGGAGTGTGTAAACCCACCCACTTGGGATCGATCAGGAGTGAGTAACCCCACCCACTGTGGTATCGGGGAGAAATGAGTAACCCCACCCACTGTGGTATCGGGGAACTGCGAGAAACCCCACCCACTGTGGTATCGAGGAGGTGTGAGTAACCCCACCCACTGTGGTATTGTGGATCTGTGAGTAAACCCACCCACTGTGATATCGGGGAGGCGAGAGTAATCCCACCCACTGTGGTTTTGGGAGGTGTGCATAACCCCACCCACTGTGGTATTGGGGATGTGTGAGTAACCCCACCCACTGTGGTATCGGGGAGGTGTGAGTAACCCCATCCACTGTGGTATCGGGGAGGAGTGTGTAAACCCACCCATGTGGTATTGGGGAGGAGTGAGTAACCCCACCCACTGTGGTATCAGGGAGTATTGAGTAACCCCACCCACTGTGGTATTGGGGAGGTGTGAGTAACCCCACCCACTATGGTATTGGGGAGATGTGAGTGCCCCATCCACTGTGGGATTGGGGAGGAGTGAGTCACCCCAGCCATTGTGGTATCGGTGAACTGTGAGTAACCCCACCCACTGTGTGTATCAGAGAGGAGCGAATGACCCCTCCTGCTTTGATATCGGGGAACTGTGAGTAACCCCACCCACTGTGGTATCGGGGAGGAGTGAGTAACCCGACGCACAGTGGTATCGGGAGGAGTGTGTTACCCCACCCACTGTGGTACTGGGGAACTGTGAGTAACCCCACCTACTGTGGTATCAGGGAGGAGTGAGTAAACCCACCCACTTAGGATCGATCAGGAGTGAGTAACCCTTCCGACTGTGGCATCGGGGAACTGTGAGTAACCCCACCCATTGTGGTATTGGTGAATTGTGAGTAACCCCATCCACTGTGGTATCGGGGAACTTTAGGTAACCCCACCCACTGTGATATCGGGGAGGAGTGATTAATCCCACCCACTGTGGTTTCGGGGAGGTGTACGTAACCCCACCCACTGTGGTATTGGGGATCTGTGAGTAACCCCACCCACTGTGGTATTGGGGAGGAGTGAGTAATCCCACCCACTGTGGTTTCGGGGAGGTGTGCGTTACCCCACCCACTGTGGTATTGCGGATTTGTGAGTAACCCCACCCACTGTGATATCGGGGAGGAGTGAGTAATACCACCCACTGTGATTTCGGGGAGGTGTGTGTAACCCCACCCACTGTGGTATTGCGGATCTGTGAGTAACCCCACCCACTGTGATATCGGGGAGGAGTGAGTAATCGCACCCTCTGTGGTTTCGGGGAGGTGTGCGTAACCCCACCCACTGTGGTATTGGGGATGTGTGAGTCACCCCACCCACTGTGGTATCGGGGAGGTGTGAGTAACCCCACCGACTGTGGTGTCGGGGAGGAATGAGTAACCCTACCGACTGTGGTATCGGGCAGGAGTGAGTAACCCCACCCACTCTGGTATCGGGGAGGAGTAAATAACCCCACGCACTGTGGTATCGGGGAACTGTGAGTAACCCCATCCACAGTGGTATTCAGTAGGTGCCAGTAACCCCACCCACTGTGGTATTGGGGAGGAGTGAGTAACCCCATCTTCTGTGGTATTGGGGAGAAGTGAGTCACCCCACCCACTGTGGTATCGGGGACATGTGAGTAAACCCATCCACTTGGGATCGAGGAGGAGTGAGTAACCACTCCGACTGTGGTATCGGGGAGGAGTGAGTCACCCCACCCACTGTGGTATCGGGGAGGTGTGAGTAACCCCTCCGACTGTGGTATCGGGGAACTGTGAGTAACCCCACCCACTGTGTTTCTGTGGAGGTGTGAGTAACCCCACCCACTGTGGTGTCGGGGAGGATTGTGTAACCCCACCCACTGTGGTGTCGGGGAGGAGTGAGTAAGCCACCCACTGTGGTACCGGGAAACTGTGAGTAACCCCACCCACTGTGGTATCGGGGAGGAGTGAGTAACCCCACATACAGTGGCATCGGGGAACTGTGAGTAAACCCACCCGCTGTGGTATCGGGTAACTGTGACTAACCCCACCCACTGTGGTATCGGGTAACTATGAGTAACCACACCCACTGTGGTATCAGGGAGGTGTGAGTAACCCCACCCACTGTGGTATCGGAGGGAACTGTGAGTAACCCCACCCACTGTGGTATCGGGGAAATGTGAGTAACCCCACCCACTGTGGTATCGGGGAGGTATGAGTAACCCCACCTACTCTGTATCGGGGAACTGTGAGTAACCCCACCCATTGTGGTACCGGGGAAGAGTGAGTAACCCCACTCACTGTGGTATCGGGGAGGAGTGAGTAACACCACCCACTGTGATATCGGGGAACTGTGAGTAACCCCACCCACTGTGGTATCGGGGGCGGAGTGAGTAACCCCACCAACTGTGGTATTGGAGAGGAGTGAGTCACCCCACCCATTGTTGTGTCGGTGAACTGTGAGTAACCCCACCCACTGTGGTATTGGGGAGGAGTGAGTAACCCCACCCACTGTGGTATCGGGGATGTGTGAGTAACCCCACCCACTGTGGTATCGGGGAACTGTGTGTAACCCAACCGACTGTGGTATCGGGGAGGAATGAGTAACCGCACCCACTGTGTTATCGGGGAGCAGTGAGTAACCCCACCCACTGTGTGTATCAGGGAGGAGCGAGTAACCCGACGCACAGTGGTATCGGGAGGAGTGTGTTACCCCACCCACTGTGGTACTGGGGAACTGTGAGTAACCCCACCTACTGTGGTATCAGGGAGGAGTGAGTAAACCCACCCACTTGGGATCGATCAGGAGTGAGTAACCCCACCCACTGTGGTATCGGGGAGGTGTTAGTAACCCCACCCACTGTGGTATCGGGGAGGTGTTAGTAACCCCACCGACTGTGGTATTGTGGAGGAGTGAGTCACCCCACCCATTGTTATATCGGTGAACTGTGAGTAACCCCACCCACTATGGTATCGAGGATCTGTGAGTAACCCCACCCTACTGTGGTATAGGGGCAGTGTGAATAACCCCACGCACTGTGGTATCAGAGAGGAGTGAGTAACCCCACGCGCTGTGGTATCGGGGAACTGTGAGTAACCCCACCCACTGTGGTATCGGGGAACTGTGAGTAACCCCACCCACTGTGGTATCGGGGAGGAGTGAGTAACCCCACCGACTGTGGTATCGGGAGGAGTGTGTTACCCCACCCACTGTGGTACTGGGGAACTGTGAGTAACCCCACCCACTGTGGTATCGGGGAGGTGTTAGTACCCCCACCGACTGTGGTAATGGGGAGGAGTGAGTCACCCCACCCATTGTTATATCGGTGAACTGTGAGTAACCTCACCCACTATGGTATCGAGGATCTGTGAGTAACACCACCCACTGTGGTATAGGGGCAGAGTGAGTAACCCCACGCAATGTGGTATCAGAGAGGAGTGAGTAACCCCACCCACTGTTGGATCGAGGAGGCGTGAGTAACCCCACCCACTGTGGTATCGGGGAGGAGTGAGTAGCCCACCCACTGTGGTAGCGGGGAGGTGTGAGAAACCCCACCAACTGTGGTATCGGGTAATTGTGAGTAACCCCACCCACTGTGGTATCGGGGAGGTGTGAGTAACCCCACCCACTGTGGTATCGGGGAGGTTTGAGGAACCGCACCCACTGTGGTTTCAGGGAACTGTGAGTAACCCCACCAACTGTGGTATCGAGGAACTGTGAGAAACCCCACCCACTGTGGTATCGGGGAAGAGTGAGTAACCGCTCCCACTGTAGTATTGGGGAGGAGGGAGTCACCTCACCCACTGTGGTATCGGGGAGAAGTGAGTCACCCCACCCACTGTGGTATCGGGGAAATGTGAGTAACCCCACCCACTGTGGTATCGGGGAGGAGTGAGTAATCCCACCCACTGTGGTTTCGGGGAGGTGTGCGTAACCCCACCCACTGTGGTATTGCGGATCTGTAACCCCACCCACTGTGATATCGGGGAGGAGTGAGTAATCCCACCCACTGTGGTTTCGGGGAGGTGTGAGAAACCCCACCCACTGTGGTATCGGGGAACTGTGAGTAACCCCACCCACTGTGGTATCGGGGAACTGCGAGAAACCCCACCCACTGTGGTATCGGGGAGATGTGAGTAACCCCACCCACTGTGGTATTGTGGATCTGTGAGTAAACCCATCCACTGTGATATCGGGGAGGAGAGAGTAATCCCACCCACTGTGGTTTCGGGGAGGTGTGCATAACCCCACCCACTGTGGTATTGGGGATGTGTGAGTAACCCCACCCACTGTGGTATCGCGGAGGAATGAGTAACCCCACCGACTTTGGTAATGGGGAGGAGTGAGTAACCCCACCCACTATGGTATCGTGGAGGAGTGAGTAACCCCACCCACTGTGGTATCGGGGATGTGTGCGTAACTACTCCCGCTGTGGTATCGGGTAACTGTGAGTAGCCCCACCCACTGTGGTATTGGGGAGGAGTGAGTAACCCCACCCACTGTGGTATCAGGGAGTATTGAGTAACCCCACCCACTGTGGGATTGGGGAGGAGTGAGTCACCCCAGCCATTGTGGTATCGGTGAACTGTCAGTAACCCCACCCACTGTGTGTATCAGAGAGGAGCGAGTGACCCCACCCGCTTTGGTATCGGGGAACTGTGAGTAACCCCACCCACTGTGGTATCGGGGAACTGTGAGTAACCCCACCCATTGTGGTACCGGGGAAGAGTGAGTAACCCCACTCACTGTGGTATCGGGGAGGAGTGAGTAACACCACCCACTGTGATATCGGGGAACTGTGAGTAACCCCACCCACTGTGGTATCGGGGGCGGAGTGAGTAACCCCACCAACTGTGGTATTGGAGAGGAGTGAGTCACCCCACCCATTGTTGTATCGGTGAACTGTGAGTAACCCCACCCACTGTGGTATTGGGGAGGAGTGAGTAACCCCACCCACTGTGGTATCGGGGATGTGTGAGTAACCCCACCCACTGTGGTATCGGGGAACTGTGTGTAACCCAACCGACTGTGGTATCGGGGAGGAATGAGTAACCGCACCCACTGTGTTATCGGGGAGCAGTGAGTAACCCCACCCACTGCGTGTATCAGGGAGGAGCGAGTAACCCGACGCACAGTGGTATCGGGAGGAGTGTGTTACCCCACCCACTGTGGTACTGGGGAACTGTGAGTAACCCCACCTACTGTGGTATCAGGGAGGAGTGAGTAAACCCACCCACTTGGGATCGATCAGGAGTGAGTAACCCCACCCACTGTGGTATCGGGGAGGTGTTAGTAACCCCACCCACTGTGGTATCGGGGAGGTGTTAGTAACCCCACCGACTGTGGTATTGTGGAGGAGTGAGTCACCCCACCCATTGTTATATCGGTGAACTGTGAGTAACCCCACCCACTATGGTATCGAGGATCTGTGAGTAACCCCACCCTACTGTGGTATAGGGGCAGTGTGAATAACCCCACGCACTGTGGTATCAGAGAGGAGTGAGTAACCCCACGCGCTGTGGTATCGGGGAACTGTGAGTAACCCCACCCACTGTGGTATCGGGGAACTGTGAGTAACCCCACCCACTGTGGTATCGGGGAGGAGTGAGTAACCCCACCGACTGTGGTATCGGGAGGAGTGTGTTACCCCACCCACTGTGGTACTGGGGAACTGTGAGTAACCCCACCCACTGTGGTATCGGGGAGGTGTTAGTACCCCCACCGACTGTGGTAATGGGGAGGAGTGAGTCACCCCACCCATTGTTATATCGGTGAACTGTGAGTAACCTCACCCACTATGGTATCGAGGATCTGTGAGTAACGCCACCCACTGTGGTATAGGGGCAGAGTGAGTAACCCCACGCAATGTGGTATCAGAGAGGAGTGAGTAACCCCACCCACTGTTGGATCGAGGAGGAGTGAGTAACCCCACCCACTGTGGTATCGGGGAGGAGTGAGTAGCCCACCCACTGTGGTAGCGGGGAGGTGTGAGAAACCCCACCCACTGTGGTATCGGGTAATTGTGAGTAACCCCACCCACTGTGGTATCGGGGAGGTGTGAGTAACCCCACCCACTGTGGTATCGGGGAGGTTTGAGGAACCGCACCCACTGTGGTTTCAGGGAACTGTGAGTAACCCCACCAACTGTGGTATCGAGGAACTGTGAGAAACCCCACCCACTGTGGTATCGGGGAAGAGTGAGTAACCGCTCCCACTGTAGTATTGGGGAGGAGGGAGTCACCCCACCCACTGTGGTATCGGGGAGAAGTGAGTCACCCCACCCACTGTGGTATCGGGGAAATGTGAGTAACCCCACCCACTGTGGTATCGGGGAGGAGTGAGTAATCCCACCCACTGTGGTTTCGGGGAGGTGTGCGTAACCCCACCCACTGTGGTATTGCGGATCTGTGAGTAACCCCACCCACTGTGATATCGGGGAGGAGTGAGTAATCCCACCCACTGTGGTTTCGGGGAGGTGTGAGAAACCCCATCCACTGTGGTATCGGGGAACTGTGAGTAACCCCACCCACTGTGGTATCGGGGAACTGCGAGAAACCCCACCCACTGTGGTATCGGGGAGATGTGAGTAACCCCACCCACTGTGGTATTGTGGATCTGTGAGTAAACCCATCCACTGTGATATCGGGGAGGAGAGAGTAATCCCACCCACTGTGGTTTCGGGGAGGTGTGCATAACCCCACCCACTGTGGTATTGGGGATGTGTGAGTAACCCCACCCACTGTGGTATCGCGGAGGAATGACTAACCCCACCGACTTTGGTAATGGGGAGGAGTGAGTAACCCCACCCACTATGGTATCGTGGAGGAGTGAGTAACCCCACCCACTGTGGTATCGGGGATGTGTGCGTAACTACTCCCGCTGTGGTATCGGGTAACTGTGAGTAGCCCCACCCACTGTGGTATTGGGGAGGAGTGAGTAACCCCACCCACTGTGGTATCAGGGAGTATTGAGTAACCCCACCCACTGTGGTATTGGGGAGGTGTGAGTAACCCCACCCACTATGGTATTGGGGAGATGTGAGTGCCCCACCCACTGTGGGATTGGGGAGGAGTGAGTCACCCCAGCCATTGTGGTATCGGTGAACTGTCAGTAACCCCACCCACTGTGTGTATCAGAGAGGAGCGAGTGACCCCACCCGCTTTGGTATCGGGGAACTGTGAGTAACCCCACCCACTGTGGTATCGGGGAACTGTGAGTAACCCCACCCACTGTGGTATCGGGGAGGAGTGAGTAATCCCACCCACTGTGGTTTTTGGAAGGTGTGAGAAACCCCACCCACTGTGGTATCGGGTAACTGAGTAACCCCACCCACTGTGGTATCGGGGAGGTGTGAGTAACCCCACCCACTGTGGTATCGGGGAACTGTGAGTAACCCCACCCACTGTGGTATCGGGGAACTGCGAGAAACCCCACCCACTGTGGTATCGAGGAGGTGTGAGTAACCCCACCCACTGTGGTATTGTGGATCTGTGAGTAAACCCACCCACTGTGATATCGGGGAGGAGAGAGTAATCCCACCCACTGTGGTTTTGGGAGGTGTGCATAACCCCACCCACTGTGGTATTGGGGATGTGTGAGTAACCCCACCCACTGTGGTATCGGGGAGGTGTGAGTAACCCCATCCACTGTGGTATCGCGGAGGAATGAGTAACCCCACCGACTGTGGTAATGGGGAGGAGTGAGTAACCCCACCCACTGTGGTATCGTGCAGGAGTGAGTCACCCCACCCACTGTGGTATCGGGGATTTGTGAGTAACCCCACGTACAATGGTATTAGGGAGTTGTGAGTAACCCCACCCGCTGTGATATCGGGGAACTGTGAGTAACCCCACCCACTGTGGTATCAGGGAGGAGTGTGTAAACCCACCCACTTGGGATCGATCAGGAGTGAGTAACCCCACCCCCTGTGGTATCGGGGAGGTGTGAGTAACCCGACCTACTGTTGTATCGGGTAACTGTGAGTAACCCCACCCACACTGGTATCGGGGAAGAGTGAGTAACCCCACCCACTGTGGTATCAGGGAGGTGTTAGTAACCCCACCGACTGTGGTATTGTGGAGGAGTGAGTCACCCCACCCATTGTTATATCGGTGAACTGTGAGTAACCCCACCCACTATGGTATCGAGGATCTGTGAGTAACCCCACCCTACTGTGGTATAGGGGCAGATTGAATAACCCCACGCACTGTGGTATCAGAGAGGAGTGAGTAACCCCACGCGCTGTGGTATCGGGGAACTGTGAGTAACCCCACCCACTGTGGTATCGGGGAACTGTGAGTAACCCCACCCACTGTGGTATCGGGGAGGAGTGAGTAACCCAACCGACTGTGGTATCGGGAGGAGTGTGTTACCCCACCCACCGTGGTACTGGGGGACTGTGAGTAACCCCACCCACTGTGGTATCGGGGAGGAGTGAGTAACCCCACCCACTGTGGTATCGGGGAGGTGTTAGTACCCCCACCGACTGTGGTAATGGGGAGGAGTGAGTCACCCCACCCATTGTTATATCGGTGAACTGTGAGTAACCTCACCCACTATGGTATCGAGGATCTGTGAGTAACCCCACCCACTGTGGTATAGGGGCAGAGTGAGTAACCCCACGCAATGTGGTATCAGAGAGGAGTGAGTAACCCCACCCACTGTTGGATCGAGGAGGAGTGAGTAACCCCACCCACTGTGGTATCGGGGAGGAGTGAGTATCCCACCCCCTGTGGTAGCGGGGAGGTGTGAGAAACCCCACCCACTGTGGTATCGGGTAAATGTGAGTAACCCCACCCACTGTGGTATCGGGGAGGTGTGAGTAACCCCACCCACTGTGGTATCGGGGAGGTTTGAGGAACCGCACCCACTGTGGTTTCAGGGAACTGTGAGTAACCCCACCAACTGTGGTATCGAGGAACTCTGAGAAACCCCACCCACTGTGGTATCGGGGAAGAGTGAGTAACCGCTCCCACTGTAGTATTGGGGAGGAGTGAGTAACCCCACCCACTGTGGTATCGGGGAGAAGTGAGTCACCCCACCCACTGTGGTATCGAGGAAATGTGAGTAACCACACCCACTGTGGTATCGGGGAGGAGTGAGTAATCCCACCCACTGTGGTTTCGGGGAGGTGTGCGTAACCCCACCCACTGTGGTATTGCGGATCTGTGAGTCACCCCACCCACTGTGATATCGGGGAGGAGTGAGTAATCCCACCCACTGTGGTTTCGGGGAGGTGTGAGAAACCCCACCCACTGTGGTATCGGGTAACTGAGTAACCCAACCCACTGTGGTATCGGGGAGGTGTGAGTAACCCCACCCACTGTGGTATCGGGGAAATGTGAGTAACCCCACCCACTGTGGTATCGGGGAACTGCGAGAAACCCCACCCACTGTGATATCGGGGAGATGTGAGTAACCCCACCCACTGTGGTATTGTGGATGTGTGAGTGAACCCACCCACTGTGATATCGGGGAGGAGAGAGTAATCCCACCCAGTGTGGTTTCGGGGAGGTGTGCATAACCCCACCCACTGTGGTATTGGGGATGTGTGAGCAACCCCACCCACTGTGGTATCGGGGAGGTGTGAGTAACCCCACCCACTGTGGTATCGCGGAGGAATGAGTAACCCCACCGACTTTGGTAATGGGGAGGAGTGAGTAACCCCACCCACTGTGGTATCGTGGAGGAGTGAGTAACCCCACCCACTGTGGTATAGGGGATGTGTGCGTAACTACTCCCGCTGTGGTATCGGGTAACTGTGAGTAGCCCCACCCATTGTGGTATTGGGGAGGAGTGAGTAACCCCACCCACTGTGGTATCAGGGAGTATTGAGTAACCCCACCCACTGTGGTATTGGGGAGGTGTGAGTAACCCCACCCACTATGGTATTGGGGAGATGTGAGTGCCCCACCCACTGTGGGATTGGGGAGGAGTGAGTCACCCCAGCCATTGTGGTATCGGTGAACTGTCAGTAACCCCACCCACTGTGTGTATCAGAGAGGAGCGAGTGACCCCACCCGCTTTGGTATCGGGGAACTGTGAGTAACCCCACCCACTGTGGTATCGGGGAACTGTGAGTAACCCCACCCACTGTGGTATCGGGGAGGAGTGAGTAACCCCACCCACTGTGGTATCGGGGAGGAGTGAGTATCCCACCCACTGTGGTAGCGGGGAGGTGTGAGAAACCCCACCCACTGTGGTATCGGGTAAATGTGAGTAACCCCACCCACTGTGGTATCGGGGAGGTGTGAGTAACCCCACCCACTGTGGTATCGGGGAGGTTTGAGGAACCGCACCCACTGTGGTTTCAGGGAACTGTGAGTAACCCCACCAACTGTGGTATCGAGGAACTGTGAGAAACCCCACCCACTGTGGTATCGGGGAAGAGTGAGTAACCGCTCCCACTGTAGTATTGGGGAGGAGTGAGTAACCCCACCCACTGTGGTATCGGGGAGAAGTGAGTCACCCCACCCACTGTGGTATCGAGGAAATGTGAGTAACCCCACCCACTGTGGTATCGTGGAGGAGTGAGTAACCCCACCCACTGTGGTATCGGGGATGTGTGCGTAACTACTCCCGCTGTGGTATCGGGTAACTGTGAGTAGCCCCACCCATTGTGGTATTGGGGAGGAGTGAGTAACCCCACCCACTGTGGTATCAGGAAGTATTGAGTAACCCCACCCACTGTGGTATTGGGGAGAAGTGAGTCACCCCACCCACTGTGGTATCGAGGAAATGTGAGTAACCCCACCCACTGTGGTATCGGGGAGGAGTGAGTAATCCCACCCACTGTGGTTTCGGGGAGGTGTGCGTAACCCCACCCACTGTGGCATTGCGGATCTGTGAGTAACCCCACCCACTGTGATATCGGGGAGGAGAGAGTAATCCCACCCAGTGTGGTTTCGGGGAGATGTGCATAACCCCACCCACTGTGGTATTGGGGATGTGTGAGTAACCCCACCCACTGTGGTATCGGGGAGGTGTGAGTAACCCCACCCACTGTGGTATCGCGGAGGAATGAGTAACCCCACCGACTTTGGTAATGGGGAGGAGTGAGTAACCCCACCCACTGTGGTATCGTGGAGGAGTGAGTAACCCCACCCACTGTGGTATCGGGGATGTGTGCGTAACTACTCCCGCTGTGGTATCGGGTAACTGTGAGTAGCCCCACCCACTGTGGTATTGGGGGGGAGTGAGTAACCCCACCCACTGTGGTATCAGGGAGTATTGAGTAACCCCACCCACTGTGGTATTGGGGAGGTGTGAGTAACCCCACCCACTATGGTATTGGGGAGATGTGAGTGCCCCACCCACTGTGGGATTGGGGAGGAGTGAGTCACCCCAGCCATTGTGGTATCGGTGAACTGTCAGTAACCCCACCCACTGTGTGTATCAGAGAGGAGCGAGTGACCCCACCTGCTTTGGTATCGGGGAACTGTGAGTAACCCCACCCACTGTGGTATCGGGGAACTGTGAGTAACCCGACCCACTGTGGTATCGGGGAGGAGTGAGTAATCCCACCCACTGTGGTTTTGGGGAGGTGTGAGAAACCCCACCCACTGTGGTATCGGGTAACTGAGTAACCCCACCCACTGTGGTATCGGGGAGGTGTGAGTAACCCCACCCACTGTGGTATCGGGGAACTGTGAGTAACCCCACCCACTGTGGTATCGGGGAGAAATGAGTAACCCCACCCACTGTGGTATCGGGGAACTGCGAGAAACCCCACCCACTGTGGTATCGAGGAGGTGTGAGTAACCCCACCCACTGTGGTATTGTGGATCTGTGAGTAAACCCACCCACTGTGATATCGGAGAGGAGAGAGTAATCCCACCCACTGTGGGTTTGGGAGGTGTGCATAACCCCACCCACTGTGGTATTGGGGATGTGTGAGTAACCCCACCCACTGTGGTATCGGGGAGGTGTGAGTAACCCCATCCACTGTGGTATCGCGGAGGAATGAGTAACCCCACCGACTGTGGTAATGGGGAGGAGTGAGTAACCCCACCTACTGTGGTATCGTGGAGGAGTGAGTCACCCCACCCACTGTGGTATCGGGGATTTGTGAGTAACCCCACGTACAATGGTATTAGGGAGTTGTGAGTAACCCCACCCGCTGTGATATCGGGGAACTGTGAGTAACCCCACCCACTGTGGTATCGGGGAGGAGTGTGTAAACCCACCCATGTGGTATTGGGGAGGAGTGAGTAACCCCACCCACTGTGGTATTGGGGAGATGTGAGTGCCCCATCCACTGTGGGATTGGGGAGGAGTGAGTCACCCCAGCCATTGTGGTATCGGTGAACTGTGAGTAACCCCACCCACTGTGTGTATCAGAGAGGAGCGAATGACCCCTCCTGCTTTGATATCGGGGAACTGTGAGTAACCCCACCCACTGTGGTATCGGGGAACTGTGAGTAACCCCACCCACTGTGGTATCGGGGAGGAGTGAGTAACCCGACGCACAGTGGTATCGGGAGGAGTGTGTTACCCCACCCACTGTGGTACTGGGGAACTGTGAGTAACCCCACCTACTGTGGTATCAGGGAGGAGTGAGTAAACCCACCTACTTAGGATCGATCAGGAGTGAGTAACCCTTCCGACTGTGGCATCGGGGAACTGTGAGTAACCCCACCCATTGTGGTATTGGTGAATTGTGAGTAACCCCATCCACTGTGGTATCGGGGAACTTTAGGTAACCCCACCCACTGTGATATCGGGGAGGAGTGATTAATCCCACCCACTGTGGTTTCGGGGAGGTGTACGTAACCCCACCCACTGTGGTATTGGGGAACTGTGAGTAACCCCACCCACTGTGGTATCGGGGAGGAGTGAGTAATCCCACCCACTGTGGTTTCGGGGAGGTGTGCGTTACCCCACCCACTGTGGTATTGCGGATTTGTGAGTAACCCCACCCACTGTGATATCGGGGAGGAGTGAGTAATACCACCTACTGTGATTTCGGGGAGGTGTGTGTAACCCCACCCACTGTGGTATTGCGGATCTGTGAGTAACCCCACCCACTGTGATATCGGGGAGGAGTGAGTAATCGCACCATCTGTGGTTTCGGGGAGGTGTGCGTAACCCCACCCACTGTGGTATTGGGGATGTGTGAGTCACCCCACCCACTGTGGTATCGGGGAGGTGTGAGTAACCCCACCGACTGTGGTATCGGGGAGGAATGAGTAACCCTACTGACTGTGGTATCGGGCAGGAGTGAGTAACCCCACCCACTCTGGTATCGGGGAGGAGTAAATAACCCCACGCACTGTGGTATCGGGGAACTGTGAGTAACCCCATCCACAGTGGTATTCAGTAGGTGCCAGTAATCCCACCCACTGTGGTATTGGGGAGGAGTGAGTAACCCCATCTTCTGTGGTATTGGGGAGGAGTGAGTCACCCCACCCACTGTGGTATCGGGGACATGTGAGTAAACCCATCCACTTGGGATCGAGGAGGAGTGAGTAACCACTCCGACTGTGGTATCGGGGAGAAGTGAGTCACCCCACCCACTGTGGTATCGGGGAGGTGTGAGTAACCCCTCCGACTGTGGTATCGGGGAACTGTGAGTAACCCCACCCACTGTGTTTCTGTGGAGGTGTGAGTAACCCCACCCACTGTGGTGTCGGGGAGGATTGTGTAACCCCACCCACTGTGGTGTCGGGGAGGAGTGAGTAAGCCACCCACTGTGGTACCGGGAAACTGTGAGTAACCCCACCCACTGTGGTATCGGGGAGGAGTGAGTAACCCCACATACAGTGGCATCGGGGAACTGTGAGTAAACCCACCCGCTGTGGTATCGGGTAACTGTGACTAACCCCACCCACTGTGGTATCGGGTAACTATGAGTAACCACACCCACTGTGGTATCAGGGAGGTGTGAGTAACCCCACCCACTGTGGTATCGGAGGGAACTGTGAGTAACCCCACCCACTGTGGTATCGGGGAAATGTGAGTAACCCCACCCACTGTGGTATCGGGGAGGTATGAGTAACCCCACCTACTCTGTATCGGGGAACTGTGAGTAACCCCACCCATTGTGGTACCGGGGAAGAGTGAGTAACCCCACTCACTGTGGTATCGGGGAGGAGTGAGTAACACCACCCACTGTGATATCGGGGAACTGTGAGTAACCCCACCCACTGTGGTATCGGGGGCGGAGTGAGTAACCCCACCCACTGTGGTATCGGGGATGTGTGAGTAACCCCACCCACTGTGGTATCGGGGAACTGTGTGTAACCCAACCGACTGTGGTATCGGGGAGCAGTGAGTAACCCCACCCACTGTGTGTATCAGGGAGGAGCGAGTAACCCGACGCACAGTGGTATCGGGAGGAGTGTGTTACCCCACCCACTGTGGTACTGGGGAACTGTGAGTAACCCCACCTACTGTGGTATCAGGGAGGAGTGAGTAAACCCACCCACTTGGGATCGATCAGTAGTGAGTAACCCCACCCACTGTGGTATCGGGGAGGTGTTAGTAACCCCACCGACTGTGGTAATGGGGAGGAGTGAGTCACCCCACCCATTGTTATATCGGTGAACTGTGAGTAACCTCACCCACTATGGTATCGAGGATCTGTGAGTAACCCCACCCACTGTGGTATAGGGGCAGAGTGAGTAACCCCACGCAATGTGGTATCAGAGAGGAGTGAGTAACCCCACCCACTGTTGGATCGAGGAGGAGTGAGTAACCCCACCCACTGTGGTATCGGGGAGGAGTGAGTAGCCCACCCACTGTGGTAGCGGGGAGGTGTGAGAAACCCCACCCACTGTGGTATCGGGTAATTGTGAGTAACCCCACCCACTGTGGTATCGGGGAGGTGTGAGTAACCCCACCCACTGTGGTATCGGGGAGGTTTGAGGAACCGCACCCACTGTGGTTTCAGGGAACTGTGAGTAACCCCACCAACTGTGGTATCGAGGAACTGTGAGAAACCCCACCCACTGTGGTATCGGGGAAGAGTGAGTAACCGCTCCCACTGTAGTATTGGGGAGGAGGGAGTCACCCCACCCACTGTGGTATCGGGGAGAAGTGAGTCACCCCACCCACTGTGGTATCGGGGAAATGTGAGTAACCCCACCCACTGTGGTATCGGGGAGGAGTGAGTAATCCCACCCACTGTGGTTTCGGGGAGGTGTGCGTAACCCCACCCACTGTGGTATTGCGGATCTGTGAGTAACCCCACCCACTGTGATATCGGGGAGGAGTGAGTAATCCCACCCACTGTGGTTTCGGGGAGGTGTGCGTAACCCCACCCACTGTGGTATTGCGGATCTGTGAGTAACCCCACCCACTGTGATATCGGGGAGGAGTGAGTAATCCCACCCACTGTGGTTTCGGGGAGGTGTGAGAAACCCCACCCACTGTGGTATCGGGGAACTGTGAGTAACCCCACCCACTGTGGTATCGGGGAACTGCGAGAAACCCCACCCACTGTGGTATCGGGGAGATGTGAGTAACCCCACCCACTGTGGTATTGTGGATCTGTGAGTAAACCCATCCACTGTGATATCGGGGAGGAGAGAGTAATCCCACCCACTGTGGTTTCGGGGAGGTGTGCATAACCCCACCCACTGTGGTATTGGGGATGTGTGAGTAACCCCACCCACTGTGGTATCGCGGAGGAATGAGTAACCCCACCGACTTTGGTAATGGGGAGGAGTGAGTAACCGCACCCACTGTGGTATCGTGGAGGAGTGAGTAACCCCACCCACTGTGGTATCGGGGATGTGTGCGTAACTACTCCCGCTGTGGTATCGGGTAACTGTGAGTAGCCCCACCCACTGTGGTATTGGGGAGGAGTGAGTAACCCCACCCACTGTGGTATCAGGGAGTATTGAGTAACCCCACCCACTGTGGTATTGGGGAGGTGTGAGTAACCCCACCCACTATGGTATTGGGGAGATGTGAGTGCCCCACCCACTGTGGGATTGGGGAGGAGTGAGTCACCCCAGCCATTGTGGTATCGGTGAACTGTCAGTAACCCCACCCACTGTGTGTATCAGAGAGGAGCGAGTGACCCCACCCGCTTTGGTATCGGGGAACTGTGAGTAACCCCACCCACTGTGGTATCGGGGAACTGTGAGTAACCCCACCCACTGTGGTATCGGGGAGGAGTGAGTAATCCCACCCACTGTGGTTTTGGGAAGGTGTGAGAAACCCCACCCACTGTGGTATCGGGTAACTGAGTAACCCCACCCACTGTGGTATCGGGGAGGTGTGAGTAACCCCACCCACTGTGGTATCGGGGAACTGTGAGTAACCCCACCCACTGTGGTATCGGGGAACTGCGAGAAACCCCACCCACTGTGGTATCGAGGAGGTGTGAGTAACCCCACCCACTGTGGTATTGTGGATCTGTGAGTAAACCCACCCACTGTGATATCGGGGAGGAGAGAGTAATCCCACCCACTGTGGTTTTGGGAGGTGTGCATAACCCCACCCACTGTGGTATTGGGGATGTGTGAGTAACCCCACCCACTGTGATATCGGGGAGGTGTGAGTAACCCCATCCACTGTGGTATCGCGGAGGAATGAGTAACCCCACCGACTGTGGTAATGGGGAGGAGTGAGTAACCCCACCCACTGTGGTATCGTGGAGGAGTGAGTCACCCCACCCACTGTGGTATCGGGGATTTGTGAGTAACCCCACGTACAATGGTATTAGGGAGTTGTGAGTAACCCCACCCGCTGTGATATCGGGGAACTGTGAGTAACCCCACCCACTGTGGTATCGGGGAGGAGTGTGTAAACCCACCCATGTGGTATTGGGGAGGAGTGAGTAACCCCACCCACTGTGGTATCAGGGAGTATTGAGTAACCCCACCCACTGTGGTATTGGGGAGGTGTGAGTAACCCCACCCACTATGGTATTGGGGAGATGTGAGTGCCCCATCCACTGTGGGATTGGGGAGGAGTGAGTCACCGCAGCCATTGTGGTATCGGTGAACTGTGAGTAACCCCACCCACTGTGTGTATCAGAGAGGAGCGAATGACCCCTCCCGCTTTGATATCGGGGAACTGTGAGTAACCCCACCCACTGTGGTATCGGGGAACTGTGAGTAACCCCACCCACTGTGGTATCGGGGAGGAGTGAGTAACCCGACGCACAGTGGTATCGGGAGGAGTGTGTTACCCCACCCACTGTGGTACTGGGGAACTGTGAGTAACCCCACCTACTGTGGTATCAGGGAGGAGTGAGTAAACCCACCCACTTAGGATCGATCAGGAGTGAGTAACCCTTCCGACTGTGGCATCGGGGAACTGTGAGTAACCCCACCCATTGTGGTATTGGTGAATTGTGAGTAACCCCATCCACTGTGGTATCGGGGAACTTTAGGTAACCCCACCCACTGTGATATCGGGGAGGAGTGATTAATCCCACCCACTGTGGTTTCGGGGAGGTGTACGTAACCCCACCCACTGTGGTATTGGGGATCTCTGAGTAACCCCACCCACTGTGGTATCGGGGAGGAGTGAGTAATCCCACCCACTGTGGTTTCGGGGAGGTGTGCGTTACCCCACCCACTGTGGTATTGCGGATTTGTGAGTAACCCCACCCACTGTGATATCGGGGAGGAGTGAGTAATACCACCCACTGTGATTTCGGGGAGGTGTGTGTAACCCCACCCACTGTGGTATTGCGGATCTGTGAGTAACCCCACCCACTGTGATATCGGGAAGGAGTGAGTAATCCCACCCTCTGTGGTTTCGGGGAGGTGTGTGTAACCCCACCCACTGTGGTATTGGGGATGTGTGAGTCACCCCACCCACTGTGGTATCGGGGAGGTGTGAGTAACCCCACCGACTGTGGTATCGGGGAGGAATGAGTAACCCTACCGACTGTGGTAATGGGGAGGAGTGAGTAACCCCACCCACTGTGATATCGGGGAACTGTGAGTAACCCCACCCACTGTGGTATCGGGGAGGAGTGAGTAAACCCACCCACTCTGGGATTGGGGAGGAGTGAGTCACCCCAGCCATAGTGGTATCGGTGAACTGTGAGTAACCCCACGCACTGTGTGTATCAGAGAGGAGCGAGTGACCCCACCCGCGTTGGTATCGGGGAACTGTGAGTAATCCCACCCACTGTGGTATCGGGGAACTGTGAGTAACCCCACCCACTGTGGTATCGGGGAGGAGTGAGTAACCCGACGCACAGTGGTATCGGGCGGAGTGTGTTACCCCACCCACTGTGGTACTGGGGAACTGTGAGTAACCCCACCTACTGTGGTATCAGGGAGGAGTGAGTAAACCCACCCACTTAGGATCGATCAGGAGTGAGTAACCCTTCCGACTGTGGTATCGGGGAACTGTGAATAACCCCACCCATTGTGGTATTGGTGAATTGTGAGTAACCCCATCCACTGTGGTATCGGGGAACTGTGAGTAACCCCACCCACTGTGATATCGTGGAGGAGTGATTAATCCCACCCACTGTTGTTTCGGAGAGGTGTACGTAACCCCACCCACTGTGGTATCGGGGAACTGTGAGTAACCCCACCCACTGTGATATCAGGGAGGAGTGATTAATCCCACCCACTGTGGTTTCGGGGAGGTGTACGTAACCCCACCCACTGTGGTATTGGGGATCTGTGAGTAACCCCACCCACTGTGGTATCGGGGAGGAGTAATCCCACCCACTGTGGTTTCGGGGAGGTGTGCGTAACCCCACCCATTGTGGTATTGCGGATTTGTGAGTAACCCCACCCACTGTGATATCGGGGAGGAGTGAGTAATACCACCCACTGTGATTTCGGGGAGGTGTGTGTAACCCCACCCACTGTGGTATTGCGGATCTGTGAGTAACCCCACCCACTGTGATATCGGGGAGGAGTGAGTAATCGCACCCTCTGTGGTTTCGGGGAGGTGTGCGTAACCCCACCCACTGTGGTATTGGGGATGTGTGAGTCACCCCTCCCACTGTGGTATTGGGGATGTGTGAGTCACCCCACCCACTGTGGTATTGGGGAGGAATGAGTAACCCTACCGACTGTGGTAATGGGGAGGAGTGAGTAACCCCACCCACTGTGATATCGGGGAACTGTGAGTAACCCCACCCACTGTGGTATCGGGGAGGAGTGAGTAAACCCACCCATGTGGTATTGGGGAGGAGTGAGTAACCCCACCCACTGTTGTATCGGGGATGTGTGCGTAACCACTCCCGCTGTGGTATTGGGTAACTGTGAGTAGCCCCACCCACTGTGGTATTGGGGAGGAGTGAGTAACCCCACCCACTGTGGTATCAGGGAGTAGTGAGTAACCCACCCACTGTGGTATTATTAGGGAACTGTGAGTAACTCCACCCACCGTGGTAATGGGGATGTGTGAATAACCCCACCCACCGTGGTACCGGTGAGGAGTGAGTAACCCCACCCACTGTGTTTCTGGGGAGGTATGAGTAAACCCACGCACTGTGGTTCTGGGGAGGAGTGAGGAACCCCACCCACTGTGGTATCGGGGAGGTGTGAGTAACCCCACCCACTTTGGTCCTGGGGAGGTATGAGTAACCGCACCCACTGTGGTCCTGGAGAGGTGTGAGTAACCCCACGCACTGTGGTATTGGGGAAGGATTTCTAAGATTTTAACCTTGCAGTAGTGAAGGATTTGTGATATGTTTTCAAGTCACGTTCATCGAGGGCAACTTCTTGCTGGTCGTGTTCTCATGCTTATGTTGCCTTTGTACTAGCTTGTGAGTGTAAAAGGTGCTGCTTAAGGAATTTTGTTAAGCTGTTGCAGTGCATCGTTTACACGGCTAAAGTTGCTGCTACTGTACATTGGTGGTGGAGTGAGTAAATAGTGTTGTATATGATGCCAATGAAGCAGGCTGCCTTGTCCTGAGTGGCGTAGGGCTGTTCAAGTGTTGTTGAAGCTGTACTCATCCAGGCAAAGTGGAGTGCATTCTATCACATTTTTCTTGAGTCTTACAGATAGTGAACAACTTTTGGGGGTCAAGATGTGAGTTACTCACTGTAATATTCCTTGCCTCTGTCCACTCTTGTCGTCACATTTGGTGAATGGCTCCTTCACTTCAGTTTTTGATCAGAGAGAGCTGCAAGGGGATTCAGTGGTGATAAGGCCATTGAATGACAGGGGGTGGTAGTCGGGTTTTCTCCCATTGGATATCATCACCGCCTGCCACTTACATGATGCAAACGCTACTTGTCACCAATCAGTACCTGCATTTTGTCCATGTCTTGCTGCATTTGGGATGGACAGGTCCATTACTGGAGGAAGTGCAGATAGTACTGTACATTATCCAATCATCAGTCAACATCCCTACTGCTGACTGATGAAGCAGCTGAAATTGGTTGGGCCTTTGACACTACCCTGAAGAATGCTTACAGGATATGTCCTTGATGTCACTTTTGAATTCAAGACTTTCTTGATATCAAGGGCAGTTACTCTCCATCTCTGGAGTTCATCTGTTTTGCCCATATTTGGACCAAGTTTGTGATGAGGGGTTATTCAGTGCAGTTAAGAAATGGAATCAAGTTGGTTGATTTTGATAGATTCTCACAGGAAAATATACAGGAAGAACCAACATCACACAGCCAAAAGACTGCACAATTGTGAGATCAACGCCTCGGGTACTTAGGATACTAAAAGAAGACATAAACCATTTCGGAAGATCGACTAAAGAAGCACTTGGCTGCTTGCCAGTTAAGAACATCATTCTCTGATTGTGAATGTGGTCTGAGAAGTGAAGAGTTTGGGAAATTGCAGCCTATATGGTACATGTATGAAAAAGACATAATATGTTCCCATGCACAGTCTACAATACGTTATTGGATGAGGAGATGAGGCGACAGAAATTATTTCAGTGGTACTTAGCTTACTTGTTTAAGGACTTCTTGTGCACATGGAAGTCCATTTCTCATGGTTGATTACCCAGATGAGTACAGCCCGAGTGTAAATAAACAAATATATTTAAAAGTGTAACAAGTATTATTTGATTTAACTGAATTATTATGTCATTTTGCAATTATGCTGATTCAATTCCACCTGGAATAGGAACAGTTAAACATTAGGAACCATGACAATTTCTTAAAGATTTACTGTCGCTGAATATGACCAGTAAGTAGCAGCTCATTGGCTGCTAGTGTATGTGTATGTGTGTGTATATATCTTTCTGAGGACCACATTGTATATAAGCTAGAGACTGAACAAATACCGTAAGCTTTCCTGCAACTTGTGATCCAATACAGGATTTGTTGCAGATTACTTGAATGCAGATTTTGAGAGCACAGGCAATTGATAAAAGCTAGTACACTAACAACAGAAAAAAAAATGGTATTTATAGTTCCTTTGCCTGCACACTTTACCTGCACACTCACTGTTATGCTGCCTTGGAACTTCTGTAAGTTGCCACTTTGCTATGGAGTATATTTTGGCAGATACTTCCAGAAAAGTATCTCTGCAGGACCTAAAAAGTGCAGAAGTATCATTCAGGAGAATGTTTTTTTTTTCTTAGCTCATTATCGACTCACTAAAACATTCATCCAGCTTGTCCCAGCTGCTCTGACTATTGCAAAGTTGTTGCACATGACAGAGCACTCATGTCCTGTTGCTGCTGAAGGGCAAGCACTCTAGTTATTCAAGGACATCTCCTGCAGTAATTGGAAGTGCCTTCATGACAGCTGTTTATTTCTGAGGTAAGGTAACTGAGCACTGGAGACACAAACAAAGTCAGCTCAGATGTTCAGAAGTATTCAAAAATATCAAAAGTTTGAAACTAATAAAGATTTTAAGAATTATTTTTCAATAAAACTAAATCATTTCAAAAATATTAAGTCTATTTTCAAATATTTTAAATCATTTAAATAAACTAAAATCAGTGAATAATAGAAAAATATGTGTAAATCCTGAAGTTAGTGACAGTTTTGTAAAGATATGCTCATAGTTTTACAGTGAACCTCCAGCATTTCCATACAAATTGATGTCACTTTACAAATCATTTTATTACAATATCATTGCAGAATTATTCTGACTTAAATATACAATACTAATACAGTAATAATAAATTATTTAATTTCAATGTTACAATGAATATACACCAGTTTACTTTGGCATCTGGTTGAATCAAGTGCACATTTGCTCTTTGTATAGATCTGTCATTATTCTGCAATACTTAATTCTTGATTAGTTCAAGCTGTTTCATTTATGTGTTCATTGTTTTTCAGCTGTACTATATCTTTGGTGAGCTTAATGACCTTGCAGTCTTCTCCACATTAATTATCTAGTAACCCTAGATGAAAGACTTCGGATGATTTCATAGCCTGTATATAAATAAAATGAGACAATGTGCCACACTGATTCAATATCTAATTAATTAGGCAAAATCCTTCTATTTAATACATCTGAGTATGGCTATATGTTTAAACAAGCTCCTCCATTTAAACATTAGAACATGAACACGTCAATGACAAAAGTTTGCCTGAAGTTTTGCTTTCACTCTATAAATTCTCATTCAAATGAATTGTTATGAGGAATTTGTTTTTAAAAGAACACTATTCTGAAAAAGAGTGCATAATATAAAACATACAGTTTTTGTTAACAGTTAATAACACTTTCTCTAAAATGTTCATACCTTGGGTTTGGATGTACTGGTGCTGCCAGTGTTTTACACATGGATCTCATGCCAATGGCTGAAACCAACCTCCTTTCTCAATAGCAAGCTTGATTTAGCATGTTTCTGTCAGAGTTGCCATTCAACCCAGAAGATCCTTGCATCTGGAGTGGTGATAAATGAGCTTCTGTAAGGTTAATATGAAAATAGACATTGTATCACCTATAACACTGAGACTTTTCTGGTTTCTCCTTTTTTCTGTATGCATAATTTTTGATAAAACTTAAACACTATGAATATAATGCTTTCTGCACAGCTTTGGGTGAAAGGTCATTTTCATTCAGAAAGAGCTTGGAGTTCTTTTGAATGTGTAGACATTTTAGTTGCCATCTGAATAAGCAAACTAATTTGCATGATTTTGTCAAAGAAGCTGTGCTTCTGGAGTAAGGTCATCTCTGTATCATCCTAAATGTAATCAATAACCTTATGACAAGGCCAGAAGAGCAGCAAGTTGTCTCTGGTTTCTGGTTGTTATTCTTGGGTCAAATGATAAGCAGATGAATTGATTATTCATCATTATGGGGTGCAAAATGGCCATAATCTCATAACATCACTCCATTTTGATAAACGATTTAGATGTTAAGATTTTAGAAAGAATTCTGTCAGACAATGCCTGAGATTTTGCTATATATAGCAAAGGATTGATTTCATTATTTACTTTACAACCTGTTGTTAAACATTTTCCATGGTGTTATTTGTGATGATTTCTTCTAATTAGTGCAAATGATCACAGACATCTGTGAACAGGAAAACCAGCAGCAAACTGAATGTTCTGACTGAGTGCAGGTACAAAGGCAGGAAGTAAAAGAGTAGGAAATATTAAACCACTGTACAAGAATCAAATAAAGATTATGACTCATACACATTGCAACACACAGAAAATGCTGGAGGAACTCAGCAGGTCAGGCAGCATCTCTGGAAATGAGTAAACAATGAATGTTTTGGGCCAAAGCCCTTCTTCACGACAGAAGAGAAGAGGGGAAAACACCGGGATAAAAAAGTTGGTGGAGGGGAAGGAGGATAGCTAAAGATGAAGCCAGGTTGGTGGGAAAGGTAAAGGGCTGGAGAAGAAAGATTCTGATAGGAGGGAAGAGTGGACCATAGGAGAAAGAGAAGGAGGAGGGGACAGAAGGAGAAGAGGTAAAAGGCTAGAGTAGAAAATAGAAGAGGGGAGGGGGAGATAAAACATTTTTTACCAGAAGGTGAAATTGATATTCATGCCATCAGGTTGGAGGCTACCAAGATGGAATATGAGGTGTGCTCCTGCACCCTGAGGGTTGTCTCATCCCATGGACCACACATTGGATTAACTTAGAATAAAACCTTTGAATATTTGAAGCACTTTTTTCTGAATAAGGTAACGTATGATTTTTTTTGTCAGGACTGGAGAGGTTTGTTATACAATTAAAACCTATTTGCAGCAATCCCAATTTTGCCATCCATCCATGGTGAAACTATAGAGAGTAAAGAGCCGAAGGTCATGCGCCAGTATTGCAATATTTGTGCAGATTTTATTAACAAAGATGGCAAAAGCATATTTTTTGAAAGAGCAGTATTTTGCTAGCAACATTTTCTGGATTACCACATGTAACTGCACATGGGGAGGTACCAAAAGTAGTTGTCAGTTTTACCCTGCAATAATGCTGAGTGTGGTCAGGAATATAAGGACCCCTAATGGACTAAGTCAAAACAAGTCATTCATATTCTCTTTTTCTCTATGTGATGACCAGTCCACAGAACGTTCAGAGATTTTGTAACAGCCTTGTTCTTTTTTTAAAATCACTACAATGTTGAATTCCTAGGGTGTATTTAAGCCATCTGTTAATTCTTTATACACTATAACATGGAACAAGAAGTTATCAGGCAAAGCAATTCCCAGTGAGGTAATATGATGTACTGACAGTGAGTTATTGGAGAAGAAACAATGTCCTTTTGAGCATTTCTGTCATGGAACGCATATGTCTGGAAAAATATACTTCCAAGTGATATAAAACTTGGCAGGAATGTCAGAGAAACTTGTTTGTTGTCAGTTTTGTTACATAGAACTACAGAGAATTTTCAGCGCAGAATGAGACCATTCTGGATGACCAATTCATGGTGGTGCTCATTCTTCATGTGAGCCTTTTACACACCTGCTTCATCTGATCCTGTCAGTGCATTCATCCCTTCCTTTTTTTTTGCTCAGTCACTCAGCTAGATTCTCTTTAAATATATCTTTGCTTACCTTATTCCACTAGGTCGTGTCCTAACTACTCACCGAGTAAAGATTTAATCTGAATTATTTATTGTACTTATTAGTGACTCTCCTAAATTTTTGATTTGAATTCTGTACTTAACTAGAAATACCTTTTCTTGTGTATCTCATTAATTCTTAGCATAAATTTAGAACTTCTAAGTTACTATAGGACACCTATTCTCAATGGATTTGTAACATCCATTGAAGCCCATTTATCGAATGTGCAGATAAATAAATGGACACAAAACCTCAAAGTGAGGAGTTCCCTCTATTCAAGTTCGTTTAATTGTCATTCAACTATGCACATGAAGCGAAACAACTTTCCTCAATAGCCAAGGTACCAACAGTCACATACAGCACTCAACACATATAATTACAATAGCAGAGAAACATGCAGTCACAAAAATAGCCCAAGTCCCTGAGTGTCATGGCCTGTACACCAGCCCATGTCAGTTATGGAACCAGAAATGCCAACATACTTGACCACTGTTACACCACCAGCAAGAACTCCTGCTATGCCATTTCTACGCCTACACTAGCAAGTCTAGTCACCTTGCTGTACTTCTATTCCTGGCATATAGCACCAGTGATGTGGACTGCAAAGGTATGGTCAAGGGAGGCATAAGAGTGCTCACAAGACTGCTTTGAATTGGTGGATTGGACCATAGTCAGGGATTCATCTTCAGATCTGAATGTCTATGCCACAGTCATCACCAACTTCATCAAGATGGATGAGTGTATGCCTTCAAGAACATACCAAACATATCCAAACCAGAAGCCAGAAACCCTGGATGAACCAGGAGATTCACAGTCTGCTGAGGGCTTGATTTGGGTTGCTCAGGACCAGTGATCCAGATCTCTACAAGACGTCCAGGGACAACCTACAGAAGGCTATCAGAAGAGCAAAAAAGCAATCCTGAGTGAAGTTAGAAATGCAATTGTATGCAGCTCTGGCAGGATTTGCAGGCCATTACTTCCTACATGGCGAAACCTAACATTATAAGTGGCTGTGATGCTTTGGCCCCCATTGAACTCAATGTCTTTTATGCATGTTTTAGAACTTTGAACATAGAACAATACAGCACAGGAACAGGCCATTTGGCCCGTAATATTGTGCTGAACCAGATAAAAAGCGAATCAAAAACACCCAAACATTCATTCTTCCTACCTATACAATGTCCATATCCCTTCATCTTCCTTACAACCGTGTGCCTAACCAGGCATCTCTACCACCATAGCAGGCAGCATATTCCAGGCATCCACCTCTCTCTGAGTAAAAAAAAAACTTACCTCTCACATCCCCCTTGAACTTCCCTCCTCTTACCTTCAATGCATGCCTTCTGGTATTAGAAACTTCAACCTTGGGAAACAGATACTCTCTGTCTACTCTATCCATGCCTCTCATAATCTTATAAACTTCTATCAGTTCTCCCCTCAACCTCTGGCACTCCAGAGAAAACAACACAAGTTTATTCAGCCTCTCATGATAGCACATGCCATCTAAATCAGGCAGCATCCTGTTCTTCTGCACCCTCTGTAAAGCCTCAGCATCCTTCCTATAGTGGGATGACCAGAACTGTACACAATACTCCAGATGTGGCCTAACCAGAGTTTAACAAAGTTGCAACATTACCTCCTGACTTTTGAACTCAATGCCTTGACTAATGAAAACAAGCATTCCATAAGCCTTCTTAACCCCTTATCGACCTGTGTAGCCACTTCCAAGGAGCTATGAACTTGGACCCCAAGATCTCTCTGCTTAGCAACAGTGTTAAGTACATTGCCCTTAACAGTGTACTGTCTCCTTGCATTTGCCTTACCAAGGTTGCAACACCTCATACCTATCTAGGTTAAGCTCCATCAGCCATTTATCTTCCCATATCTACAATTGATTTGTATCACTCTGTATCCTTTCCCAGACTCCTACACTCATCCAGGTGACTTATATACATCACAAACAGCAGAGGTCCCAGCACAGGTCTCTGCAGATTTCCACTAATTACCGACCTCCAGCTTGAATAAGTCCCTTCAATGACAACCCTCTGTCTTCTATGCGCGAACCAGTTCTGAATCCAAACAGCCAATTCAGCACAGACCCCATGCATCTTAATCTTCTGGATTAACCTCCTATGAGGGACTTTGTCAAGTGCCTTACTAAAATCCAAGTAGACAACATCCACTGACCTACCCTCATCAATCTCTCTTATCGCTTTGTCAAAAAACTCAATCAAGTTGGTAAGACATGACTTGCCACGCACAAAGCCTTGCTGGGTCTCCCTAATTAGGCCATGCATTTCTGAATGCTCATATATCCTATTCCTTATGAATTTTCTCCAGCAATTTCCCCGTGACTGATGTGAGACTCACCAATCTGTAGTTCCCAGGGTTATCATTTGTTCCCTTCCTAAATAGAGGTACAACATTAGCCACTTGCCACCCTCTGGGATCTCACCTGTGGCTAGAGAGGACATGAAGATACTGGTCAATACTGGTTTTGAAAGAGAAATAAAACTACATCTGTGCAAATCCCTGCAGCATCTGGTGACCCTGTGATCTCTGTCTTGGAGGCTGATGCCAGACCACCTTTCAAGGGGGTGAACCCTCTCCAGGAGTCAGGCTGAAATGGTGTATGCTTTCCAGGGCCCTGGTTTAATACATGCTTGATTTAAGCTCTTTTTGTCATTTTCTGGCCCACTTCCCAAATTGGTCCAGATTTCCTTGCAAATTTAGATAACCCTCTTCACTGTCCACCACACAATCAGTTTTGGTATTATCCACAACTTACAAGCGAACTGTGAATATGACAAATACACACTTCTTGGGCTTCCAGCTGGGTACAGGTATCGATTATAAGTGATATTTCGATGACAAACTCCGCCATCTTCATCAGGGATGCCCAAGCATTATCCCTGATGAAGACGGTGGAGTTTGTCATAGAACCTTTGGTTATAATCAATACCTGTACCTGGCTGGAAGCCCAAGAAGAGTTATTCATCATATACGAAGGGTGATTGATAAGTTTGTGGCCTAAGGTAGGAGTCAACTTTAGAAAACCTAGCACATTTATTTTTCAACATTGTCCCCTCCTACATTTACACACTTAGTCCAGCGGTCGTGGAGCATACGGATCCCTTCTTTGTAAAAATCGGCTCCTTGGACCTCCAGAGGTGGTCCACAGCAGGGGTGATTGATAAGTTCATGGCCTAAGGTAGAAGGAGATGAGTTATTAACTTCAAACTTTCTGCATAATCACTCAAAGAGTTGAACTGCACGTGCATGTAACGAGAGCTGTATAACTCATCTCCTATGTTGAAAAATAAATGTGCTAGGTTTTCTAAAATTGACTCCTTCCACATTAGGCCATGAACTTATCAATCACCTCTCATACTGCAGGAAAGTGCTAGATCCTTTTTCAGATTGTCAATACTGTATACAGTAGATTACAAACAACAATGGACGCAGCACCAATCTCTGCAGCACACCACTGCTCACAGACCTCAGTATGAATAACAGCTCTCCATTACCATTTGTCTCCTTCCACCAAGCCAGTTGGCTAGCTTACCCCATTTTCCATATAATCTAACCTTTCAGACCAACCTGCCCTGCAGCATCTTGACAAAAGTGCATGTAGACTGTATCTTTCCTTTGTAGATAGTGAGATGGTGAAAGCAATGTGGCAAGATTGATTGCCACATTATTGGATTATTCTGAAAAGTGCTCTGAGCATGACAAAACTTCTGGCTTTTCTGGTGTTGATGATTGCTCTTTATTCTGGCTGCAGCCCATTTTTTCATCAACTTCCAGACCCAAGTAAGTTATTGTCTTCTAGATGAAGACAATTTTCTTTGTTTAAACTTGATATCTCACTGATGTAGTTGTCTAAACACTCCCTGGCTGTTCCAATTAAAGTAACATCCTGTCTGCATAAGCAATTGGAATAATTTTAGTGCTAATTTTACCCTATTCTGCATGTTTATTTTTCTTCTTCCTTCTTTCCCTTGCCTTCACTATATCTTAAAGCTTGTTCTCTCTATTTCCAGCTTTGTTGAAAGATCATTGGTCTGAAATATTGATTTTATTTTGAGCCTGCTATTTCCAGCATGTTCTCTTTTGTTCATGTGTCACTGTCAGCTTAAACTAGCCATTCATCTCACAGAAGTACTGTACATGGTTTCATGTGCAGGAGCTATGTTCACTATAATTCTTATTAAGGATATGCATGTGAAGAGATGAAAAACTTTTTGAAAAGATGTACTAATGCAATTATTCCTTTGGACTCCTAACTAAGCAAGAGCTTATAATTTATTTTAATAATCTGTGTTATTATCTGTGGTACATTGAGCTTAGAAAAATAGTGGGCTACAGGTGACCCTAGAAAATTTCTAAAGTAAATACATGTTCGGCACAGCATTGTGGGCTGAAGGGCCTGTTTTGTGCTGTAGGTTTTCTATGTTTCTATAATTATATAATTATGTATTTCATTATATTTTTTATTAGGATCTGGGCACCTTCTGACCTGTTGCAGTTGTTCCAGTAACAGTACTCCTAGAGTGCTGTGGAGTAAGAAGTTCCAGGATTTAAATGCTGAACTTAAGAGGCTGAACCACTGGCTATACAGTACATTTCTGGGTCAGGTTGTGTATGACTCTGAGCAAAGCCTACAGTTCATGGTGTTCCCAGGCATCCCTGCCTTTGTTACTTTTGGTGATAGAAATCATGGATTTGGTAGGTGCCGTTGGCGCAGCTTGTGTGAGAAACTGTAGCGTATTATGTAGATTTTATGCATTGCAGCTACTGTGAGCTGGTGGTGAATGGGGCATCAAAAAAGCAAACTGCTTTGTCCTAAACAGTGCTGAGGTTTTTCAGTTGTTGGAGCTGAATTCCTCCAGGCAAATGGAGACTATTCCATGAACCTCCTTGGTTGTGCCCTCCAAATGGTGGAATGGCCTTGAAGTATCAGTAGTTGATTGACATGCTGCAGGATACCCAGGCTGTGACCTGCCATCACAATCATGGTGCCTGTGTGGCGTGTCCAATTGAGTTTCTGGTCACTGAGATTCCCAGGATGGTTAATAATGTGGGACTCAGTGATGAGGAATATCAAGTGGCATTACGATCACTGGGTAGTTAAACTCTCTCTTTTTGGAGATAGTTAATACCTGGGATTTTGTGATACGAATTCTGCTTGCCCCATACAACCATGCCTAAATGTTGTCTTGAATATATATATATTGCTAAAGAAAAGATAGCATGGAGCTCCACACAGCAACATTATGTCACAGAACATAGAGGAGTACAAGCCTTTCAGCTCACAATGTTGTGCCAACCTTTTAACCTACTGTAAGATCAATCTAACCCTTCTCTCCCCTATAGGCCTCTTTCATCTATGTGCCTATTTAAAATGGGCACATAGAACTGCAACATTATCTTGTTGTTCTTGACCACAAACCTCCTACTAATGAAAGCTAACACACCATACACTTATTTAAAAAACCTAGCATGACCACTTTCAGGGGTCTATGGGCGTGGACCCCAAGATCCCTCTGGTCCTACTATACTCTGCCTTTAAGTTCAAACTTCCAAAGGGAATCACTTCGTACTTTCCTGGATTGAACTCCATTTGCCACTTCTTAGCAGCTCTACATACTATCAATATTCCATTGTAATCTACAGCAACCTTCTACACTATCCACAACACCATCAAACTTGATGTCATTCATGTCATCTGCAAACTTACCAACTCACCATTCCACATCCTTATCCAAATCATTTATAAAAATTACAAAGAGCAAGTATCCTAGAATACATTCTTGCTGACCACCACTAGTCACCAACTTCCAGGCAGAACACACTGCATCTACTACCATGCTCTGCCTTCTGTGGGCAACCAATTCTGAATCCACGCCGCCAAGTTTCCCTGGATTGCTTGCCTGTTGATTTTCTGAATGAACCTACCATAAGGAACCTTGTCAAAAGCCTTACTAAAATCTATATACACCATATCCACTGCTCTACCTTCATCAATTTGTTTTGTAACTACCACAAAGGATTCAGTCAGGCTCGTGAAGCACGACCAGCCCCTCACAAAACCATTCTGACTACCCTAACTCAGACTATGCTTTTCAAATGCCTGTAAATCCTGTCTCTTAAGAACCCTCTCCAGTAGCTTGCCCACCATTGGTGTAGTACTCACTGGTCTATAATTCCCAGGGTTATCCCTATTACGTTTCTTGACAAGGAATAACATTTGCCACCTTTCCATCATCTGGTTATATTCCTGGGGCCATCCGGCAATGCAGAATTATCTAAACTAATATTTTTCAAAAGTTCCAGCACATCGTCTTTCTCATTTTCCATGAGAAATTTTCCAGCATATTAGCCTGGTGTACGCTGTCCTAATCTGTCATGTGCTAAGTTTATGCGTGAACTACTTAAGCTAAATGTTTGAACAGTTTTTAATGTCGTCTGATAACTCAAGTTCTGTTAATTTCTTGTTAGTCATCTGCTTTGCCAGTGTTTCCCATATTTGCCATATGTCAGTCATGATGGGTAAGACTAGTGGTATATAATTGCTTACTGTACTATTTTAATTAGCAGAGCAGCTGTGACAGATGCAATATGTATATGCCATAGAGCCAGAGTTCCCCCACAAAATGTACAATGCCAAGACTTGGATGTTATTAGAATCAGGTATGCCTGTACAAACTAGAACTTTTTGCAGGAGATAGAAAGATATAAGTACAGTATGTAATATTGGTAGTGAATAAGAATTATTGTTGTAGGGCAATATTTCTTTGAGAATTATGTCTTGTGGCTGACAACTGAATGGGCTTGAACAATGAGTAGAAAGTTTGAGAGAAGCAGTCTATGAGGAGCTCTTGAATAGGTGAGGAATTTTGTTATGAGCTACTTCTGTTTCATCTGCATTTGTACACACACTCTGAAAATGGGCATTGTTGGCTGTTAGGCATCAATAGACAACATTCACCCAGTGGCCACTTTATTAGGTACACCTGTTCCTTATTGTAAATATCTAATTAGCCAAACATGCAGCAGCAACTCAATGCGTAAAAGCATGCAGACATGGTCAAGGGGTTCTGTTGTTGTTCAGACCAAACATTGGAATAGGAAAGAAGTGTGATCTAAGTGACTTTGATCATGGAACGAATGTTGATGCCAAATGTGGTGGTTTGAATATCTGGGAAACCGTGGGATCTTCAAGAATGATAGTTTCTATAGTTTACAGAGGATGGTGTGATAAACAAAAAAAAAACATCCAGTGAGTGGCAGTTCCGTGTGTAAAAACATCTTGTTACTAAGAGAGGTCAGAGGAGAATGGCAAGACTGGTTCAAGCAGAAAGGCACCATAATTCAAATAACCATGAATTACAACAAACACGAGGGAATGTGCAGGTGCTGGAAATTCAAGCAACACACACAAAAAAATGCTGGTGAACACAGCAGGCCAGGCAGCATCTATAGAAAGAGGTACAGTCAACGAAATGGACCAGATAAACTTGGGGGCAGGGTGAAAGTTGGAGGCAAAGTTAATGAAGTCAACGAGCTCAGCATGCGTGCAGGAAGCAGTGCCAATATAGTCACCTCCATTTCCGACACCTCCCTCCCCTTTCTTGATCTTTCTATCTATGTCTCTGGAGACAGCTTATCTACTGATGCTTATCTATAAGCCTACGGACTCGCACAGCTACCAGGACTATTCCTCTTCCCACCCTGCCTCTTGCAAAAATGCCATCCCCTTCTCGCATTTCCTCTGTCTCTGCCGCATCTGCTCTCAGGATGAGGCTTTTCATTCTAGGACAAAGGAGATGTCCTCCTTTTTTAAAGAAAGGGGCTTCCCTTCCTCCACCATCAACTCTGCTCTCAAACGCGTTTCTCCCATTTCACGTGCATCTACTCTCACCCCATCCTCCCGCCACCCCACTAGGAATAGGGTTCCCCTTGTCCTCACCTACCACCCCACCAGTCTCCGGGTCCAACATATAATTCTCCGTAACTTCCGCCACCTCCAATGGGATCCCACCACTGAGCACATCTTTCCCTCCACCCCCCCCCCTGCTTCCTGCAGTGATCACTTCCTTGTCCATTCATCCCCCCTTCCCTTCCCACTGATCTCCATCCCGGCACTTATCCTTGTAAGCGGAACAAGTGCTACACATGCCCTTACACTTCCTCCTTCACCACCATTCAGGGCCCCAGACAGTCCTTCCAGGTGAGGCAACACTTCACCTGTGAGTCGGCTGGGGTGATATACTGTGTCTGTTGCTCCCGGTGCGGCCTTCTATATATTGGCGAGACCTGATGCAGTCTCGGAGACCGTTTCGCTGAACACTTACGCTCTGTCCGCCAGAGAAAGCAGGATCTCCCAGTGGCCACACATCTTAATTCCACGTCCCATTCCCATTCTGATATGTCTATCCATGGCCTCCTCTGCTGTAAAGATGAAGCCACACTCAGGTTGGAGGAACAACACCTTATATTCCGTCTGGGTAGCCTCCAACCTGATGGCATGAGCATTGACTTCTCTAACTTCCGTTAATGCCCCACCTCCCCTTCATACCCCATCCCTTATTAATTAATTATTAATTCCCCCCCCCCCCTTTTTTCTCTTTTTTCTCCCTCTGTCCCTCTCACTATAACTCCTTGCCCATCCTCTGGGCTCCCCTCCCCTCCCCTTTTCTTTCTCCCTAGGCCTCCCGTCCCATGATCCTCTCTCTTCTCCAGCCTTGTATCCCTTTTGCCAATCACCTGTCCTGCTCTTAACTCCATCCCTCCCCCTCCTGTCTTCTCCAATCATTTTGGATCTCCCCCTCCCCCTCCCCCTTTCAAATCTCTTACTAGCTCTTCCTTCAGTTAGTCCTGACGAAGGGTCTCGACCTGAAACGTTGACTGTACCTCTTCCTAGAGATGCTGCCTGGCCTGCTGCGTTCACCAGCAACTTTTGTGTGTGTTGCATGAGTTACAACAGTAGTGTGCAAAAAACATCTCTGAACACACATATCAAATATGAGAGTGAATTGGCTACAGTAGTAGAAGACCATGTACTGTATATGGATACAGTGGTCACTTTATTAAGTACCTTCTACCTAATGAAGTGGCCACTGAGCGTATTTGTTCAGCTTTATTTCAGACTTCCAACTACCTTACACAAAATGCTGGAGAAACTTGCTGAGCTCCTCCACCATTTTGTGTGTGTTGCTCTGGATTTTCAGCGTCGGCGGAATCTTTGGGTTTATGAAGATTTCTTAACCGAATACCAAGGAAAGAGGGTTATAAAAGCAGACAGCAGGAGAGAGTGAAAGTAAACAAAAGCCTAGAGAGCAGAATTGCACTCTAAAATGTGGAAGGAATGCTGAACAGCTCAAATAGAAAGGATTGAAATATGATATTAAAAAATGATGAATGCAGCAATGTGCCTGGAGTTTTATTGGGACAGGTGTTTGAGGTCAAACATTGAGGGGTTAGGTTGAGAAGGAGAAGTAAAGTTAATGGAATCTGAAAGGCTGAAGGCAGCTCAGTGATGTTCTGCAAAACTATCATATATACTGGTTTAGCTTTTCCCAATATAGCTGAGACCGTATCATGGGCATTGAGTGTAGTATGCTCCATTAAAACGACTGTTTAATTTGGAAAGAATGTTTCTATCTATCTATCAATGGTGGGAATGGAAGAGGTCAAAGGGCAATTTTGGCATTCTTGTAGTTGGTAGGCAAATGGTTATTAATAAAGGTAGAAAGATGAACCTGTGTTTCTGGAAGAGTACGATCCCTTCAGAATTTGAAAGGGGAAGAAAATGGTAAATGTTTCTGGTACTGGCTTTGGGGTTATTGGAAAACTATTTAAAAAAACTGATGTGTTGAATGTGAAGATTGGTAGGTTGGTAACTGAGGATAAAGCTATTGGGCCAAAGGGATGTAAAATCTATTAAGAAATAAATCTGAGATAAACACAGATGTTAATGAAATAACACAACAAACTTTCTGCTGAAGAGACACCCAGAAGTAAAATGGAGATCTCTTGTCTATAATATGGATAGTGAAGGACCAGTCCAGGTAATGCTGTGAAATATTTTGTGGAAACCATTTGTTGTTGATAAAGCTGAGTAATAAAATCAAGAAACTTGTCATGCCATCAGCTCATCTTTGGACTAAATAGGAAAGTAGAGATTTCATTCTCATCATGGAGAGGAATTCCTTGGGCAGCAGAAGATGGTACTTATGGGGAGGGTTTGGAGCTGCAGGGGAAAGTTCACTGTTGAAGCCTATATTGTCAGCTCTGCTTGGATACATTATGACAGTTCACAAAATGGAGCCAAATAAGCCCTAAAACCAAAATGGCCAGGCAATTTGAAAGAGGCTTCAGGCAGGCAGGCAATATGCGGATTAGATGGAAAGTTGAAAATACCCCAGGCTTATTTTAATTTGTTTAGACATAACCTTCTAGAGTCTAAGCTTCTGGTTATGTGCCCCTCCCCATGCTTCTCCTCTCTTATAACAATTCCAGTTGGAAGGAGAAGGATTCTAAGATATAAAGCTTAGTTTATTCCTGTGGACAAGCAATATTTTATAATAATAGCTAATAGCTTAGGTGGGTTAATGACTGGGTGTTGTACTAAATAATAGAAGATAAATGACATCAGAGGAACTTTACCCCAGCAGAAATCAATGGTTAGATGGATGAGATGATTGGTCTCTGACAATCACATCATCCTATTTCTTAAGTGTGATTTCAACTAGTGGAATATTTTCTTCTTGATTGTTCATTGGTTTTACTTAAGCATCCTGACACTGTTGAAACTCTATTTTTAATATCATATGAAATTAATTAAATTGGCTTAAGTCCCAAGGAGGTGGTCAAAATGGATATTTATCAGTTCCAGCTCAAAATGTTTGCAATTTCTACAGGGTTTTCTTTTTACCCAACACAGGGCTCATTTTCATTGAGATTGGGCATGTTCTTGGAAAGTCCACCACCATTCACTGTGTATGTGCAGGGCTAGAGTGCTTTAATCTGATCTACTAGCTGCAGGATCACAATGTGTTCTATATGGATTGTTGCTCCAACTTACACATAGTCTAGTGTTGTAGCTTCATCAGGTTAGACCTCAGTTTTGGATATGCCTGGTGCTGTTCCATAAAAAGGTGAACACATGAATGTTTATTATTTAGGATTTGCCTAAGATTAAAAAGAATGTAGAAAGCATAGCTGATAATCATTATAGAATCATAAGAGTTATACTGCACAGAAAGAGGCCCTTCAGCCCAAATTATCTATTTAATGTTGATTAAACATTGTAATTGTACATAACTCTACCATCTCTTCTGGTATTTTGTTCCATATACCCATGAACTGCCAGTTATATCCCCTTTATATCTTTTCTGTATGCCCTCTAGTTAGAGATTCCTTTACCCTTGTAAAAAGCATTATCTACTGTATCTAACTTTCTTATAATTTTATAAATCTCACCAAGGTCTCCACTCAGCCTCCTTCACTCCAGGGAAAGCAATCTATCCAGTCGTGAAGTGAGGATGCAGATTCTGGAATCTGGAGCAATAATTTGTTGAACAAATCCTTTGTAATTTCCATCAGCTGCAATGGAGACCCACTACCAGCCACATCTTTTCCTTTCCACCCCTATTCACCTTCTGCAGGGACCACACCTTCCAAGATTCCCTGGTCTGCTCATTCCTCCCCTCCCACACTATCCTGATTAGTGGAACTTTCTCCTGCAACCACAGGAGGTGCATCACTTGTCCCTATGCCTCTTCCATCGCCACCTTCCAAGAACTTAAACAGTCCTTCCAGATCAGATAAGAATTCGTGTTCGCCTCCTCCAACCTTGTCTTCTGCCTTTGGTCCTCCTGAAGTGGCGGCATCTACATCGGTGAGGTCATCTGTAGACTAGGTTACTGATTTGCAGAGTGCCCGCACTCTGTCCTCAGTGCCTACTCCAAGCTCCTAGTTACATGTTATTTCAATTCCCCTTCTCATTTCCACACTGACTTGACCATCCTTGGCATTCTTCATTGCCACGGTGAAACTCAACACAAACTAGAAGAACCCCATTTTCTGCCTGGGTAGCCTAGAACTTAATGATATGAACAATGTACTTTCCTACTTCAGTCAACCCTCACTTTGACAACTCCAACTCCATCTCTCCCTCCCATCTATCTGGTTCAAGCTTTCCGTCATCCTTCAACACCTCCAACTCCTCTTAGTCCACAAATAACCTCTGCTCCACCGCTCACCTACCCTCTTTATGTGGCCATTTTCCCTCTTTATTCTCAGCCCTGATGCTCCAGCTTGTCTAATCTTTCCTTAGAACTCAAGCCCAGATAACAGTTCTGTGAATCTTTTCTGCACCTTTTCTAGCTTAATCACATCCTTCCTACCATAACTGCACACAATACTCCATGTGTAGCCTAACCAATGACTTGTGCAGCTGTTACATGTTCCAACTCTTCCATTCGGTGCCTTGACACTGGCCAATGAAGGAAAGAGCATTCCATATGCCTTCTCCACCAATCTGTCTTTTCCTCTTGCCACTTTCAGAGAATCTTCTTGTGTGCTCCCACATCACTTAAACTCCTCAAAGTACTTGTTTGATCATCTTCTGTACATTCCTCAATACATCACTTGAATTTCTATGGCACTGATATAGTTTTGCTATAGGTAAGTTATGTGGCAATGAGAACTTAGTGTAATTAGAGATTGGCTTTATTCATCCAGGTTGCATGTGGATCTTGTACTTTTAGATTAACTGTGCTTCCTCAAAAGATCACCAACACATGATAACATCATCTTTTTCAGATTCAAACTAAATCTCTTAAAACAGAAATTGCCAAACATGGGGCATTTTTGTGCTGTGGAGTCATGTCCACTGGGACTGGATTGTTATTGTCAGCAACTTTTCCCTGTGACCGATAATGACCATCTGGGGATCTAATCTTCATTAGTTGTCCCTTGGCTCAATTTGAACTTTAGTCTCCGGAGGTGATACATTTTTGATTTAGATCACTTGTTTGCTGGTCTCCATATTGAGCAGATTTGCGCAATATGGAAAATGTAACTCAAAGTCTCTAATGACCCTATGATTCACATCTAAACATCCCAGTGGAATTCTCATGTAAATTATTTTAGTAGTGTTAAACAAAGCTGTTCACTGTTCTAATTTAATAAGTAAGTATTGAAAGTTCCTGACACTCCTCCACTTCCAACATCTCTTGTTTTTTCATTGAGTCTGAATGATTGATGTGAAATGGGGTCCAAGGCAGTTTGAGGCTCAGAGTGTGGTTGTTGTTAGGTTATTCACTGCCGTCAGGGAGGTGAGCTATGCTTCTTAGTGGGAAATAAAGTTGGAAGTTAGCCATCCTAATTTCAGAGGAAATGAATACCACTGCTGTTAATTCTGATGAGTGGCAGAGTGTTGACATTCTTATGAACAGTAAACACAAAACTTTTAACTCTGTTGTGGCAGATAACCTAACCTATGTTTTTTTTAAAACTTTAACTCCTAAACTTTAATTTTTGTGGTAGTGGAAAGCTCAGTGCTCATAGAAGGCTGAAGCCTTTAGTGCACAACATCTGTTTTACATAAGCACAAGGATATCTGACATATGTACTATGTCATTGATTGCAGGGTAATCTAACTATAGGTAACTCTGTTCAGGAGTTATTTTGTTTAAACAGATCTCTTCTGTTGGTAGTTATAGACAGTTGTCTCACAACTTGGAATGATTTGCTGGTGGGCTTTGGTAGTGGGAATTTCCCATTTTTCTCCACTCAGTGTTCTTCTTTTTAAACTTAAAAACAAGGAAATGGATGCCAAAATGATACATCTTTAAGACAAATAATCAGTTGTGTTGAGAGGCTAAACAAGATAGCAGAGAGGAAAGCATGGATTTAGTAAATTAATAGCTCCAATTTTCCATTTAGAATAACTGAGTAAACTGGACACCAAATCTGCATATGATCTATTGAATGTAGAAAGCAGGAAGATGTCTGCAAACCACATTGACCTTCAGGTATTCAGTTATACAAATCCTACACTAACACTGTTTTATTTTCTCTATATCCCCAACAACTACCGATTCCAGTACTTCCTACACACGAGGGGCTTTGGTAATGGATAGTGAACTGACTTAGTCTTATGTCTTTGGGATGTGTGAGGAAACTGGAGTAGCTGGAGGAAACTTGGGTGGTCACGGAGAAAATGTGCAAACTTTGCTCACACAGTATCAGAAGTCAGGATTGAACCAGGTTGCTGGAGAAGCAGTTTTACTAGCTGTGCTGCACTGTGCATTAAAATTTGTGAATAACCATATGTTGAGATGCTTTAATTATTCATGAGTTAAGTAATAGACATAATGAGCTATAATATTTTCCGTCATTAGTGACTTTTTAAAACAATGTTAGAGGTGTAATTACTTTAAGCAAACAAGTTTAATGAATGGTTGAGACACAATTCTATACTTTTTACCTTTCTGATTGTTCTTCCCTTCACTACCTTTTCTCAATTACTTAATTATCTCAGTTCATTTACTTGATTCCAAAAAGAATCATAAACAGAGACCAAAATGTTTACCTGCGGTTGGTTTGCCACTCAACTCCCTCTCAACTCTGTAATCAGAACCTGTTGCTGTCAATTGCTGAGACTGACCCCTTTACAGCCCCTGAAAACTATCACCTGTCAGAATTGCTCCCACTCCCCAGGGCTCTGACAATGATTTCTCCATTTCTGCAACTCAACAAGAACTCAGTCTGGGAATAAAAAATAAAAGGACACCTTACAGTTGTATCAATACTTTTGGAATTTCTAAGTACAGCTCATTGCTGCAGACTGAAAGGATCATTGTTACCTATTATGTAAGAAAGTGCCTTCCATCTTTATTGTCACCCCTAAGATGTGTGGCATGCTCTGAATCATACACAGTCAGAAAGAAAAGAAATAATGTGTTTGAAATTGTCGCAGACCTGGTGTACACATTAATATTCACATAGCAGGAACAGCCTTACTGATGAAACTAGTGCTATGTAGATAGTTCTCTAAACAACCAAATACGACCCAGAGGGTAAAATGAATTTATTCTCCTTTCTTTGCTATTTAGATTAGATTAGATTAGATTATGAGGACACGCAGTCCTCTTTTATTGTCGTTTAGTAATGTATGCATTAAGAAATGATACAATATTCCTCCGGTGTGGTATCACAGAAACACAGGACAGACCAAGACTGAAAAACTAACAAAAACCGTATAATTATAACATATAGTTACAACAGTGCAACAATACCATAACTTGATGAAGAACAGGCTGTGAGCACAGTAAAAAAGTTCAAAGTCTCTCGAAAGTCCCACATCTCACGCTGATGGGAGATGGAAGAAAACTCTCCCTGCCATGCCCGACCACAGTCCGACTCTGAGTCGTCTGAAAACTTCGAGCTCTGATTGGCCATCGGACACCGAGTACTGAGCACCATCTGTGCCGAATGCTTCGACCTCAGCCTCAGTTGCCAGCAGCAGGCAAAGCCGGGATTTTGGGGCCTTCCCTCCGGAGATTCTCGATCACACAGTAGCAGCGGCAGCAAACCGGGCATTTCAGAAATTTTCTCCAGATGTTCCTTTGCTTCTCACGTCTGTCTCCATCAGATCAGAATTGTGCATGGCGTCCTACTTACAAATACAATATCATTTCACCGGAGAGCTGCGCGCACTGCGTTGCGCTACCATCTTCTCCTCCCGCCATTTTTTATGAATATGCACCAAAGCTTAAAACTTCATGTTCACATTTCTTATGTACAATAAAAATACTGTTTAGAAATGTTGTTTTCAATGTCCTTTTAAAAGATTGATATTAATAATTTTTGAACAGGTTTTCTAAAATATTTCATTTATTTCAGCCTCTCTGTTATACATTAATAATAAAACAATGAATACACATAAATAAGCATGCCAACCATGATGCCAATCTTAACCATACTCATCTCCATGCACATGGTCTGTATTCCTTCATTCCCTGCTTGCCTACGTGTCTGTCTAAATGCTTCTAAAACACTGCTATAGTTTCTGCTTCAGCCACCGCTCCTGGCTGTATGTTCCTGACAGCCACCGCTCTCCATGTCTCACAAATCTCCTATGAATTTAAACCCTCTCACTTTAAACCTAGCTCCTCTAGTATCTGACATTTCCATCCCGAAACAAGACCTTGTCTATATACTTCTATCAGGTCATCCTTTAGCTCTCTAAAGAAAACAATCCAAGTTTGTCCAGCTTCTCTTGATAAATAATATTCTAGTCCGGGCAACATCTGGGTTGACCACTCTGCCCTCTCTGTGAAGCCTTCACATCATTTCTGTAGTATGGCGACCAGAACTGTACACAATACTCTGAATGTGGCCTAAGATTTTATATGGCTGTAATGTGACCTGACTCTTATACTCAGTGCCCTTACCAGTGAAGGCAAGCAGGCTGTACACTTCCTCTACCACCCTGTCCAGTTGTGTTGCCACTTTAAGGGAGCTATAGACTTGAACTCCTTGATCCCTCTGTACATTAGTGCTTCTATGTGTCTTGCCGTTTACTCTTTACTTTCCGGTTACGTTTGACTTACTAAAATGCAACACCTCACATTTGTTTACATCAAATTCCATCTGCCATTTCTCCTGCTAATTTCCAACAACTTTTCTCACTATATACAACTCAATAAATTTTTGTCTGCAAATATATTACCAACAACTGAGATACCAGCATTGATCTTTGCAGAACCCTAGTGGGTCACAGACATCCAGTCAGAAAAAACATGCCTCTATGGGGAGAATTCAACTTACCAACCCACTATGAATTTCATGTGGCTTAATCTTCTGGACCAGCAATCAATGAGGGATCTTGTCAAAATGCTTTGCTAAAATCCGTGTAGACAATTTTCACGGCCATACCCTCATAAATCAATTTTGTTACTTGCTCAAAAACCTCAATCGAAAATGTGTGACAGGACCATCTTCTGTGATAATTTCCCTACCATTGATGTAAGTCTCAACAAAGTAGAATTCCTTGTTTTTCCCTTTACTTAAACAAAGGAACAACATTAGCTATACTCCAGTCTTCTGAGTTTTCACCTGTGATGAAAGAGGATATAAATATCTCTGTCAAGATCTCAGCAATCTTCCCCCTTGCCTCTCTTTGTATCTTGGGATAGATTCCACTTGACCTTCGGAATATCCACTTTAAGGCTTATCGATGCCTCTTCCTCCTTAATATCAATGTGTCCCAAAATACCCTTCCCTAATGATTTAGATGATTTTATGATAAACTGGATCAGTAAATTTACAGACAACACCAAGGATTGGGGAATATTGGACAGGGAGGAAGACTATCAAAACTTTCATCTGGAAAAATGGGCTGAAAATGGTAGATGGAATTTAATGCAGACAACTGTGAGGTGTTTGCATTTTGGGAGGATAAACTAGGCTAAGGCTTAACAATAAATGGTAGAGCTCTGAATGTGCAGTAGAACAAAGGGACCAAGGAATACAGATCCAGAATTCCTTGAAAACGACTTCACAGGCAGATAGGGTTATAAAGAGATCTTTTAGCACATCGGCCTTCATGAACCAGGGCATTGAGTACAAGAGTTGGGTTGTTATCTTGAAGTTGTATGAGACATTGGTGAGGTTGCATTGTGTGCAGTTCAGGTGACCTACGCACAGGAAAGATGTCAATAAACTTGAAAGAGTGCAGAGAAAACTTACAAGGATGTTGCTGGGACTTGAAGACCTGAGTTATAGGGAAAGGTTGAATAGGCTAGAACTTTTCTTCTTGGAGTGCATTTAACTGAGGGGAGATTCTAGAGAGGTATACAAAATTTTGAAGTGTGAGGCGAAATATTGAAGGGGATTTTGAGGGGAACTTCTCCACTCAGAGGGTGGTGTGAATGTGGAATGAGCTGCCAGTGGAAATGGTTCAATTGTGACATTTAAGAGAGGTTTGGGTAGGTACATGGATGGGAGGGGTTTGGAGAGATATGGTCTGGCCGCAAGAAGAAAACCAGGTCGTCATGGACAAGGTGGTCTGAAAAGCCTATGTTTCTATGTTTCTAAGTCTATAATCTCACATCCTCCTCCTTGGAGAATCGCTAATCCTACCAGCTAAGGAGATTTCATGACCCCTTTCTGCTCCCCAATTTCTAATTTAAGTTCCTTCTTTCTTAATTTATATTTATCAAGAGCCCTGTCTGATTTAAACTTATGTTTTCTTCCTTTTTCTTTTAGACTAAACTTACAATGTCTTTTTATCATCCAAGGTTCTGGAACTTTGCCATCTATAACTTCCATCCCCAAAGAGCTCTAGCTGGCTGGCTTTTTAAAGGAATTGCACATGTCATATGCGGATTTACCCCCAAACAGCTGCTCCCAATCTACTCTCCATAGATCCTGCCTGATACTGCTGGATAGCTTTCCACCAGCTTAGTGTTTTTACCCAAGGCTAGACATATCCTGATTCAGAACTATGTTAAAGCTTGTGTAATTATGATCACTCTTCCCAGAACATTCCCCGACTGACAATTTAAACACCTGGCCAGGTTAATTGCCCATTACAAGATCCAGTATGTTTACTTACTTAGTTGGAACTATCTACACATTGTCCATTTTCAGCTTCTTTTGGGACTACGATCATCTCACATAATCAGTAAATTGTTGTACATTCTCTGTAATTCGTGCAGTCTCCATGATATTGAATATTTAGAGAGTTGGAGGATACATAGGTTTGTGCAAGAAAGAGGAGCTGGGATCAACAATCTTCTTGAATGGCAAGTAGGAAGACCTGATGATCTATCCTGGCTTTTATTTCTTATCTTACGCCATGTTTCCATTGTTTCTAAATCGATAACATAGAGCTGCATCTTATTCTTTTGCAACTCTGATTTCATTCAGTGTCAAGAGTTTTGACACTGTATTCATCTCACAGCAATTATCTGTTGTCCAGCCTCATGACTAATGTGGTCAGTTATAAACATTTCATGTATGATCTCTCTAATGTGAATTGACTCCATGTCACACTCAAGAGTAGCAGAGCAGCCAAAATCACATGAGATACTGTATTACACCCTTGGATTTAAATCTAATTTCCAACGATGTGGTACTATTGTAAGGAAATACTGTACCCTGCTATTTTCTCCCTGTGTCAGAGTAGGGTCACTGTGAAGACAGTTGAAGATTTCTTGTTGAAGAGAAGAAATGAAATGCAAGGTTTTCACGTTTGTTGAAATGTAGGTAGGTGGAAGGGTATGTTGTGATGAGGATATTGTAGTTCTGCAGTAGGACAGAGTTGGACTGTTTGGGCTGAAGCCTGGCAAATGTATTTAATGTGAGGAAGTGTGAGGTCATGTCCTTTGGTAAGATAAATCAAAAGGTAGATCGTAAGAGCCATGCATCCATTTTCTGTATGTATTGTATTTTGCAGTGCATTTATTATGGTAATTGGTCATGTGGGTTGGGGCGTGGTAGAAGCAAATGAGTATTGTTACGTATTCACACTTTGTCAATTAGTTTAATTTTGTCTGGTGGAGAGGGAGTGAGCCACGGGGAATTATATTTTTCATTGACCACTAACTTTGTTTAGTTATGCTATTCGACTGCTAAATACAATGTTATATCACTTAGTATTGCTAATATCACTATTAGGCCATTAATATTGCAACTATCACTATTAGACAGTTAATATCACTATTAATATTGCTAATATCAGTATTAGACCACAAATTAGACCATTATATTGTTAATTTAGTTTCATTAGTTTTTTTAAATCGCTGAGAGATTGTTCGTCTTTGCTGGTTTCATAATAAAGGATCGAATATACGTTTTTTGATTTGGAAAGTCATTATTTGGAATTGCGTTATACAGTATCAATTACCTTGGGTCAGAAACTCAGCAGTTTTGGTTTGTTTTCAAGTAGCCGCTACAGAGATGATAATCCAAATTAAAAAAGAAAGCAAACGGGTGGAATTCATAGAGACTTAGGTGTTCTTTCGAGTGAGTAACAAAATTTTAGTAATGAGGTGAAACAAGTAATTAACAGGGCAAACTACATGTTGAACTTCATTTAGAAGAGGTTGATATTTAAGATTAGGGAGGTTTTATATCAGTTGTACAGAGCAATGGTGAGGCCACACCTGGAATACTGTGTACAATTCTGGTCCCTTTATCTAAAAGAAGGATATGGTCACATTGAAAAGTACCTATAGGTCATTCACTAGGATTATTCCTGGAGTTTTGAAAAATGACGGACTGACCTTATTCCAAGTAGGTTTGACAGGGTGGGGTTAAAATGTTTTGTTGGTGGAATAGTCATGAACAAGAGGGTATAATTAGAAAGAAAGGAAACAGTCCTTTCAAACCAAGGGGTGTAACAATTTGTTCTCTCAAAGGGCAGTGATTCTCTGAATTCTCTTCCCCAGGCATTGGTGGAGGCCAAGTCATCAAAGGATTAAAGGATTATGGCTAATTACTTGAAAGGTTTTGGAACTGATGGTTATAGACCCATTCTGTGTAACCTCTTTTAACATTCCAGGAACCATCACAGGAGTTGAGGCCTGCATAGATCAGCTTGAGGGACCTGGTGACCATTTTCCCATTTTCTTGTGTTTTAGTGTCATAACATTGGCCAGACATCACCAGCTTAACCATGTGTGAAATACATTACAATACACTGAACATGCTGACTGTTAATTTACTGACTGGTAGTTTACAGTATTCATATGATGAACTATGGAGGACTCTGCACAAATTTGACAGCCCACAGGAATTCATCGTCATCTTATAATTATTTCATGACATACTCAAGCCATGATCCTGATGAATAGTTTACAATGCAGCCCCTATCAGTGTACAAAACTGTCCTCCAGATTCAAAGTGCAAGGTGTGACCCAGCAAAGAGACCATCTCTCAGATCTCAAGAACTTTCATTCAGCAAGGACACACATAGCCTTTGAAAATGCTGTTTGAACATCAAAAACTGATTCAATGTCCAAGGGGCAGCAATGACCCCAGCACTCTTTAATGAGTTCTGTCTACCTACAGCAATTCCCTTGAGGCACTGGAATTGTCTCTCCCTGCAAAGTCCTTCAAATTTACTGGAAGAATAGGTGAAGCAATGTCAGTATTAATATCCTTACCACTGAGGTGCTAATTACACATTGAGGTACAGGCTGCATTGCACTAATGCCTCACACCAGACTGCCTGAGCACACTCTATTCTGATCTTTGCCATGGCAAGAGATTAGTAGGTGGATAGAGGAACAAGCAAATCAAAAATACAAAATCCTACTGACTCTTGAGAATCCATCACCCATGATCCCTCAAAGAGGAGAAAGATCCGTCATTCAGTACTTGGAGTCCATGCATCAGGAGCAAATGGAAGCCCTGCATAAAAGGCAGAAGGAGTGCCTTTTGTGTACCTCACTGTGTACCTCACAGCCTGCCCATCCACCTCATCAGACATCTCCCACCTCGTCCCCTGAAGAGTTTGCAGATCCCATATTAGATTTGGAATTGGTTCATTGTTGTCACATGTACTAAGACACAATGAAAGGCTTGTTTTGCATATTGTTCATACATAGTGTATCATTACACAGTGCACTGAGGTAGAACAAGATAAAACAATAATAATGCAGAATAAAGTGTACAGCTACAGGGAACATGCAATGCAGGTAAACCACAAGGTACAGGAACACAATGAGGTAGATTATAATTAACAAGATATATTATGTGGCCAAAAGTTCATTTTAATGTACTTATGTATAGTCTTTTAACAGCGGGGTAGAAGCTGTCCTTGAGCATGGTGATATGTGCTTCCAGTCTTTTTAAGTTTTTGCTAAATGAAACAGGGGAGTAGAGGGAATGTCCAGGGTGGGTGGGTCATTGATAATGTCACTTAACCCTTATTGATGCAAGTCATTCTTAATTATAAGGGATTGCCTATGAAAAAGACGAGTGCATCTATGCAGGTTAATGACACGTTGTTTTATTTATTATAATCTTCTTTGATCTCATCAATATGGATCTGCTGCTTTATAAGAGTTTACTGTTACAAATTTTTAATTTTAATTAGTAACTAGTTACTCCATTACAGTGATTGAATGTCCATGTTAAAGGCAGATTTCATGCAAAGAGGAAGAATTTAAAAATTTATCTTTGATCTCTGCAAAAGTGTTTCTTTTCTGGAACTCAAACTTCCTACAAGAGAAGGGCAAACTTAAACATTATAGCCATCTCTGGATGCAAGAGGAACAAGTACCCATGCTCCGATTAAGGCACTTTACTTTGTTTAAGTGGTTTTGGTTGACTTGAGGAGTGGTGGTGAGCAGCTAAATTAAACATGTTACTTATTAAAATCAATTCTGATGGAACTAGCAACAACTTCTGTTTTTCATTCACAAAAAATTACAAATGGCATGCGTTTTTTGGCCAACCTCGTCTGAACAGACGATTGCTCTTCAAGGCATTCTTCAAGTTTTTGTTGGCCTTAATTCTTGCTGGCCCCTCATCTCTAAAGCGCCAAGAAAGTGACCTGATCTTACTTTTGTGATAGAATGTTTTTTTTCAGATCATAGAGAAATAATCTTTTATTGACAATAACCACTTGAATAACTTGAATATTAAGTGCTTTTACCATTTTACTGACTTAACTTGAAGTTCATTTTCTATAATGTGAAAAGGGTAAATGCATTTTCTTTCTCAGAAAAGTCACCTCAGAATTTCTCTTACTACTGGCTAACATCACTTGCCATGTACGAGTAAAAGTGAAGGCTTTTGATTGTGATGTTTAACTTGATACTCAGAGGTCATTATGGGTTATATGCAAAAACCTGATTCTTCAATCAGCAAAGGCTGAATGAACGCAGCAGAGCATTCCTGAATGGAAGTTTTCTGTTTAGTGCCTGCAGAGCTCTAATTTGTTAAATGTGCAGACCAGATGGACAGAGAGCAGTGCTTTTTCCAGATGTAACCAAGTATTGGATTATAAGACACAGGTGTCCCCATCCAGAATGCATAAGAAGTTGATGTTGAAATTTGATGATCCCATGGGTCAGAAATGTGAGGTGGTTACTCGATTCCTTTGTGTCAGCAGTGATCTTTGTCCATGGTGGAAATACTGCTTGTGCCCATCAGCAGCTGCTTGCCAAAACTGAGATATGATCTGAAAGTTATAAATATTCAGAACATACTACCTAAACAGTACGCCCTGCCATGGAAACACACATAAAAATCTCTCCTCACAATAAATAATTCTTATGTTTAAATTTTCAGGCATAACTCGGCTAAATGGATTTTATTCCTTTAGGAGTGATTATTGATCTGTGGTAAAATGTTGAATGGTGCCAATCAACATACAGAGCTGGCACAGAGTGTTTATATCCTTTATTTGCCACTGAACATAATGAGCTACATATTAAATATTGAAAGATCAGAAACCCACCAAAAGAGAAACAGCTGGGAAGTGTGTTCTACACATGTTATAGATTATTTAAAAAAAACAGAATAAGTAATCGCAAGAGATTGAAATAGGAATATAAGCTCAGAGTTATATCAAGAGAGGGAAGATGAGATTCATAAGCACAAAGATAGATTAGCACAAAGAGCATAAGCACAAAGATAGATTAGTTGGGCAGAGTTGGAGGATTCTATGCTGTAAATTTAATGTTACATAAGCTTCTTCCAGTGATACATCTCCTACAATGTGTTTCCAAACTTGGTGTGGTATTTGGAAAAGTTGAGATTGAATGCACATTTCTGTTGGGAGGAAAGAGGGGAAGAGGGAAGGGAAAAAAATCAGAGGTAATCAATGCTGTCAAACAGGCAGATTGTAAAGTAACATTGACACAACCATGAAGAAGGCACACCACACCTCTAATTTGTTAGGAGTTTGAAAAGATTTGCCACTCGTTAAAAACTTTTGCAAATTTCTAAAGAAGTACAGAGGAGAGCATTCTGACTGGTTGCATCACAGCCTGATATGGAGGCTCAATGCACAGAATCGCACAAGGCTGCAGAGGATTGAATTCTCAGCCAGCTCCATCATGAGAAAACACCTCCCCACCATTGAGTACATCTTCAAGAAGCAGTGCCTCAGGAAGAAGGCAGCATTCACCATTGATTACTCTCACCATCTAGGACATGCCCTCTTCTCATTATTAACATCTGTGAAGACAAAGAACATCAAATGGTACAGCACAGGAACAGGCTCTTCATTGTGCCAATATTGTGCCAAACCAATTAAATTAGCAATTAAATGGCTAAATGAACTAATCTCTTCTGTCTGCACAAATCCATATCCTTCCATTTTCCTCTCATTCATTAGCTTATCTAAACTTCTCTCAAAAGTCCCTAATATTTCTGCCTCTACCACCACCCCAAACAGCACATTCCAGACACCCAGCACCCTCTCCATTTAAAAAAAAACTTGCCCCTCACATCTCCTTTGAAAATTACCCCTTCTCTCCTTAAATGCATGTCCTCTGGTATTAGACATTTCTAAAAGATACTCTCTGCCTACTCTATCTATGCTTCTTATAATCTTATAAACCTCTATCAGATCTCCCCTCAGCTTCTGCCGGTCCAGAAAAAACAACCCAAGTTTGTCCAGCTTCCCATTATAGCACATGCCCTCCAATCCAGGCAACAGCCTGGTTAACATCACCTGCACCCTCTCCAGAGCCTCGATATCCTTCTTATAATGAGCTGACCAGAACTGTATGCAATACTCCAGATGCAGACTTACTCGAGTTTTATAAAGCTGCAGCATGACTTCCTGACTTTTGAACTTGATGCCTCAGCTAATAAAGGCAAGCACGCCATATGCCTTCTTAACCAGCCTATCAACCTGTGTGGCCACTTTCAGGGAGCTATGAAACTTGGAACTCAAAATCCCTTTCTTCTTCAATACAGTTAGGGATGTTGGTGATGCTGGATAGTGAGCCCCCTCATCACCATCTGAGATATTACCAAAAGCAGTGGTGTCATCTGCAAATTTATAGATGGTGTTTGAGATGAGTTTAGCTACATGGTCATGAGTGTAGAGACTGTAGAGCAGTGAGCTAATAAGCACACATCCTTGAGGTGTACCTCTGTTGTTAGTCTGTAAGGAGCAGCTGTTATTACTGATCTGCTCTGACTGGTCAAGGAAGTCGAGGATCCATTTGCAGAGGGAGGTACACAGGTCCATATTTTGAAGCTTGGTTATTTGTACTAAGGGAATGATGTTGTTGAGTGCTGAACTGTAATTGATGAATGATTACACATGAGAGGGGGTACTCTGGGAGTCCTTATCATTGCTTCCAAGCCCATTAATGTCATGAGGGTGCACTGGGAGCATTGGTGGTGGACCCAAATGCAAGATACAGACACTGAAGTACTAGGAACAGGACTTGACTAGAGAGCTGGGACAAGAACACAGACTTGGGCTAGGACATTGGCTATGCAAGCAGGACCAACATGAGAAACTGGGAACTAGGAACCTGGGCATGGACTCCGAGCCAGAGACTGGACAAGGACCCAGAACCTGGGTCTTGACTCAGGCTCGGACCCCGGAACTAGGTGAGGACATGACATAGCTACAGGACTGGACATGGCTTGGGTACTTCATGGCGAGGACATGATGAGGCTTGGGTTCAGACTCTGAGCCAGAGACTGGACAAGGACCCAAAACCTGGGCCTTGATTCAGGCTCAGACTCTGACTCTGGAACTAGGCGAAGACATGATGTGGCTCCAGACACTGGTTGCAGGCAAGGGCTTCAGAAGGAAGGGGAAGGGAAAGGGAAGGGAACAGTCCAGCCTCAAGGTAATGGTAAAGATAGCCTGGCTTAACCAACAGAGGCAAGGACAGGAAGGGACCAATCCAACCACAGGGTAATAGCAAAGCCAGCCTGACTTACCCCACAGAGGTAAGGACAGGATATTGACAAGATAAACCAGCCCCCACACATGAACCCAGGGTCACTTATATTCCCAGCCCCAAGATGAGCATCAGGTGCCTATGATTAAGCCTAACTGAAACAAGGGACAGCCGGAAGACCCGGAGTCCAGAGTCCACGGACTGGACCGTGAACTGGAACGCGGACTTTACAGACTGGACCATGATAATTAAGTGTCACGACATCATTACAAATGGCTGTGCTAGCTAGGTCCTGAAGAACATTGCTGCCAGGTTAGAGCTGTAGCAGCTAGTGAGTAAACCCAATGAAGTGAAATCAAGTCACCTGGCAAAAGTCCGAACGAGCTGACCTCAGCCCTTCCCTTCTGTACCTACAAGAGGTCCAGAGTAGTTCTTAGGCCTCAGCTGGTGGGCTGCTGAGAATCTAGCTCCAGAATTCCCTGACAATAATTCATAGGAGGCAAAGCTGGAATTAAACCTTAACAACTGTGAAAGTTTGTCAGAGATTAGTAGGTTTATTTAATGACTCTGATGTTCAGCGTTATTCACATACTGCTAAAATTCTTGTAAATAGTTTGTAAAATTGAAGCTAAACATCAAAACACATGGTATAATTAAAAACATGAAAGGAAAGATGAATAAGTGAAAATAAACAACTTAAATTGCTTTACTTACCATTTCTGATCTAATCTTTAGGGCCAAGAATACCCATTTAAATCATTGTGGTGATTTAATTGCTGGGTCTGACTGACAGAGGGAGGGGGGAATGGATTCCCAGCATAATACTGGCATTTGTTACTTTGTGCATCCCTGACTACAACACATTCACCTATAAATGGCTTTCCATTCTGGAATTCCTTTGACTTCTGCATCCTTTCTACCTGGTGGTCAGGACATTGGGAAGAATGGCATATCAAACCTAATTTAGTGGAATTGAGCACCTACAGGGTGACAGAACCTGGGCCACACCTGGGTGTTCTTATGCAATGCTGACACCTTCAGAATTTGACCATTGTAGCAGGGATAAATTGTTGACTGTGTAAATAAATCTATTTGTAGATCTTCATTGGTAATGGCTTTTCAGTGGCATTTTAGTCCCTTTTACATTCCTTGCAAATAGTCCCCCGATGGCATTGAAACTGTTGGTAGCATACATAATTTATTACTTCCTTCTGAACCTGGCTATACCAATAGATCTGGCAGTATAGGTCACTGATGTTGTGGGATTCATGTTCAACCAGCCTAATATTTATAATGAGTTTCTAAATGTCAAGAAACATTGATTATGGAGACAACATCACAATTTCTGCTAAGAGACATTTGATCATTACAAACAGAATGCTAAAATCTTTGGCTTGAATTTCACAGCATTTGAGTCAGTGCAAGCAATTATTTTACAACAAAATTAGTAATTTCTCATAATTTTTAATGAAAACTGATGTGGTTGATATTGGTTTATATTGTGATTACTATCAACAATTTTAAAAATATTTCAAAGGCAACAATTTAATATAGGAAGTACATTTTATTTGATAAAAACAACTTTGTACATCATGGTAATAAGTGCTTAATTTGGGCTGAATAGCAAACATTATAGAGCTTTATGTAGCTTTAAATATTAATTTCTAATGTATATTTACTTTAGTAAGTTCATTACTGAAGGCACTTTGTACAAAAACACATAACAAGTACAAAAATGAAAGTTAAATTGATTCATAAAGCAACTTACATAATCAGACCAGAATGTTAAATGCTGTGGTAAGAAATGCTTTATTATGGCTGTACTTAATCTTTGCTGCACAAATTAAAATGGATGAGGCCCCACTATTATTGTCAACTGCAGTACAGACACAGTCCGGTAGTTCATTATACTATTGACTGTAAGCATCTCCAGATCCACAATGTACTCCTTTGGTCCTGTCAATGGCTTCACTAAAACGAGCATTGCACTCACATTACTTGTTTGCTGTGGGAGCACAAGATAATCAGTTAAATAAATAATATGGTAAGTTTAGCAACATAGCTGTGGCTTTGCATTTTCTTTCTTGAGTGAGAGTTAAGTTGTCCTTGTCATAGAGAGCTGAATGGGCAATAAGAACCTTTGTTCAGTTTCTTCTCCTGTTGCAGCACTTCTGAAGAGTGTCAGGAGTGGCAGTCACATTATGAAGGGACAGAGCATAGGTGGAGCATTGGGCACAGCACAGATTCTTTGAGGTGTACTGGTATACCTCTATAATGTCCAAAGGCATTCTCAACTGTAGTATGGAGGTAGAGGCGTCATAAAGAGATGTAAGTAGATACTACTGAGCAGAATTTAAATAACGTTTGATTTCAGAGAGACTTATTGCACTTTGAATTAATTCCCTACTTGCTAGAGATGCTTTCCATTGATATTATAGGACCTATTCTCAAGCCTGAAAAAAATTATCATAATTGCATGGAATCCTATTGGGAGCGTGTTGGTAATTATTCAGATTTCTCAGGACTACCTTTTTATTCAACTAATGAAAAACATTAATGCATTACTCACCCTCAGGTAGAATTCTCCTTCATTCCCAGAACTGATTTGGAAGGTGTTGTAAGTATTGGGGTAAATGTTTGTTGCTTGAATTTGGAAGATATCAGAGGGAACAGATCTATCTGATCGAATGTTCATGTATTTGTACACGTAGGAATAAGGCAGGTCACGGCAGGCTGCATTTGTTGCCAAACAAACACACCGACTATAAAGAAAACAAGGACAGCAATATTTCCATTATAAGCATACAAGATTCTTGTATGTCCTGCGATGCTGTAAATCTAATTATTACACATTGTATCTTTATTTGGTCCTGAAATATACTCTGTCTAAATGAAGATGAAGATTTGAACTTGAGGCGGGCCTTTCTTAAATGTCAGGAAAGGTGGACGTGTGTCTTTCAGTGTCTTCAGGGAATGTACTGATATATACTGTATCAATACACTGTATACAGATAGAAAATCAAAGTGAAGGTGCAGATGCGAGAATATTCAGCAGGTCAGGCAGAGACTGTGCAGAGAGAAACAGAATTCATCAGACTTTGTTCTCCTGTTCACAGACACTGCCTGACCTGCTGAGTGTTTCCAGCATTTTCTTCTTTTGTTGTGTACAGGTACAGGGAGGTATATCTTGCTTACAAAATCAGCAGGAGTGAGGGCTGAACTCTTCTGCCTGAGTCCTGTCAGTAATGGACTAGACCAGAGCTCTCTCCCATGAATGGGTTTCCACATCTAATCACATACTGCATCATATGAGAAAAATAATTTCTACCTGGGAGGTGATATGTCTATTCATTGGTAGCAGTGTAATTGTGATCAATTACAGATGGCAGTAAAGTATGATAAGGAAAGAGAAAATGGAGAGGGGCAGTAAATAGTTATATAGAAGGTGAAATAATACTGAGACCAGAAACAATTTTGTTTGCAAAGGGGCATGGTTGCATAAAAGAGTAAGAAAGGGAAATGAAGAGCAAAGCGTAAATGAACTTATGGTAATGACAGAAAAAATGAAGGGAAGTTTGGAATTATAAACTGGTGGGAGGAAGAAAAGAAGAAGGTATAATGGGCTTGGGAAGAGTTGGAGTAAGATTGAGAGAATGATGTCATTATCAATGAAGCAAGTAGGGGAGAATATGCTAGCAATGGTTTGGGAGGTGTGTGATAAGACAGAACACCTTCAATTTTAAATGTAGACATGATGAAAAAATTCCAATTTAAATTGTTTCAAGAAGAGCAATGAGTAACTATGATACAGTTTTTTTTTTAGCAGAATACAGTATATTTGTGTTAAATGTTGGGCTAATATAGGGCTTATGTGTTTCTGTGAAGCAGGTTCAGATAGGCAAGTAATTAATTTAGTTCTTTTGATTTCATGTACATCTATAAGCCAATACATTCTTGCTTATGAAATGTAAGTGTACTAATTCTACACAGATGTTTAAAATTTCAAGAAGTATCATTCCAATGTAAAATGTTGAAACATGCTATGAAATAACTTCTCCAAACTCTGGGAAGTATCACCATTAACGTGTAAAACCAAGATTGCCTGGCTAAAACACAATGGGTGGAATTTTATGATTCTATTCAATAATTCTATGAGACTCTTTACATAAAGAGACACTGAACACTAGATGAACATGCTGTTTATGTATGAATGCAGGTATTGCTGATCTGAGGAGGTTTCACAGATGAAATAATGAACACTTGTCTGTTATATTCCCGGCATTTCAAAAATTGGTTCATAACTCATCAAATATTCAAATTCTTTAAGTTCTAAGGTAAATCTAAACTTAATGGCTGCTTTATTTGAAACACATGTACACCTACTCGTTAATACAAATATATTATCAGCTAATCATGTGGCAGCAACTCAATGAATAAAAGCATGCAGACATGGTCAAGGGGTTCGGCTGATCTTCATATCAAACATCAGAATGGGAAGAAATGTGATATGAGTGACCTTGACCATGGAATGATTGTTGGTCCCAGACGGGATGGTTTGATTATCTTTGAAACTGCTGATTCCTTGGGACTTCCATGACAACAGTGTCTAGGGTTTACAAAGAATGGTGCAATAATAAAAAAAATCCAGTGAGCAGCAGTTCTGTGGGTGAAAATGCCTTGTTAATGAGAGAGGTCAGAGGAGAATGGCCAGACTGGTTCAAACTCTCAGGAAGGTGGCAGTAACTCAAATAACCATGTGCTGCAACAGTAACTCAAATAACCATGCATTACAACAGTGGTGTGCAGAAGGGCATCTCTGAATGCATGGCAGGTCAAACCTTGAAGTGGATGGGCTACAGCAGTGGATGATCATGAATAACACTCAGTGGCCACTGTATTAAGTACAGGAGATACTGAGTGTATTTGTTTGGTAGCTTGTGAATGTTTATTATAACACTGATGAAAGTTCAGTTTCCTGAAATACTCTCTCTCTACATTGCTGCATGATCATACATCAGTGTTTTCTGCTTCTTTTCAGACTTCCAGCATCTGCAGTACACTGCATTTAAGATGCATCTTCTCACCTCCTTTACAATGTAGGAAATGAACAAATCATTTTCAACAGTTGAGGAGTTTTTTTTTTACTTACTTTTCGGCCATTTGAGTGTAAGGCTCATGGCATGGATTTTGAGGATAACATCTGTACCCACCATTATAGTTCCAGCACTTCTCTTGTTCCTCACATACATTTCCAGTTTCACATTCATTTATATCTGTTGCAAGGAAATAAGACCATAAGGCATTTGGCCCAACAAGTCTGCTCCACCATTTTTATCATGGCTGACCCATTTCCCTCTCCACTCCATTCTCCTTCTTTTTCCCAGTAACCTTTCATGCCACGACCAATCAAGAATCTATCAACCTCAGCCGTAAATACACCCAATGACCTGGTCTGTACAGCCACCTATGGCAAGAATTCCACAGATTCACCATCCTCTGGCTAATTTCCATTCTAAATGGGTGTCTCTCTATTCTGAGGTTGTGCTCTCTGGTCCTAACGAACCCCAATATAGTAAATATTCAATAGGTTTCAATGAGATTCCCTCTCGCTCTTCAAAATTTAGCAAGTACAGGCTCAGAACACTCCTCATATAATAACCCTTTCATTCCCAGAAGGATTCTCATGAACCTCCTCTGAACTCTCTCCGATGTCAGCACATCCTTTCATAGATAAAGGGCCCAAAACTGCTCACAATACGCCTAGTGAGGCCTCTCCAGCACCTAGTCAAGCCTATGCATTTCATCCTTGTTTTCATATTCTAATCCTCTCAAAAAGAAAGCTAACATTGCATTGGCCTTCCTCACCACTGACGCAACCTGCAAGTTAGCCTTTAGGGAATCCTGCATGAGGACTACTAAGTTCCTTTGCACCTCTTATTTTTAAATTTTCTCCCTTTTTAGAAAAGACTGTATTTCATCTGCCATTTCTTTGTCCATCCTCCTAATCTGTCCAAGTCCTTCTGCAGCCCCTGGCTTCCTCAACTCTACCTGCCCCTCCACCCATCTTTGAATCAACTGCAGACTTTGCCACAAAGATATCAGTTCCATCATCCAAATCATTGACATACAATGTGAAAAGAAGTGGTCCCAATGCCGACCGCTGCAGAAACACCACTAGTTACTGGCAGCCAATCAGAAAAGGCTCCTTTTATTCCCGCTCTTTGCCTCCTGTCAGTCTGCCATTGCTCTATCCATGCTACCATCTTTCCTGTAATATGATGGGTTCTAAGCAGCCTCATGTGTGGCAAATTTATTAAAGGCCTTTTGAAGATCCAAGTACACAACATCCACTGATTCTCCTCTGTCTATCCTGCTTGTTATTTTTTAAAATAATTCCAACAGATTTGTCAGGCAAGATTTTCCTTTATGAAAACCATGCTGACCGTGGCTCATTTTATCGTGTGTCTCCAAGTACCCCAAAAGCTCATCCTTAACAAATTGACTCCAACCTTTTCCCAACCACTGAGGTCAGGCTAACTGGCCTATAATTTCCTTTCTTGAGGAGTGGAGTGACATTTGTAATTTTCTCGACCTCCAGAATCTCGTGATTCTGGAAAGATCATTACTCATGCCTCCACAATCTTTTCAACTACCTCTGTCAGAACCCTTGTGTATAATCCAACTGGACCAGGTGAATTATCTACCTTCAGACCTTTCAGATTCCCAAGCACCTTCTCCCTAGTAACAGCAACTGCACTCACTTCTGCCCCTGACACTCTTGAATTTCCGGCATTCTGTTAGTGTCTTTCACAGTGAAGACTGATGCAAAATAATCATCCAGTTTGTCCGCGATTTCCTTGTCCCCCATTACTACCTCTCCAGCATAATTTTCCATTGGTCCAATATCTACTCTCGCCTCTCTTTTGCTTCTTATCTATCTGCAAAAACTTTTGGTATCCTCTTTGATATTACTGGCTAGCTTACCTTCATATTTTTTTGCTCCTTATAGCTTTTTATTACTTTCTGTTGGTTTTAAAAAGCTTTCCAATCCTCTAACCCCACTAATTTTTGGTCTATTAGATGGTCTCTTTTTGCTTTTCTGTTGACTTTGACTTCCTTTGTCAGCCATGGTTGTGTCATCTTACCTTTAGAATACCTCTTCTTTGGGATGTATCTATCCTGAGCTTTCTGAATTGCTCCCAGAAACTCCAGCCATTGCTTCCCTATTGCCATCCTTGCTAGTGTCCCCTTGAATTAGGTTTGACCAGCTCCTCCCTCATGCCTCTGTGGTTTCCTTACAACTAATGTAATACTGATTAATCTGACTTTATCTTCTCCCTCTCAAACTGCAGGATGAATTGTATCATATTATGATCAGTGTCTCCTAAGGGTTCCTTTACCTTATGCTCCATAATCAAATCTGGTTCCTTACACAAAACCCATTTAAGAAATAGCTGATCCCCTGGTGGACTCAACCACAAGGTGCTCTAAAAAGCCAGTTTGTAGGCATTCTCTCTCTCAGGAAACCAATATCAACACCAATCTGATTTTCCCAATTTCCCTGCGTATTGAAATCCCCTCGAACTGTTGCCCATTTGACATGCGTTTTCTATCTCCCGCTGTGAAATAGAAATGGAACATCCAAAATAACAAGCTGGAAAAGGATGATCAATCCCAATTTACAATGTTCTAAAAAGCTCTAATAGCAGTGTTCAAGGGTTAGTTCTGAGATGGCAATTGTGCATAGATGGCAATAGTCAACACATTTTAATTCCACTAAACAATAAAGCCATCATTTTGAGATAAGTACCTTGAGTAATATTGATGTCCTCACCCTGACTTTATTACAACTTAGCAAGCCAGAACACAAATACACAATGGCAATAACTGCATTCCATATTCTAGATGATGTGTTCTGTAGCCACAGTACGATGTGGTGGAGGGAATTAATATTTAGGCTGGTGAATACACTACAAATTAAGGGGGTTGCTTTGTCCTGGATGGCATTGTGTTTCTCAAGAGTCTTCAGAGCCATACTCATCTGAGCAAGTGGAGAGTATTCTATCAAACTTTGTAGATATTGAAAGGCTTTCGGGTTCCTTCATGGCTTGCATAATATACTTCTTGCCTCTGATCTGGTATAGCAAACTCAGCCCTTATGTGGCTACTCCAGTTCAGCTTGTAGTCAGTGGTAGGAGTCAGCAGTAATAAAGGCACTGGCATGCTGTCCTTTGGGCCGGGCATTAAACTAAACCCCGTGTGGCTGCTTCTATTAATGTACAATAAAAAAGTCAAAATATTGACAATACTCGCAAGGCCAAGTGACATTTATGGGGAAGAACAGAGTCAACATTGTTGGTTGATGTTATTATTTGATATTCAAAGAACAGTAAAAATAAATATTTCAGCTGTTTGATTAACATGCTTACAATAATCAGAAGTGGAATGACATTTTTTCCCTTTCTCCATAAAACTGTTAAAAATGTTAAACTCCTGAGATTTCTCTTAAAACTTTCTTCATTTACCTTTGTTTGTTCTGTTTTTCAACTCTTGTTTTATTTCTCTTGATGTACCTGATTTGCTATTGAATTGATCCACTCTAATTGATTTGCCTTCTTATTCCTTCTGGTTATTTTACTGAATATGTAAACCTCACTAAATAAATAGAATAAGTCAAAATTTCTCCAATATTTTGGATGGACAAATTATCTTGTGCAGTTATCAGCTTAAAAGAAAAAATTAAAACATAAAACCATGCATAAACATAGAAACATAGAAAACCTACAGCATAATACAGGCCCTTCGGCCCACAAAGTTGTACTGAACATGTCCTTACCTTAGAAATTACCTAGGGTTACCCACAGCCCTCTATTTTTCTAAACTCCATGTACCTACCCAGGAGTCTCTTAAAAGACCCTATTGTATCTGCCTCCACCACCGTCGCTGGCAGCCCATTCCACGCACTCACCATTCTCTGCTTAAAAAAACTTACCCCTGACATCTCCTCTGTACCTACTTCCAAGCACCTTAAAACTGTGCCCTCTCGTACTAGCCATTTCAGCCCTGGGAAAAAGCCTCTGACTATCCACATGATCAATGCCTCTCATCAAGATAACATATCTAGATAATGTTACCCCCTTGCCTGATACAAATCACAGTAATTCTATAAACTTGCAAGGTATATTACTTGTGTTTACAGCATCTGATGAACGAATAGGAGATATGCACTGTGAGAGGCATGAAAAGCAATACGACAAATGCAAGAGATGGAACATCAGTTCCTGAATGATAGCAATTATTAAATTCAGTGCAGTATTCAGAGAACCTACTTTGCCCTGAGCCGTGGTTGAGATTGATTTGCTACCAGTATTAGTTGTTCAGGCAAATGACATTAGGAGAAAAATAAGAAAAACGTATGAGCAGGAAAGAAATAACAGGATATAGTGTTAGGGTAGCAGGAGGCTCATGTGGACCGTAACACCAGCATGGACCATTTGAAGAGAAGAGCATGCTTCTTTGCTGTAAGTTCATTATCATAATTGTGGTACTTTAACGTAGCTTTGTTTAAAATGAGAAATGAAGAACAATAGACGGAACAAAAAACCATCAACAGAAGACTGACCAAAGGCATTCAGCATCTGCCTGCTCTGTACTAATTAGCAGTAGGTCAACTAGGCATCAGAACTCATCAACAAGATTATCTGTTTGCATATGATTACATGATGTATTTGTGATGTTTCTCATTTGGATTTGTGGTGTCAGTATGAGTACTAAAATTTTGTGGGCAACGCACAGGACGTCCTGAAGAGTTTTGGCCCAAAGCATCAACTGTCTGACCTGGTGAGTTCCTCCAGCATTTTGTGTGTGTTGCTCTGGATTTCCAACATCTGCAGAATCTCTTGTGGTTGTATATTTTGTGGTATTACAGTACTATAGAGGCAAGATTATACAAAAATAATCATAGATTTTAAACATCCAAAGTAACAGTTGTATTTCTTCTAAAAGAAAAAAGAAGCTAGCATTTGAAAAACCCTACCTTGGCACATTCTGGTACCCAGAAGCTTGTATCCCTTGGGACAGATGCATGAGAATTTTCCTGGTTCATTTACACATTGGTACTGACACATGTAGCTTGAATAGGCACACTCATCAACATCTGCAGTGCAAGAGAATATACCTTCATTTTAATCTCTATTAGTAAAAAAAAAGCTTTTGTGTGAACATTTCAGAATAGATTTGCATGATCTTGCTCCTTTTGCTTTAATATTTTACGTGATGAAGTAAGCAGGACAAACAAAAGTGAAAAGTGGTAAAATTCACACTAAAGTTCTATAAGCATTGTTCAAAGGACTAAATCTTCATTGCATCTAACTGCATATCATTTTGTTGTGCCTCATATTGTGACCAAGGTAAAATAAACACACTGTTCCTATTATTGACGCCTTGACATTATAATAATCGTACATCAGAATATACACAAATGTTAACTGCAGGAACGGATATCAAAAATAATAAATTAATAAATTCAAAGTGATTTATTTGTGGTGAATGCTACCAATAAACACCATTTCACTATGTTCACAGAAGATCGTATCAATAATTTTTCCATTTGCTGCCAATGAATATAAATGGTAAAGCAGAATGGAAAGTGCCTATGTCATGATCATGGCAAAGGTGGCAAGAAGGGTGCAGCAAATAACCTGAGACAATAGTGTGCAAAATGACACTTCAATGTCTTCTGCTGCAGCCATCTGCCACTCCCTAAGTCAGAAGGCTTTAAGGCCATTGCTAACTACAAGAATCTAAAACATTAGTAACAGAAGACCATCGAAGATATAGAAGATTAAAGCATTAAATAATTAAAAAGAAAATAGTAAAAGAATACAATCAAAATAATTAGTACTTGACACATAAAGTTAAGTTAAGATCATTTACATAAATTTTGGAAGAATATTCTGTAGTTACCTCTGCACGTAACTTTGTCTGGATTTAATTCATATCCTTGATCACACTGGCAGATGAATGTACCCAAAATATTAAAGCACTGATGATCACATGGAGAACCTGTTTCACACTCATTAATATCTCAAGGGGAAGAAACAATGTAAACGTCAACCAAAATCTCAGCAAAACAATCTTACAAAATAACATAATGGAATGCTGAAAAGTACAGATTGTTGGCAAACACGGAGTTTTTAGTGAAATGTTGCAAAGGTATTTTTCCAAGGTGACTCTTTCAAAAGGGTTTTTTTCTACAGTATCCATCTTTTCATCCAAGTGCAATAATAAATATCCTTTAAACAGGCTAGTGTTGTTGCAATTTAGGAGAAGATTAATTGAATAACCTACTCATTTAAAACGTCTTGATCATATGACTGACAGGGAGAATTGTTAAGTGTTCATAAGTTCCTATGAAAACAACAGGTGCACTTTCAAATCAAGAGGAACTCTCGTTTGACATAGGAACACAGCCTCACAACAGTGTAAGACAGTATCCCAATTTGTTTCATAGAACTGGATAGCTCCAGCGTAGCTCTAGTCAAAGTTGTAACTATTTTATGAAAGAAGACACTGTAATACAAACTGAACAGAAACAAACCAGTCAGCTAATTGTGTTTGTGCCAGCTGCAAGTCCCTATCTACACAACTCCCATTTCCCAGCCCTGCCCCATAGCTCTCTATTCCATGGTATTTCAAGTCCTCACCTAAATATTTCTTAAATGTGGTGAGACGACATGGCAATACCACACACTGATATTGCATTCCCACTTTTAACCACCTTCTGGGTGGAAAAAACCCTTTATCAAAATCCCCCACCCTTTTATTAAACCAATGCCATATCTCAGCTAAGGAGGAACATTTCTTCCGGTGTGTGTCTCTCATAATTTTGTACACATCAGTCAGGCCATTCCTCTGCCTTCTTTACTTCAAAGAAAGCAAACTCAACTTATTTACCTTATTCTTATAGCTCCACGCCAGACAACATCCCAGTAAACCTCTTCTGTGTGATCCCCATACTTCCTGTAATGTGGTAACCAGGGCTACACACGCAGCCTTAATTATTCTAGGCTCTTCTTCTGAGTTGCATCTCCCTTCTTGTTAGGAGACTAGTAACGTGAGGAAGGTGGACAGAGTTGGGAGTGTGGGTTCAAAAATATTTATGGTCCAATTTCAAAATAGATCTTTTAAAAATAACTTTCTCTTGAGCCTGATACTTTTTGATAAAATAGTCAAACACAGGGAAAAAAATCAATATTTACCTTTCAATTTAATACATTTTGACAATTGGCTTTGATTATTTTCTAGATTATCTCCAGATCACTGGAAGTTATTACTTTTCCAAGAAATGCTGAGTATAACCAGAGACAGGTTCAGAGAGGGATACTCTGATTAACCTTATCTAGTTCAAAAGTCAGAATAATGATCCTCAATTCATACCACATTCTATCCGAAATGTTGCGTCATATTTTAGTCCTTAATAATGCAGGCTGAGTATCTCTTATCCAAAGTGTTTGGGGCCAGAGATGTTTTGGATTTCAGATTTTGGAATAATGAGATAGCTTGGGATCGCCATATTCTCTGATTCTGAATTTACGTGCTACCGGTAAGCAGTCTTTGTCTGACACTTGTTATGTGTTTAACAGTAAAAAAATATGAAATGTAATTAATCTAATGAAAATATAATGTGTACAGGCTAACAAAAGAAGCACAGCAGAATTGGGAGAAAACCTGAATCAGCTGTTGAACACCAACACACAACGGCAGGCTTTCAGTCTCCACTTATGATGCCGTGTTTTGATTAAAAGGCTGCAGTGCACTGTATTTGTAATTTTATAGGTTTGATGTAAGGTGTAAAAACAATCAGCATTGTAGACTTGTTCTGGTGTTAGATTTTCATCAGTGATGATCCCTTTAAACTCATCATTGAATTCCTCTGCTGCATCGTGATCAGCAGGAGCTTCATCTTAAGAAATTTTAAATCTTTAAGAATTTAATGCCATGCCTTTTCTTAAATTTCTACAACCAGCCTGTGAATATCCACAATTAGCTTTAATTTTCAGTTCATTATGATAGATTTTTGCTTGTTTCATATCAGCATCAGTCATTAAGCAGCATATGTTTATTCCCACACTGACGAATGCATTCTTTCAAAATATGATCGAGTTCTTCATTTTTCACTTTATGCAGTGTTTTCCTATTTTTCATTAACTTCTGTTCATTGCATATGTGGGGTCACTTCTCAGAATTGTCTGTGATGTGCACAGACCTGCACGTCGCCTGGGAACCTTCCCAGCCCATTGTGGAATTTTCCATTTGTGATGTTATGTCAGTGCTCAAAAATTTTTCCACTTTCTGAGGTTTTCGGATTTTGGAATTTTAGATAAGGGGTACTCAACCTGTATTAGATTTCCAGTTTCAATAAGTTTTCTTATCATTATCCAACCAATATATCGACTGAGCTAAAACAGACAGCAATCAGTAACTGAGTCCAAAATATTGTTTACAAACAGAAATGCCAAAATCTGGAGACTGACCAGATCTTTCATTAACAGGCAAGAAATCACTTTTTGTTATCTATGTTTTCATCGGAAGATCTTCCAGCTCTGCTTTCCTCAAGTACAGCTTCATGACTATTGGCAATTACCTGCTGCTTTTGTGTTCAAGCTTCAAAAATGGTAAGTACTTTATGTGTTATCTGCACCTCACCATATCTTAGCAGGAATGATGGCAAAATTTAGGTACAACTCCTGTTCAGGTACAAAATTGAAATTCATTGAAGGTATAGCGGTTATGCAGAAGTATCACCTGGGAAATCCCAAGCAATTAATTCCAGGTTGGCTATTTCACTTTGTGAGCGATACAGCCAAACCACGAACGTCTCGTAGATGGTATTTGCACAAGTGTCAGTGAACCCCAACAAGAAGTTTGATTGCTAATGAACTGATTTCCACTGTAGAGGTCCTGATGTAACTCTGAGTATCGTATTGACACACAACAGGGATAAACCGCAGCCAAGAACAAACCGTATGTTTCAGTGCCATAGCAGGTGTGTGTTTACTCACCAAACCACCAGAGAAGATAACTAAAAGGTTCTTTATTACAATATTTATTATAACATAAAAGGCAGGCTGTTTTATAAGCCTGCACGAGGATTTTTTTGGAACACCAAGAATTACTATGAACCGGGCCTTAGGCCAGCCTGGCAGCAGTGAATAGGAAAATATTGCAATAGGGTATTGCTCACACTATAAAATAGCAAGTTAAAATGACTCTAATAGAGAATTACACATGGAGCTGTACAGCATCTGCCAGGTCTAATGATGTCATTATGGAGAATGAAAGATTTCCAACCACTGGAGTTGAATCAGACTTAAAAGGATGCAGGCCTAAACGAACTCATGTTAAGTTCTGAATCATAAAGGTACACAAGCATCATAATTCAATAGGGCTGACGTGATGGAGGGACAACGTGGAGAATTAAAGCAAAATATTCTTTCATTATACTTTTGTATTTAAAGCTTTTTATATATTTTTTGACAGCTGATAACAAAAAGTTTCCTTATTTTGAAATCACTGGGTTGATGAATTATATCTTAATGGAAGGTATCTAAATTGTAAGTAAGAGCAGATGCTTACCTCTGCATGTGCGATTGTTGCTTGCCAACTGAAAACCAATGTTGCACTGACAGTAATAGGAACCAGGTGTGTTGACACATCCATGATGGCAGTAGGTGGCTACGTTACATTCATCAATGTCTGTGTAATCATTGAAAAATACATTACACAACTACTCATGTTTAACAAAATCATTGCCAGACACCCAGAATGATGAGAGCCAAGGGCCATAGCCCAATGATGTAATATTATCACAGCAAGATTGCTTTCTTTCTGCTTCAAGTCATATTTTATTGTTAACACTTAGGTTCATACTTTATTTTTTTCGTAAGTTGCCATCTAATTTACCGCATTCTGATATCAGTTTTGATGTAGTTATTTGCTATTTCATCTCCGACCATTTTAGTGCTAAACAAATACAGCTGTAGTGTGGTTATTAGGATACTTGGTTAACTATTGCTAATCAGATACTGTGGTTACAATCCGACCATGGCCCAGAATTGAAATCTGTCATATACTCAACTGATATTGAGATTTTCTGTCAACGTTCATCATTTCATTTTTAAATATCTATTCTGGGGATGTGGAAGGCCAGCATTATTGCCCAAACTAGTCTAAGAAAGGGCTAGTGGTCTACCTTCTTTGTTGTAATGAATGTGATATTATTAAATTGTAATGATTTACGTGTTGTGGTGTATAAAATTCTGTAAAAATATTAGATGAAAATCTGAACAATTCCAAATGACACTGTAACTCATTGTGACCTCAGAGCATGTCAAGTTAAATGCTGTTGGGTTGCTAAATGTTTGCTAATAGCGGCTGAATTCTTTTTGGCCTCATGCACTAGTGGCATGAGAAGACCAAAGAGTCTATCAGTTTCCATATATATCTCAGTGCTTGTAGATTGAATCCCTATTTATTGAGGCACCTTTTGCTTGGTTCTGGGGACTTCACCTTGACTGAGGAGTTGTGACAAGGATGGTCCCCGGGTGATGTCACGAGTTGCAAATCAGAGATCCCCCGATGGTAGCAACAATCAAGCAGAGACTAAGAACTGTTATGCCTGATATCTTTGTGGAAATCTTTGTAACTTACTACATACAGTAGTATTTAGTGTGGTTTATTTGTGCTTTCTGTTTTATGATTAAACTTAAGTTACTTTGTTGAGTTTGTATGCTTATTACCACATTTCCTGGACACTTGAACTAGTTTAGGTCTTTTGGGTCTGATCAACCAAGCCCAGTTACACTTTATAAGCTGCTTAAAATCAGCTTAAGCCTTGCTCCTTCATCCATCACCCTAAATATTGACTCCCACCACCACTATAGCCACATTTGGTGTGGTGTACAGAACACGTAATGTTTACTTGCCCTGGCTTCTCCAGCAATATTTGTCAATCCCATGATTTCTGTTACCAAAAAAGGACAAAGGCAGCAAGGTCACCATCCAAGATATCCCTCCAAGCCACAGACCATCCTTACTTGAAAGAATAATTAAGTTTCCTTTGCAATAGAATTACCTACTCAGCAATAAGTTGAGAGTTAATTCATCAGAAGGAGCAAAATGGTTCATGAAGGTGGATCCCTATCACTGTGAACAAGGCATCTAGTGAAAGGCAATAAATAAATGCTGACACTCCAGAAATTAATAAACGTAGGGTTAGAGTTACACATTGGCCAGAACAATCAAGGGCACAAAAACCTGGAAATTAATTGTGGCTTTGGAAGGGGGGCATGTTTGTGCAGTGTGGTAACAGCTACCTGATCATGGTCACAGCAACAAAACTCAGTAGCACCTGAGGCTCAAGGTGTGAAACTAGGTTTGGGAACAGCGTTGGGGGCACTGGCAGAGAGTCATCTGACAACATGTGCTTGGGGTGTGGTTCAACTGGGGGAGGGAGGGGAGAGTGTGGGTGAGCAGTGGGTCAGGGGTTTGGAATCAAGTTAGGAAAGGGATCAGGGCTTCAGAGGCCAGAAGAGTGATCAGGTATTGGATTCAGGATTCAAGATTCAAGATAATTTAATGCCATTTCCTGTACACAAGAGTAAGAAAAAAACAATTGTTACTCCAGATCTGATGCAGCTCAAAAAAACATGTTAAAGAACACAATAATAATAAAAAAAATAAATATAAATACATCAGATAGTTTCTATACATTGATTATATGACCATAAAATGACACTGGGCTGTACACGAGGTGACTGACGGGAAATAATGAAGTTGTACAACCCAGTGATGGGTGTACAAGAAATGACATTAAATAATCTTGAAGCAACACACATCAAAGTTGCTGGTGAACGCAGCAGGCCAGGCAGCATCTCTAGGAAGAGGTACAGTCAACATTTCAGGCCGAGACCCTTCGTCAGGACTAACTGAAGGAAGAGTTAGTAAGAGATTTGAAAGTGGGAGGGGGAGGGGGAGATCCGAAATGATAGGAGAAGACAGGAGGGGGAGGGATGGAACCAAGAGCTGGACAGGTGATTGGCAAAGGGGATATGAGAGGATCATGGAGCAGGAGGTCAGGGGAGAAAGACAAGGGGGGGGAACCAGAGGATGGGCAAGGGGTATAGTCAGAGGGACAGAGGGAGAAAAAGGAGAGTGAGAGAAACAATGTGTGTATAAAAATAAATAACGGATGGGGTACGAGGGGGAGGTGGGGCATTAGCGGAAGTTAGAGAAGTCGATGTTCATGCCATCAGGTTGGAGGCTACCCAGATGGAATATAAGGTGTTGTTCCTCCAACCTGAGTGTGGCTTCATCTTCAGTTCTGGTGCTCCCGATGTGGCCTTCTATATATTGGCGGGACCCGATGCAGTCTGGGAGACCGCTTTGCTGAACACCTATGCCCTGTCCGCCAGAGAAAGCAGGATCTCCCAGTGGCCACACATTTTAATTCCACAACCCATTCCCATTCTGACATGTCTATCCACGGCCTCCTCTACTGTATTTCCTTTCTTAAATAATCTTGAATCTTGAATCTTGAATCCAATACCGGATCACCCTTCTGGCCTCTGAAGCCCTGATCTCTTTCCTAACTTGGTTCCAAAACCCTGACCCACAGCTCACCCACACTCTCTCCCCCAGTTGAGGCCTGTGAACAGTGTGGACTGATTCCTTGTATAACAAACTAAAAGGAGTAGTAAATTTGGAATGGCACAATATCATGTGCATTTTATGCAGAAACTGTATTCTTGTTGCAAACATGATTCTGTACTGAAGAGTTATTGAAGGGGCCTGATTTAATTGGATTTCACTGCAATCATAGTTCTGTCAGAAATGTTCATTCATTTAATACTGAAATATAACTGTTAAATGAACAGGCTTCAAGCCCAGGACTACCTTCTCTAAAGGATAAGTTCTTACTCAATTTTGATTTGCAGAGTTTTAGGAAAAGGAATCCAATTGTTTGAATTGTTTAGATCAGCGGTCCCCAACCACCGGGCCGCAAAGCATGCACTACGGGGCCATGAGGAAACGATATGATTTGGTGATATGAGTCAGCTGCACCTTTCCTCATTCCCTGTCACGCACTGTTGAGCTTGAACGCACGCGAGGTCATTACCCGCGCGTCATCCATGTCAGTGCGGGAAGGAGATCAATGACCGCGGGCTGAAAAGCATGTTTGACGTAACATCTCTGCCGGCATTCTGGATCAAAGTCAAAGCTAAATATCCTGAGATAGCCATGAAAGCACAGAAAACGTTGCTTCCATTTCCAACGTATCTCTGCGATGAATGTAACGAAAACTAAGTTGCGGAATAGACTGGACATAAGGAACCTCGTTCAAGTATCGCTGTCTCCTGTCACCCTTCGATGGGACCGTCTTGTTGCAGGAAAACAAGCCCAGCGCTTCCACCGATTCAGCGATATTGGTGTGTTGCAATGATTTTATATGTTCATACGAGGAAAATATGTGCTGTGTGTTTAATATCCAAACGTTACATAAAACGTTACCTTGCTATTGACTTATATAACCATTGAACAATTACAGCATGGAAACAGGCCATCTCTGCCCTTCTAGTCCGTGCCGAACGCTACTCTCAGCTAGTCCCGCCGACCTGCACTCAGCCCATAACCCACCATTCCTTTCCTGTCCATATACCTATCCAATTTTTCGTTGAATGATAATATCGAACCTGCCTCTACTACTTCTAATGGAAGTTCGTTCAACACTTACTTCAAGCTCCCCCGTCCTCCCCTGATAATTGACTTTATCACTATATTCATGCGAGGAAAATATGCGCTGTGCGTTTAATATTAAATTCGTTAGATAAACCCTTTTAGAAACAAAATTGAGTGTATTAGCAATTTATCACCTATATTCCCGTCGTGATTAACACCACCTCCCCCCCCCCGACAGAATCGCCAAAAACAATTTCTAGAGAATTCGGCATGTTAAATGTACGCGCATGCGCACTGGTGCCTGTGCATGGCCTCCTGGTCATTGTAGTCTTTCTCGGGGTAAATCCAACGTATTTGACTGCTACTCTTGAATGCAGCAGGCCAGGCAGCATTTCTAGGAAGAGGTACAGTCGACGTTTCAGGCCGAGACCCTTCGTCAGGACTGAGTCCTGACAAAGAGTCTTGGCCTGAAACGTTGACTGTACCTCTTCCTAGAGATGCTGCCTGGCCTGCTGCGTTCACCAGCAACTTTGATGTGTGTTGCTTGAATTTCCAGCATCTTCAGAATTCCTGTTGACTGCTACTCTTGTCTGCCGGCACCCTACCGCGCCCCCCCCCCCCACCCCGGTCCGCAAGAATATTGTCAATATTAAACCAGTCCGCAGTGCAAAAAAGGTTGGGGACCCCTGGTTTAGATGAATACTTTCTGAGTCATCATTAGGAAATAAAGATTATTAGTTTAAATCTCTTGATTCTGAGTGCAGTAATGTGTATTGTACCTTTTTACTCAGACAGTCGGTAACAAGTTTGCTACTTTTCCTGGGCCTGGGACTCTGTGCCAACACCAGGTCCCTTTGAAAGTTTACAAGGATCTCCGGAGTTACTAATTTCATTCTATTTCTGACCAACTATAATAAGCAAAACCTGATTTTCATTGTGTGGAGCAAATGTAAACTTGTTTGAAGAAGTAGTAATGTTACTTGTATCTTCAGCAAGCATTCTTCTGATTTGGTGGATGGTCTCTTAAATATCAGCAGACAACTGCCAAGGTTGATGGGTGAGAGTGTTACTTATACCAGACTGATGGGTGAGAGTGTTATTTATACCAGAAGGCTGGAGCTGGGGACGCATTAGAGAAGCCCTGGCAGCCAGCTGCTGGTTTTCTTCTGCTTACAAGTCACTCGGTTAAGTACTTTAATAAGGCCTGTGTGGCTTAAGTCCTTTCCTCAGATATCCCTGCGGCTAAAGGAAGCTAGTGTTGCTGGATAGAACATCTGATACTAAATTAACATGTGGATACTGAACGTTTGGTACTAAATTTTGGGGGGGAGGGGGTGGTGCTTGATGATAGTGAAGCAGATTACAATGCAAAGAAATCTTGATCATTTAGGGAGATGGGCTGAGGAATGGCAAATGGACTTCAACTTAGACAAGTGTGAAGTGATGCATTTTGAACATTCAAACCAGGATAGGACCTATACATTGAATGTCAGGATACTGACAAGTGCAACAGAGAGACCTGGAAGTACAAGTACACAGGGTGATGAAGCAGTCATTTAACACGCTGGCTTTCATCAGTCAGGGCACTGAGTTTAGAAGTAGGAACATTATGTTGCAGATTAGTAAGTTGTTGGTGAGTGTACGTGGAATAGATGTACAATTTTGGTCGCCCTGTTATGGGAAAGACATTGTCAAGCTGGAGAGGGTGCAGATGAGATTTACAAGGTTGTTATAGGGAGAGGTTGGCTATGCTGGATCTTTATTCATTAGACCAGAGCATAGGGGAATAAGGGGTAATCTCACTGAAATTTATCAAATCATGAGAGCTATGGATAAGGAGAACAGTCATAGTCTTTCCCCCCAGGGTTAGGAAGTCCAAAACTAGAGGGTACAAGGTAACACAAGGTAAGAGGAGAGAGATTTAGAAGAGGTTTGAGAGGTAACCTTTTTGCACAGAGGGTAGTGGGCACCTGAGATAGGCTGCAGAGGAGGTGGTCAAGCTGGGTACAATTGCAACATTTAAGAGACATTTGGGTAGAAGGAGGAACAATGTGACCCTCCATCCAATCAAGGACACATCCCCAGAGACTCCACCCTTTCTGACATCTGCCACAGTCCATCACCACCCTCTCACTGCACTAATGTTCTCCATTGATCCTTTCCCAATCTCTTTAACCATCCTTCAATATTTTCTCTATCCTGAACTCTGAGGTGTCCCCTCTTGAATCACCTTGAGCTCTCCTTACCTGATGTCTCAGTCCTCTCCCTTCCTGATATTTCCTCCTACCCTCCTTGTCTATTGCCTGGCGCTATTTTCTGATTTCCAACCAGCTTCTCAGTCTAGTAGGCAGTGACTGGGGAAATAAGCTTTCGAAATGTGACAGACCAGACAAGCACACTCATGGCAAAACTGCCCTTGAGGTCCCTGTTTCCTCCCATCTCATTATATTGCATCCAAATTTACCGTATATTCTTATAAAACTTATCAACAACTGAAGTGACAGTGAACATTTAACATAGATTCATGAGATCAAATATCAATGTGTCACTGAGCTGAGGTCATGGTTTCTTTTCATTATAAAGCTCCTACCCTGGTTTATTACACATAGCCAGAACTGAACTTTATTTCCTCTCTTAGCCAACTACTTTTCTAGGTGTTCAAACTGCAGTTCAAAGTAAGGGATGATTGAAGACTTGGAAACTGTATTCCTGAATGGAAAATGTACTTTGGTTTTGTAGCTAACCATGTTTTACTGGCAAATTTTGTCATGTTACTTGACATATAGAATATGTGGAATGCATTTTTAAAATTTGATCCAACTGGTTAAACTGGGTTCATTTTTAGTGAGGTGGATTGTCCAGATGATGTAATAACAAATACAGTTTGCTTGGGAATATTTTTTACAGGATATACACAGCAATAAATTATGCATTTGGGTATCATTGATTATTAACTGATTAATTTAATTTCAACGATTCTTGTATGCGAATTTGGGTGACTTTTTCCACCTTATACAAAATAAAGAATTGAAATACTTCTTTATATGCATGTGTACTAAGTCACACATTCCTGAATTAATTTTTTTTCTTTAGTGACTTAAGGAATGTTTTTGCAAACTAAATGAATTATTTGGAAACGGTTTTTGTGAAAATTAGTCAAGAAGTGATAAATTGATTTTAACTTCAGATTTAGATTTATGTGTTGGGCATGTGGCTAAGTGGTTAAGGTGTTCGTCTAGTGACCTGAAGGTTGCTAGTTTGAGCCTCAGCAGTGGCAGCGTGTTTGTGTCCTTGAGCAAGGCACTTAACCACACTTTGCTCTAGTGTCTGTGTGGGGAGTGGCACCCTACACAGACTTCCAATTTGCACCTTGTAAGGCATGAAAATGCCCGACACCGGCCTCTCATGGTCTGAGTCGACATTCCCCCCCCACCCTTAGATTTAGCACAGACCTACATTGAAGAATGATATGTATGAGAAGCTTGGGATAGTTTAGTGACTCCCAACTTTGGTGTTTTTGCAGAAAACCATACAGACAGCTGCAGATATAATTTCTTCTCTTTGGTTGTGACTGAAGAATGAATTAGTGTATAACATAATATTCACGTGGGAATCTGCAAACCCTGTTAATGTTATTGGGTTAGGAAAAGAATTTTGTCACAATTTTGTGTATTGAATGCTGCAAGGCCCAATTTAATGGATTCATGGTATTTACCTGAAATTTACTGTTAAAATATCTGATTAAAATTTGTATGGGTATTTTTGAATCATAGCTAAAGGCTAATTATCAGTAGCCAGATAGCTTGTTGAACTTTTAGGATTTAGAAGGAAACCAGAGCACCCAGCAGAACCCCACATGGCATATGAAGAACTTACAGGCTCTACACAGATAGCACTCGAGTTTAGGATTGAACGTAGGCCTGTACAGCTGTGCGGTAGCAGCACAAAATGGTGAACCACCAAGCCACAGAACTTGTAAACTATTATTAAAGTCAAATACAACAACTTTAATCAAGTGCTTTTCAGTGACTGATTTAGGAAATAGGATTATCCTGCTCAGTTTTCTCATGATAGATAGGGTCTAAACTACAGCTTTCACTGAAAAATCAACTTATTTCTTTATTGGAAGCAGAAGGAATTTTACTCTTGACACTATGGTACCGTACTCTTAGTGATTGGTGGATGAGATTTCACCCCTTCTACTGTTCTCCCCTTTGCAGGACATTTTAGAAGGTCACGGCAGACAACACAGGCAACTTGCGGAGCCAGGAAGATGCTGGCAGCTCACCCCCATTATTAGGGTAAGGGCTGAGTTCTATGCTTAAGAGGAGCAAAAGCCTTAAGAAGGGGAACGATCAGAAAAACAAAGAGTTGACTTCTGATCCTTTCTTTGTGTTAAGAAGAGGAAATAGGTTTTACAGTTAAACTCCCTTTTCATTTCTATTATATTCAGTTTTAGTATGGATCAATGATGTCATGTCTATGGAAGGCATTCACCCTCATTTTATATCTGTATCTCAGCTCTCTGACCCATATTTAACTCAAGAATGTGTTGAGTTCTAGAGCCGGGTGGTCCTGGCATAATGCAAGTTGAACACTGGAGAGCCGATTATTGGAAAATGTTACCCGATAGCATTCCTCGTGACAGATTCACCACTTTACTGATGAACAAAAACAGTTTAAATAGGCAATAATTGATTAGGTTAGATTCATCATTAGGCAGGATATACTTGGACAATTCTCAACATTTTCCAGGAAATTCTAATAATGTAAGCTGTATTGGACTAATTTAATTGTACAGGTGGAATGTTATTAAATATGATATCTTTCATTTAGCATTAATTTCAAGAGGACTAGAATGTAAAAGTAAGGACTTATAACACATTTGTCAGACCACACTTGCAGTGTTGAGAGCAATTTTGGGCCCCTTTTCTAAGAAAGGAATTTCTGGCATTGGAGAGGGTTCAGAGGAGATTTAGGAGAAGGATCTTGGGATTGAAAGAGTTAATATATGAGGAGCATTTGATGGTTCTGGACTGTATTTACTAGAGTTAATAAAAATGAGGGAGGCGGATCTTTTTGAAACCTGTGGAATATTGAAAGGCCTAGACAGAGTTAATGTGGAGAGGATGTTCTCTGTAGTGGGGGAACCTAAGACCAGAGGACACAGGTTCAGAATAGAAGGACGTCCCTTTAGAACAGAGATGAAGAAGAACTTGTTTAGTCAGAGGGTGGTGAGTCTGTGGAATTCATTGCCACAGACGACTGTGGAGGCCAAGTCACTGAGTGTATTTAAAGCGGTGGTTGATAGGTTCTTGATTAGTAAGGATGTCAGAGACTATGGGGAGAAGGCAAGAGAATAAAGTTGAGAGGGATAATAAATCAGCCATGATGGAATAGCGGTGAAGACCTGAGGGGGCAAATAGCCTAATTCTGCTCCTATGCCTTATGTTCTGTTATAATCAGTTGTTTTTGCCCTTCATATCTGTTGGAATTAATTAATTTGGCTAAAGCTGTTCTCTGTAAATGTGGGAACCTCATAATAAAACCAAGATGGATCATCCAGTCTGTGAAGGTGATTGTAAATACATCAGTTACAGTCTACTACCTGTGAGAAAAGCCCTTTCTGACTGTCACCCACTAAATTGTCTGTTGTCTGGAGAGATTATTGTCTCTAAGTAATGTTTATTTTAAAGAAATCCTGGTGGCAATCATAAATGACAGACCAGGCAATTTTTGAGATTTACTTTTTTTTTTGATTTAAACAAGAGCAGAAAATTACTTACCTTTCAAATTGTGTTTTTTGAGTGAAGTCCCAAGATGTCAGAAAGTTATTCCTTAAAACATATTTAAGAGCTTAAAGCAAAGCAAACACAACATACATTTCTGAGTAATTTTACTGTACGTACCCAAACATTGATCTCCACGTTTGTGATAACCCTGCTTACAGCGGCAGCTGTATGAACCTCTTGTGTTTATGCAGATTAGTTCTGGACCACAGTTATGGCTACCTAATGCACATTCATCGATATCTGTTTCAAAGGGAAAAAAATACACATACTTCAGTCGTGGATGATGAAGCATAACTGTTTCTGGAGTTTTACTTACTTCTTGAAATCCGGATGCTTTGATTACCATTTCAGCTTCCAAAGGTACATCAACCTAGAAACTTAATGGAACTTAACCACATCTACTTGTTGGGGGTATGACATGGAGTCCTTGGTGTTCAGTATTGCAAATAAATGTACCTGTTGCATGTTAGGTTTGGGTTGCTCTGTTGCCAAGCGGGACATATGCCTGTAAAGTTACTAATATATTCAAGTTAAGGTTCTTTGTTTATTGGAGGACCTTTCCCAGACCTGTACCAGCCTCATGACAAACTCATCCAGCAACATCAGGCACTGTTAAGGGAGAGGAATGCTTTTGCATTGTTATTGAAAGAGATCAGTCAATATTTTCAGATTTTCTTGCTGGTTTGCCATTTTGAGCTACCAATTAACATCTGTGCATTTGCTGTTTCCATTGAACATTTTAACTTGACTTATGAAAATATGGTGTTTCAGTACTGCACTATTTTTATGATCTGTTATTGACTACAATCAATGGCTGTTGCAGCAAGACTGCCTTGGAAGTTGGAGGAGAAAGAGAAGGAGTAAGGCACAAGAGAACAGGGTCAAGAGGGAGGCAGGCACTGTCAAAGAGGTTGCACCCTTTGGAGCAACTGAAGGAGTGTTTCTCCATTTGAAGGAACAGTGTACCAGTCAGGCCCCATTGTGCTGTCGCAGCTTGGACCTTAGACTGTCAAACCATTAGGGTTACAAGTTTACCAGGGATATTTTCTTTTTTTTTAGATCACAGCAGATGACATCCGTAACATAACAGATTCCACTGTACACAAATATAATAGGCAAGTCACTGGAGACGATCTTCACCAGGAGGTGCACCTTAATCATGGTGGCTGCAATGCTTTAAAATTTGTTCAAAAATTGTGAATTAGTTATTGTATATACAGAAGATGCTACTGGGTGAGAATAACACCATAAGACCATGAGACACAGGAGCAGAATTAGGCCATTTGGCCTGTCGAGTCTACTCTGGCATTCAATCATGGCGGATCCTTTTTTCCCCTCCTCAGCCCCACTCCCTGGTCTTCTCTGCATGATCTTACATGCCGTGTCCAATCAAAAACCTATCTATCTCTGCCTTAAATACACCCAATGACTTGGCCTCCAAGCTGCCTATGGTAACAAATACCACAAGTTCATCACACTCCGGCTAAAGAAATTTCTCTGCATCTGTGTTTTAAATGGACGCGCCTCTATCCTGAGGCTGTGCCCTCTTGTCCTAGACTCCTCCACCATGGGAAACATCCTTCCCACATCTACTCTGTCTAGGCCTTTCAACATTCGAAAGGTTTCAATGAGATCCCCTCCATCCTTCTAAATTCTTGCGAGAACAGGCCTGGAGCTATCAAATGTTCCTCGTATGATAACACTTTCATTCCCGGAATCTTCCTTGTGAACCTCCTCTGAACTTCCTGCAATGCCAGCACATCTTTCCTTAGATGAGGAGCGCAAAACTCAAGGTGAGGCCTTACCAGTGCCTTATAAAGCCAGAGCATCACATCCCTGTTCTTATATTCTAGATCTCTTGAAATGAATACTAACATTGCATTTGCCTTCCTCACCACTGACTCAACATGCAATTTAACCTTTAGGGTGTTCTGCACAAGGACCCCCAGGTCCCTTTGCATCTCAGACTTTGGATTTTCTCCCTGCTTATAAAATAGTCTGCAGATTTAGTTCTTCATTTAAAGTGTATGACCATGCATTTTCCAACATTGTATTTCATTTGCTACTTTATTGACCATTTCTCCTAATCTGTTCAAGTTCTTCTGCAGCCTTCCTGTTTCCTCAATACTACCTGCTCCTCCATCAATTTTCATATCATCTGCGAACTTGGCAGCAAAGCCATCTATTCCATCATCTAAATCATTTATATACAGCATAAAAGGAAGTGGTTCCAATACCAACCCCTGTGGAACACCATTAGTCACTGGCAGCCAACCAGACAAGAATTCTTTTATTCTCACTTGCTGCCTCCTACCAATCAGCCAATGCTCTAACCATGTTAGTAACTTTCCTGTAATGCCTTGGGCTCTTAACTTGGTAAGCAGCCTCATGTGTGGCATCTTATCAAAGGCTTTCTGAAAAATCCAAATACACAACATCCACTACACGTTCCTTTATCTATCCTACATGTAAACTCCTCAAAGAATTCCAATGGGTTTGTCAGGCAGGATTTTCCCTGAAGGAAACCATGCTGACTTTGACCTATCTTGTCATTTGTCACCAAGAGCTCCATAACCTCATCTTTAACAATTGACTGCAACATCTTCCCAATCACTGAGGTCAGGCTAATTGGTCTATAGTTTCCTTTCTGCTGCCTTCCTCCTTTCTTAAAGAGTGAAGTGACATTTGAATATGCTGCCAGAGTGAACTGTTCAAAATGTGTGTATCTGCAGGACTATGAATAACAAGTATGATGTTGTATGGGAATTTCAGAACAAAACGATCTAATAAACTGCTGAAGAAGTTTTTGACAACTGACAAAACCACGCCTCCAGTCTGGAGTTCATGCTGGCTCATAAGATTAGTTGCCAAGCACAGGAGTATTGATTGTTCTTTCTCAACATTGTCCAGTAGGAAGTTCCTAGATTTGGAGCTGATGACGAAGAAGAGATTGTGATATATTTCCAAGTTATGGTATGTCTTCAAGGAGAACCTGCTGATGGTTTTCCCCTGTGACTGTTACCATTGTCCATCTTCATGTTATAAATTGTGGTTTAGGAACTGCTACTGGAGTAGCTTAAGTAAATTACTGCAGTGCATTCAGTGAATGGTGCACATTGCTTCCATGGTGTGCATCTGGAGGAGTGAATAAAAACTTAGGGAGATGGATGTGTAATCAAACAAATTGGCTGCTTTGTTCTGGTGGCGTTGGCACTGAACTCATTCAGGCAAACAGAGTGTATTCCACTGAACCACTAACACTGGACAACAAAGATTTTGCTTCCTGAATACTATTGAGTATATCTTATGGATTTTGATCTGCTGTTCATGAAAATCACTATGAAATATCCCCATCACACACCATTCTTTTGAAATCGCCTATATTTGTTACTTCAATTGATAACTCAAGTCAATTAAATGTTGCCCACAATGTAAGCTGAAAAGTTTTCTATCTTGTCCAGGCAAGAAAAACAGGACATGGAGTCAAGAGGAGGCAGACGAAGATGCCATGATGCACAAGCCGGGAACGGAAAAGAACACTGATACTGGTACAGATTTTGAATCCTTTATGTTGAGTGAGCCTCATCTAATAACTCAATCTGAGTTAAATGACCTGTTCAGAGACTTGTGTTTGTCAAAGCCAAAAACAGAATTACTGGGTTCAAGACTGCAAAGATGTAATCTGCTGTTACCAGGTATAAAAATTTCCAAAAAAGATTTTGAAACTTAAGACAGTTGTTTCCCAGAATACCTGATGCCAAGATTAAGGAAGGCATTTTTCATTGGTCCACAAATCATACAGGTCATCAATGACAGGCAATTCGAAGAACTTCTAGTGGGACCAGAGAAAATTGCATGGAAGTCATCCAAGGATGTTGTTGAAACATTTCTTTGCCACTACAGAGCACCAAACTACATGCAACTGGTTGACAACATGCTTCAAGGAGACAAATCCATGAAATGCAACATGTCATTAAAGATTCATTTTCTGCTTTCCCATTTAGACTTCTTCCCTGAAAACCTTGGTATTGTCAGTGACGAGAATGGTGAAAGGTTTCACCAGGACATTGTGGTCATGGAGAAATGGTATCAGGGCAATAAGAATCCATCAATGCTGGCTGATTATTGTTAGACATTTAAGCAAGAAGCCTCAGATACTAAGTACAAATGAAAATCATCAACAAAACATTTTTAGCTTAGTTGAACTATGCAAAGCATCAGCACATTATGCAATTAAACACATTATATTCAATAAAAGTTAATTTCTTGTTTCTGCAAATTCCTACTTGATATACACAGTCTGAAATTATATTTGTGTTCAGCTTCAGGACCATAAAACCATAAGACCAGAAGACATAGGAGCAGAATTAGGCCATTCAGCCCATCGAGTCTGCTCTACCATTCCATCATGGCTGATCCCAGATTCCACTCAACCCAATACACCTGCCATCTCGCCATATCCTTTGATACCCTGACTGATCAACTTCCCCCTTAAATATTCCGATTGGCTTAGCCTCCAATGCAGTCTGTGTCAGAACATTCCACAGATTCACTACTCTCTGGCTAAAAAAATTCTTCCTTACCTCTGTTCTAAAAGGTTGCCCTTCAATTTTGAGGCTTTGCCCTTTAGTTCTGGATAGCCCCCATCACAGGAAACATGCTCTCCACATCCATCCTATCTAGTCCTTTCACCATTTGGCAGGTTTCAATGAGATTCTCCTGCATTCTTCTAAATCCAGTGAGTACAGGCTCAAAGCTGCCAAGTGCTCTTCATACGTTAACCCCTTCATTCCTGGAATCATCCTTGTGAATCTCTTCTGGACTCTCTTTAATGATAACACATCTTTTCTGAGATATGGGGCCCAAAACTGTTGTCAATACTCCAAGTGTGGCCACACCAGCATCTTTTAAAGCCTCAGCATTATCTCCTTGGTTTTATATTCCGTTCCCCTTGAAACAAATGCAAACATTACATTTTCCTTCTTTACCATAGACTCATCCTGTAAATTAACTTTCTGGGAGTTTTGCACAAGGACTCTTAAGTTCTCCTGCACCTCTGATGTTGGAAACTTCAAGTAGTCTATCATACTCACAAAAGTTTCTGAGGAAGCAACACTTCCAAAAAAATTTGTTGTCAAGTGTAATTTGTGCTTTGTAGATAATAGGAAGGCTTTGGAGTATTCACAAAGTGAGTTACTCTACTGAGGCAACCTGACAACTGACGTGATCTTGTTGCTATTATGTTGATGAGTCATGGAGTCATAGTGCATGGAAGCAGGCCCTTCAGCACAACTTGTTCATGCTGACCAAGGTGCCGACCTGAATTTGTTCCATTTGCCTTGGCCTACATTTTGTCGAAATCTCTGTAAATCTTTTCTGTTCTTGCACCCAGCACACACTATAAGTGCAATTGTGAAGAAAACATCGCAGCACCTCTACTTCCTTAGGACTCTGTGGAGATTTGGCACAATATCTAAAACTTTAACAAGCTTCTATAGATGTGTAGTAGAGAGCATATTGACTGGCTGCATCATGGCCTGGCATGGAAGCAACAATGCGTTAGAATGGAAAATCCTACAAAAGGAAGTGGATTTGGCCCAGTTCATCATGGGTAAATCCCTCCCAACCATTGAGCATATCTTCATGAAGTGCTGTCATTGGAAAGCAGCATCCATCATTGGAGATCCCATCACCAGGACCATGCTCTCTTCTCGCTGTTTCCTTCAGGTAGAAGGTTAGAAGGTACAAGAGTCTCAACTATCAGGCTCTTGAATGAAAGGGGATAACTTCACTCAATTGGCCCATCATTGAAATGTTCCCACAACCAATCATCTCACTTTGAGTACTCTTTATCTCATTATCTTATATCCTCGTTATTTATTGCTATTTATTTATATATGTATTTGCACAGTTTGTTGTCGTCTCCACTCTGGTTGATCTTTCATTGATCCTATTATTGTTATTATTCTATAGATTTGCTGAATATGCCCACAAGAAAATGAATCTCAGGGTTGTATATGGAGGCATATATGTACTTTGAAAATAAAATTTACTTTGAACTTTGAACTGTCCATGGACCTGTCCAAATGTCCTTTAAACATTGTAATTACTACGTCTCCACCACTTTCTCTGACAGTGTGTTCCACATACCCACCACCTTCCCAGTGTAGAATCTCCCCCTCAAATCTACAAACGTTGTACTTTGAATCTTTACATAAGAGATTCTGCAGATGCTGGAAATCTTGAGCAATGTACACAAAATGCTGGAGGATATGAGAAAGTCAGGCAGCATCTATGGAGGGAAATATCATGCTTTGGAGGGGACTTCGTCCTTTAAATCTTACCCCTCCCACTTTAAACATATGCCCTCTAGTTTTAGACGCCACCCTCCCCGTTGTGGAAATAAACTGCAACCATGCATCTTATCTAAAAAAAATCTATATATTGTCTCACAGCCTCCTTCATTCCAGGGAAAACAAACCCAGCCTATTCAATCTCTCCTTGTAACTCAGGCCTTCCAGCCCTGGAGGTTGAAGGGGATGTTACTGCTCCTTCTAGTAAATATAAAGGGAAAGTAATAGGTTCTGTCTTATTGGAGATGGTCATACCCCGGTTCAAACTTTTCTTTTCCCTCTCTATATCCACTAGTAATACTGCACTGAAATATAAAGTTCAATTTTTGGAAGTCTTATGTGACAGATGGAATATAAGGAAGATTTCAACAGAATTCAAATGAGGAAATGATACTGGTTACACAGAGCAAAGTTATCTGAAGAGTCTGACAGAATATCACTTGTACAAACGAGAGACTCAGCAAAGAAAACCTGGCTGGGATTGAGCCTTTAAGTTAGCATTATGATTTAAGTGATCTCCTGAGGAAAATCTTTCAAGGTGAAACTGATAAAAAAAAACAGTAATTGCAAATTAGAATTCATTCAATTTTCCACTGAAAAGCAGACGAGATAAATAATTGGCTTGCAATCGGTTTCCCATTTAATTTTGTTCATTTCACTATAATTTGTTACACAATAGAGGCCTATTTTTTCACTCACTTGAGAGCTGGTAAAGACATGCACATTTCCATTACATTGTAAAGTATTAACCCCTGGTTTATGAGTAATATTTAACGCCAGTTGTAAGACTGCATTTGAGCTTGGCAGAAGAGGATGGTTAGAACATGAAATATATTAGTATGTTGTTAGCTTTTACTTTGCCCTTGGCAACTTTCTTTAAGTTCTCCAGTCTTTGCCAGATACCATCATAAGTGCATTTACACTGTATTTGCTGCTTGAAATGCTGCATTATTGCCCACTCAGGATATTTCTGTAATGTGATGCCTGGAAGAATTCACACAACTTTCAGATAAATTTCTTCTTCCCATACCCAAGTTTTAATTTTAGTGCTGCAGTGATAATTCTTCTTCATGCAGACTTTTATTTCTCCATTTATATCTGATCTCTCTATCTCTACACCCTGTCAATAGTTGGAATAAATTCAGAGGCTTGATATAAAGTGAACTGAACATTTCTCTTCTGAAGTGAGGAAAACCATAAAATAAAAATGTTAATTTATGTTAGAAATATACCTTCCTCATTGGGCTTGCTAGTTACTTGAAGATACAGTTGCATTTCTCACTGGGAAAATTGTTCAAAACCATTACTGTCAAAGTTTTGGGCTGCTTCTGTACCACTTATGCAGTGTGTGCCAGCAAACCATAGTTGCTTTGGGAATTTCAGCCTCTAAGTTACACAAGGAGTGAATTATTGGAGCCAGGTGAGTAACTGAAAAATGAAACCATTAACTGAATCACCCTGTTTAATTCTGGTTGTCCTGCCAAAAGTCACTTGGTGACTGATGTTTCAGAAAATTACTGAGTCATGGTTACTTTTGAACCACTATAATAGCTGTATTGAGTATGCAGGATAGGTAAAATTCTTTAAAGTGATATTTGCTCAATATGGACTTAACAGGACGTAATGCAGTCATAAGACAATAATTGTAAATGTAGGATCAGATCATAAGGTATAGATACAAAGACTGAGATACATAGAATTCAGTTTAGAAAATTGAGCTTCTTTTTTCAATCTAACATACAGTATGTAATTTCCTTGACATATTTTCTGTTCTAGATATTCATTAAAAATCTCTTGAAGAAGATATGAAATCATGGAAGTTCAAAAATGATAAATCTAAGAGAAATGATTCCTCTGTCATTCAAGGAAATTGAGAATGATTAAGATATTGAGAATATTTTAAGATACTGAAGGAGCTAAAGAACTTGGAGTTACAGCAGGAAAGTGCTTTGAGGTGAAAGATCAGCTGTTGGTGTAGGTTTATTAATGTCACAAGTACTGAGATTCAGTGAGAAGCTTTTATTTTGAATGCCATTCAGACAGATCGTGCCGTATATAATTACACTGACAACGTAGATTGTGAGATCAAGAGTTCATTATTTTGTGTGCTAGAGCTCCATTCAAGGGTCTGATAACAGTAGGATAGAAATTGGACTTAAGTATGGTGGTTCACGCCATCAAGCTTTTGTATTTTCTGCTCTGAGGGAGAGACAATGACAATAATAAGAAGGGTCCCTGATTATGTGGGCTGCTTTCCTGAGGCATTGGGGAATGCAGATGAAGGCAAAGGCGGGGAGGTTGGTTTACATGACGAACCGGGTTGTGTTCACAACTCTCTGCAATTTCTTATGGTCTTGGACAGAGTAGTTACCATATCAAGCTATGATGTATCTGAATAGGATGCTTTCTTTGGCACTTCCATTCTCACGTACAGATGCGAGGTGTGGACACTCACCAAGACGATGCGAAAGTCTGTAGATTTTGCTATACATGAATGCTCCGGATGGCTCTTGACGTAAGTTGGCAACAGCACATGACGAATGTTGAGCTCTATAACAACCTACTGATGCTCACCACTAAAATCAAGGCGAGAAGACTGCAACTAGTGGGGCACTGTCCATGCCACCCCGAGCTACCTGCCAGCCTAGTCATCATATGGGAGCCCAAGCACGGGAGGATGAACCCTGGGCGCCCTCCCAAGACTATGGTCAACACGCTCCTAGAAGATAGCGGCGCGGCTAATGTAGATGAACTGAACACACTGATGAGGGAGAGGGAGAAGTGGAGAGTCCGTCATCGTGCCCAACACTGGCCCCCTAGGCCTGAGTCGATGTAGTAGTAGTAGTAGTAGTCCATAAAAATTGCTAAGAGTCATCAGGGACATGTGGAATTCCCTGAGCCTTCTGAAGATGAAGAAGTTTTGGTGTGCTTTTTGTGGCAGTACAGAACAAATCATAGATGATATTTACTCCAAGGACCTTGAAGCTCTCAGTGATCTCCACCTCAGCCCCATTGATACAGACAGGGGTGTGTACTCCACCCAGTTTCCTGAAGTCTGACATAGAAGGGAAGTTTGTTCTCTTGACACTATGCCATTTTCTCTTTTTCTCCCGTACTCCATCTCGCTGTGATCTTATGAAAGTTGGAGAAGGTATGCAGTGTCAAATGGACTACACCCTGTGAAAGTTTGACTCAGCAGGAAACAAATAAATGTACAGTATTCCTTGTTTACCCATGTCTTTATTTAGTGTGGAAAATCTGCCTGCTTGTTTCAAAATAGAAAATTGCTTACTCCTCTTTCTAGGGAATGAACTGATAAACTTTTCAAACTTACTTGAGACCTGTTAACTTCAGGTGAACAAATGAAGAGGAAGATCATTTTGTGAAAAAATACACCAAGAATAGTTCAGTCTTGGAAAGATGGGGTAATTTTTAAGTTCACCCCCAGCACAAAAGTGATGCAAGGATGTGCCAACTATTACAGAAACCACTTGATCTGCAATGCCAGGTGAGAAGTTGAAAATGAACCCTGATGTGTGGTGGTCTGGGCTGTGATGAATGCACCTCTGTATTACAGAAGAAGCTGCCAGTGCTGCAGAATAAAAAACAGAGTTTCCATAAGGAAATAAATCATCATTTCTGAGACCCCAAATATATATGAAAGAAAATAAAAGTACATTTCAGTACAATGTCATTGGGCCAAAAGTCAACATTCTGATCATGGTTCAGATTTATCTTCTGATATCTGGAACTGTGCTAGATTCAATTAAAGAAGATTAAAGCTCATTGGAGAAATGGTATTTATTTCTGAAATTTTCTTTGGGTAAGAAAATAGAAGTAAATTGCAATAGTAGCTTACTTTCTCAGTGATGCTGTTGATCTATGGTTAATCAATAGCAACTGTTCAGAAGCTACTGATAAACTGTCCTATTATGCATCTTCATGTACTTTCCTCATTTTGTCAGAGCACTGAATAAACTTCAAAAAGCTCATAACCAGAACCAAGCTTATTACTACTGACATATGTTGCGAAATTTGTTGTTTTGTGGCAGCAGGACCGTGCAAGACAAAAATTACTACAATGGATTCCAGTTAGTTGGGCCATTGGTAAATCAGAGCAGCTACTTATTTGGGACAATTCTTAAAGAACAAGAACTAATTGAGAAATAGCCAGGATCCCCTTTGTTTACTTGGGATAACATGCTGCTTCACTGGTGCAGGAGACTGTTGCTGAATGGTTTCTAACTAGCATCAGACACACGGAGATGTGTGGCCATTAGACACTACACAGTGCTTAGAGAGAACAGATTTTAAATAGCGTCAGTTTTGTGTACTTGTGTTAAAAAAGCAGTGATTTTTGTCAGTGATAGTTTATGAGAAACAAGCAGGTAAAACAATTCAGAACTATTTTGCTCACTGTGATTTCAAGCATTCAGTATTTGAGATGCCAGAAATGGCCCAGGTCAGAGGCGATTGCCGATTTCACTTGCTCTACGCGATGTTCACTCCTCTTTCCAGGGCACTGGAACCTTTAGCTGTTCCATTGTTTGGTCAATTTGAATGCCAGCCCAGACAGGCTGAAAAGACAGGGCTGTCAGGATCGAGGTGATATGTTGACTCTACACAAACTTGTAATAAAGTATAGGCGCTGCCATGCTTTCTTTGCAATGACAGTTATGTGCTGGTCCCAGGACAGATCCTCTGACACTTTTCAGAGACAGAAACGTCGATCCTTAATGCTGAAGAATTTAAAGTTATTGACCCCCTCCACCTCAGTTCCTCTAATGAAGACTGGCTTCTGGGCGGCACCTAATTAATTAGCTTGTTGATTTTGGCTTTTTTCTTAAAGATGTGCTGGGTGCACTCCAGCTACCGCTGCACCCCTGCATGCTTCGAGGCCCAGCATCGGTCCGCAGCCCGGAGGTTGGGGATCACTGGTTTATAGCATTATAAGAAGATAATCCCATATCTGCACTCTCCGTGCTGATTTTGTGCATTTACAATCAATCAAAAGAATGTAGCAGTATCCAGGTTCACTGGAATGAATTCTTCTATCAATAACTATTAGGAACTAATATACAGCTTTATAGTGCAGTTGTAGTATTGATAATGTTGTCTATTTCATTTAAATGTACCATTTGTTATTCAGTTAATGGTAGTTTGTCTTTTTTTATACTTTTTTATCTATACCCATGAAACTTTGGCTAATTGGGACAGCTGCTTAATTGGGTCAAAATTCCAATTCACTGGAATCCACTGCATTGGCTACAAATAAATAATTACATAGTCCAAAAGAGGAATGACAAGGTAGTGCTCATGGACCATTTTGAAATCTCATGGTGGAGGGGAAGAAGTTGTTCATAAAACGGGTCTACGGGCTGTTGTACCTCCTTCCCAATGAAAAATGTAGAAATACTCAAATGGTAAAATAGTACAACCATGGCTGACAAGGGAAGTCAAAGCTATTGTAAAAGCAAAAGAAAGGGCATGCAAGAAAGCAAAAATTAGTGGGAAAATAGAGGATTGGGAAGTTTTTAAAAATCCACAGACAGCAACTCAAAAAATCATTAGAAGGGAAAAGATGAAATATGAAAGCAAGCTAGTAAGTAATATCAAAGTGGATAGTAAAAGTTTTTTCAAGTGTGTTAAAAATAAAAGAGAAATGGGAATGGATATAGGACTGCTAGAAAATGAGGCAGGAGAAATAATAGTGGGAGACAAGGAGATTGCTGATAAACTAAATGAGTACTTTGCATCAGTCTTCACTGTGGAAGACACCAGCAGTATGCCTGATGTTGTAGTGTGTGAAGGAAGACAAGTGGGTGCAGTTACTAATACAAGAGAGATGGTGCTCAAAAAGCTGAAAGACCTAAAGGTACTCACTACCCAGACCAGATGAACTGCACCCTAGGGTTCTGAAAGAAGTATAGTGTTAGAGATTGTGGTGGCATTAGAAATGATCTTTCAAAAATCATTGGACTCTGGCATGGTGCCAGAGGACTGGAACGTTGCAAATATCACTCCACTGTTTAAGAAAGGAGGAAGGCAGCAGAAAGGAAATAATAGACCAATTAGCCTGACCTCAGTGGTTGGGAAGATGTTAGAGTCAATTGTTAAGGATGAGGTGATGGAGTAGTTGGTGACACAGGACAACATAGTACAAAGTCAGCATGGTTTCCTTCAGGGAAAATCCTGCCTGACGAACCTGTTGGAGTTCTTTGAGATTACAAGTAGGATAGATAAAGGGGATGCAGTGAAGGTTGTATATTTGGGTTTTCAGAAAGCCTTTGATAAGGTGCTACACATGAGGCTGCTTACCAAGTTAAGAGCCCATAATATCACACGAAAGTTACTAGCATGGTTAGAGCATTGGCTGATTGGTAGGAGGCAGCGAGTGGGAATAAAAGGATCCTTGTATGGTTGGCTGCCAGTGACTAGTGGTGTTTCACAGGGATAGGTGTTGGGACCGCTTCTTTATTTGCTGTATATAAATGATTTAGATGATGCGATAGATGGCTTTGTTGCCAAGTTTGCAGATGATACGAAGATTGGTGGAGGAGCAGATAGTATTGAGGAAACAGGAAAACTGCAGAAGGACGTAGACAGATTAGGAGAATAGGTAAATGAAATATAATGTTGGAAAATGCGTGGTCATGCACTTTGAAAGAAGAACTAAATCTGCAGACTATTTTATAAATAGTTAGAAAATCCAAAGTCTGAGATGCAAAGGGACCTAGGAATCCTTGTGCAGAACCCTCTAAAGGTTAACTTGCACGTTAAGTCAGTGGTGAGGAAGGCAAATGCAATGTTGGCATTCATTTCAAGAGATCTAGAATATAAGAGTAGGGATGTGATGCTGAGGCTTTATAAGGCACTGGTAAGGCCTCACCTTGAGTAATGTGAACAGATTTAGGCCCACCATCTTAGAAAAGATGTGCTGGCATTGGAGAGGGTCTAGAGGAGGTTCACAAGGATGATTCCAGGAATGAAAGGGTTATCACATGAGGAACGTCTGATTGCTGTGGGTCTGTACTCGCTGGAATTCAGAAAGATAGGGGGAGATCTCATTGAAACCTTTCGAATGTTGAAAGGTCTAGACAGAGTAGATATGGAAAGGATGTTTCCCATGGTGGGAGAGTCTAGGACAAGAGGGCACAGCCTCAGGATAGAGAGGCGCCCTTTCAAAACAGAGATGGGGAGAAATTTCTTTAGCCAAAGGGTGGTGAATCTGTGGAATTTGTTGCCACATGCAGCTGTGGAGGCCAGGTTGTTGGATGTATTGAAGGTGGAGATTGATAGGTTCTTGATTGGACATGGCATCAAAGGTTATGGGGAGGAGGCTGGGAACTGGGGTTGAGGAGAAGAAAAGAAAGGATCAACCATAATTGAATGGCGGAGTAGACTCGATGGGCCAGATGATCCAATTCTGCTCCTATGTCTTACAGTAGTAATGAGAAGACGGCAGGACACAGAAGGCAAGGGTCGTTAATGATGGGTGCCACCTGCTTGAGACGCCACCTTTTAAGTCGTCCTTGATGCTGCCTTTGATGGAGCTGGTTGAGTCCACAACCTTTTTTGTTCTTGGACATTGGAGTCTGCATGCTAGTTGGTGATGCAGGCACTCAGAATGCTCTCCACTATACATCTGCAAAAATTCTAATAAAGTATAACTACTGGCATGCCTTCTTCATGATTGCATAGTATGTTAGGACCAGGATAGATCTTCTGAAATATTGACACCCAAAAACTCAAAGCTGCTCACCCTTTCCATTGCCGACCCTTCAATATGGACTGGTGTCCTGATCTCTCAATATTCCCTTCTTCAAGTCCACATTTTATTCTTTGGTCTTGCTGACGCTGAATGCAAGGTTTTTGTTGCAACACCATTCGAATGGCCAATCTATCTCACTCCTCTACGTCCTTTTCTCTATCTGACATCTGCTAACAATAGTTGTGTCATCGGCGAACTTCTGGATGGTGTATGAGCTGTGCTTAGCCTCACAGTCATGAGTAGGGCAGTGGGCTAAGCATGCATTTTGAGGGGCACATTTTGATTATCAGTGAGGAGGAGGTGTGCACTGATTGGTTTGCACTGATTGTGGTCTTCCGATGAGAAAGTCAGAGATCCAGTTGCAGAGGGATGTACGAAGGTCCAGGTTTTGAAGTTTTTTGCTTTGTACTGGGAGGATGATGGTGTTGAACACTGAACTGTAATCCATAAAAGGCAGCCTGGTGTATGTATTGCTGTTATCCAGGTATTACAAAGCCAAGTGGAGAGGTAGAGAATAGCAAATTAAAATGGTCTCATTATGAGGTGATGTGTTTGAGAAATTTGCTAAATTTTCCTTCTATGGGTCCCTGGGTCTGCTATTGATGATAGCACTTCTCTGGCCATTTTTATTCTTTTATTCTTTTTTTTCCCATGTTTCTGTTCCTACTCACATAGGAATAGATTCAAATTTACTTCCCTAACAATGAAAATATTGCACTGTCCCAAACAACTTTAGGATACAAGGAACGAACAGGCTATACAGTTCTCTTCTCCATGGAGAAGTGTCTGGCTTAATCTTCCTTGCAAGACAAGATCTATAATCGGCACTTTGGTCATTTGAGTGACTTCAACCATTAAATGAAACCTTGATATTTTGCCTAATTTTGCATTGCTATGCCATTACATGACTTGAAATTAATTTGTGATTAAAAACATGTGTATTTTACATGCTACATATAAGTTGGACACAAGATAAGAAATGAATTGGAAGTTTCAAAATTGTGTCTTTATTACATTTTCTTGTTTATTAGAAAATTATTTTTAGTTTTCTTGAGTAATGCATACAAAGCAAGAGTTATGTAATTTTGGAAAAGTGCCACAGCTGGAGCCTGCAGTCTGGGTAAACAAATCCTCTGGATACTGGGCAAGTGTGAGTTCCTTTTAACAAATCAAATTGGACCTTGAGTAGATGGTATTTGACAGGATTAGTTCTGAATATCATCACTAGCAGACCCACGGGGAAACTTAGGGAAAGAAAAATTTAGCAAAACTCTCAAATACAACATTTCATAAACTCTTGATTAAAAAAAAACCTTTCATTTTGTTGAAATTCAATGTGCATCCAGCTTTTCAATGAGAACAGGTCAATGCATGTTGTCAAAAGAAAACTGGCATACCAGAAACAATAGCCAGATGGTTAAACTTATATGTGTGTTAGAGTACTGAAACAGAAGTTTCAGAATTTAAACAGCAGCATGGAACATGTCAAAATTATTTTTTTCAGTACAAACTGTATTATTGATCTCCTACGCTGGGAAACTTATATCTCATAGCCCTAAGGGCTTCTGGTAGAGTTACAATTGTCACATGCTTCTTCATGTAATACCACATGCCTGTATAGGAAAATACCAGTAAAAACCATTTATAAAGAGAAAAAATCTCTGGCAGGGATCTCAGACAGCAAATACTAAAGGGGATTTCATTAATTCATTATATTACAAAAGATCAGTTCTGATTTCTGCAGGCTGCAATTTGCTTATCACTACAGTAAATCTACAGCAGATGCAATCTCACAGTTTCTCTATTTGGCCTTGGATCACCTGGACAACAACATAACCAATGTCAGACTCATTTCTTGATTACAGCTCAGTATTCAACACCATCAGCCCCTCAGTACTAATCAATAAGCTTCAAAAACTGGGCCTCTGTACCTTGTTCTGCAACTGGATCCTTGACTTCCTCATTGGGAGACTGCAACCAGTGTGGATCAGAAATAACCTCTTCTCTTCACCAGTGCACTTTGAGGATGTGTGCTTAGACTGCTGCTCTACTCTGTCTGCACCCATAACTATGGGGCTAGATACAGTGCAAATGACATAAATAAACTGCTGATGACACAGCTATTGTTGGCAGAGTCTCAAATGGTGATGAGGTGGTGTACAGAAGCAAGACAGATCACATGGTTGAGTGGTGGTACATCAACGATCTGCACTCTGCGTCAGTAAGACCAAGTAATTAATTGTGGACTTCAGGCAGGGGAAGCTGAGGGAAAGTACATCCGTCTTCATTGAGGATTCAGCAGTGGAAAGGCTAAGCAGTTTCAAGTTTCTGAGTGTCAACATCACTGGAGATCTATCCTGAGTCCATCAAATTGATTGAATCATGACGTGAGCACTCCAGTGGCTATATCTTGTTCAGAGTTTGAAGTGGTTTGGCATGTCACCAAAGACTAGCAAATTTCTATAGATGTACCATGGAGAGTATTCTATCTGGTTACATCACTGCCTCGTATGGAGGGGCCGCTGCACAGGACTGTAAAAAACTGCAAGGGTTTGTAAACTCAGCCATCTCCATCATGGGCAGTAGCCTACCCACCATCGAGGATGTCTTCAAAAGGTGTGGCCTCAAAAAGTCAACATACATCATTAAAGACACCCACCAACCAGGACATGTCCTCTTCCCATTGCTACCATCAGAGAGGAGGGGCAGGAGCCTGAGACACACACTCAACATTTTAGGAACAGTTTATTCCTATCCACCATCAGATTTCTGAAATATAATTTTGTAATTTATACTTCTTATGTTAATTTATAATATACTTTATGTATTGCATTGTACTGCTGCCACAAAACAAATTTCATTACATATGTCAGTGATTCTGATTCTGGGAATGCTACGCTGGTGCCAAGTACATGGTGACACTTGCAGACTGTCTAGCGCAATCCTTGCTGATTTGACTTGATGCAAATTATGTATTTCACTGTATATTTTGAAGTAAAGCCAAGTTATTTTAGATTGTCTTCTTTTTGCACATTGGTTCTTGTCAGTCTTTGTCTGTTTATGTATAGATTTTTGTAAAATTCTATTGTATTTAATTTTTTTCCTGTAAATGTCTGCAAGAAAATAAATCTCAAGGTAGTATATGGTGACTTATTTGTACTTTGACAATAAATTTACTTTGAACTTTGAGGAATAAAGGCACTACACTAGAATGTAATCCTCAATTTCCAGATAGGAGACATTTATTATTTTACAGATTAAAGCCTATCTTTTTAATATTCTGACTAAAAAGTAAAGTTTGATCAATTACCAATGCTTATAAACACCAGTGACACAAAATGACTTACATATGTTCTATTGTTGTTCACCATGAATCCTTGTAAAAAAAAATGAAAACATGAAGTTCCAAATTTCTAGCAGGACAGATGTTAGTTATTCTAAGTGAAGAAAAGTAACACGTATCACTGATTAAATGCAAAAAAAAATCATTGCTTTCAAGATTAGATATATAGATAAAGCTGGCTCTGCTTATCATCAAATCTCTAACGATAAGTTCCACCCTAATGGAGATGATATATTACCACGAACTTTATTATATGGGGAATGGAGCAGAGAAGGATGAGGCAGTAAATTGGATTTGATATTGCCTTTGTTGGGGGAAGGCCAGAGAGTGGTAACAGATGGTTGACTCTTTGCTTGGAGGCCAGTGACTAGTGGTGTGCCACAGGGATAGGTGCTGAGTCCATTGTTATTTGTCATTCATACCAATGATCAGGATGATAATGTCGTAAACTGGATCAGCAAATTTGTGGATGACAACAATATTGGGGGTGTAGTGGACAATGAGGAAAGCTATCAAAGCATCTAGTGGGATCTGGACCAGCTGGAAAAAAGGAGTGAAAAAAGGCAGGTGGAAGTAAATGCAGTCAAATGTAAGGTGTTGCACTTTGGGAGAAAAAAAACAGGGAAGGACTTACACAGAGAGAGGTAGGGTGCAGAGGAATGTGGCAGAACAGAGGGATCTGGGAATACAGATCCATAATTCCTTGAAGGTGGCTCCACATGTCATAAAGAGTGCTTTTGGCACATTGGCTTTCATAAATCAAATTATTGATTAAGGAAGTTGGGATGTTATGTTAAAGTTGTATGAGACATTGGTGAGGCATATCTTGGAGTATTATATGCATTTCTGGTCACCTACCTAGAGGAAAGATATCAACAAGATTGAAAAAGTATTGAAAAAGTACAGAAAAATTACAAGGATGTTGCTGGGACTTGAGGACCTGAGTTATAGGAAACTATAGCCTAAGATTAGGACTATATATTCTCTTGAGCATAGGAGATAGAGAGGAGATCTGATCACGGTATACAAAATTATGAGGGTTATAGATAGGGTAAATGCAAGCATGCTTTTTCACCTGAGGTTGTGTAAGACTTGAACTAGAGGTCATAGGTGAAGGATGAAAAGTGAAATGTTTAAGGAGAACATGAGGGAAAAACTACTTCACTCAGTAGTTGGTGAGATTGTGGAATGAGCTGCCAGAAAAAGTGGTGAATGTGGATTCAATTATAGCATTTAAGAGAAATTTGTATAGGAACATGGATGGGAAGGATATGGAATGCCATGGTTCAGGTGCAGGTCTAAGGGACTAGGCAGAATAATAGTTCAGTATGGACTAGATGGGCTGAAAGGCCATGATATCCAAAATGTATAGAACTGCAGCAGTTAATCTTTAACTGTGCTAATAGTTCATCACTTTAAATAGCCAGGGTTCGATATATTGTTAAATTAATGTTGAATTCCAGGACATTAAGAAAGAAAAATACATGGTACTTCAAAAATAGCAGCTTAAGCATAAAAAAAAAGCCTTTGAAGCTAATTGATGTAATGATCTGTTTGCTCTACATACCTTTTCATACTTTTGCTAAAATCATGCCAGAAGTATTCACATACTCTGAATGCAACTGCGCTCGAGGAAAAGTGTTACCGAGCTCAATTTTGTTTTCAGTATTTCTCAACTTTTTTTTGAATGTTGAACTTGCAATAAAAAAACACAATCAATTCAAATGAATTTTTTGTGATTATCTGTTCCATATAATTATGAAACTAAAGTGACACTGTTTGTTATGATATAGTTACTCTTACATTGATATATCCTTAAAACTAAAATTTAATATGAAGCCTTATTACTGTAAACAAAGGGACACCTCTCTATCTGCCTAAGGTATTCAGCAAGCATCTTATTTAGCTATTGTGTGCAAGCATTTCCTTTCCATGTAGTCAACCCAACAATCTGGCAATTACAACCTTTTGACTTTTGTGGGTTTGCAGTACAGCGTTGCTAATCATACTAAATTGTCTATTCATTGTTAGATGTTGCTATTGTGGTTGATACTTAAATATGAAAGTTGTTTTAGCTAATTTGAAAAAGGCTGTTATTGAGACCTGTAACTAAAGCATTCCTTTAAGAACTACCATTTAACCAGTGGTTGCTACACAAAAGTCCTTAACAAAAGTAAAATGATCCTTTGCCAATTATCCTTAGTATTGTGACGTTAGTTGAGTTTTTAAATGTCTATACGTGAGTAAATAAAAGATGCAATACACCTATAATCATAATTCTATCATGATTACATCTGAATTTTTCCAGAGATATTAGAAGCAAGAAACTTTGGCCCTGATGCAGTTGCCATGATTCAGTGAACTCTGCCCAAACAAGCTTATTATTTTCCTACATACTTGCATTGCCAAATTCCTCTTTGCTCTGTCATCACAGCACCGGTAGCTCAGAAACATTAGTTTTGGTTGGCACAATCTTACAAATAAAAGTCTAAACATATAAGTAATCCAAAAATGCAAGACAATTTTTTGTTGAGTATTAAAAATGGCATATGCTGCTGTGGACTTGTATACCTGGACCTTGCATCTTATTTTAAATAATAGCTAAGCTCTTAGCTTTACTCAGTCGGGATCTTCAGTTAAAGCTCCAAGCTTTCTATTCTGAATTTGTTTTAAGTTCCTTTTAAACCATTTCTTCTATCAAGCATTTATTCCAAGAAGTGCTTTGAAAAATAAAATATTCATATTTAAACAATTTTCACTGCAAATACATATTGGAGCGTAAATTTCTACCAGACATTAGTGCAAGTTCAAGTTCAATCATCATTCAACCATCCATGAATATAGCCAAATAAAACAGAGTTTCTCCAGGCCACGGTGTGAAACACATTACCAACAGCACATAGTGCATAGCACAAATAGCACATACGGTTACGATTTCAGAAAAAAAATACTGTCACAAAGAAAAAATTATAGCTCAAGTCCCTGAGTGGCATGACTAGATTTATGGGATGTTATCCTGGTCCAACTTGGTCTTCCGCCAGGGCAGCATGGAGTGAACAAAGGAGGGCAGAACTGAGTGAACACTGAAGGCAGAACTGAGTGAATACCTGAGGGTTGCACTGGCAGGAGGGGCAAGCTGAAACCCCTATACAGATTCTTACGTGTCCCACAGATGTTCTCCCACACTACGTCCCGTCTCCTGGGCACTTGCAACAGGCAAACCCGCAGCCTAGGCCTAGAACTCGCCACAACTGAGGAGACGGTTCCTTTACATTGGTTTCAACAATGAACCAGTAAACCAGATTCAGTATTCTACGTTACCAATATCCAACTCGGTCTTATGATCACAATAAAAACATCCAAGACAATCATTCACTCCCTTTGTTGGGCCGCAATCTTTCTTGGCAACAAGTCCAGGCGACAGCACAACAACGGTATGCAATTAAGTCCAGCTCCATCGCTATCGAGCAACTCGCTGGAGGGATACTCCTGCAGTACTTGATGTTCGTAGTATCTCATAGTGACTTACAATTGTAAAAAAGACATACAGAATGAACAAATACACCTTTGGTTGCACCAGAAGTGGCCGCTGCACCTGAGCGTGCCACCATCTTGTCAGTGTTTTAGGCAAAATGGGCAGTATTGGAACAAGTGTCCATAATGACAGCAACTAATCTTTGCTTAATTAAATATCAAGCACTGTGGATTGTTTTGCTGTATACTGAGGGTTCAATGTGGAAATAAGTTATACAACAGTAGGGAAAGCACAAGGAACAAGCACAGAAAGAAAAAAAAACATTATTTATGAAAATCAAGTGTGTAAGAATGCAAAACCTCATACGAAAGCTAAATGAGGGAAAAATAGCAAGGTTCATACACTTAGTGGCCGTTTTATTAGGTAGAAATGCACATCTGTGCATTTAATCCAAATAATTAATCAGTCAATCTTGCAGCAGCAACTCAATGCATAAAAGCACTCAGACATGGTCAAGAGGTTCAGTTGTTGTTCAGACCAAACATCAGAATGGGGAAGAAATGTGATCTAAATAACTTTGACCAAGGAATGATTGTTGGTGTCAGGTGGGGTGGTTTGAGTATCTCAGAAACTGCTGATCTCCTGGGACTTTCATGCACAACAGTCTCTACAGTTTACAGAGAATGGTGTGAGAAACATAAAATAAAATCCTCGGAGTGTCAGTTCTGTGGGTGAAAATGACTTGTTAATGAGAAAAGTCGGGAGGATGGCTAGACTGGTTCAGCCTACAGGAAGGTGACAGTAACTCAAACAACTAGGCGTTACAACAGTAGGTACTGTGTAGAAGAGCAGCTCTGAATGCACAACATGTTGAACCTTGAAGGTGATGGACTATAGCGGCAGAAGTCCACAACCGTACATCCAGTGGCCATTTTGTTAGGTACAGGAGGTGCCTAGTAAAGGGGCTACTGTGTGTATATAAGAACACAGAAAAGTGCAGATAACATATAGAGATTTATGGTTTAGATCATAATAACAATCGCTTGTGTATAATATTTTGAGCTCCAAGTTCATTATTCACATGCTGTGCTTACCATTTTTAACATAATCAAAATCCTTATCTTGTTACTCAATCTTTGTACTACCTGTGTGGTCAACGAAACAATGGTTTAATTCCTGTGGGAGTATGTCCATGTTCCCCCTTAACTGAGTTTTTTTTTCCCCTGCAGTGATGCAGGTGCAGCTTTGTTAGTTCCAAGAGATACTGATCTCCCAAGCATTTACTCTGCCGTCAGACTGTGGGGTCTCCAGCTCTGGCTCTGGATTCCAATCTTTTGCCAGCAACATTTCTTCACTATTTTAAGAATTCAATTTTTTGGCTCTTGGATGTTTCCCACATCAGTTGTGTAAAAGACAAAAGAATACATCTGCCAATCAAGTCTTTTATAAATATTAATATTCCTTTCAAGCCTTTGTTTTTATTCCTGGCTCTATTTCTATCACATTTTCCTTCCAAATATTATTTCCATTTTCTACACCCACACATACTTGAAACTAAATCCAAAATCATCTCAGTTTTGTTCACAGGCAATCCAATTCAACCTCTGATATCCTTTAAAAAATCAGAAGCCCTTATACTGTGCAATGTGCTTTACTATCGTATGGCATCACTGTCACCACTCAGCTGCTTGTTGTGATATCTTTAATATATACCTTCTTGTATTGAGGCCCCAGAATATCTTTCCAATATCTTTCCTGTAATTCCATGGGCTCTCATCTTATTAAGAGGCTGCTTAATAAGATGAGAGTTCATGGAATTACAGGAAAGGTATTGGAATGGGTGGAACATTGGTTGATAGGCAGAAAGCAAAGGGTGGGAATAAAGGGATCCTTGGTTGCCGGTTACTAGTGGTGTTCCACAGGGGTCGGTGTTGGGGCTGCTTCTTTTTATGATGTATATTGATGATTTAGATTATGGATTAAAAATGGTTTTGTGGCTAAGTTTGCAGATGACACTAAGATAGGTGGAGGAGCAGGAAATGTTGAAGAAATGGAAAGGTTGCAGAGAGACTTAGTTAGTTTAGGAGAGTGGGCAAAGAAGTGGCAGATGAGATACAATGTTGAGAAATGTACAGTGGTACATTTTGGAAGAAGAAATAATCAGGCAGATTATTATTTAGATGGGTAGAAAATTCAGAAATCTGAAGTGCAAAGGGACTTGGGGGTCCTTGTGCAGGATACCCTAAAGGTTAACCACCACGTTGGATTGGCGGTAAGGAAAGCGAATGTTATGTTGGCATTCATTTCAAGAGGAATAGTGTATAAGAGTAAGGAGGTGTGATGAGACTCCATGGGGCACTGGTGAGACTTCATTTGGAATTTGGTGTGCAGTTTTGGGCCCCCTATCTTAGAAGGAACATTCTGATGTTGGAGAGAGTTCAGAGAAGATTTACAAGGATGATTCCTGGAATGCAGGGGCTAACATATGAGGAGCGTTTGTCAGCTCTTGGACTGTATTCATTAGAGTATAGAAGAATGAGAGGTGATCGCATAGAAACATTTCGAATGTTGAAAGGGTTGGACAAGTGGATGTGGAAAGGTTGTTTCCCTTGGTGGGTGAGTCCAGGACAAGAGGCCATAGTCTTAGAATTAGAGGGTACCCATTTAAAACAGAGATGAGAGATTTTTTTAGCCAGGGGGTCATGGATTTATGGAATTCGTTGCCACAGGCAGCTGTGGAGGCCCGATCATTGAGGGTGTTTAAGAAGGAGATTGATAGGTATCTAATTAGTCGGGGTGTCAAGGGATATGGGGAAAAATCCAGAAATTGGAACTAGATGGGAGAATAGTTTAGCTCATGGTGGAGCGGCGGAGTAGACTCAATGGGCTGAATGGCCTACTTCTGCTCCTTTGTCTTGTGAGCTTGTGAGAATAATGTTTTTTGCTCACCACTGGTGGTCCTTTGGTTATCATTCGTTTACAATACAAGTAGAGAGTAATTAGAGGTGGCAATGGGGAAAGCACACAGTTCCAATCCCAAGGAATCCGTAATCAGTCTGGTTAAGATTACTACTGGCTCCAATAAATTTAATCCCCATTGTCTTAGTGATGTGAAACTTCACCAGAATTACAGCAAAGGTCCATTATTGTTGTGGGTTACAGGGTCATTCTTTAGTTTCAGGAAAACGGGAGTATTTGTATCGCCCAAGCTGGAGCAAAATAATTGGTCTTTGGAATTCTTGGGAATCTCAGCAAGAATGAGCCTCACCATTGGCATATCCCATATTTGCTGCCATTTAAACACACAAACACCATTTTCTGTAGAACTGCTGGTGTTTACCATTGAAATCTCATAGTTTAGCAGAGTATCTGGTCTCTTCAATTTATGATATTTTAGTTTTATCAAACATATATGTATATTCTAATTTTAATTAAATTTCATAATATTTAACAAATAATACTATATTCTTTGTTTCTCTTTACATCATTGAATTTCTTTAACATGATCGATAAACTGTCTGATATCCTTATAGAATTACAATTGCTTGAGGCCTTTTGAATTGACACCTCCTAGCAGCATATATCAAAGAAAGAGGAAATCTTTGTCCAAGATTCACATGGGAAATTTTCCTCAAGCTCAGCCAGCAAGTAACACAGTCGTAGAGTATTAACCTAATGCCGTTGCAGCCCCAGCAATCCAGGTTCGGTTCTGCTGCTGTCAGTGAGGAATGTGGACATTCTCTCCATGTCCACTCGGGTTTCCTCCAGGTGCTTCAGTTTCCTCCCACATCCCAAAGAAGTACAGGTTCGTAGGTTAATAGATCACATGGTGTAATTGGGTGGGGTGGGTCAGCGGGGCCAGCAGGGCCTATTATCCTGCTGTATCTCTAAATGAATAAATAGCTGTGATGGCTTACCATTTAGCACTGATTCTTGGTCAATATCTTTGTGCTCAGTTTCTACCTAACATAGCCATTTTAATTAAGAACTAATTAGTGTGCACTCTCTAATCAGTTCCAAGAAAGGCTCAGAAAATATACTGTAATAGTTCAATAATTTACATGGAGTCAGGAAGATAATGATAACTCCTGTGGATGCTGCAAGAATAATTGGTTTACAAATCCCATCCCACTGTGCTGTACCCCAATCTAAACTCAAGTTTACTATTTGCTTTCCCGTCAAATATTCATCTGATGGACTTCAGCAGGATGCTCCTTAGGTTACCCTACAGCTTCTCTGTTTGACATAATTTAAGTTATTTTATTACAATCATGGTGTCCACTTCATAACTGGAATGAAAAACCAATTTAAGAATGCCATGATTTGTTTTGCTAGTTCGTTTCTCTAAGAATTTGTTCATTTATATGTAACATCTGCTTGGTTTCATACAAAACCTTACACAAAAATCACAATGAATACCAAGTTAGGATTAGCTACATTTAGATACCTTCTCTTCCTACCTTTTTAAAAACAAAATCATGCATATTCCTATCGCAGCTTGTTTCTCGTGAAACCTCTTTCCCAAGTTAATGTAATTTATAAGGTAATGAAATGGAATGTCATATGAAAGTTGTTTTGACATTAGAGAAAGAGGAGAAAACAATTCATGCATCATCAGTATATCAGTCACGTAAATGTCATTATCCATTTATTTTATAAGACAAATAAGGCAGTGGGTGAATCCGAAACTATAAATCTGAAACAATAAAGAGTTTTCTGTGAATCCTGTGAAGGCTCAGAAGTTGACTTGCTGTTACATCAATAGATGTGTATACACAAGGAAATGACATGGCTATTCAAAGGAGTGCTTCCTGTCAAAGTGAACATATTTGACACCAAATGTTTCAGAATGTACAGATGGTTGTAACTGCCCTAAATAATAATGTTGATGGCTTTCTGTTCAGGATAACATTTTTTTTAACTAATTCTCCTGCTCCACTCCACGCTCAGTTTGAAAACCATTCAGTCAGTTTGCCCAACTGTTTATTCTTAAGTACATAAAAGTAGGATGAAATTTGTCCTGTGAATTGGTACCCACATTTCTTTCACTCTCCAACATACTGTGCTCAACTTTGCAACCACCCAATAATGCATCTGGCATGGTTACTATGTCTTTTCCCATTACTCGTCAGACATGCCCAGCACTTTTTCCTATTCTTCCTTTGACTAATAGTTTTGACAGGAGTCCTGTTTAGACTATACTGTTTGGGCTGACAGGTTCCCCAGTGAATCAATTGCTTTTATTAATGGAAGAACTAGAGTTTTCATGGTTGGTCTGTGTAGTGCAATAACTTCTGGGGTGTTAGTTCAGTGCCATAACCATTACCTTCTTCCATCATAGCTTTCAGGCATATTTCAGGCATAAGCAAAGCCATTTACATCTGATTTGTTAGAAATTGATGCAAAACACTACACACAATGGGAGTAATCAACAGCAAATTGGTCAACTGTGACAGACGAGAGCATTAAATTTGGTAGGAAGTGCAAAATAAATTGCTCCCTTCATTTAATGCACTTTAAATGAGTATAATTAATTCTGAATACCTCAAAATTTTTACCAAAATCTTTCAAAAGCATAAAATTCTAAATTACATCATGATTCTCCATGTAGTATATACAATGTTCATTTAATCTTTAACAGCAAACATGCAAGGATTAATGTCTTATTTTACACAATACTTTATTATTTAGAATTAAATGCTCCTATAGTTTTTTTATGTTTGAAATACAAAATTATATTTCCTACTTAATAAAATTTAAAGGATTGTTTTAAAATATTCCATAATATACTGAACAAAGGCTAAAATCTTCTAGTTCTGTGGTTTTAAATGATTACATAAATACAGTTCTATGAGAGAAATGTTAAGAATTACCTAAAATAATTGACAATGAATCATGATTGTTCAAAATGTTTGGAGGCAATGGTCTCTGAACTAAATCACAAAGTTATTATATTTTTGTGAAATGATCTAACAAAAACTGAAATATTTAAATAAGCTGTTTGCTTCTTGGTTCATTTGTCTGTGTGCATTGTAAAAATAAAATAGAGAAATTAAAGTAATTAAAGGAGTAGGAGTCCCTTTGCTCACTATGTACATTCATTGATATCGTTTCTTTTCATCTGTATTACTAAAATATTTCCACTGTACTTCAAAGGTTTTATGTTTACATAGGACTATAATGGCATGGTACATTGGTATGTTGCTCAGTCATGTATGTGTAATATTTTATAACCACTGTCTGGATATCTATGAGAGATTGTCTGGCATTCATTAAGTTACACAGTAATTTACAGCATGAACTAGTATCTCTTTTGATTTACTAGAAGCAAAAGAAAAATATTGTGAAATTAATTAAGATATTTAAATCATGTGAAATTCTGACTGGAATCTTACAGTACAGATGGCTAGTCATTTAACAATGGAATGGATCATTGCCAGTACAATTGAGCTCTCAACCAACCTGCGCATCTATAAATTCTACTGCAAATAAAATTTAATGTGTAACACACAGTACAGGTTCATCAGAAAATCATACCAATTTAGTGTGTATGCTGCATGGAATCCAATATTATCCTTTGTGCCATGTGTTTGGTGGACTTAGTCAGGGACCTATCTAGATGTGTGCAGTGGCAGCACTATTTGCTTGGATGCTGCAACAGTTTTCATGCCTTGCTACATGGCCTTTGGATGTCTCAAGCCACTCATACTCATGCAGTTCCCATGTGAAACCTGCTTTCTCAGAGCTTGAAAGGAATTTGTCTGTGACAGTTTTAAAATCTCCTTTAATTGTAAAATCTGCAGAAATTAAACCTCACACTCGTGATAGTTAATGGCATGAATAAAATGCATAAAATTAAGAAAAATAATTACTTTTGCAACTTAAAATATCACGAACTCAGGCTGAATGGGAAGTTGAAATGAAATGGATAGCCACCTGGAGATCCTACCTTTTGTGGTGGGCAGAATGAAGGTGCTGGACAAATCTGTCCCCCAATCTCTATCAGATCTCATTGATGTACAGGAGGCCACACTGGGAGCGCCAGATACAATAGATGACCCGGACAGGTGAAATGTTTCCTCACCTGGAAGGACTGTTTGGGGCCTGATCGTGGTGAAGGGACAGGTGTAGCTCTTGTTCTTGCAGGGATAAGTGATAGGAAGAGATCTGTAGAGAGGGATGAGTGGACAAGGGAATCTCTTCATACTGCTACACCACAGTTTATGGAATACTGGGATGGGGACAAAAGCCAGGGGACAAACAGCCATCCTACAAATATCACAACTGCTGACCGAGGTGCATTTTCCTGCAAAAGGAATTTCAGGATGAAAGAATGAAAAGCATGAGCAAAAGCATGCATTTGGGATAATTGCTACACAAGTCAGAATAGAAAATAATCCTAATATAATGAGTGGGTTCCATTTTTACAGTTGTCCACAAGTTGGCTTTGTCCAGAAGTTAGAAAATATATCAAAATCACTCAATAAGTTAGTCATATCTCCTCTGTATTTTAAAGAATAGCATTGAAAGTACATAAAACTGATAAGAACAATAACTAAAAGTGGAAAGAGAGGAAATTCACACATGTGTAAATAGACCAACCTTTTGAATTTAATAATATTATGGAAGCTTGTTTGTATGTATGGGTGTTCAGGAGTTGAGTGTTCATCACCCGGAGATGAATTATAATGAACTTGTTGGATTTCTGCTCTTTCAGGGGATACGAATGATTAATCAAACAGTATGAAGGAGGCCATGCAACTCATTGTACCTTTGCCAGCTCCAATTGATTCTAGTTTTTTTCTCTTTTCTCACATAGCCTTGTTTTCCTATTTTCTCTTTTAAATATGTATCTAAATGTTTATGAAGCATCACAAATATATCTGCTTTGACCACACTTTTATCCAGGTGTTACCTTGGCAATCTCTGAATCATATAACTGCAGTTCTGTGCATTCTGTCACATGAGCTGAGTCCTATCCTTAGTCCTTCCCTTTGAAATGAAGAGTCTGGCCTTGGCTATGTGAGTGATAGCAACATGTGAAAGGATTGTGCTTGGTTTGCTTATCTTGTTGATGGATTTGGAATATTTTGCAGAGAGGCCATATTGCTGGTCTTTCAACAATGTTCTGAGATGCAATAATAAATAGTCTGTATCAGCCTGGAGGGTAGGAATTACTATCGCTCAGCAACTCAGCTTCTTTTTACTGGTTTAAAGTCATTGTCTTCAAACACTCTTGTCCCCAGGCAACCAAGGGTGGGTACAGTGAAACAGAGTGAATTTCATCAGGAATCTCAGCAGGATAACTCCCAAGATACAGGGAAGAGGCCACATTTCCCAAGATTTCAATCATTATTGTTGAACTGTGGAGGGAGATTGGTAAAGGACACCTTTGTGCACCTTTAGTGTAAGGCTTATCCTATCAATGCTTTAGTGTATGAATAGACATTGGTGGGGAGCTTACCTTATGAATTCATGTATACATGAATATTGTCTGTCTACCACAGCTCGAATTCTGAAATTATGGTGACTTTAGTTCTGGAGTGAGAGTAACATAGTTTCCCATTAGTCCTGTAAATTAGTTTTGGAATGCTTGAAAACCTTGTTGGAGGCGAGATGTAGCACTGCAGAGAAAAAGACTGAAAAGAATGTCTGTGTGAGATGAAGATGAACTCCTGCAGCAGCTGAACTGAGACTGCCCACAGAAATCAAAATGACAGCGATACAAATTGACATTACTGTCCACATAAGGTTATCCCAGAATTTGTACAACTCTGGCATTTTTAGTTTGTTAGGGCATTCTGGTTAGTGTTCATTCGTATCACAATGTTTTAGTCATTAAACCTTAGATAATTGTTTGTGTATGTTCTAATCTCTTGCTTTCAAATAATATTTATGCACAAACTTCTTACTTAATCTAGCTGATGCTTTGTATTTTATGCCAATATTGCCAAAACTGTGGTCCTCCTTGCCTATATGAAATCTATTTCCATGTTCATACTGGTACAAGAGCAAAGTAAAACTTTAATATTTGTAACTGGATACTTGGATTATAACTGTCTGAGATACATCAGTATTACAAGTGTGTCATAATAGACTGCTACCTGCATTGAGAGTAGATCTGTTGTTGATTCTTTGTCAAATCACCCACCCACCAGTGTCATTTAGATTTAGATAAGTGGAGATGCAAGAGATAGCAGATGCTGGAATCTGGAGCAAAAAACTAGCTGCTGGAGGAACTTGGCAAAAGGAACAGCATATATGAGAGGAGAGGAATTGTTGATTGCTTGGGTAAAACCCTTGCATCAGCATTGTGGAGGGGTGAGGTAGCCAGCATTATGTGGAGGAGCCTGAGGTGATTGGTTGACTGAGGAGGAGTGAAGGATGGCAGGCAGGTGGAGGTAGGTAGAGGAGAGGGAGAAGTAGAGTTGGGATGCAGAAGCAAGAGGATGATAGATGGAGGCAGACAAAAAAAAAGGGAGGCAGCTTTAATGAGGAAGGGGAGAGGGGAAGGTGAAGGTGGAGACAGCTAGGAAGGTGATAAATTGGAATGCAAAGGCACCCAGTACCGGTAGGTGAAGTGATAACTGGAGCCATCAGGAGAAGAGTAGAGGACCCACCAGTTCTCCTCCTCTTTCCCCATCTTACTCTGGTTATATCTGCCCTTCATGTCTCTTCTAACGGCTCCCATTTGGATACATCTCAAAAATGACAAATCTAATCCCGCTCCTTTTTTCTTACCCATTCCTCTGGTACCTTCTCTGTAATTTTACTTAGCCTTCTTTAATCATTCTTTTCCAATTTTGACACAGTCTCTGGAAATGTTAATTCTATTTCTCTTTTCCCAGATGCTGCCTGATCTGCAGAATGCTTCCAGCATTAAAACTCACAAAATGCTGGAGGACCTCAGCAAGTCAAGGAGTATCTATGAAAAGGAATTCCGGGCTGAGACCCATCATCATGACTTGAGTGTGTTACTCTGGATTTCTAGCATCTGCAGAATCTTCTCTTTATGATTTGCTACTTTCAGAATTATTTTGTTTTAAAATTGAATGCCTTCTTACTCTTCTTCTGTTAGTGGTTATTTGCTTCTGGTAAAATTTCACCAGCCTCAATTGATAAGTATGAAATGAACTTTTTACTTAAGGTTGAGTTTATTACTAAGAATGGGCTCTTTAATATCCTATCCAGGTCTATAATCTTCATGCCATCCTTCATTGTTTGAGGCTTGACTTCTATACTCTGCATGCTCACTTACTATTTTTCTCTTTCTCAGACTTCAGTTAATTCACAGTCACGGATGGTATATGCTAATTTTAATTGGCTCTAATTCTGTGCTAGATTCTTAATACTATTGTATTCAAATATGTCGGAAGTGTTATTTCTAGTGATGGCTCACTAGACAAAGAAATCAGTGCTAGGATTTGCAAGGCCAGTCAAGCCCTCGGCTGCTAGCGTTCACGTGTACTGATCCAGCATAACATCTGAAAAGCCACGAAACTGAAGATGTACAGAGCGATTAGTACTTTGGCACTAATCTTTAGTACTTTAGTACCTTTAGTACTTTGTACTTTAGTACTGTGTCCAGTTCTGGTCGCCTCACAATAGGAAGGATGTGGAAGCATTGGAAAGGGTACAGAGGAGATTTACCAGGATGCCTGGTTTAGAGAGTATGCATTATGATCAGAGATTAAGGGAGCTAGGGCTTTACTCTTTGGAGAGAAGGAGGATGAGAGGAGACATGATAGAGGTATACAAGATACTAAGATGGATAGATAGAATGGACAGCCAGCGCCTCTTCCCCAGGGCACCACTGCTCAATACAAGAGGACATAGCTTTAAGGTAAGGGGTGGGAAGTTCAAGGGGGATATTAGAGGAAGGTTTTTACTCAAAGAGTGGTTGGTGCATGGAATGCACTGCCTGAGTCAGTGGTGGAGGCAGATACACTAGTGAAATTTAAGAGACTACTAGACAGGTATATGGAGGAATTTAATGTGGGGGTTATATGGGAGGCAGGGTTTAAGGGTCGGCACAACATTGTGGGCCGAAGGGCCTGTACTGTGCTGTACTATTCTATGTTCTATGTTCTATAGTCTAGTAGTCTATTATATCGTTGTGAAACCTGGACGATATACAGAAGGCACCTTAAAATGCTGGAACTCTTCCATACTTGTAGCCTGAGATCAATGCTGGGCATCCGTTGGCAGGACTGTGTCACCAGCCTGGAAGAATCACTGTGCTCCTGCAAGCCCAGCTTTGCTGGACAGGGGCATGTTATACGCATGAGGGAGTCCAGAATACCCAAACAATTGCTGTTGCAAGGATGAAGAAACAGGCAGTAACCTCGTAAGAGGTTTAAGGATTGTGTGAAAGCCAACCCCAGGCATGCTGACATTGTACCTAAGCAGCCTGAGTGGAGGGCTCAGGACTGGACTGGATATTGTGCCCTGGTAAGATGCACAATTGGTGAGCTGCACAGACAAACGTCATCGTCGTGGACAACCAACATTAACTGTGCTATCTCAATAATTGATCCCAGACTTTTATCCTTGTACACAGTTGGCTTATCTTTAGTTATATCTCCCTCACCTTTTGAGATTGGGTATTTAAATTTGTGAATTTGGAACTGCCATCTAGACCAATTTAGCCATAGTGATCTGGTCTTTAAAATATCCTAAAAATATACTTTTTCAATCAGCAGCACACATATTTTTGTCCATTACATATTTTTGGCCCATCATTGCATTTCTTCCTTCACTACCAGCCCCTTCCACCCACACAATGCTATGTAAAACACTATCAGCCATTGTTGGCTAATAGCAACATTTTATATTTTTATATGTAAGTGGCTTTGCATGCTTTCACTGAGATGATCAAAGTACCATTCTCAGACATTTCAAGGTTGCAGATGATGACATTACTCTTAAAAAAACCAAGAAAATACGTATCATCTGAGTCAAAGAAAACCCTGTGCCTTGAGCTGTTCAGTTACACACAAAAAATTAACTTAATAACTGCCTTTTGATAGAAACAATGCTCTTTTCAGAACTGATATGAAGAATGTAATCTTACATTGGTTTCCAATATAGTCACTGCCAACACTAGAAAATTTCAGTAGTGTAACTGCCTGTAAACTACCTCAAGAAAGTGACTTGGAGGATTTTATAAAACATAACAAACAGGGTGAATGTATCAAAAAGCTATTTTTCAGAATATATTCCCCATTATCTAAATCAAGACCTGAGGTTCATAATTTGTAATTTTCTATTTTTGATGAGAAAGATCATAGCATCTGAAATGATTACCTGGAATTCATGACAAAAAAAGCATAGACTGTATCTAGACAAGCAACACACATCAAAGTTGCTGGTGAATGCAGCAGGCCAGGCAGCATCTCTAGGAAGAGGTACAGTCGACGTTTCAGGCCGAGACCCTTCTTGGCCTGAAACGTCGACTGTATCTCTTCCTAGAGATGCTGCCTGGCCTGCTGCGTTCACCAGCAACTTTGATGTGTGTTGCTTGAATTTCCAGCATCTGCAGAATTCCTGTTGTTGACTGTATCTAGAAGTCTAAAACAAAACACTGTTTCCTTAATGTACAAATCAAGAGAAACTTGATTTCTTTAAAATTCGTAATGAAAGTAAAATTTCCATTGCATTATAAATTGGCTTTTCATTTAGAATCTTGAGATTAAATCGCAATGAAATTGCTTGTGCTACCGACAAATATTCTCTATAGAAAACATAGAAAATAAGTGCAGGAGTAGGCCATTCGGCCCTTCGAGCCTGCACCGCCATTTATTATGATCATGGCTGATCATCCAACTCAGAACCCTGCACCAGCCTTCCCTCCATACCCTCTGATCCCCCTAGCCATAAGGGCCATATCTAACTCCCTCTTAAATATTGCCAATGAACTGGCCTCAACTGTTTCCTGTGGCAGAGAATTCCACAGATTCACCACTCTCTGTGTGAAGAAGTTTTTCCTAATCTCAGTCCTAAAAGGCTTCGCCTTTATCCTCAAACTGTGACCCCTCGTTCTGGACTTCCCCAACATCGGGAACAATCTTCCTGCATCTAGCCTGTCCAATCCCTTGAGGATTTTATGCGTTTCAATCAGATCCCCCCTCAATCTTCTAAATTCCAATGAGTACAAGCCTAGTTCATCCAGTCTTTCTTCATATGAAAGTCCTGCCATCCCAGGAATCAATCTGGAGAACCTTCTTTGTACTCCCTCTATGGCAAGGATGTCTTTCCTCAGATTAGGGGACCAAAACTGCACACAATACTCCAGGTGTGGTCTCACCAAGGCCTTGTACAACTGCGATAGTACCTCCCTGCTCCTGTACTCGAATCCTCTCGCCATAAATGCCAGCATACCATTCGCCTTTTTTCACCACCTGCTGTACCTGCATGCCCACTTTCAATGACTGGTGTATAATGACACCCAGGTCTCGTTACACCTCCCCTTTTCCTAATCGGCCACCATTTAGTTAATAATCTGTTTTCCTATTTTTGCCACCAAAGTGGATAACTTCACATTTATCCACATTAAATTGCATCTGCCATGAATTTGCCCACTCACCCAACCTATCCAAGTCACCCTGCATCCTCTTAGCATCCTCCTCACAGCTAACACTGCCGCCCAGCTTTGTGTCATCCGCAAACTTGGAGATGCTGCATTTAATTCCCTCATCCAAGTCATTAATATATATTGTAAACAACTGGGGTCCCAGCACTGAGCCTTGCGGTACCCCACTAGTCACCGCCTGCCATTCTGAAAAGGTCCCGTTTATTCTCACTCATTGCTTCCTGTCTGCTAACCAATTCTCTATCCACATCAATACCTTACCCCCAATACCGTGTGCTTTAAGTTTGCACACTAATCTCCTGTGTGGGACCTTGTCAAAAGCCTTTTGAAAATCCAAATATACCACATCCACTGGTTCTCCCCTATCCACTCTACGAGTTACATCCTCAAAAAATTCTATGAGATTCGTCAGACATGATTTTCCTTTCACAAATCCATGCTGACTTTGTCCGATAATTTCACCGCTTTCCAAATGTGCTGTTATCACATCTTTGATAACTGACTCCAGCAGTTTCCCCACCACCGACGTTAGGCTAACTGGTCTATAATTCCCCGGTTTCTCTCCCCCTCCTTTTTTAAAAAGTGGGGTTACATTAGCCACCCTCCAATCCTCAGGAACTAGTCCAGAATCTAATGAGTTTTGAAAAATTATCACTAATGCATCCACTATTTCTTGGGCTACTTCCTTAAGCACTCTGGGATGCAGACCATCTGGCCCTGGGGATTTATCTGCCTTTAATCCCTTCAATTTACCTAACACCACTTCCCTACTAACATGTATTTCGCTCAGTTTCTCCATCTCACTGGACCCTCTGTTCCCTACTATTTCTGGAAGATTATTTATGTCCTCCTTAGTGAAGACAGAACCAAAGTAATTATTCAATTGGTCTGCCATGTCCTTGCTCCCCATAATCAATTCACCTGTTTCTGTCTGTAGGGGACCTACATTTGTCTTTACCAGTCTTTTCCTTTTTACATACCTATAAAAGCTTTTACAGTCAGTTTTTATGTTCCCTGCCAGTTTTCTCTCATAATCTTTTTTCCCCTTCCTAATTAAGCCGTTTGTCCTCCTCTGCTGAACTCTGAATTTCTCCCAGTCCTCAGGTGAGCCACTTTTTCTGGCTAATTTGTATGCTTCTTCTTTGGAATCGATACTATCCCTAATTTCTCTTGTCAGCCACGGGTGCACTACCTTCCTTGATTTATTCTTTTGCCAAACTGGGATGAACAATTGTTGTAGTTCATCCATGCAACCTTTAAATGCTTGCCATTGCATATCCACCGTCAATCCTTTAAGTGTCATTTGCCAGTCTATCTTAGCTAATTCACATCTCATACCTTCAAAGTTACCTCTCTTTAAGTTCAGAACCTTTGTTTCTGAATTAACTATGTCACTCTCCATCTTAATGAAGAATTCCACCATATTATGGTCACTCTTACCCAAGGGGCCTCTCACGACAAGATTGCTAATTAACCCTTCCTCATTGCTGAAAACCCAGTCTAGAATAGCCTGCTCTCTAGTTGGTTCCTCGACATGTTGGTTCAAAAAACCATCCTGCATACATTCCAAGAAATCCTCTTCCTCAGCACCTTTACCAATTTGGTTCACCCAATCTACATGTAGATTGAAGTCACCCATTATAACTGCTGTTCCTTTATTGCACACATTTCTAATTTCCTGTTTAATACCATCTCCGACCTCACTACTACTGTTAGGTGGCCTGTACACAACTCCCACCGCCTCCCGGACGTCTACATCTGCGCCAAGTGCATCGAGATGCAGCTCCTAAGGGACCGTGTTACGGAACTGGAGCTGCAGCTCGATGACCTTCGTCTGGTCAGGGAGAGTGAGGAGTTGATAGAGAGGAGTTGCAGGCAGGTGGTCACGCCGGGGCCACGGGAGGCAGACAAGTAGGTCACGGTTAGGAGGGGGAAGGGGAAGAGTCAGGTAATAGGGAGTACCCCGATGGCTGTACCCCTTAACAATAGGTACTCCTTTTTGAGTACTGTTGGGGGGGACAGCTTACCCGGGGGAAGCGACAGTGGCCGTGCCTCCGGCACAGAGTCTGGCCCTGTAGCTCAGAAGGGTAGGGCAAGGAAGAGGAGGGCAGTTGTGATAGGGGACTCGATAGTAAGGGGGTCAGATAGGCGATTCTGTGGACGCAGTCCAGAGACCCGGATGGTAGTCTGCCTCCCTGGTGCCAGGGTCCGGGATATTTCTGATCATGTCCAAGATATCCTGAAGTGGGAGGGTGAGGAGCCAGAGGTCGTGGTACATATAGGTACCAATGACATAGGTAGGAAAAGGGATGAGGTCCTGAAAGGAGAATATAGGGAGCTAGGAAGGGAGTTGAGAAAAAGGACTGCAAAGGTAGTAATCTAGGGATTACTGCCTGTGCCACGCGACGGTGAGAGTAGGAATGCAATGAGGTGGAGGATAAATGCGTGGCTGAGGGATTGGAGCAGGGGGCAGGGATTCAAGTTTTTGGATCATTGGGACCTCTTTTGGCGCAGGCATGACCTGTACAAAAAGGACGGGTTACACTTGGATCCTAGGGGGACCAATATCCTGGCAGGGAGATTAGCGAGGGCTACTGAGGTGACTTTAAACTAGAATGGTTGGGGGGTGGGAATCAAATTAAAGAGGCTAGGCGTGAGGAGGTTAGTTCACAACAGGGGGATGGGAACCAGTGCAGAGAGACGGGGGTGTAAAGTGAGGGTAGAAGCAAAAAGTACTAAGGAGAAGAGTAAAAGTGGCAGGCCAACAAATCCAGGGCAAGCATTAAAAAGGGCCACTTTTCAACATAATTGTATAAGGGCTAAGAGAGTTGTAAAAGAGCGCCTGAAGGCTTTGTGTGTCAATGCAAGGAGCATTCGTAATAAGGTGGATGAATTGAAAGTGCAGATTGTTATTAATGATTATGATATAGTTGGGATCACAGAGACATGGCTCCAGGGTGACCAAGGATGGGAGCTCAACGTTCAGGGATATTCAATATTCAGTAGGGATAGACATGAAGGGAGGGGAGGTGGGGTGGCGTTGCTGGTTAAAGAAGAGACTAACGCAATAGAAAGGAAGGACATAAGCCGGGTAGATGTGGAATCGATATGGGTAGAGCTGCGTAACACTAAGGGGCAGAAGACGCTGGTGGGAGTTGTGTACAGGCCACCTAACAGTAGTAGTGAGGTCGGAGATGGTATTAAACAGGAAATTAGAAATGTGTGCTATAAAGGAACAGCAGTTATAATGGGTGACTTCAATCTACATGTAGATTGGGTGAACCAAATTGGTAAAGGTGCTGAGGAAGAGGATTTCTTGGAATGTATGCGGGATGGTTTTTTGAACCAACATGTCGAGGAACCTACTAGAGAGCAGGCTATTCTGGACTGGGTTTTGAGCAATGAGGAAGGGTTAATTAGCAATCTTGTCGTGAGAGGCCCTTTGGGTAAGAGTGACCATAATATGGTGGAATTCTTCATTAAGATGGAGAGTGACATAGTTAATTCAGAAACAAAGGTTCTGAACTTAAAGAGGGGTAACTTTGAAGGTATGAGACGTGAATTAGCTAAGATAGACTGGCAAATGACACTTAAAGGATTGACGGTGGATATGCAATGGCAAGCATTTAAAGGTTGCATGGATGAACTACAACAATTGTTCATCCCAGTTTGGCAAAAGAATAAATCAAGGAAGGTAGTGCACCCGTGGCTGACAAGAGAAATTAGGGATAGTATCAATTCCAAAGAAGCAGCATACAAATTAGCCAGAGAAAGTGGCTCACCTGAGGACTGGGAGAAATTCAGAGTTCAGCAGAGGAGGACAAACGGCTTAATTAGGAAGGGGAAAAAAGATTATGAGAGAAAACTGGCAGGGAACATAAAAACTGACTGTAAAAGCTTTTATAGGTATGTAAAAAGGAAAAGACTGGTAAAGACAAATGTAGGTCCCCTACAGACAGAAACAGGTGAATTGATTATGGGGAACAAGGACATGGCAGACCAATTGAATAATTACTTTGGTTCTGTCTTCACTAAGGAGAACATAAATAATCTTCCAGAAATAGTAGGGGACAGAGGGTCCAGTGAGATGGAGGAACTGAGCGAAATACTTGTTAGTAGGGAAGTGGTGTTAGGTAAATTGAAGGGATTGAAGGCAGATAAATCCCCAGGGCCAGATGGTCTGCATCCTAGAGTGCTTAAGGAAGTAGCCCAAGAAATAGTGGATGCATTAGTGATAATTTTTCAAAACTCGTTAGATTCTGGACTAGTTCCTGAGGATTGGAGGGTGGCTAATGTAACCCCACTTTTTAAAAAAGGAGGGAAAGAGAAACCGGGGAATTATAGACCGGTTAGCCCAACGTCGGTGGTGGGGAAACTGCTGGAGTCAGTTATCAAAGATGTGATAACAGCACATTTGGAAAGCGGTGAAATCATCGGACAAAGTCAGCATGGATTTGTGAAGGGAAAATCATGTCTGACGAACCTCATAGAATTTTTTGAGGATGTAACTAGTAGAGTGGATAGGGGAGAACCAGTGGATGTGGTATATTTGGATTTTCAAAAGGCTTTTGACAAGGTCCCACACAGGAGATTAGTGTGCAAACTTAAAGCACATGGTATTGGGGGTAAGGTATTGATGTGGATGGAGAATTGGTTAGCAGACAGGAAGCAAAGAGTGGGAATAAACGGGACCTTTTCAGAATGGCAGGCGGTGACTAGTGGGGTACCGCAAAGCTCAGTGCTGGGACCCCAGTTGTTTACAATATATATTAATGACTTGGATGAGGGAATTAAATGCAGCATCTCCAAGTTTGCGGATGACACGAAGCTGGGTGGCAGTGTTAGCTGTGAGGAGGATGCTAAGAGGGTGCAGGGTGACTTGGATAGGTTGGGTGAGTGGGCAAATTCATGGCAGATGCAATTTAATGTGGATAAATGTGAAGTTATCCACTTTGGTAGCAAAAATAGGAAAACAGATTATTATCTGAATGGTGGCCAATTAGGAAAAGGGGAGGTGCAACGAGACCTGGGTGTCATTATACACCAGTCATTGAAAGTGGGCATGCAGGTACAGCAGGCGGTGAAAAAGGCGAATGGTATGCTGCCATTTATAGCGAGAGGATTGGAGTACAGGAGCAGGGAGGTACTACTGCAGTTGTACAAGGCCTTGGTGAGACCACACCTGGAGTATTGTGTGCAGTTTTGGTCCCCTAATCTGAGGAAAGACATCCTTGCCATAGAGGGAGTACAAAGAAGGTTCACCAGATTGATTCCTGGGATGGCAGGACTTCCATATGAAGAAAGATTGGATGAACTGGGCTTGTACTCGTTGGAATTTAGAAGATTGAGGGGGGATCTGATTGAAACGTATAAAGTCCTAAAGGGATTGGACAGGCTAAATGCAGGAAGATTGTTCCCGATGTTGGGGAAGTCCAGAACAAGGGGTCACAGTTTGAGGATAGAGGGGAAGCCTTTTAGGACTGAGATTAGGAAAAACTTCTTAACTCAGAGAGTGGTGAATCTGTGGAATTTTCTGCCACAGGAAGCAGTTGAGGCCAGTACATTGGCTATATTTAAGAGGGAGTTAGATATGGCCCTTGTGGCTACGGGGATCAGGGGGTATGGAGGGAAGACTGGGGCGGGGTTCTGAGTTGGATGATCAGCCATGATCATAATAAATGGCGGTGCAGGCTCGAAGGGCCGAATGGCCTACTCCTGCACCTATTTTCTATGTTTCTATGTTTTCTGCCCCTTAGTGTAATGCAGCTCTACCCATATCGATTCCACATCTTCCCGGCTTATGTCCTTCCTTTCTATTGCGTTAATCTCCTCTTTAACCAGCAATGCCACCCCACCTCCTTTTCTTTCATGTCTATCCCTCGTGAATAATGAATATCCCTGAACGTTGAGCTCCCATCCTTGGTCACCCTGGAGCCATGTCTCTGTGATCCCAACTATATCATAATCATTAATAACAATCTGCACTTTCAATTCATCCACCTTGTTATGAATGCTCCTGGCTTTGACACACAAAGCCTTCAGGCGCTCTTTTACAACTCTCTTAGTCGTTATACAATTATGTTGAAAAGTGGCCCCTTTTGATGCTTGCCCTGGATTTGTAGGCCTGCCACTTTTACTTTTCTCCTTACTACTTTTTGCTTCTACCCTCACTTTACACCCCTCTATGAACTTGTGAGGCATTTGTTTTTTTAAAATTTGACCTATTAGGGAGTTATGATCAGTTTGTGCCTGGAAGATGGAAAGACTATTTCTTTTGTCTCATGATGATTCTTAGATCTTTTGGTATTGAAGAGATAAAAAGGATTAATTGGAATAGAATCAAACTAATTTCAACACATGAATGTTATTCAATAAATCACAGAATTGTATTTCTCTGATCCAAATGAAAATCTGGAACTTGATAAGATGCTTGCAAAATTATATAACAAGCAATTTATACTAACTCTGCATCTTGACATTTTTTTTGTAGTCTTTTTGATTCTAGGAAGATTAGATTCAATTTCACATCTCTAGACTTGATGGGTATTTAGATAACAGTTGTAAATACTGCAGCTAGGTTTATTAACACCTAACAGAAAAAGCAACATGCACAAAATGCTGGAGGGACTCGGCAGGCCAGACAGCAGCTATGGAAAAAGGTAAACAGTCAACGTTTTGGGCTGAAACATCGATTGTACTCTTTTCCATAGATGCTGCCTGGGCTGCTGAGCTCCTCCAGCATTTTGTGCGTGTTGCTTGGATTTCCAGCATCTGCAGATTTTCTCATGTTTGTGGTTTTTGATCAAAATGTTTTAATATTATTTAATAGGCATAGACGTAATTCAGGGTTTCAATGTGTGGGGCTGTACACTATAACCTGTTACATTTTATCACTAAACTATGTAATCTTTGTAAATGCAATATACTTATCAGAAATTCAGACTTTAAGTTATCAAAATTGCAAGGAACTCATACACCAAACACTTAATTACCGCCACCACTTTCCTCAAAGCTAAACTTCAGTCCTGAAACAGCAACTTTTTCCTGTTCCTTTTCTATTTTGTCCATTCTCCAATTTATTTTCTGAAGAACCACACACTGTGCTCCTTTCACAATTCAATGTCTATTGTATGTATAGTTTCTGATGAGTTCCAGTTTTCTGAGGAGCTTTCAGTTTTTCCAATGTGACTACTGCATAAAAGAAGGTGAGCAACACTACGATTTAGAAGAGGCACATCAAATGATCAGACAGGACAACACTCATGTCCATCCCCCACAGCCGATAAAGAAACTGCAGTGAGAAAGGCATAAAGAGGACAACTGTAGTGATCACTCTCAGCAACTGAAATGGAACGAAGATCAGCAGGCCTCTGGCTTTGAAAGAATATACACTGAGGAGATAAAGAATTTCAGTTCAGTTCTGCATCACTGACTGTAAGATTGCTCAACAAACATCTGCATGGGATCTGTTTACTTGCGCTGTTCTGTCTATTCATCAGTGTCTTCTGCAAAGTGATCAGGAACCACTGCAGTTATGTTCATTTTATGGTCATGGAAACCAATCTGATTCCAGTTCCAAACCCTATAGCATTTATTGAGCAGCAATGTGGAACATCTCTGAAAACCAAAAATGGATGACACAAAGACTGTCTAGTAACACTGACATCAACTCAACCAAGCTGTTAACTATGCTAGACCTGTCAATTTCAAAATTCTCTGGCTTCCTTTCTCTAACTGGAGAGCATAGAATGTAATTACTGTCATGGTATAAGACATAGGCGCTGGATTAGGCCATTTGGCCCATTGAGTCTGCTTCGCCATTTCATCATGGCAGATCCAATTTTCCACTCAGCCCATTCTCCTGCTTTCCCCCTGTATCCCTTCATGCCCTGATCAATCAAGAATCTATCAACCTCTGCCTTAAATAACAGAAGGACTTGGCTTTCACAGCTGCCCGTGGCAAACAATTCCACAGACTCACCACTCTCTGGCTAAAGAAATTCCTCCTCATCTCCATTTCAAAAAGACACCCCTCTATTCTGAGGCTGTATCCTCTGGTCTTAAACTTTCCCACCTTAGAAAACATCCTCTCGACATCCACTCTATCAAGGCCTTTCACCATTTGATAGGTTTCAATGAGGTCACCCCTCATTCTTCTGAATTCTAGTGAATACAGGCCCGGAGCCATCAAACGGAGTTCATATGACAAGCCATTCAATCCTGGAATCAATTTTGTGAATTCAAGTTACTGGTTCATTATTTTCATTGTTATTGTTGATTACTTCCAGAGGACTCCAGATTAGTTATGATACCATTTTGTTATTTTGTTATTTTTGCTTTATTAATAGTAATAGACCATCCATTCTGGGAAAATTACTGTTCTTAAACATTAAGCGGACATGCCTATTGAATCCCAATATATCTTTGCTCATTCCAAGACTCAGATTTTACTAATCTATTCCAAAATGTTTTCTTTTAAATGCGCTGTCCACTTAGTTTTGAGTTTTGAAAGCAGACCACTTATGTAATAATAATTGCAGTGTGCAGGCTTTGCTTTGTTTGGCATTAATTTCATATAAAACCATAAAGCCACAAGATATAGGAGTAGAATTAGGCCATTTGGCCCATCGAGTCCGCTCCGCCATTACATCGTGGCTGATCCATTTTTTCCTCTCAGCCCCAATCTCCTGCCTTCTCCCTGTATCCCTTCATGCCCTGAACAATCAAGAATCTATCAACCCCTGCCTTAAATACTGTATATCCAATGACTTGGCATCCACAGCCACCTGTGGCAGTAAATTCCACAGATTTACCACTTTCTGGTGAAAAAATACCTCCCCATTTCCATTCTAAATGGACGTCCCTCTATTCTGAGGCTATGTCCTCTGATCTTAGACTCCCCACCATGGGAAATATTCTCTGCACATCCACTGTATTGAGGCCTTTCAACATTCGATAGGTTTCAATTATGTCACCGTTCATTCTTCTGAATTTCAGTGATTACAGGCCCAGAGTCATTAAGCACTCCTCATGTGACAAGCCCTTTCAATCCTGGAATCATTTTTGTGAGCCTCCTTTGAACCCTCTCCAGTTTCGGCACATCCCTTCTTAGATAAGGAGCTCAAAACTGCTCACAATACTCCATGTGAGGCTCACCAGTGCTTTATAAAGCCTCAGCATTACATCCTTGCTTTTATGTTCTAGTCCTCTTGAAATGAATGCTAATATTGATTTATCTTCTGCACCACCAACTCAGTCTGCAAATTAACCTTTTGGGAATCCTGTACAAGGACTGCCAAGTCTTTGCAACAAAGTCATCAATTCCATCATTCAAGTCATTGACATATAATGTAAAAAGAGGTAATCCCAACATAGACCCTTATGGAACATCACTAGTCACTGGTGGTCAACCAGAAAAGGCTCTTTGCATTCCTGCTCTTTCCTTCCTGTCAACCAGCCAATTCTTTAACCATGTTAGTAACTTTCCCATAATACCCTGTGTTCTTAACTTGTTATGCAGCTTCATGTGTGGCACTTTGTCAAAGGCCTTTTGAAAATCCAAGTACACAACCTCCACTGATTCTCCTTTGTCTATCCTGCTTGTTATTTAGAAACTTAGAAATGTAGCATATAGAAAACCTACAGCACAATACAGGCCCTTTGGCCCACAATGCTGTGCTGAATATGTCCTTACCTTAGAAATTACCTAGAGTTACCCATAGCCCTCTATTTTTCTAAGCTCCATGTACCTATCCAGGAGTCTCTTAAAAGACCCTATCGTTTCCACCTCCACTATTATCGTCAGCAGCCCATTTTACGCTCTCACCACTCTCTACTGTTAGGTACCCCTAGGGTTCATATTTTCTGTGGACTGTCACTTTGAAACGTCAGGAGAATGAGACTGACTTTTGGACACTGTTTGAGCTGCTCCACAGAGAGAGAGAGAAATGTGGAGCTACATGATGGACAGCTAGTGTTCAGCACAACAGTATTTAAACCAGCGTAGTTGCTTGTTTCACAGGACGCACAGAAGAAGAGACACATATACGCACTAAGGTGTGGTGAAATTACCACTACCCTTTCAGGTGCCCACGAGTGTGGAACTGAGGATCAATTAAGAGAAATTGATCTGTGATTACTAGTGCACAAAAGAGCGATCCTGTGGAGTCTACCAGTGTGTCTAAGCCTTGCCTGGGTTGGTCGATTATCACTTGAAGACGGCGCTCTTAAGTTGGTCAAGTTTGGCTAACTTGGAAGTTTCGGAGGACAACGGGAAGAATTGATGGCATCGGCTCATGTGGACAACAAACCTCTCTCTCTCTCCTCAATTCTACTCAACTCAATAACACGAACTGAACTGACTTTGCTTACCTACCATCGTAAGAAAGTATCACTTACCACCTAAGTTTGGAGAAGTTTGGGTTTCATAATTCCACACCTATATATGCATGAACTCTGCTAACCTGTTTGATTTATCTGGTTTTATGTTACTTTATTACATAGTTACTAATAAAATAGAATTAATTAACAGCAAAACCAGACTCCAGGTGTGTTCCATTTCTGCTGGTTCTTTTAACCCATTACGGGATACGTAACACTGCGTAAAAAACTTACCCCAGACATCTCCTCTGTACCTACTTCCAAGCACCTTAAAACTGTTCCCTGTTGTGCTAGCCATTTCAGCCCTGGGAAAAAGCCTCTGTATATCCATGTGATCAATGCCTCTCATCATCTTTTTCACCTCTATCAGGTCATCTCTCATCCTCCACCGCTCCAAGGAGAAAAGGCCAAGTTCACTCAACCTATTCTTATAAGGCATGTTCCCCAAACCAGGCAACATCCTTGTAAATCTCCTTTGTACCCTTTCTATGGTTTCCACATCCTTCCTGAAGTGAGGTGACCAGAACAGAGCACAGAACTCCAAGTGGAGTCTGACTAGTGTCCTATATAGCTGCAACATTACCTCTCAGCTCTTAAACTCAATTCCACGTTTGATGAAGGCCAATGCACCGTAGCTTTCTTAACCACAGAGTGAACCTGCACAGCAGCTTTGAGTCTCCTATGGACTCGGAACCCAAGATCCCTCTGATCCTCCACACTGCCAAGAGTGTGACCATTAATACTATATTCTGCCATCATATTTGACCTACCAAAATGAACCACCTCAAACTTATCTGGGCTGAATTCCACCTGCTACTTCTCAGCCCAGTTTCACACCCTATCAATGTCCCATTGTAACCTCTGACAGCCCTCCACACTATCCACCACATCCCCAAACTTTGTGTCATCAGCAAATTTACTAACCCATCCCTCCACTTCCTCATCCAGGTCATTTATAAAAATCACGAAGAGTAGGGGTCCCAGATCAGATCACTGAGGCACATCACTGGTCACCGACCTCCATGCAGAATATGACCCATCTACAACCACTTTTTGCCTTCTGTGGGCAAGCCAGCTCTGGATCCACAAAGCAATGTCCCCTTGGATCCCATGCCTCCTTACTTTCTCAATAAGCCTTGCATGGGATACCTTGTCAAATGCTTTGCAGAAATCCATATACACTACATCTACTGCTCTACCTTCATCAACGTGTTTAGTCACATCCTCAAAAAATTCAATCAGGCTTGTAAGGCACGATCTGCCTTTGACAAAGCCTCTCAGGATTTTCTCCATCAACTTACCAACCACTGAAGTAAGGCTCACTGGTCTATAATTTCCTGGGCTATCTCCCTTTCTTGAATGAGGGAACAACATCCACAACCCTTCAATACTCCAGAACCTCTCCTGTCCCCAATGATAATGCAAAGATCATCGCCAGAGGCTCAGCAATCTCCTCCCTCGCCTCCCACAATAGCCTGGGGTACATCTTGTCCGTTCCTGGTCACTTATCCAACTTGATGCTTTCCAAAAGCTCTAGCACATCCTCTTCCTTAATATCTACATGTTCAAACTTTTCAGTCCAATCTAAGTCATCCCTACAATCACCAAGATCCTTTTCCTTAGTGAATACTGAAGCAAAGTACTCATTAAGTACCTCTGCTATCTCCTCTGGTTCCATACACACTTTTCCACTGTCACACTGGATTCGTCCTATTCTTTCACGTCTTATCCTCTTGCTCTTCACATACTTGTAGAACGCCTTGGGATTTTCCTTAAGCCTGTCCGCCAAGGCCTTCTCGTGGCACCTTCTGGCTCTCCTAATTTCATTCTTAAGCTCCTTCCTGCTAGCCTTATAATCTTCTAGATCTCCATCATTACTTAGTTTTTTGAATCTTTCGTAAGCTCTTTTTTTCTTGTTGACTAGATTTACAATAGTCTTTGTACACCATGGTTCCTGTACCCTGCCATCCTTTCCCTGTGTGATTGGAACGTACCTATGCAGAACCCCACGAAAATATCCCCTGAACATTTTCCACATTACTTCCGTATGTTTCCCTGAGAACATCTGTTTCCAATTTATGCTTCCAAGTTCCTGCCTGTTAGCCTCATATTTCCCCTTACTCCAGTTAAGTGCTTTTCTAACTTGTCCATTCCTATCCCTCTCTAATGCTATGGTAAAGGAGATAGAATTGTGATCACTATCTCCAAAATGCACTCCCACTGAGAGATTCTTTGTCCTCCATTAGTACATCACCAGCATTTTTTTCCACTGGTCTGATATCCATTCTCACTTCCCTTTTACACATTATGCATCTGAAGAAACTTTAGTATCCTCTTTAGAGAATTTCTTCAGAGAATTCCACCTAATTTGTCAGGCAAGATTTTCCCTTGAGGAAACCACGCTGACTGCGGCATATTTTATCATGTGCCTCCAAGTACCCCAATACCACGTCCTTAACAACCAACTCCAACATCTTCCCAACTATTGAGGTCAAATTAACTGGCCTATAATTTCCTTTCTTCTGCCTCTCTCCCTTCTTGAAGAGTGGAGTGACATATGCAATTTTCTATTCCTCCTGAACCATGCCAGATTCAATTGATTCTTAAAAGATAATTACTAATGCCTCCACAATATCTTTAGCCAACTCTTTCAGAACCCTGGGGTGTACACCATCTGGTCCAGGTAACTTATCTACCTTCAGAGCTTTCAGTTTCCCAAGAACCTTCTCTCTAGTAATGGCAACTTCTCACACTTCGTCTCCTTGACACTCTCAAACTTCTGGCATACTGCTTGTGTCTTCCACAGTGAAGATTGATGCAAAATACTTATTCAGTTCATCCACCATTTCTTTGTCTCCCATCACAACCTCACCAACATCTTTTTCCATTGGTCTGATATCCATTCTCACTTCTCTTTTACACTTTATTCATCTGAAGAAACTTTGGTAACCTCTTCAATAAGCTAGCTTACTTTGATATTCCATCTTTTCCTTCTTAATGACTTTTTAGTTGCCTCCTGTTGGTTTTAAAAAGGTTTCCAACCCTCTAACTTCCCTCTAATTTTGCTCTATTATATGCTCTCTCTTTGCCTTTTTATGTTGGATTTGACTTCTCTTGTTAGCTATGGTGTGTCATCTTGCCTTTAGAATACTTTTTCCTCTTTGGGATGTATATATCCTGTGCCTTCTGAATTGCTTCCAGAAATTCCAGCGATTGCTGCTTTGCTGTCATCTCTGTCAGTGTTCTTTTCCAATCAATGTTGGCCAACTCTTCCCTTGTGCCTCTGTAATTCCCTTTACTCCACTGTAATACTGATACATCTGACCTTAGCTTCTCCTCCTCAAATTTCAGGGTAAACTTGATCAGATTATGATCACTTGTCCCTAAGGGTTCCTTTACCTTAAAGCTCAAATCAATTTCAGTTTGTTGCACAACATCCAATCCAGAATAGCTGATCTCCTAGTGGGCTCAACCAGAAGTTGCTCTAAAAAGCCACCTCATAGGCACTCTAGAAGTTACCCTCTTGGGATCCAGCACCAACCTGATTTTCCCAATCTACCTGCATATTGAAATTCCCCATGACGATTGTAACATTTCCCCTTTGGCATGCATCTTCTGTCTCCCATTGTAATTTGTAGACCACTTCCTTACTACTGTTTTGGGGTCTATGCACAATTCCCATCAAGGTCTTTTTACCCTTCCATTTCCTTAGGTCTACCCAGAACGATTCAACACCTTCTGACCTTACGTCACCTCTTTCTATTGAATATTGGGAAAACTGAAGCCATTGTCTTCATTTCCACCCAAATCCACTGACCATAATGTTTATCCTTTCAAATGTTATATATCTGAAGTTGACTGGCTATTAACTCCAAGAAACATCTATGCAATTCCAAGAATTGCCTATTTCAACCTCTGTAACACTACTTTTGAAAGATTAATTCATACCTTTACTGTTCTTCTTGAATGTTCCTTTGTTTAGCATTGCACACATTAGTTTCAATGCTGCTAGATTAATACTCAACAAGTTGCCTTTCAATAAGTTTTATGAAAACAACATCAACATAGAAGACGTTAAAGCACACAGATTGTGAGAGAAAATAAGCAGGCCAGGCAGCAACTCAAGGAGTACAGTCAACGTTTTGGGCTTTTCCTCAAAATGTTGACCATACCGTTTTCCATAGATGCGGCCTGGCCTGTTGAGTTCCTCCAGCATTCTGTGTGTGTTGTTCGGATTTCCGGCATCTGCAGATTTTCTCTTGTTTGTGAATGTAAGATGTTAAAGTTCCATTATCTATAGTATAACTTTGACCCACTTTAAAAGTATCTAATTGTGTGGGAAGCATTTCAGGGAGTCCTAGGTGAGTGGTGGTACGTGAATTAAAGTTTGACTTTTTTTCTTTTACTTTCAAATCCTACATGTTACTCCCCACTTTGTGATTTTTAAAATGTACACAGCTACATATTGCTCTTAAACACTTTCTATACAAATACAAGCTTTGGTTAATTGCTTTATAACTACCACAGTACTTGTCTTTCTAAAGAGATTAATTACTTTGCTACCCTCTAGTCCTCAGGTACTACTTTAGTCTTTAAGGACCTCTGAAATATATTAAAAAAGCATCATTAATTTCCTGCTTTAATTATTGATGACTTTAGCCAGCATCCAGTCTGGCCCCTTGTGGATATTTTATACTTCCAGTTTCTGTGTTACATATTCTTTGGCAACTTCTGTATGTGCTATTGCTTGGCCCAAGGGTATCCAACATGCAAACCAGGGCCAAATACGTGCCTTGAAAATCTGGCTCTTAAAGTGCCCTCAATTCTGTTCTTTTTCCATTAATAGTTTTACCTTAGAGTTCTGACTGACTTATTTGAATGTTGAGGTTTGTCAGTTTGGGAACATCAATGATTTATATTCATATTGCCTCTTCAATAAAGTGCTTCATTGAAATATTATTTGATGAAATTATCTATGTATTTTATGAAGACCATGCTGCAAAGATGTATTTTTAAAGATGTTTTTAAAGGAGGAAATGGAAATAGCAAGATAGGGAAGTTCAGGTGAGCATTTCAAAGATTCAGAAGATACCAAAATAAAGATTTGAAGGAGCACAGAAACACAGGAAGTTACAGAGATGGTAAAGGTGAAGACTCTAAAGGGACTTAAACACATTGAAGACAATTTTAATTTAAATGCACTGAAGGGCCAAGAATCAATGAAGATTAGCTAGAAGAGAAAAGATATAGGCAATAGAATTTTGGATGAATTGACAATTATCAAGATTGTTTTAGTAATTGTGTGTTTAAATATCTATTCATTGCATTATTTCTTTGAGCTGAACAAGTTCTGTTATTATTCGTAGACATGAGGAAATCTGCAGATGCTGGAAATTCAAGCAACACACATAAAAATTGCTGGTGAACGCAGCAGGCCAGGCAGCATCTATAGAAAGAGGTACATTCGATGTTTCGGGCCGCAAATTGGTAAGAATATGCATTTAGTTCTGTTTGTGATGCCCCACATTCCCTGGTTTTCATTTACGTAAATCATTAATGCAAAAGCTTGGTTATTCCTGCTTTCATCTGCCTTCTGAAATGCTTAAGACTTCAACTACCTATATTCGGTGCCTCAAGGCAAAGGAAAACATTCCACCAACATTCTGGCTACAAATTCACTGGGAGGACAAATGAACGACAGTATGCAAGCTCTTCCGGATCAATATCCACAGCATTCAGGCTCTAATGACTAAGCCTATTCCCATGCCTGACACCAGTCTCCTGAAACAAACATGAGAGGAGGTTACAAGGAAGACAGAAATAAGGACTCAAGGATATACTTGAAGTTTCCATAAAGAAGTACAACATACCCATTACCTTCTGGAAACTGTCAGTTCACAACCACTTAAATTGGTGGAAGTTTAAAGGTATTGAGAAATTTGAGCCTTTGCAGTTAGAACACTTAGAAACTGGAGTTGTGTTGTGAGGTGGTGTGGGAAGTGGGGGTTGCTCAGCAGCTTATGGACTACTCAGAAGCTCACATCACCTTCTACTTCATCAGTGGAAGAGTCCGACAGTCCCCGATTGGCCTCATTAGCAATTACAGAATATACGTACTAGAGCACAAGCAAGCCATTCTCAATTCCTATGAAGATGATTCTGACCTTCTCCAAATACAAGTTTGACATACAACTGTGTACTTACTTCAGGCTGGATTAAGCACAAGTTTAGGGGTAGAGAGCTTCTTCTTCCATCTCTAGAGCAGAAAACATGTAAATGTGTCACAGTAGATGTACACAGACATCTACTGTGGGTTTAACTGTATTAAATTAGTGAGCTTGAATTGAAACTATTGTATAAATATACAATCTGACATCCAAAAGGAGGCTTTCTGTATTGGGGATAGCTTCTAAACAGCATGTGCTTCCTAGCTATCTCTCATTTCCAGCTGCAATCTATGCTTTGTCATGAACAATAAACTAAGATTGATTATGAAACTTAAGTATCCCTCCTCTGTTCTGCAGTTGTGTAAAATAATCCCTTAATTCAACAAACTCAAATTTGCAAATGACTTTCAAGGGCCAGAATCCAAATAATGAGCTGACAGTTTTGTTTTGGTGAAGGTCTCAATTGAGCAGAGTTAAAATTGCAGAAAATTATGGCATGCAATCGACAGCTCACATCATGATTTCCTTGAACTTCTGCGTTAAAATAGGGACCTGTTATATTTTCTAAGTCCAAAACATAAAAACTAATTGAAAGAAAAGTATGGAGCTGGAGGTAACTTATGTATTCTGCATTTTTACTTTTAAAACTCTTCTTGGCGCACTTACGATGTGGTGGCATAATGATATGTGAATATATCATTCACATATTTTTATGTATAACCCACATTGCATTATGTAAACAACAAAGGATGTCCAATTAAACAATGTATTTACAATATTATTGAAATATAAAATACACAATATTCCTCCCTGCTTAGCTATAAACTCTAACTCAATATAGGATGCATCTCAACATACACACACACACACACACACACACACACACACACACACATATATATATGTACACACAATATACCATATAATACAACTACTATATAGACATCTACGGCATAAAGTAAATTTTAAATTGTCTCATACAGACCTAAAGATTTAATTGCTGTGGTGTATTTCTTATTCTTCTGGGATAATGTCTTTCCTGACCTGGGAAGGTAGGGGGTGTGGTTCACTGTTCTTGGCAGGAGAGACTTGTGGTTGTAAAACAATATCAGGTCTCAGGTTCTGGGCCTCCTCCCTGGTGGCTTTAGGAGTTGACTCTGGGACTGCAGGAAGTTTTTATGACGTCCCTGGACTTAGTTCTTCTGTAACAATTGACTTTACTCTCCTCAACTGATTGATGTTTTGTCTCTAGATGATATCAGACGCAATCTCCACTGTGTAGAAGAGTGGTTCAGTTCTGTATCTTTCCAAGCTCCACTTTTGATTGCTTCTGTAGTCCCTTGCCAGGATTGTTTGTCCAGGAGTGAAACATCAAACCTCCTTGTTTGAGGAGCCCTCAATTTGTCTCAGCTGTTTATCTTACATGCTCGTTCTGAGATTGGGTTTGAAGAGATCCAAGCGTGAGGGTGAGGGATGACTCAGGAACAGCATAGCTGGTGAGTCGTTGGTTGTGGAGTGTGCTGCATTGCAATATGCAAGGAGGAGATTGGTGATCTTCTGATTCAGAGTCAGTGTAGTGTGTTCTGCTGATGTTGCTCGCAGTGCCCTCTTTAGATTCTGGACAAACCTTTCTGCCAAGTCATTTGTTTCTGGGTGGTATGGTGCAGATGTACTATATATTATTCCATTAATTTTTGGAAATGACTGAAACTGTTCTGCAACAAACTGTGGTCTATTGTCACTGACCGAGTGTTCTGGAACACCAATCATTGAGAAAAGGCTACTCAACACATCAGCAGTGGATGAGACTGTAGTGGAGGCTACTAGGAACACTTCTGACCACTTTGTAGCTGCATCCACCACTACCTAGAACTTGGTGCCCACGAATAGTCTGGAAAAATCCACATTAATCTCCTACCAGGGCAATGCAGGCCATTCCCAGTGATGGTGCAGCTCATGGCATCTTCCGCAGCTGTTGGCATCCCAAACAGTACATGGCAAGCTGTGCGATCTGCTGGTCTATTCCAGGCCACCAGACAAAGCTTTAAGCCAACACTTCCATTTTGACTACATCTAGATGACAGCATGTAGCTCCTCCAACACTTCAGCTCTCAGCTTGGACGGTACCACACTCAATCCCCTCATAAAACAATCTCCGTCAAGGGAAAGTTCATCCCAGGGCTGGTAAAAGTGGGTAACTACAATTTCTGCTTCACATTCCAGCCATTTTGGGTTGCTACGTAGATCTGAGACAGTGTGTGATCTTTTCTTTTTCCCATTGGATCATCTCTGCCATAATAGGGAAACTTTCAGTTTGCATTAGGGAGAATATTTCAAGAGCAGTGTCCTGTTTTGTAAATTTTTCAGGTATTTCCTTTTCCAAGGGTAAACAGGACAATCCATCAGCATTTCCATGATTACTTGTCCTCTTGAATTTGATTTTGTAGTCGTGTCCTCCAAGAAACAGAGCCCATCTCTGCATTTGTGCAACACCCTTCTGTGGACTGAAGATGGACACGAGTGGTTGATGTTCACTAATGAGGGTAAACTCTCTCTCATAAGTACTGGTTGAAAAGTTTAACACCCTAAACCAGACTTAAGGCCTCTTTGTCAATCTGTGCACAATTTTCCTCCTCAGTGGGAAGAGAATGTGATACAAAGGCTATGGGGCGTTCACGTCCATCACTCATAATATGTGACATGATTGTACCTATACCATATGGCGAGGCAACACAGGCAAGCTTCACTAGATGATGTGGCTTATAATATATGAGAACAGTATCTGATATCACCATTTCCCTTGCCTTTTGGAAAGCCACCTCACACTGCTTTGTCCATTGCTGTTTCTTCCCAATTTGTAGTAATGAGTTCAAGGGTTGGAGCACAGTAGCCACGTTTGACAGAAACTTGTTGTAGTAATTAACAGATCTTAAAAAGGATAGTAATTGTGACATGTCCTTTGCCCTAGGGCATCCACCACTGTTTGAATTTTCTCTGTACGCTTGTGTAATCCTTGTGTGTCAATGGTGTGACCACAGTCAGTGATGCTTGGTTGAAAGAATTCACATTTGTTACATCATACTCTGAGCCTATAATCTTCTAATCTTTTTTAACACTACCTTGAGATTGTGGAGATGTTCCTTGTCATCGTTAGTGGTAACAATGATGTCATCCAGGTAACACTGTGTGCCTGGGCAGTCTTGTAGCACCTGGTCTATAGCTTTCTGCCAGAGTGCAGGTGCAGTTGTTCCCCCAAAAATAAGCCTATTATAGCAATAAAGCCCTTTGAGAGTGTTGATGGTAAGAAACATTTTGGATTCTTCTTCCATCTCCACCCTGTAGGTAGGCCTCAGCTAAGTCCACTTTGCTGAAATATTTTCCTCTAGAAAGGTTTGTAAAGATATCCTCTATCCTGGGCAGAGTGTATTGATCTATTTTCAGTGTTGGGTTGATGGTGACCTTAAGATCACCACAGATCTTAACAGATCCATTCTTCTTGGCTACTGAGACCACTGGTGTTGCTCATGGTCTCCACTCACCTTTGGAAAGAATTCATTTAGCCTCCATGTGATCTAGTTCATTGGCTACTTCATCACAGATGGTATAAAGAACCAGATGGGCTTTGTAAAACCAGTGTGGCATTTTCATTCAATGCTATTTTACACTTGATATGTTTCAGTTTTCCAATACCATCCTTGAACAGTGCTGTGGCATCATACATTACCTTTCTTAACTTGCTTTCTGTTGACTCTTTGCAGGGGATGTGGCATGCAGATGGTGAATTGATCTCCAATCAAGTTGTAGTTGTCTCAGCCACCAATGCTAGTTCTCCAATTTTACCACATATAATCTCAATGTAGCTTGTTGGTTGTTGTATTTCACTGTTACAAATGTCAATCCCACAGGAGCTACCTTCTCTTCAGTACAAGTTTTTATTTGGATATCTGCAGGCTTCAGTTTAGTATCTTAGAAATGGTGTTCAAACTCATTTTGTCGAATGACTGGATCAGCCAAGCCAGTGTCCAATTCCATTTTAATTGATTTGCCATTCACTTCTAGTGTAAGCCATATTAGTTTTCTAATTGTTATTTTTCACATAGTAAATGTCAAGGCTACCTAGTCCTGTGTCACTCTCATCATTATCAGATTACTCAACAACAGCATGCAGATTAGTGCTCTTTTTGAAAGTGCAGTTTGACTTTTTAGCTTTTTCTCTTCCCTGTGCAGCCCATTTATTTTTGTCTGCCTGACCTGCTCTTTGTACGTGTCCTACTTTGTTGCATTTTCTGCAAGTATCACCTTTAAACCTGCATTGCTGTGGTGTAAGTCATCCCTTGCCACAAAGGTAACACAATTTGTTTGGCCAGGCAGATTTCCGTCAGAGATTGCAAATTTGTTCATGTTCACTTTTATTCCCGACTACAACTCAATTGCACCACTGACCACTGTTTCCATTGACACAGCAATTTCAACTGCTTTTTTACATGTGAGTTGTACTTCAGTTAGGAGCTGTTTTTGAATGATTTCTTGTAAGATTCCACAAACTAAATGATCTCTCAGTGCGTCATTAAACCCACCAATGAACTGGCAATGCTTGAATAATTTTGTCAATTCAGCCACATAAGCTGAAATGGATTCCCCTTCTTTTTGATTCTGCTCATGAAACCTAAAGCATTCTGCAATCAATTGTGGTTTTGGTTCTAAATGTTGCTGCATTACTTTTACAATATCAACAAAGCTAATTTTGTTTGCCTTGGGTGGAACTTCTAAGTAAACAATATGCTCTTCCACCATATGCACTCAGCAAATCTGGAACTGGTTTCTCATTGTCTATTCCATTTGTTTGAAAATACTGTTGAATTCGCTCAGTACACATCACCCAGTCATCTTTTGTGCAATCGAATGTGCCTATCTTTCCAATATAGCAAGCCATTTCTGCTTTTCTTTTAGTTGTAATTATCATCACCTGGCATTCACTTTCTGAACCCGTGAATTTCATTCACCTTCTGTCTTTTTTTAAAAAGAACTGTGTCTGTCCCTTTGTGAAGAAAAAAAAACGTACTGTGCTCTTTATTAAAACGCAGGCATCTCGCTGTGCTTCAACAGGTAGGTAGTTGTCTCAGGTTAATTTAAAACTTCCTCATCACCATTGTTATGTTTTGTAACTTCAAAACATAAAAACTAATTGAAAGAAAAATACAGAGCCAGGGATAACCCGTGTACTCTTCGTTTTTACTTTTAGCAAGGCATGCACTTACGATGTGGTGACGTGTTGACGTATGCCATTCATGCACTTTTACATATATACTGTAATGAATTATGTAAACAGCAAAGAATACCCAATCAAACAATATATTTACAATATGACTCAAATATTACTGAAATATTAAATACACAACAAGGCCCACAGCAGAGATTTGCCACTAGTTTGGTGTAAGTTGGTTAGGCTCATACAATAATTGTTCTCTTGTGTCATGGGATATTTTGTGAGTGGGAAGAAAATTGTTTATATGTGCTTTTGTAGCCTTCAAAGCACAGCATTCATGCCAGTCCTCTGGGCTGGCTGAGAATTATTTTATTATAAAGTTTTCTGTTGACAAAAGATTCCTGGAGACTATATATTCATATGGGTCTTTAAAATTTTAATTTTTTCAAATTGGATGGAATGTCTGTGATCTCAATAGCAATCAGAAGACACTGTTAAATCTATGTTGGTATGATAATAATGTATAACATATTGGTGTTATTTGCATTTAACAGTGCCCACATTTTCATTCCATTCCTTCCAACTGGTTGTCTCTGAAATGACAATGAGCCAGCAGAAAGAATCTCTATCTGACTTTCCCTGCTCCCTGCTTTTGATAATTACACTTGTTTGCAGTTCTTTCAAATCTTCTTAATGAACCATTGTATTCATACAGTATTTATTCTTGCTTTTTATGAAATATTGTTATTTTCTTTTACCAACTATTAAAAGGTATTTAATTTTCTGTTCAATTACATGCAGACCCTCTTCACTGCTTTAAAACTGCTCTTCTGAAACCTTGTGCCAAAACTATTACTTTTGATCATTTCAAATTTAAAATTACCGTTGTTCAAAAGGTACTTAATAACTTCCATGTTGCATTCCAGGTCTGCTTGATTCTAGTACATAGCAGCAGGAGCCATTCAGCTCTTTTCATTTTTATCTCATGGATGTCCTTACTTTCTCTTTCATTTTAATTGGTTTACCAGTAATTTTAGAACATAGAACATAAAAATCTACAGCACATTGCAGGCCCTTCGGCCCACAATGCTGTGCTGACCATGTAACCTACTCTAGAAACTGCCTAGAATTACCCTACCGCATAGCCCTCTATTTTTATATTAAAATTAGAATTTAATTCTGTATTCTTTATTCTTTTATAACCATAGCTTTTACGGTGGAAAATAGGAAGAGAAAAATCTCATCATGAACAATATGTTAAATTTAGTTTTTAATTAATTTTATTGCTGTGATCCACCTTTCAGCACTTAAGAAAATATGAATGTGGAAATGATACAGGGACTTGATTAGCTAGTTTATTTTATCCATGTGATTTACACCTGTGAGGGCCTGTAAAGGAAAGGATGTGATTACATAAAATATACTTCGAGAATATTTTGTTCTATAGAAGAAAATCTCTTTTGATGTTCCCAATAGCAGGTGGAATGTACAGTGGAATTAAAAGAAATGTTTGATGAAAATTGTTAATCACTTAAAAAATAGGGAACTTACATGCTAGATCGTCCAGTTCCATAATGATTCCAATAATTTTTACTTGTGTTTTGTTGAAATATGTAATTATTACATTTGTACATGTGACTCATACTCTAGTGACCTTGTTTATCTGGCTAATTTGGCTCTGATAAATCTGGTCGTACAAACATGTTCTGGCTGCGTAGCACACATGGGAGTTTTCATTAATCTCCACCTAAAATATCTCCAGATTTTTCAATGATGTCAGCATTAAAAAGCCCTTGGAGTCCAAGTTTGATCACGCAATGGTGCCTGCATAAAAAAATTTCAAAAACACTCAGCTAAAGAACACGGCCTGCTGGTTTGGAAAAATAAACCACAAGCATCTGCATGAAATTATCTATTAACCAAACGAATGTCACTTTTTAAAGATATACAGTATAAAACCATTTAAAACCTGGAAATTATTTCAAAATCTTAACCTGCTTACTTGAATAGGAACAGAAGATGGACATGCGTTTCATTGAACCTACTCTATCACTAAAGTTTCTGAATCATTTCAATAACATAAAAATACTATAATACCTTAGGAATAAATATCATTAGGCTATGAATGCACAATGTGGTGATGGCTATTATTTCTGCTATTTCAAACATCATTCTTAAAATACTCACTATTGTGCTTATGTGACAATTCTTCACACTCATCAAATATACTTATTATTACCCCATTCCATTGTGCATTACTGTAAATCCAGCCATGCCAGATCAATTGCTCAACCTGATAATCTTAAGGATTGAACTGTCAAAGAAAACTGGTGTTACATCATCATAGTCAGTAAATGCATTTTTATTCATGTAAATACAGTGCCTGATGCGGTCCCAGCAAGACTTTTAGGGATAATACTCCTGATCATATCACTTGCCTTTTTAAAATATCTCAACATACGCATGATCAACAAATGAAAATTAATAGCTCATGTTAATTATGTTTTTTAAAATACAATTTCTTAATTTTGTACATTATAAATGGTGGTAAATTCTATATTTTGTCCATAGATCAACAAGGTGATTTACTGGAACATTCCTTAAATTGTCTTATGGCCTTAGCTTTTTGTATTTCACTTTTGATCATTTTGAATATTTTGATTCCCAAAAGTTGCATACTGTAACTGAGACATACTGACCAGAGCAATTCCACACTTGACGCTGACATCAGTCTTAACAGGAAAAAAAGTAACATTTGGTGCATTTTCCTTTCTATTTCAGCTATGAACATTGTTAAAACCATATCCTTTTATTGTGCTATACAAGTTTTTGATTGCTATCAGAAGAGAATGCTTGCATTGCATTTTTTCAGACTGCACGCTGTGGTAACTCTTAAAAAAAACTGTTCCCAGTGGACCCTTAAGTCTGTTTGTCATTGATAAAAAGTCATGGGCTTGAGAAATTAACTCTATTTATTGATTCAGAAACAAATGGAATTCTGCTGATGTTGGAAATGCAGAGCAACACACACAGGACTCAATAGGTCAGGCAGCATCAATGGAAATGAATTAATAATCAACATTTTGAGCCGAGACCATTCATCAGGACTGGAAAGGAAGGGGAAGATGCTGGAATAAGGTGAAGTGAGGGGAAGGAGGACAAGGGAGAAGGTGATAGTGAAGGCAGGTGGTTGGTGGAGGAGGTATGACAGATGAAGAAAGGAACTCGGATGTAATAATCGGTAACAGTATAGGGCTGGAGAAGAAGGAATCTAATAGGAGGGGAGAGTGGACCATGGGAGAATGGGAAGGAGGAGGGGCACCAGGCAGAGGTGATAGGCAGGTGAGGAGACGAGATAAGGCTCCAGAGTGGGGAATAGAAGAAGAGGGAAGGGGAGGGGAAATTTACCGGAAGGAGAAATTGATGTTTATGCCATCAGGTTGGAGGCCACCAGACAGAATATGAGGTGTTACTCCTCTAACCTGAGAATGGCCTCATCATGGCAGAAGAGAAGCCGATGACCAACATGCTGGAGCAAGAATGGAGATAGGAGTTAAAATGCTTGTCCACAGAGAAGTTCTGCTTTGTGTGAATGGAGTGGAGGTGCTTGACAGAGAGGTCTCCTAACTTATGTTGGGTCTCGCCAATGTAGAGGAGGCCATATCGGGAGCACTGGATACAGCAGATGACCCTAACAGATTCTCAGGTGAAATTTTGCCTCACCTGGAAAGACTGTTTGGGGCCCCTGAATAGAGATGAGGGAGGAGGTGAATGGGTAGGTGTAGCAGTTTTACTGTTTGCAGAGATACGTGCCAGGAAGGAGATTGACAGGGAGTGAATGACTAGACAAGGGAAGCACAGAGGGAGCAATCCCTGTGGAAAGTGAAGAATCAGGGGGGAGGTAAAGATGTGTTTGGTGGTATGGTCCCATTGAAGATGGTGGAAATTGTAGAGAATGATGTGTTGGATGCGGAGGCTGATCGAATGGTATGTGAAGACAAGAGGAACTCTATCTCTGTTAAGGTGGTGGGTGGATGGGGTGTGCTACATTGACGACTGCATTGGTGCTGCTTCATGCACCCATTCTGACCTCAATTTCATCAACGTTGCCTCCAGCTTTCACCTTGTTTCCCCCCCCCTTCCCTCTTAGTAAAATGTTTTTCATTGGCTTAATTTCTTTTTTTCTTACTTGATCTGGAACTAGACACTTTGAAACAAATTAACATCAAATGGCCTCTCACCAAAAAATTTTGTAAATTATCCAGATTTTTTTTCCCAGATCACTCCATTTGTGCAGCAGTTGACAGCTGATTGTATGACTCTTTTTCCATTAACACAAAGATTTCCCCAGTGGTCAATCCTCACTTGCATTCTATTTCTTCACAAGAAAACACAGTTCAGAAGGAGGCCATCAGATTTATGCTCTCACAGGTTCTTCAGCAAGGCTTATCAATTCTCAGGTATTCTATTCTGGTCTGCTGTGACTAGCTTCCTCGGAGTTTTGCAATTCAAATTGTCCTGTTTCTCATTATACAATATAATAATCCAAGCTGTTAGTACCACTACTTCCTCGATATCCGACTCAAATATTTGTGTTGTGTACAAGTTCACTTCTTGAACCTCTTTGTGTATAAAGTAAACCCTTAGTGAACTGAAATCTGATATGAACCAATAAAAATTAGGTTCAGCTTCACTTAGCTTACTCTATGCAACTTATCTCGGTGTACTAAGACAAAAGTTTATATATTGTTGCCTGCTGATGTTAATGAGTGATCTTTTTGGCTTTAATAAATTGACATTTAACTATTATTTTAAATGACTAATTTTTGATATTAATTAAAATAAGTTGAGCAATTAATATTGAAGGAATGAACTATTCCATATAGAAAGGCACAATTTTTGACCTTATCAAATCATTACAAGGTCTTCTCATTCTTTTGCACTGCAGTAAGTCCAATACTCTCATCCCAGGTACAACTGCAGCTCCACATTTCAATTATAATTCTGAACCATGTACACTAATAACATCGACAGAAATAAATTAATTGAATATAATTGATAGTAGTTCTCTTCCAGTTCAGTAGGGGTCATGGTGATTTGGGGATGTTTGCTATTGTTTTGTTCTCTGGCACGTCAAGAACAGTACAGAAAAATGATGCTGTGTTGAAATAATTAGACCAGTAATTAAATGTTTAAATAAACTAATCCCTTCTCCCTATACAATGCCCATAATTCCTCCAGCCTCTGCACACTCGTGTGCCTTTCTAAAAACCTTCGGAATGCCTCCGTCCTATTTGCCTCCTCTACCACCCCTGACAATGCATTCCAGTCATCCATGAGTCTCTGTTGAAAATAAACTTGCCCCATACATCTCCTTTGAATTTAATCCCTCTCACCTTAAATGTGTGCCCTCTAATATTGGACATTTCGACCCTGGGTTACCAGCTTTCTTCTCCAGCTGTGCCTCTCACAATATTTGAAATCCCATCAGGTCTCCCCTCAGCCTCTGCTACTCCAGGAAAAATGATCCAAGTTTGCCCAAACTCTCCTTATAGCCCATGCCCTCTAATTCAGACAGCTTTCTGCACCTCCTCCAAAACCTTCACAACTTTCCTATAGTGGAGAGATCAGAATTGATTGCAAACTCTAGACGCAACCTAACCAGAGTTTTATAAAGCTGTAACATAACTTCCTGACTCTTGAACTCATTGCCTCCACTAATAAAGGCAAGCAAACTATACATCTCCTTCGACATTGCCATACATTTCCTTCAGCATTTCCATACATCTCCTTCAGCATTTCCATATATCTCCTTCAGCATTTCCATACATCTCCTTCAGCATTTCTTCTTTTCTTAATATTAACTCAATTTTATTTTATATTCATTTTGATAAGCTAGGTTAATGCAACAGATTTTGCTTGAATCTGCATTCAGAAGGCTTATGTTTCCCTCTAAGACAGGAAAGTCTCTGGTTACCTTTTGAAAATGATGTTCAGTTTGCTTCAGAACAGTGTGTATTGCATCACAACCCCAGCCTTGCATGAAAGGGCCAGTTTCATTTGCAATGCCTGCTTAGTTCTATTTGATGATTCCACTCCTTGAGTGATTCTCAGTGCATTCTCTGTCACATATGCCTCTGAATCTGATCACCACTGATTCTGCACACCATTTTGTCTCTTAGCATTTCTGAGAATGTGTCACCACATTTATAGTCCTGCAATAACTTCCTCAAATTGCCTTTAAGCTTACTTCAATTTGCCTTTTAATTGCAAAGTAAACATGAAACTTTGCATGATAGCGCTTGGTGCTGGGTTAAAGTTATTCTTCAACAAATTCATAAAATCTGTAATAAAAACAGAAAATGCTGCTCCCTGGGCCTTAAACCTGACCTGTTGCCTTATTGCACATGCTGCTCGATCTGCTACATGTTTCAGCGTTTACCGTTCTTAGTTCAGTTTTTAAATTAGTCAACCTTCATGGTAGGCTCATCCAAAAGATTAAGATGCATGGGATCCATGGCCATTCCACTAGTTGGATTCAGAATTGGTTGCCCATAGAAGACAGAGAGCAGTGGTTAATGGGACATTATTTGGCTACAAGTCCATGTTTAGAGATGTGTACTGGGACCTGTTATCTGATATATATATATATATATGTATGTGTGTGTGTGTGTGTCTGTGTGTGTGTGTGTATGTATGTATGTATATATATATATATATATATATATATACACACACACATACACACACACACACACACACACACACATACATACACTCAGTGGCTGTACCTAATAAAGTGGCCACTGGGTGTATGTCTGCTGTAGCCCATCTTGACATGTTATGCATTCAGAAATATTCTTCTGCACACCATTGCAATGCATGGTTATCTGCCTTCCTATCAGCTTGAACCAGTCTGGTCATTCTCCTCTGCCCTGTCTCATTAACAAGGTGTTTTTGTTCACAGAACTGCCACTCACTGCCATTTTCTGTAAACTGAGTCTGTTGTGCATGAAAATCCCAGGAGATAAGCAGTTTTTGAGATACTCAAACCACCCCTTCTGACACCAACAATCATTCCACGGTCAAAGTCACTTAGATCACATTTCTTCTCCATTCTGATGTTTGGTCTGAATAACAATTGAATCTCTTGACCATATCTGAATGCTTTCATGCACTGAGTTGCTGCCACATGATTAGCTGATTAGATATTTTCATTAATGAGCAAGTGTACAAGTGTACCTAATAAAATAGCCACTACAATACAACGGTAGATGATAATACGGACAAGTGAGTTAGTAATTTTACAGACAAAGATTGGCTTTGTGGATAGTGTAACAGATTGCCAAGGATAGTTAAGTGTGAGGGATCGGACTTCAAGAGATCAAATGTAAAGATACACATTTGATGGAATGAACCTAAACAGTTTTGATGGGCAGAGGGATTCTGGGGTCCAAGTCATTAGCTCCCTGAAAGTGGCTGTTCAGTTTGATTGCGTGGTAAAGAAAGCAGATGGTAAACTTGTGGAGGCACTAAGTTGACGAGTCAGGCTGTTGTAGCTTTTTTATTGAGTATTACATGCAGCACTGCAGATACCTCTCTTCTGAGACTGCATCGGAAATACTGCATTAATTTCTGGTTATTCCACTATAGGAAGGATGTAGAGGTTTTGGAGAGTGGGTAGAAAGTGTTGAGGAACATTAAGGTAGAATGGAAGGCCTGATGAGACACATTTCAGTTTATTGTAAGAGGCAAGAGAGGAGATTGCGAGGGCCTTGACAGAGGTAATCTTGTCCTCTCTAGTCACAGGCAAAGATCCAGAGAACTGGAAAATAGCCAATGTTAATACTCTGTGTAAGGAGGGTTCTTGAGGCAACCTAGAAAATTAGAGGCTGTGGGGGACATGAGGTGGGGCTTACATCAGCGGTAGCAGATTTATTGGAAAAGATTCTTTGGGATAGAATCTGCCTGCATCTGGTAAAGCATAGACTATGGGATAGCTAGCATGGAAACATGCTACAAACTTAAGTGAGGATGTGATAAAGATAATTCATGAGGGGAGGACAATGATGTTGTATACATGGGTTCAAAGAAAGGTCCCTCACAGTAGGCAGACCGAGACAATTAAGGTACTTGAGATCCATGGAGACTTGAGAGATTGGATTTAAAATTGGCTTAGCTGAAGAAGACAGAGCATTATGTTGGAGGGGTGTTATTCTGACTGGAGTTCTGTGGCAAATGGGTTCTGCAAACTCATGCTGAGACCAATGTTGCTTGTAATATGTAAATGATTTGGACAAAAGATTGCAGCTGCAGAAAATTCTCAAGAGGGAGGGTGAGCAGCCAAAGGTCATGGTGCACATACTGTAGGGTAGAAATGGGGAAGAGTTCCTGTGCAGTGGGTATAGGGAGTTAGGGAAGAAGCTGAAGAGCAAGAACCCCAGGTAGTCGTCTCTGGATTACTCCCTGTAGCATCCGTTAGTCAGGGCAGGAATAGTATGACAGTACAGATGAATGAATAGCTGAGGAAGTGGTGTGGGGGCAGGGTTTCAGATTTCTGGAACAGCAGGGTCTCTTCTGGGGAAGGTACGACTTCTACAAAAATGATGGGCAACAGTTGAATGCGAGGGGGGTCAATATCTTTGTGGGTAGGTTTGCTAGAGCTGTTGGGGAGGTTTTAAATTAAGTTGGTAGGGGGAAGGGAACCAGAGTGATATGGCTGGGGCAGTTGGTATACAAGTGGATGCAGTGTGTAATAAGACAGTGAGGATGAACAGGCAGATGATAGGGCAAAATTAACATGGGGGCAAAATTAAAAAGAGTTTTGAATACAGGACTGAATGTGTTACATTTGAACGCATGCAGTATACCAAATAAGGTAAATGATCTTGTAGTGCATTTAAAGATTGGTAGGTATGATGTTGTGGACATCTGAGACATGATGAAAGAAGATCATAGTTGGGAGCTTGACATTTGAAGATACACTTTGTATCGAAAGGATAGGTGAGTACATAGAGCTCTGTTGGTAAAAAATGAAATCAGGTTATTAGAAACAGGTGACATTGTTTCAGAAGATGTAGAGTCCTTGTGGGTAGAGTTAAGGAACTGCAAAGATAAAAGGACCCTGATGGGACTCACACACACACTGGCTTAGCCAAAATGTGGGATTGGAATTACAATAAGAATTAGAAAAGGAATGTGAAAAGGGCAATGTTATGATAGTCATCGGGAATTTCATTATGCAAGTTGATTGGGACAATTAGGTTGGTGCTAGATCCCAAGAGGGAGAGTGTAGAATGTCTATGAGATGGCTTTCTGGAGCAACTTGTGGTTGAGCCCACTAAAGGCAAGGCAATTCTGGATTGGGTGTTGTGCAATGAACCAGATTTGATTAGGGAGCTTAAGGTTAAGGAACCCTTAGGAAACATTGATCATAATATGATAGAATTCACCTTACAGTTTGAGTGAAAGAAGATAAAGTCAGATGTATCAGCATTGCTGTGGAGTAAAGGCAATTACAGAGGCATGGGAAAGGAGTTGGCCAAAGTTGATTGGAAAAGGACATCTATAGGGAGGATGGCAAATCAGCAATGGCTGGAGTTTCACAGGGCAATTCAGAGGTGCAGAATAGATACATCCCAATGATGAAGTAGTATTCTAAAGGGAGGATGAGGCAATCATGGCTGACAAAGGAAGTGAAAGGCAGAATAAAAGCAAAAGAGAGGGCACTTAATATAGCAAAAATTAGTGGGGTTAAAGAATTAGGAAGCTTTAAAAACAACAGAAGGCAACTAAAAAAGTCATAAAGAGAGAAAAGATGAAAAATGAAGGTAAGCTAGTGAATAATATCAGAGAATACCAGAGGTTTTTTTTAAATAGAGAAAGTTGAGAGTAGATATTGGACCACCAGAGAATGATGCTGTAGAGGTAGTAATGGAAGATGAAGAAATGGTGAATGAGCTTAATAAGTATTTTGCATTGATCCTCACTGTGGAAGACATTAGCAGAAATTTGAGAGTGTCCGGGGCAGAAGTGATTGTAGTTGCTACTACTAAGGAAAAGTGTGGGAAGCTGAATTGTGTGAGGGTAGGTAAATCATCTGGACCAAATGGACTACACCCCAGGGTTCTGAAGAGGTAGCTGAAAAGATTGTGGAGGCATTAGTAATGATCTTTCAAGAATCACTAGATTTTGGAATGGTTCCAGAGGACTGGAAAATTGCAAATGTCACTCTATTTAGACCATAAAACATACAAGCAGAATTAGGCCATTTGGCCCATCGAATCTGCTCTGCTATTCAATCGTGGCTGATCCTTTCTTCCCCTCCTCAGCCTTCTCTTGTAACCTTTGATGCTGTTTTCAGTGAAGAACCTATCAAGCTCTGCCTTAAATACGCCCAATGAACTGGCCTCCATAGATGCCTGTGGTAGTAAATTTCACAAAATCTCCACCTTGTGGCTCAAGTAATTTCTCTGTACCTCTGTTTTAAATGGATGCCCCTCTATCCTTAGGCTGTTCCCTCTTGTCCTAGACATTCCCACCACGGGAAACATGCTTTCCACATCTACTCTGCCTAGACCTTTCAACATTCAAAAGATTTCAATGAGATCCCCCCTCATCCTTCTAAATTCCAGCAAGTACAAACCCAGAGCCAAATGTTTGTCAGATGATAACCCTTTCATTCCCAGAATCATTCTTGTGAACCTCCTCTGAACCTTCTCCAATGCCAGCACATCTCTTCTTAGATGAGGAGCCCAAAACTGTTCACAATACTCAAGTTGAGGACTCACCAGTGCCAAATAAAGCCTCAGCATCACATCCCTTGTATTCTTGACCTCTTGAAATGAATGCTAACACTGCATTTGCCTTCCTCACCACTGACTCTACCTGCAAGTTTACCTTGAGGATGTTCTGCACAAGGACTCCCAAGTCCCTTTGCATCTCAGGTTTTTGGATTTTTTCCCCGTTTAGAAAAAGGTCTGCACATTTATTTCTACTACCAAAGTGCATGACCATGCATTTACCAGCATTGTATTTCATTTGCCACTTTCTTGCCCATTCTCCTAATCTGTCTAAGAAGGGAGGGAGGAAGGCAAAATAAATGAATTTCAGCCAGTTTGCTTGACTTCAGTGGTTGGGAAGATCTTGAAGTCCATTATTAAGGTGAAACTCCGGGGTACTTGGAGGCACAGGATAAAGGAGGCCAAGGTCAGCATGGTTTCTTTCAGGGGATATCTTGCCCGACAAATCCCTTGGAGTTGTTTGAGGAAATAATAGGCAGGATAGACAAAGATGAGTCAGTGGATGTTGTTTATTTGGACTTTCAGATAGCCTTTGACAAAGTACCACACATGAGGCTGCCTAACAAGACAAGAGCCCATGGTATTACAGGAAAGATACTAGTATGCAGAGAAGGTTGGCTGACTGGCAGGAAGCAAAGAATGAGAATAAAGGGGGCCTTTTCTGATTGAATGCTAGTGACTAGTGGTGTTCTGCAGGGATCAGTATTGGTACTGCTTCTTTTCACATTGTATGTCAATGACTTGGATGATGGAATTGATGACTTTGTGGCCAGGTTTGTGGATGATGCAAATAAAGATGGTGGGCAGGTAATGTTAAGGAAGCAGAGAGTCTGCAGAAGAACTTTGCCAGATTGGGAGAAAGGGCAAAAAGTGGCAGATGGAATATAGTGTAGGGAAGTGTACAGTCATCCACTTTGGTAGAAGGATTAAAAGTGTAGACTATTTTCTAAATGTGGAGAAAATCCAAAAATCAGTGGTGTAAAGGGACTCGGGAGTCATTGTGCAAGATTCCCTAATGGTTAACTTGCAGGTTGAGTCAGTGGCAAGAAAGAAAAATGTGATGTTAGCATTCATTTTGAGAGGACTAGAATATAGGAGCAAGGATGTAATGCTGAGGCTTTATAAGGCATTGGTCAGACTGCACTTAGAGTATTGTGAGGAGTTTTGTGTCCCTTGTCTAAGAAAAGATGTGCTGGCTTTGGAGAGGGTCCAAAGGAGGTTCATGAGAATGATTCCAGGAATGAAAGGATTAACATACGTGAAGCATTTGATGCCTCTGGGCCTGTACTCACTGGAGTTTCAAAGAATGAGGATGCATCTCATTGAAACCAATTGAATATTGAAAAGCCTAGATAGAGTGGATGAAGAGAGGATGTTTCTTATAGTGAGTGAATCTAGGACTAGAGGGCACAGACTCAGTATAGAGGAATGTTTATTTAGAACAGAGAAGAGAAGGGATTTCTTAAGCCTAGTGAGTCTATGGAATTCTTGGTGACGACAGCTGGGAGGCCAAGTCATTAGGTATATTTAAAGGGTTAATAGATTCTTGGTTAGTCAGGGTGTCAAAGGTTATGGAGAGAAGGCAGGAGAATGGGGTTGAGAGAGATAATTAATCAGCCATGATGAAATGGCAGGGCAGACTCAATGGGCCGAGTGGCCTAATTCTGCTCCTATGTTTATGGTCATATTATGGTCTAAAAAAAAGGAGTTGGGCTGATTAGTAAGTATGCTGATGACACAAAAATTGACAGAGTAGTGGATACTGAGGAAGCTTGTCAAAGGATTCAGCAGGATGTAGACCAATTGAAATGTAGGCAGAGAAATGGCAGATAGAATTTAATATGGACATGTGTGAGGTGCTGCACTTTGGCAGGTCAGATACAAGGAGAAAGAGTGGGGTAAATGGCAGAATCCTTAGGAGCACCTGATTTATAGAGAGATCTTGGGGCGCATATCCGTAGCTCTTTGAAAGTGACAACACGAGTTGATAGGGTGGTAAAAAGGCATATGGTATACTCGCCTTCATCTGTCAGGGTGAGTATAAAATTTGGGAAGTTAATGATGCAGTTGCACAAAACTTTGGTTAAGCCGCATTTAGACTATTGCTTGCAGTTCTGGTTGCTAAACTACAGGAAGTATGTGGACTCTTTGGAGAAGATGCAGAAGGGGCTCACCAGGATATTGCCTGAATTAGGAAGTATTTCTGGTTGGACAGACTGGGACTCTTTCCCCTGGAGTGTGAGGCCAAGGGAGGGTAGAGGGTCAGAGTCTTTTTTCCAAGGTGGAATATCAAATACTCCGTGGCATAACTTTAAGGTGAAAGGGGAAAGGTTTAAAAAGGAGAGTTGAGTGGAGATCTTTATTGGTGAATGAAGGTAATTACTCCTTCTGAGAGGACTACACCCAGTTCAAGAGAAGGTAAACGTCATTACAAATGCTTACACCCTAAAATGTAACTGAGCTGACTTCGTAGCAGAAATTTTTAAATTATCATAATAAATTCTTGTGAAATCCTGCAATGTTCTTAGATCTTTATATCAACTGCCACTAAAAGATTTAAGTAAACATCAATCGACACCACCTCTTTCATAATGTTGATATGTTTCAGGATAACATTGTTCTCTTCCCTGAACTCACTGGTTTCCATATACACCTCCATGGGAAACACAGATAGAGAGAAAGAGTATAAAGTGCAAAGTAAATTTATTATAAAAGTACATACATGTCACCATGTTCAACCCTGAGATTCATTTTCTTGTGGGCATACACAGTAACTCCAACTAACACAATAGCATTAATGAAAGACTGCAGCCAACAGGACGGACAAACAACAAATATGCAAAGGACAACAAGATACGATAGACAGACAAAGAGTCCATGACAGTGAGTCCATAGGTTGTGGCATCAGTTCAGTGTTGCTGTGAGTGAAGTTATCTGCTCTGGTTCAGAAGCCTGATAGTTGAGGGTTAATAGCTGTTCCTGAACCTGGTGGTGTGGGTCCTGAGGCTTCTGTACCTTCTTCATGGTGGCCAGGCTGTTTGTTAGTGGTTGCTGATGATGGATGCTGCTTTCCTGTAACAATGCTCCATGTAGATATGTTCAATGGGCGGGTGTGTGTGGCGGGGGGGGGGGGAGGGGGGCGCGGAGAGTGCTTTACCTGTGATGGACTGGGCTGTACCCAGTACTTTTTGTAGGATTTTCTGTTCAAGAGCATTAGTGTTTCCATACCAGGCCATGATGCAAGCAGTCAATATATTCTCCACCACTCATATATAGAAGTTTGTTAAAGTTTTAGATGTTAAGCCAAGTCTTTGAAAACTTCGAAGGAAGTAGAAGTGCTTTCTTCATAATTGCACTTTGTGCTGGGCCCAGGACAGATCCTCTGTAATAATAACACTGAGGAATTGACAGTTCCAACCCTCTCCGCCTCTGATGGCTCATTAATCTTCAGTTTCCTCCTCCTGAAGTCAATAATCAGCTCCTTGGTCTTGCTGACATTGAGTGAGAGGTCATTGTTGTGGCACCACTCAGCCAGATTTTCAATCTCCTTCCTGTATGCTGATTTGTCACCACCTTTGATTTGGTCAACAACAGTGATGTCATTTGCAAACTTAGGTATGACACTGGAGCTGTGGTTAGTCTCACAGACACAACTACAAAGCAAGTAGAGCTGGGGCGAACCACACAACCTTGTGATGCACCTTGCTGATGGAGATTGTGGAAGGCAGTATAGCAGCATACAGGACCTTTGGCCCATGATGTTGTACCAAGCCTTTAACCTACTCTAAGATCAATCTAATCCTTCCCTCCCATAACCCTCCATTTTTTTCATCCAGGTGCCCAAGAGTCTCTTAAATATCCCTAATGTATCTACCTCTATCACCACCCCTTACTACATTCCAAGTATTTACCACTTTGTCTAAAAAAATTACCTCTGACACCTCCTCTGTACTTTCCTCTAGACACTTTAAAGTTATGCCCCTTGTATTAGTCATTTTCATCCTGGGACATAGTCTCCGGCTGTCCACTCTATTTATACCTCTTAATATCTTGTACACCTCTATGAAATTCTGTCTCATCATTTTTCATCCCAAAGAGAGAAGCTCCAGCTTGCTCAACCTATCCTTAGAAAGCACACTCTCATCTGCACTACTTTTAAAGTTCTCACATTCTTCCTACAATTAAGTGACCAGACTGAATACAATACTCCAAGTGTGGTTTCATCAGTTTTATAGGCTGCACCATTGCCTCATGGCTCTTGAACTCAATTACTGACTAATGAAGGCAAACACACCTTATACCTTCTCAAAAACCCTATCAACTTGCTCTGTGACACTAAGGGATCTATATCCAATATCCCTCTGTCCTCCACACTGCTAAGAACTTTGCCATTAACTCTTTATTCTACCTTATAGTTTGATCTTCCAAAGTGAATAATTTCACACTTTTCTGGATTGAATTCCATCTGCCACTTCTTAACCCAGCTCTATATCCTATCAATGTCCTGTTGAACCTAAGACATCCCTTTTACACTATCTATAAAGCCATTGACCTTTGTGTCATTTGCAAACTTACTAACCCACCCTTGTACTTCCTCAGCCAAATCAGTTACAAAAATCACAAAGGTCAGAGGTCCCAGAACAGATCCTTGTGGAACACCACTGATCACAGACTTCCAGGCAGAATATGCTCCATCTTACTACCGCCCTCTGCCTTTCGTGGGCAAGCTAGTTCTGAATCCACACAGCCAAGTTTTCATGGATCCCATGCTTCCTGATTTTCTGAATGAGCCTACTATGAGGAACCTTGTCAAATGTTTTGTCAATTCCTCAAAGAGTTCAATAAGGCTCTTGAGGCATGATCTACTCCTTACAAAGCCATACTGACTATCCCTAATCAGGCCATGCTTCTCCAAATGTGTGTAAATCCTGTCTCTAAGAATCTTCTCCAACAGTTTATCCACCACTGGCCTAGGGCTCATTGGTCTATAATTCCCAGGATTATCACTATTACCTTCAATAAATTAATAATATTTTCTTTCCCCAATCATCTGGTACTATTCCTCTGGCCAGTGAGGATGCAATGATCATCACTAAAGGCACAGCAATCTATTCCCTTACTTCCCACAGTAACCGGTCCAGCCCTGGGGTCTTATCCTAATGTTCCAGCGTATCCTCTTCCTTAACATCAAGATATTCCAGCATATTACCATACTCTACACTCACCTCATATTCATCAAGGTTCCTCTCACTGGTGAATACTGAAGCTAAACATTCATTCAGGACTTTCTCTACCTCCTCCAGCTCCAGCACATTTCCTCTCTTATCCCTGATTGGTCCTACCGTCAAGGTAGTCATATGACCATAAGGTAAAGGAGCAGAATTTGGCCATTTAGCCCATCGTGTCTTCTCCACTATTTCATCATGGCTGATCCAATTTTCTTCTCAGCTTCAATCTCCTGTCTTTTCCCCATATCTCTTCATGCCCTGACCAATCAATAAACTATCAACCTCTGCCTTATATACATAAAGACTTGGTCTCCACAACTGCCTGTGAGAAAGAATTCCACAGCTTCACCACTCTCTGGCTAAAGAAATTCCTCCTCATCTCCATTCTAAAAGGACACCTCTCAATCCTGTGGCTGTGTCCTCTGGTCTTATACTCTCCCACCATAGGAAACATCCTCTCCACATCTACTCTATCAAGGTCTTTCGCCATTCAATAGGATTCAATGAGGTCACCCCTCATTCTTCTGAATTCCAATGAATACAGGCCCAGAGCCATCAAACGCTCTGCATATGACAAGCCATTCAATCCTGGAATCATTTTTGTGAACCTTCTTTGAGCCCTCTCCAGTTTCAGCACATCCTTTCTAACATAAAGGGTCCAAAACTGCTCGCAATATTCCAAGTGAGGCCTCACTAGTGCTTTATAAAGTTTCAATGTTACTTCCTTGCTTTTATATTCTAGAACTCTTGAAATGAATGCTAACATTGCATATGCCTTCATCACCAGAGACCCAACCTGCAAACTAACCTTTAAGAAATCCTACACAAGGACTCCCAGGTCCCTTTGCACCTCAGATTTTTATATTTTCTCTCCATTTAGAGAATAGTCAACCTTTTCATTTGTTCTACGGAAGTGCATGACCATACACTTCCCGACACTATATTCCATTTGCCATTTCTTTGCCCATTCTGATAATCTGTTCAAGTCTTTCTGTAGCCTCTCTACTTCCTCAAAACTACCTGCTCTTCACCTACCTTCATATTGTCTGTAACATCTGCAACAAAGTCATCAATTCCATCATCCAACTTATTGATGTATAATTTAAAAAGAATCGGTCCCAACACTGACCCCTGTGGAACACCACTAGTCACTGGCAGCCAACTAGGAAAGGCTCCCTTTATTCCCACTCTTTGCCTTCTGCCAATCAGCCACTTCTAGGATCTTCCCTGTAATATCATGGGCTCATAGCTTGTTAAGCAGTCTCACATGTGGCACCTTGTCAAAGGCCTTCTGAAAATCCAAGTACACAACATCAACCAATTCTCCTTTGTCTATCCTGCCTATTGCTTCTTCAGAGAGTTGCAACAGATTTTTCAGGCAAGAGTCATTTTCCTGTTCTTTACATACATGTAAAATGCCTTAGAGTTTTCCTAATCCTCCTTGCCAAGGCCTTCACATGTCCCCTTGTAGTTCTCCTCAATATATTTTTAAGCTCCTTCCTGGCTACCTTGTAACACTCTGGAGCCCTATCTGATCCTTGCTTCCTAACCCTTAAGAATGTTTCTTTCTTTCTGTTGACTAGACCATCATTTCCCTGCCTCAGTGGGACAAACCTATGCAGAACTCCATGCAAGTGCTCCCGAAACAACTTCACATTTCCATTGTGCATTTCCCCAAGTACATCATTTCCCAAAGTATAGATGAGAAGTATTCATTTAAGTCCTTGCCGGTCTCCTGTGTCCTCACACTCACTCTTAAGGGTACTTACTGGCTCCCCAGTTACCATTTCACACTTACTATACACAAAAAATATTTTAGGATTCTCCTTTACTTTCCTTCTTAAGTGTATAACCCTTAAGTCCTCAAGGGACTTACTTGAACTCAGCTGCTTATACCCGACATATGTTTCCTTGCTCTTGCTGGCCCTGAATTTTTCTTTTTAAAAGCCTCCTGCTTTCCAGATGTCCTTTTACCCATTGACAACCACCCCCTATCAACCTTTGCAATTTCCCATCTAATGCCATCAAAATTAGCCTATCCCAATTTAGTACTAAAACTTATGAACTGGTCCCAACTTTTGCCATGCCTAATTTAAACCTAATAGAATTATGATCACTGGTTGCAAAGTGCTCTCCCATTGACACATCAGCCATTTGCCCAGGTGCTGACAGAAGGCCTAGTGTAGTCCCTTCTCTAGTAGGGTTATCTAGATATTGCCTCAAAAGGCACCTGGACAAACTTTATAAATTCTGCCTCATCTCATTACTTGGCACTATAGCAGTCTCAGTTAATATTAGGGAAGTTAAGTTAAAATCAACGTTAAGAACCTTATTATTCCCACATATCTGTAATTTCCCTACATATTTGTTCTTCTAATTCCCACTGACTAGCGTGGGCATCTATAACATAATCACATCAAGGTGATCACCCCTTTCTCGTTTCTAAGTCCTAACTCATATAGCCTTGCTGGACATCCCACCCCTCACCCCCAAGATATTCTTAATAGGTATTTCTCCCTAACCAATATAGTAACTTTCCTCCTCTCTTACCTCTATCTCTATTATGCCAGAAATAGCTGGAGCCTGGAACACTGGGCTGTCAGTCCTAGCCATCTGTCAGCCACATTTCCGTAATACAGGCCCTTGTAGCAGAGTCCATTCCTGTGAACTGGTTGCAATCCAAACAGTTTTCAACTTGGAATATGGCCACGAACTGAGTTCCTACACAGTAGAAGACTGCAGCTGGCAAATCCACATTGGTGTACTCCCAATTGCTCATTGTTATGTACGGGCTGTACTTCAGTTGGGCTTACACAAGATGGGAGGACCTGGAGCTATAGTATCACAATCACACGTGTAAATCCGTGCCCTGAGCTTATCCGCCTTACTCATCAATTTTCTTCATTGAAATACATGCTGCTTTGCCTATCAGACCCACTGAGCTCCATGTCCTGCCTCTGCCTACTGGACATGCTCATTTCAGACACAAGAGATTCTGCAGCTGCTGGAAATCCAGAGCAACACACACAAAATGCTGGAGGAACTCAGCAGGTCAGGTAGCATTTATAGAAATGAATAAACAGTTAATGTTTTAGGCCAAGACCCTTCATCAGGACTAAAAAGGAAAAGGGAAGATGCAGAATATGAAGGTGGATGGAGGAGAAGGAGGACAAGCTAGAAGGTGATAGGTTAAGCCAGATGGGGGTTGGGAGGTTGGGGAGGGGGTGCAAAATAAGAAGCAGGGAGGTAATAGATGTAACAGGCAAAGGGCTGAAGAAGAAGGAATCTGCTAGGAGAGGAGAGTGGACCATGGAAGAAAGGTAAGAAGGAGGGTTACAAGAGGGAGGATTTGGCAAGTGAGGAGAAGAGGCAAGAGAACAGACTGACGAACTGAAAAAGAGGGAAAACAAATTACCGGAAGTTGGAGAAATTGATGTTCATGCCATGAGTTTGGAGGCTACCTAGACAGAATATGAGGTGTTGCTCCTCCAACCTGAGTGTAGCTTCACCATGGCAGAAGAGGAAGCCATGGTCTGACATGTCTGAATGGAAATGGGGATAGGAATTAAAATGGTTGGTCACCCAGGAAATTTCGCACTTTGCAGATGGAGCAGAGGTACTCGACAAAACAAACACCCATTTTAGCCTCTGCATTTGCTTTAACTTCATCTGCTGCAGTACTACTTTAGGGTCCCACTGCGCACGCCCCCCCCCCCAACACCCACTTGCAAGATTAGTTTAAACCCTCCCAAGAACCTCTAGCAAGTCTCCCCATCAGGGTATTGGTTCCCCTCCATTTCAGGTGCAACCCATTCCTCCAGATCAGCTCACCCCCACCCTTTAAGAGATTCCATTTGCCCAAGAACTTGAATCTCTCCTTTCTGCACCATCTGTTCAGCAACACATTCATTTGCCCATCTTCCTAATCATACCCTCACTGGTGCATGGCACTGTGTTATCCAGAGAATACGACCCGAGAGGTCCTACCTTTTAACATGTCCAACTCTCTAGATTCACTCTGCAGGATCTCGTGCTTTTTTCTGTACATGTTATTAGTACCAATATGTACAATAACCTCTGGCTGCTTGTTCTTCCCCTTGAGGGTGTTTATTTTTTTACTTAAAGATACAGCACAGAACAGGCCCTTCCAGCCCAACAAACCACCTATTTAACCCTTGCATAATCACAGGACAACTTACCATGAACAATTAACCTATTAACCAGTACATCTTTGGACTGTGTGAGGAAACTGGAGCACCAGGAAGAAACCCATGTGGTCACAGGGAGAATGTACAAACTCTTTACGGATGGGGCAGGAATTGAACTCTGAACCCTGACACCCTGAACTGTAGTAGCGCCGGGCTAACTGCTATGCTACTGTGGTGCCCCCCTCCCCCATTTCTTTTTAAACTAAAAATATAATTTATTGCCACAGTCAAGTCACAGAAGTGTTAGAAAAGTTAAGATGGAAGATAATCCCAAGCTTCTTTTAAGGACAATGGAAAACAACCACAATTTTCCATTCATTTATAGTATACATGTTTTGCATTAGACAATATAAAATAATGAGGGCATTCAGTGTAAATGTTCAGAGACACCCTTGACCCTGGCACCCAGGGGACAATGCACCATCCTGGTCTCCTGTCAATATAATATGCTTGTTTCTGATGGTAATGACCACAGGGTAATCCTGCAAACACTGTCTACACCTTCTTCCTTCCTGGTGGTTACCCAACTGCCTGTTACTTGTACCTTCAGAATGACAATCTCAATAAAGTTGCTGTCTATGATACTCTAAGCACCATGGATGCTCCTGTGTGAGTCCAGCTGCAGCTCCAGTTAGTTGCCTAATGTGGTCAGTCAAGAGCTTGTACTAGACAAACTTCCCATAGACATAGTCACCAGAGAATCTGGAAGTTTCCTGGATCTCTCATATTCTGCAGGAGGATCACGAAACTACCCTAACTGCCATCTCTAAATCATCAAGACCACGGAGAAAGTAATTCATCTTACCTTGCCTTGCATTGCTCATCCTCTTTGCCGAAGCTTGTCTTGACAAAACTCCAGTTCTTAAACCTCAAATTCAGCAATTCAGCCACAAAGCAGTCACCTCACAATGGCCACATCAAAAATGTTAAAGAAGCAGATATGGAAAGCAGCCCATTTTGCATTATTCACAGTTTCATTTCTCCACTGACAACATATTACCAATAACCTGAAAGTTTTATGGGTTTTTAATTGATGCTGTGATTTAAAAGTTGTTCTGAATAAAATTGGAAGAAACACCATGTAATTTCATCATCTTTAATCACAAAGGTGGCATGACAGCACTCAAACTTCATTAGGCGTTTGAGGAGATTTGGTACGTCTCTAAGACTAAGACATTTCAAATGACCTGTCTTGGTCCAACCAAGCAGAGCTCACTGCCAAGAAGGCCCACCAGCCCCTTTACCTCCTGAGAAAACTAAAGAAATTTGGCCTGTCCCCTAAAACCCTCACTAATTTTTATAGATGCACCGTAGAAAGCATTCTTCTAGGGTGCATCACAACCTGGTATGGAAGTTGTCCTGTCCAAGACCGAAAGAAGCTGCAGAAGATCGTGAACACGGCGCAGCACATCACACAAACCAATCTCCTGTCCGTGGACTCACTTTACACTGCACGCTGTTGGAGCAGTGCTGCCGGGATAATCAAGGACACGACCCACCCAGCCAACACACTTTTCATCCCTCTTCCCTCCGGGAGAAGGTTCAGGAGCTTGAAGACTTGTACGGCCAGATTTGGGAACAGCTTCTTTACAACTGTGATAAGACTGCTGAACGGATCCTGACCCAAATCTGGGCCGTACCCTCCAAATATCTGGACCTGCCTCTCGGTTTTTTTGCACTATCTTACTTCCCATTTTTCTATTTTCTATTCATGATTTATAATTTAAATTGTTAATATTTACCAATTTTAACTATTTTTAATATTTAATATTTGTAATCCAGGGAGTGTGAAGCGCAGAATCAAATATCGCTGTGATGATTGTACGTTCTAGTACTAATTGTTTGACGACAATAAAGTATAAAGTATGAAGTATAAAGTATAAAGTATTTCTACACAAGTACAGTGGAGAGCATTCTGACTGGTTGCTTCACTGCTGGTACGGAGGCTCCAATATAAAGGATCAAAAGAGGTTGCGGACTCAGCCAGCTCCATCACGGGCACAAGCCCCTCACTATCGAGGGTAGCTTCAAAAGGCGGCACCTCTATGGGGCGGCATCCATCACTGGAGACCCTCACTATTCAGGACATGCCCTCTTCTCATTACTGTCATCAGGGAGGAGGTACAGGAGATTGAAGACCCACACACTGCTTTAGGAATATATCCTTCCCCTCTGCCATCAGATTTCTGAATGGACTACGAACACCACCTCACTATTCCTCTATTACTCTGTTTATTTTTTATAATGATCGTAATTTATATGTGTTGCATTGTACTGCTGCCACAAAAGAACAAATTTCATGATATATGTCAATGTGCCTTCTGTCGTTTTTAAAAAGCTTCCCAATGCACTAACTTCCTACTACCTTTTGCTAAATTATATGTCCTCTCTTTGGATTTTATGCTGTCTTTGACTTCCCTTGACAGTCACAGTAGCCTCATCCTTTCTTTAGAATACTACTTCATCTTTGGGATGTTATCTATCCTGTGCCTTCCAGATTGCCCCCGAAGCTCCAGCCAATGCCCTTCTGCCTTCATCCTCGCTAATTAAGAGGAATAGATAGAGTGGACAGCCAGCGTCTCTTCTCCAGGGCACCACTGCTCAGTACAAGAGGACATGGCTTTAAGGTAAGGGATGGGAAGTTCAAGGGCGATATTAGAGGAAAGTTTTTTACTCAGAGAGTGGTTGGTGCATGGAATGCACTGCCTGAGTCAGTGGTGGAGGCAGATACACTAGTGAAATTTAAGAGACTGCTAGACAGGTATATGGAGGAGTTTAAAGTGGCGGGGGGTGTTATATGGGAGGTAGGATTTAAGGGTTGGCACAACATTGTGGGCCGAAGGGCCTGTACTGTGCTGTACTATTCTATGTCCTATGTTCTATGTTCTATGTCTCCTTCCAATCAACTTTGGCTAACTCCTCTCTTATGCCTCTGTATGTCCCTTTACTCCACTGTAATACTGATGCATCTAACTTTGTCTTCTCCCTCTAAAACTGCAGGGTGAATTCTATCATATTATAATAACTGCCTCCTCCCAAGAGTTCCTTTACCTTAAGCTTCCTAATCAAATCTGTTTCATTATGCAACACCCAAACCAGAATTGCTTTGCTCTTATTGGGCTCAACCACAAGTGCTCTACAAAGGCATCTCATAAGCATTCTACAAATTCCCTCTCTTGGGATCCAACACCAACCTGATCTTCCCTCTCTACCTGCATATGCAAATCCCCATGACTATCATAACATTGCCTTTTCTACCTTCCATTGTAATTTCTATCCCACATCCTGACAACTGTTCTGAGGAATGTGCAGTTTGTTAACTCTACCCACTTTACTCCCAACTATGATCTTCTCTCAGCTGCGACTCAGTGATGCCCACAACGCCATACCACCTATCTCTAGATGTGCTGCAAGATCATCTACCTATTTCCGCATAGTGCATGCACAGACAGCAGGACAGTCTGTGGCAAAAAGATAGAGAGGAGGGAGGCTTGTCTTTAAAAATAAACTTATGTGAATCAATTGCTTTGTACACAAATAAGCAGTTTTTCATTGTTTTGCTGCTGAATAGGATAGGTTCACCGAAGTGTAAATCCATGTGCAAGTTGGTGACAGACTCCTCAATGCAATTGCACACTTGTTTACTGTAGACTTACATAATATTTGAGCATTTAATTAAGGAAACCTTTGAACCTTTTCTTTCTGCAGTCAGCTGTATTGAAATGTTTATTTAATTCAGTGCAGCAGAGTTCATGTCTGACTTTGCCTGAACTAGTCAATTAGATTCTAATAGTTACTTATTTAAAAAATCTCACTATATTTTTCTTGATTCCATTCAGCCAATGGACCAACTGTGGCCCAAAAAGTATGTGACTTGCTTGTAAGCCTTGCCTTGTAAGCCTTGTTAAGCACGTCCTGTCCGTCAATTCAAACCAATGTCACGTCATTTAGTCTCAGAACAATTAATAGGTATTTCATATGGATATGTTGCATTTTTTTCTTCATTCATACAATACCAGTTTGTTAATCATCCTGAATAGCTCTGGAAAAGGTGATAACAGCCATATTGTTGAACAATCGTAGACCTTGTGATGAAGCTACTCCAACAATGCAATTAGGTGGAGTGCACGAATAGTTAAATGCAAAGATCATAGGATTAGCACTATAGTTCCATGTCAAGAAGGCATGTGACTTGGAGGAGAACTTTTTGGGGATTTCCTGTTGTCTTTCTTCTGGAGTTCATAAGTTGTGGAAACACCATGGCATGGCACTGAACAATGTATTTTGCAGGTGCTTGGGTAGAAGAAGTTAGATAGAATTATTGTTTACACAAGAATGTGGATCCCCATTAAGTGGGCTGCTTTAGAAGCCCCTTGTTTAAATGGGCTTCTGAAGTATTGCTACAACAGTACTCATCAAAGCAAATCACTACGATGAATTCATCATTTATGCCCTAAAGATGGTGAAGAAGCATTGTGGAGTCAGAAGCAGAGACAGTTGCCACTCTGGCTTTTGATTTGCTCTTGTAGTCATAGCAATTAAGCTTCTGGTCATTGGAAACCTCTCAAGATGGTACTTGTCACTATCCTGTATAGAAGAACAATCGACTGTATAAAATGCACAAAGCATCTGTACTATTAGAAATCTTAGAAACATTTACAAGGAAAAGGTCAGTGATATTGCCTAACCTCCCTACTTGAATTTTGCATCCTGCCGGATTCTCACAGATCACCAAGTGCTCCTGAACTCTGTAATTGCCAAGAATATGAAGTAAAATGAGTTTCCTAAATCAGTGAAAAGCAGAATGTGAAAGATAACAAAAGCAATAATACTTTCTGTGGAAATATGAAATAAATTTAAATGATTATATTATAACATTTCCCACTGAACTCATTGCATTGGAATAATAATCAAATACTCAATAAATGTAATATTGTATATTTGTTTATATTAAATAATAATTACGTTAAATAACCAGCACCATTCTTTTTCAAACAGCATCCAATTGCAATCAAATGTCTACAATGCTGTCTTACCTTTACACTGGTTTTGATCATTAAGTGCAAAGCCATGTGCACATCTCCACGGCCGGAACTGAGGTAGATTTGGATAGACCCGTTGAGTTGGAACAGGGACACGAGCAGGAGCAAGAGTGGTTGTGGGTACATTCCTACTTTCAACACTAGTATTTGTGATAATAATAGCTGATCTAGGCAGACACAAGTATCCTCCATAATGGTTTATACATTTCATTTCTCCTTTACATGCACCTGGAATAGTCTCACATTCATCAATATCTGAAAAACAATAAAACAAAAAAAAAACACTTAAAAAGTGAAAGACTGTTTTCTAAAAAAAGGGTCAGATATTACTGCACAGAATCACAGAAAAGTTAATGGTGCACAAGAAGAAATCTGATCAGCCCCATTACCCCCTGTCCAACGGTGGGAGTGTGCATCTTCGGCTTAGATAAGTTTTTAAAAAATGCATGTCCATAATGTTGACGGAAATTTGAATTAGCATACCTAGGAAAGAAGAGGCTTAGTTATGATGTGTATAATGCAATATTTATGTGATTTCCACATGTACATTTTGCATATATCTCATGTCACTCTTGGGACATTCATGCAGAACTTGGTCTTTTCAAGACCTGCGAGTCCTGCTTCAGAGTAAGTTACTTGACCAGATTCCAGCAAGCAGTCTTAGGCTTCATAAAGCTCTAATATAAAAACTTACTCTTTGCAGTACCATTCCCTTCATGCAATTCCTCTTTAGATTTTGACCTCCATATCCAACTGCAAGCCTACAGTCTTCAGCAGATGATCAAGACTCCAAATTATGCCCAACAACTTTCAAGGTCCCAATCTCCATAATTTACCACCTCTCTCTCCCTCTCTATCACTTTCATGGCTCTCCCAGATATTCTTGATCTGGACCTTTGACCTACCTGCTTTCCTCTGTAGTGGAGTAAGTGCAGGGTAGGTAATTATATGAGCCTCTTCAACTGTACATAGCACCTTGGGTTATGCAGAACAAAATTTTAATGTGGTAGACCTCCAGAAAACATAAATGAAATTTATGAAATGAAATGAAATTTTAGACTCATTGATAGCCAGTTACTGGGTGAAAGACCTGAAGGATTGTTGAGGATTCCTCCTACCAATCCCACAATCTTTTTGATCCACTCCCATTAGGAAGGAGGTACAGGAGCATCAGGACTAGGATTGCCAGACTAGGTATCTCAGGCTATGAGACTAATGAATACCCTGCCACTTCTGACGGCTCAGCAAGCTGTTTACCTGTGCTGAAAACCACATGCACTTTGAATTATATTTTATTAACTTATTTGTGGTAATATTTTGTTTTATGTTCTGTGGGTGATGATTGTTTTGTGGGTGCACCGTGGTCTGAAGGAACATTGTTTCCTTTGGTTGTATATACATGCAGTCAGATGACAATAAACCTAAACTTGATGGAACAGTCCCCGTAACCAAGGAGACTAAAGGATGAAGAAATAAGCAGTGGAAGGACCAAGGAAGTGGGGTACTTCAACTTCAAAACAGGGAAGCAAGACAAATAGCCAAGAAGAAAGACAGATCTTGTTTTGGTTTCAAGATGCTGATCAAAATACACATCAGCAATGTTAAGTTTTATTCAGGTTTTTTTTGAAAAACTGTCATTTATTTTCTTAAGTATTAAAATGTGCATTGAATGATAATGTTAAATATGTTTCCAATACCTTTGTTAAATTTCTGCAGATACAATTATTGACTTCTAGAATTCAATAATATTTATTACTGGTCATTCATAAATATTGTCAAATACTTCATCATCATTAGTTCTGATGTCATTACTATATGATATGAAAATTACAGAAAAATGGAAAAGGAAAACAAAGTGAAATGGAGATAAACTTGAAATCCCAGTTTTTCTTATTTTACTATCTTACCTCTGCACTGTTGTTTTTCAGGATCCCATTGATAACCATCTGTACACTGCTGTAGGCAAAAAGAGTTTCAAAGTTCAGCACACATTTGCATTAATTGGTTAATAATAATTGTTTGCAACATACCAAAAAAACTTAAATCAAGAGAACTGTCATTTACTAAGTCAGCAATGTTTTCAGAAAGGATCAACGATCAAGTGCGTTAAAAGTGTAAGTTTATTGAATTATAAATGACTACAAATGTGTCCTCCTCAGTAGTTGATTTAATTATAATAAATCTTATATGGTCCTTAACGTTCAGTTCTTCAAGATATCTTACCGTATATGTGATGGTTTCACCAGTTTCTTGTGAGGATGTACTGTGCAAAATAAATGTGACCAGCAAACACCAATGCAGCATCTTGTATCTAAATAACAACAATAATTTATAATCACTAACAAAATACAAGTTCTGCAATGTTTTTATATTGAGTCTACATTTATCACTTGAGAATGCATGATAAACATAAAGGACTTTTTAACACATATTTTGGAATGAGTTCAAGTTTAATCTAACAACATTTGTACAAGTCTTGACAAGCAGCAAAGAACAGTAAGGAAAAGCAAATATTCATGGTTTTCCAAATTCATATCAGATTATTAATGATTCAAAAATATTCACTCATTCAGTGATTTCAAAATTCCTTCTATGTTTAACCACTTGATTTTCACATATGATAATTATCTTTTTTCATTTCCATACATATATTTGTGAATATCCATGACCATATTTTAGGTACATTCAGAAAGAGATTACCAGATAGTTAAAATGAAAATAAACACCCATAAAAGTAAAACGCTGATGCACATGGAATTACAACCAGAATCTAAATTATATTTGTCTTATTCATTTATTTAAACGTTATAGAAATATATTTGTATTACCTTTAATGACAGCGGACTTCACAGCTCTTTAAAATTCTCTGTTCGAGTTTAGCTGTTTTTTTAAATCAGTTGCTGGGGAGAGCAGTGCTGAGTGCTGTATGTGACTTGCAGTGGTTTATGAGGAAGATCTTGTGCGACAGTGGTGTTGCTCCCTCTGCAGGTTCACAGGCTAACCACAATACCCAAACTGATAACAGAAGAGCGAACTGCAAACCCTTCAGGAGCAGTTAACGAGAGTGTTGCTGCAACTGTAGTCGTCAGGTGATCCCGCTGCTCGCTGCCTATATAGGGAAGGCAGGCGGGACCAGCAATCAGTGCTCAGTCATCCCACAATCAAATGGGGTTGTAAACTAACAGTGGCATACTTGTGGGTTGCTTTGGAATAAAGCTACTGCCTGTAAAATTAAATGCTTCTCCAAATATAAGCCATAGACTTCGTCATCGGCAGTTGATATAGAATATAACCAACAAAATCAATTTTCACCGTGTGTGGTATTTTCCATTGACTCAAGCCCCTACACTTGACAAGTCTTAAAAGTTGTTGACATAAATAATTTTCTTGGAATTAGACGAGAATGAACTGAAAATGATACTACAATGTATCTGAGTGGGCAAATTATCGGAAGCTTGTTAAAAAGCTCAAGCCCGCATTTGCAGTTGTGAAACGGCCTCTGTTTGCACTGCTCCTTGACTCTAAGAGCCAAGAAAAACACACAACTCCAGCCCAGCATGTGGGTGATTTACTACGACAACCTTTGGCTGGCGCGACCGAGAGGTTCATCCAAGCAATGAATAATAAAACACAAATAAACGCGGTGAGCTCGGGCCACCTCCAGTTCGAAGACTTTCTGACAAGCGGCACGAGCTCCTAGGTCAGCGTTCTTTTCTGCAATGATGAATGAGCAGTTTTTTTCTGAAGAGGAGGGAAATATAGATATTGAAATTAATAAACCGCGAGAAAGTCATGGGTCTCTTCGCAGCACTGTTATATCTTCTCTCAATTGTCTCCCAAAGAAAGGCAACTTTCAGCAGTGCCAGAATTATAGAACCATAACTCTTATCAGCCATGCAGGCAAAGTGATGTTGAAAGTCACCTTGAACAGAGTGAAACTACAGGTAGAAGAAATAATTGCTGAAGAACAGGCTGGATTCAGAAGTGGAAGAAGTACAACAAAACAGATATTCAACATAAGAGTACTGTGCAAGGAATACAACCAACATCAACAGGACATCTTCCACTTGTTCATCCATTTCATGAAGGCATTTGATAGGGTGTGGCATGATGCGCTCTGGGCCACAGTGAAGAGATACAGCCTGGGCCAGAAGCTGATCCAGACCATCAGTTAGCTCCACACCAAAGCTCACAGTGTGGTACTTGTTCAAGGCACAGTTGGAGAGTGGTTCCACCCATCAGTTGGAGTCAGATAAGGCTGCCTCCTTTCACCCACACTGTTCAACATTTCCCTTGAGCAAATAATAACAGATGCCCTGGAAGACCATATCGGCACAGTCAGCATCGGAGGACAGATCATAACCAAGCTCAGGTTCGCCGACGACGCTGATGAGCTGGCAGGAAGTGAGGATGAACTGGCCTGCCTTGTGAACTGTCTGGACGATACATCTACCAGATATCGCATGGAGACCAGTGCAGAGAAAGCCAAGCTGATGAGAAACAGTGAGGAGGCAATCACAATGAAAACCATTGTCAGTGGACAAGAACTGGAGACTGTTAAATGCTTCAAGTGTCTTCGCACCATCATCAACCGAGAAGGATCAAAACCTGAAGTCCTTGCAAGGACAGCCCGAACAACAGCAATGCTGGTTAAATTAAAACCAATCTGGAGAGACAATAACATCACTCTCAGATCCAAGTTGGAACTCCTGCATGCACTTTTGCTCTCCATCTTCTTGTACATATGCAAATCATGGACTTTGACAACAGGACTGCAAAAGAAGATCCAGGCAGTAGAAATGAGATGCTTCAGAAGGTTCCTCAGCATCTCCTACACAGACCATGTCTCAAATGAAGAAGTACAAAGAACCATCACCCAGCACATGAGACACTGTGAAGATCTACTGTCCACAGTAAAGAAAAGGAAACTGAGATGGTATGGCCACATTACAAGATCAAGTGGACTTTCAAAGACCATTCTTCAGGGGACGGTGCAGGGGAAAAGAAAAAGGCGCAGACAAAGGAAGAAAAGGACAGACGACATTGCAGAGTGGACCGAAGAGAGTTTTGCTGCAACCCAGGCACTCGCCCACAACCATGAATGATGGAGGCAACTGGTGCAGCACTCATGTATACAGTGTCCCTGCCTCCCAGGCTGGTTGTGGGATCTGTAACTGTAATTATTTGATAGCATTATATGTGTGTCTCTGGTGAAGATATCTCACCTACATTTAGTTCAATGCACATGCAACCTGCGACATGCATGTCCTTTGCAGGTAAATCTCCACCATTGAGCACATTTTCAAGAAGCGCTGTGGCAGGAAAGCAGCATTCATCATCAAGGACACCCACCACCATCCAGGCCATGTTCTCTTCTCGCTGCTGCCATCAAGAGTCTTATGTCCCACACCACCAGGTTCAGGAGCTGTTATTACTGCTCAACCAATAGGATCTTCACTCACTCCAAAACTGAACTGATTCCAGAATCTATGGACTCACATTTAAGGACTCACAACTCATATTCTTGATATTTATTGCTTATTTGTTTATTTATTCGTATTTTTTCTTTTTTGTATTTGCACAGTCTGTTGTCTTTTGCACATTGGATTGTTTGTCTGTCTTTGTTGTGTGTGGTATTTCATTGATTCAATTGCATTTCTTTGTATTTAATGTGAGTGCCTGCAAAAAAAAGTAAATCTCAGAGTAGTATATGGTGATAATAAACTTACTTTGAACTTTGAACCTTTGCAGTTTTTTGGCGCTTAAAAGTTGGCAATGAATAATATACAAATAAACAACAACAAATCACAGGTAGATCGGGTTGTAAAGAAAGCTTTCGGCATATTGGCCTTCACAGTTCAAAGTATTCAGTACTGGAGTTGGGATGTTCTATTGAAGTTGTATAAGTCATTGGTGAGGTCTAATTTGAAGTATTATGTGCAGTTCTGTCACCTACCCATGGGAAAGGTATCGATAAGATTGAAAGAGTGGAGAGAAAATTTACCAGTTCTTGAGGACCTGAGTTATAGGGAAAGGTTGAACAGGTTTGGACTTTATTACCTGGAGTGTAGAAGAATGAGAGGAGATTTGATTGAGGTATACAAAATTATGAGGGGTATAGATTGGGTAAATGCAAGTGGGCTTTCTTCACTGAGGTTGAGTAAAACGAGATCTAGAGGTCATGTGTTAAGGGTGAAAGATCGAATGTTTAAGAGGAACATGAAGGAGAACTTCACTCAGAGGGTGGTGAGAGTGTAGTACGAGCTGCCAGCACAAGTGGTGGGTTTGGGTTTGATTTAAATATTTAAGAGAAATTTGGATATGTACATGGATAAGAAGGATATGGAGGGCTAAAGTCTTGGTACAATTTGATGGGACTAGACAGGTGAATAACTCGGCATGGACTAGACGGGCCTATTTCTGTGCTGTAGTGTTCTATGACTCTAAATGCGGTGAGCTTAGGCCATTTCCAGCTTGAAGGCTCTCTGATAAGCAGTATGAACTCTTCAGTATTTCCAGTGGTTTACCTTTAACAGATGTAGTTTGCAAATACTTTCGAGGTAGAATAAGGAGGAAAATACCTAATTGTACTTTGTCAAAGTATGGAAATATTTAGAAAGATAGACAGTGTAAGTATGGGAAATGGATAGAGGCCTTGAAAACTGACAACTAAATGTAATTCATCGAGTGAAGAAACATTTTACAGAGAATACATGTTGCATACGAATACAAGGTGATGCCAAGTCTAACAACTCTTAAAATGTTTATGTGCTTTTTTTTATGTAAGTTGGTTCTAATACAATTTCAAAATGAGCACATAGACTCCCATCTAGTGGCCACTCAGAAATAAATGATTTTGCTGCTGTGTTCAAGGTAATTTCATATTCATACTACTGGCCCATCAGTCATATCTGAGCATTACAAACTTAAAAAGTTAACTTAGCTGTAGGAAAATATTACAAGTGTGGAGTAATTAGAGGCAAGAAAAATTATAGAAAGTGTAAAATTAATCATGAGCAAATAGAAAGTAAAACGGCATTTTTAAACTTTGATAAATAGATTAAATGGAAGGAAAACTAAAAAGACAAAACTAAAATATACGAATGCTTCGGAAATGAGGGAAGAGGGAATATTTAGGCCTACTGATCTCATATAAATTGAAAACTGGAATGGGCCCTAATGTAAGTGATATTTATGCTGTAAAGGGATGTTAATACTGTCTAAAAATTTTCTAGGGCAATAGAATTTGACCTGGTAACCATTCCCAATTTTATTATATTTTAAAAATAAAGTTTCCCAGAACTACTGACACTTATTATTCTACTCAGATTTGTTTTTATATAATTGGAGTTCATCTTTTGCTTCCTTTTCATACAACATGTTGAGAACTTTTCCATGCAATAGTGCTGGAAAAAATATTTGCGTCTATGTACTGTTTCAATTCTGAATATTTAAGTAATCCTCCCATTTTTATTCTTGTTATCAGAAAGAAAACTGATCTCTACAGCTGGACTGCCCTGCATCAAAGAGTTATCATCAAGGGTAATTATCTTTTTTATTTCTCACCATACTTGCTATATTTCATGAATCATTTTCAAATACCTTTGACCAATATTTACAGTTTTTTTTCCATTCTGGCTTTCCCTTAATTACTTTTTTGGCAAAATCTTAATTTTTTAAATGCATATAATTTGTTTTTCTCATTGCATTTTCATTCACGCCTTTATTCTAAACATCAGGCCACTGGCCAGTGAATGCTTTCTATAAAAGCAATTGGTCAGCATTCTTTACTGCCGTGTGCAATGCCTTGAAAACAAAACATAATTTCTATTTTCAAGTGAAACTTTGCAATTAATTGAAGAAGTTAAATATTGACACTAGGTTTATTAAAACTAAGTAGATGCTATAATGAAGGAGTTAATGTGTGAGAGTGATGAACACTAATACAATTGCACAGAAATGGATTTTGAAATATCTTCAATTTTCTTAGAACTAGTTGGCCTAAAATATGAATATAAAATAAAAACATTAAAACCTTAAATTGGCAGCAGCTTTGGAAAAGTTTTCTTCAGGTTATTAACATAAGGCTGAGTGTTCCAAATGGATTGAGTCAGTTTCCTTGCAGCTAATATATTTCATGTTCGTTAACTTTTGACTTTAGATTTTATTGCACTAAATGTTATGTATTTGCTCAATATGGAAATAGAAGAAAATATCAAAATGTAAGAGTTCTCAATAAGTTCTCTTGGAGAAGGCCACCGTGCTTCCTTCATCAGTCAGGGATCGAGCAGAGGAGTTTCGACAGTAGGTTTCAGCTGTATCAGTTGTTGATGAGGTCACACTTTGAGTACTATGTACAATTTTTGTCACCCCATTATGGGACAGATGTGGTTAAACTGGCGAGCAAGCAGAAAAGAGTTATGAGGATGCTTCCGGCACTCGAGGGCCTGAGTTATGGGAGAGGTTGGCTGGGCTAGGCCTTTTTTCCTTCGACATAGAAGAAATGGGGGGTGACTTTACAGGAAATTTTTAAAATTAGGAGAGGAATAGATATGGTGGATGGTCTTTTCTTGAGGAGAGGGGAGTCCAAAACTAGGGGCATAAGTTGAAGGGAAGGGGAGTGTGATTTAAAAGGGACCTGAGGGGCAACTTTTTGCACACAGAGGGTGGTGAATATATGGAATAAGCTGCCAAAGAAAGTGGCTGGACAGGTACTATAGTATCATTTAAGAAGCACTTGGATAGGTACAAAGCTTCGAGAGATATGGACTGAATACAAGAAATTGGGACCAGCTGGAAGGACACCATGTTCATCATGGACTGACTGAGCTAAAGAGTTTGTATTGCACAATGGCTACTCGAGTAAAGTAACTATTGCATTATTGGAGAGGCAGAGCATACAGGAAAATGGATTCTTATTTCAACACTTAAGTAGGAAACTCTCAGTCCTACTATAAACTTCACAGGCCAGGTTTGATGTTGAGAATATGGGTAATCCATGTTGTCTTGAGAAATATTTCCAAATGGTTCTCATTTTGCTTCAAATGAACCACAGTAATGGGCAAAGGATTTTGTTTGGTAGAAACAGTGATAATAAACCTGATTCTGATAAATGAGGGTGGATATAGCTGGAATCGTGGCCAAAATGAAGGGAGCCGATGAAGATGCCAATGTTCATGTCCAGATGACAAGAATTTTTCTTTTGATATGAATTACTGACTTCTCAGTTGGTAGTCTAAAGTAAATATTGATTTATATTGAGAGCCACAGCATATAGGGCAGCTGAATATTTTTCACTTTTCCAAATTTTAGCTGAGCTAGGGACCAGAATTTTACAACTACCTCAATTCCACTAAAAAAACTTTACAGGAACATAAACATTCTCTCCTTTTTTTAATGAATTTCAGAAAAGGGTCAGGTACACTTTTAGCCTTATAAGAGGTACTCACGGCTTCGCAGACTGTCACACATGCCACCAAATTGCCCAAATTGCGTACCTAGTTTGTTGGAAACTGCTTTCAAATATTTGCTGTGGCGGATTTTCATTGCAGGCATGTCTATTGGCAAAAGCTTTAAACAGTTCTGCTGCTGAAATGCTTCCACTAGAGGGAGAGAGAAATTATCTCAGGGCAATAGAAAAAATGTCAATATAATGGAAACATCATGGAGAGTTTTACATGACCACTTGTAGAAGAAGTGTGTTATCCTTGATTCAAAGCAGTAATAACCTTGGAATGAAGAGCTGGTGCTCTTGTGGCAATACGGATGGCATCTGTGCAGGATTTTAAAAAGTTCCACTTATGGTGTTGTGCAGTCCCACAAAACTGTCTAACAAAGAAATTGGTCAGTTATGCACAACATGACGACTTAATAATTTGCCTATCTTCATTGAAAATAAATTCAATGTTATTGTTGTCTTTACAAAGATGGTTTTTAGTGCTGATTTGCTAGTTGTGGCACTGCTGGATTGCAGACTAGGCTTTCTGTGTCCAAAGAATATTCTTAGGACCTTAAGAGTTCATCAGTTACTTTTGAAATTTTATATTCTGAGACAAATAAAACAGCCAGTTTGCACAGAGCTAAGTCTCAGGAAAAGGAATGAAATAAGCCCAGCTAGATGAATTTTTCTGAGGGATAAATGTCAGCCTTTGCACCAGAAGAGAATTAAAACCAAAAACTAGGGAATGATGGAATTAACAATGCAAAGAAATAAAATAAATCCAACATTTTCTATCTTACACCAGAATAAATATACTGTTTTGAAATAATGACATGAGATCTGTTATGTTCACTGGGAATTGAATTTGTAATACAGCCCAACTTGGCTGAGTCGACCAAAGTGCCTACCTAAGCTCATCGCATTGGCCCATATCCTTTGAAACTTTTCCTTTTGATATATTTTTAAATATGTTACCACCAATCCCCAAACCAACTAAAAAATAAGGCTCAGTGATCATTTTAATGTGATAGTTATAGGATTGTTTAGAACCAGTATGATTAAGCATTAAGTTACACTGGCATGTACTGTAAATACCATGTTTTAAAATACGTCAATGTACAAGTCCAAAAATATTGTTTTTCCACAGGTCTTAATAGAAAAAAAATACGATTGAAACATTTCTTAATTAGATCATGCACTACATTTTGTTTTGGCAAACAACAACTTCTGGGAGTAATTAATGTGACAAAATTACTGAAAAAATAAATTAAATGAAAGATAAACCTATTTCTACACATCAATAAAATATTCTGGTTTGTAGAAGTTTAAGTTCAAAGAAACTTGTACACGATTGAAGGCATCAACTGTTGACATTACAAAGCACTTTTCATTATATGCTGTGTAATACTGACACAAAAACACAATGAAGAGTCACAGAACGTGATTTATGTTTCAGAAGCATGTTGATTAATAATTCATGAATGATGAAATCTCAGGAAAGTCATAATAATAATTGTGATTTTTATTATTGGGGTACCTCAGTAGCGTTGTGGTTAGTGCAATGCTATTAAAGCTTGTGGTATCAGAGTTCAGAGTTCAATTCCAGCACTCTCTATAAGGAGTTTGTATGTTCTACTTGTGACCATGCTCAAGCTTCTTCGCACAGTCCAAAGATGTACTGGTTGGTAGGTTAATTGATTATTGTAAATAGGGGATGGGAACTAGGATGATAGAGTTGAGAATGAGCCACCAGGTTTACAACTGGATGATAGTGTAACATGAATGTAAGGAAGGACAAGCCAATGATTGGGTACAAGTGCAGACAGAGGAAAGAGGCAAAAAGGGCAAAGAATGCAGGACTGAAGGTGCTGTATTTAAAAATGCATGGCATTCGGAATGAGCTATTCGAACTTGTGGTGCAATTAGAGATTGGTCGGTATGACATTATGGGTGTCACTGAGTTGTAGCTGAAAGGAGGTCAGAGTTGGGAGTTTAACATCAAAGGATATACTTTGTATCAAAAGGACAGGCAGGAAGGCATAGGCAGTGGTGTACCTCTGTTGGTAAGAGATGGAATTTAGAAAGAGGTGACATAGGGTCAGGGAATGTTGAATCTTTGTGGGTGCAGTTAAGAAATTGCAAGGGTAAAAAAACATTCTGGGGATCATATATAGCCCTCCAAAGAGTAGCCAAAATGTGGGGTTGCGATTGCAAGGGGAGCTGGAAAAGGCATGTAATAATGGTAATGACACAATTGTAATGGGGGACTTCAATATGCGAGGGGATCGGGAAAATCAGCTTGGTGTTGCAAGAGAGGGAGTTTGTTGAATGCCTGTGAGATAGGTTTTTAGAGCAGTTTGTGCTTGAGCTGACTCGGGGAAAGGCTATCTTAGATTGGGTGTGCGTAATAACCCAGATCTTTTAGGGAGCTTAATGTAAAGGAACCCCAAGGAAACAGTGATCATAATATGATAGAATTCATCAATTTGAGAGGGAGAAGCATAACTCACATGTATCAGTAATGCAATGGAATAAAGGGAATTACAGAGGCATGAGAGAAGAGCTTGCCCAGGTGGATTGGAGGGGGATACTGGTGGGGATAACAGCAGAGCAGAGGTGGCTGAAGTTTCTGGGAATAGTTCACAAGGTGCAGGATAGATATGTCCCACAGAAGAAGAAGTTCTCAAATGGTAGGGGTAAGCAACCATGGCTGACAAAGAAAGTTAAGGACTGCAAAAAAGCCAAGGAAAAGGGAATAGAAGATAGCAAAAGTGAGTGGGAAGTTGTATGATTGGAAGCTTTTAAAATCCAACAAAAGGCAACCAAAAAGGCCATAAGAAGAGAAAAGATGAAATATGAGGACAGACTAACCGAAAATTTAAAGCAGAATACCAGAAGTTTTTCAGTTATATAAAGAATAAAAGGTAGGTGAGAGTTGATATTGGACCACTGGAAAATGATGCTGGTGAGGTAGTAATGGGGAACAAAGGAATGGCTGATGGACTTAATGGGTACTTTGCATCTGTTTTCACTGTGGAAGATACTAGCGGTGTGCCTGAGGTCCGTGAGTGTCAGGGAGCAGGAGTGAGTGCCATTACTATTACAAAGGAAAAAGTGCTAGGCAAACTCAAAGGTCTTAAGGTGGATAAGTCACCTGGGCCAGATGGACTACATCCCAGAGTCCTGAGAGAAGTTGCTGAAGAGTTAATGGATGCATTGGTTATGATCTTTGAAGAATCACTTGATTCCGGCATGGTCTTGGAGGACTGGAAAATTGCAAATGTCATTCCACTCTTTAAAAGGGGAGGAAGGCAAAAGAAAAGAAATTACAGGCCAGTTAGCCTAACCTCAGTGGTTGGGAAAGTGTATTATTAAGTCTATTATTAAGGATAGTGTTTTGAAGAATACTAAGTCAAAGTTAGCATAGTTTCTGTAAAGGGAAATCTTGCCTGACAAACCTGTTAGAGTTCTTCAAGAAAGTAACAAGCAGGTGGACAAAGGAGAGGCAGTGGATGTCACTTACTTGGATTTTCAGAAGGCAGTTGATAAGTTGCCACACATGAGGCTGCATAACGAGGTAAAATCCTATGGCATTACAGGAAAGACATTGGCATGGATAGAGCTGATAAGCAGGAGGTGGCAAGTGGGAATAAAAGGGGCCTTTTCTGCTTGGCTGCCAGTGTCTAGTGGTGTTCCTCTGTCACAGTCCTGACCGTTAATCCCCCATTTTCTCCTAATTCCCTTTGATGGTGACGCACCTGGTTTTCATCAAGACCTGCAACATAAGAACCCCGGTGTTACAACCACTAGTTGCCAGATTGGTTTTGCCTGTGTGGTGATTAATGTCTCCTGGCTGCTTAGGACTGTGTGTTCCAAGTTTTGCTTCAGTACCAAGGATTACCTGTGAAAGTCAGTCTATTTGTGTCAAGATAAGTTTTCTAAGCTCTACTTCAGTTCCAAGGTTTACCTGTGAAACTCAGTCTCTCTGTGTCAAGATAAGTCTTTTAAGTTTTACTTCAACACTGAAGTTTACCTGTGTAACTCTGTCTCTCCGTGCTAAGAAAAGTTTTGTCTACTGCTTCCCTTTCTACGCTACTTGTCAAGAAGAGTTCTGCCTGTCTCCTGCCTTCCCGCACTCTCTCCTGTTTGCCATTCAATGCTCATGCCCGCATCTACATCTTAACGCAACCTCCGCGCCTGTGTCCTGCGTTTTGGTTCGCCTCCTCCGTTGCAACATCTCAGGTGTCAGTATTAGGACCATGCTTTTCACATTGTTTGTCAGTGATTTAGATAATGAAATTGATGGCTTTGTGGCAAAGTTTGCAGATGATATGAAGGTAGGTGGAGAAGTAGGTAGTGCTGAGGAAGCAATGAGATTGCAGAAGGACTTAGACAAATCGGAAGAATGGGCAAAAAAGTTGCAGATGGAATACAGTGTTAGAAAATGTATGATAATGCATTTTGGTAAAAGGACAATAGTGTGGACTATTAACTAAATGGGGAAAAGGTTCAAACATCAGAGGGACTTTGGAGTCCTCATGCAAGATTTCCAGAAGGTTAATTTACAGGTTGAGTCTGTGTTAAAAAAGGCATATGCAATGGTGGCATTTATTTCAAGGGAAATAGAATATAAAAACCAAGGAGATAATACTGAACCTTTATAAGACACGTCAGGTTGCCCTTAGAGTATCGTCAACAGTTTGGGCCCCATATTTCAGAAAGGATGTGTTGTCATTGGAGAGAGTCCAGAGCAGGTTCACGAGGATGGTTCCAGGAATGAAAGGGTTAAGATATGAAGAGCGTTTGGCAGCTTTGGGGCTGCACTGACTGAAATTTAGAAGAATGCATGGGGATCTCAATGAAACCTACTGAATGTTGAGAGGATTGGATAGGGTGGATGTGGAGAGGATGTTTCCTATGGCAGGGGTATCCAAAACTGGAAGGCACAGCCTCAAAATTGAGGGGTGACCCTTTAGAACAGAGATAAAGAGGAAATTATTTAGCCAGAGAATAGTGAATCTGTGGAATGCTCTGCCACAGACTGCAGTGGTGGCCAAGTCTGTGCATATATTTAAGATGGAAGTTGATCGTTTCCAGATATGGCAAGAAGGCAGGTGTATGGGGTTGTGTGCGATCTGGGATCAGCCATAATGGAATGGCGGAGCAGACTCGATGGGATGAATGGCCTAATTCTGCTCCTATATCTTCTGGCTTTATGGTCCTGTAATTAGGATAGAATTGAACAGGTGGGGTAGCTCTTTTGGCAGGAAGGGTCTGTTGCACACACAGTTTTAAATGAAATAAATTGTTGTTATTGAAAATAGGTAACAGAAATGTGTATTTCATTGATGCATTGCTACAGGTAAACAGCTTCATAACTAGAATTTTTTGAGGCGTTGCAGTGCCTGACTAAAGCCCATTTCCTTGAATGAATTGAATAGGAGACAGGTTTGGTTACAGATCAGTCATGGTTTATTTAATTGGTGAAATAATCTCAAGGCCCACAGTGAATTATTCTTGTTCCAACAGGCTCAGAGATTTGTGGAGCAGTGAGCCACACACAGGCCTCTCCCATTGGCAGCTTATATTTAGCTTCAGTACGGACTGGTGGAACAATTGTCTTTTGTTGTTTTGGGTGTTACAGAAGGTGAGCCTGAACACAGATTTCAACAGGCATTCTCTACAGTATAAACTGATTTTTAGCAAGCATATTTATCAATATAATTCAAAGGCTTTTGAAATAGACCAGTGTGGAAATTTTAAAAGGAAACCCTAGCTCACTGTTATTATCATTTGACATCAAGTGCTGCATTATATCTGGAAAAAAAAAGAGATGCTTTTATGCCACGAGGAATGTAATAACAAGGCATAAGCAGATGAAATAGAAGGAATAGAAGTGATAAGGTTAATTGAAAAGAATGGGAGGAGGTGAATAAACATCGTCACAGATTAATTGGTCAGACTAGGTAGCCTGCTACTATAAAACAGAAAACACAAAAGAAATGGTATAAATTAAATGTAATTTCTTAAGTTTGACAGTAAATTCTTAATTGGTGTTTAAAATCTGTTGTCTTTACCTTGATGGAAACACATTGACATTCATGGCAAATCAGGGTTGTTGATATTCTTCTGGTGAAATAGTGTTGATGGAATTAGCAATTTATCAGCCTGAAACTGAACTAAATATATTGTAGGGCGATTCCAATTGTGATATTGCAATTATTTTTATTTAATGTTATCAGAATTCATTTATGAAATGATGCCACAAATTCTGAAAAATATAAATGTCTATGTTTTTATATAACCTTCATTTTTAATTTCTGTCAAAATGCTTTTCTTTTGTGATGAAATTAAGCCCCTTGGAATAAGTCATTCATCAAATGATATAGTAAAGGTATCAGAAACAAAAGGAATTCTGCAGATGCTGGAAATTCAAGCAACACACAAAAGTTGCTGGTGAACGCAGCAGGCCAGGCAGCATCTCTAGGAAAAGGTGCAGTTGACGTTTCAGGCCGAGACCCTTCATCAGGACTAACTGAAGGAAAAGTGAGTAAGTTTCTCCGTAACTTCCGCCACCTCCAACGGGATCCCACCACTAAGCACATCTTTCCTCCCCCCCGCATTCCGCAGGGATCGCTCCCTACGCGACTCCCTTGTCCATTCGTCCCCCCCCCATCCCTCCCCACTGATCTCCCTCCTGGCACTTATCCGTGTAAGTGGAACAAGTGCTACACATGCCCTTACACTTCCTCCCTTACCACCATTCAGGGCCCCAAACAGTCCTTCCAGGTGAGGCAACACTTTACCTGTGAGTCGGCTGGGGTGATATACTGTGTCTGGTGCTCCCAATGTGGCCTTTTATATATTGGCGAGACCCGACGCAGACTGGGAGACCGCTTTGCTGAACACCTACGCTCTGTCCGCCAGAGAAAGCAGGATCTCCCAGTGGCCACACATTTTAATTCCACATCCCATTCCCATTCTGACATGTCTATCCACGGCCTCCTCTACTGTAAAGATGAAGCCTTATATTCCGTCTGGGTAGCCTCCAACCTGATGGCATGAACATCAACTTCTTTAACTTCCGCTACTGCCCCACCTCCCCCTCATACCCCATCTGTTACTTATTTTTATACACACATTCTTTTTCTCACTCTCCTTTTTCTCCCTCTGTCCCTCTGAATATACCCCTTGTCCATCCTCTGGGCCCCCCCCCCCCCCTTGTCTTTCTTCCCGGACCTCCTGTCCCATGATCCTCTCGTATCTCCTTTTGCCAATCACCTGTCCAGCTCTTGGCTCCATCCCTCCCCCTCCTGTCTTCTCCTATCATTTTGGATCTCCCCCTCCCCCTCCAACTCTCAAATCCCTTACTCACTCTTCCTTCAGTTAGTCCTGACGAAGGGTCTCGGCCTGAAACGTCAACTGCACCTCTTCCTAGAGATGCTGCCTGGCCTGCTGCGTTCATCAGCAACTTTTTTTGTGTGTTGCTAGTAAAGATATCAGACTTGGATAGAGACCGGAGATTTTAGAGATTGGTGCCCCTCAGACTTCAGTAGCCCATTGAGTGATCTACTACTTGAATGTGCAGAACAGGTAAAGAACTACTATGATGCTAATTCTTGTGAAAGTGAAAAAAAGCAATTGAGCAAAGAAAATAAAAGGCAAAGATTGAAGAAGGAAAATCAATGGAAAAAGATAAAGATGGCTTTAACTGATGACTATATGCCTGTGCTGTTAAAGTGTTGTCTGCTTTCTGATGGCTCTTAAAATTGACATCTTTCTCAACAATGTTAAAATATCAGGAGAAATATTATTCTTTTGTGAAATCCGGAAGGTAGGAAATATGGTCAACAGGAAGATAGTTCAGTGGATAACAAATGACACAAATGGGCAGGCTCTAATACCTTCCCATTACAAATTAGCTCATGGGAGGAGAAGTCAACTCAAAGCAACTAAAATCCTGGAAAGGAAAGCTTCAATTCAGGAGTTCCAGGTGTAAGTTGTGAAACCAATCTTTTATTTTAATACAGTTTCTAGTCCAGTAAAAATAACTAGAAAATAACTTCAACAAATTGCACTTCCAAAGTCATACCAGTATCAGTCTATAAAATAGACAATGCATATAATATTTTGTAGTTGCAAATCACCAGCACTTATTTGAAGAAGATAATTGTGTAACTTGTTCCTATTCACTGCATGCTGAGCTGTGAACTTCCATGATTTCAAGTAACACTTTACAGAATATTACTCTGCAGAATTGGACAATGAGAAACATATGCAAAAATTAACAATGTCCTTCTGTCTCAATAATTTTCTGTTCAGATGTAACTTTACTTTGGAAAGCTGGTGGCTGAACACATTTTTCTCTTTGCTGACTTAACACAGCAGTGCCCTTATATTATTTCCTTTTCTGTTTACTCTTTGGTATTATTATAAGTTAACAGCAAGCCACTGCGGGAAGTGAAATAGTGGAGGTAGCAGAATTGCAACAAATATGCATTAGTTAATTAACTTTGGCAAGAGTATCTTTGCTTCTTGAAGGTTTCTTTCCCTTACATTTCTTCACCAGAGATCTTTGCTCTTTGTTTACATATACCATGGGCTGAGATGAAACCTATCCAGGTGAGTAACTATCCTGTAATAAATATAGTGCACATTGCATTTGTGTTCATAATGTGACAGACAAATGAGATCCCCAGCTTCTTTCTTTTTTCTTTCAGCCCCCCCCCCCCACTTTCTTTCAATTCTAAACCTGGCATATGACCACAAAGATTGTTCTTGGAACAGGCCAAGGTAAGCAGTGGTGAGGAAGTACGCAGTTTTGATAACCTATTCATCTCATCACTTTTTCATAAATATTGGCAGAAAGACGATGAAAATAGTCAATCGTGGTGATGGTCAGATATATTATAAAAATATTGAAAATAATTTGAAATATTTTGATTGGGTGAAAGATCTTGAAGTGATAGTTGAAAGTGCACTTAATTTTCCATCTGATTGGTTTCCATTTTTCATGGGTAATGGCTCTAAAGGAGATCTGTTCTCTCATATATCTAAAATTTGTTGATGTAAATGCACTTCACATTTTAAAATATTAAAAGTCCCAGAAAGACCTACTGAACATTCTAATTTATATGGTAATAATTTTTACTGTTTTATTTTCAAATCTTTTTGAATTTTCCATCAGAGAATAACAACACAAGGAGTTGTCAGGTGATAAATTAATAATATATATATTATTTATAGTTTTATGGCTTTACGATTCTTTCATAACTTTTAGACTACCTTCTCTTTCCCCAATGAATTGAGATCAAACTTGATAGTCAACCATCATTCTGTTGATAGAAAACTGAACTCTGACTCAGAAGGTTTCAGTTCCTCTTAGACATCTGCGCACAAAGATTTAGTCAATTACTTATTGACGGCTATATTGTATGAGGTGCGGTAATCTGAAAGAGAGGCCCTGTCTGCCTTCTCAGGTGGATATAAAGAGGAAGAGCAAAGAAACTTTCTTCAGTGCCTTGGTCAATATTTACATCCTAAATCAACATCCTTGAATTGGTTGCGACCGCACAGTTGTTGGTGGGAACTTGCATCTTCATGCAAAATTGAAAGTCAAGCTCTTTGATTTGAATCTTCTGGCATTTCTTCTCTTATTAGTTGATCTTAACTCAGAACTGGCTCCCAGTTTTGGCTTCCACTTTATCACAAGCCACAGTAGAAAATGGGCAGGGAAGTAAAAACAATGCTAGAGATGAATGAACGTGTTCAAGTGATAACTTCTACAATATGGTATACCATATCAATCTTCTGCACTCTACCATCTTTCTTACAGACACAAAACAATTTGAATTTGTCATATGTTTTACCTTCCTCTCTTCTAATGTCCTCTTGCGCTACTGTCAACCCTTTAATTAAGTTGTCAATCAATAATGCCAATGTACAGAACTATAGCTAACCTGTGGAACTCAACCTATTTTAAGAGTTCAGTGCTTAAGGAACATTCTTTTTAATGTTGTTTCTTCAGAATACATTACACAATGTCACGTGCAGGCTGCAGCAGATTTATTAGCAACACATTAAAATACTATAAACTACTCCCTTCATCATGTGGAAATTATACAAAGATCTTCCGCATGTTCTGATGTATTTGTACTCCTTTCCAATTGAACTTCTGCCCACTGAGAAACTGGATAGAGGACTTAATACCTCAGATTTCCCAGGCCCAATGATGCATGCAGGTTGGGTTTCAATGTCTCTTAAAGGGAGTGAACTACAACTGCAATTTCTTATTAATTGACAACTCAAATCTATGTTTATTTTCAGTGATATCTAACTTGGCATTAGGGAAAATGTTGGCATCCATTTCATAACTCTAAAACTGAACAAATCTAATTTTCATACATTTCCTTTAAGGTTGGCAAGCGTTTTATTTTTCCATTTCCTTTCTTATTTTTTAATGAGATTTGAATATATTCTAATGTACCCATATTTGTTTGCTAGATGATACTTAAAACAGTTAAAACAGTTTTTTAAAATCTTTTTTTTAATGCTTGTGTTGAAATTTCATAAGGATTCAGCATTAAGACCAAGCTTACCCAAGTGTACACCATGAATCTCTACTTCCACTTGTTTTACCCTACCTGCATCCACGATGTTGATATAACAATGATAAATTCACTCTGAGAACAAAAATCTATAAACATTTCCCATGCTGAATATTAACTGTTCCTCCTGTAAATGAGGAGTTTAGTATGCTTGTTCAGATTTGCTTACCGAGACTCAACAATGATTATATCTAAACTGTTCACCATTAGTTACCATTTCAGAGAGCACTATTGGTCAAGCACAAACTGTGGGAGTTGAGTTGAAGCAGTTAGGGAAAACTTCCTGAAGACACAAGAAATTGCAGGTGCTGGAGTCTGGAGCAAAGATTAGCAAACTGAAGGAGGGACACTGCATCAGGCCTTTTCTCAAACGTCAACCATCCTTTTACCTCCACAGATGCTGCTTGACCTGTTGAGTTTCTCAACCAGTTGGTTTTTTGCTTCCTTCCCTGAAGAATATTCATTGGATACAATTTTACTCCTTGCTGAGGTGGCACTTGAATTCACTACATCTCAGTACTTACACAATATAACAGGTTATTGTGGAAAATAGCCTGTTATTGCTAGCATTAGAATTGTCATTGTCTCACCAGGCTTCAGTGAGATGAGGTGTAGGCTAAGGGTTTTCAGTCATTTGCAATCATTCAGTTGATTGTAGAACTTAAGCTGAAGAAGTTAGAGCCAAAGGTATAACAGGTATAGACAGATTGGTAGTTAACACCGTGGAATGCTACTCCTGTAAAATGTGGGGTTGTAGGTACCTGATGGTCTCCATAATGATTACATCTGCAGGAAAACCCCCAACTTCAGCATTGACTGACAAGGTCAGGGAACTGGAGCTGGAGCTAGATATGCACAGGACCATCCAGGATGCTGAAAACCTCATAGATGAGACTTCTACTTAGATGGCCACACCCAGAGACCACCAGGAGAAGTAAGGGGAGTAAGCAGTTAGTGCAGGGTTCTCCTGTGGCCATTCCCATCAGCAACAAGTACATCCCTTTGGATACTGCTGGCAGGGGTATTGAATGACCCATCAGGGCTCAGAAACAGCAGCTGGGTCGGTGGTACTATGGCAGGCTCTGAGGTCCAGCAGGGAAAGGTAAAGTCAGGTAGAGTGATAGTGATAGGAGACTCAATAGATAGGGAGATGGACAGGAGATTTTGTGGCTGCGAAAGAGCTGCCAAGATGGTGTGTTTTCTCCCAGGTGCAAAGGTCAAGGATGTCTCAGAGTGGCTGCAGAATATTCTCAAGAGGGAGGGTGAGAAGCCAGAGGTTGTGGTACACATTGACACCAATAACATAGGTGGGTAGGAAGGGGTAAGGGGTCCTGCACAGTGAGTATAGGGAGATAGGGAAGAGGCTGAAGCTCCAAGGTAGTCATTTCTGGATTAACCCTAGTACCACATGTTATTCAGGGCAGAAATAGGATGACAGTACAGAAGAATGCAGGGTTTTAGATTTCCGGATGTTGGGACAAAGTTGCAGACGGTGGAATGAGTTGAAGAGTAATATGTGGATAAAATCAAAAAGGGTGATGAATAAAGGAAGATGTTATATTCGAATGCATGCAATATATAGAATAACATAGATGATTTTGTAGCACAGTTAGATATTGATGTTGTGGTCATCACTGACTTGTGGCTGAAAGAAGATCATAGGAGCTTAACATCCAAGGATACACATTGTATCAAAAGGTAGGTAGGGTGGTTGGGGTGGCTCCGTTGTTAAAAATGAAATTAAATCCTTAGAAAGAAGTGAGATACGATTGGAAGATGTAGAATCCTTGTAGATAGAGTTAAGAAACTGCACGGGTAAAAAGTCCCTGATGGGAGTTACAGAATATACAGGCCTCCTGCAGGATATGGGATAGAAATTACAATAGGAGATGGAAAAGGCATCTGTAAAGGGCAATGTTATGATAATCATGGGGGATTTCAATATGCAGTTAGATTGGAAAATTAAGGTTGGTGCTGGATTCCAAGATTGAGAATTTTTAGAATGCCTACGAGATGGCTTTTTAGAGCAGATTGTGATTGAACCTACTCAGGGAAAGGCAATTCTGGGTTGGATATTTTGTATTGAACCTGACTTGATGAGGGAGCTTAAGGAAAAGAAACTTTTTACGGCAGTGATTGTAACATGATTGAATTCACCCTGCATTTTAAGAGTGAGAAGATAAAGTCAGTATTACAGTGGAGTAAAGAGAATTACAGAGACATGTGAGAGGAGCTGGGCAAAGTTAATTGCAAGGGAACACCAGTGGGGATGATTCCAGAACAACAATGGCTGATGTTTCTGGGGGTAATTAAGAAAGCACGGGTTAGATACACTCCAAAGATGAAGTGACATTCTAAAGGGAGGATGATGCAACCACGTCTGACAAGGGAGGTCAAAGTAAAAGAGAGGGCATATAATAGAGGAAAAATTACTGGGAAGTTAGAGGATTGGGAAGCTTTGAAAAGCCAACAGAAGGCTATTAAAAATCCATAAAGAGAGAAAAGATGAAATATGAAGGTAAGCTAGTCAATAATATAAAAGAGGATACAAAAAGTTTTTAGATATATAAAAGAGTAAAAGAGAGGTGAGAGTAGATATCAGACTGCTAGAAAATGACTTTGGAGGAGGTAATGGGGGACAAAGAAATGGCGGTCGAGCTTAATAAGTATTTTGCATCAGTCTTCACTGTGGAAGACACAAGCAATATGTCAGAAATTCAAGAGTGTCAGGTGGCAGAAGTGAGAGTAGTTGCGATTACTAAGGAGAAGCTGCTTGGGAAGCTGACAGGTCTGAAGGTAGATAAGTCACCTGGACCAGATGGACTACACCCCAGGGTACTGAAAGAAGTAGCTGAGAAAATTGTAGTTGCATTAATAATGATCTTTCAAGAGTCACTAGACTCTGGAATTGTTCCAGAGTACTGGAAAATTGCAAATGTCACTCCACTCTTTACGAAAGGGAAATTATGGGACATTTAGCCTGACTTTAGTGGTTGGGAAAATGTTGCAGTCCATCATTAAGAATAAAGTTTCGGGTACATGGAAACACATGATAAAATAAGCAGAAGTTAGCATGGTTTCCTTTAGAGGAAATCTTTCCTGACAAATCTGTTGGAATTCTTTGAGGAAATAACAGGCAGGATAGACAAAGGAGAGTCAGTGGATGTTGTTTATTTGGATTTTCAGAAGGCTTTTGACAAGGTGCTGCACATGAAGCTACTTAACAAAGTAAGAGCCCATGGTATTACAGGAAAGATGTTTGCATAGATAGAAGATTGGCTTTAGCAGGAGGCAATGACTATGAATAACGGGGGGCTATTCTGCTTAGCTGCCAGTGACTAGTAATGTTCTGCAGGGGTAGGTGTTGGACCATTTCTTTTCACGTTATATGTTAATAATTTTGGTAATGGAATCAATGGCTTTGTGGCCAAGTTTGTAGATGATATAAAGATAGGTGGAGGGGTTGGTAGTGTTGAGGAAGCAGGGAGTCTGCAGAAGGACTTAGACAGATTGGAAGAATGGGAAAAGAAGTGGCAGATGGAATATAGTGTAGGGAAGTGTATGGTCATGCGAGGCATAGACTATTTTCCAAACCAGGAGAAAATTAAAAATTGAGGAGTTCAAGTTAATTTTGGAGTCTATGTGCAGGATTCCTTAAAGGGTTAACTTGCAGGTTGAGTCAGTGGTAAGAAAGGCAAATGCAATGTTAGTATTCATTTTAAGAGGATTAGAATATAAGAGCAAAGATGTAATACTGAGGCTTTATAAGACATTGACCTGACTGCACTTGGAGTATTGTGAGCAGTTTTGGCCCCCTTTATCAGAGGATTCAAAAGAATATTTCCAGGAATGAAGGGGTTTACATAGGAGGAGCATTTGGTGGTTCTGGGCCTGTACTCACTGGAATTTAGAAGAATGGGGGGAGGGGGATTCTCATTGAAACCTATCGAATATTGAAAGACCTGTAAAGAGTGGATTTGGAGGGGATGTTTCCTACAGTGGGTAAGTCTAGGACCAGAGGGCACAGTCCCAGAATAGAGGGCTGTCCATATAGAACAGAGACAAGGAGGAATTTCTTTAGCCAGAGGGCAGTGAATCTGTGGAACTGATTGCCACAGATGGCTGTGTAGGGCAAGTCACTGAGTAGATTTAAAGCAGAGGTTGATAGTGTCAAAGGTTACGGGAACAAGGCAGAAGAATGTGGTTCAGAGGGATAATAAATGGAATGGAAGAGCAGACTCGATGAGCTGAATGGCCTAATTCTGCTCTGATGTCTTATGGTCTAAAATAGGAGATAACTTACTGATATAGATAAGATTATCTGGATAACAGGAATTAGAGAGCTGGCAGAATTGTGCCCTTTTCTGATTGGGAAGATACAAAAGGCGGTCAGTCAGAGTGATCAGTGCTAATACCTTATCTTTTACAGTTTTCATTAATAAAATGGATGAAGCATCAAAGGTATTGTGCTTAAATATCCTGATAATAAATGTTAAAGGAAGGAGAGTCACTCTGAAGTGGAGATATGAAGGCTGCAAAGGGATATAGATAGATAAGTGACAGGACCAAAGTCTGGCAAATAGAGAATAAGTGCAATGTCATAATGAGTTGGATTGTAAAGTTACGAGTCTATTTTATCTTACTAGCGGATAGTTCAATAGACCTGTAACTGCAGGATAGAAGCTGTTCGTAAGCCCGGTGTGGATGATATCTTGCTGGATGAGAGCTGTGGGTGGGTGTAGAAAACAGAATGTCTGCAGGTTATGAGGTCTTTGATTATGTCGGCTGCTTTACTGAGGCACTGAGAGATGTCAACAAAGTTCATTGAGGGAGGCTGGCTTTCATGACGTGCTGAGCTGTGTTGACAACTCCATGCTAAGGAAACAATTCAGAGGAAGTTTACTAAACAAATAGTTGTAATGAGCAGATTGTCTCATGAAAAGTTGGGCAGGTTAGGTTTGTATCTGGTGGGAGAAAGATGAAGAATTTGATTGAAACGTATGAAGATCCTAAGGGGTCCTGATAGCTTGGCAACGAAAAGAAAAAATTCTCTTGTGGGTGAACCTAGAACTAGGAAGTTCTGTTTATAGACGAAGGGCCCTATGTTTTTAAAGTTTAGCCAAAAAGCACTTTTTTTTTCTCTGAGTTGTGAATCTTTGGAACGCTCTTCCTTTGTATCCTGGATAATGGACTACCTGACTGGCAGACCACAGTTTGTGCAGCTTCGGAGCTGTGTGTCAGACATGGCTATAAGCAGCACTGGGGCCCTACAAGGGAATGTATTGGCTCCCTTCCTGTTTATCCTGTAACCTTTGGACTTTAGATACAACACTGAGTCATGCCATCTGCAGAGATTCTCTGATGACTCAGCAATAGTTGTGTGTATAAAGGGAGGATGGGAGGATGAATACAGGGCCCCCCTGGTGGAGGACTTTGTCAATGGTGCAAGCTGAATCATCTGCAGCTCAACATCAGTAAGACAAAGGAGATGGTGATGGACTTTAGGAAGACGAAGCCTGCATTGTTCCCTGTTACTATTGATGGTGAGGACGTGGATGTGATGAGGACCTACAAGTACCTGGGGGTGCAGCTGGTTGAGAGACTTGAATGGAGAACCAACACAGAGGCTGTGTACAAGAAGGGCCAGAGTCACCTCTGCTTCCTGAGGAGACTGAGTCCTTTGGAGTATACAGGCCTCTCCTTTACACATTCTATCAGACGGTAGTATAATCTTCTAGGGGGTGGTGTGCTAGGGCAATGGCATCAACATGGTTGATGCCAACAGGCTCAATAAACATTAGAAAGACTGCCTCTGTTATGGGGGTCAGACTAGACACACTGGAGGCTGTGGTAGAAGAAAGGACCCTATGGAAAATCCTGGCAGTTCTGGACAATGTTTCTCACCCTCTGCATGCTAACTTGACTGAACAGAGGAGCACTTTTAGTAACAGACTAGGACAACTGTGCTGCTCCAAAGAGCGCCACACGAGGTCATTCTTATCCTTCGCCATTAGGCTCTATAATGAGTCAACCTACAGCCAGAGAAGTGATGACCCCTCCTGTTAGACTTTTTGAGGATACGCATTTTTTATTCCTTCTTACTACTTTTCTAATATTTGTATGTTTGTATATCTGTGCACTTGTAATGCTACTGTGACACTGTCATTTCCTTTGGGATCAATAAGGTATCTATCTACAAACGTTTGTATCTCATCGGGTGGTAGAAACAGTCTTTGTATATTTTTAAGGCAGAGGTCTGTGAAAGGTGAAAGTCTCCACTGGGTAGATGGAATGTGGAGCTGAGGTCAGATCAATCATGATCTTATTGAAAATCCAAACAGGCTTGAAGAGCTGAGTGATCTATTCTTGCTCCTAATTTGTAAGTTTGCATGCATGATTATGCACTTATTGCAATTGATGGCCGGAAGTATTCAATCTTCTCTAGTACTTCTGCTTGAACTGCCTGGTCGATGTTATATGCTGGTCCCGGTTTTCTCATCAAGTACATTTGTATTCATTGTAATCTCTGTTTGAGCCTCTGTTTATCACAAAATCTTTGCGCAGGTTTAATTTGCTGCAAAATCTTGTGCTTTCCTTCACTGGTTTTATATTTTCTGTAATCACAACCTGGCAAAGCTGTTGCTGTTAGATTAAACCTATTTGAGTTATGACCAGTTTATGATTGAAATTCATCCTGTGCTTGCTTTCAAGGGTGAAACTTTCCTAATTATTTTGATCTTTTGTTTGATGATTAACAAGAAGGAAGAGGCAGAGCTTATGGAGGGAGGCATTTTCTATCCCACTCTGGCATCCATCGTTAAGTTCTCAGCAGATTCCTGCAGTTCTCCTATTTTCTGCATCCTCCTGTCAAAGAAATCAGTATCTAATTCACTTTTGGAAGGGCTCACCTGTAGCAGATGGGGTGGAGTGAGTGGATAATGCAGCCATGGAGAGAAATCCTTACTGAAAGTGCAGAGGGGAAAATGTGCCAATGGTGGGTTTGCATTGAAGGTATTGGAAGTTCAGAGAATATATTATATTCATAGGCTCGTAGAGTCATAGGTAAGGACAAGGGGAAGGAACTCTATCCCAATTATGTCTGGGATGATGGGGTAGGGGAAGACTTATGGGAAATAAGTCTTGGCTGGCACCAGGGCAGGAATGGATTCTCAATTTCCTGGATTTCAGTGCTTTAAAAGGGATGGAGGTGGGGCAGGGGAGGAGGGGTGGCATTACTGGTCAGGGATACTATTGCAGTTACAGAAAGGATGGGTAATGTAGCAGGATCCTCTTTTGAGTCAGTATGGGTGGAAGTCAGGAACAGGAAGGGAGCAGTTATTCTATTGGGAGTATTCTATAGGCACTCTGGTAGCAGCAGGGATACAGAGGAGCAGATTGGGAGGCAGATTTTGGAAGAGTGCAAAAATAACAGCGTTGTTCTCATGGGTGAATTTAACTTCCCTAATATTGATTGGCACCTGATTAGTTCCAAGGGTTTGGACGGGGAAGAGTTTAAGTGTGTCCAGGATGGATTCCTTTCACAGTATGTGGACAGGCCGACTCAGAGGAACGTTATACTAGATCTAGTATTAGGTAACGAACCAGGTCAGGTCACAAATCTCTGTGGTTGAGCATCTGGGGGACACTGCTCTCTGGCCTTCAGCATTATCATGGAAAAGAATAGAATCAGAGAGGATAGGAACATTTTTAATTGGGGAAGGGCAAATTATGAGACTATAAGGCTAGAACTTACAGGTGTGAATTGGGATGGTGTTTTTGCAGGGAAATGTACTATGGACATGTGGTGGATGTTTAGAGATCTCTCGCAGAATGTTAGGGATAAATTTGTCCCGGTGAGGAAAATAAAGAATGGTAGGGTGAAGGAACCATGGGTGACAAGTGAGGTGGAAAATCTAGTCAGGTGGAAGAAGGCAGCATACATGAGGTTTAGGAAGCAAGGATCAGATAGGTCTATTGAGGAATATAGGGTAGCAAGAAAGGAGCTTAAGAAGGGGCTGAGAAGAGCAAGAAGGGGGCATGAGAAGGCCTTGGTGAGTAGGGTAAAGGAAAACCCCAAGGCATTCTTCAATTATGTGAAGAACAAAAGGATGACAGGAGTGAAGGTAGGACCGATTAGAGATAAAGGTGGGAAGATGTGCCTGGAGGCTGTGGAAGTGAGCGAGGTCCTCAATGAATATTTCTCTTCAGTAGTCACCAATGAGAGGGAACTTGATGATGGTGAGGACAATATGAGTGAGGTTGATGATCTGGAGCATATTGATATTAAGGGAGAGGAGGTGTTGGAGTTGTTAAAATACATTAGGACGGATAAGTCTTCGGGACCTGACGGAATATTCCTCAGGCTGCTCCACGAGGTGAGGGAAGAGATTGCTGAGCCTCTGGCTAGGATCTTTGTCCTCATTGTCCATGGGAATGGTACCGGAGGATTGGAGGGAGGCGAATGTTGTCCCCTTGTTCAAAAAATGTAGTAGGGATAGTCCAGTTAATTATAGACCAGTGAGCCTTACGTCTTTGGTGGGAAAGCTGTTGGAAAAGATTCTTAGAGATAGGATCTCTGGGCATTTAGAGAATCATAGTCTGATCAGGAACAGTCAGCATGGCTTTGTGAAGGGCAGATCATGTCTAACAAGCCTGATTGAGTTCTTTGAGGAGGTGACCAGGCATATAGATGAGGGTAGTGCAATGGATGTGATTTATATGGATTTTAGTAAGGCATCTGACAAGGTTCCACACGGTAGGCTTATTCAGAAGGCATGGGATCCAGGGAAGTTTGGCCAGGTGGATTCAGAATTGGCTTGCCTGCAGAAGGCAGAGGGTTGTGGTGGAGGGAGTACATTCAGACTGGAGGATTGTGACTAGTGGTGTCCCACAAGGGTTGGTTCTGGGACCTCTACTTTCTGTGATTTTTATTAACGACCTGGATGTGGGGATAGAAGGGTGGGTTGGCAAGTTTGCAGATGACACAAAGGTTGGTGGTTTTGTAGATAGTGTAGAGGATTTTCGAAGATTTCAGAGAGACATTGATAGGTTACAGAAGTGGGCTGAGAAGTGGCACTCTAAGTGTGAGGTGGTACACTTTGGAAGGACAAACTCTAAGGCAAAGTAAATGGCAGGATACTTGGTAATGTGGAGGAATAGAGGGATCTAGGGTACATGTCCACAGATCCCTGAAAGTTGCCTCACAGGTAGATAGGGTAACTAAGAAAGCTTATGGGGTGTTAGCTTTCATAAGTTGAGGGATAGAGTTTAAGAGTCGTGATGTAATGATGCAGCTCTATAAAACTCTGATTAGACCACACTTGGAGTACTGTGTCCAGTTCTGGTTGCCTCACTATAGGAAGGATGTGGAAGCATTGGAAAGGCTACAGAGGAGATTTACCAGGATGCTGCCTGGTTTAGAGAGTATGCATTATGATCAGAGATTAAGGGAGCTAGGGCTTTACTCTTTGGAGAGAAGGAGGATGAGAGGAGACATGATAGAGGTGTACAAGATATTAAGAGGAATAGATAGAGTGGATAGCCAGCGCCTCTTTCCCAGGGCACCACTGCTCAATACAAGGGGACATGGCTTTAAGGTAAGGGGTGGGAAGTTCAAAGGGGATATTAGAGGAAAGTTTTTTACTCAGTCGTTGGTGCATGGAATACCCTGCCTGAGTCAGTGGTGGAGGCAGATACACTAGTGAAACTTAAGAGACTACTAGACAAGTATATGGAGGAATTTAAGGCGGGGGGGGGGGTTTATATGGGAGGCAGGGTTTGAGGGTTGGCACAACAATGTGGGCCAAAGGGCCTGTACTGTGCTGTAAAAAAAGAAAAAAAATTAAAGAGATGCAGTTGTTAATCAATTACATTCTGTTTAATGCTGTAAGATGTAAAATATTGTTGTGTTTAATATAAATGTGCTCCAATTACATTTTATAGAGCTTTCTTAGATTTTCCGAGAATGTGTGGACACATATCCACACTGGGGGTCACAATAACACACCCCTTCAAAACTAGAGGACATAATTACATTGGAAGAAAGGTTTGCAGATGATATGATTAAGCATACAGTGATTGAAAGATGTCCTCCAGATCTTTACAAATTGAACTATTTTTTAAATTGCTGAGTGATGAAAGTGATCATGAACTATTTCTGCTTATTTGATAATCTGCACAAGAGTTCTGCCATGGTAAGTGTGGGATCAGAAGCAAAAAAAGTAACAATACAAGTGAATTTTGATTTCTCTATCTGCCTTTTGGTAGGTGTGGATATATTAACTTGTGTACATTATGCTATCACATTATTACAGCAGGAAATCATTGACGTAAGGCTCCAGAGGAAAATTACAGATCATATTTACTGGAATCATATAGAAAGCAACACGTTCCAACACCTAATGCAGAAATGTAACACTGATATTTTTTTCACTGCTCTTGATGCTGCAATAAATTAAATCAACAGGTGATTTAATCTGATAAATACACAAATACTCAAAACTGCAGCTTATCTTGATGTGAAAGAATCTTAAATTATTAATATCCTGAAAGGAAAAAGAAGCATGTGAAACTGGATGTTGAATATCAGTGCAGAGTTCTTGAAGTGCATTGCTATTAATTTGTACATGACATTGAACTTGTTTTAACTGTTTGGTGTTCATACAGGGCACTATCTTTTCTGGGACTCCTGATAGTCCAGAGACAGCATTTTGTATCCTGATGTATTTGATCTTTTGGTGCTCTTGGCAATGCTACCTGTGACATTTACTGTTGTACGGTGATGAATTACTGCTTTAAAAACACATTGTAAGTACATCTGCAGCAACCTGACAAGCAAGTTTTTAAAATAAAAACAATGCTCTGGGTTTGGCAATATACAGTTACAGCACTTTGGAACAACATTCCTTTTTGAAGAAAGCAACATACAGAATCATACAGTAGAGAAGCAGTCCTTTTGGCCCCTCTGGTCCATGCTATCCAACTGCCCACATGGGCCATTTGCTTGCTTTTGGCTATATCCATCTAAATCTTTGAAGTCCAGATACCTTTTAAATGTCATTAATGTGCCTGCCTTAACAACCTCCTTTGGCAGCTCATTCCATATAAAGACTGGCCTCTGGGTAAAAAGTTGCCCCTCAGGTTCTTAATAAGCACCCCCCCCCCAATCTTTTTATTCAGGCATCTTTCCATTTCCTTCTCAGTCCTGAAGAAAGGTCTCGGCCCAAAACATTGACTATCTATTCATTTCCAAAGATGCTGCCTGACCTGCTGAGTTCCTCTGGCATTTTTTGTATGCTGCTTAATAAATCTCTGCTTTCTCACCCAAAACTTATGTCCTCTAATTCTTGATTCCCCAACACTGGGAAAAGAACTGTGCACATTTACTCTATTCATGCCTCTCATGATTTTATACCACCCTTCATTCAACCCCACGCCAATGAATAAAGACCTTTTCTGCTCAATATCTCTCCATTACTCTGTCCAGTGAGTCCCAATAACATCTGTACACAGGTATGCTTCTTTGCATTTTTTTCCAGCTTAATGGTAACTTTTCCTATAGTAGGGCAACTGAAACTAAACACAACATTTCAACTGGGGCCTCACCAGCATTTTGTATAACTCAGCATAATATCCCAACTTCAAAAACTCAGTGCCATGACTGATGAAGGTGAACATGCCAACACCTTTCTTTGTCACCCAATTTATTTGCAACGCCATTATCAGAGAACTATGTACTCTTACTTATAGGTCCCTCTGTTCTATGCAACTCCTCGTACTTATCTATATTTAACTCTATCTGCCATTCCTTGGCCCACTTACTCTGCTGATCAAGGTCCCTCTCTAGTTACTGATAACCATCTTCATTTTCTATGACACCACCTATTTTATTAACTCCGGGAAACTTACTCATCATACCTGATTCTGGTGTCTTCTTATTTCCTTCTGATATGAATCACTGAGGGATGATAAATAATAATGGGCCTAACACCGATCCATGGGGAATATTGCAAGTCAAAGGCCTCCAGTCTGAAAAACAACCTTCCACAGTGATCCTCCTCAAACGACCATCAAGCTGTTTTTTTATCCAATGATACCTCTACGTGGATCCCATGCGATCTAACTTTTCATATAGTCTACCATGCACACCCTTATCAATGGCCTTTCTGAAGCTTTATGGATTACATCTACTGCTTCACTCTCAGGATCAGAATCATAGTTTATTATTACTTACATATATCGTGAAATTAGTTGTTTTGTAGCAGCAGTATAGTGCAACACTAATAATTAACTTAAAATAAGAAATATAAATAAGTAGTCCAAAAAAGTGAGGAACATCGTGACGTAGTGTTCATGGTTTAATAATTTGTTCAGAATCCATCTCCAGCTCACTGACAATTAGGACCCTCAGGAGTGTGTGCTTAGCCCACTGCTCTACTCTCTCTACACCCATGACTGTGTGGCTCGACACAGCTCAAATGCCATCTATAAATTTGCTGATGATACAACTATTGCTGGCAGAATTTCACATGGTGACGAGAGGGTGTATAGGAGTGAAATTTATCAGCTAGTTGCATGGTGTCACAGCAACAACGTTGCACTCAGTGTCAGTAAGACAAAGAACTGATTGTGGACTTTGGAAAAGGTAAGATGAGGGAACATACGCCAGTCCTCATAGAACCATCAGAAATGGAAAGGGAGAGCAAGTTCAAATTCCTTGGTGTCAATATCTCTAAGGATCTCTCTTGGGGCCAACATATCAATGTAAATATAAAGAAGTCACATCAGGGGCTAATATTTCAATAGGAGCTTTAGGAGATTTGGTATGTCACCAAAGACACACACAAATTTCTATGGCTGTACCATGGATAGCATTTTATCTGGCTGCTTCACTTCCTGGTATAGGAGAGGGAATCAAAATAAGCTGCAGATAGTTGTAAACTCAGTCATCTCTATCATGGCCTTGTAGTATCCTGAAAATCTTCAAGGTGTGATGTCTCAAAAAGGCTGCATCCATCATTAAGGACCACCATCACCCAGGTCATGCCTTGTTGCCATTGCTACCATCAGGAAGGAGGTACAGTAGTCTGAAGGCACACACTCAATGATTCAGGTACAGCTGCTTCCCCTCTGCCATCTGATTTCTGAATGGACATTGAGCTTTACCTCACTTTTTTTTTTATTTTTTACATATATACTTACTGTGATTCACATTTTTTTTCTCTATGGTTATGTAGCCCCCTGGTAAGCCTCAGGCTCGCTCAGCTTGCTTTCGTCTAGGGGGAGCAGCCTTCAGCCCCACCAAACTGGGTAATCAAGTTTGTGTAGATGCTGTGTGATGTACCCCACCCCACCAAATAACAGAACAGTACACCATATGCAATTAAATGATTACACTTTATAAGTATTTACTGGAACTATGTAATTAATAGCGATACAATATAAAAGGGAAGTAAAAGGTGCCAAACTTATCAAAGTTCAACCACTTCATGCACAACAGTTGGAGTTCAATTAATGGAGTCTTCTTTCCCCCATTCAATCCCCTCCGACCTCCTCGACCCGCCGCCTGGGACCAACCACAGTGGTCGACCAGACACTCCACACGAGTCTGTCTTCGTCTCCTCTCCTCGCCGAAGACCCTGGGCCTCGGACTCCCACTTGGGGTCCGTTCTACCGCCAAGCTTACAGCATCGGGGGTGTTGTCTGTGCACCCAATGTTTCAAGCTGCTTGTGAGGACGTGTGTAGCAGTTAACATAACAAAGAAGCCATTTTTATTAGCCTTAGCAGTAACATAAAAGAAGAAACACCTTACACTCTCCCCCCCCACCAAATTTAGTCATGTCCTCATGACTTCTAAATAACTCGCCAACCATTCCTGCAGACACAAAAACCCAATCCAGATACAAACAGTCACATGGCTCCCCAAACAGTAGACCTTACGCCCTGTTCCATGGGTGCTACATAGGCCAACCTATCTGGGAGTTTCCTAATCCTCCGAGACCTCCGTACCCCCTCACCTAAACCCTTCAGGCTTGGACACTACTGGTCTGCTTGCCAAATCCTCTCTCAATCCCTTACTCATGGCCCCATCTCAACTCGGAGCCCCCGTCCCGTGTCCGGGGCCTCACTTCTTTTCCTTCAGGGTCCTGCTGTAACCCAGGCTGCTCACAGCTAGCCCTCCCCACTACACCTGACTCAGTGGGAGAAGGGCCAAAAGTCTCTTCCTCAATCAAGGGGAAGTTAATGAAAGGCAGCATATACCACACATCCAGCACATCATCCTTCGAATCCATATTCTTCCCCATTTCCTCGATTGGTAGCTGCTGTTTGATTTTCTCCAAACTGAAGCACTTAGCCTGGGCTGTCTCTGTAGCCTCTTCAGCCTCCTGCAGTCGAGACGTCAGCTTCTTCCTGGACTCCTCTGCCTCCACCCAAAGTCGCAGCAGTTTGGACTCGCGCTTCGTGTTCATCTCCATCTGGGATGCAATTACACCACCAGCTTCTTCCAATCTATTCTGGATTGATTTCTTGAGTTTCTGCTGATCCTTTCAAAGGTTGGACATTGTTTTGTCTCTCTGCATTAATTCCTCAGTAAATGACAGCAGTTTCGGCTTGGAATTCTGTTTCCCCGTCTCCACTTTGACGAGTGTGGGTGTCCCAAAATTGCAGCACTCAGTCTCCATCCTGCATTTCTGAGCGTTCAGTTCAGTGGTGCAAACCTCCTCACTCAGGAGCTGCGTCCTTCTCCAGACCTGGCACTCGTCCAAAGAAAGTTTTACTTCGTTAGATCCTAGTCGCCCGGGATCCCTCACTCACCTCACTTCATAGTCTTCCAAGGTAAGTCCCAGTGCTAGGAGATCATCTAAATACTCCAAAACTCCAGACACCTCCACATCCCCCATGGTCTTCCTCATGCCCTGCAGGAAGGTTGCTGGGTCTCTGGATATGCTCTGTGGCATCTTTTCGGATTGGAAGAATCTTAGGGGACCCATATTGGCCGTCTTCTCCTTGTCGGCCTCACTCATCGGGATCTGGAAACATCCACTCCTCAGATCCTGCACATTAAACCACGTCCAACCACTCAAACAGACCATCGCGTCTTCGGCCCTCAGGACCGTATTCTGGTCAATGACATTGTGCCTGTTCAGAGTCCTATAATCCACACACACGCTGCCTACGTCTTTCACGGCTGCAGGGGCCAGTTGCCGCGACCTCTCTCTCACTGAGGTATCTTCAGCTGTCAACTTCCCTCCCTCATGGTAATTCGGAGCATCTACTAAGGGGGTCTCACCCTCAGATACTTCTTCTGGCGGGCCGTACCACCATCGGCTCTCGTTTAAATTCGGTACTAGCCCAGTGCTGCTACACATGTCCTCACAAGCAGCTTGAAACATTGGGTGCATAGACAACGCCCCCAAACAGCTCTCACCCGCCTCCTCCTGGCAGGCCCCTATGCGCCTCCTCACCATCAGGGTGTTGGTCCCCTCCAGAATCGAAACGCTGCCCGTCTCAACAGTGTCCAGACACATCAGCATTAACGATTCACGACCCTCTGACACCCACACATTGGCCTCCAAGAACTCCAGTCTCACTGACCAATAACCGTCGTCTGGATAATCACTGGCACTGGTACCCTAAGTCTCCAGTGCCCTTAATGTTGTCAAGGGTAAATGCTTCAGAAACCAGTCGTAAAACAAACTGTACAACAACTTGACCTGCGCCCCGGTGTCGAGGATGGCCTTAGCATAGCTTCCATCTATCCGTAGCGACACCTGAGGGTGTGGTCCCTCTAAGCCTTCAGGAATAGGGTCTGTTCCTTTCGGAAGTTCCTTGGTACATTGCTGGGAACGTGCTCCCCCAGAGACCTCAAGCCATTCCCCTGCTGGGCCTTCACTAAGTTTCTCGACCACTCTCTGATCAGCTGAACAACAGAGGGAGGGGCTGATCCCCTTAAATGATCCCCCTGGCACTGCAAGCAATTTAGCTGCCCCCCTAGCCAGAGAAGATACACTGAAAGCTTTTCCCCAATCTCCTGATGCAGGTAAGGAAAGCCCCCCAGCTGCTGCATTTTACTTCCAGTCGAACCAAACGCATTTTCCCCCACTTTCAGATGACTGGCAGCTGTCACTGCGGGGTAATTGACCCTGACAGTTCTAACACCGTCAACAGCCCGCCTATGCAAACATTCAACCAGTCCCTGCCGCTCTCCCTCAACCGAGCACTGCCACTCATCTAACAACTGCGAGATCTGTTCCGCCCCCGTCTCGTAAGCCTCCGCCCCTTTAGGGGTGGACATTATCCCAAATACCAGGAGGAGCCTGCTATAGCTGGAACATTTATTCATAGACACTACCTCTGAATCAGACCATTCTTTCCTCTCTCTCCTAACAGTATGGACAGCCCATGGTCCCACCTCACCTGGGGCACCAATAGACACTGGCAGTCCCACCACCATTTCGTCAGCGCTAGTCTGAACTTGAACACAGATTTCCGGGGTACCAACAGCCACCCTACCCAACACGCATGCAGTAACAACCAGCAATCCCACAGAGGCACACCAGCTTTCCGTCCCCAAAGCATACATAATTTAAAGAGGGCGATCACACAGCTTCCTACCAAAAATCCATATTCCGGACAAGTAACCCCGCAATGTAGCCCCCGGTAAGCCTCAGGCTCGCTCAGCTCGCTTTCGTCTCGGGGGAGCAGCCTTCGGCTCCACCAAACTGGATAATCAAGTTTGTGTGGATGCTGTGTGATGTACCCCACCCCACCAAATAACAGACAATACACCATATGCGATTAAATGATTACACTTTATAGATCTTACTGGAACTATGTAATTAATAGAGATGAAATATAAAAGGAAAGTAAAAGGCGCCAAACTTATCAAAGTTCAACTACTTCATGCACAACCGTTGGAGCTCAATTAATGGAGTCTTCTTTCCCCCATTCGATCCCCCCCGACCTCCTTGACCCACCGCCTGGGACCAACCACGGTGGCCAACCAGATGCTCCACGAGTTTGTCCTCATCTCCTCTCCTCGCTGAAGACCCTGGGCCTCAGACTCCCGCACGGGATCCGTCTCGCCACAAAGCTTACAGCATCACGTCTCCTCTCTCTGTCCTCATTGCGCCTCCTGCCCCAAAGCCCGTAAAAACAATAGCTTACAGACACACAAGAAAGAATAACATCTATCCCAATTGGTTAGCAAATGAATACAATTCTCATTATCAGTAATATAACCCAAACAAGCTGCTAGACAGAGAACTTTCTCAGCAGTTAACATAACAGAGAAGCCATTTTATTCTAATATAACAAAGAAGCCATTTTTATTAGCCTTAGCAGTAACATAAAAGAAGAAACCCCTTACAATTATGTAATGCACGGTATTGCTGATGCAAAGACTACAAATTTCATGACATATGCTGGTGAATTTAAACCTGATTAATACATTATTAATCAAAAAAAATTTTTAAAAATCTTCTAAACTATCTTTTAATGATTTTTCATTTGAAAGTGCCAAACTTTAAAACAAAATATTAGAGTAACATTTGATTCATACTTTATGAATTAAGTGCTATAAATAACATTATGATATTATATAATACATTTTGATACACATAATACAGAATAGATTACAAGCATTTTAGAACACGAAAGATTGGTAGAATATACCTGAAATGTTGTTTTTCTTTTACTGTTTAAGTTGTTATATTTTTGCATTTTCATGTTTGCCTGTTTCATCCAAGATGAAACATCCAAAGTGCAATTTTGGAAAAAAGCCTACACAAAATTATTTAAATGTTACAAACTGAAATCAACAATTGAATTTTAAGTGGGGCAGAATTCAAAACATAATGACGATTTCAATGAAACATTTACAGGGTTAGGTGTATGGGTAAAAAACATTAAAGGATAACTTATATTTGTGCATTTTTGGTGCAACAAAGGAGGAAATTCTCAATAAAGCATCCACTAGATTTTCAAAGATTGCCATTGTCTCCTGCAAGAAACACTTTTTCAGCTGTCCAATCATCTTCATTTTGAAACACCAATACTAATACTTATGATGCCAAATTTTCTTTATCTTTTATGAAGTAAATCATCGAGGCAAGAGTGGAAAGCAAATGGGTGTTCAGCGCCTTCTACTAGCCTTTTGCTTGCTACTCCTGGAGGAAGGTCCTTCTTTCGAATAGTCACTCTCTCCGTCGATGCTGTTGGAGAGCAGTGCTAGAGCCCTGGCTCTTGGGCAAGGCTAAGTTGATGCGGTTTGTTTATTTGGACTCTGTAGTTCATGTTATGATGTGTTTCTGGTTTCTGTCACTCTTCTTTTTGTGGCTATTTTTTTGCAATTTTAATCAGGGGGACCTGCATTTAATGAACAGCACAGTACTAGATTGGACTGAACTGAAAACGTCTGGACTTGTTCAATAACTTTGTGGGTTGGTGTTTTACTTTCTGCGTTTTTCACTTGTTCTTTTGCCGTTTGCACGATTTTTTTGCTGGGGTGAGGTTGATATTTTTCTTTGAATGAGTTCCATGGTTTTCTTTGTTTTGTGGTTGTCTGTGGGAAGACAAATCTCAGGGTTGTATACTGCATACTTACTTTGATAATAAATGTACTTTGACTCTTCAAGTGGAAACAGTTTATCTTTTGAGTTGATTATAGTTGATGCTATTGAGCAGAGTTAGTATGGATATAATTCAATATTATATGTTATATTTTATAATAAGTAATAATTTTTATTTGTCAAATGATTGTTTATCTTGTGAGATTGTGAATTATTAGTGAATTTTTGCAATAATAATTTAGTTTATGGTATATACAGCAGAACAGACACCCCAACTTCCAACAGGGTGGCATGGTTGCCTTTCCATGTGCTGGCTGTTTGAAATTTGCATGTTCTCCCTGTCACTATCTGCATAGGTGGGAGCTGAGAGGCATGTGGAAAACAATAAACTACAGCACCAGAAGGAGTGGTGGAGTTCCATCGATGGATTGTTTCTTGGGAGCTGATCAAATGGCCTCCTTTCATAGGTATCCTGCGGGTGTCACAGGCAGTGCTGCTATCTCACTGCTCCAGCCACCCAGTTCCAATCCTGACCTCAAATATTTAAGGAGTTTCTTGTAAACATGTGGGACTCTGCGAGGTCTCGGGTTCCTCCCACATCCAAATGATATGCTGGTAAATTATCCCTAGTGTAGGTGGGTGGCAAGGAAAAGTTGTTGGCTATGTGAGAGAAAATATAACAGGGGATGAAGGGTATGATTTATGGGATTGCTTCTCTGCAAGCTAGCATAAACCTGTTGAATGGCCTCCTGTGTCAAAGTGAGTGAGTATGCCAATTGTGGCCTGGGCTTTCATTTCAAACCCTGGAAAGAGAGTCTGGTGTATTTGGAAATTCTTGTGGATTAGCAAGCACTGTGGGATTTCCTTCAACTCACAGACTACAGCACCTTCCTAAGAATAATTGGATTTGAGGATTAAATCCTGGACTTGCCAGAACTGTCCACATCCCAAGGAATATTCCCGATTGAGTAGAACAGGCAGCAACCCGTGGCAATTTGGGGCTTTGAGCAGTGGCAAATTGGAGATCAGAAGCCCGAGAAGACGTAACTCACTCAGGTTTACCGATTGAATAGAAAAGGCAGTGACTGGTGGCGTATGGGATTGATTGGCAAGAACAAATTAAAGTAAGACAGTGGCAAGATGAGTGGCCATCATTGAAAGGGGATTCGTTAGTTAGGAGACAGGGTTAGAGTGGGGTTTTGGGGCTTTAGTTCTTTGAGGCTTTAGCGAGGAAAGGTTTGAGTGAGAGAAGCCAAAAAAGCTGCAGGTAGAGTATTTTTTCCCTCACAGTTTATTGATTTTCCTTCTTTATATTTGCTCAGTTAGAACAATAGAGATGCCAGGCAGGATAGTGGAATGCTCCTCTTGTGGGATGCGGGAAGGCAGGGAGACCTCCAGCGTCTCTGACGACTGCACCTATGAGAAATGCATCCAGCTGCAGCTTCTAACAAACCATGTTAAGGAGTTGGAGCTGGAACTGGGTGAACTCTGGATCACTTCGGAGGCTGAGGGGGTGATAGAGAGGTAGTTACATCTAAGGTGCAGGACACAAGAATCTGGGTGACAGTCAGGAAGGGGAAAGGGGTTAAGGAGCCAGTGCAGAGTCCCACTGTGGTCATCCCCCTGGGCAGTAGGTATATCACTTTGGACACTGTTGGGGTGTTGGTGGTGGTGGGGGGGGGGATGACGAAGCCGAGGATACTCACAGCGATCGGGTCTTTGGTACTGAGTCTGACTCTGTGACAGATGAGAAGAGGTAGGGAGACTCAGAGAAGAGGCAGACTGTGATGAAGGGGGATTCGTGAGTTAGGGGAACAGAAAGGAGATTCTGTGGATAAGAACGAGATTCCCAGATGCCAGGGTCTGGGATATCTCAGATCAAGTCCTCAGCATTCTTAACTGAGAGGGTGAACAGCCAGAAGTCGTGGTCCATGTAGGTACCAATGACCATAGGCAGGAAGAGTGATGAGGTTCTGCTGAGGGAGTTCAGGGAGTTAGGGGCTAAGTTAAAGGATAGTACCTTCAGGGTTGTGATCTCAGCACTTCAACCCAGGCCATGTGCTAGAGAGGCCAGAAACAGGAAGATTATACAGTTTAATACATGGCTAAGGTGTTGGTGTAGGAGGGTGGACATAAGATTTTTGATCATTGTGCTCTCATCCAGGGAAGATGGGTTCAGTATAGAAGATATGGTTTGCACCTGAACTCGAGGGAGACTAATATCATAGTAGGAAGGTTTGCTAAAGCTTCACGGTGGGACTTAAACTAGAGTTGCAGGGGGATGGGAACCAGAGTACTAGAACAGATAGTGGAGAGGTTTTGGAGACAGATGTTGTTATGACATCAGGCAAAGTCAGGAATCAAAAGGTTGAGCATGGTGCGACTAGTGTCCTGAGCTGTGTATATTTCAATGAAAGAATTATTGAAGAAAAGGCAGGTGGGCCCAGGGCATGTATCAACACCTAGAATATTGTAGCCATTAGTGAAACTTGGTTGCAGGAGAGGCAGGATTGGCAACTCTATATTCTAGGGTTCAGTTGTTTTAAACGCAACAATATGTGAGGGATTAAATGAGGAGGGGTGGTGTTACTAGTCAAGTAAATGTTACGGCAATGCTCAATTAGGCCAGATAGGAGAACTCATCTAGTGAGGTATCATGGGTGGGATTGAGCAATAAGAAAGGTTTGACCTCATAAATGGGGCTATATTACAGACCACCCAACAGCCTGAGGGATTTAGAGGAACAAATTTGTAGAAAGATTGCAGAAACATAAGGATGTTATAGTAGGTGATTTTAACTTTCCACATATTAACTGGGACTCCCATACTGTAAAAGGATTGGATGAGTTTGTCAAATGTGTTCAGGAAAGTTTCTTTCATCTGTACGTAGAAGTCCCAACAAGAGACTGTGTGATACTTGATCTGCTGTTAGGGAATGGGACAGGGCACGTGACAGAAGTTTGTGTAGGGGAACACTTTGCATCTAGTGATCACAATACAATTAGTTTCAAAGTAAATATGCAAAAAGATAGTTCTGGTCCACAGGTTGAGATTCTAAATTGGAGAAAGACCAACTGTGGATTGGGACAGGCTGCTTTCGTACAAAGGTGTACTTGGTAAGTGGGAAGCCTTCAGAAGTGAGGTTTTGAGAGTACAAAGCTTGTATGTGTCTGTCAGAATAAAAGTTAAAGATAACAAGTGTCGGAAACCTTGGGTATTGAGGCCCTGGTTAGGAAAAAAGGACGGTGCATAGTAGGTATAGACAGGTAGCATCAAATGAGGATCTTTTTTTCCAGTCCTGCAGAAGGATCTTGGCCTGAAATATCAGCTGTACTCTTTTCCATAGATACTGCCTGGCCTGTTGAGTTGCCTCCAGCATTTCATGTATGTTACTTGAACTTCTAGCAAATGTAGATGTTCTCTTGTTTGTGGAAGGAGAATCCTAAAGGACTCTACAGATATGTTAAGAGCAAAAGGATTGCAAGGGACAAAATTTGTCCTCTGTAAAACCAGAACGGTAATCCCTATGTGGAGCCAAAACAGATGGGGGAAATATTAATTGAATTTTTTTGCATCTTTGTTTCCTCCAGATATGGATACAGAGAATATAGAAGCGAGGCAAAGCGGCATCAGCTTCATGGACCTTATACAGATTACAGAGGAGGAGTTGATTACTGTCCTGAGGCAAGTTAGGGTGGATAAATCCCTAGGGGCTGATATGGTGTTCCCATGACCTTGCAGGAGGCAAGTGCTCACCTGAGGGGATATTACATTTTATGATTATATGGTGTGCAGTCAGAGTAACATTTCAGAACTTGCAACATTTTTTTTGTGTTTCTAACATCTGTTAAACTTGGCATTCATTTCTCACTTCCTTGAAAGTTTTATTTTACGCCAACCAACAAAACAACAACTCACTGTTATGTGTGTGGGTGAAGTTGGCAAGCAACTTGTTTCGAAGACCTTTTAATTGAATATCTTGCATATAGGAAAGGGAAAAGCTACACTGAGCACCTGCAGTAACAGATCTTGTTACCAAAAGAAATGTGGATTTGAATATAAGCATGCAGTTAAAAAGAATTTCTTGTAATCCAAGTAAGTCAGAATTCGACAGTTGTGCACACACCTGCATAATTACCGGAAAAGTTAGAGATTTTGTAGCTTGACATGTAGTTCTAACAATTTACCAATTTCAAGATCGGAATTGCAAAATAAGAAAATGCTTGACCTTTTCAGTGATTTAACCTGTATTGGTCAAAAATTCTAGATCAAGAACTTAGTTTTATATTACCAGGACTCATGTAGAGGAATTTTTTCACATAAATGTACTTTGACAACTGCATTCAGCCCTAAAAAAATAATGAAAAGATATGCATAATAATCAGTTGAACACAAGGAATGCTGCTATGAGTATTTGTGGGATTAACAGATAAAAAGAAATCAAAAGGTTATTTCATAAACTGCCTTTTCAAAGAAAATCAATATGTCTTATAACCTTGTTAGTTATGCTGTGTCTTGCTGAAGAAATACTGGACCAAGTCTTGTGGGGAATTCCAGCCTTTCTGCGCCTACTGGTTGGGATTCTCTCTCTAAGTGCCACCGGTTTCAGGATTGCAATACAAATACAAAAGTCCTGAACTTGCAGGTTGCTCTTCATTACTCCTTTCCTGCTGTGCTGTCTTTGGACATCTTATGGAGTTCAGTATTGATTGCAGACCTTGTGGTGATTTTCAGGGGAGTTTCCTTACTGAATTAGCCCTGATGCAGGAACAACATCTTCATTCGTTTGAAAGGAGAAGAGCTGAAAGGGAGCATGAAGAAATTTGGGGAAAAAACAGAAATAATTTATTTATTTCAATTGTTTATAAGTTTTATGTTTTTTAAATTTTTGACTCTGCCATGAGTTGAATTTCAGATGTTTCATGGGCAGGCAGTGTGGTGTTTCTGCCCCCCTAAACAACACATTATATCATGCAAACGCAAAATAATCTGCAGATGCTGTGATCAAAGCAACACTTTCAGTACGCTGGATGAACTCAGCAGGTTGGGCAGCATCAGTTAGAAACGTCGACTCATCATTTCTAACTGATGCTGCCCGACCTGCTGAGTTCATCCAGCGTACTGAAAGTGTTGCATTATATCATGCCCTTGCCATTAAAGACTGGGCTGGGCTGCCTTGGTAATGAGTGCAAATTGACATCAGGCAATCCAAAGAAACACAATTTTTAAACTGATCATGTGGATCATAGATCTCACAAGCTTTCAATAAAGCAATTGACATAATTTCAGTCAAATGATCCCTAAACAAAATTAAGGTTTATAAGATAAAAGATATCTTATGAGGGAAAACTGCCTATTGGTATAAAATAGAGAAGAGGAACTTTTAGGATGGCATGTTGCAACTAATGGACTAAACAAGAAGTACTGCTGAGCTGTGACTTCATTGACAAACTATGACTTGGACAAGGAAATAGTTTATAATAATATACATTTTGACAACACGAAGCAAAATTGGGCAGTAAGCACGATGCAAAATAACTTGAAAGGGATAGCGATTGAGTAAAAGAATGAGCGGTGGCACAGTGTCACAGCTGGCAGAACTGCTGCCTCTTTGTGATAGAGACCTAGGTTCACTCCTCACCTCAGGTACTATCTCCTTAGAGTTCTCATGTCCTCCCTGTGACTGTGTTTGCTTCCTCCCATATATGTGGTTTGATGGGTTAATTGGCCAGTAATGTCAGTGACTGGTAAAATCTAGAGGGAACTGATGAGAACGTGATTCGAGATTCAAGATTGTTTAATGTCAATTCCAGTACACAAGTGTAAAGGAGATTGAAATAATTGTTAATCTGGATCTGATGCAGCATAACAAAACACAACAAGACAAAAAACACAGTAATTAAAAATCATTAAATATAAATACACAAGATAGCTTACATCCATATGCACATAAAGTGACACTAGGTATAGGAACGTTTGTACATAAGGGGACTCTGACAAGAGATGATAAAGTGGTGGTGTGGGTTAGTGGGTGGCGGTGTTGATTAACCTGACTGCTTGGGGAAAGTAAGTGTTTTTGAGTCTGGTGGTTCTGGCATGGATGCAACGTAGCCTCCTCCCTAATATTGTTGGCTTTTTTCCGGCACCTTTCTGAATATACTGTATGTCCTTGATGGTAGGTAGGTTGGTGCAGGGATGCTTTGGGCATTTTAAACTACTTGTTGTAGAGCCACAGTGCAGTTTCTATACCATGCACTGATGCAACACATTGGGATGCTCTCTACTGCATCTCTGTAGCAGGTTGTGAGTATTGATGTGCATAGTACAGCTCTATTGAGCCTCCTCAGAAAGGAAAAGCATTGCTGAGCTTTCTTGATTGTGTAGGATAGTGATTGTGTGCAATCAGCCCCACCCCTGTTGTGTCATTGTTGAACTTGGCAATGTGATTACTTGGGTGTTGGGCTGTGCGGTCATGTGCGAGCAGAGCGTACAACACTAGGCTCAGCACACAGCCCTGGGGGGGGGGGCACCCATGTTGAGGATGATGGGGAGGGAGAAGTAGTTGTGCATCCTGACTATCTGAGGTCTGAGATTAAAAGTGGGATTAACACAAGGTTCGTGTAAATGGGTGGCTGATAGTCAGTATGGTCCTGATGAGCCAAAGGACCTCTTTCCATGCTGTATCTCTCCATGCCTTCAATAAATGAAAAGAAAAGATACAAGGTTATCCACTTTTATAGGAAATGTAGAAAGTACAAATAATTATTAGGGCTTGTTATACCTTTATACCAAAGGTAATCTGCAAACAACAGAGAAATATAATATATTGGCCATGTCAGAAAAGAATTGGGGGATAAGAGAAAGGACCTCAAGAAGCCACAAAGATAGCATTACATGCTCAAGGAAGGATATTTTTGCTTTGGAGCAGATACAAAAAATATTTACTAGCATGTATTTTGACATTGGAGTATTGTTCGCTGAGGCCTGAATGAAAAAAATTGCAGATCATATTGACCAGAATTCAGAATATTGAGAAGTGATCTTGATAAACTATGTAAGATATTTAGATAACTTGATGGGCACATTCTTGGAGGGGGTTACTTTGACTGTGAAATCTAAAGCTAGATAATTCAATTTTATGAGAAAAAGACTGAGTAAAGTATTTCTCCTTATCATAAAAAAGTTTTATGAATCTTTGGAACACTCTGCCCAGAGGGCTATGGATACTCAGTTACAGAATATATTCAAGGAAGAGAATGAGATTCAAGGGAGAGGAAGAGATTTTTTTGGTTAGGATAGTATTCAGGGACATGGAATGGTGTGGGAAGATGGAAGTTGATCACAGTTCAGCACTAATTTTGAGTAACACACACAACTCAAGTCAGGCAGCATCTAATGAGGGAAATTTATTCTGATGGGGGCTCTCAGACTAGAACATTGACTGGTCATTTCCCTTCATAGATGCTGTCTGACCTGCTGAGTTCCCCCACCACCATGTAAGTGTTGCTCAAGACTTCCAGCATCTACAGAACCTCTCGTGTCTCAAGTTACTTTATTGATTAACATCTTCTCTAGTTCCTTACATTTTACTATTACAATTCGAAACGTTTTCATTGGGGAAATGATGAACATAAATTAGTGAAATGCAGTCTATGTACCATAGTAGCTACTAAGGTCTAAGAAGTGAACGAAGACCACCTGGTACAAATGGTTCTAGAATACTTCCAAAAACCACACCTCCAACTTTATTGCCAAGCTAAAACTCACGGGCAGCTTTTAGATGAAATGTGAAAGAAATATTGTCATGGCCAAGAAAAAGAGAAGCAAAACAAAGAATCAATTGATATAAAAAATAATTTTTATAGTAAGTGGAAAAATATTTGGATTGCAAACATCATGAAAGTTAAATGCTGGAAAGAAAAATGATGTGTTCCCTGCATAACTGGTGACCTTAAAACATCTGTAAAAATCCACAAAAAACACTTGAATACTGTAATATTAGTTCTGAATGCTCAAGTACATGATTAAAATTTCCCCTCTCCATGTGAGTGAAGGCTGAATATATGGAACATTAGGTATGATTTCAGAGTAATCCATTCGAGAACGTACAGACCTGTGCACAAGATCTGTGAGGAGCTCAAACAAGGTGTGCAGTTTATTCAAGGGCTATGTGGAACTTTTTAATAAACGCTTTGGCATCCCAAAAATAGTGAGTCACATAATGCAATCTTTAAAGGGCCGACAGACTAAAAATAACAATCATTGATCACAACTAGTACTACCTTTACTAAAAGCATTAAAGTTAAAAGTTGAAAGTTACAATTGAAAAGTCATATCACAATCTATGTACACTCAGTGGCCACTTTATTATGTACACCTGCTTGTTAATGCAAATATCTAATCATCCAATCATGTGGCAGCAACTCAATGCATAAACACATGGTGAAAAGGTTTAGCTGTTGTTCAAACCAAACATCAGAATCAGGAAGAAATGTGACCTAAGTGGCTTTGACCGTGGAATAATTGTTGGTGCCAGATGAGATGGTTTGGATCTCTCAGAAACTGCTGATGTCCTGGGATTTTTATGCACTAGAGCTTATAGTGGATGGTACAAAAAAGCACAAAGCATCCAGTGAGCAGTTGTGGGTGAAAACTCCTTGTTAATGAGAGAGGTCAGAGGAGAATGGCCAGACTGGTTCAAGCTGACAGGAAGGTGACAATATCTCAAAAACATGTTACAACAGTGATGTGTAAAAGAGCCCCTCTGAACGTACGACATGTCAAACCTTGAAGTGTATGGGCTACGCCAGCAGAAACATGAACAAACACTCAGTGGACACTTTATTAGGCATGAACTACCTAATGGCCACCAACTGTATAAAACATATACACATTTACTAATTCCCATGGTTATTTTGGTTGAATCATTTACAGAGTGTTCCTGTTAGATAACTCAAAGGAAGAAAGGATATGGGATTTTTCCCCAGGTCATAATTGGCAGAAGATGTTCACAAGTGATCTTGCAAGAAATCATGGGTGTAGATGACCCAAACCTGTTTACCCAAAGTTTAGTTAGTCCTGACGAAGGGTCTCGGCCCGAAACGTTGACTGTACCTCTTCCTAGAGATGCTGCCAGGCCTGCTGCATTCACCAGCAACTTTTATGTATGTTGTTATCCAAAGTTTAAAGTGATGTCCATATCAGTGCCACAGGATGTTAGAACATTCCACTAAACATGAGGAAATCTGCAGATGCTGGAATTTCAAGCCACAAACATAAAAATTGCTGGTGAACTCAGCAGGCCAGGCAGCATCTCTAGGAAGAGGTACAGTCGATGTTTTGGGCCGAGACCCTTCGTCAGGACTAACTGAAAGAAAAGCTAGTAAGAGATTTGAAAGTGGGAGGGGGAGGGGGAGATCCAAAATGATAGGAGAAGACAGGAGGGGGAGGGATGGAGCCAAGAGCTGGACAGATGATTGGCAAAAAGGATATGAGAGGATCATGGGACGGGAGGCCTAGGGAGAAAGAAAGGTGGGGTGGGAAGCCCAGGGGATGGGCAAGGGGAAAAGTGAGAGGGACAGAGGGAGAAAAAGGAGAGAGAGAAAAAGAATGTGTGTATATAAATAAATAATGGATGGGGTATGAGGGGGAGGTGGGGCATTTCCTTGTGTTTGAGCGATAATAGAGCGTCACTAACCTGATAATCAGAGAAAACAAACCTTGGAACAATTTGGCTCCACATATTTATAGAGTGATTTGAATGTGTTGAACTGTAGAGAACTCCTCACATGTAACTCAACCCACATTAACATGTCGTCAGAATTTAACACGTTAGTTTAACACCCTTGTTTAACAAACTAGGAACATTTAGTGAGGGTGCAGTGGTGTGACTCGTAGAGCTGCTTCCTCACAGCTCCAGTAACCTGGTACAATCCACATCTCTGGTGATGCATGTCTGGAGTTTGCACAGTCTGTGACAGTGTGTAGCTTTATAATAATGTGCAGGCTGTTAGTTTAATTAGTTAATTATGTCAAGGTCAATGATAGAAATTGGAGAGTTAAAGGAAATATGGAAGTGTTAAAATAAACTTTTATGTAGATAAGTAATTGAAAAATCTGGAAAGTTATGAAAATACTATCTACCGATTTTTGTACCCAAATGAATAATTCACACAGGCCTTGGCCTGAAATGTCGACCGTGCTTTTTTCCATAGATGCTGCCTGGCCTGCTGAGTTTCTCCAGTATTTTGTAGATTGGGTTTCCAGCATTTGTAGATTTCCTCTTGTTTCTGAGTAATTCACAAATCAAGTAAGCAATACACTGTTCTAGGGGAGATGCTTTACTAAATATACAGTGGCATGCAAAAGTTTGGGCACTCAGGTCAAAATTTCTGTTACTGTGAATAGCTAAACGAGTAAAAGATGACCTGATTTTCAAAAGGCATAAAGTTAAAGATGACACATTTCTTTAATATTCTGAACAAGATTACTTTTTTATTTCCATCTTTTACAGTTTCAAAATAACAAAAAAGGGAAAAAAGCAAAAGTTTGGGCACCCTGCATGGTCAGTACTTAGTAACACCCCCTTTGGCAAGTATCACAGCTTGTAAACGCTTTCTGTAGCCAGCGAGTCTTTCAATTCTTGTTTGGAGGATTTTCGCCCATTCTTCCTTGCAAAAGGCTTCTAGTTCTGTGAGATTCTTGGGCCGTCTTGCATGCACTGCTTTTTTTGAGGTCTATCCTCAGATTTCCGGTGATGTTTAGGTCGGGGGACTGTGAGGGCCATGGCAAAACCTTCAGCTTGCGCCTCTTGAGGTAGTCCATTGTGGATTTTGAGGTGTGTTTAGGATCATTATCCTGTTGTAGAAGCCATCCTCTTTTCATCATCTTTTTTACAGACGGTGTGATGTTTGCTTCCAGAATTTGCTTGTATTTAATTGAATTCATTCTTCCCTCTACCAGTGAAAGGTTCCCTGTGCCACTGGCTGCAACACAAGCCCAAAGCATGATCGATCCACCCCCGTGCTTAACAGTTGGAGAGGTGTTCTTTTCATGAAATTCTGCACCCTTTATTCTCCAAACATACTCATTGTGGCCAAAAAGTTCTATTTTAACTTCATCAGTCCACAGGACTTGTTTCCAAAATGCATCAGGCTTGTTTAAGTGTTCCTTTGCAAACTTCTGATGCTGAATTTTGTGGCGAGGAAGCAGGAAAGGTTTTCTTCTGATGACTCTTCCATGAAGGTCATATTTGTGCAGGTGTCGCTGCACAGTAGAATAGTGCACCACCACTCCAGAGTCTGCTGAATCTTCCTGAAGGTCTTTTGCAGTCAAACAGGGGTTTTGATTTGCCTTTCTAGCAATCCGATGAGCAGTTCTCTCGGAAAGTTTTCTTGGTTTTCCAGACCTCAACTTGACCTCTACTATTCCTGTTAACTGCCATTTCTTAATTACATTACGAACTGAGGAAATGGCTACCTGAAAATACTTTGCTACCTTCTTATAGCCTTCTGCTTTGTGGGCATTATTTGTTTTAATTTTCAGAGTACTAGGCAGTTGCTTAGAGGAGCCCATGGCTGCCGATTGTTGGGACAAGGTTTGAGGAGTCAGGGTATTTATAAAGCTTTGAAATTTGCATCACCGGGCCTTTCCTAACGATGACTGTGAACAAGCCATAGCCCTAACAAACTAATTAAGGTCTGAGACCTTGGTAAAAGTTATCTGAGAGCTCAAATCTCTTGGGGTGCCCAAACTTTTGCATAGTGCTCCTCTCCTTTTTTTCACTCTAAAATTGTACAAAACAAAAATAATACACTAATCTTGCTTAAAATGTTGAGAAGAATGTTTCATCTTTAACTTCATGACTTTTGGAGATCAGTTCATCTTCTATTCACTCAACTATTCCCAGTAACAGAAATTTTGACCGGGGTGCCCAAACATTTGCATGCCACTGAACTGTATTATCCTTTCTTTGTGCACCAGAAAGAATAAAGGAATAGAACCTTTGCAGTCTGGCAGACGTTCTCCTCGGACCACTGCTACTCTCACAGAAATGATGGATTCACTTCTTTGGTTGATCTTACACTCTGAAGTAAGCAACTATGTGACACTTCTCTGATCTCAAGAAACACAAGAGCGTAAGAAGATAGAAATAGAATATCCTCCCAGTTCCTCTAAATCTGCCTTGACATTCAATATGCTCATGGCTATTCCTTACTGGCCTCAACCCCTGTGCTTCTTCTTTTTAACCCTCAATCTTTCAATTATTCATCCATCTTTATTTTAAATATTTCTAATGATCTACCCTCCAGCACCTTCTAAGGCAGAGAATTCCAGAGAATCACTATTGTTTGAGAGAAGAAATTTCTCTCCTCTTCTTATCACTGTACCCTCCTTCAATACCCTTGCACAAATGAAAACATCTCAACATCTACTTTATAAAACCCTCTTAGGGTTTTGTAAGGTTGAATAAGGTTCCTCTCATTAACAGCCTGGTGTATCTCTTTTGGATGACCTTCAATGCTACTGCATTCTTTTTAGCTAAGGGACTGTAGATGTGAAACCAGTACAACTCTAACAAAACCTTCTTATTTTTAAACTCCAACCCCTCCTCATTAAAAGCTAAAATGCTATTTGCTCTCTTACCTAGTTTTTGGACTTATCTGCTAACTTGTTATGATTCATGAACAAGATAATCTAAATCCATTTACACATCATTTATTTGCAGTCTTTCAATATTTAGATAATATTCTTCCTTTTGATTCTTCTTACCAAAGGACATGACCTCACACTTTTCCACATTAAACTCCATTTATTAGATTTTCACACAATCACTAACCTATTGACATCCCATTGCAGAATCACAATATCCTTATCACAACATTAACTTTCACTTATTTTTGTATCACCAGCAAACTTATCCTTTGAGGTAAGTTTGATGGCTCTGGCATGTACTCACTCGAATTCAGCAGAGTGAGGGGTGACATCATTGAAACATATCAAATAGTAAAGCCCTTGATAGAGTGGATGTGGAGAGGATGTTTCCTATGGTAGGAGAGTCAAAGACCAGAGGTCACAGCCTCAGAATAGAGGAGCATCCTTTTAGAATGGAGATGCGGAGGAACTTCTTTAGCTGGAGAGAGGTGAATCTGTAGAATTCCTTGTCACAGGCAGTTGTGGCAAGATGGCGCCAGTCAAGATGGTGTGCGCGTACAACATTACTTTGGTTGACATCTTCTGGATAGATCATGAAACCATATTTTTCACTTCTTTTACCTCTTTTATGTTTGTTTTGTCTCTTGAATGTGATCCTGGAACTGTTGGAGACTGCGTTTTGCTGTTTTGGGATCGTTTGGGTGCTTCAGTGTTCTATAGTCTCCAAGCGGCAGAGACGGTATGAGTGAACCTTGTGGTGAGAAGGCTGCACAATGGCGTGCGAGCCGATGCTTGATCCCATTTCACCAATTATAGCTTCCATTGTTTGCCAATTAAAACGAGAAGGGCAATTAAAACATCAAGGCACGTGTGGAAGTTTGGAGATCGTTTGAGTGCTTCAGCACTCTGCAGTCTCCGAGAGGCAGCAACAGCATGGGCGAACCTCATCATGGGCAGGTTGCAGGATAGGGTGAAGCTGAGGTTTGCTCCTTTTGCCAAGTAAAGCCTCCATTGTTTGCTGATTAAAGTGATGAGGGAGACTGAAGCATCATAGTGAGTGCAGAGGGTAAGCGCTGGCTGCTTGCCTTTTGATTGGTTGCTATGTGTCACAGAGGGGAGAGCCTATGTGCCTGGAAGGTGTTGCCCAGGTTTTTTCTGCGTTTTGGATGTGGACTTGGACCATAGACTCTTCAGTCTTATAGTTTTTATACTGTGTTTTTTCATTCAATATACTCGTTTTTTTTGTGCAGGGAGTGGGGATTTGGGGGTCAATGTGCTTGATCCATTTTGTTCACTTTTTTGTGTGAGAAGAGGAATTTGGGGATCAATGTACCAGATCTGTTTTGTTCAGTTTTTGTGCGGGAGGAGGGATTAGAGGGTGTATGTGCCTGTTCCATTTTTGGTTGTTTCTTTTTATGTGCGGAGGTGGGATTTGTGGTTAATGATTGTGGTGCCTTTCTTTTCTTTCTTGGTTTCACAGCTATCTGGAGAATTGAAGCATTTCGGAGTTATATACTTTGATAGATAATGAATGAACCTTTGAACCTTAGAGCTGTGGAGGCCAAGTCTTTATGTATATTTAAGGTGCGGTTGATAGATTCTTGCTTGTTCAGGGTATGAAGAGATAAGGGGAGAAGGCAGGAGATTGGGTGTCTGAGAGGAAAATTAGATCAGTCATGATGTGCAGAGCAAACTCGATGGGCCTATTTCTTTCTCCAGGTCATTAATGTAAATAGTTAATAACTGAGGACTGAGAACTCCTCTCTCAGAGAGAATTGACTCCTTATTAAGTATTCAACTGAAGAATATAACTCTAATATATATTTCAGAGGAAAGTGACAAAATGGTTTGGCATAATTCTGGACCAAACTGCAATCATGGAAGGGTACTCAACAGCTGTGGCAGGGCTTGAATGCTCTCACCTTGTGCAAAGTAAAACCAATTGGCATATGTGACAACGAGGTTTTACTCCCAGATGAGTTCAATGCCTTTTATACTCGCTTTGACTGACAAAACTTGGAGGCAACTTCACGAGTTCCCACAGCCCCCCACAACCCTTTGATTTCAGTTTCCGAGGCTAATATGAGAGCACTCTTCAGGAGAGTGAACCCCTGGAAAACATCCTGATGGGGTACCTGGTGGAGCACTTAAGAACTGTGCTGATCAACTGGCTGGAGAGTTCACTGATATATTTAACCTCTCACTTTGGCAGTCTGAAGTACTTGCCTGATTCAAGCAGACTTCAATTATACCAGTGCCTAAGAAGAACATGGTAACCTGCCTCAACAACTATCATCCAGGAGCACATACATCCACTGTGATGAAGAATTCTGACAGGTTGGCAATGAAATATATCAACCCCTGCCTGAGAAGCAACTTGGATCACACAACATCACACAAACCAATCTTCCGTCTCTGGGCTCACTTTACACCGCACACTGTCGGAGCAGTGCTGCCTGGATAATCAAAGACACGACCCACCTAGCCAACACACTTTTCATCCCTCTTCCCTCCGGGAGAAGGCTCAGGAGCTTGAAGACTCATACGGCCAGATTTGGGAACAGCTTCTTTCCAACTGTGATAAGACTGCTGAACGGATCCTGAGCCGGATCTGGGCCGTACCCTCCAAATATCCGGAACTGCCTCTCAGGTTTTTTTGCACTACCTTACTTTCCCTATTCTATTTTCTATTTATGATCTATAATTTAAATTTTTAATATTTACTATCGATTTATACTCCAGGGAGCACGAAGAGCAGAATCAAATATCGCTGTCAACAACAGGAATTCTGCAGATGCTGGAAAGGTCAAGCAACACACATCAAAGTTGCTGGTGAATGCAGCAGGCCGGGCAGCATCTCTAGGAAGAGGTACAGTCGACGTTTCAGGCCGGGACCCTTCATCAGGACTAACTGAAGGAAGGGTTAGTAAGAGGTTTGAAAGTGGGAGGGGGAGGTGGTGATCCAAAATGATAGGAGAAGACAAGAGGGGGAGGGATGGAACCAAGAGCTGGACAAGTGATTGGCAAAGGGGATAGGAGAGGATCATGGGACAGGAGGTCAGGGGAGAAAGACAAGGCGGGAGGGGAACCCAGAGGATGGGCAAGGGGTATAGTCAGAGGGACAGAGGGAGAAAAAGGAGAGTGAGAGAAAGAATGTGTGTATAAAAATAAATAACGGATGGGGTACGAGGGGGAGGTGGGGCATTAGCGGAAGTTAGAGAAGTCGATGTTCATGCCGTCAGGTTGGAGGCTACCCAGATGGAATATAAGGTGTTGTTCCTCCAACCTGAGTGTGGCTTCATCTTTACAGTAGAGGAGGCTGTGGATAGACATGTCAGAATGGGAAAGCAGAGAGAGGGGGGGAGGGAAAGATGCATCTCCCCCATTTCACGTAAACGCATCTCCCCATTTCACGTAAATCGCATCTCCCCCATTTCACGTACATCTGCTCTCACTCCATCCTCCCACCACCCCACTAGGAATAGGGTTCCCCTGGTCCTCACCTACCACCCCACCAGCCTCCGGGTCCAACATATTATTCTCCGTAACTTCCGCCACCTCCAACGGGATCCCAGCACTAAGCACATCTTTCCCTCCCCCCGCCTCTGCTTTCTGCAGGGATCGCCCCCTACGCGACTCCCTTGTCCATTCGTACCCCATCCCTCCCCACTGATCTCCCTCCTGGCACTTATCTTTGTAAGCGGAACAAGTGCTACACATGCCCTTACACTTCCTCCCTTACCACCATTCAGGGCCCCAGACAGTCCTTCCAGGTGAGGCGACACTTCACCTGTGAGTCGGCTGGGGTGATATACTGCGTCCGGTGCTCCCAATGTGGCCTTCTATACATTGGCGAGACCCGACGCAGACTGGGAGACCGCTTTGCTGAACACCTACGCTCTGTCCACCAGAGAAGGCAGGATCTCCCAGAGGCCACACATTTTAATTCCACATCCCATTCCCATTCTGACATGTCTATCCACGGCCACCTCTACTGTAAAGATGAAGCCACACTCAGGTTGGAGGAACAACACCTTATATTCCGTCTGGGTAGCCTCCAACCTGATGGCATGAACATCGACTTCTCTAACTTCCGTTAATTCCCCACCTCCCCCTCGTACCCCATCCGTTATTTATTTTTATACACATATTCTTTCTCTCTCTCTCCTTTTTCTCCCTCTGTCCCTCTGACTATACCCCTTGCCCATCCTTTGGGTTCCCCCCCTTGTCTTTCTCCCCTGACCTCCTGTCCCATGATCCTCTCATATCCCCTTTGCCAATCACCTGTCCAGCTCTTGGCTCTATCCCTGCCCCTCCTGTCTTTTCCTATCATTTTGGATCTCCCCCTCCCCCTCCCACTTTCAAATCTCTCACTAACTCTTCCTTCAGTTAGTCCTGACGAAGGGTCTTGGCCTGAAACGTCGACTGTACCTCTTCCTAGAGATGCTGCCTGGCCTGCTGCATTCACCAGCAACTTTGATGTGTGTTGCTCAAATATGGCTGTGATGATTGAACACTCTAGTATCAATTGGTGACAATAAAGTATAAAGTATCCGCTCCAATTTGTTTACCTTCACAACAGGTCAACAGTAGGTTGTTTATTGGCTCTTTACTCAACATAGAGCACTTGGACTGCAAAGATGCATACATCAGGATGCTCTTCATTGACTACAGCTCTGCATTTAGTACTATCACCCCTCCAAACTAATCAATAAGCTCCAAGACCCAGGCCTTAATACCTCTTTGTGCAACTGTATCTTCAATTTCCTCAGTTGCAAACTCCAGTCACAATATCTCCGCCACCATCTCCATCAGCACTGGTGAACCACAAGGCTGTGTGCTTAACCCACTTCCCTACTTGTTTTATACTTATGACTGAGCCTCAGCACAGCTCCAATGCCATATTTAAGCCTGCTAATGACACCACTGCCATTGGCCAAATCAAAAGTAGTGACAAATCAACATATAGGAGTGAGATTGAAGATCTGGCTGAGTGGTGCCAGAACAACAACCTATAACTCAAGGTCGGCAAGACCAAGGAGCTGATTAATGATGACAGGAGGAGGGGGAAACTGGAGGTCAACGAGACAGTTCTCATCGAGGGAGTAGAAGAGGAGGAGGTGAGCAAGTTCAAATTCCTTGGCATTATCATTTTAGAGCAGGGATTCACAACCCGCGGTACACGACCGCTTGCTTAATGGTATTTTTCCATTGCATAAAAAAGGTTGCGAACACCAGTTGTAGAGGATCTGTCCTGGATCCAATAAATAAGTGCCATTACAAAGAAAGTGGGACAGTACCTTTACTTCCTTAGAAGTTTGTGGAAGATTTGGCATAACATCTAAGACTCTGACAAACTTCTGTAGATGTGCACTGCAGAGCTTCTTCAGTATGCCATGGAAACATCAATGCCCTTGAATGGGAAAGGCCGACAAAAAGTAGTGGATACAGCCTAGTCCATCTACAAGGAGCGCTATCGCAGGAAAGCAGAATCCATCATCAAGGATCTCCACTATCCAGGCTGTGCTATCTTCTCACTACTCCCATTGGGGGGGGGGCGGGGGGTTGGGGTTTGTGCGTTTTTGCTTATTTTTCTTTCCATGGTGCGGGGGGGGGGAGGAATTTATGCCTTTCTTTCAACTACTTCTACGGTTTTTCTGTATTTTATGGCTACCTGGAGAAGATAAATCTCAGAGTTGTATACTTTGATAATAAAATGAAGCTTTGAGCCTTTGAAAATGAATCTTAGGCTTTTATGTGGTGGGATATACATACGTTGATGATAAATTTGCTTTGAACTTTGAGTTCTGAATCTCAACAAATCTGCACCAGAACATGGATGAGTATTCTTTCTGGGTTTTCCAAATTTTGGGACATATCTGAATAAGATTTTCTTCTCTTTTCCAAGTCCTCATTGTCCCACATATTCACTACCTTTCTTGTTGCAAAGTAAGTGGATATTTGAACTTTTTAAAGATCACTCATGGCAACTGTTATGCTGACTGTGTGAAGTTCCCGTAGACCCAGTGGGGATCCGGGATCCAGTTTAGAATAACTCCTGGTCCTCAAGGTATTTCTGCAACAGTGTTTAAGATTTTTTGCCTTTGACATTTATCCATCTGGAACAACTTTGTTGCAGAAAGTCATTGTGGTTTACAGAGATTTCTTTGCTGAAATGTGTCAAAACCATAACTCAGAATAAATGCCTTTGATGTGAGCCCAGATCTCACTAGAGCCAAGGTTGCTGCTTTTACTTCTTGCCTGTATGTTTTTCCACGGTCTTGAAGTTTGTTCACTCATAAAATTTGTAATCATTCACTTGTTAAATTGAATGATAATGTTCCAATTGTGGCAGCACAGGCCATCTGCTCGAATTAAATTCTTTGTTCCAAGTCTCTCCCAGGAATGGCCCAGTACAAACATTTTGGAATTTAAATACTTAATCAACTCTTTATTGCTGACCGTATCGGAAAGTCACAATGGATCGTACTGACATAATTATTTTTCCTTTGACTGGCTATCAATATTTAACCACTGAAAGAAATATTGTCTCTATTTCACATATTGACATTAGAAATGATATTGTATTGAGTACATTAACCAGTGTGATGGAGGTAAATTTCTATCCACTGATTGAGGTAATTTCCAAATATTTAAAACCTTGTTTTAATCTTGCTAGAATGGCACTGTGCCGATTGTACTTGAAACTGCTAGGTCAGGTATTGCATAATAATTAGGATAGATGAGTTTCTGGGGCCAGATGGGATATATCCCAGGTTGCTGCAGGAAGAGAAGGAAGACATTGCTGCACCTTTGGCGATGATCTTTGCATCCTCACTGGCCACAGGAGTACCAGATGATTGAAGGGTGGCAAATGTAACTCCTTTGTTCAAGAAAGGCAGTAGGGATAATCTGGGAACCGTAAACCAGTGAGTCTAATTTCAGTGGTGGGCAAATTATTGGAGAAGTTTCATAGAGACAGGATTTATGAGCATTTGGAGAATAAAAGTCTGATAAGGGATACTCAGAATGGCTTTGCGAAAGCAGGCCATGCCTCACGAGCTTGACTGAGTTCTTTGAGGAAGTAACAAAACACATTGATAAAGGTTGAGTAGTGGATGTGGTGTATATAAATTTTAGTAAGGATTTGAAAAGTTCCCGATGGTAGGCTTATTTAGAAAGCCAGAAGATGTAAGATCTAGGGAAACTTGGTTGTTGAATTGGCTTGCCCATAGAAGGCAGAGGGTGGAAGCAGATGAAACATATTCTGCATGGATGTTCCACAGAGATATGTTCTGGGATCCCTGTTCTTTGAGATTTTTAGAAATAACTTGGATGAGGAAGTGGAAAGGTGGATTAGTAAATTTGGAGATGACATGAAGGTTGGTAGTATTGAAGATTGTTAAGGATTGCAATGGGACATTGACAGGATGCAGAGCTGGGCTGAAAAGTGGCAGATGGAGTTCAACATGAGAAAGTGTGAAGTCATTCACTTTGGAAGATCACATCCATAGATCTTCCAAAGTTACCATGAAAGTTCATTGGGCAAACGGAATGGTGGTCTTCATAAATTGGGGGATTGAGTTCAAGAGCTGTGAGTTTATGTTGCGGCTCTGTAAAACCCTGGTTACACCACACTTGGAATATTATGTTCAATTCTGGTTACCTGATGTTAGCGAAACTGTAGAAGCTTTAGAGAGGGTGCAGAGGAGATTTACCATGATGCTGCTTGGATTGGAGAGCATGTCTTATGAGGGTAGGTTTAGTGAGATAGACTTTTCTCTTTGGATTGAAGGAGGATGAGAAGTGACTTGGTAGAGGTGTACAAGATGATAAAAGGCATAGATTGAATGGACAGCCAGAGACTTTTCCCATGGTGAAAATGGCTAACATGAGACAGTATAGTTTTAAGGTGACTGGAAGCAAGTATAAGGGGGATTTCAGAGGTAATTTTTTTACAAAGAGTGTGGTGGATGTGTGGAACATGCTGCCAGGGGTGGTGGTAGAACCAAATTCATTAGAGCCATTTAAGAGAAAGGAAAGAGGTAGATACCAGAATAAGGAGGTGGGTATTGGTTCTGGCAACAAATTAACCAAAGGAGAAGGGAAGCTTGTGAGTCCACAGGGAAATATTGTATTCAGTACCCTGGAGTACAGGTGGCTGTTAGGGAAATCTGACGGTGGTCCCATCCTCATATTGTTGTTAAGGATGACAAGCATATTGAAGGTTCAGAAATAGACAGATGATTCAAATGAGACACCTTGGGGAGCTGTTCTCAATATTCTTCATTATACAATAGTAATAGGAGGTTGTTGATGTTCTTCCTTATGCATTCTTGTTGCTGAAGATCAGTCGCTTGGTTAAATTAAAGTTATACAGCCTCACAGCATTTCACTATATATAGGAAAACAGTTAAGGCTGTACAATAAAGCCCCTTCTCTGAATGACCCAGATATCAGAAGCATTACTTGACTGCACCACCCCATTGGTTTCCTCCATTATAATTCTGCTGGTATCATCATGCAGTTTTTAATAGTAGAGACATGAGACTAAGAGACAAACAATCTGTTAGAGAAACTCAGTGGCTTGATCTGTTGGGAGTAAGGAATTGTCAATGTTTCAGGTTAAAACCAGCATCAGGACACAAAATTCCAACAATTCTTCTTCCCCCCACCATAAATGCCACTTGACCAGCTGTGTTTTTCCAGAAATCTTTTGCTCCAGTTTTTCATAGCGGACCATTCTGCATCTGTGCCTAAAATATATGAATGAGTTTTCTATTTCTTCGGATTCACTGGTTTCTAACCTGATTGGGTGAGATGACAACTTGGACAGAGAAAAGGTATGATAGAAAGATTGATGAATCCTGACTATTGCAAGGAATCCAAGCAAAGACCTCCAATACACATTGCCTTTGGTTACAGCTAAGCTGGGGCAGGGTTGAGAGAAAATGCCAGCTTATAATAGATGGAGTGCACTCTTCAATTTAAATGCACAATTGAGAACATCCTGACTGGCTGCATCACTGCCTGGTATGGGAACTGTAATTCCCTCAATCACCGGGGACACGAGTCACCACAACCACAAACTGTTCCATCTGCTACCATCCAGGAAATGGTACTGCAGCATAAAAGCCAGGACCAGCAGGCTCTGGGACAGCTTCTTCCATCAGGCCAGCAGACTGATTAATTCACGCTGATGCAACTGTATTTCTATGCTAAATTGACTGTCCTGTCATACATACTATTTATTACAAATTACTATAAATTGCACATTGCACATTTAGACGGAGATGTAATGTAAAAATTTTTACTCTTCATGTATGTGAAGGATGTAAGAAATAAAGTCAATTCAATTCAATACACCTTTTTATCTCCAGTTAATTTACTGCCTGACCCATCATGATGGTTGACCTTTAGAACATTGGCAAATCATGCAGTGCAGACAAAGTGGTCTCACTCATCAGTGCTCTAATCCTGGAAAATGTGATACATATTCCCTTGGAGTCTTCACATTGATGGCAATGAACTATTGAGATTACCCTGATGAAGCTTGGAACAACCATGTATCATAAGGTAAAAGGGTAGTGATGATTCACACTGCCACACTTGGCACTTGTTATGCTCAAACTTGAGAGTCCAGTACCAGGAGCAACATATGACTACGTAAGACTGGAATGGATGTTGATATATCAGCTCCCTTGAAGTTGCTTTTACTAACCTCCCTAGAATGTGGTAGAAATCTTGTTTGTTTGAATAAATTAGTTTTCCACTGAAGTTACTGAGGTTTAGCATTCAAAGAAAATTTATTATCTAAGTATGCATAGGTTACAATATAGCACCTTGACATTCATTTTCTCAAGTTAAGAAGGTGCAAAGCCTTGCTAGTTATAAAATTGTAATGAGCCTAATGCCCTTTACCTTGATGAAGTTATACACACAAAATATAAATTAAAAACCTAATTGCAGATACTTAAGTTGAAGTTGCCATTTTCAGTTGCCCTTATTCATCAAGGGTTGTTCATAATACGGAGTGCTGACATGATGTTTGCAACAGGCAGATGAATTTCCTTACTAAAGGTTGGTTACCATGTTTATTTTCAAGCTTCCACCCACCAACATGGTTAACCTACCTGAACAACATTTCTCTATTAAAACTGATACAGTACCGCTCTTGAATAACATAGTTTTTAATTCCATTTTACTATGTGGAGCACCATTCAAAGTATTTGACATTGCATGAAATGCTCCCAGCTTTAATGCTGAACTTGTTTTTGGTTAGTTATTACAGTTACTCGTGTATTTTCAAAGGGAGAGAGATTTAGCTGCTGAAGTTTTCAAAGAATCGACATTACCAGCAAAGACAACAGGAACATTTTGTTTGACACGTTAGATTGGGATTACATCTGCATATGAAGTGACAGAATATTTTTGCAATTGAATTGTGAATTCGATGTGAAGCTAGCCCCTGATCCTCCTCATAGGTAGCTTCATAATTTCGCAAACACGAGGAATTCTGCAGATGCTGGAAATTCAAGCAACACACATCAAAGTTGCTGGTGAATGCAACAGGTCAGGCAGCATCTCTAGGAAGAGGTACAGTCGACGTTTCAGGCCGGGACCCTTCGTCAGGACTAACTGAAGGAAGAGTTAGTAAGAGATTTGAAAGTGGGAGGGGGAGGGGGAGATCCAAAATGATAGGAAAAGACAGCGGGGGAGGGATGGAGCCAAGAGCTGGACAGGTGATTGGCAAAAGGGATATAAGAGGATCATGGGACAGGAGGCCCAGGGAGAAGGAAAAAGGTGGGGGTGGGGGAACCCGGAGGATGGGTTCTCCCTCTGTCCCTCTGACTATACCCCTTGCCCATCCTCTGGGTTTTCCCCCCATCCCCCTTTTTCCTTCTCCCTGGGCCTCTTGTCCCATGATCCTCTCATATCCCTTTTGCCAATCACTTGTCCAGCTCCTGGCTCCATCCTTCCCCCTCCTGTCTTCTCCTATCATTTTGGATCTCCCCCTCCCCCTCCCACTTTCAAATCTCTTACTAGCTCTTCCTTCAGTTAGTCCTGATGAAGGGTCCCGGCCTGAAACGTCGACTGTACCTCTTCCTAGAGATGCTGCCTGACCTGCTGCGTTCACCAGCAACTTTGATGTGTGTAGCTTCATAATTTGATGGATTGAGTGTATGATGTTTAGTGTCTGGATCCAGACTAGAATGGTGGGCACTGGGTGGAGTCCCAATGCTGTGCTACCATGTATCCATCCAACAGCTTGTGTAAGACCAAATTCATTGACTTCTGTTGGAAGAGGAGCCGAACCATGATCACCTTCATGGTTTACACTGGGAAAAGCTTGGTTTCAGGTTCTGGCTACTCCTGACGATGTTGAATGGTGGAGGTCATGAATTCAGAATAAGGGATCATTTGGTTGTTCAGTGTTATTAATGCTGACCATCAAATTACTGGATTGTTATAAAACCCCAGAGTTATTAACACCATCCGTTGGAACAACTAGAGTGATTAGCTCTCTGGAAATGTCACGAAGAGTTTACAAAATGGGACAGTATCAGAAAGAATAATGCAAATATGTGCTAATAGAAGATGTATACTTGAAAAATGAGTGGGGCTTGGTAATTTGGTTTTGCTTCTCAAAGTTGGACATGGTAAGGTGAAACTTGGATGAACGTTCTCAATATTGAGGAACTTGCTGTTTGAGGAACTCAGCTAACAAGAGTGTGAGCAAGCCTTGTTGAGTAACCTCCAAAGACAACACTTGTGACAGTGAGTAATATACAGTATCATCACATTTAAAATTTTTGTTCAAGAAAGGAAGGGATAAGGCCCTGAATAAAGATTACAATTATCAAGAGATCAACTAATCAGAAATGTGGTTCTCATTTAATTGGGTCTGGTTTTGATGGGAGCTTGCATCATAATAACAGGATGTGTTCTATTAATAACGGCCAGACCATCTGGCCTGCTGCCCATAGTTGTCATCTATTATATTCTTGTGGCCATTCTTACTTCAGGTGGACCTATAGTTCTGAATGGACATTGAGCAGAGGCCTTACCATGGGAAATGTATGTAATGGTTCTTCTCTTGGATCCCAGACACCTTTTCAGAGGGATTTAACTATTTAATGAAAAGGAAAATAAATGCCTCAAAGTGCTTTTAAGTACCAGAAATGAATTAAAAAGATGAAAACATTAAAAAATTGAAATGAAAAATGAAATATCCATTGACCCAATCAGCTGCATCAGGATCTGATCTGCAGTTCATCTCTGACTTCCATTCTGCAATATGGATGTCAGCAGTGAGCTGATTTGTAGACTGCAGCTGACTAATTGTCTTCTATGGAAATAAAGGTTGAAGAACAGCACAATCCAGTTCATCATGTAAAATTATTGAATTTGCAGAGTAATTGAATTGCTCCAAGCTTTGCTGATTAGTGAATCACCCATTTGTTAGCCTGATCAAATTAGTCGTCAGGTTAAAATGATAACAACTGGGTTTTTGTGCTTTGTTTTCCAGGATGTAATTGATTATTGAAGGCAACTAACTCTGTGTGCATGGAAGCTCAGAGTATTGTAAATATTTACTGGCATCCCCTTATGATGGGTGGCTTGGAAAAGGATCAGATGGACTAAGTGTAATATCTGGCATTTGTTATATCAGGACTGAAATCGCAACCATTTTGGACACTGGTAAGCAAGACAACATTTTACGAATCACAAACAAGAGAAAATCTGCAGATGCTGGAAATCCAAGCAGCACACACAAAATAAGGGTCTCAGCCCAAAATGTTGACGGTTTACTCTTTTCCATAGATGCTGCCTGGCCTGCTGAGTTCCTCCAGCATTTTGTGCGTGTTGCAACAATTTACTAACTTCCTGACACCTCATGGGGAAACTCCATGGTGTCATAAGGATGTCTAAATCATGTCAATGTCATTACTTCCATCCAGTCAGGCACTGGAAAGCCCTGTAACATCTAACCTAGAGCTGTGAGGGAATGTATTCAACTAGAGACCAATGCCTGCTTCTCTGCCACAAGTGAGTTCACTATGACAAGTTAACATCAGAAGTAGCTCATTTAAATCTCAGTGCCACACCTCAATCAATCAAACTTCTGGTAATGCCTCCCTCCTCTTTACCATTCCCCATTCCCTTTTCTCTCTGTCACCTTATCTCCTTACCTGCCCATCACCTCCCTCTGGCGCTTCTCCCCCTTTTCTTTCTTCCATGGTTTTCTATACTCTCCCATCAGATTCCCCTTCTCCAGACCTGTATCTTTTTCACCAATCAACTTCCCAGCTCTTTACTTCACCCCTCCCCCTCTCAGTTTCACCTCTCTCCTTGTGTTTCTTCCTCCTCTCCCCCCACCTTCTAATTCTAACTCCTCTTTTTTTTTCCTCCAGTCCTGATGAAGGGTCTGGGGCTGAAACATTGACTGTTTACTCTTTTTCCAGGCCGCTTAGCCTGCTGAGTTCCTCCAGCATTTTGAGTGTGTTAATGTATCATTTCTCAGCAGTGTTCAGAAATGTGGTAAATCTGGATTGTAACATTGATAGTGTTGCCCAGGAGGACCTTTATCAGATAATGAATGTGATTAATTGTGGTTTTATTGATGAAAATTATGAGTAAAGATTGAAATGGACATGAAACTAAAGTTTGAACATAACTTCAAACATTTAATTCTGGAAGATGAAACTACGGTAGATCTCACTTCCAGAAACTGCATTCAATTTTGACTATTTTTACTTTGAGTAAAGTGTTTCCCTCTGCATATTTCTGTGCTAGTCTGTTATTAAATCTGGTAATAACATTTCTCTTTGAATTGTTTTATTGTCATGAGGTTAGTGAACATTAGCTGGGTTTTCAAAATGCCTGTCTTCTAGACTGCATGGAGAAGCACAAACCAGAAATACACAAACCTTTGTGATACATCATATACGTAAACTGAGTTGTGATAAATAACTCTGCCAAATCCAGTCATTTTCAATTACACTTGACCTTTCTCATAAAGAGTAAATACTAAATCAGAATTTATTAGTGCACATTTAAAATTCTCAAATAATTCAATGTCATTCAGTCTAACAAATCCATGTTAACTAAGTAAAAATAAAATTACATAAGAAGATTGGATATAATAAGATGCACATGATGTAATTCAATCCAAATTATCAAGTATTTCTCTATTACAGAGCAATCTTCAACTTTTTTGCAGGCAATACTCATGTCAACAAAAGGTCCCAGCAGAGTATTTTGATTTGTCTGCTGATGTTTCCTTGTTGTGGACATGGTTAGCTTCTGCTTGGAACCTTGTGTTGCCATGGAAAGCTACATGGGAAAGGATGAGAGGAAACTGAAGCAATTACAGGCTTTATAGTGTTGCATATTAAATGCCACCAGCATGAATTTGGTTGGATCTCAAAATGCATTGCATGGCAGTGCCTGCTCCTCCTCCATTCAGAGGTGAGAAGAGATAGGGCATGAGTTGTGGTCCATAACAGTTGTGAAGCTTATTCAATGCTCTGAGCAACACACACACACACACACACACACACACACACACAATGCTGGAGGAACTGAGCAGGTCAGATAGCACTTATGGAGAGGAATAAACAGTCAACGTTTTGGACTCAGACCCTTCATCCTCTCTGTAAATGCTGCCTGACCTGCTGAGTTCCTCCAGCAATTTTTAATGTGCTGCTCTGGATTTCTAGTATCTCTTGTGTTTATTCAATGCCCTGTAATGGGGTGGCCAGAGATTCTAGTCCCAATGCAGATGATGGAGGGAGGAATATTCCCACCTGGAGCTAATATTGCATGAATTGACCAATTTTGCTGTTATTTTAATATCCCCAGTTTAGAGATTATTGAATATTGATAATCCTTTAATCATTTTTTTGTGATTTAGGACTCCAGTATGAGAACACATCCTCGAAAACTACAGCAGACAGCAGACACCTTCAGGACCACTCCATTTTCACACAAGTCCTAAAGATGTTGCTGATATGTGTGGAAATGGCAATATTTTAAATGGGTTGTTGCAGAAATTTGACAAAGATCGGGGTCAATATTGACTTGAACATGATGTAATTTTATTGATAATTTATCTGTAAAACACCAAGGGTAATTTTACTAAATTAAAAGCACTATATTAGGATAAATTGTAGTTTTTAAATTACAGTTTGGGCTTGATAAAGTTCCACCTGATTTAACAATTACTTGTAATACATTAGTAAAATTATTAGACAGTATATAAAGTATTCAAAACATTTCCTTTATTGGGTCTTTTATTATGAACAGACCAAACAAAACAGAATAAGTAAACTCATATTGTTTTCCTGAAGCCTGTTTCGATGCTGAAGGCAATGCATTAGGACCTGATGGTAGTTAAAAATTATCCAATCAGTTCCTGATGCAGTATCTGCGACATCAGAACATCTGCTCTGTCTCTGCAATTGGTTTCAAAAAAAGTCATTTTTATTGTAGGCCACCTGAACTCTGTGGCTGATTCTCTTCCGCTGATCTCTAAACAGTCTTTCCCAGATAATGTGATCAATATCTCTTTGGTGAGATATGCATTCCTGGCATGCATGTACTGGAATGCAGTTTTGGGAAGATTACCTTAAATGACAGACAACCACCTGAATTTATGTAATTTGAGGCAATTCTATTTCTGTATAGTATGAATAGTTTATCATTGAGTTACAGTATTTTTCCACTAAGAAATCAAGTCTAGAGATAATGTTTCAATGGCAATCTGCGATTTGTCTATCGCCACAATAGGTCAATGGCAGATCCAATCTCAGTGGCTCTTCACACGGCTTTAGACCACCTGGACAACACAAACACCTACGTCAGGATGCTGTTCATCAACTATAGCTCAGCAGTTCATACCATCATTCCCACAATCCTAATTGAGAAGTTGCAGAACCTGGGCCTCTGTACCTCCCTCTGCAATTGAATCCTTAACTTCCTAACCGGAAGACCACAATCTGTGGGGATTGGTGATGACATATCCTCCTTGCTGACGATCAACGCTGGCGCACCTCAGGGGTGTGTGCTTAACCCACTGCTCTACTCTCTATATAGAAATGACTGTGTGGTTAGGCATAGCTCAAATAACATCTATAAATTTACTGATGATACAACCATTGTTGGTAGAATCTCAGGTGGTGACAAGAGGACGTACAGGAGTGAGATATGCCAACTAGTGGAGTGGTGCCACAGCAACAACCTGGCACTCAATGTCAGTAAGACGAAAGAGCTGATTGTGGACTTCAGGATGGGTAAGGCGAAGGAACACATACCAATCCTCATAGAGGGATCAGAAGTAGAGAGAGTGAGCAGCTTCAAGTTCCCGGATGTTAAGATCTCTGAGGATCTAACCTGGTCCCAACATATCGATATTGTCAGAAAGAAGACAAGGACAGCGGCTGTACTTTATTAGGAATTTGAAGAGATTTGGCATGTCAACAAATACACTTAAAAACTCTATAGTTGTACCGTGGAGAGCATTCTGACAGGCTGCATCACTGTCTGGTATGGAGGGGCTACTGCATAGGACCGAAAGAAGCTGCAGAGGGTTGTAAATCTAGTCAGCTCCATCTTGGGTACTAGCTTGCAAAGTACCCAGGTGTCTCAGAAAGACAGTGAGAATTATTAAGGGCCTCCAGCACCCAGGGCATACCGTTTTCTCACTGTTACCATCAGGTAGGAAGTATAGAAGCCTGAAGGCACACACTCAGCGATTCAGGAACAGCTTCTTCCCCTCCACCATCCGGTTCCTAAATGGACATTGAATCTTTGGACACTACCTAAATTTTTTTGAATATACAGTATTTCTGTTTTTGCACATTAAAAAAAATCTATTCAATATACATAATTGACTTATTTGTTTATTTATTATTATTTTATTTCATTTATTATTATTATTATTTTTCTCTGCTAGATTATGTATTGCATTGAACTGCCGCTGCTAAGTTAACAAACTTCACATCAAATGCTGGTGATAATAAACCTGATTCTGATTCTGAGATCCCCCTGGGTTACAACAGGATTCTGTTCCTGAAAACCGTTCACAACCTGAACAGCGTGTAAGTAGGAAATGTGGCTGCCCGGCTATATACTTAAAGAAAAGCATAAGCCAGCGCATTAAACTCAACCATTCAGATTTCTGTGAACTGAGTTCCCACATGACAGAAGATGCCTGAAGCGCTGCCGCAGCTGGCAAATCCATCCTGCTGGCCTCCCAAATGGTCCATTGTGTGCAAGGGTTGTACATAAACCAGGTGCTCTTAACTGGGGAGGTCCTGTACAAATTGCACACAATATGAGGATAGATTTAAGCATTGTTTATTTCTGGCAATCTGTGTTTCTGCAAATATAGAGTCTGCCATGAACCAACTTAAACCGGGCAATGCTTTCAAGCATCATCTTTCTTTAAAAACTTACAGTTAAAAAAAACCTTAATATATTTAAAACAAGTGACCTGATGAAGTTTTATTAACAGAACAAAAAAATTATTTTTATTGTGCAGTCCATGACCTGTGCAGTAATTCAGTGTTAAACATATGAAAATTAATTCAAAGCTTATATAATTTCATTCACTATCTACAGTATGTTGATGGAGAGAAGTTTTAATAAAGTAAGAAGTTAAACTTTACCTCATGCTCTTAATGCCCTGGCACCAAAAAATTTCTCAATAGGCAGTTGCAATTAATGGATATTTGCAATGGGACATGGCCAGTTTTATGTGTGCCAATTGCTTGTGTTTTTCTTTAGGTTAAACTTATGCAAGAAATTACAACAACTTAATTCATGCTCCACTTAACTTGTGATTGATATTGCTTGCTTTTTTTTTGGGAAAGTGTGCTTGCATTGAGAATTAGGTGGAAAAAAAGTCCCTGTTGGTCCTAATGGAAACTCCAGGCTGTTTTAATTAAAATCAGGTCGTTGCACAATTCTATTGATGTGAACAAAATTGCTGTTTTTAGCATAATCCCAGTGACCACTGTGAGGAAACTATTTAAACACTCACAGTTGCCAGCTGAGATTAAACCAATTAACAGCAGTTCATATTATTCCTGCAGGTTGGATTTTGCCTGTGAGCAACTTCTAAGTGTATCAGAATTAGATATAGCAATTCTCAACACAGTACCTGGTGTGTCTAGGCAGATAACTGAGAACTCTCATATTTAAAATGTCTAATCTACTTCATATTTACATGTTGCAATGAAGGAAAAATGAGTCTCTCTTGAATACCTGCTGGTCTTTAAATGTCATTGCATTTACATCAGAAAGTCTATGATTTGAGCCCGAAATGTCGACTGTACTTTTTTCCATAGATGCTGCCTGGCCTGTTGAGTTCCTCCAGCATTTTGTATGTGTTCCTTGGATTTCCAGCATCTGCAGATTTTCTCTTGTTTGAAACTGATCTATCTGACTTACATTACTTATTCTTCCTTTACAACTGCTGCCTGACCTGCTGAATATCTTTAGCTGTGTTACTTAAAAGTAAAAAATCTAAATCTCACCTGGAAATGGCTAAAGGAAAGTTGCAAACTTTTATAAAATGGAACTCTGATGTTGAGAAATTATATTCCTATAACTAATGATGTCTTCTCACAGAAAAATTAGCTGAAAGAATCCTCTAGGAATAAAAGAACCGCATGAGCGAGTGAGTTGTACAATGTTACAAGAACTTGGATATGGGGTGGTGAAAAATGATCTTCATTTCTGAAGCAAGAGATGACTATCTTCTGTGACCCAAGCTCACTTGATAAACAGCTAAGGGCATGAAAAAGAATCTATTGTTTGAGATTGCATGTACTACTGAAAGATCCGGTACTTCATACAGGTCGAGATATGAAAATGCATTACCTCAGTTTGTAGGATTTCCTGACATTGAAGCCAATTAACCAACTGCCAGGGAAAAAATGAGAGATTAAGTTTTAGAAAATAGTTCACAAGGAGCCAGTAATTTCAAGTCCCCAATTTCTTTTTGTAACTACAGGTGATGCAGTGTAGCTTAGAGGAAAGGAAGGTAGGACATCCATGAATACTGTATTTCATAAAGGTGTCACTAAGGTGCACTGCAAGAAAGAAAGTGTGTAGCTTCCTCATAAATATCTGCATCTAAAATTATGACTCACCTTTTCATTACTGGAGTGGCACAGTAGTATAGTGGTTAGCACAACACTTTACAGTACAGGTGACCTGGGTTCAATTCCCACCGCTGCCTGTAAGGAGTTTGTACATTCTCCTCGTGACCGCATGGGTTTCCTCCGGGTGCTCCGGTTTCCTCCCACGGTCCAAAGACGTAGCGGTTGATCATTGTAAATTATCCCATGATTAGGCTGGGGTTAAAGCAGGAGATTGCTTGGTGGTGTGGCTTGAAGGGCTGGTAGGGCCTATTCTACACTGTATCTCAATAAATAAATCAATCATCTGCAACTAGGAATATTAAATTCTCAGCATGATCTAAACCTACCCTACTTGGTAGTAAAACATTTTCCTCTTATATTATACAGTATATCTTATGAAAATAATAGCTAAAGTTCCCAGTAGGTAATTAACGTCAACATGTATTTGAGTCAAGGATATCCTAGACCTATGGGCAGTGAGGTGGATAGAGGCTGAAAGCAAATGATAGGAATGAAAATGAGTTTCTCATCTGAAGTGGTGTAATTAGGATTCTTCTAGCATTGCTGGCACTTTGTACTTAGCTAAATAAACATAGATTTTATATGGATTAATGAAGGAGTGGGAGTTTGGTACACAAGTTGTGAAATATAAGTAAAAGTAGATAATATACAAAGTTCAGTTTTGTGTTATGAGGCAAGGCCCACAAGTACGTTGGTAATGTTATATTTGTAACAGAGGCACAAAGGATAGAAAAGAACTGGAAATACTTCATATTTGCTGTGGATATTTCCAGAGATAAAGGGCCACAGTCCAGAGACCTAAGAGATTAAAAAGAAACATTTTCACCACTTACCAAAAAGATAGATGTGTGATGGAAGTTTAAGATTATAAGAAGCTTTAGTAAAAGAAACATTATTAACTTCCTTTTGTCAATAAGGTAATAATCTTAAGTTTGCAAAGTCATAAACAACTTGGAAATTGTATGTCATTTCATACATTGAGTACATGTGTATTTTAAGAAAGAATTCATAAAGATGCTTGAAAAAATAAATGTGATATTAGAAGTGGGCAAATAACTGAGATTAAATTTCTCATTTTGTTTAGTGAGGATCTGTACAAATTGATGGACTGAAGGGTCTGTTTCTGCCCTGTAACATTAAGTGATTGTGGAGATGAGTACACGCTCTAACACAGTACAGTACTGACTTCCTAATGTCTGTAGGTTGTAAACTGTTGTGTAACAGCTTTGTGGAATGCTTCAAGGTAACTTCTTCACTCTTCTTGACTGTGCTGCTACAGGGAGCACACAATAAGTATACTATTTGATTAGATTTCCATGCAAGACTCTTAAATAGATTTATTTATCTTTTCATCCGTTACCGTCATACCTGGAAAAAGATATAACAATGAACGTGGAGTGCTGTATTAGTGTTATAATAACGTGTCTCAAATTTGTAAATTCAGAAAGAAAATAATTATCATAAACTTTGTTCTACTACACAGGGATGTTATGGATCCTTCTGAGTATTAACTGAAGACAAGCGCAGCTGGATGCTAAACGTTCCAGAAGGGTAACAGATTTTTTTGGAATTATGAATGTCATTAGAAATTGAAAAATAACATCTGTAGTGCTTGTACTCATTAGTGATATCACTCTGGATGCCATATTGCTGAGGGAATTAACATATGCTCAATGCAAGCCCACTGATTTGATGTTAACTCTGCCACCTTATATATCATTTCTCCAACGAGTATGGAGCATTATATGCCTTTATCCCACAGAATCGAATACATTTGATTCTGGTAAGTTGGGCGATCAGTTAATTTGAGGCAGTGGATTACTTGAGACAACTCTCAAAGAACAAAAACTAATTGAGAAAATAGCTGACATTCCCTACCATTATCTGGGACACTGTGCTGCTTAATTGGGACAGGAGACTGTTGCCGAACAGTTTCTAACTACTGTCAGTTGCGTGCACTTGTGAAGTCGTTGGACACTACACTGTGCTTGAGGAAAACAGTTTTTAAATAAGCATCAGTTGTGTGTGTTTGTGTTAAAAAGGCAGTGATTTTTATCACTGTGAGAAATAAGCAGTAAGACAATTCAGAACTGTCTTGCTCAGTGTTGTTTCAATCATTCAGGCTTGGAGATGCCAGAAATGGCCGGGAGAGAAAATGAAACTATTTCACTACTTCAACAAGTTAGGCACTACGAAGAATTTGAAGGTATTTACAATCATGTTGAATATTACAATGAAAATGAAGATTTGGAGAATGTAATCTTTGAAAGCATTGTACAAAGGCAGTCCACTATCTGGACTATCTGCACTGATTTTGTTCATTTATTGTCAATAAAAAGAACGCAGCAGTGTATACCAGATGAATTCCTCTGTTGATAGCTATCAGGAATTAATACACAGTCTTATAGTACTGTAGCTTAACTGGGCTAAAATTTACTTGTCCTGATGTGTCCCAATTAACTGGAATCCACTGTAAATGATTAGCTACCACTATGCAATCTATGGCAAGGAACACATCGTGGGGAGCTGCTGAGGTGACTGAAAGAATTCGCTGATGTGAACAAGGTTCCTTTCAGCCTGAGGATGGACATATTGACAACATCTCACTGTTGGTGATGCAGTTCTATAGGAAAGGTAACTGATGTTCTCCATTCAGTGCGCATTAACTACATTACATTCTCCATGCAGGCTGAGAGGACACATGCACTTGTGAAGATGCAAGCTTCACCCTGGCACATGATGCAAGTGCATGCCAGCTGTTACCTGCATATGCTCCCCACCAAGAACACACTGTACTAAAACTCTCTCCACCTCTCCACTCCCCGGTCCAGCTGAAGTGCAACTAAAGGCAACAAGTCATGCAGGGCAGAGCCTCATAAATTGGCAGCTGTTGAGCTGCTTCATTCCAGGGCAGGTCACTGAGCCAGCTCCAGCTGAGTCACCACATCAGCAAGAGCCAGGCAGTGACCACATGCTGATCACTCAAGTATGCAACCCACTCACTCATGAACAGGATGCATTCAATAACAACCATGCAGCCACACAGAACAGGAGAGAGCAGAGCACCAGCACTCTGAGGCGGTTGTTGATTGCCTGGACCATGCTGAAGGAGCCTTTTATTGCTCTGAAGAGGAAATATCACTAAATGGGGTGATCTGCCGAATGCAGAAGAGTTCAGAACTTACTATTAGGTACATTGTAGGTGGCTGAGGGGCAGAAATGTGGAGAAAGAAATTGGGATGAGACGCTCACTAGCTTGATACACTTACAGAAATAGACAGATAACCATAACTTGATGTGATGTTGGAAATCCAATTAACTGCTTGTTTTAATTGCTCCCTGAAATCCTGCAATTGTCTTTTGGGTTTTTGAACTTATTTTCCCATTACAGCAATCTTCTTCCTGCTGTAGGCGTATATGTATTTTGTTTGCCAATGATCCAAGTATCTTATCCTGCATTGGAAACGTACAGTAACTGTTCTGGAAAAAAAGGATTCTACTTCATTTTCACTCTTCCATTCTGCATTACACTGCGGTACTTGGAGAATATTCACTTCCCTCAATAAGAATTAGGAAAACTTAGACATAAGGTAGTGAGGGTAAACATGATGTAGGATATCTTAACACATCTAATCTTCTGCAGTCCCTTAGTTAATCATTTGTAACAGATTCTTTCTTACGAAGCAGCACTCATTGAATCATACAACATGGAAAAGGGCCCTTCTATGCCAACCTTTTTGTCCAGGGACACTAATCCAATTTACCCACTTAGGACCACATCCTTCCAGCTTTATCTTCTCAATTTCTTTATTTCTAATGCATACCTATAAAATAACTGTTCAACTTTCTACATTAAGTTGTTCATCCAGAATTCATTCCTGATTTGGTGTTTTGCTACTCATGATCAACCTACTGGGTGTTTTCTGCAGTGCATATTACATTTTAATTCCTCTTTTATATCTTCCCAATGAAGAACCTCTTCAACTTTTTTAATCTAACTGGAAATGCTGATTGTTAAATCTACTAATATTACTGCTGAGATACATCCTAGAATGTGAAGGGACACATCATCAGTGATGTAACCTGAGGTCATTGGGTGTTACAGGTCCTTCAACATCAGAAGCCCTCACCCAGGCAACCCAGCCAGGATTGATCAGGCCCCCGCCTGTATTCCAGCAGCACTGTTCCATGGGTCAGTGATCTCCTTGATCTGAAGCCATCTGGAGGCTCGCTCAGCAGCCTCTGTGACAGTCCTGACGACTTTTTTCTTTGCAGCTCCTGCGATGCCACGGAGAGAGTAGGTTCTGCAGAGTGAGCAGCTAGCAAAACTTCTGTACCCCACCTCTATAGGTCTGCATCGCGCCCTCCACCCCTGTCTCTGGCACTGCTCTAGAGTGATGAATCTGTGGAATTCTCTGCCCAGGGAAGCAGTTGAAGCTTCTTCACTAAATATATTTAAGATACAGTTCGAAAGATTTTTACATAGTAGGAGAATTAAGGGTTATGGGGAAAAGGCAGGTAGATGGAGCTAAGTTTACGGACAGATCAGCCATGATCTTATTGAATGGCGGAGCAGGCTCAATGGGCCTGATGGCCTACTCCTGCTCCTATTTCTTATGTTCTTATGTCATTCTTTTCTCTCCAGTTGCAACATATATGTATCTCTAATAAGCTTATCTGGTCACTGAATGATCACTTGTATGTTTCATATGACTCACTTAGAATTTTTGATTTTATCCCCCAAATCTGTTGGCTCTCCTTATTTGGCATTTCCTCAAAATGTAACCACTTTTCACTGAGTTTCCCAGCCCAAATACAGTGGGTTCCGGTTATTTGGGCCATCAGTTAATCGGGGCGGCTGCTTATTCGGGACAACTCTTAAAGAACAAAAATAAATTGAGAAAATGCGTGGGATTCCCTTCATTTATTGGGGACATCAAGCCACTTATTGGGGGCAGGAGAGCTGTTGAATAGGTTCTAGCTGGGGTCAGTCATCGCATTTGTGGGGCTGTTAGAAGCTACACCATGTTTAGAGTGAACAGCTTTTAAATAGCTTCGGTTAGTTGTATGTGTTTGTATTCAGAAAGCAGAGATCTTTGTCATTGATAGTTGACAAGAAATAAGCAGCAAGACCATTCAGAGCTGTTTTGCTCACTGCTTTTTTGATCATTTAGGCTTGTAATGGCTGGCAGTGAAAATGAAACAATTTCACCACCTCAACATGTTAGGAACTAGGAAGAATTTGAAGGTATCGATAATCGTCTTGAATGTTGCAGTGAAAATGAAGATTTGGAGGATGCAATTGTCAATAGCATTGTATGAAAGCAGTCCATTACCTTCACTGGGTGTTTGCACTGAATTTGTTCATTGACTACACTGGATGAATTCCTCTGTGGATAAATATTAGGAAATAATACACAGTTTTATAGTACTATAGTACTATTGGTAGCATGCTAATTTGTTCTGTATTTCATTTAAATACATACTCTGTTATTCAATTTGTCTTTATTATATCTTTTTAACTATTTCCATGAAACATCAGCTAATTGGAGCAGCCATATTACTGAGCCAAAATGTACTGGTCCCAATGTGTCCCAATTAACTGGAATCCACTGTATGATAATTCTGCCATTGACTCCTTGTGCAGTCCTTTAGACTCTTACAGTTACTCAAGTGTTACTTCCCTAATCATACATTCTACTCAATTACGGTATATAGTCTCCATTCTCAAGGTTTGCGTCAAGTGACTTTGGAATTTTAAGTGCACCATATTTTAGTTTATTCTACATGAAATAAATGGCATGAACAATAATGGGAGAAATGGTTCTGATAACTTAAAATATTCAGATTGAGCTAGCTAGTAATCCTGTAATCACAATGAATTTCAATAAATCTACAGGGAAATTTTGAGCAGGCTTATTTAGTGTGACTTTTCCAAGCCTTTATTTTAAAATAAGCTGTGTTTATTGAATAATTTATTTTACATTGTGGTTTCATGTAACTGTCACGTTGCACTTAAAATAGCAATAACTGTCATAGCACCAGCACTGTATGATTAGTATTATTTTGGGTATGTTTTTACTGGGACATAGTTTGAACAGATTCTAATATATATTATTATAATTGGAACAATTTTTGCATCTCCTACTTTGAGCACAAAGGATATAATGTCCTGGTTTTCCGTATAATTAATAATTTAATTAGGAACTTGAATTCTCTAAATTCTATGTTTTGAATATGTACATTTTAATAAAATCTGTACATTTAAGTAGAAATAAAAATAAATAGAATTTTACTGAAAACATTAGCATGCTTAGTGATGAAATCAATAGTTCATTAAAGTTATCATGCAGAAACTGTTATCAGAAGCAACAGGCTACAGAACCTCTGCAGGTTATTGTGAGATTAAGACTGTACTGCACAGTTGCCTGCAGAGATTATCTAGTCTGTAGCTATCCATCACTTTGAGATCACAACGTTTTTTACTTAGAGATTTTCTTGAGAGCAAGAATGAATGTAGACAAGAAATTAATTCAAAAAGTTTGCATTTTTTGTGAACTTTGATCAGCTACGTTCCTTCTTTAATATACTATTTTTACAACTGCTTCAGACTGCATTGTTGTGTCCTGCTTGGCTAAAACAGAAGGCACCATAGGTAGAAGATCATGGAATGAAGCCTCACGCCGAGACTTGAAATTTATTCTCAATAGATAAGCCTATGTTGGACTGACAGACAGTTAAAGTTAGGAAGGTCAGCCAGAGAGTTTCAAACAAGTGTAGAAAATGTTGTTGTGCGTTAGGGATCAATTTTCCCCAGCATGATGGCCAGTATCCCTGTCTCAAACATCATCACCAAAACTAGATTATTTCAGTGTTCATTTCATTTGTTGCTTCTGGAGCTTTTTGTATACAATGACCATTATACTTACCTGTGTAGTAACAGCACCTGCATTTAAAAATTAATATACAAAAAATTGTTGTAGGTCTCTTCTAACAGATCAGTGAAGAGCTGCATAAATATCAACACTTTTATGTATTTCTTTTTGCTATTTTTTTCTGAAAACTACAAAATAAAGAAATATTTTTCAAACTTAAGCTAATTTTGTGTTGGTTAACTAATTTTACTACTACATTTTAATGCAACATTTAATTCATGTGATTGGATGAGTTCCAATGACAGGGCACTCTGATGCATCCTTCCATACTCAGGCTTCCTGATCTGATAACTTACTGACTGAGTTCTTGTTTTGTAGAGTCCGTACAGATAGGCGATAGTACACCTAAAAACACAGACTTGATAACATCTGCTCCTCTAACCTCTTGTTTGTCAATCTTGACTCCCAAACTGTACGGCTCTGTGGCTTTTTAAAAAGTTGCAACATTTGAGTAAAAAATGTGCCAATAATATGCCCAATAGTCAGCTATAAATTTCGTTGTGCATTTTCTCACAAGCATCCTTTTCTTTTCATTGCTGAAATGAAAATAGTTGCTCAGTCCACTCACCACAAAATAAATATTGCCTTTTCAATTCTTCTTTCAACCTCTGGAGACTCTTTTATTAAAAAGTTGTAGTCTGCAGAAATAACTTCCTACCTAGTTGCTCAGTTATTTCCTTTTTTACAAGATAAACAAATTAGAAATGTTACCATAAAATTACCATTTCTTTGCTGGACTCAAATATTTCACAGCTGGAACATAACGTAAATCTAATGTTTCAACAGCATGGTAAATGTCACCTTTACTTGATTCAGTATATTTTACCATTCTTTTGCCTACACATCTAGATTATGTGAATTGATTAAGGAGAAGTAATTACTTTCCTTATTATGCCTTGCAGTGGAAACCTTGCCCATTGAACTGTTGACTCATGCTGACCTACCACAATAGTTTCTTGGTGACAGCTGACACGTGTCTTCTCCTCATAAAGTCTCTCCAGGGTAACAGACCCCCACTGGTCAACCGTAACTGCTTTCCTGATGCCAGTTAACCAGCACGTGTCTCATTCTTGCGGGTCTTTCTGGTGAACTCCTTGGCCCACGGGAGCTGTTTCACTAAAATGAGATCATGACCCTTGAACTTTCAGATGCTGCAACAAATTGAAAGATTAACACATTTGTTTTATAAAAGTAAATTGGGAAAATCTTATTGTATTGTTTGGAAGGAAAATAAAGAAGATTGTAAAACTCCTGTGCAGTGTTTGGTCTCCAGCTGCAGTTAATTGACATTTCTTAAAGGCTGCAAAAGGTGCAGTGGACTGAAGAGAAATTTACTTAATCAATTTTAATTCTTTATAACAGGCTGCCATTACAGGCTCGTACTTAACATCACACATTATTTTAATTAATGTCATTTAGAAGTATATTTTTACACTTGTTTAAAAGATATCATAAATCAAAGAATTTTCATTTCTATTTGCAGACTCTAATATTAGAAAGGTGTAACTGATGTTTATGACTATTACATTTCTACCATTTTAGCTTCCTCTGTTTTCTACAGAATCAATGTTTTTTTATATGCTGCTGAACATGTTTCTTGATAAAGAGCAAGAGTTATACCAACTGAATTTAGTGAGCTTTAGATGAAACAAAAACACTGATTTTTTTTTCAGACATCACAGTGACTTAATAGAATACACTTGCTCCAAACCAAACCACAATTTATCCACCTGCACTATTGGGCAAATTTCTTCTTATAAAAGGGCCCTTTATAAAGGACAGAAATTGTGCATTGCAACAGTACAATATAAAACAGCCACATTCATATGTTTCCTCTGTGTATTATTTGTAATAACAGCACCAAACCTCCTATAAATGCACTTATGCTTTTATATCCAGATCCTTGTTCATTTATGCTTTGTTAGGAAAGTAGAAACCTTCTAGGAAGTACCTTAATTTTGTCACCAGAAACATCAAGGGCATCAAAACTATTAAAAATCATCTAAACTGATCATCCTTTGTACTTCAAGTAAATAGCAATCTACTGTACGTTCTTTCAGTAATTTTCATCATGGTAGTATTATTTTCAGATGTTTGAAGTCATGTCAGGTTAAGATCTGATCAATTGCATCCTAATGAGGTTTTACTTGGTTCACGCATTGGGTAGTGGCCAACTAAAATATGTTGCACCAGGTTTTTGGAGGTTGTGAAATTTTTTGCTTCTTTTCACTTATTATTTTTTAAGTTACTGGCAAATTATTTGTCTTTCCTTTTGTTATTGTTTCAAGAACATGTTACTGCATAATTTTGTGGAACTAATTTGAGTATTCATTGAAACTGAGCATTTATATACGTGTAACTAGATAATTAGATAGGCATACACACTTACTTGTGTGAGAAGGTGCCAACTTTTGATATTCTCTTAACCAATTCCTTGACATAGCAGCAGAAAATCATTTTACTGTTGTCTAGATGCTGAGGTACCCGTTATTCAGAGAAACTACCATTCAAGACTGGGAATTAGAACGTCAGGATCATCCTTACATTGTGATGCTAACTGAAAATTAGTTGTCTGGTTACTATGAGCAGGCCATGAAATACATTACATTTACTCACATGATATTCAGTCTCAATGACTATTAAGTAATTGTTTCTGTTGGAACGATTTGTAGCAGCAGGGAGCTGCTAATCTCTGGATATGAGCCTAAATATTTCTTAGCTTGCTTACCTGTGTAACATCTCCAGCCCCATCCTTCTATGGTGCAGCGTCTGATTAAAAAGTTTGTGGTGGAAAACTGCACTAAGACCCACTGCAGCAGATTGTGAGTAGTATTTCAACACAAGGAAGGGAAAGCTAAGAAGATGATGTGTAACAGACTGATTGTTGACACCACTATTCTCTCAATGGCAGGAGCCTTTTTGAACCCTCTAAGCTGTGGCTCCTGCTGAGCCCAGCAGGAGCCAAACGCTAAGCACCATCTGCCAGCACTTCACAGTGTCCCCACATCTCCCCACCTCCACCTCCATCTTCAACATAAACTGATCTCAAAAGCTACAAAGGGACAAAGCATGAGCCAAAGCTGACTAAAAGGCAGAGTGAATACTTTTCAGTTGTGGCTGCTTAATTTGGTTTAACTACTTCCTGAACTGCGCTTTAAAACTCCAGTTTTAGAACAATCTCCAGAGTGTAAAGAGCAAAAACACAAGCAACCTTTGATTACCTTAAAATCTATATGTAAAGCTGTAGTATCAGTTGAACGTAATTGCAGGAAAGCATATGTGTTAAACTGTCCGGTCAATTGAACTAAATAAATTGACTTTGAATTAGTGCAAGAAGAGTAAAAATCTTATATTTTGGCAATTAAAACAGATCTCACTGGGTTTAACAGGTACAGACAATAAAACCAAGATGGATGCTGACCAAAGAAAGTTCTTCATTATTAAGGGCAGGGATTAATGGTGTATTATAAATAAAGGGAATCTAAAGTAGTGGGGTGGTCTAGGGTGAGAAATCCAGAGTATCTCAGAGAATAGGTTTTCCTAAAAAAAGGTAAAAATTAAAAATTCCATTACATGGCTGAATTTTGCTGACTGACAGCTGCCAGTTTTGCAGGAAACTACTGGCAAACACCCAGCACTGGCACAATTTGTTTCAGATCGTCATGATGCTTAGGCAAATGCAGAAGAGATTGTAGGTAAATTGCTGCTGCACCTAATCTCCTGCTGTGGAATACAGGTCCCAACTGAGTCCAGTGGTGGGAATCTGATGTCCTAGAGAGAGGGACACACGTCCTTTGCAGCTAATCCCTTAGTTTTACACCAGGAGTAACAGCCAAGCAGACAATGACTTCATTGCTGATCATGGGATAAAAAATGCTGTTTAAATTATTTCACTTAGTTTGAATGTTTTAATTATTTTAGCATTTTGTGGTGTTTTAGTGGGGGATATGGTTGAGGGATAGTAATAGTCCCCAAGGTTCATTGCCGGAGGCTTTACTTGCCTTGCAAAGGAAGCCTTGGGTGTTCAGCAGCAGCTTGTTCAGTTCTTCACATTCACAAGGAAATGTTTCAGGCAGACATTGCAGATACTGCTGATGTTTTTCATAAAGTAGGAACTTTCAAATGTAGGGATCAGGATCTAGGGGATAGAAATCTAAGTTGCACATTAATGTGTCCTGCTACACCACATTCATTTCAGGTTGCTGCCAGAAGAAAATTACCTGGTTTCACTGCTCTATATAAGCAATACGCATCCTATGACCATATTTCCTTCCTATTAAATAGGAATGCATTTGTCAAATGAAGAAAAGTTAATAGGGGTTTTGCTTTTCTTATCTTAGGGAGCTATCACAATCTGTATGCCCAGAAGTAGGGAGCAGAAGATTCTGTACCAATTTTCTAAAGGAATTGGCTAAGTTCCTGAATTGAAACAATTACAGGGCTACAGGAGAAGAACACAGCGGTTAGACTAATTGGGCATCTCCATTAACCACCCATCAAAGGCATAATGTTTAATGTTTTCCTCCTTTCTCTTTGTAATTATACACATACCTTGATGCTATTATATTTTCAGTGTATGTTAAACTTGTACCTGTACCAGTTGTCTCAGTCTATGCTGGGGATTTACATGTAACACTACTACCCAAGTGAACAGCTGTGAGTGTGTGCTTGGTTGACTGTCTGTCTTCATCATCCTCCAGCTCCTGCAGTGGTGGGCCAGAGTGTCATTCCCAAGTACTGACAAGACAAAAGCACAGAGATATGATTGTGTTAACAGTGGGCTCAGTAAGAAATGCCAAATTAGTGCAGCCTTGCCCATAGAAACACAAAAAACACTATTCTTATTCTCCCCTTTAAGTCCAGTTTCTTAAAATCCAGCCCTATGACCAAGCTTTTGTTGAGTCTGTCAGTGCCTGGTAAACCTTATATCGCGGTGTAATGTCTTGAGATGCGTTATTAGGATAAGGATGTTAGATAAGCACGTTATTGATGTTAAATAAGTCAGATATATAAAAGGCATTTTTTTCAACATGCTGGAACCTTATTCAATTTGAGGGCAGTTATATTTGTCTGCTTCTTTATGACTGAGTACTCTTCAGGTTTGTTGTCTCTCTATTTATATCAAAGTTTGACAGCAAACATCAGAAATGAATTCCTCACAATTCCATTGGTTCACTCACTCACTTAACAAAACACTGGGGCAGAGTAACTATCACTTGGCGGAATTCCCAAGAACAGTAGAAAGTCTTGGAATCCCATGGATTACTGGACAATTATCTCAGAATTTAAAAAAAAGGTATAAATAAATATGACTATGATACACCATTTAAATTTATTGTTATTTTCTTAAACTGGAGACAGTGCAAAGAAGATTTACAAGGATGCTGCTAGGACTTGAGGGACTATGTTATAAGGGAGGGGTTAGACAGGTTAGGGCCTTTGTCCTTGGAGAGTAGGAGACTGACGGATGACATTATAGAGGGGTATAATATCAGGAGGAGCATAGATAGGGTGAATGCACTCAGCCCTTTTACCCCCAGGGTTGACGAAACGAGAACTAGAGGGTGTAGGTTTAAGGTTAGTTGCAAATCTTTTTCACACAGAAGGTGGTGAGTGTATAGAACGAGCTGTCAGAGGAAGTGGTTGAGGCAATTATGAGAACAACTTTTAAAATACTGTTGCACAGGTGCATGGATAGGAAAGGGTTAGATGGAAATGGGCTGAAGATGGGCAAATGGGACTAGCTTAGAAGGGCATTTGGGTCACATGGATCAACTGGGCCGAAGGTCTGTTTCCATGCTGTATGACTCCATGAACACAGCGATTTATTTGACTCTCAAATGCTCTCTGCTCCAGAGAAATAAAGCACTGACCTTGCCAGCAATTCCCACACGTTGTGAATAAACAAAGCAAAACTACAGGTTTACTGTTCCCTATGTTAATGGCATTGATTTTCCATTCTGGAGAGCAAGGCTCATTCACAGGATGAATTTCATTGGCTGCAAGAAGATTTGTAGCAGGCTGCTCTCAGGCGATGGAGAATTGCTTGTGTTATCAAAGCTGAAGTGCCATTTGTTAGCAGTGCAGCAAGCAAAATTGCTGTAAACTCTCACACCCTTCCCCTCCCCTCCCTGCCTCCCCATCCCCCACTCTTGTGAGCCAGAGTGAGATGGCACCTGCTCCTGAGACATTTATGCTGTTTGTTACTCTAAATGTTGTCAATCCCCATGGGAATTAGAGGCTATCATGTTGGTACAATGAAGGCTAGAAATGGGCAGTTATCAATGCAGATGTGTGGTATTTCAACAAACCAGTGCAGAAGATTTTAGGCACAACTGTGTTTCATGCTACAGCAACACTCAGAGTTGTTGCAGATAGATTTTTTTTGCCTAATAAGCCACAGCTATCTTTACAATCACTTGACTAATAACTGACCAGTCCATTATAAGCAGTTTGAAACATCTTCAGTAATGACTTTTTCTTGAGCTGAACAAATGGCGCTTGAAGTGTAATGGTATAATGTACAATGGGGTACAGTGTGGCAGATCTTCCATTTGTCAATCTCATTGCACAAACCTGGCACAATCTTCCATTGAGAGCCCAGGTAGCTGGCTGCTCTCATCAATGTTCCTAAATTACTCCTGCAAAGACCACATAAAAGAAACTTTGATATGGAATGACCAAGGCTTCCTGAACAGTAATAGTAGAACTTATTTTACTATTTTGCCATTCTTGTGAACAAGGTTCCCTATCTGGAATGAAATATCAGTAAAAATAATTTCCTTTCTGGCATCAATTTTACATATTTCCAGTGACTTGCTATGATTTGGCCCACAATGTAAGGGAATAAGCTGATGCTTTTTCACTCTACACCTACTTTTTAATTATCATTTTGTATCTCTTTATTTAAAACATGGGGACGACCTTATAAAATATAATAAAATAGAATGCTTGTGTGCACTGTACATGGCTCAGTAACAAAACAACTCAGAAATCTAAAATGTTGCATGTCAGTTAGGTTTAGTATAAGGATGTGCACTACCCTCTTATATTTTTAAAACCCCCATATGAAGCCATCCAGAATCTAAAAAAGGGGGGAGGGGAGTAATTTCAACTTTTTTTTATTGAAAATAGATAACTTAAAAAAAATCTACTTTTGAGGTATATTACTGAGGATTTCATTTGACTTGGTTGTTTTGAAAATCAGTTTTATTTGTCTGAATTCAAAATTATATCCATCATCGCTTTGTCAAAATAAATGGGATAATGCAGAGTGACATGTGTGAAAAAACAATTTTAGCACCTCAATTTTAGCTGTGGAGACCATGAATAAAGACCTTCTTCTGACTTCCTGGAAAATCTGTACAATACAAGTATATTTACAGTATGGCAGACATTGGTGAGGCTGCAGATTTTCATGTTACCATCACGTAATATTGAACTAAAAGGAAGAGCCCCAATCTTGCTTCTTGGGAATTTGGATCCAGTAATACTACGTAAAGCACAAGAATATCAGTTCAACAATTACAGCTGCATGCAATTGAGAATGCAACAATGACTAGTAATGTATTTGAGGTAACTATCTTCATTTTTCAGAAACTACTATTTCATCTGATATACTTTTCCAATTCAAGTGACTACAGTTGAACTTAGTTTTGTTATGAGCAGTAACAAGGAGCCACTAAAAATTGTTGGCCTCAATCTTGAAACTCTATGTTTCTCACAGTCAACTATATGGCGGTTGTTCCAGACTTGGAGATCAAAAATAATCTAGACAGAATTCAAAGTTAAAAAATGTAATCAATTCTGAAATACTTCAACATTGAAATCCTGGAAATTTACATGTTGTGCAGATGTACTGCATATACTCAGATAAAGAAAACCATCATTATTTTTATTGGTAGCTTTAATATTTTAGCACAATAATTATATTATTCATAATATTGTCTATATTCAAGTTATTTACCACATTTACATGGAATGTTATAAAACCTGATTGCAGGGAAATAATTGCAAGCATCATGATTACCAGCATCATAGTCTGTGCAACATTGGATATAGCAGATAGTTGGTAATATAGTGAAGAGAATGTCTGGAAATTAGATGCACATAATGCACATATAATCATCCTAGGTATTTAAGATCTACACAAAGACTTGTCAAACCAAATTAATGTTAATAGTGTGGAGGATAATGTTACGAACTTTATAAAACATAATTTCTATATCAGTACAATGAGGGATCAAGGATAGGATAGACTATTTTAGATCTGGCGCTGTGTAATAAGGAAGGGTTAGCTAATAATCTGATAATTAAGAAGTTGTTAAAGAAGAGTGAGCATAACAAGGACAGAAGTGTGTATATACTGTAGATTGTAGTAAATTCTGAAACTAGATTTTAAAACTAGTGGCGTACCAGGAAATCTGAATTGGCTTTGGTACTTTGAGAAGTTACATTTAAAGCTATAGTAGTAAACAAGCACTGGCTAACGTTTAATAAATTAATAAAGGTTCAAAGGTTCAAGGTTTCATTTTATTGTCAAAGTATGCATGTATAATACAACTCTAATATTTGTCTACTCTAGGTAGCCATTAAATTCAGAAATAACGTGGGTATTGATGAAAGAAAAGACATCAACTCCCCCCAACAGCATGAAAAAGAGAAGAAACAAAATTTGCAGACCTGAAAATCCCCCCCTCACCCACAGCAAAAAACAGCCACAAAAACATTCAATGATCTTCTACACATAACAATCCGTAACCCCCCCACCCGCAGAAAACAACAGTGACAGTAATATAATTTATAAGCAACACTTTGTATATCCTGGAAAAGGGTATATTGAGAGGCTTCAGAATTCAATGCAAGATCAAGAATGTGCAAGGAAAGGGAAAATAGAATATGAGTAATCTAGTGAGAAATATAAAAAATGCATGGTGAAGCCTTGTACAGATATATAAAGAAAAAAGATAATGAGTTCCTTACTAGCTGAAAGTGAAGAAATTGTATTGGAGAATAAGGAAAGGGCAAGAAGTTAATAACTGTTAATAATGTGTCTTTACAGAACAAGATAACAGATTCCTCCAGTCAAGGTACAGATCTAGAGTGAAATAAATTAACATTAATTTTAATGTAAAGCTATTATACAGGTTAATGGGACTGAGAGCTGGGCCTTGATGCTCCAAAGTTTTGATGGATATGGTTGTGGAGATAATAGATACTCATCTTCTTTTTCCAAAATTTTCCAAACTTCCATACAATCTTGAAATGTTGCATCATACAAAAAGGCATCGTTAAAAGCTTATCAATATTCATTATGAAGCCACAATATCATAAAAATAGTTCGGATAGAATTTTGGAAAGTTATTTTCGATGATTAAAAATGAGATAAGCATTGAAAATAGGTTAACATACATTAATTTAATGTAACACACATCAAAGTTGCTGGTGAACGCAGCAGGCCAGGCAGCATCTCTAGGAAGAGGTGCAGTCGACGTTTCAGGCTGAGACCCTTCGTCAGGACTAACTGAAGGAAGGGTAATGTGCTTATTTTCCTATTAAAGTCATTTCTGCCTTTTAAAAATATAATGCAACAGGTCACTACAAGGACTACTTGTAACACACAAGTTAAATCATAATCTATTGCAAAATGCTGCTGAATTGCGCAGATTCATTGCAGATTTGAAGTTTGCCATGCTGCAAATGAGCTTAAGTGGATGAAAAAGTAATTCTAGCACTTCAGTACATTTGGGATTCAACTTTCACTTGGGCTGATGATTGCACCCATAGTTGGGAAGAAACAGGATGGAGGAAGAAGTTCAGCAGTAGTTGGTGAATGGGCTAGACAAAAACTAAAGGATACAGGGTGGTAAAAATTACGTCCTTTTATGAAGTGCGGAGATTGCGATGGAGTTACTTGTGCTTATTTGTACACATTGTGGTACTGGCAGCAGACCTAGGGGTTTGACGACTGACACTTGGAGGATAGGTTATGTACAAAATTTTCCGGCAATGCAATATTAAAATTGGGTGTGCAAGAAAAATGCAGTATGTATTCTGACTTTGAATTATGACAAGTTTTATGTTGAGGGAAGATGATAATTTAAATCTAGTATGATAATTTAGAATTGTGTATTTTAAAACAGATTAATTTCCAAGACTAAGATTCTAAAATAATCAAAAATTCATGAAAAATTGTTTAGCACATTTGGAAGGTAAAACATGCTGATATATTAAGCAATAAAATATTTGACAGGTCACAACTGAAATGTTCAAAAGTTGATTATTTCCCTACTGATCTCTTCAGAACTAATATTTCCCCAATGATTTGGACATGCTTGTGTATATATCACAAATGCATTGCTTCAGCGTTGCCTAGTAACGCTTCTGCTAGTCTTGTCACTTCAACCACATTTACTCTGAGTAATTACTTTACTTCAGATTAACACAGAATAGTTTGATATCATGGAACCTGTTGGCATCAGGAACATGCGTATTTGTTTTGAAGTAAAAGGCAATGCCTCAGTGCAGAAGATTCAGTATCTAATGTGTGCTGACCCAGCTGATCTCAGACAGTCAGTGGAACGTTTTGAATGCAATGATTATGGATATCAAGAGTGAAAAAACTGAGCACTCTAGTTCAGTATGCAGTGACACCTGGTGGAAAATGCCTGCAATAATGTGCTGCAACAAGCTCGTGGGTGCATTTTAAAAAGATAAGAATTGGAAAAACAATGGAGACAATAGAAAGGCTAGCACAAAAGTAACAAACAGTCAGAGGACGTGATTCCCAGCCACCATTCGACATGTATAAAATAGGAAACCGGAATTGTCGTTCTTGCATTAGGTCAATCTGGTTCTAATTGTTCATGAGGATGTTCCAGCACGTGTGAGAGCTGGAGCTTGGACAAATGTCTTGTACTTAAGATCCAAGCTCTCTACATTTATCTTCTGGTAATAGGAGCTGTAACTGGTGTTTTTCCATTATTTGTATGTTAGGAAGTTGCAACATATTTGTTACTTTCAGATAAGTTGAAGCATACTTTTCAATTGTTTCAATTTCTTTAAAATCCAATGGATTGTTAGTTTAGTTTTAGACAGAGAGGGCAGGGAAACAATTGTTTGTTCAGGAAAAAGAAGAGGCAAGTATTTGTGGCAACTGGTAAAAACAAATTAGTGAGTTGATCTTTTTTCTTGTAGTGACTTGCAGTCTGGAATGCTTACCGCAAAGGCTAATAGAGGAAGATTCAACAGTAACTTGTAAAAGGAAATTTGATATTTGCATAATGTAAAAACTTGCAGGGTAAAGAGGAGAAAAGTGAGATTGATATCATTTCAAATACCTGGAGCAGACATGACAGCTGAAAGGCAAAATACAGTGATTGTATCAATACTGGAATTCTAAAGTAAAAGAAGAAATGGTGTAAATACTAAACAAGATGGGAAATAATTCTGGATAGAAAAATAGAGTTAATATTTCAGTTAATAATATTTCATCAGAATCACTGCAAGATGTGATCCAAAATATTATATCTATTTCTCACTCCATTGCTACTGGCTGATCTGCTGAGTATTTCATCATTTTCCACCACAAACCACTGCAATTTCATAATATTTGTAAATGTATACGGTGGACAAAATTGATCCTTGATTTTTCTTTATTTTAATTTTGCCTTCTCTCAGAGTTATTTTCAAAACACCTTGACTTTTGTGCTCAAGAGACGATGGGGTGGGGATTAGACTGTAACTTGGTAGAATATGTGGAATCAATTATTAGATTGAATGCAGCACATCATCCAAATGTACCATTGGTGTGAGCCAAGATGGTAGCTGAAAGAGGTTGCATTAGACAATAGGTTGCATTGCAAATTTATAGATTTATGAAATGAGGGTAAAGATTTCGAAGTAAAAAGGAAATAATAAAGGAACTGATTTATTATCTTGATAAAATAGAATGCAAGCGTAATTCAACAATAAAATTGATGTTACTAATTGCTGACACATGAATAACCAATGATAAAGGCAACGAAGTATAATAATTACACTTACTTCATAATGTTGTAAATGACAAATGTTTTAGCACATGGCAACTAAGCATTACAACCTATGCAACAAAATAACCATACTTTGCTTAAGTATGTCCTTGTTTCAGAAGCTGAAGTCTGCATATTATAAAAGCAATGTACTCACCTTTCTTTATAATCCCTTTGGCAGGGGATCCCAACCTGGAGTCCACAGAACCCTTACTTACTGGTATCGGTCCATGGCATAAAAAATGTTCGGATCCCCTACCCTGTAGGAGCCTCCTGAAACTATTGAGAGAATTCCTTGTTGGTGGCACCATACAAAATGTTTCAAAACTTAAATGGCAAACCACCTCAATGTTTCAAATAATTAAACATTCTAAACCACTTTACGATAAATTAGAATAGTCCTTTAACACATTTTACAAGATCCACTCATGGCATTATAGTATTAAATACACCATCTACAGGGCTAGTGATATTATCTTTAAGGTGTGATGCTTAAACCTTGTACAGTAGTAGAAACTTAATTGTAAATTATATAAGTCTGTCCTTAACCTGTTCACTCAAAGTAATGGCTGTACAGTATTTAAAACTGAGAGACCAATCCATTTTTAAAACAATTTTATCAACTTGTCTTGCCACCGCAAAAATAGAAGTTCTTTTAATCTGTAAGTCCTTTGTTAAAGTTGTGAAGCTAGTTAACTTTACCTCATGATTTTTTTTTTACCTTCCCTATACTTCACCTATCATTTCAGTCAGTGCCTTCCTGGAGTCTTCTTTTCACTCCTTACCTTGCACTGCATTTTCAAGTTTCATGCTATCTTTTAAACTATCTTCCAATATCCAAGTCATGGTAAGTTACTACAGTGAATTCTGATTAATTGGGAATATGTCAAGAGCAGTACATTTTGGCCTGATTAAGCGGCTGCCCCAATTAGCCGAAGTTTCATGGAGATACATAAAAAGGTATAACAAAAGAATAACTACCATTTAACTGTAACAAATTATGTATTTGAGTGAAATACAGAACAAATTAGAACACTGTCAATACTACCACAGTATTATAAAACTGTGCATTAGTTCCTAATAGTTATTGATGGACGAACTCATCTGCCACGTATGATACCACATTCCTTTGATTGATTGTAAATGAACAAAATCAGTGCAGGTGCCTAGTGTAGATAATGGACTGACCTCAGACAATACTTTCAACAACTGCATCCTCCAAATCTTCATTTTCATTGTAACATTCATGATGATTGTCAATACTTTCAAATTCTTCATAGGTCCTGACTTGTTGAAGTAGTGAAATGGTTTCATTTTCAGTCCTGGCCATTACTGGCATCTTCAAGCCTAAACACTTGAAGCCACAGTGAGCAAAACAGTTCTGAGTTGTCTTACTACTATTTCTCGCCAACTATCAGTGACAAAAATCACTGCTTTTTGAACACATATGCAATTGACACTAAAAACTGACGCTATTTAAAAACTCTAAGCACAGTATAGTGTCTATAGGCCACACAAGTGCATGCACCTGACACTAGTTAGAAACTGACAATAGTCTCTTGCCCCAATTAAGTGGCATAGTGTTTCAAATAAGGGAACCCCAGCCATTTTCTCAATTAGTTTTGTACTTTAAAAGTTGTTCCAAATAAGTAGGTGCCCCATTAAATGGAATCTCCTCTATTAAAAAGGATACTCATGCCTTGGATACCACTGTATATGTACATATTCCTAAGTGATAAACAACTCTCTACTATTAATTTCTATGTACCATTTGTTAGACAATTCCAGATCTGAGCTACTGTGGCTTCTTTAACCCCAAGGTTTCATTATGTGGCAATTTCTGAAAATATATGCACTAACTTCATCCAACCTTGCATTATTTCTTTGAAGGAATCATAACTTGATTAGACATGATTTGATTTTAATAAATCTATGTGATCTTCCAAATAACAAATAATTTTATCTCAGATTCTTGTCTTTAGATATGCCCCCACCACTGATATGAGCCTAATTGTTTGGTGGTTGCTTGATTTATTCCTTCGTCTTTTTTAAATGGGTACTTTTATTAACATTCCACTTTAAGCTATGACAGCTGCTCTCCAAGTTCCTGTTCCTTAGAATGAAGTCACATCTATGGCCAGTGCTGTGTAAACTAAAGCTCAGTGAAATGAATCCAATAATTTGTATACCATTATTTATTCTCAAGCAGTGTTGTGGTTTAAATCATTTATCCACATTCTTCATGTGGATCGAAACTGAATGACTAGGAGAAGTATTGTTCAATTACTCTATATCTTAAACAGATATCTATAGACTTTTGGAGGGATTTGGATGTGACCTATATTATCATGCAAATGATGAAGATTCTGTGGGGCTCCGACAAAATTGCTGACCTTTTGAATGTTCATTTTGTCACACTTTGTTAAGCAATCAATGCAAGCCACATCATTTTTAAAGTTTTATGGCATTGATCCCATAAAATCACAAATACAAGCGACTGGCCTCTTGTCACGGTTAAATTCTACCTCATTCACTGCACTGTAATAACATATGTTCAACTGAGTGAATACAAATCCTTGGAAACTGTGAGTAGATGTGTGGTATTTCCAAAATGTTAATACAACAGAAGCCTACCTTTCAAAACAAATTAGCTGTTCGCGTCAGTCATGTCTTCAATCAAGAACTTCATTTGTTTTCAGAAAAATACAGAATTACCAAGAATTAGTTTACACAGGTCGCAGCCTGAATGGGAAGTGCTCGCGTTTACTTAGGTTGTTGTAGCCCACGTTTCAAGGCAATACCGTTCTATCATTTTATCAATACTGCAACATTAGCACCTCCTTTTATCCCAGAATTCCTTCTGTTTCATTTTGTTGGGTGAAATAAATTTAAAAGAAAGCATACAAGCTGTTGTATTAATTATACCCTTTTGTCATCTGCTTGTCTGAATTTTCAAAAATAATTATATTATATGATTAGATTTTGCATGACATTTTGATCAACTAAAAAATAATCTTATCAGTATGCTCATCTATCACTCTAGTAATATGCTGTACTTCTGTCCTGCAACTATACTTTGGCCTTGAATGGAGTTATCTGCTATCAGAGCTAAGATATTCTTGATTTATCCAGCTGCTTTCTTTCCCACAGGTGACCAGTTCATGCTTAGAATCTCCCTTGTGTTCCATAATATTTGCAATCTTCAAGGCCCCTATTTGAAGCCAGGTGAACCAGCTTTAAAACAGCTGCTAATTTCCATGTGATAATAGACTCAGCAAGCATTTGTCTCATTTTGAATACAGGACAATCTTATCTTGGAGTAAAAATGATGCCAACTAATTTGAATGCTGTTGAGATTAACTTGTACTCCATGGGAAGTATGCAAAACACACATACTGTGGTATATCTGCAAAGGAAAAGGTGTCATATCTGCAACTTACTTCCTATTAGTTTCATCCAGACATGGACCAAGTTATATTCTTTAGGAGTGCCATGGGAAGTACAAGTAATTTTGCTAACCTGCAGGATTTTATACCTTTCCTGCAATGTTTCAAAACAGCTTTTGAAAGAAACTAACTATTGTGTACTTACTATTTCAATACAATTTGATTAATCTTGTATATATATTGTTTGATTAAGCTTTCTTGTTTGATTAGAGCTTAGGATGATGGCACCTAATGGCGACTCCTTTGCTTGCATCTTCAAAAACAGCTCTACTTCCATCTTTAATATCTTTATTTTTCCCTTTCAGGGTTCTTTTGAAGACCCTGACCTGGAGTTACACACTGACTTCAGTTCTTTGCGGGAGTGGGACCCGCTCTTGGGGTCTCAGGGCTGGCTGTGATTCGATATACCAAGGATGCGGCCTAGAGGATTAACGTGCCTTCAGAGTTTCAGGATTTTGTGGCTCTGGAGGTGGGCGGACTCGAGGTCAGTGCCTCTGTAAGAAATCAGTGTGTCATGGGAGACAGAAGATCGAAAGCAGCAAGCTGGCTGCTGGCTGTGTGCCCAGAGACCCAGTTCTTTGGGCATAGAACTCAGAAAAAGCGACACAACGGACTTTTATCATCGCAAATCAGCGAGTTGTTTGTTATGTCCCTCTCATTGTGAAACTGGGACACCTCTTTTTACCTTATTAGGGAGAGAGAGAGCCTGTGGTATGTCAAATTAGCAGGTGAATAAGTAGTATTTGGGGTACTGCAAGTTTATGTCTTTATTGATGCTTTGCTGCACGCTTGAGTGCTCGGTGGGGGTCGGTGATGCTTTTTTTCTGGTGGGGGGGAGGTCATTGCTTTGCTGCTGCTTACGCGTGGGAAGGGAGAGCTGGGGGAGGCTTTGGAAAGAGCCCAGCACATGCAGGCACACAATTGAGTTTAAAAAATAGGGCCATAAACAGAAGAATTCAGGGTTCATAAAGAGTGAGTATCGGTGATAAAAATCATTTAAAAAAAATCAGAAATAGCTGGCTACATCAGAAAGATTGACAAGTTTGATTACACAACCGGTAATTGGTTCATGCATACTGAGCTATTGAAACAGTATTTTGAAGCAAATGAAATAGGCAAGAAAATCAAGTACCAATATTGCTAAGTACTTTGGATTTAAAGGCATACAGTTTGCTTCAAAGTTGGACTACTCCAACCAAACTTGCAGAAGTGAGGTTTCCTAATATCTTCAAGTTAATGCAGGAACACGTAGAACCAAAGCAATTGTTGGTTTCAGATTTCATAAGTGGAATCAAAAGGAAGGAGGGTCCATTTCAGTACATGTGGCTGAATTGAAAAGGTTGTCTGAGCATTGTTATTTTGGTAATGGGCTTAATGATACACTTGTCAGGACATTGGAGCAGAGATCCAATCGCAGATCCAGCACTGTGCACACAGTGATATTAATTGAGTAACAAATCCCAAGGTGCAAACAAAGTCAGCGTCAAAGTTCAGGCAGAAATCAAAACATTCAGAGAAATCCAAAAACCAGAATCGGGAAACAGGCAGAGTCGATATTCAGATGGTCAGAGTACAGATACAAATGCTGGAAAGGCTCAGGAAAATTCACTGGCACAATCTGGTAACAAACAGGTGAAAACACAGGACTGAAATACACTGAGCAATAAACAGAGAGGCAGATGATAGGTGGAGCACAATGAGACACAGGTAGCAGCAACACGGGTGATAATGAGAAACAGAAGAGAGATGGAGTACTCATTTATACAGGGGCTGGAGTAGAGCAGGAGTGGGGACAGGAGCACATGGCAATACAAAACCACAGACTGACAGCTGGGGGAAACACACAGAAAGACAGAGTTCAACTGGAGGTACTGACAACACTAAGAGATTGTTTAGTTTGTGGAATCTTTGAAGAAAGCATTCACAAATGACTCCTAATTGAAGCACAACTTACATTCAAAAGAACATTTGAAATTGCTGTTTCAATGGAAATTGCAGGCAGAAGTGTAATTGAATTGCAGACAGAAATGAAATTGAGCCTGAATAAAATTGCAGCGTCCAAACAGCAACTAGGCTGAACAAACAAATTGTGTTACTGTTGTGGTAGGGGCTCACATACACCAGACAAATGCAGAGTTAAAGGCAAAACTAAGTCCAACTAAGAACTTACAATGGAGAAAAGGTAACTCCTGTGGGAATGACATCCGTAACAGTGAAATACAACAACCAACAAGCCACATTCAGCTTGTATGTGGTAAAAACAGAAGGACTAGCATTGTGGGGGTGTGATTGGCTGAGACAACTACAACTCAGTTGGTGATCCAACCACAATCTGCATGCCACATTCCTGGCAATGAAGCCAATTGAAAGCAAATTAAGAAAGGTACTGAATGGTGCCATGCTAAACACCGTGAACCATTGCCCAATAGAGGACAAACAGGTACTGATGCCAACCCGTGTGCCTCTGGTTGGAAAGCATATTGGACCAAGGAAGGACAATGCTGCTCAGCGTGAAAGTGACGAAAGCAGTGGTCCAACTACAACAGTATTTGCAGGGAGCATATCGAGAAAAGATTCCGATATGTTAATCAGACAATTACTTGCAAAATATGGCTATGTTTTAAGTTGTAAGAGAGTTCAAGGAGCTTCGTAAAGGTTCGATAGTTCATTTAATATCACAGAATGTATACAATATGCAACCTGAAATTCTTGGTCTTCACCGACATCCACAAAAAGCAGAAGATACCCCAAAGAATGAATGACAGTGAAATGTTAGAACCTCAAAGCCCCCCTCTCCCCCTCCCATGCACAAGTATCAATCCTACCTCCAACTCTTATTTCAGCAAAAAAAACACCTGCACCCACCACCCACCAGGTAAGCAATATCAAAGCCCCCAAGACAGACCATGACCTGCAGTACAGATAATTTAATCATTCACCCCACCAATTCTACATGCCACAGGTTTTCACTCTCTCTCTATAATAAAGGGGCAGAGAGGTGTCACACAGCGAGAGGGGAGACCAACAAAAACAAAACAACTTGCTGATTTACGGTGCTAAAGACCGCTGCATCACTTTTTTCAAGTTCTCTGATTCAAGAGTCAGCAGCAAACTCTTCCCCACCACTGAGAGAAAGAGAGAGAGTGGTTCACTGAGTACAGAGACCTCCGACAGCTGATCCGCTGTTCCCAATATTCCATTTTCTCAGGCGACGTTTGTCAGTGGCACTGGCAGAGAATTGCCTTGTTCACAGGGCTGCTAAGTCTCGGAAACCCAAAGGCACGTTGGTCTTCTAGGCCGCGCCCTTGGGATATCGTAAAATGGGCAGTCAGTGAACCCTGGGAGCAGAAACAATTGCTGTAAAGAACCACAGTTTGAGTGCAGCTGCAAGTCCAGGGCACCAAATTTGCAAGCATTCAGCTACTCTGCGTGAATCAAGGTAATTGCATCAAGTTGGAGACAAAACACTGCTTGTAACAGTAAATGCAAAGACCAAAGCACAGCTGGATGAATGGAAGGCCAAAAAAGAAAATAGTCAATGGAGAGGCGTAAACAGAGGATTTGTCAGATGATTTTGGATGCGGAAACTGAAAGCAGAGATCAGATCATAAAAGAAGCAACAGAAAGAAAAATAAGAGAATCCTCCAGTTAACTAAATGGACCCTCATAAGATCAAGATGCACAACCTAGAAGAAAAAGGAGGGAAGAAATGGAGGGAAAGAATGTGAAGGAGAAAGTGTGAAAGTGAGAAGGAACATGGGAAAGAAAAAGAAAGGGATTGAAATAGATCCAGAGAGAAAAAAAAGAAGAAAAGTGTCCAGAGTTGTCAAAATCTCTTCCTGCAGTCTCAGAGTCAACTCCTACAAACATCACAGAGGAGGCCTCAGAACCTGAGATGGTTACACAGCCACAAGTCTCAGCTGCCTCTGGAGTGTGATCTTGCTTAAAAGGAAAGACATTATCCCACAAGACTAAGAAATCCACCACAGCAGTGAAACCTTTAAGCCTGAGAGACACAATTTAAAATTTGCTATGCTGTGGATATCTGTATATAATAGTTGTATTATATAGTATCCTGTGTATACAGTTGAGATGCATTCTATATTGAGTTGGAGTTTATGGCTAAACAAGGCAGAGTGTATATTTAATACTTCAATAATATTTGAGTAATCTTGTATATATATTATTTGGTTAAGTATTCCTGTTTGCTTAAGTAATTAATTATGGGTTATAGCATATAGAATAGTACAGCACAGTACAGGCTCTTTGGCCCACAATGTTGTGCCGACCCTTAAACCCTACCTCCCATATAACCCCCCACCTTAAATTCCTCCATATACCTGTCTAGTAGTTTCTTAAATTTCACTAGTGTATCTGCCTCCACCACTGACTCAGGCGGTGCATTCCACGCACCAACCACTCTCTGAGTAAAAAACCTTCCTCTAATATCCCCCTTGAACTTCCCACCCCTTACCTTAAAGCCATGTCCTCTTGTATTGAGCAGTGGTGCCCTGGGGAAGAGGCGCTGGCTGTACACTCTATCTATTCCTCTTAATACCTTGTATACCTATTTTATTTTATTATTTATTATTATATTATTTTATATGTAAAAATAAGTTAATTGCATATGTGTTACGTGTGCGCCTTGCTAAAGGTAACGATGAAGCTAGACCTGCACTTTGGACTCTCGTATTTTCATTTGAATTAGTTTTATACTCTGAAGTTACAAAACGTAACAGTAAACTTTCAATGTTATCACTTTGGAGAACCTGTCCTGGGTCCAACACATGAGTGCAATTACGAAGGAAGCACAGCCGTAACTCTACTTCCTTAGAAGGTCACAAAGATTCGGTGTGACAATTAAAACTTTGATGATCTGCTATAGCTGTGTATTGGAGAGTCACAGCCTGGTATGGAAACACCAATGCCCTTGAATGGAAAATCCTGCAAAAAGTAGTGGCAATGGCCCAGTCAACCATGTATAAAGCCCTCCCCACCATTGAGCACATCTACATGGAGCGTTGTTGCAGGAAAACAGAATCCATCATCAGGGAGCCCCCAGCACCCAGGTAGTGCACTCTTCTTAATGCTGCCATCAGGAAGAAGGAACAGGAGCCTTAGGACTCAGACCACTAGGTTCAAGAACAGATATTACCCTCAACCATCAGGCTCTAGACCATGGGGCTACTTCACTCAACTTTACGCCCCATCAGTGAACTGTTCCTACAACCCATGGACTCACCTTCAAGGACTCCTCACCTCATGTTCTTGATATGTATTGTTTATTGATTTATTATTATTATTTCTATTTTTTCTTTTGTAGTTCCACAGCTTGAACTCTTTAGCACAGTGGTTGTCTGCCTTTTATGGTGCGGCCTTTCATTGATTCCATTCTGGTTATTGTAGTTACTGAGTATGTCTGCAAGAAAATGAATCTCAGAGCTGTATATGGTGACAGATATGTACCTTGATATTAACTTCACTTAGAACTTTGAACTTTAGTATTATTACTTTGTGTTATAGAGTGTGTTGTCATTTCTGTGTAGTTCGTGTTCACTGAATATTCCTGACACAACAAAAGTTGAAGATCGTATACGAAGGTGAAATCAGAAGACAAACTATCGTTGTTGGGAATGTCAGGTGGAAGTTTGGAATGGATGACTGAGCGTGGAGAACAGCAATGTACAAGGTTGGATAAGGTTGGAAAATAAGGACCTGTTCCCCAAGCCTGGATAGAGCAGTATAATCTAGGACAGAATGGAGTGGGAATGGAGCAGCGAGTTAACGTGGCAGGCCAGTCATTGTTCTGCCTCACTGGGCTGGGCAGAAATACTCTGCAACCCATCATCCAATCTGTGCTTAGGTTTTCTGAATGATCACATTGTGAGTACCAACTGCAGAAAACTAACTGGGAAAAGGTACAGAGACCCTAAATTTCTGCTTCAGTTTAAAAGAATGTTTGAGGCCTAGTATTGTGGAAAGGGAGGAGTTAGAAGACAAATTATGCATCTCCTGAACCAGGAGAAGGTGAGTGTGCTGGAGGAGATGGAAGATTGGACAAGGTCATTGTAGGCTGATACAAGATGACTCAGAAGCAAGTATCGAATCATTATCAAACTGTCTTTGGTGGAAGGTTGCTATGAATAAGGGATCTGTTGCAAAGCCCAGAGTACAACAGGAACAGTTGAAACAGTGCTTTGGGTCTTCTGAGAGCATGAAAAGCGATATATAAATGCATAGCTTCCCCATTTCTACTTAGTACAAATTGAATGTGTATCATATTATTAAATCAACTCCTTTGAGTAAACGCATCACCGTCTGGTATGGAGGGGCTACTGCACAGGACCGAAAGAAGCTGCAGAAGGTCGTAAATCTAGTCAGCTCCATCTTGGGCACTAGCCTACAAAGTACTCAGGACATCTTTAGGGGGCAGTGTCTCAGAAAGGCAGCGTCCATTATTAAAGACCTCCAGCACCCAGGGCATGCCCTTTTCTCACTGTTACCATCAGGTAGAAGGTACAGAAGCCTGAAGGCACACACTCAGCGATTCAGGAACAGCTTCTTCCCCTCTGCCTTCCGATTCCTAAATGGACATTGAAGCTTTGGACACTACCTCACTTTTTTTAAATATACAATATTTCTGTTTTTGCACATTTTTTAATAATCTATTCAATATATGTAATTGATTTACTTGTTTATTTATTATTATGTTGTATTTTACTTATTTTTTTCTCTCTCTCTGCTAGATTATGTATTGCATTGAACTGCTGCTTCTAAGTTAACAAATTTCTTATTCTGGTTCTGATTCTGATACATATAATCTTGTGGAGGCCTGTCCTGTTTCTTTACTCAGTAAAACGAGTAGTGTAATATCTTTCCTCAAAACTTTCTTGATTGTAAAGTTTCAGTAATTGCCCATGCACAATATTGCTGTAGGACACTGCAGTGTTGGCGTTGCATATATTGAACATACCTTATGATGCAAAATAATGTATTGGTGAATATTAACCAAGCATCAGAATCAGTCAAGCACAAAACAACAAATAATGGTTTGAACAGTAATAATGATAGATGTATTCGAGATTCAAGGGTTTAAATATGTCCTTTCTGTCCTTTGGCTGCTGACCCTTCCAATGTCTTCAAGGTATTCTAATTGATGTGGATACTATTGAGAGAGTGCAGAGGAGATGTGACCTGGATTGGAGAGCATGCCTTATGAGAATAGGTTGAGTGAACTTGGCTTTTTCTCCTTGGAGCGACAGAGGATGAGAGGTGACCTGATTGAGGTGAATAAGATGATGAGAAGCATTGATTGTATGGATAGCCAGAGGCATTTTCCCAGAGTAGAAATGGCTAACAGGAGGGGGTATTGTTTTAAGGTGCTTGGAAGTAGGTACAAGGGGGATGTCAGAGGTAAGTTTTTCACAACGGCAGTGGTGGGTGTGTGGAATGCACAGCTAGCGAAGGTGTAGAGGTGGATACAATAGGGTCTTTTAGGAGCCTCTTAGATAGATACATGGAGCTTACAAAAATAGAGGGCTATGCAGTAGGGAAATTCTAGGCAGCTTCTAGAGTAGGTTACATAGTCAGCACAACATTGTGGGCTGATGGGCCTGTAACGTGCTGTAGATTTCAATGTTTCTATGAAATGTCAGTGATGTTATTTATAGCAGCAGATCTTGTCCTTCAACCAATTCCAAAAGGGTCCACTATTCCTTTATAATGTGAGTTGCCTTTTAGTAAATGCCAAGAAAGTTCACCGTACCGTGCAAAGTCAAAATTACACATGAAATGTTTTCCCTATCTGCATTTATCTTGCTCCTAGACAATGATTCATCCAATACCTTTAATGGTCGGATTTCACATGGAAGTGACAGGTTCTTCTTGTGGCATATTAATATGAATCATTCAATACCTTTAATGGTCGGATTTCACATGGAAGTGACAGGTTCTTCTTGTGGCATATTAATATGAATCATTCAATACCTTTAATGGTCGGATTTCACATGGAAGTGACAGGTTCTTCTTGTGGCATATTAATATGAATCAAAAATGCTTTTAGTTATTGTACATCATCAGAATTCAAATTAAATAGCTTGATGCATAACTTTATCCACGCCACTTCCTCTTTTGAAGATGTATTTTAATCTTGTTTACTCAAATGAGAATTATTTCAAACTGTTAATCCTGACAAGATGTGGATATTTTTTCTTTGAATTTTGTTCTTGTCTATATATTTATAGTAGTAATTTTATTTCAAAAGTATGTAACAGGCGATGACCGCTTGGAGGGGATATGAAAGATGCAACTCTTACAAACTATATAATTCTTTTCTTTTGAGAGTGTAGATCCCAAACTAAACTTACTCATGTGATTTTTGTTATCTCTGACTTTGTACTGAAATTCACTGATTTTCCCTTGTTTCTATTTATTATTATTTCCAGTCTTCTAAATTAATTTCTACTAAACTTGCTTAATTTCCCTTAATTCTTTTTATCAAGGAGTTTTGATTTGTCATAAAAGCTTTGGTGTTTAGCTGCTAAGTCTATTCCTACTGGTCCTTATGGGTGTGTCAAGAAGAGTTCCACTTAATAATAGCCTTCAGTTTATACAGTTCTCCTCAGTGAAACCCTTCACCCTGTTTGGGTGAAGCAAATACTTCTCTTGACATTGTCATCCTATAATTGTTGTTTCACAGATTAAAAAAATGAAAATCAGATGGCAGAGAGCAAGAAAACTTTGCTTATATTCAGAAATGAACTGGAAACGTTGAAAGAATGAGAGAGGTTCATAGTTCTCCAAGAGGCCTTTGAATCATTATATCCCTGCTGGCCACAAACAAACTGTTTGGAATCCTCCCACTTCCCAGTTCTAGGTCCTCAACCTTGTATGGATCTTTTCAGCTGCTCCTTGAGAAAACTTTTAGAAGTGATCTACAACCTTAAAGTCTGAAACCCTAGTTGACTGGCTAAAAAGTTGTTTTTCCTCAAGCTCTCCTCTAATCATCCCACCAATTAACTGAATCTATGCTCTTTTGCTGCCAAAGGAAGGAGATCTTTCCTGTTTACCCCATTCAGGTCTTCTCTAATTTTACACACCTCATTTAAATATCCCTTCAGTCTTTGTATCCATGCTTAAAACTTCCCTTCCTGGAAATGGACATTTCAAAAGAACCAAACAGAACTCTAATTTTCTTCAGCCTGTGATGAAACTCAATATGTACGAGAAACTGCTAATTCTGTGAAAGAAAGAAATTTGATTAATAATTAATTTTTAATCACTTCATCTGAAATGCTAAATCCATTTTAACATCAGCATACATAGATATAATGATTTAATTGCAGATCCATTGTATAATTTAATATTAATACTCTGTCTTCTGAATCATCAGCATCTTTCCTGTAACCTTTCCTGCACATTTCAACCTGGTCACAAATTTAGACTTGGATTTTGTTGTGGACCGAGCCTAGAGCAATTTTGCCAGAACTGGTTCAAAGATCGATAAAAGTTAGTCTTAAGCTTTCTTAACATATTGGGTGTTCTAGCTACCAGGGCTAGGGGTGTTTCTTCATAGTCTGCTGAAGCAAAGACATCAATGCCATATTATCAGCATCTCTCAAGCAACCCAAATAGTCAGCCGTTGGTGTAAGACTAATAATAGGAATACTCAGAATTCTTAACGACGGGAGGAGTACTCTAGCTAGTCCTGGTTGCATAGGATATACCAGCTGAAGTGTACCAGCTTCTGTTAATGGTTCCTATGTTGGTCAGTCCTTTTGCTGACACTGATAACATTTCAATAGCGGCAGGCCCATGACTCCTTTTTATTCAAATAAATGTCATGTTAAGTGACCTGATATCTATTTAAAAATACAAGATTTCTCAAATACGCAAGTACAGAAAATATCACTGACAGTTCCATTGTTTAATTGCTGTGTTTTGTGAGCATAAAAATTGTGTCAGTTTGCTCCAGTTCTATCCCAGAGTTGGCACTGCAGCAATATAGATATTTATCTTTAATGTATCTGCCAGGAAAAAATAAAACATCTCAACAGTCCAGGGCATTTCTTCTGTGAATTACTTATAAAATATATTATTCAGGCAAAAGCAGCACAGCAGTCAATTTGTAGATAGTGAAATTCCTCAAGTAGGCAATGAGTTGAAAGATATACTAAAGGCATTTGATTTTGGAGGAGCATTGGCCAGCACAGGGGGTTAATGTCATGATATTTGAGCAATAGCATTTTGACATCCCTGCAAAACTATAGAACTTGTAGGTGGACCTTTATCCCAAAGATAGCTGGATGGTAATTTGCCTCCAATCGCTATCGTCGGGGACAGATTACTACCCAACTCTGCTTTCTGCAAGATAGTAGCAGCTGTGTAAAGAGCTCATTTCCAAAACATGGTTCCATGGAAGTCACTACAATCCCTGACATCCTCAATATTTGTTCCTCTACCAATGTAATTAAACCCAGAATTTACCCCATTACTATTTGTTCAACCTTGGTGTGTGAATTCAGCAGTAGTGTCTTCTAATTAACCAGACTGACTACAATGCAAAAGCTGTAAAATGCCTGAGGATGTTTCGGGATTTCATTCAATAGGTTCATTATTTGTGCGTCCAATGGAAAGAGTAACTTCACTCATGCAGTTTGGCCAGCCAGCACCCTGACCAACATTAAGCCATTACTTGTAAGTGGTGATGAAATGGTGGAAACTCTATGAGGATATTGCAGATGTGAAAGATTGAGAGAGCCGTGCTTCAAACTTTGACGGACATGGAATAATTGGTTCTATTAAATACAACCAAATGACTGTATCAGATTTATTTCTGGACTACATAATTCTCATTTATCCTTGCTTTCACAAGAATGGTTAATTTCTGTGATTCTGCAACATTTTATAATAGGACCTCACCTCTTGGAGCCTGTACCCAGAGTCACGTTTCCAGCGCCTGGAGGCCTAATGTGGCTAACCGTTCATACCTGAGAGCTGTTGTGAGGTCTCAGTGGAGACAAAGCCTCAAGGACTGAATAATAGCAGCCCTGCCCTGGAGTGTCTGACAGCATTTGCCACGAGGTTATGCTGGGAACATAGACTTGTTTTCTGTCCAAAAATAGAGATACTTAAGAACTCTTAATGTAAGCATGAATAGTTTAACAAAATCTTTTTGATATTATTTCACATATTAATGTCACTCATATGCATTAAATAATATAAATTAATATTTAAAAATCACAATAATTTCAGGAAAAAAACACCAGGCTTTTCCTTTCCTGTGTTAAGAATTTGTACTGAAATGAATGGGATCTCCAGTTCTAGTCCAGGTCTGACTGGTGCAGGAAGAAGGAAATTGATTTTCCAGTTTAATTCTAGGGAAATGAAGTAAGAGAGACGTTGGATTCCATGTGTAAGATAATGATGGAACCAAGTGAGAAAAGCATTGTCCCAGAAATTCTCTGAACAGGAAATTTGATTCTGCATGCTGACTGGATGCATCAGTGTCAGGGCTGGAGGCAGCAATGCACAGGAGGGTCGTACACTCAGCCAGCTTCATCACGCGCACATGCCTCCACACCACTGACAACACCTTCAAAATGGCAGACATCATGAAGGACCCAAAAATGCCACAAAAACTAAACAATTGCATCTTTCATACCATTCATCTGCCCCCAATGCTTTCTTCCCCCTTTTCTGACTTTTTATTCAGATAGTAGGTTCCAACTCAATGCTACCTTCCCCTGACGAAGGGTCTAGCCCCGAAACGTTGACTGTGCTTCTTCCTATGGATGCTGTCTGGCCTGCTGCGTTCCACCAGCATTTTGTGTGTGTTGCTTGAATTTCCAGCATCTGCAGATTTCCTTGTGTTTGCTATCTTCCCCTTATTTGATTTTTTACTATACCACACTATTTCTTAGAAATCGGTGTGAAAATCAGTGAATATACGAAAGTGCTTTTACTTTACACAGTATTTTCGTGATACACGACTGATATAATAATTAAACAGATTTTTGGCTCAGTATATGATTACAACTAATCATTTCTAAAAATATGCTGTATATGCCATATCACAGGAACGTGATGACATTATTTGTAATCTATGAACACTACCTCAGTAACTTTCTCCACAGGTGCTGCCTTGACCATTTTCAATTTTAAGATTTTTATCTATAGCATTTTGTTTTTGGACTGACAGACCTAGTGTTTGTCATGAATTATTTGTTGATCCAAACCACATCAGAGTACATGGCCTGGAAACTGTTTTGTTACATTATAAGGACACTAAAACTATATCATCCTAATGCTGATGCAAAATTGCAACTTTCAACTGCAAGGTTCACAGAACAATGTTATTGTGTTTCCATGAGTTAGTTTCATCACAGTGTGCTAGGGTTAGTGTTATAGAGTTGGGGATCTGAGGGGAAAGTTCTTTATCCATAGAGTACCTGGGATCCAGTCCCTGAGAGAGTGGTGAAAGAAGTGTCTTGGCAACCTAGGCATCGAAAGTTACGGTTCAAAAGCTGGAAGATAGCGTTGGTATGGTTGGATGCCCATTGGTTGGCATGGATATGATGGCCCGAATAGCCTGTATGAATCAATGTCTCTCAGTCCACTGTTTACAAAAGGGATTATCTAGGCTGACTGTTCAGTGACCGTTCTTTGCTTCAGAGGGCCACTCAATTTCCCATGCATCTGCTACATTTTGCAGTTGTTATGCAGTGGTCTCACTGAGGCTGCTGCAAGTGTAAAGTACATTGAGTCCCTACAACCCATTCAGACTATCTGAACCAAATTCCAAACCTAGTGTCACAGTAACATTCAATCAGGTTACGTCTAATCGTTAAAAACATATTTGTCCTTCTCACTATACCCCTTGCCTATCCTCTGGGTTTTTCTCTCCCCTCCCCCTTTTCTTTCTCCCTAGGCCTCCTGTCCCATGATCCTCTCATGTCCCTTTTGCCAATCAACTGTCCAGCTCTTGGCTCCATTCCTCCCCCTCCTGTCTTCTCCTATCATTTTGGATCTCCCCCTCCCCCTCCCACTTTCAAATCTCTTACTAGCTCTTCTTTCAGTTAGTCCTGATGAGGGGTCTTGGCCCGAAACATCGACTGTACCTCTTCCTATAGATGCTGCCTGGCCTGCTGCGTTCACCAGCAACTTTGATGTGTGTTGCTTGAATTTCCAGCATCTGCAGAATTCCTCGTGTTTACGTTAAAAACATATTGTTATTTTTCTTGATGATTTGCCATTCATTATTTTTTTGCTGCTTTTTTTCTGGAACTGAGAGTGATTAGAGCCCTAGGAATGGATATTTTTCTGTTGCTTTGGCTTGGCATCTGTCTCTATCCATCGGTTTTGGAGAGGTATTTGGAGAGTCACAGCATGGTGTATTTTCACCTCGAGAGATCAATGGACAGTTGATCCAAATATGGATTTGGACGGACGTGAGATAAAACCTGTGTACAGAGACCACAGATTCCCCTGGAGTTTGTCAATGAACTTCTCACAGAGCCGCAGCAAGACGTGCATGTTTTCGCAACGCAAGTGGTTCCATTGATCAGAAACAGAGTGGAAATAGCTTTGAACATGTGTTAACTAGGGTCCTTCCAAGCAAATATCAAAACCTTGGACTAGAACTTCTGCTTACAATTGAGAATCTCAAGCAGAAGTTATGTTAGAATACAGAACACTTAAGATTATATTACTGTAGCATGTATCTTAATAATTCAGTCCTAATCACTATAACTTAAAAAAAATAGCAGTAACTCTTTCAGAATTTCTAACTTAAAATCTTTCCATCTGCCATCTGGTAATTGTGCACTGCAGTTGTTAAGTGGTCTGTGAATGGGAGGAGCACACACAGATTCAGTAGAAATGATGTTTCACTGCAGAGCGAGGTCAGCTATGTTCACTGCGAGCACAAGCAGTCCCCAAGGAGCAGTTACCATTGCACTAGCACTTTATTATGGACTTCACTGTGTTTTATTCCCATATCTCTGTTTACTGTGAATATTGATGTGAGGAACCTCTTCCATTTATTTAAGTTTTCTATAATCCCTTGTGGACACGGCCGTCTTCCTCTTGTGTCATCCAAAAAAATGCACTACCTTGAATAATTCTCAACCTTGTAAGTACTTCATCAGTCGAGTGTTCTCATCTTCATGAGATTTTATGGGATTTGGTACTAAACAAGACCAATAAAATGATGTGCCCATGGACATTAAAACATTAAATATTAAACTCTAAACATCTGATTATAGCATAACCCTATAAAATCTATAGTTTAACAATATATTTTTAATGAGTCATGAATAGATAGATGTTAGATTTGTACTGGGTATATAACAAATCAAAACTTTGTGGTCTGCAGAGGCATATCTTTATAATGTTATCTGTTGCTAGCAAAGAGATTGACACCTTTGTTATTTCTCAATCCTTTTTCCTCAGTCTGTAAGCCTACAGCAATGGTATCGCTGGACTTAAACTAGAAGACTAAACTAAGAAAGGAAGTTCTGTTCTTACGAATAATGATCTTTAAACATAGGTTGCTACAGGGAGACAGGACTGAATTGCGATTTATTATTAGTTAAGGCCCAGGTTCATAATCAAAACCAGAAATGCAGGAAGAACTTAGCTAGTCTATAAATGGTTCATAATGTGCAATTCTATAAGGCACAAAAAATCTGTTTATGCTAATTCAATGAGAAACTCACACTAAAATTAGTAATATGTCTGTCTGATATCTGAGGCCATTACATAGAACTATGATATTTTATAATTCTGTAACATACAAATGATATAAAATTTATTATTAAAATCCAATAACTGTATTGGAAGTCCTGAGTCAGGGCCAAAAACATCTCTTTGTCTCTACATTACATACAGTATAAACTACATCGCTGTTAAAGTTCTAAAGATGAATTAATACTACTGCTTTTCAATAGCTTCTCTTTGGTCTCCAGGACTGCCATCTCTCTTTATGATTTTTGATCTTGCCTTCCCCATTTCTGAACATGGTCGGCACAACATTGTGGGCTGAAGGGACTGTCATGTGCTGTACATTTCTATGTCCTATGTTCTATGAACAGTCCTTCATCCTTATGTCCAGCATCTTCATTTTGTTGTGCCTAATCCCCACCAGCCCTCCTCACTGAACCCACTTCATTGATGGTGACATAATGACACAAGGCACTCTCCAGGTGAAACTGAGACTCTTTTACACTTCTTCCAGTCTAGTGTGCTAAATCTGGAATAGTCAAGTGCAGATTGGGAGATCCCTTTGTGGAGCACCTGCTTTCAACCCACAGCAGTATCCTTAAACTTGCTGTAGCCTGCTACTTTAAGTCTCTATCCACCCTATTCTGACCAATTTATCTCTGGCCTCCTTCATTTTTATGATAAGGGTCAACACATGGTTGAGAAATATCATATATGTTGGGCCTTCCAGGGTTAATATTGAATTCTCCAAGTTTCGGTAACAGATTTTCTTTGTCTATATCTGAAAAAGCCATTTCTGCCATAAGTCATCCACTTGTGGTATTGATTCGGGTTCTTCTCTTGAGTACAGCCTGGCCTCCGTAGCACGTTCCACAGCTCTGCTACTAACAAAACATATTACAGACAAAATCAGCCCTAAATGCCCCAATTAACCTACTTGACTGATCCTCACCCAGCTCAGATTTCACCTTTATCCTATCCATCTTATTTGCCTTCTCGGAAACTTAAAAATAGCTTACCTGTCTCTTCCACTTCTGATGAAGGGTTTCTGACCTGAAGTATTAAACCTTTTTCCCTTTGCACAGCTTCTACCTCATCTGTTGAATGTTCTCAACATCTATTTTTTTTTAAGATTTCCATCATCTGCAGTTTTTTTGATTGACAGAAGATGCTACATTCTAGGGATGACATTTCATTGTTTCCTTTTGAAATAATGTTAAGCAAATCACCAAATACATTTTGGCTCATGATAATTTTGTGATATTAACCAGGAGTAAGCATTTTGGGACATGCTTGAACTATTTCACTTGGAAGTTTTGTTATGGAGGAGCTGCTATTTTAAACATTTGCCTGTGAAAGGAACAGCTTTTCTGAGTAAATGTGACAATTGCCAATTTGGTATCAGGCTATTCATCCATTTTGTTCATTAATTTATTGAAAGCTGGGTTGGCATTTACTATCCATCCTAAAGGCCCTTGTAACTGTAGTGCAGAGCCACCTTGAAATCCAGAAATGGACACTGTCTGAGAAAGACAGCGTCCATTATTAAGGGCCTCCAGCACCCAGGGCATGCCCTTTTCTCACTGTTACCATCAGGTAGGAGATACAGAAGCCTGAAGGCACACACTCAGTGATTCAGGAACAGCTTCTTCCCCTCTGCCATATGATTCCCAAATGGACATTGAATCTTTGGACACTACCTCACTTTTTTTTAATATACAGCGTTTCTGTTTTTTACATGATTTTTAATCTATTCAATATATGTATACTGTATAAAGTATACTGAATAAGATTTATTTATTTATTATTATTACTATTATTATTTTCTTCTGCTAGATTATGTATTGCATTGAACTGCTGCTACTAGGTTAACAAATTTCATGTCACATGCCGGTGATAATAAACCTGATTCTGATTCTGATCTGAATTACCACTAAAAACAAAATGCCTCCATTCTTCTGGTGGAAATCTTCCCATGGGTGCTTATGGGAGGGAGTTCTGGGTTTAAATAGTGAAAGAATAGTAATAAGTTTCTAAAGTCAGGATGATATTTGATTTGGAGAGGAAACTACAGCTTGCAGCTTTCCCATATACATGTTGCCCTTGAGCTTCTGAGTAGCAAAGGTCATGCGTTGGGGAAGTAGTTGGAATGGACTAGGTGACCAATTGCAATGCATTTTAAGGAAAGTTCCCAATGTGGGCGACTCTCTGCTGCGGCAAGTTCCTTTGCGACACTTTTACGCTGCACTCATTCAAAGTTTTTAAGAGTGTCAGAAGGTGAGTCAAAGGTCAAAAGATACCCAGTCTCTGCCCTGCTCTTGTAGCCACAAATTGCCTCTGTCAATTTAATCTATGTGTTTTAACTACTGGATTTATTTTTTCAGTACTTGTAGCACTAATAAAATTCCAGCCATCAGCACTTTGCTCACCTGGATCACTCTGAAGTAAACTCATGTGGGAAATTATTTGGATTGCTCCAACGTGAGCAAGCCAAACTATTTTTGTTATCCTGCCAAAGATGATTCTGGAAAGTGTGGGTTAGCTGCTATATAAGTAAACTTTGATGTGTGTTTTGAAATTTACATTCAGTCTATCACTTCAACTGAAATTTCCCACTTCTGAATCAGAACTTCTAACTGTTATTAATTCACCATTACTGCTGTTGAATCATGCCTTTCCCTTTTTTCCCTGAAATCCTCATTTTCTCCCTGAATTCTGTCACAGATATAATTTCTAACATATCCGGAACTCCATTATGCACATACAATGCTATGTCGTCCCATCAGTCTACCACTCCGAACTTTGGCAGGCCCTATTGATTTTGCATTTAGCAAAGCATTTATTTCAAAGTACTGAAGTTTCATCATTATCTTCATGGACTCAGTGTATCTCTCTTTTTCAGTGTTTTTTTGACTATATCTCAAGATATCAAGTCAAATCAAGTCAAGTTTATTGTCATTTAACTATATACATGTATATCTTCTTTCTCTCTACTTTAGCATCTAGTCTCAATCCTCATTGGTCTTTCTTCATGGCTATTTAACCTCTCCAGTGCAACAGCTTGATTCCAGGCCATTGACAACCAATACTTCACCATACCATCCTGAAACTCCACCTGAAATCTGGTGTGGAGAGCGCATGGCTGAAATAGTCACTAGTGATATCTATTTCACGAGGCCATTTGACCTTCTCTAAGACTGTTTCTCTCTTTCCAGTGGATAATGGTTCTGAGCCATCAAGCAATTTTATGCAATGAATTAAATTGCCTTGCACAAAGAAACTTCTTGCCGTGAGCTGGTATGGATGAAATGGAGGCCAGTGCTCAATTCAGAACACAGAATCTACCAAATCAACAGAAATGAATTGCAGCATTCTGCAACAATTCCATAAATTGTAAAGACAATTTTTATTTAAAAACTTAAAACTAAAGACCTCCACTGACAAAGGCAAACTATCCCTTAAAACAGCCAATAACGGGTCTAGAAGCTGTGGTGCTAGTTTTTTTTGGAAACAGTTTTTCCTTGAATTTGAATAGGGAGTCAAAACATGCAGGTCACTTACACTTTACTTACATCCAATATATATTTGCACATATTCTACAGACAATCATCTGAAAATGGCAAATGAAACTTCAGACTGTGTCTTGAGAACAAAATAATGGAAAAAGCATTAATGAACATGTTGGCTGAGATTACTATTTAATTTTCAGGTATCAAGCTGAACTTGAGTAATTGATCCTTTGCTTGAAGGCGACCAAATTCTGAAGCCATCGAAAGCAAAATAATATCTGTGATCTTTACAATTCACAACTTTCATGTTTATCGCTCTCATCTGAAAGTACCAGATTTAATAATGTAAGAGCAAAACTAAAATGTTCATTCATTTATATTTACCAACCTAGAAACAAATGAGAAATAGTAACTGACTTGAAGTTAACTGTCTGAGAAGAGCCTTCTTGTGGTTTAAGTCAACATGGTTTAAAAGGAATTATAGTTTCAGCTCAAATGTATAAATGTGGAAGATGCTACTGCTTACTTCATGGTAGATCCATTACAGTTAAGGTCCTCACCTGTTAAATGTTACATTTTTCATCAATTTTTATTCCTTCAAATAGAATAAGAGAATGCAAGAAGAAGAAATGGTAAATGTCTAAACAAAAATTACTTATAATTTGTCAAAATATTTATCACAACATGTGGTTCAAAGTACAAAGGAAGTTGAGCATTCAGGTTAACTCTATGTATCACTGCAGTTCCATTATCAGGGTGAATTACAAGCTAGTTCACATTTGCCTCCAAATCCAGATCTGCTGTGCCACTATTTGACCAGCTGCCAAGCAACAAATAACCAAGCAAATTAGTAGGGAGAAATGCTTTCCACTGGCATTCTACAACACTATAAAAGTGTTCTGAAAGTAATCACTATTAAAAGAACCGAATTGATTGGAAGTCTGCAAGTGAGGGGAACTGGATGAATTGAAATTAGCCTGTGGCAGTGGCCCACAAAAGAAAGCTGACACACATTAGTTGCTGTCTTCTCAGACTGACACTATCAGCACTTGTGAAACAATGACAAAATCTGACAAGTGATTTGTTTTCATGTAAAGTCTACTGCCAACACCCCCCGTAAGGACTTGTTTCAACATTGCATCCTAATTTGATTAGCTACCAGTGTCCTGAATCTGTAAGATAGCTATTTGCATTATTATTGGGTTTTGCTTTTTTGATTGTTCATCTTCTGAATGTGACCTCACCACCTATCCTTTTTATTTTACCTTGGGCCTGTTGCCAAGTCTGCTGCTTTAATCCATCTGTGTCCTGTAATGGTTGGGTTCCATGGTAATCTGACTGGACAGAGGTTGGATAGGATCTGGAAAGGAAGCGAAAAGATTGTTTATGTAACAGTGACAGAGCAGCTTATGATGAAGGATAACTTCTTCAGAAATATTGCTATGTATCAAGCACAATACAATATTTGCTAATGCTAATAATGATGACGGATGCAAAGATGCTTCACAATTAACACTTTTCAGTAGCTGAACTGATATAATACACAGATGAATCTGATAAAGTGTTCTAATATTAATAGAGGAAATTGGTATCACTATAAAGGCAGAGTATTAAGGACAAAAACAATGTATATTATATATTTATAAATGTAAAATGAAAAACAAACATATTTAAAGTTATCTTCACCATTCTGCATTGTTTTTCAGCAGCATTACAATTAACATATTCAACCTAATGGAATATGAACAACTAGGAAATGAATAGGAAACTAGAACAATGTTCGAAAGGTAAAGATTTCTGAAGTATTTTACAACAGTATGCCAGGCACAGATATTTTCAAATTGAAGTTATTTTGAAAAAAAATTCACAATTTTACTACAGCTATAATGAATGTTCGTAAATTACCTTGCACAGTTAAAGATCACTCTCATTTCCCACTCGTCTTTCATTTGACACCTAGTTCAAGCTAATTTCTCTGTGGGAACACTTGCTATCTTCTTTCTGTATAAGATGTTTGCTTCTATGTGATCACAGTATAAAGACTGCTGTGATTCCGGCAGGTGACTGGACTCCTCGAGTGATGCTGTTCCTCTGGTTGGCCTTTGGCTGGGAGGAGGTGGAGGGGCAAAGAGAAGAGAGGTCGAATGACGTGTGCTATAGATCAAGAATCCATCTTTTCCAATGCTGTTAATTTTAATGTATCCCATTAATCTCATGAATACAGACATGTGCCAAATCAGATGATACTCTGCAACCTAGTTTGCAGTGCCTATTGCTGCTGGAGGAGGATTATCGTAGCAGAATAAATTGTGGCCATTGGAAATAATCACTGCAGTCCAGCTCACCCCACTCCTCTCTGCTCAGGGCCCCAGCTGATTCAGCCTGCATCCGTCCATACATAAATCATTCCCTTACTCCATTGGCTACAACGTACATGGCAAGTATTGATTTTTCACTCTCCTTATTTCCAGGGAACTGGTGATGTTTATTTTCTAAAGATTCTGGAAACATGATTTTTCATTACAGAGTTTTGTTGAAATCACTAAAATAGTAAAATGTTAGTGACCTGCGTAACCTTAAATACCCACTTGACAGTAAGGCTTCTAGTTAAGGCATTTAGAAACCTTTGCATGTTATTCAGTTCCTCAGAGTGGCCATGAATACAACTGACGCTAACAGCTCTGTTGTAAAAAAGCTTCTGCCCTATAACCTCTGCTATTAGTATCCTTCTCCTCAATCCAGCTGGATCTTAATTGCTGTATCCAAGTCACCCGGAAGCAGTTTTATATATCCTCCCTTGATACCTCCAGCACACTTGTCCTATGATATCCTTTTTGCCTCCATTCTTTAACTGGAATCTGCATTTAGCACTGGCAACAACAAGAGAGTCCTTTCCTCCATAGGTTTTTCAGTATAACTGGAACTGACAATTAGACTTTCAATCTACATTTAGAAGCAACATTTGTACTGGTACTGGTTTATTATTGTCACATGCACTGAGATACTGTGAAAAGCTTGTCTTGCATACAATGCAGACAGATCAGATCATTACACAGTGCATTGAGATAGAACAAAGCAAACCAGTAACAGTGCAGAACAAAGTGTAACAGCTACAGCAGTGCTGGTAAACTATAAGGTGCAAGAAAATAACAAGGTTGATTATGAGGTCAAGATTCCATTTTATTGTAGGAGGGAACCATTTAATAGACCTATAATAGTGGGGTAGGAGCTGTCCTTGAGCCTTGTGGTACGTGCTTTTAGGGTTTTGTACCTTCTGCTCCATGGAAAAGGGGAGAAGAGAGAACATCTGGGGTGGGTGGGGTCTTTGCTTATGCTGGCTGCTTCACAGAGGCAGTCCGAAGTATAGTTCATAGAGGGGCGGTTAGCTTTTGTGATAGGCTGAGCCGTGTTCAAAACTCTCTGCAGCTTATCTTGGTCACGTGGAGAGCAGTTGCCATACCAAGCTGTTATGCATCCAGGTAGAAGGCTTTCTATGGTGTAGCGATAAAAATTGGCAAGGATGCCAAGGTATAAAAAGGCAAGGACAAATAATTCAGTGTAGTAGTACTAATTCAAGTGTCTTTTTAATTAGTTTTAGGATTTATTTCAAAGCTATGTGTGAATTAGAACTGATTACAAATGAAAAATCAATAAGAACATGGTCTTAGTGTCATTTTATTGTAAAACATGAACCCTATTAATGCCACAACAAAATGAAAACACATTCATGTTAAAAGCCTATGGCATGCATTTAATATGAGGGTCCTCTCTGCAGTCTTATTCTGCATTAATAAAAAAGATGTCATCAGTGTTCATCAGTTCCTTCATATTCAGGGCTGGACATACACCATGAGTAGAAGAGCCCTAGCAAGAGTTGTAGAGAGGACTGTGCAGAAGTCTTAGGCATATACTGTATATGCACAGCTAGGTGCCTAAAACTTTTGTACAGAACTATATTTGTCAACATGGAGCAGTGAGCAAGTTTGTAAATCTGGCGGGAGCAATGGATGTTGGGAATGATGAGGGACTGGTGTGGGACAGGTGGCAAAGAAGGAGTGCCAGGGATGGGAGGTGGCGTGGATTTAGACGCGCCTAGGCCTGAGACACCAGGCAAAGCAATTTGATTCCAAACAATTGGTTTATCAATCATTACAGAATGTATCTCTGGTGCTTGCACATTCCCTCCCCTCTTCCTTCCCATTTTCTCACCTATGGTTACCCTCTTTCTACCCGTCCCACTCTCATTCCACAATAGGGACCCATATCCGAATCAGGTTTATTATCATCACTGACATGTCATGAGATTTGTTTTTTTTGCCGCAGTACAGTGCAATACATAAAATTACTACAGTACTGTGTAAATAATGTAGGCACCCTAGCAATATACATGTGCCTCAGATATTTGCACAGTTCTGTAGTTCACAGAAAATGGTGACACATATAGATGATGTGGCAAAGAAGGAAAATTACACGTCTGTCTTCATTGGTCAGCGCAATGGCCTGTCATGCTACAACTGTACATGACTTTGTTAGTGAAGTTGCACCCAGAATATTGTATGCAGTTGTGGTCACCCTGCTGTAGGAAGAATGTGATTAAGTTAGAGCTGGTGCCGTAAAGGTATCGCTAGGACTGAATGGCTGGGGTTATAATGTGTCACTGGATGGGCAGAGTGTGTTTTCCCCGGAGGGAAGGAGGCTTAATGCTGACCTTCTAGAGGTTTATAAGATCATGAGGGGCAGAGATGTATCGTTACAGTTTCCCAGATGAGGGGAGTCTAAAGCTCTGGGACATAGGTTTAAAGTAACTAAAGAGGCTCTAAGACAGAAATGTTTCACTCAGAGCATGATGGATATATGGACCGATCTGCCAGAGGAAGTGGTAGAACTGGGTACAATTACAATGATTAAAAGACATTTGGACAGGTTCATGGATAGGATGAGTTTTAAGGGATGTGGGCTAGATGAGAATTGCCCTCGGTTGTCACGGGTGAGTTGGGTTGAAATGCTTACTTCCGTGGTGAATGATTGATTCCCTGGCTCCATTTCAGTGAAACATATCTTCATCAAATTGAGTTACTGCTGTCTAAATGAGCTCTCATTTTGCTGGTATTTTCATGACTTAATTGGAAACAGATACCTATGTTCTATTTACCTGAGTCCTCTATTAAGTTGTGTTACTAAGTAATAATAATATTTATGTCTCATCATTCAAGTCTAATTTTACTCATTAGAAAATGACTGGGATCATTCGTTGGTAGGCTGAGGATAGTCAATGTGAAATGCACTGTCTGGTCTGAATGTGAGTTCCATGGTGTATATTATCTGGCTTTTATCAATGTAACACTGGTCAGCTGGTCAACCAAAGTGGATGGAAGGCAGCATTTAGCTGGCATAAATCACATGAACTAAAAGAGGACCTCTGAGAAGTGGGAAGTTGTCTTGAATGAGTTGTGGTAATCCTTTAAACTGGGTCCTGATGAAGGGTCTCGGCCTGAAACGTCGACTGCACCTCTTCCTAGAGATGCTGCCTGGCCTGCTGCGTTCACCAGCAACTTTGTTGTGTGTTGCTTTAAACTGGGTGGCGGGGAGGGGATATGTCTCTACCAAAGGAAGTTTTAGGCGCTCTTTCCCTCCGCTAGCCTGTAGGTCACCCTTGGGCAAGGTGTATCACCTGCTTAGCCCCCTGATCAGAGCCATAAGAAGCCATGATCGTATGAGCAGCTGGTGTATATCAAAAGTTCTGGTTATGCCACCACTGATGCCAGGCAGACCACCTCTGATGAATATTGATAACGACTGGGGCCACCATTTTGTAAAGACCATAAAACCAAAAGATATTAGATTATCAGATTAGATTAGATTAGATTATGAGGACTCTTAGTCCTCATTTATTGTCATTTAGAAATGCATGCATTAAAACATGATACAACATTCCTCCAGAATGATATCACAAAAAAAAAACACAGGACAAACCAAGACTAAAACTTACAAAACCACATAATTATAACATATAGTTACAACAGTGCAAAGCAATACCATAATTCGATAAAGAGCAGACCATGGGCACGGTAAAAAGAAGTCTCAAAGTCCCGATAGCCTCATCATCTCACGCAGGTGGTAGAAGGGAGAAACTCTCCCTGCCAGGAACCTCCAAGCACCATAAACTTGCCGATGCAGCACCATTGGAAGCACTCGACTGCAGCGGACTCTGAGTCCCTCCGAAAACTTTGAGCCTCCGACCAACCCCTCCGACACAGCCTCTCCGATACAACCTCTCCGAGCGCTTCGACCCCGCCCTGGCCGCTGAGCAACAAGCAAAGCCGAGGACTCGAGGCCTTCCCCTCTGGAGATTCTGGTCCACACAGTAGCAGTAGCAGCCAAGCAGGCATTTCAGAAGTTTCACCAGACGTTCCTCCGTGCTCTCACGTCCGTCTCCATCAAATCAAGATTATGTACGGCACCCTACTTGACAAGTAGCAGACATCACCACTGGAGTGGCTGCTGCGAGCTGCATTGCGCTACCATTTTCTCATCCTTATAGGAGCAGAAGTAGGCCATTCGGCCCATTGAGTCTGCTCTGCCATTCAATCATGGGCTGATTCAATTCTTCCAGTCATCCCCATTCCCTTGCTTTCACCCCATACCTTTGATGCCCTGGCTAATCAAGAACCTATCTATCGCTGCCTTAAATACACTCAATGACCTGGCCTCCACCGCCGCTCATGGCAATAAATTCCACAGATTTACCACCCTCTGACTAAAGTAATTTCTCCCCATCTCAGTTCTAAAAGGACATCCTTCCATCCTGAAGTCGTGCCCTCTTGTCCTAGAATCCCCCACCATGGGAAATAACTTTGCCATATCTAATCAGTTCAGGCCTTTTAACATTTGGAATGTTTCTATGAGATCCCTCCTCATTTTCCTGAACTCCAGGGGATACAGCCTAAGAGCTGCCAGATGTTCCTCATATGGTAACCCTAGACCCTGCCTAGAAGAAGGCAATGGCAAACCTCTTCTGTAGAAAGGTTTGCCAAGAATGGAAGTTCTGCATGGAGGTCAGTCACCAGTCGTGTGCCTCAGAGATCTGTTCTGGGACCCCTGCTCTTCGTGATTTTTATAAATGACCTGGATGAGGAAGTGGAGGGATGGGTTAGTAATTTTGCTGATGACACAAAGGTTGGAGGTGTTGTGGAAAGTGTGGAGGGCTGTCAGAGGTTACAGTGGGACATTGATAGAATGCAAAACTGGGCTGAGAAGTGGCAGATGGAGCTCAACCCAGATAAGTATGAGGTGGTTCATTTTGGTAGGTCAAATATGATGACAGAATATAGTAGATATAGTATATTTCTAAATCAATATATAGAGGTACTAACTAGAGAGGATGCAATATTAGATCTCCATTTAGAAAAACAAGTTAGGACAGGTGATGGAAGTGTGTGTAGGGGAACACTTTGGTTCCAGTGATCATAACACCATTAGATCCAACTTGATAATGGATAAAGATAGATCTGGCCCTCGGGTTGAGGTTCTAAACTGGAAAAAGGCCAAATTTGAAGAAATGAGAAAGGATCTAAAAAGCGTGGATTAGGACAGGTTGTTTTCTGGCAAGGATGTGATTGGTAAGTGGGAGGCCTTCAAAGGAGAAATTTTGAGAGTGCAGAGCTTATATGTTCCTGTCAGGATTAAAGGCAAAGTGAATAAGAATAAGGACCTTGGTTCTCAAGGGATATTGGAACTCTGATAAAGAAGAAGAGAGAGATGTATGACATGTATAGGAAACAGGGAGTAAATAAGGTGCTTGAAGAGTACAAAAAGTGCAAAAAAAACTTAAAAGAAATCAGGAGGGCTAAAAGAAGACATAAGGTTGCTTTGGCAGTCAAGGTGAAAGATAATCCAAAGAGCTTCTACAGGTATATTAAGAGCAAAAGCATAGTAAGGGATAAAATTGGTCCTCTTGAAGATCAAAGTGGTCGGCTATGTATGGAACCAAAAGAAATGGGGGAGGTCTTAAATAGGTTTTTTGCATCTTAATTTACTAAGGAAACCGGCATGAGGTCAATGGAAATAAGGCAAACAAGTAGTGAGGTCATGGAACTATACAGATTGAGGAGGAAGAGGTGCTTACTATCTTGAGGCAAATCAGAGTAGATAAATCCCCAGGATCTGACAGGGTATTCCCTCGGACCTTGAAAGAGACTAGTGTTGAAATTGCAGGGGCCCTAGCAGATATATTTAAAATGTCAGTATCTACAGGTGAGGTGCCAGAGGATTGGAGGATAGCTCATGTTGTTCCGTTGTCTAAAAAAAGCTCTAAAAGTAATCCAGCAAATTATAGGCCAGTAAGTTTGACGTCAGTAGTAGGTAAATTATTGGAAGAAGTACTAAGAGATAGGATCTACAAGTATTTGGATAGACGGGGACTTATTAGGGAGAGTCAACATGCCTTTGTGCGTGGTAGGTCACGTTTAACAAATCTGTTAGAGTTTTTCGAGGAGGTTACCAGGAAAGTGAATGAAGGGAAGGCAGTGGATTTTGTCTACGTGGACTTCAATAAGGCCTTTGACAAGGTCCCGCATGGGAGGTTAGTTAGGAAGATTCAGTCGCTAGGTATACATGGAGAGGTAGTAAATTGGATTAGACATTGGCTCAATGGGAGAAGCCAGAGAGTGGTAGTGGAGGATTGCTTCTCTGAGTGGAGGCCTGTGACTAGTGGTGTGCCACAGGGATCAGTGCTGGGTCCATTGTTATTTGTCATCTATATCAATGATCTGGATGATAATGTGGTAAATTGGATCAGCAAATTTGCTGATGATACAAAGATTGGAGGTGTAGTGGACAGTGAGGAAGGTTTTCAAAGCTTGCAGAGGGATTTGGACCAGCTGGAAAAATGGGCTGAAAAATGGCAGATTGAGTTTAATACAGACAAGTGTGAGGTATTGCACTTTGGAAGGACAAACCAAGGTAGAACATACAAGGTAAATGGTAGGGCACTGAGGAGTGCAGTAGAACAGAGAGATCTGGGAATACAGATACAAAATTCCCTAAAAGTGGTGTCACAGGTAGATAGGGTCATAAAGAGAGCTTTTGGTACATTGGCCTTTATTAATCAAAGTATTGAGTAAAAGAGTTGGATGTTATGGTGAGATTGTATAAAGCATTGGTGAGGCCGAATTTGGAGTATTATGCACAGTTTTGGTCACTAAATTACAGGAAGGATATTGATAAGGTTGAAAGAGTGCAGAGAAGGTTTACAAGGATGTTGCCGGGACTTAAGAAGCTGAGTTACAGAGAAAGGTTGAATAGGTTAGGACTTTATTCCCTGGAGCGTAGAATGAGGGGAGATTTGATAGAGGTATATAAAATTATGATGGGTATAGATAGAGTGAATGCAAGCAGTCTTTTTGCACTGAGGCTAGAGGAGAAAAGCCAGAGGACATGGGTTAGGGGTGAAGGGAGAAAACTTTAAAGGGAACATTGGGGGGGGATTCTTCACACAGAGAGTGGTGGGAGTGTGGAATGAGTTGCCAGATGAAGTGGTAAATGCGGGCTCACTTTTAACATTTAAGAAAAACTTGGGCAGGTACATGGATGAGAGGTGTATGGAGAGATATGGTCCAGGTGCAGGTCAGTGGGACTAGGCAGAAAAATAGTTCGGTGCAGCCAAGTAGGGCCAGAAGGCTTATTACAGCACAGAAACAATGGTTCTATGGTTCTATTAATGGCAGTGTGGAGGATCAGGGGGATCTTGGGGTTCAAGTCCACAGGACACTCAAGGCTGCTGTGCAGGTTGACTCTGTAGTTAAGAAAGCATATGGTGCATTGGCCTTCATCAATCATGGGATTGAGTTTAGGAGCCAAGAGGTAATGTTGCAGCTCTATAGGACCCTGGTCAGACCCCACTTGGAGTAATGTGCTTAGTTCTGGTCGCCTCACCATAGGAAGGATGTGGAAACCATAGAAAGGGTGCAGAGGAGATTTACAAGGATATTGCCTGGATTGGGGAGCATGCCTTATGAGAATAGATTGAGTGAACTTGGTGTTTTTTCCTTGGAGCAACGGAGGATGAGTGGAGACCTGGTAGAGGTGTATAAGATGATGAGAGGCATTGATCGTGTGGATAGTCAGAGGCTTTTCCCCAGGGCTGAAATGGCTAGCACGAGAGGGCATAGTTTTAAGGTGCTTGGAAGTAGGTACAGAGGAGATATCAGGGATAAGTTTTTACACTGAGTGTGGTGAGTGCGTGGTATGAGCTGCCAGTTACGGTGGTGGAGGCGGAAATGATAGGGTCTTTTGAGCGATTCCTGGACAGGTACATGGAGCTCAGAAAAATAGAGAGCTATGGGTAACCCTAGGTAATTTCTCAGATAAGGACATTTTTGGCACAGCTTTGTGGGCTGAAGGGCCTATATTTTGCTGTAGGTTTTCTATGTTTCTATGTTTCTAAGAACAATCACGGTCATGGACCATGATCATCTATATCATAAGACACGGCACATGATGATGATGATGATGGATACTGTAAAAGAAAAAGTGGAGAATCTCGGAGAAAGAAGACTACGATTGTCAAGTGAAATTTGATTGCCCCATGGCTTGTTTGCTTTCTTAGCGGTTGTCTCATCTATAGCTTAAGATTGACAATATTGGGAAAAGTAAGAACCAGTTTCTGTTGGTTGATTGGGTTGGAAACTGATCCCTGGTTCTGACTTATAGCTATAGTAGTCCATTAATTGTGAGCTGTTTATTTACAGTTACAATGTGAGGAAGCAAATGGTGCCCCTTGTGGCACCAGGCCAGATGTCACTGCATTAAATGTTAACACTGCATTAAATGATTACTCTCTCTCATGCCAAAGCTCACCTCATTTCAGAAGGAGTAAAGCATTGACCATAATGTCGTCTAGCTAAAGAGAGATAAATCAATGCATGCTTGTTAGCCAGTGATTTCTGCTAATAGCTGCCAAGTTGTGAATGTCAGGTAAAGACAAGATTCGTTTCATGTTTAATATATCGTCCCTACTATGACATAACCTCACAGATGTCAGACACTTGTGGTATTCTAACACACTTTGAACTAAAAATCCCCCTAACCCTCCCTGAAAACTGATTGAAACTAATCCGGATAGTTTGCAGTATCAGCTTCCTACTTAACTCTGTTACTATTTTTTCATTCCATATCCCCTTCATCACTAAAACCCTGTTTATTTTCACCCTTGTAAAATTGCCCAACTCCATCCGTTGCTGAAATCTTCACCTATGGATTTATCAACTCTAGAATTGACTACTCCTGTGTTCTCCCACCTTTCCATCTGTAGATGCCATTGTGCTATACTTTATATACCCTGAAAATTAAAACTTATTCAAAATTCTGCATACTCGAGCTAAATCCAAGTGCTGCTTATTCATCAGCCCCTTATTTGCCCCTTAAATTGTTTCCTATCCAGGGAAGTACAGGTATTGCATTAAAATATTTATCCTTGATTTCAAACAATTCGATTGCCTAGCCTCTGACTATTTCTGGAAGTTTTTGATTCTACAAGCCCACTTTTCCCTAATTTCTCTTGTTGGATTATTGGTAACAATGTGGTTACTGAGCTTCAATTGCTTGAATTATTTTGTTAAATTTCTTCATCTCTATAATTATTCACTTTCCTTAAGACATCTTTTTTTGGATGTGCATTTGAATGAGCCTTCAGCTAACAGTTCCGTTTATATATGAATATCAAAATTTATTTGAGAATGCTTCTGTGAGGTACGTAAGGATATCTTACTGTAAATAAATGCATGTTGTTAAATTTGGGTCACATCTACAGGGCAGTATGATGGAGTATTTCTTTATTTTCATCAAGCTGAAGAATTCTAATAGGGATTGTGGGACAATGCAACTTCAAGATGAAATAACTCTTCTGCGTTTCTTAAGCATTGACAGTTGTTAAGTTGTTAAGATTCTTGAACCTGTATCAACAAGTTTGAGTTCAAGTCCCTTTGCAGAAACTTCAACACAGATATCTTGAATGACACTCCATTACAATTGTGAAGGAGCGCTCTCTTCTATATCCAATTTTTCCTGTCACCTTCTTGACTGATTCCTTTATAGCCAATGCCCTTTTATACAAATTGTTTCTTAATGCAAAGAGCAGGAAGACTAAAGACATTGCCTTCAACCCTCCTCAAACCAGTTACTCTAACTGTATCCTCCTCCCTGGAGCTTGTTAAAGCTGATTCAGACTGTATCCAATATCAACATTCAATTCAATTCTTAATTGAGCTGTCGAGTTCACCTGCTTTCTTATGTCACAAAAGACTGCCGTCCAGAAATTCATTCACTGTCCTTGGCATTATATGCTAAATATAGCCCACAGTCTACTTCAAAGATTTTGTTCCGTAAACAATAAAGTTATTGCTTTTGACCTTATGACCATGTGTCCTTTTGGTTTCCTTAAATCCGTCCATATCCTTCCTTGGATGAACTTTCAGCCACCTATGCTCTATGCTCCTTGAAGCCAACTATTGCAATAAAGCTTTACCCCAACCCTCCTAATACCTCTGATGATTCAGCACCCATTTTTTTATCATTACACAACTGTGATGTGTTGCTATTTATTTAATTCTGTGAAAGCAGACACTGTAGGTTGTTGCCATGACTGACGTACATTCTGGAAACTTGCAAAAATCTTCACAGTGACTGGCATTTCCAAAATTATTTCTCGGTCGATGCTCACTCCTGAGGCATGATTCTCAGTGAGGTTCTTTTCTGAGTAGTCAGACAACTAAAATACCAGCATTAATAAGATGGATTTAGAAAGAAACTACCTTACAACATACCTCCAGAACCCAGGCAGTACTGGTGTCTGAAAGAGGAGAGGGCAGTGAAAGTGTTGCAGCCTGAATCAGCCTGTCATATGTTTGTTCTCACACAGATCGAATGGCGCTGGGTCCCTGAGCTCATTAGTGATACATAGCCAAACTCGGGCTTTTGTCCTGCTTTGTGATGAAACAACAGACAAACTTACCAAGAACAGAACATTGTCATTGTTAACAACAATAGTGCCTCTAATTATATTATGCTTTTAAAGAGGAAACACATCTCAAAGTGCTTGATAGGGAATTATAAAATTATTTAAAATTTTGAGTTGCTTAGCCATGTGCCATTGTAGATCAGCAAGCAAAGACTAATGCATGAATGCGTATTTGGGGTAACTGGAAGTCTAAAGCACCCTCCACTTGCATCTTGATAACCTCCCAAGAAATAGAAATATCAATTTGAGCAAGCTGTGCTAGCAACCTGTCAACATATTTATATGGCTTGTTTGCAGCTGAAAAATACCGTCAATTATTAATCCAACCTGCCTGTTCATGCCCACAGTAACAAAATAATTCCTCTACATTCCATGCCCGGGTCGATCTGCTCTTGGCCTGCCACTGGTGCCAGATATGTTTTGCTGAGGCATCAAAACACTTTGACCACTTGATTAGAGTATTTATAGGCTCTTCATAGGATGACTCAAAGTCTCACAGGTTCAAGTCTGGTGTGGGAGAGCACTTTCTAAGGTAATTTTGGAGCACCAAGAACAGGAAATCTGTCCACAATCATCTCATGTTGGGAAATGCTAGCACTATTCATGATATACTTTGTTTACTTTTAGTTTGATAATAAATAATTTTCAGTATTTTAAGTATAGTTTTCCAGTTATCATTTTTCATCAGCTATTTTATTGCAGTTTTGTTCACACTAGCATATGGGATTTATAAATATTTTAACATATCAGTTCCTCCACTGGCAACAATGTCTTTGATTTCTGGAATGGAGGAGGAGAGGCATGTGAGTCTGATTTCTGAGATGGAAGATGTGGAAGAGGAACCCAAAGTGTCAAAGTATACCATGACCTGAATCAGAGAACCTATAGAAAGGTACCTGGAGGTCACATGGAAATGAAGGCACCCTCATGTTTGGACTTCATTATATCATGTTTGAAAGATGCATGAAGTCACTGGAATGGGATGGAAGGGATGGGGAGAAAATTGGATACAATAGGGTCTTTTAAGAGACTCAGATAGGTACATGGAACTTAGAAAAATAGAGGGCTGTATGGTAGGAAATTCTAGGCAGTTTCTAGAGTAGGTTATATGGTCGGCACAACATTGTGGGCCAAAGGGCCTGTTCTAACAATCTAAGAGATAGATCACGCATAGAGGAGTTGGGTCTGCAGCCAAACTCCCATGGAGATCTAAGGGCCAAAGATTAAAATTACTGCGATCTTTGTGTGTTATGGCAGAAGTAAGTTATAGGCTTATTTGTTAATTATTTTAAGATAACCTGAGGGGATTGAATATTTTTGTTTTGTATTTAGTCTGCAGATTGTATGGTCTCTGTCCTTCATCTGACATCTGCGGTCACAGTGGCTTGGAAATTTGTAGGGATTAACACAACAACCTTGACTGGCAATTTCCTATGAAATAGACCGTGTGCTTGATAATATTTTAATTGTGCGTTCTGACTTCTTTTTTGCAACTACTGTATTTTGATTTTTTTTGTTTCCTGTAAAACAATTGTTTACTTTCCCTTTTTGATGAAGATATTTGTAATATCTTAAATAAATTCTTCCAGTCATTTCACACCTTGATGCAAGTTTGAGAATCTTAAAAAAGTCCTCAGCATCAGCCACACACTTCACTTTTTAAAACCAGGCACCAGTGGCACTTTGTCCATAAAAAGAGTGGCCCAAAGCAGAAGCAGAAGCAGAAGCAGACTGAAAGATTGACATTGTGTACTCATTAAATATTCACATTTCAGCCTGATACAGCTGAAAAGCACAACTGCTTCCAAGGTCACTGTAGTCAACAAAGACGTCTTAATGCATTTAAACGAACTATCGCTGCTTAAAACCGACAGAAACACCACCGATTGTGGTCGGAAGTGCCCACATAGGACACCTTGGAGGAAGCGCGGGTGTAGAGTGGGGTTACAAGTGCGTTTAAGAAAACGGGGTTTTAAACTTCCTATACTGACTATCTTGCTGGTGAATGTGCAGTCTCTGGTGAATAAAATCGATGATCTCAGAGTTAGGGTGCTGAATCAGAGGGATATTAGGACCGCGTGTGTCTTATGTTTCACAGAATCCTGGTTAACCCCTTCCGTACCAGATGCAGCGATTCAGATCAACGGGTTTACTATACACCGTCAGGATAGGTCTGTAGAGTCTCTCGAAAGCAGAGGTGGAGGAGTAGGCCTCATGACCAACTCTTCTTGGTGCATAAATATATTAGTGCTGTCCCAATTCTGCTCACCAGACCTGGAATATCTAGCAGTAAAGTGCTGTCCTTTTTACCAACCATGGGAGTTCTCTGGGGTCATTTTGGTAGCAGTTTACATTCCACCTCAGCCCAATGTCAATCAGGCTTTAGGTGATCTGAGCAATGGGATCAACATGCATGAAACAGCGCACCCTAACACCTTCACCATCGTTTTGGGAGATTTTAACCAGGCCAGTCTGAAAAAAATCACTAAGCAACTATCATCAACAGATCACTTGCAATACCAGGGGAAACAACACACTGGACCATTGTTACACCACCATCAAGAATGCCTACTGTACTATTCCATGGCCTCACTTCGGGTCAATAAAGTATGACTATGACTATGACTATGAAGTCTGATCACCTGGCTGTACTTCTACTCCCTGAGTACAGGCAGAGACTGAAGACTGCAGCACCAGCAGTGAGCACCAAGAAGGTATGAACAAGGGAAGCACAGGAGTGCCTACAGGACTGCTTTGAATTGGTGGACTGGACTATATTGAGGGATTCATCTTTGAATCTGGATGAGTATGCTGCAGTTGTTACGGACTTCTTTAAAACCTGTGTGGATGAGTGTGTGCCCACGAGACTTACTGTACATTCCCAAACCAAAAGCCGTGGATGAACCAGGAGGTACATCGTTTGCTGAAGGCTAGATCTGTGGCATTCAAGACTGGCAACCCAGGCCTGTACCAGAAAACCATGTATGATTTGTGGAGGGCTATTTCAAGGGTGAAGAGACAATTTCGAATGAGGCTGGAGGTGACATCGGATGCACAGCAACTCTGGCAGGGTTTGCGAGACATTACTCCCTACAAAGCGAAACCCAATAGCATGAATAGCAGTGATGCTTCACTATCAGATGAACTCAACACCTTCTATGCCCGCTTTGAAAGGGAGAAGACAACTACAGCTGTGAAGATCCCTGCTGCACCTGATGACCCTGTGATCTCCATCTCAGAGGCTGGTGTTAGGCTGTCTTTAAAGAGAGTGAACCCTCGCAAGGCAGCAGGTCCCGATGGAGTACCTGGTAAGGCTCTGAAAACCTGTGCCAACCAACTAGCAGGAATACTCAAGGACATTTTCAACCTCTCATTGTTAGAGGTGGAAGTTCACACTTGCTTCAAAAAGGCAACAATAATACCGGTGCCTAAGAAGAATATTGTGGGCTGCCTTAATGACTATCACCTGGTAACACTCACATCGACAGTGATGAAATGCTTTGAGTGGTTGGTCATGACCAGACTGAACTCCTGCCTCTGCAAGGACCTGGACCCATTACAATTTACCTATCACCAAATAGGTCAACAGGAATCTGAATGGCTCTCCACACGGCTTTAGACCACCTGGGCAACACAAACACCTACATCAGGATGCTGTTCATCGACTATAGCTCAGCATTTAATACCATCATTCCCACTATCCAGATTGAGAAGATGCAGAACCTGGGCCTCTGTCCCTCCCTCTGCAATTGGATCCTTGGCTTCCTAACCAGCAGACTACAATCAGTGCGGATTGGTGATAACATCTCCTCCTCGCTGATGATCAACACTGGCACACATCAGGGGTGTGTGCTTAGTCCACTACACTACTCTTTATATACGTGACTGTGTGGCTAGGCATAGCTCAAATACCATCTACAAATTTGCTGATGATACAACCATTTTTGGTAGAATCTCAGGTGGTGATGAGAGGGCGTACAGGAGTGAGATATGCCAACTAGTGGAGTGGTGCCACAGCAACAACCTGGCACTCAATGTCAGTAAGACGAAAGAGCTGATTGTGGACTTCAGGAAGGGTTAGATGAAGGAACATATACCAATCCTCAAACAGTGATCAGAAGTGGAGAGAATGAGCAGTTTCAAGTTCCTGGGTGTCAAGATCTCTGAGGACCTAGCATGGTCCCAACATATCAATGTAGTTATAAAGAAGGCAAGACAGCGGCTATACTTTATTAGGAGCTTGAAGGGATTTGGCATGTCAACAAATACACTCAAAAACTTCTATAAGTGTATCGTGGAGAGCATTCTGACAGGCAGCATCACTCTCTGGTATGGGAGCGGGGGGGCGGGGTGCGCTACTGCACAGGACCGAAAGAAGCTGCTGAAGGTTGTAAATCTAGTCTGCTCCATCTTGGGTACTAGCCTACAAAGTACCCAGGTCATCTTTAGGAATGGTGTCTCAGAAAGGCAGCGTCCATTATTAAGGACCTCCAGCACCCAGGGCATGCCCTTTTCTCACTGTTACCATTAGGTAGGAGGTACAGAAGCCTGAAAGCACAGACTCAATGATTCTTCCCCTCTGCCATTTGATTTCTAAATGAACTTTGAATCTTTGGACATTATCTCATTTTTTAAAAATATACGGTATTTCTGTTTTTGTACTTTCTAAAATCTATTCAATATACTGTACATATACTGTAATTGATTTACTTATTATTATTTTTGTATTCTATTTATTTTTTTTTCTCTCTGCTAGATTATGTATTGCATTGAACTGCTGCTGCTAAGTTAACAGATTTCACGTCACATGCCAGTGATAATAAACCTGATTCTGATTCTGATTCGGATTCTAATGAATGCTAATGCTATTAACACAAATAAAGTATGAAAATTATATTACTGATGAACATGCTTATGAAAATTGTTTACGTTTGAGAATATTAATTAATTCATTTTATTATCTGAACGTGTAATAGTTTTTATTGTCATTGATGCAAATTTTAATGCAGCAATAGGCAAATATATGAAAATGCTTAAGAATGCAGAAGCTATAACACTCAAAGGTTCAAAGTATAATTATTGCCAAAGAATGTATAAATTATACAACCTTGAGATTTGTTTGCTTACAGGCAGCCGCAAATTAAGAAACTCGAAAGTACCCAGAAAAAGACCAACCCCTCAATGTGTACAGAGAAAGAGGAAAAACCCCACAGATCATATAAACAAGAGTAGTGAGCAACAACAGCAGCATTCCAAACCAAATGGAGTCCTTAGCTCCAAATCCCTGGAGTAGCCCGGAGTAGGCCCAAAGCCTCAGTATTTATTTCATCATATTAGTGGGCAAATCACCACAAAGTTCATGGACGTGAAGCACAGCAGCCAGGGGTAGTCTCACAACCTCAGTGTTGAGGAGAGAGGACCTCCCCAGTCTATCTGGGCCAGCATTTAAACTGTCTGAACAGAAGATTGTACCTTGAATTAAGATTCGGGCTCCACCATGGCAAATCACTCCAGGCCTAGATTTTGCAGCCGAAGAAGTCGTTATCAATCTCTCCAAATCGGCCCAATGCCCAGAGTGTCCAACTGCGTCCAACTCCTAACACCCTGCCTTTCTAGTCTATCCAGGCTGGCATTTAAATTGTCCAAACAGTGGATTGTACGTTATATTAAGATCTGGGCCCCACGACGATGAATCGCTCTGGGCCTAGAATACGCCGCCCAGCAATTTGATTCAGACATGGATTACGTTGCAAAAAAGTTGTTCTCGACCTCTCCAAATCGGCTCGGCGCTTTGAGTGATACACCCTCGAACCCGGGTTAGTTTCATCAGAACTACTCTGCCTCATCTTCTCCTCTCTGAATGGAGCACCAGCGGAGCTACGGGGGAGGGGCAGAAATTTGGCTGCTCAGGCAGCATTTCTAGAGAGAAGCAGACAGTCAACATTTTGTATTGAGACCCTTAATATGGATTGATGAAGGGTCTTGACCTGCAATGTCAATTGTCTATTTCCCTCCACAGATGCTTCCTGACACTCTGAGTTCCTCAAGCAGTTAATTTTTAGCAGACAAGTGTATAACTTTTATTCAGGGGCTTCTTAAGTAGCTGTTGATGTAGCCCGTAATTGTTTGGTCAATTGGTGGTAGTGTGTTTTCTGATATCCTATAGAAATTTATGTCTAACGAAAATGCTGATTGGAGTTGTGTGATAGACTGCATTACCTCACCATGATTTGTAGCAATAGCTCTGTACTATCTGCGGGCTGTGTAACAGGGAATTACAGCTAGTTTGTTGTGTTGGACTAGAAATATATTTAGTTTGTAATCACAGGTGAATTGAAGTGCATGTAAAAGTTTGTAAGTTTTTCTGGCCTTTTTAAATGTAATAATAACAAGCTGACTAAATGTTATGACTTGCAGGATATCTATCAGTAGCACATTTGAAGTGCACCAGTTTTGCTTGGCAATTAGCAATTAAGCTGTGAATTTGAAGAAATTGTTTTTATGATGGATAACAGGTTAAAGTCACTGAAAAACATTTGGGAGTGTGGTCAAAGGTTATCAAACATTCTATTCAATGATTAAAATGTGTGTAGTTTGCTGAGAACAACTTGAATATTATATTGATACTTCATGCTACAGATGAACTGGCCAAGCACCCTGTGTGCACCATGAGAATAACCTAACCTTTTGTAGATTAACAGGTTTTACAAACATATTTTATCATTATCTCTATAATGACTGCAGAGAGGTCAGTGGAAAAAATAACTGAAAATATCTTCTAAGCTGTCAGGGCTGGGAATATACAATTCAATGAATAATACATACAAAGGAAGATCAGATGAAAAGTCTGAAATTTTACATAATTTCACTTAATGATGGTCAACTGGCAAAGATAAGGCTACTGGTTGGAGTGAAGGGGGGTAGTTGTCAATGGGAGGAAGAATTCAGAGATTGACAGAATATTTTCTCACATGGCTGAACAGGTAAAATAAAATTTCGATAGGATGCTTCAGTGGATTGGTGCTGATGTTAAAGATAATAGTGTGTAGAGATGGTTCCATCTGATCGGAGGCACATTAGAATAGAACTTCTGGCTGCCTCTCTAATTTTATTCCAATCTTAACATGTTCTCTGAGTCAAGGCTTTTTCCATTGTGGAATTAATATATCTGCCATTATGTGATCCCTCCAAAGCAATCTCTGAAATTCTCATGGCACTGTAGTGTGGCAACTGGAAAGACAGGAGTTCGCATGTCCCATCCATCATTGAGGTATCTCAGGGATTTTGCTCTGCACTGTAAATCCTTTGACTATCTTCTGCATGCTCAGCATGAGAAGGAGCAGTGACACATGTGTAAGGTAGAATCCATCAATTATCCAGAAAATAGTTCCCTCCTTTTGCTTACAGGAATGGACTGATCCTATGGAGGTGCTAGTTGGGCATGATGTACACACATAATGTACTTCACTACCTCAATTCTTTCCCAATTTTCTGCACCCATATTCACTCTATTTCACAAAGAATAATACTAATGTCAAGCTCCAACCATGATTTCATTCAAGCTGAAACCCTTCAAGTAAAAAGTACAGACATCAAAAGACACAAAAGTTTATTTGCCAGATAATCTGAGCATGAAAATGGCAAATGAAGTATTCTATTTGATCTGTTGGATGCCAGTGGATTGTGCACTCAAGAAAGGCTTCATTAATACAGTATGGCCTTTGACGGGTACTGAGGTTTTCAATAAATTGAAGAAGCCTTCTAATAAAATGTTAAGTACATTGCCAGCAACTTTATGGTGTGATGCCTGATTTCAGAACTCCTATTTATTCAGCCTGAACTGTAAAGCAATTTATATGGTCAATCAAGTCTGTTTTTGTGTCAAAGGAACGTATAAATATTAAAGCAATTCACATCATATTAAAACAGCCAATTTATTATTTCTGTGATCCATGCTTTCTAACTGTGATTCATCTTATTACTAGTACACACAATACTGTGGAATAAAGCAAAAGGCATGCATTCCTGGTTAATTAACTTGAAACCACCTGGATGCTCTTTGAATTGTAGTATTCAGAAAAAAACAAGGTCTGAATATTTTTTTGAAAGGTGCATAAAATTAAAATATTAAATTGATCTTGGATTCCTCTTTGGCTTGCTATGTTATTATAGATTTAATTGGTTATATATAGAAACTCTAGATAGTTTTAGTCACAATCCAATGTTTGTATCAAAGCTCAAAGACTACAGAAGTTAGAGCAGTATCTGTATTTACCACAAGTATTGAGATTGCAGATAGCATTACCATAAGGGACCATGATTTAAAATGCTAAAGGTGCTACCACTGTACTGAATATACTTCTCCATAGGTTATAGAAACATAGAAACATAGAAAACCTACAGCACAATACAGGCTCTTCTCCCCACAAAGCTGTGCCGAACATGTCCTTACCTCAGAACTACCTAGGCTTTACCCATTGCCCTTTATTTTTCTAAGCTCCATGTACCTATCCAGGAATCTCTTAAAAGACCCTATTGTATCCGCCTCCACCACCGTCGCCGGCAGCGCATTCCACACACTCACCACTCTCTGAGTAAAAAACTTACATCTCCTCTGTACCTACTTCCAAGCATCTTAAGCCTGTGTCCTCTCGTGGCAACCATTCCAGCCCTGGGAAAAAGCCTCTGATTATCCACATGATCAATAGCTCTCATTATCTTGTACACCTCTATCAGGTCACCTCTCATCCTCCATCGCTCCAAGGATAAAAGGCCAAGTTCACTCAACCTATTCTCATAAGGCAGGTACTCTCCAATGCAGGCAACATCCTTGTTATGTTCACAGGTCATCACATTTGATACACCAGGCTGGATGTTAGAAACTGGTGGCTGAATCTGCGTGTTGCAGACAATGAAATATAAATGGACATTTCTGTGATAGTCACATTTATTTCTGCTATAATAATCCTGTTCAGTTCAATTCAGCAGGGGTCACTGCCGATGTAGCTTGCTCATCGTTGAGCAGTTCAGACAAAAAAGTAAAATTGTAATCATATATTTTTAAGAACTCATGGATAATACTTTGTATGTCAGTCAAGTAGGTTGTGAGAGAGCCGTGAGAATTTTACAAAGGTGTAATTATTTATTGCGCTCTTTGTCATATTTGATATAAGTACATCAATTTCTTGAACTTCTGGTAATCGCTCCCCCCCTTCCTTCACCATTCCCCCATTTCTGTTTCCCTCTCTCACTCCTTATCTCCTTACCTGCCCATCACCTCCCTCAGGTGTTCCTCCTCCTTCCCTTTCTTCCATGGTCTTCTATCCTCTCCTATCAGATTCCCCCTTTTCCAGCCCTTTATCTCTTTCACCAATCAACTTCCCAGCTCTTTACTTCACCCTTCCCCTCCTCCCAGTTTCACCTATCACCTACCACCTTGTACTTCTTCCTCCCCTCCCCCACCTTCTAGATCCAACTTCTCATCTTTTTCTCCTGTCCTGATGAAGGGTCTCAGCCTGGAACGTCAACTATTCACTCTTTTCAATAGATGCTGTCTGGCCTGCTGAAGTTCCTCTAGTATTTTGTGCATGTTGCTTTCGTATGTAAGCTCTGTTTACTTACATAATCTATCAAATTTGAGTTAAAGTACAATCTTTTGAATAATTCTGCACAGGTATGTAACATATAAATAACAGATTTGATCTGAGTCACTGCTTTGGTTATTCTTGTTGCTGAGTAGGGCAAGTTATTGTTTGAAACCCTTCATCATTCTGTTCTGCAGATGCAGTAATGCACTCAGTTATACACTATGTTACGCTATTGTACAGGTAGTTAAGCAGTAGGGGGAATCAACTTTTCAGTGAACAGCTGGTGCCACTGATTTTAAGTAAGTACCTATGGTGGATCAGAATCAGTAATGTCTTATTGGCTGCAGTTGTGGTAACGTACAGTAAAATGTGTACAGTTGCCATAGTTCGAAAGAAGACTCAGCAACCTGTTCACTTGGACCTCTAGTTCTGTTCTCGCAGTGTGACCAAAATGATTGCGAAATGCATTCGTTCGCATCTCCTCCTGAGCTTTCCATATGGTCACTTCATTTATCTCCACCACTTTGGCTTCAAGATGGTTGCATTCTTTTCCAGTTACTTGCCTGACATTAAGTTGTGGTTAGACACAATTTATTCTGACGAAACTTTTGCAAGCCATAATTACTGCTGGACAGAGGTCATGCACCCTGCCTCTGAGATACACATATTAAACTTAACAGTGCATAACTTTAAAATCCTGTTTTATTTTAACTAGAATTGCAACCCCTAGATCTGGTGCTTTGTAAATATCCAGTTTTGAATATTTCCTTCATTATCAGTCTAACACTGGCCCTATTCCTGCTTTTATCATCTGAATGGTTAATGTTCGCAATAATCTTAATAGTAAATTATACAATTTACGGAAACTTGATTATTCAGTATCTGTTATTTATCTTTTATTTTGGCTCACCTTGTTTGCTTACTCCTCTCCTTTTTGTTCCTTTCTGTCTGGAAGTGGAGGTTATACCAGCCTGACATGTTGGAATGTCTTCCTGCTCTGCAGTTTGCAATCCCAGTGTTCTTTTATCTAAGTTAGTTTCTTCATGTTCTCACTCTCAAACTGCTCCCATTCAGTCAGTGGCCAGGTAACTTTGTTTATGGTTTATCCCAGTTTTACCTATCAGAGATATCACCCATCCACTACCAGTCCTGCAGCTTATAATATTCTATTTTTTTCCTTCCTACTGTTGTCAAAAAGGTCTTAAGAAAAATGTTAACCTTGTTTCTCTTCCCACTGCAGAAATTTTGATAGTCTGGCACTACCAAAGTCCAAGAATGCTGGATTATTGGAGTTTTAATGTTTTGCCATTGGTAACCTCCTTAATTCCTTTTCGTGGCTGATGGCTAAAGTGTTTTGCTTCTTTCCAAATGAATGCTAATGGACGCTCACTGGGAACACTCTCAGTGATCGGTCCATCGCAGCATTTAATATGGTAATCGGGACACGTGCCAATTTCAAGTCCAGTCTCATTTCCAATCCCTTTCCAGAGTTCATCAAGGTTCCAGTGTTGGAGGATTCACCTGGCATGAGCATGACGTGAAGTCTGGATTTGCCTCTTAGATATCACAATCTTGTTTCTGAATGTTGAGCCAATTCTACCCTGGAACAACCTGATGTTGACTGCTTTGGATTATTCTGCAATTTCCTACCACCTGCACACTAAGAAAGCATTATGTTTTCATACTTTCAATGTTAATTTGCTCATTACTTTTCAAAAAATTCAAAACTTCTTATTTTGTGAAGTAACAGAAATATACAGAATAATTTTTACTTCACTAGACATTGCGTATGAACTCTGAATTTACCATTATTTCAGACCTTGGAGCGAGTGAGCAAAGGTGTGAGCTAATGCTTAAACACATCTCAGAAATGAAACCCAACATTATTTAAAATCCTACTGGTTGGCTCTTCAATTGTTCTTTGTCTGCAAAGATGGCAAATACGAAAGTTGGAAAATGTGCCTTGGGGGCCATCTGCTGAAAAGGATCTTGAGGGTGTCATGGCTGAAAGATAGAGACCTACTTCTGATGGGTAAGCCTAAAATTTCCTAATTGGCTTGAAGGACCACTCCTCTCCTGACCCTAATTGGACTTGAAGGACACTCCTCTCCTGACCCTAAAACAAAAGGAGCAGAAAGGGTTTGACTTCCTGTGCCACAATTTGCTTTCCCATTGACTTGATTAGGCCAAAAAACTACCTTTGACTTTCCATGAAGGCTATTAGATTAAAGTTGCTCTAAAAATAAAAAAAACACTACATATATACAAATTGAAATAACCCATTTAAGGTGGTTCCTCTTATGCCTAACTTTTGTAAAGGTTACAATTATTATAGTTACAATTATTAGTCACAATTATTACAGTTCAATCCAATGATTCCAGAGTTGTTTGGTAAACTGGGAGGTTTTAACATTCAGCTTCTATATATGGGGAATGAAGACTGTCTCATATTATAGCACAATAATCCTCCTGTAATCCTCATTGCATATACACAGATACTCATGTATAGAATGGTCTTTTTGCTCAAGCATGAACATTTACATGGAGCAATTTGCAATTTTGTTTATAAGAGCTAAAATGTGGCTTTGTTGTTTTCATGCAAGCCCAAGATCATACATTCAAGTATCACAAAGGCTTTTTCCAGATATTTCATTTTCATCAGTTTCAAATTTGACTTAAGACTACTTGTAATGTCATTTAAAGTTCCTTCATATTTTAATAATTAACAGTTTATCTGACATATTGATACCATGCTGTAAAGTGCTCTGTCACTGAGTCTTGAATGCAACATTAGCAGAATGAAAATGGTCTTAGATTTAACTCCAACTTATTTATGACAATTAATCACATAAAATTAAACTAAGCATATGGCCTTTTGCGTCTAGTTAGTTTGTAAGTTAAGTTTCTCTCATGATCTGTTTACATACTGTATACTTAACAGTTGATGAGAAATTTCACAAAATAACATACCCTGTATCCTCATTACAATAACTTGAATGAGGTTTCTTGTCAATATGCAATATTCTCTCTGGTAAAACTGTTACTTTCAATAAACATAAAATGTTATTTCTAAATATTTTAAATGGTTTTATTGTCTTCTACTGGCTGTTCTGATATTCTGAAAATGTATAATGAAGAACAATAACAATTTACCACATTCATTTTATCTGCAAGACAAAAACAGAAATAATGTCTTCTCATTGTAGTTTGAGCACAATGCACAAGCATTACCATAAGGTTAAACTACTTGGATTATAATACAAACCCTTTACGAGAAAGAAGTCAGAGCACAGCTGATTTCTTTTTGTACAATTTCTGCTCAGATTATTTTTTATTTAAATGCTAAACATGCTCAGTACCTGGCTATTTAGAACTGTCATATTTACTCACATCTACAAGTAGACAATGAAGGTCACAGACAGCTGCTTCCTATTGAGCCATAATCTCATAATGCCAGTAATCCTTGTATGAAAACCTGATAAAGATGGAAGCTGGGAGAGGCAGCTGCTTAGGTAAGAGACGGAGATGTAAGTAACTGAAAATCTGGCTGTTCAGCTGTAATGAATTCATAAAGTGCTAATTCATCAAGGCCCAGTTGCAGAAATCCTTTCTGACAGAAAGAAAAATTGTGGGTGATTTGGAATGGCCTTTTTTGTATGGTCAGCGAGAGATCATTTTGTGAGGGCAGCAAAGGAGCGATAAATTTAATGGCATCGAGGTCACAGGTCCTGACTGGAAAAAAAGATGACCTAATCTCATTTATTGTTGCTGCTCCTGAATAATAGGAAAGATTTCTCCCTGGACCGGTTTACATATTTTCACTTGCTAAAAGCATTTTAAAATCCCAATAAATATAAATAAATGTCACATTACTTTCCAAATATGTTTATTAGTTGGCAAGTCAGTTTAATGTTAGTGGGATTCAATGAATTCAGTTCCAATGAGCTAAGTTCCTTCTGTGTTTTCGAAAGGATGTTCAAGTTTTCCTGATTCCAGCTGCATGACAATATAATTATTTATGGCCTGGACAATGGTTAAATGAATTATAAACTGTAATTAAAACCAAATACGAAAACAAAGCAAAAAGAAGGCTACTCAAAACATGACTATTGATTTTTCTCCCTCTGTGTTGGCTGTTTCCAAGGGAAGCAAACAGCAGTTTCTTTGGATTGTAGACACATACATAACCCATGATCTGAGGGTTTTGGTCAATATGTAATGTATAAATTATGCAGCATCTTTCTGAAAAAGAATATTAATTTGATTATAATGACGGTGGATATTTTGACACATGCTAACACAGCTGGGAAATATATGTTTCCTGTGATCGATACAATAAATAGTGACTACAAATGAGGACAGAATTATTTTGTTTTACTCAGTCAAAATGCTCTATAATCCATGACATTAAAATGATCTATTAAAAGATCATTCATAAAACAACAGTGAAGAATACCCTTATTGTTGAGTGGCCTTCGATAAATTATAGGTGCTAATAATAATTATAGGTGAGCTGGTCGAGATGTGAGGATATTCCATTTCTATGCAACTAAAAGTAATTTTAAAAACATTATTGGTGAAACAAGGTGAATTTGTATTAGACACCTTGGGGAATTAGTTACAAGATGACTGCCTTAGCAGTGGTGGGAGAGGAGATTGTAGTTATAGGAGGAAGTAATATTAAGCTACCCCATCTTCAGTTTTCAAATGTTTTCTTACTACATTCTAAATCTGCTATTCAGCACACCGCACTATGTATGATGTTGTAGTGAATTCACTATGTATGCAATTGAAAAGGATTGAGGACACAGCTCAGCACATCATAGCAACAAGCCTCTCCTCTACTGTATATTTCTCACTGCCTTGGTAAAGCAGCCAGCATAATTAAACCCCACATATTCTCTCTCGTCCCCTCTCCCTTCAGGCAGGAGATACAAAAGCCTGAAAGCACACATCTCCAGGTTCAATGGCAGCTTATCTTCACTGTTATCAGACTATTGAATGTTTCTCCGGTATGAGAAAATGTACTCTTGACCTCACAATCTATTTCATTATGATGTTGCATTTTATTGTCCACCTGGACTGCACTTTCTCTGTTATATTTTAATTTAATTATGTTCTTGTTTTACCTGGTATCATCTTAATAATTCAATGTGTAATGATTTGATCTGTATGAACAGTCTGCAAAACGGACTTTTCACTGTACCTTGGTACATGTGACAATCAAAACCAATTACAATTCCAATTGCAGCATCTTTTACTTGCTTACTTATTTCGTTGATCCATCACAACACAGTTACTCTATACCTTGTTTAAATGTGATGAATTTGGTTGAAGAAAGTACCACTTATTTGTGATATATTGTCCAGATCTTTATTTTTGGTTTATTATTATTTAAATCAATTAAGAAACTTACTTTGGACAAAGCTTAATTTTTAAAATTCAAAGTCATCGGCAAGTTTCCATAAAATAAATTGCAGTTTTTCAATTTCTTGGCTGTGAGGAAAATTCAAAAGTTTATTGACTTTAATTACAGCTTTATAAATTGATGTTAAAGATCATGCCTATCAGCTGTTATATTTGCAATCAAATACTCTGGTGAACTCTCATGGACACAACATTACAAAATATTTTACTCCAAGCATATAAGTACTGAGAAACCTTTATTTTTATATAAAGTATTTTAATTCTTTGCATGTTTTACAGAGTCTATATATTTAAGTAAGCTTTCTAAAATAACTTTAATAAAATTTATAATGAATGATTATTGACAATACTGCTGAATACTTTATCTCAATCAAATAACAGTCTTTGCTTTATATTTTATTTCAGGAAAGCTCCTTAATAAGCAGGCTGCATTAAACATCTTATCCATGTCTTAAAAAGGAACATATTCCCCAATAGCTTTGTTAACTAAAACATATTTTGTTAATAATTTATTGGCATGTATTGGATTGGTATCACAGCATATAGAGCAGATGATAGACCCAAACATTCGGTTACATGCTAACAACAATGATTTTAGCTCTAACTTTTATTTTTCTCTATATTCCCTCCAAATGTGTTGGGGATAACAAGCCACACTGTATATATTGCAAACTAACTGATATCCCAAGCTGTTTTTCTTTCTATATCAATCTTGACATGTGATGGTGGACTCTCTGATCAATTTGAGTCCCACCCACTTCCTACCTTACATTTGTATTGGGAATATGTTGATGGTGACCAGCAGCTCATTGTTGACTGCTTAGTCCAACAATATCAAGGCCAGTTGTGTAGCCCCCATCAGCTTCAATCTGCTACTTCATTGTAAAGCTGGAGGTAAAATTTATTGTAAAGCTGGAGGTAAAACCCTAACTGGTGGTATGTTTACTGTACTATTTCATTTGATTTTCATTAACTGGGAGCAATATAGGACCATCCATTTCTCTTCATATACCTAAATGGAGGAATCATTTATTATTAATAGTGATTAAGCTGATATCCAAATTATTTAAATGTTCTAAAAGTAGGTCTGCACATTAAATTACACAGTGATCTTTATTTGCTTTGTGCCTTACCATTATTTTCTGATTTTATTTCAGATTTCTGGCAATATTTTTTTTCAGGTATGCCATCCCTGCATTGTGATTTTTGTAAACGTTTTGCTCTCCAGTTTTTACAATGACAGATACCCAGTCAGAGAATGGTCACAACGTTGGGCATTAGGCCCTTTGACTCTGCACCAGCTCGACATTTGTGCAATCCGGTTCTGACAGAGCACTGTTCCACTCACCCCATCCTCCCCCTCCTCCCCCACCCTCCCCCTCCCTCCCCCACTCCCAAGCATCCTGTCTCCTGTCTTTATCTGTACAGTTAGTTCCCCTTTAAAGCCTACGGTTGAATCTGCTCGACTCTGACACGGTACTCTTACTGGTTAACAAAAACAAAATCCTCGTATCACTTTTGGTTTCTTTGTCAGTCACCTTCATTTGGCATCCCTTGATTCTTGACCCCTCTGCCGATGGGAATAGTTTATTTCTATCTGCTCTGTCTATGCCCTTGATGATTTCAATTACCTGTCAGATCTCCTCACAACTTCCCCTGTTCAATTGAATTAAAAACATGGTTTCTCCAGAATACCCACATAACAAAAGTTCCTCAATCCCCAAATAATTTTCATATATTTCTTCTGCAGCCTTTCCAAAGATTTACCCCTTTTCCAAAGGTATGCCACCCAGAAATGAACACAGTATTGCAATTGTGACAGTAGCAGTGTAGGTTTATCAAGAGTTTCATACCCTTCTATTCGTACGTAGCAAGAGATCAGTAGGAACACAGACTGCTTCTGGGAATGCATTCGGAAATGTAAAGGAAGAGAGAACGGGAACCAGTAGAAGACAAGGGGAAGGTGAACAACAGTCGGAGCCAGTGGGAAGTGGGGAAGGAAGGTGTAACAAGTGAATGGAATGAGCCAGTAAAAGGAAGGGGACAAAGATGAGTTAAAGGGAGCTAAGGTGAGGGTGGGATGGGCAAAAATAGGAGGACTGGAGGATCAGAGGTGGGCAGTGAAAGGAAAGTTGAGAGATGAAAAAGGAATAGGGGAGCTTTACCAAAATTTGGAAAACTCAATATTCTTGCCATTGGGTTGAAGACTACCCAGACAGAATGCAAAGATCAGTCTAGACTTCATCCTGGCAGTAGAGAAAATCAAGGATGTACAGGTCAGTGTGGGAATGGGAGGAGTGTTGAAATGGTCTGCAATGAGCACTCTGAGTGGCCATGGTGGACCGGGCTCTACAAGGCAATCACCAAGTCTGTGCTTTGTGTCACTGATGGACTGTACAGGAGGCTACATTGGGCACACTGAAAGCAATAGATAAGGCATGTGAACCTTTGGCTCACCGGGACAGACTGTTTAGGTCTCTGGATGCTGGTAAGGGAAGAAGGGTAAGGACAAGTGTTGTATTTACTGTAAGGGCAGGGGAAGGTACCAGGGTGAGGGAGGGATGAGCAGGCCAGGAAGTCACCGAGGGAGTTGTCGTCGTGGCGATCCCTCGAGGTCGAGGATGATAGTCTTCGTTCCGTACAGAGTGAAGTATACGGAGTGGTCCCTGCAAAAGGCAGAAAGAGGTGGGAGGAGATGATGTGGCTGGTGGTGAGACCACATTGCAGCTGGCTGGGATGGTGAAAGAGGGAATGCTGGATGCAGAGGCTCATGGGGTGAAAGGGAACTCTTTCTCTGTCTGTCTGGGGGGGGTGTGGTTGAAGTATTCGGGATGTCATGTTATTATTCTGTTACATTGTTCTCTATAAATTTTAGAGCCTTCTCTTTTAGGGTACAGGTTAGAAGTTCCCCTTTTTCCTTCTCAAATAATGGGGTCACTTTTGTTACTTTACATCTCAGCAATAATTCCAGAATCTATAAAACTTTGGAAGATGATAGCCACTATCTCTACAGCTGCTTCTTCAAAACTGAGATGTAACTGAACAGTTTCCTTAGGATCTATTGGTTTTTATCTTTAGTTTATTCAGAGGTACAGCACAGTAACCAAACCAGCCCACACCACCCAATAACAGCTATGTGACCAAATAACAAACTAATAACCAACAAGAAGCTCCAAGAAACTCATGCTGACAAGAGGAGAGCATTCAAACTCCTATAGACAGCAATGGATCTGAGCTTGGGCAGCTGGCGCTATGACAGTGTTAGGCTGAACTCTATGCTATCGTGCACGCAAAGTCTCTTTACACTTGTTCACTGGTACTTTATTAATTTTTGGTATCTTGCTCTGTAAAGGTAGAGTAGTAGTTTAACATCTGTGCCACATATTTAATCCACATTATAAATTCTCCAATCCCTGTTTGTAAGGAACCCACCTTTGCCCTTGATAGTCTTGCTTTTATATATATATATTAGGAATTCTTACAATTATTTTTATGTCTTTTACCAGTTTTATGCATGTGTTTATCTTCGATCTTTCTTTGTCCTCCTCGGTCCTTCTTGCTGAGTTTTAAAATGCTCCTGATCTTTAGCCCTACAATATGTTTTCTCAGCCAATCAACTCTTCAAGATGTTCAATTAGGGTCCAGATTAACACAGACAGAATGCTGGAGGAAATCAGCAGGTCAGGAAGCATCAATGGAAATGAATAAACAGTAAACATTACGGGCTGAGACCCTTCATCAGACCTTCTGTACCTAATAAACTGGTCACTGAGTAGGTTCAATCACAAGCACGAGAAAGTCTGCAGATGCTGGAAATCTAAGCAACGCACACAAAATGCTGGTAGAACTCAGCAGGCCAGGCAGCATCTATGGAAAAGAGTATAGTCGACATTTTGGGCCGAGACCCTTCATCAGGACTGGAGAAAAAAAGATGAGGAGTCAATATTAGAAGATGGGGGGAGAGGAGGAAGAAACACAAGGTGACAGCTGAAACTGTGAGGGCTGAAGTATACAGCTAGGAAGCTGATTGGTGAGATACAGAGCTGGAGAAAGGGGAATCTGATAAAGGAGGACAGAAGGCCATGAAAGAAAGAGAAGGGGGAGGAGCAACAGAGGGAGGTGATGCTCAGGTAAGGAGATAAGGTGAGAGAGGGAAAGGGGGATGGGAAATGGTGAAGGGGGAGTGGGGCATGATCAGGTGTTTGAGAAATCGATGTTCATGCCATCAGGATGGAGGCTACCCAGACAAAATATAAGATGTTTCTCCTCCAACCTGAGTGTGGCCTCCAGAAGTCCAATCAGCGTCGGGAGCAGAGCACTTCAAAGTGTTTACTCGCAGGTCGGTAAAGCTTGTGTAAAAGGAGAACTTTGCGGGCACTGACTGGGACATTCCAGAAGTCCAGTCAGCATCGGGAGCAGAGCACTTTGAATTAAATAAAAGTACAGAAGGGGCAAGCGGGAGGACCACTGTTGAGAGTAGGCAAGCAGTGAGAGTAGGAGCACCAGGCTTTGACTCAAGAGACTTTGATGAGAAGGGACTGAGGCCAAAGAAACAGGTTGTCCATTGTACAGTGCAGGCAGGATGGCAGATATGGCAGTGGAATGCCCCTCCTGAAGGATGAGGGAATTTATGGAACATGATAGTCTCCCTGATTACTGCACCTACAGAAGATGCAGCCAACTCCAGCTCATGAAAGACTGTATTAAGGAGCTGGAGTTGTTGGATGAACTAAAGAACATTCTCCTGTGGCCATTCCCCTCAGCAACAGGTATACCCCTTTGGATTGCTGAGGGGGATGACCTATCTGGGTAAGGCAGCAGCAGCCAGACCAATAGCATTGTGGTCGGATTTGAGCCTCAGAAGGGTAGGGTGAAGTCAGGCGGAGCAATATTTACAGGGGATTCGATAGTTGGGGAAAGGGGACAGATAGGAGATTCTGAGGAAGAAAAAGAGACGCCAGGATAGTGTGTTGCCTCCTGGTTGCTAAAGTCCAGGATGTCTCTGAGTGGTTGCAGAATATACTTGAAGGGGAGGCTCAGCAGCTGGAGGTTGTGGTATATGTTGGTATCAATGACATAGGCAGGAGAGAGGTAGAGGTCCTGTGCATCAAGTTTAGGGAGTTAGGAAGGAGGCTGAAGAACAGGACCTCCAAAGTGGTAATCTCCAGATTACTCCCTGTACCACGAGCTGGTGAAAGTCAGAACAGGAAGATAGCACAGATGAATGAGTGGCTGAGGAGATGGCGCAGGGTGCAAGGTTTCAAGTTCTTGGATCATTGGAACTTTTTCTGGGGAAGGGGTGACTTGCACAAGTGAGCTGGGTTGCACCTGAACTGGAGGGGAACCAATATCCTGGCGGGGAGGTTTGCTAATGCTATTGGGGAGGGTTTAAACTAGATTTGCAGGGGGTGGGAACCAAAGTGAAGAGGCAGAGGATGGGGAGATTGGCACACAAGTGGTGACAACTTGTAGGGTTTATGAGGAAGGACAGGTAGATGACAGAGCAAAGAAGTATTCAGCCAGATGGTTTGAGGTGTGTCTATTTTAATGCAAGGAGTAACATAAGCAAGGTGGAAGAACTTAAAGCATGGATCAATACGTGGAACTATGATGTTGTGGCCATGACAGAGAGTTGGATGTCTCAGGGGCAGGAGTGGCTGTTGAGTGTGCTGGGCTTTAGATGTTTCAAAAAGGACAGGAAGGGAGGCAAAAGAGATGGGGGAGTGACACTGCTAATCAGGGATAGTATCAGGGCTGCAGAAAAGGAGGAAGTCATGGAAAGATTGTCTACTGAGTCATTGTGGGTGGAAGACAGAAACAGGAAGGGGGCAATAACTCGACTGGGTGTTTTTTATAGACCCCTAATAGTAACAAAGACATCGAGGAACAGGTAGGCAGGAAGATTCTGAAATGGTGCAATAACAATAGGGTTGTTGTGATGGGTGATTTTAACTTTCCTAGTATTAGAAACATTGAAACATAGAAACATAGAAAACCTACGGCACAATACAGGCCCTTCAGCCCACAAAGTTCTGCCGAACATGTCCTTACCTTAGAAATTACTAGGCTTACCTATAGCCCTCTATTTTTCTTTTCTTTTTTTTTAAATTTTATTTTTATTTGGATAAGGAATTCACAAATATCATGTACTTTTTTCACACATATAACCTTTTCCATTTTTTTATATGTATAAAACTATAATTATTTATACATTCTTAAGTACACATTGAGATGATATAAAAGGAAATTAGACACTTAACTAGATAATTATGTACTGTGGTAATTCTAATCTATTAAGCTAAGTAATGGTATTAGTTGTTAAGAAAAATGGTTATAATAGTTTGCATATAACTCTTCTGGACCATTTCCACTGGTCCAAAATGTTGTATATAAGCCTATGTATCAACCATTGTAGGTGTTTATATCCTAATTTGTTCATGCTTGCTCCTGCCCGCAGACATAATTATCCAATCCCTATGTACTTATTTACTTAATTTTTTCAATTTTTTATCCTTTTCCCAAATCTTTCCCTTTATTTGTGTTAATTCTCTATTTTCCAAAAGAAAAAAAAAGACATTTAGACTAGGGGTGCTTACGTTAGCAATATTACTGTGTTGATGAGAAGAGCAGTATAAATCATTAGGAGAGTCATCTAAAGTCTGCTCGCATTGGGGTTATATATTCAATCCATTTATTCCAGATTTGATAAAATTTTTCTTTTTGAATTCTCAGGGAGTAAGTCAACTTTTCCAATTTAAATATTAGCCTTCTATTTTTCTAAGCTGTATGTACCTATCCAAAAGTCTCTTAAAAGATCCTATCATATCCGCCTCCACCACCATTGCTGGCAGCCCATTCCACGCACTTGCCACTCTCTGAGTGAAAAATTTACCCCTGACATCTCCTCTGTAACTGCTCCCCAGCACCTTAAACACGTGTCCTCTTGTGGCAACCATTTCAGCCCTGGGAAAACGCCTCTGACTATCCACACGATCAATGCCTCTCATCATTTTATACACCTCTATCAGGTCACCTCTCATCCTCTGTTGCTCCAAGGAGAAAAGGCCGAGTTCACTCAATCTGTTTTCATAAGGCATGCTCCCCAATCCAGGAAACATCCTTGTAAATCTCCTCTGCACCCTTTCTATGGTTTCCACATTCTTCCAGTAGTGAGGCAACCAGACAGAGCACAGTAGTCCAAGTGGGGTCTGACCAGGGTCCTATATAGCTGCAACATTACCTCTCGGCTCCTAAATTCAGTTCCATGATTGATGAAGGCCAATACACTCTATGCCTTCTTAACCACAGAACCAACCTATGCGGTTGCTTTGAGCATCCTATGGACTCGGACCCCAAGATCCCTCTGATCCTCCACACTGTTAAGAGTCTTACCATTAATACTATATTCTGCCATCATATTTGACCTACCAAAATGAACCACTTCACACTTATCTGGGTTGAACTCCATCTGCCACTTCTTAGTCCAGTTTTGCATCCTATCAATGTCCCGTTGTAACCTCTGACAGCCTTCCACACTATCCACAACACCCCCAACCTTTGTGTCATCAGGGAACTTACTAACCCATACCTCCACTTCCTTACCTAGCTAATTTATAAAAATCACGAAGAGTAAGGGTCCCAGAATAGATCCCTGAGGCACACCACTGGTCATCGACCTCTATGCAGAATATGACCTGTCTACAACCACTCTTTGCCTTCTGTGGGCAAGTCAGTTCTGGATCCACAAAGCAATGTCCCCTTGGATCCCATGCCTCCTTACTTTCTCAATAAGCCTGGCATGGAGTACCTTATCAAATACCTTGCTGAAATCCACATACATCTACTGCTCTTCCTTCATCAATGTGTTTAGTCACATCCTCAAAAAATTCAATCAGGCTCATAAAGCATGACCTGCCCTTGACAAAGCCATGCTGACTATTCCTAATCATATTATACCTCTCCAAATGTTCATAAATCCTACCTCTCAGGATCACCTCCATCAACTTACCAACCACTGAAGTAAGACTCACTGGTCTATAATTTCCTGGGCTATCTCCACTCCTTTCTTGGATAAAGGAACAACACCTGTAACCCTCCAATCCTCCGGAACCTCTCCCATCCCCACTGATGATTCAAAGGTCATCGTCAGCAGCTCAGCAATCTCCTCCCTCACCTCCCACAGTAGCCTAGGGTACATCTTATCCTGTCCCGGTGACTTACCCAACTTGATGCTTTCTGAAAGCTCCTGCACAATCTCTTTCTTGATATCTACATGCTCAAGCTTTTCAGTCTGCTGCAAGTCATCACTACAATCACCGAGATTCTTTTCCATCTTGAATACTGAAATAAAGTATCCATTAAGTACCTCTGCTGTTTCCTCTGGTTCCATACACACTTGCCCACTGTCACACTTGCTTGGTCCTATTCTTTCACGTCTTATCCTGTTGCTCTCCACATACTTGTAGAATGCCTTAGGGTTTTCCTTAATCCTGCCCGCCAAGGTCTTCTCATGGACCCTTCTGGGTCTCCTAATTTCCTTTTTAAGCTCCTCCCTGTAGCCTTATAATCTTCTAGATCTCTACCATTACCTAGCTCTCTGAACCTTTTGTAAGCAATATTGACTGGCATTTCCTTAGAGCAAGGGGTTTAGATGGGGTGGAATTTGTTAGGTGTGTTCAGGAAGGTTTTCTGATGCAATATGTAGATAAGTCAACTAGAGGAGAGGCTGTAATTGTTCTGGTATTGGGAAATGAACCTGGTTAGGTGTCAGATCTCTCAGTGGGAGAGCGTTTTGGAGGTAGTGATCACAACTCTATCTCCTTTACCATGGTGCTGGAGAAGGGTAGGAGCAGACAATTTAGGAAATCATTTAATTGGGGTGGGAGAAATATGGTGCTATTAGGCAGGAACTTGGGAATACTAATTGGGAGCAGATGTTCTCAGGGAACAATTGCATGGCATTTTGCATAGGCATGTTCCATTGAGACATGGAAAGGATGGTAGGGTAAAAGAACCATGGTGTACAAAGAATGTAGAAAATCTAGTTAAGAAGAAAAGAAAAGCTTATGAAAGGTTCAAGAAACTAGTTACTGTTAGAGCTCTAGAAAATTACAAGGCTGCCAGGAAGGAGCTCAAGAATGAAATTAGGAGAGCTAGAAGGGGCCCTGAGAAGGCCTTGGTGAGCAGGGTTAAGGAAAACCCCAAGGCCTTCTACAAGTATGTGAAGAGCAAGAGGATGGGCCATGTGAGAATAGGACCAATCAGGAGCAGAAGTGGAAACATATGCATGGAGTCGGAGGAGGTAGCGGAGGTACGTAATGAACTTTGCTTCAGTATTCACCAGTGAAAATATCCTTGGCAATTGTGGGGATGACTTACAGTGGACTGAAACGCTTGACTGTATAGACATTAAGAAAGAGGATGTGCTCAAGCTTTTGAAAGGTATTAAGTTAGATAAGCTGCTGGGACTAGATAAGATATACCCCAGACTACTGTGGGAAATGAGGGCAGAGATTGCGAAGTCTCTGGTGATGACCTTTGCATCATCAATAGAGATGGGAGAAGTACCAGAGGTTTGGAAGATTGCAAATGTTGCTCCCTTGTTCAAGAAACCAAGTAGAGATCCCCAGGAAATTATAGACCAGTGAGTCTTACTTCAGTGGTAGACAAGTTATTGGAGAAGATATTAAGAGGCAGGATTTATGAGCATTTGGAGAGACATAATTTGATTAGGGATAGTCAGCATGGCTTTGTCAAGGGCAGGTCATGCCTTATGAACCTGATTGAATTCTTTGCGGAAGTATCAAAACAGATTGATGAAGGTCGAGCAGTGGATGTAGTATATATGGATTTCAGTAAGGCATTTGATAAAGTTCCCGATGCAAGGCTCATTCAGAACATAAGGAGGCATGGGATCCAAGGAGACCTTGTTTTGTTGTGTGTTGTGGATAATCTGGAAGGTTGTCAGATGTTACATCGATGGGATGCAGAACCGGGCTGAGAAATGGCAGATGGAGTTCAACCTAGATAAGTGTGAAATGGTTCATTCCAGTAGGCCAAATATGAAGACAGGATATGACATTAATGGTAAGACTCTTGGCAGTGTGTAGGATAGCAAGATCTTGGGGTCCATGTCCGTAAGACACTCAAAGGAGCTGCACAGATTGACAGTTCTGTTAAAAAGGTACATGGTGTGATGGCCTACATCAACTGTGGGGTTGAGTTCAAGAGCCATGAGGTAATATTACATCTATTTAAGACCTTAGTTAGACCCCACTTGGAGTATTGTGTTCAGTTCTGGTCACCTCACTACAGGAAGGATGTGGATACTACAGAGAGAATGCAGAGGAGATTTACAAGGATGTTGTCTGGATTGAAGAGCATGTGTTATGAGAATTGGTTGAGTGGACTTGGCCTAAGAGGTGACCTGATAGAGGTGTATAAGATGATGTGGGACATTGATCATGTGGATAGTCAGGAGCTTTTTCCCAGAGTTGAAATGGCTAACATAAGGGGGCATTGTTTTAAGGTGCTTGGAAGTAGGTACAGGGAGGATGTCAGGGATAAGTTTTTCACACAGAGAGTGGTGGGTGTGTGGAATGCACTGCCAATGAAGGTGGTAGAGTCGGATACAATAGGGTCTTTTAAGAGACTCTTAGTAGATACATGGAGCTTAGGAAAATAGAGGGCTATGCGGTAGGGAAACTCTAGGCAGTTTCTAGAGTAGGTTACATGGTCTGCACAGCATTGTGGGCCGAAGGGCCTGTAATGTGCTGTAGTTTTCTGTGTTTCTATGTTTCTATGTTTCACCACGACATTTTTCGAGCTTCCGGTAATGTAACATTCCAACAAGTCAGTCCAAGCCTCCTCTACTGTCTTTATGATACCTAGTCTGCTGAATTCCTCCAGCATTTTGTATGTATTGCTCTGAGTATGTTTGTGGTCTTTTACTACTGTAGCCCATCCACTCCAAGGTTCGATATGTTATGCATTCAGAGATGCTCTTCTGCACAACACAGACATGACATGAAGTTATTTGAGTTACTGTCAGCTTGAACCAGTCTAGCCATTCTCCTCTAACCTCCCTCATTAACGAGATGTTTTCACCCATAGAACTGCTGTTCACTGGATGTCTTCTGGTTTTTGCACCAAATCTGTAGAGTCTGTTTTGCATGAAAATCTCAAGAGATCAGCAGTCTCCAAGATCCTCAAACCACCCTGTCCAGCACCAGCAATTATTCTACAGTTAAAACCACTTAGTCACATTTCTTCCCCATTTGATGTTTGGTCTAAACAAAAACTGGATCTTTTGACGATGTCTTCATGGGTTTATGCATTGAGTTGCTGTCACATGATTGGCTGATTAGATATTTGCATTAATGCACAGGGTATACAGATGTACCTAATAAAGTAGCCACTGAGCTTATATTCAAGTTTCCTTGTTACTACTTTGCTTGCCTAGGTGGCTGTTACATACTTACCCTGCCTGATCTGTACTACGATGAGCATCTAATAAGACATCTGTAACCATAAGATTTTCACCTCATTCTTGACTTCCAAAGAACCTTCTGGACAACATCATTTCTGGGTCTAACAATAGGTTATACCTTCATAGTTTCTTTTGTGAATATTTAAGATCCTAGTTCCAGAGTAAATTATATTACTTAAATTCCAGCAAATTATGATATAGAAAGCCTCATGTATATTTTGTAAATGATCCTGCTAGCAGGATTTATTTTTTTGTTCAAGAAGAACAGAAGGGATAGGCCAGGTGAGTTTAACATCAGTGGGAGGGAAGTTGGAGGAAAAAGTTCTGAGATTAATCTACATTTGGAAAGACAGTGATAAATTGAAGATAAGTGCCATTGCTTTGTTATGGGCAGATCCTTTCTGAACAATTTGATTGAATTCTTGAAGAGAGAACAAAATGTATTGATTAAGGCAGTGAGCCTTGAGGATCACTTGAAGAATGATCCATAGAAACATAGAAAACCTACAGCACAATACAGGCCCTTTGGCCCACAGAGCTGTGCTGAACATGTCCCTACCTGAGAAATTACCTAGGGTTACCCATAGCCCTCTATTTTTCTAAGCTCCATATACCTATCCAGAAGTCTTTTTAAAAGACCCTATCGTATCTGCCTCCACCACCAGTAGTTTAAAGCCCATGGGAAGCAATTTGGCAAACAGGATTCATGACTGGCTTGGCTGTAGGAATCAGAGGGTGATGTGGTTGGAAGCCTGTGACCAGTGGTGTACCCCAGGAATTGGCACTGGTCCAGCAGTTATAAATATTAACAGCTTGCATGTGAATATAGGAGATATAATAAGTAAGTTCACAAATTACATAAAGTTGATGGTGTTATTGATTATGAGAAGAGTAGTTTTCAGATGGAAATTGATGTCATTCCACAGTTTTGGTGCTGCTTCCTCTTTTTCCTTTTAACCGAGCCTTCCTATGTGTCAAATATTCTTGAACACTCAGCCCTGGTCACCCTGCAACCACATTACCTGTAAAGCATAGCTTTATCGAATAACCCAGGACATCTTCAGGGAGCGGTGTCTCAGAAAGGCAGCATCCATTATTAAGGACCTCCAGCTCCCAGGGCATGCCCTTTTCTCACTGTTACCATCAGGTAGGAGGTACAGAAACCTGAAGGCACACACTCAGTGACTCAGGGACAGCTTCTTCCCCTCTGCCATCCGATTCCTAAATGGATATTGAATCCTTGGACACTACCTCACTTTTTAAAAAATATACAGTATTTCTGTTTTTGCATGTTTTTTTAATCTATTCAATATATGTAATTGATTTACTTGTTTATTTATTATTATTATTTTTTATTTTATTTATTAATTTTTCTCTCTGCTAGATTATGTATTGCATTGAGCTGCTGCTGCTAAGTTAACAAATTTCACGTTTTATGCCGCTGATAATAAACCTTTCTTTCTTTATTAATCTTTTTATTGATTTAAAAAAGCATAAATACAATCAAGAGGAGAATTAGTTCAAATATATATATCAGTAACAATATAAACCAGGATTAAAATAGACATTGTCAAAATCATAGATATTATTAAACTACTACTACTACTACTACATCGACTCCGGCCTAGGGGGCCAGCGTTGGGTACGATGACGGACTCTCCACTTCTCCCTCTCCCTCATCAGTGTGTTCAGTTCATCTACATTAGCTGCACCGCCGTCTTCTAGTTATTATTAAACTAGTATAAAATATATAATAAAAAAATGAAAATAACAATTCTCCTCTTACCAGTTTATGAAGAGAAAGGAAAAAACATTGGGTTTTAAATGAAAAGAAAAGAAAACTCACTACACTATAATAAAACAAAAAAAGGACTGGGCAGTCCATTTTGAGGTTATGACCAAAAAAGAAAGAGAGAAAGACTTTCTGATCAAATCTAAAACTTCAAAAAAAAATTGAAAGAGTAATAAATCAAATTAAATGAAACTATTGGATAAAAGTCGCCATATTTGCTCAAATTTAAAGGATGTATCAAATGTCTGACTTCTTATTTTCTCTAAACTTAAACAGGACATAATGGATGAGAGCCAATAAAAGACCGTAGGTGGATTAGAATCCTTCCACTTAAACAAAATAGCTCTCCTAGCCAGTAAGGTCGAAAAGGCTATCATACGTTGAGTGGAAACAGGAATATTTCCTGCTTCCGATAGGATAATCCCAAAGATTGCCATAAGAAAATTAGGTTGTAGATCCAGATCCAAAACTCTTTTAAAAACATCTCTCCAAAAGCTAACAACAGGAATTCTGCAGATGCTGGAAATTCAAGCAACACACATAAAAGTTGCTTGTTGGTCCTGACGAAGGGTCTCGGCCTGAAACGTCGACTGCACCTCTTCCTAGAGATGCTGCCTGGCCTGCTGCGTTCACCAGCAACTTTTATGTGTGTTGCTCTCCAAAAGCTATCTAGCTTTATACAAGGCCCATACATATGAGTTAAAGTGGCCAGCTCAGTATTACATCTGTCACAAATAGGATTAATATTGGAGAAAATACACGCTAGTTTATCCTTTGACATATGGGCCGGATGCACTACCTTGAACTGTATCAAGGATTGACGGACACAGTAGGTGAGTTGTTAACCGAATGAAAAATTTTACTCCATTGATTATCTGAAAATGACTCTTGAAGTTCCGATTCCCAAGTGCGTTTAATTTTATCATTAGGTATCATTCATGAACTCAATAACCGTTTATAGATTATAGCTATCAACCCTTTTTGAAATGGTTTAAACTGAAAGAGAACATCTGTCATATTAGGTGGATAAGCAGAAGGGTAATTTGGTAACAAACCACGTAAAAAATTCCTGATTTGTAAATATCTAAAAAAGTGTATATTAGATAAATCATATTTATCCACTAACTGAGAAAAAGACATTAAGCAGTCCCCTAAAAACAAATCTAAAGAAGTTATTATTCCCTTGGTTTTCCAAATTAAAAAGACCTTATCCAGAATTGATGGCTTAAAAAAATAATTGAGATAGATATTACTAGAAAGAATAAAATTATTTAACTCAAAAAATCTACGAAACTGAAACCAAATTCTTAATGTATGTTTAATAATGGGATTAAGTTCTTGTTTACTAATCTTAGAAAACAAAAAAGCAAGAGGAACTCCCAGTAAAGAGGCCAAAGAGAATCCTTTCACCGAATTTACCTCTAGATCCAACCATGAAGGACATTCATGTATATCTGAATAGTGAATCCATAAAGTAATATATTGAATATTAATTGCCCAATAGTACATTCTAAAGTTAGGCAAAGCCATACCATCATCTTTTTTTAATTTCTGCAATAAGGGTTTACTCAATCTAGGACTTTATTGTTTCAAAGATAAGATAAAATCATAGAATCTATTCTGTCGAAGAACTTTTTAGGAACAAAAGAAGGAACTGCCTGAAATATATATAAAAATTTTGGAAATATTATCATTTTAATAGCATTAATTTGACCTATTAATGATAATGTCATTGGCAACCATTTAGATAGCATTTGTTTGGTGTAGCCAATTAATGGAAAAAAATTATATATATAGAGATCCTTAAAACTTTTAGTAATTTTAATACCAAGATAGGTAAAGTAATTTTTAGCAATACTAAAAGGTACTTGATGATTTGGATCCGAATTATTAATAGGAAATAACTCACTTTTACGTAAATTTAATTTTTACCCAGAAAAACTACTGAATTCAGAAAATATAGATAACATAGAAGGAATAGATTTCCTAGGATCTGAAATATAAACTAACAGGTCATCTGCATATAACGAAACCTTGTGTACTTTGTCTCCTCTCTTCATACCCTGAATAGTGTTAGAATCTCTAAGAGCAATTGCAAGGGGTTCTAAGGGTTAAATAATAAAGGGCTAAGAGGCATCCCTGTCGAGTACCCCTATATAATCTAAAATAGGGAGATTTTTGATTATTAGGTATAACAGCAGCCATAGGAGCATGATAGATCAATTTGATCCAGGAAATAAATCCCGGGCCAAGATTAAATCTTTTCAAAACCTCAAATAAGTAAGACCACTCCACTCTATCAAAAGCTTTCTCTGTATCAAGAGAAACAACACATTCAGATTCTTTAGATGGAGAAAAATGAATAGTACTTAATAATTTTGAATATTAAAATGTGAATATCTATTTTAATAAATCCATTTTGGTCATTGGAAGTAACAGTAGGTAAAATATTCTCAAGTTTGTTAGCTAAAAAATTAGAGAGAATTTAAAAATCCACATTCAATAGAGAAAATTGGTCTATAAGAGGCACATTCAGATAAATCTTTATCTGTTTTAGGAATTAAAGAGCTTGAAGCTTCATAGAAAGTTTACGGGAGAGTCCTAGAGGATATAGAGTCAGCGAAAATTTGACATAAGTGAGGTATATCAGTAAAAGTCTTATAAAGTTTCACTGTATATCCATCTGGTCCCGGAGCCTTAGCTGATTAGAGAGAGAATATAGCCCTTGCTCTTTCCTCTTGTTTAATAGGTGCATCTAATGTATTCATATCTTGAATAGAGATTTTAGGTATATTCACTCTATGCAAAAAGCTATTCATAAAGGTAATATCTGAAAATTCAGACTCATAAAGATTAGAGTAGAAATCCATAAATATCTTATTAATTTCATAAGGAACTACCGTTGCAGTTCTATCAGGTCTTCTTATTTTCAGGATCTGTCTTCTAGCCATATCAGCTAATAATTTGCCTGATTTGTCTTCACGTATATAAAATTGGCTTTTAGATTTAAAAAGTTGCTGTTCAATGGGAAAAGTCACAAGCAAATCATGTTGTGCTTGGAGTTCAACCCTTTCCTTAAAGAGATCTTCACTAGGCATTACTGGATAGAGTTTATCTATTTCTTTAATCCTATTAGTGGTTAGCAAATGTTTCCCCTTAGTTTTCCTTCTTGAGCCTACTGAATATGAAATTATCTGCCCCCTAAGAAAAGATTTCATCGTATCCCAGATAACCAAATTTGACATTCCCTCAGTTGTATTCAATTCAAAAAATAGAGAAATTTGATCTTTAATAAAATTTACAAAAGTTGACTCTTGCAACAATGAAAAATCACATCATAGGCACACTCAACAACAAAGGGAACCAATCGCGTATCCAAGAAAAAATAATCATTTCTTAAATATTTATGATATACATGTGAAGAAAAAGAAAAATCTTTTCCTTTAGGAAATTTATATCCCCAAATGTCGACCAGACCGTATTCTAATAAAAAAAGAATTAATACAAGCCGCAGCTTTATTAGGAAGTGACAGATTGGTGGACAATCTGTCAATCAACAGGTTAAGACAACAGTTAAAGTCACCGCTCATAATCAACTCATATTCATTTAAATTCGGCAATACAGAAAATAGCTTCTTAAAAAATTCAGGACTGTCTATATTAGGTGCATATACACATACCAAAACCACCTTTTGACCACACAACAAACCAGTAACAATTAAATGCCTTCCAATTAAATCAGTAACAGTATTAAAATGAACAAAAGGATTTTAGAATTAATAAAAATAGATACCCCTCTTATTTTATTTACTGATAAAGAATGAAATAAGGGCCCTTCCAAAATTTAAAAAAGCAATTTTCATCTTGTCTACGGATGTGTGTCTCCTGCGCAAAAATAATATCTGCGTGAAGTGTTTTTAATTTCTTAAAAATCTTTCTGCGCTTAATAGGTTGGTTCATACTGTTTAACTTCCAAGATATTATATTGATTTTATTGAGATCCATATTTAAAATTTAATCTAAAAATTTTATAAAGTAATCTAATGCGCAGGCTCAACCTAAATCAGGAGAAAAGGTGAAACGTGACTCGATGACAAAGAAAAGCAAGATGATTGACAAAGAAAAACCCCTCAGGACTGCCCAGTCAAATAAAAACTAACCTAATAGACCCACCCACCTCTCCCAAAAGCCCAGAAATCGTCCAATAGGCTAACGACATGCTAATCTATTGACCCTTAACCCCTGTCCCCAGTTGGCAGCTCTATTTACAAAGTAAAAAGTTACCACCACCAAAAATACATAACAAAGAATACATAAAGAAGTAAACAAATTCCAAATATTTTCATATTATGTCTAACAGTAGTTAAGACTGGATTAATGACGGTCGTCTTAAATTCATTTAATATACGCAGCCATTAAAGACTTACAGATCAAAGAAAAAATCAGTAAATATGTATGTTTTAAATTCAGAACTACATTAACTGTTAAAGCAAACAACAATAACAGTCCAAGTGAGTTAACCAAGTCTGTATCTGAACATTGATAAAACGAAGAACAGACTTTCATCAACGGCGTTACAAGCCACTCCCAGCTAAGGATCAACTTTTCAAATTGCTTATGAAGTGGACTTAAACTCTTTTCTAAATTTCCAACCATCTTCTGGAGGTGATAATAAACCTGCTTCTGATTTTAATCATTAGTAGTTATTGTTTTGAATGCACATGCAACTCATCTAATATTGGTGATAAATACTTCTATGTAATTATTATTTTTAGTTTGTTTAAAATTATGAAGAAATGAAGTAGATAGGATATCCTTCCATAACTCTTAACATCCCTTTCTCTTTAATGAAAGGAAAACAGGCAGATGCAAGCGACTTTTTTCCCCATTGATTGGAAGGCTTGCACAAGAGGATGAGAATACAAAATTAAATGTGAGAACCCTAGGAAATAAAACTATAGATTCTTGTTTTTAAATGTAGAGGGTTATATGATTGTAGAACCGACTTCAGTATTTAGTGACAGCAACAGAATTATGGTTTAATTTTATCAGATTAACTAAGGGAAGGAAATGAATGAGGGATCAAACATAGAATTACAATTACTGTTTGTGTGGAGGATAACCACCAATATAAATTGTGACCTGTTCTAAAGCTGTAATTCATTGTTAATCTATTATTCAATTATTCAATCAATTCATCTGACTGAAGCAATGCCTGATATTGCTTTTCGTGGGCAGACAGAGTTTCTATGGAGGCACGCTATAAACTCAGTACCTGATGTACTTTCCAGGAGCAATCTTCTTTCACGACATAGGGCATGCTTATAAAAAATCATTATTATGAAATGTTAAAATAATCATGTGACTGAAAAGAATTTGGTATTATTATCAGAAAACAGCTGAAACTTAAGTATGGGAGTAAGGTCAAAACTGGTAAAACAAAATCAAACAGGTTTTACTTTGAAATATTAACTGACCATTTCTCAATATCAGTAGTGATGGTTTCTGTCTGTTTTGTTTGTATTTTGTATCACTTCAGGTAAGTTAAATGCTTTGGTGATTGATCTTTTAAAACCTCACGAATGATGACTTTGTAACTACTATGAATATCGTTTGTGATTCTTAAAAAGAAACCTTCCCATAGCAGTTATAAGTGCGCTTAGGCTTGTGGTTTTCTCTGAATGGAACTATCCTGCTAATCCTTGCAGCTATGTTGCATTTTATGGCTGAGGTCAATGCCATGAGTTGAGCCCAGGGATCTAGATTCAGAGCTACAAAACTTCTAGTGCCTACTCAAGAGGTCAGTCAATGACTGATTTTGCAAATGCCATAAACCATAAACTACATAAAAGGTGTCTGGCATTGCTGGGTTCGTCTTTGCTTCATAGATCTATCATTAAAAATTTCTACCAGTCACAAAGCGCACTCATATGTTTTGTAGTGCCGTCACATGTTAGTCAGCCTTACAGGCTGTGACTGCACACTGCTGGGTTTTTGATTATTGTGATTACATGATCAAACAGACAATGCTCATCAATACACTTAGAGGTCTTGAATAAGTTGCCGTGTTGGAACATAGGTTAACTTGAGAATGGCTGATGGAGGGAGTTCCTGATCTGAAGAGGATCAGAGGGTGGAGCTGTCTTGGCTATTGGAAGATTGGTGGGATCCACAACATTGGAGGTTTAATACTGGGCCTGGGCCTCACAAGTTTGGAAAACTGTAATGCACTTGGTGCCATGTTTGGGTTGATCCCAGTGGACCAAAGATAAGATTAGGCATGTATACAATCTTCTTTAAGTAATTCCATGATACTTCAAAAGGAGCATTGCATGGGGAATGATTTCATTTCATGGGGGCCAAGAGTCATGTTAGCTATGCAAATGTAACTCATACTGTATATGCCAGGAAGTGGTCAGCAATGTTCCCTCTAATTTGTAATGACCAGTGTAGGTAAAATCTTGTGCTGTGCAATATTTTGCCCTGTGACAACAACATGTGCGCACTGAATTTTTAAGTGGAAATAATTCTGAAGCTATTCTAAGGATAATAAACTACCAAGTCCAGTTTGTTGTTCATTGTTTAAAAGAAACATAATAACTGTCAATAAGAAGTTTGATCTCCTCTGTGTTTGATTGCACACTCACAAAACTTATGTGTAGGCCTATAGTGCGTAATGAAGGATTTTCTCACCAGAGCTTTCACACTCCATCCACATGTGATTTCCTTGCTAAATGACACTTTCAAAAGTTTCTAGATATCACTCCAGTTCTTCCCACTTGCAAATTCCTCTGCAACTTTTACATCGTGACAATACACGCAGGTTACAGCAGTTTCTGTATTGTACATAAATATTTCTCGCAGCTGCATGTTCCTGACTTCATGAGCTTTCAGAGTAGCAGTTTCTACTGTTTCATTAAGCTATTCCACATTAAATGAACTAGCAATTCTTCTATACTTCATGATCTTTCCTTCTTTGGAATTTGACATAGTGCATCAATAATTCTTCAATAAAACCGTACAGTATAAGTAAACTAGTTCTAAAATCTGCAGCCAAATCAGTGCAAACTCCACGTTGTCTACACCGTCTGCATCAGAGACTGGAAAAGGAAATGTGATTGTGTATGATTGTGAAGTATACTTAACATGTGAACAAGGTAGAGGGTGACAACCTTTTGTGCATAGTTCAAATACATTTGTGTGCTGGTTGCAAAAGATGTGTGCACATTCACACAGCTTAGAGAGAACCTTGGTGGTCAAAATTAAAAATGTGAGACTTCTCTGATCTCTTATGTGCTTGTGTGTTGATCATTTTCTTAGTGTACAGTGAATCAACAAATGAGTTGATTTTTTGAAAAAGTATCCAATTGCAACTGGCCCTTGCAAAATCTTCAGAAGATTGAAAAAGCCTGAAATCAGCGTAAGGGCAGTATAAACTTAAATAAATGATGGGAGGTGTAAACCCAGCAATATAAATGGGCCTGTAAGAAAAAACACTTTATTTGTGAAGAAAATTAGGAATGCAAAACTGTAAATAATAATCCAGCAATTTTAAATATCAAATGCAGGGTTGTTATATAAAAGTCATAACCAAGTCCTGTCATTTAAACCTTTATTTCATAAGCTCATGTGATGATCCAACAGTTAAGAGGAAAAGAAAAGCCATACTAATTATCCTCCAGTATCCTCTGAATTACCTATTCACAACTGTGGAAAATGCACAGCAAAGGAGGATCCTCAATATTCCCCATTCTTATGCATACAAAATTGAAATTGCTTCCAGCTTTCTGTATTGCAAATCATATGCTTGCTGCACAACACAACATTTGACGAATTGTTTCTGCATTGTCAGCACATTGCCTCATACTCCATGTCTCACTTAATTACTTTCAGTCAGACATCTGCTGAAACAATGTCTTCCTATAGCTGAATGCTTCAGATATTTGATTAACTCTTTCATTATCTCTACTTATAGTGTGGATTTAGACATTGTTGCTACTTAAATATTAAAGTAATTTAGCACTATAACATAATTATATAGTGAATTATTAACAATTGTGGAAGCTATAGGATTTAGTCAGAGCAGAAAGTGAGTCAGTATTCTAGTTATTTTCATGTGTATTGCATGCACAATGAATTACTAGACTGCAGAAATAAGGCAGTATTATTAATCAAAAGATATTTTATCATTGAATTAGATGTTTTACACAGTGCAATTCTTCCTATATAAATTACGTTTTAGTCCAGTAAATTCATTATTAAGGAGGCAGCAAGAGCTATGTAGTTGAAAACAGTTTTCATTAAAACTTATCAAAATGCTTCATATTACAAAGAAGAGCAACACACACAAAATACTGGAGGAACTGAGCAGGCCAGGCAGCATCTATGGAAACAAGTATACTCAACATTTTGAGCTGAAACCCTTCGGCAGGACTGGAGAAAAAATGCAGAGGAGTAGGTTTATAAGGTGGTGGGAGGGGAGAGAAAAACACGAGGTGAGAGGTGAAACCTGAAAGGGGAAGGGATGAAGTAAAGAGCTGAGAAGTTGATTGGTGAAAGAGACAGAAGGCAAAATGGAAGAAAGGAAAGGAGGAGGAGCACCAGGAGGTGATGGGTAGGCAAGGAGATAAGGTGAGAGTGAGAAAAAGGATGGGGAATGGTGAAGGAGAGGAGGGGGTGGGGGCATTACCAGAAATTTGAGAAATTCTTCATATTGCTTTTTTCAATCATTGAAGTTTGACCATGTTCTGTTCAAATTTAAGAGTGAATTTTGAAATGCAGAGCAGGGAGGCAACAGAGGGGTAGGACTGTAAGACAAAATAAAACTGCTGATTCTGGAATCTGAAACAAATACTGAAACATTGAAAGAATTCGGTCAATAAATCGTTATTGGTAGACAGAGAAACTATTTAAACAGAAGACTCTATATAAACTAAGACCAGAGGGCACAGCCTCAAGAATATAAAGACATCCCTTTAAAACAGAGATGAGGAGGAATTTCTTTAGCCAAAGGGCAATGAATCTGTGGAACTTATTGTACAGATGGAGTGGAGGCCAGGTCATTGGGTATATTCAAAGTGGAGGTTGATTGGTTCTTGATTAGTAAAGGTGTCAAAGTTTATGGAGATAAGGTCAGAGAATGGGATTGAGAGGGATAACGCTGGACTGGTAGAGCAGACATGATGGGCTGAAGGGCCCAATTCCGCTCCAATCTGTTATAGTCTTATTCTGAGGAACGATCACTGACCTGAAAAGTTGGTTGGTTTCTCTTTCCACAGCTGCTGATGGAATGGCAGAGTTCTTCCAGTGTCTGTGTCTCTTGTTAGGGGATGAGGATGTTCTGAGTTTGGAATAGTTTTCCTTAAGTTGTTACATGCTCAAGGAGATCTGTTTTTTTTGTGAGTATGATGTAATGGTCTTTTGGAGGTCACCTGATGTGATTTTCCCGTCGATGTGAAGTCACGTGATGACATGTGCCCCCGTGACTATATAAGGGTCGACCCAGGTGACGCAGTTAGTTTTTGAGTTTGTAGATTTCCGGGTAGAACGTGTTGTGCGTCCGTTTCTGTTGCATTTGTTTTTGTGACGCAGTTTCATTTTTAAAATGGAAGGTGTGTTCTCTTACAAGATTTGTATTATTGGACTGGAAATTTGTGGCTGGAAGTGCTAATTTACTCAATTCCGACAGTTGAAGGGAGAATGAAGAATTCATCGAAGTGAAGGATCAAAAGAAGTTGGCATCGTTTGGCAGTTTGATAAAGAATCAACCTTATTGAGTCTTCGTTGGAGGAGAACCTGCATCGCGATAACTCTTGCAAAAAGGCAATGAGTTCATGCAAAAAGGTGCTCTCTCTCTCTAAAGGAATTTAAAGTCAGTCGATTTAAACTGTTTATTTTCGGCATCGTGAATCCTGTGGACAGAACCAGCAGTAAAGTTGCATCTGTGAAGAAATCCTTCTCCACAGAAGTCTCTCCCAACTGAATGCGTAAAACTGTTGGACTTTCAAAGTTATCGGTTTAAGAACTATATCTGACTGTATTGTTTTAAGAACTGTTTTCGCATTTAATGCTTTAAGAACCAGAGCCGAGTGGAGTTGGTGAACAGCTGCATATCTGTTAACTTCCGGTTAAAGTTTTCCTTTGTTTTTTTCCCCTCATCGTTTATACGTGTTTAATAAATGTTTGGTTGTTTTTATATAACCTATCTCGATTAATATTCATTGTTGCCGGTTACGTAACGTAATTTGTGGGGGCTCGGCCAGGAAATGTTCCGATTTTGAGTTTAAGTGCTGGTAATTGCCATTTTGATTTGGAAAAGGGGAATACCCAATTTTTTTTGGTTTGATTGGTGTGTGTGTTGTATTTGGCAACAATGAATATTGACGATTTTTTGAAGGCACCTGACTCGGGATTTTTAGAGACTTCAAGAAAACCTGTGGTATTGGAGATTGCTAAGAAGTTGGATATTAAAGGAATTACAAGAAATTCCACCAAGGCTTTCATACAAAGGAAAATTGCTGAACGTTATATTAATTTGGAATTGTTTGATCAGGAGGTGTAAGGTAAGTTTCCACTGAGTAATCTGGAAATGCAGTTGCATCTTGAACAGTTAAAGTTTGAAACATTTAAAGTGGAAATGGCCGAAAGAGAGGCTAATAAAAAAAGGGAATTTGAAGAAAAAGAAGCCCTTAGAAAAAGGAGTTTGCAGAAAGAGAAGCTGAAAACCAGAGGAAATTTGAGCTAGAGATGCACAAATTAAAGTTCGGGAGTCAGTCTTCTGGTTCTGCAAAACAGTTTATTGCTAGTCTTGAGGTTGTTTTGGCTCCTCCATTTAATGAAACTGATGTGGACGCGTATTTCCAACATTTTGAAATTGTTGCTCTGAGTTTAAAGTGGCCGAAAGACCAATGGCCAGTGATGTTACAAAGTGTAATTAAAGGCAAGGCACAACAAGTTTATACAGCTTTAAATGCTGAACAAGCACTGGATTATGATATTGTTAAGCAGAATATATTAAAGGCATATGAGATGGTTTCGGAAGCGTATAGAGAAAGATATAGAAGTTTAAAGAAATCGGTGGAAAAAACTTATGTGGAATTTGCCTATGAGAAATCTGTGTGTTTTGAGAGATGGGTTTCCTCTAAAAATGTGAATGGGGAGTATAATAAATTGAAAGAGCTGATTTTGCAGGAGGAATTTAAAATAAGCATTTCTGTTGAAGTGAGAACGTACTTAAATGAACGGGACACTGCTACATTGCAAGAGATTGCTAAATTGGCTGATGAGTATGTTTTAGTTCACAAGAATAAATTTTCTCCAGGTAAAATTTTTAAAAGGAAAACTAGCACAGAGTCAAGGTAAATCAGAAATTAAATCTGAAGTTAGTGAGAAAGACATTTTGGTATTATTTGTAATTATTGTAAGAAACTTGGACATGTAGTGGCTAATTGCTTCCCATTGAAATGGAAAGAGAAAGAAGTGGCCCCAGATGCTTGTGTGTAGCATATTGGAAAACCTGTAAAACCACAGGGTTTAGAAAATATTAATGAAAATGTGTCAGAGTCTGACCAAGTTAAGAAGGGATATGAAGCTTTTACACCAGAAGGATTTGTATCCTTGAAAGGAGGATCCAATGCAGTACCGATAAGGATACTTAGAGATACTGGAGCTTCGCAACACTAATATTAGATAGTGTGCTAAGGTTTAGTGATGAGTCTGACATTGGTGAGGTAAATTATATAAGATGAGTAGGGAGTGCCCTTATGCCAGTACATTTACATAGAGTAAATTTAAGGCCAGGATTAGTTACAGGGGTTGTTAAAGTAGGACTACAATCTAGTTTACCTGCGAATGATGTTTCTCTTTTGTTAGGGAGTAATTTAGCAGGTGGACAAGTTTTTCCTGAAGTATTCTTCCTGTGTTGTAACAAGAGCTATGGCTAAAAAGACTGATGTAAAGGATGTGGTTGTTACCCATGACAATTCAAATCAAGATTCAAATTTTGAGGATGTATCGGAAAATTTCTCACCTACCTTATTTGATCAGGATTTTGATGGTAAGTCTGATCAGGAAGATTTGTCTTTATCTCGGAAGGAGATGATAGCAGAGCAGGGTAGAGATCCTGAGATAGTTAAATTAAAAGAACAAGCTCTTCCAGATAGTGAAATTGGAAAAGTACCAGTTGGATATTATTTTGAAAAGGGGGTATTAATGAGAAAGTGGAGATTGCCTACAATTCATGCTAGTGAGGAATGGGAAGTTAATCATCAGGTTGTTGTTCCTAAAATTTACCGAAATGAGATTTTGACTATGGCTCATAGTATTCCTTTGGGTGGTCATTTAAGGGTAAAGAAAACTATGAACAAAGTTTCTAAGCATTTTTATTGGCCTAGTTTAAGACAAGATGTGGCGACATTTTGTAGAACGTGTCATACATGTCAAATTGTTGGTAAACCTAATCAGGTTACTTCAGTGACTCCACTGCAACCAATTTCTGTATTTGGTGAGCCATTTTCAAAAATCATTGTAGACTGTGTAGGTACTTTGCCAAAAACTAAAACTGGACATCAATATTTATTAACTATTATGTGCACAGCATCTAGGTTTCCAAAGGCAGTACCTCTTTGGAATATAACAGCTAAAACTGTGACAAAAGCTCTTATAAAATTCTTCGCTTATTTTGGGCTGCCTAAGGAAATACAATCAGATCAAGGTAGTAATTTTATGTCTGGGTTGTTTCAGCAGATAGTTTATAAACTGGGAGCAAAGCAGGTTATTTCCTCAGCCTATCATTCAGAATCACAAGGAGCCTTGGAGAGATTGCATCCTACACTAAAAACTATGATTAGGACATAACGTGTGGAAAATGAAAAGGACTGGGATGAAGGTATACATTTACTACTTTTTGCAGTAAGGGAGGCAGTACAGGAATCATTAGGTTTTAGTCCTCTTGACCTTGTGTTTGGACATAGAGTTCAACGACCTTTGGCTTTGTTGAAGGAAGAGTGGATTAATAAAGAAGTACACACTAGTTTGTTCAATTATGTTTTGAAATTTAAAGACAGATTGTACAAAGCTTGTAGTTTGGCCAAGGAAAATTTTAAGTTAGCTCAAGAGAAGATGAAGATCTGGTATGATAAGGAAGCTAGGATAAGGTCATTTAAGCCTGGAGATAAGGTGCTGGTTCTTTTCCCAGTGCAAAGAAACCCATTACAAGCCAAATTCCATGGTCCTTATGAGATTAAATCTAAAGTAAATGAGGTGGATTATGTGGTAAAAACCCCAGATCGGAGGAAGACGACACAGATGTGTCATATAAATATGATAAAACCGTATTATGAGAGAGAAGTTGCCACTGTGACTGTTAAGGAAAAGGGTTAAGGAAATTAAACTCCAATTTAATAATCCAGTTTAATGTTATGGGAGAACAATATTTTGATCACTCATATTAAGGATAAAGACAATGTTATCGCTGATTGTTTGTCTAGATGTTAAATGTACAAGGAAAATTTGGTTTTTTTTGGAGTGATAGTTTAACATTTGTAACACTCCTACTGTACAGTAGTTTATAAAGGGCTGAAAGATAAGATTGTATATATTGTGTATTTTGTAAATTTTATACCTTTGTATTTTTTTCTGTATAAATTGTTAAAATTTTGTTCTTCAAGAGACGATTTTTTTTTTTGCAGGGAGGCGTTACAAGCTCAAGGAGATCTGTTTTTTTTGTGAGAATGATGTAATGGTCTTTTGGAGGTCACCTGATGTGATTTTCCTGTCGACGTGAAGTCACGTGATGACATGTGCCCTGTGACTACATAAGGGTCGACCCAGGTGACGCAGTTAGTTTTTGAGTTTGTAGATTTCCAGGTAGAACGTGTTGTGCATCCGTTTCTGTTGCATTTGTTTTTGTGACGCAGTTTCATTTTTAAAATGGAAGGTGCGTTCTCTTACAAGATTTGTATTATTGTACTGGAAATTTGTGGCTGGAAGTGCCAATTTACTCAATTCCGACAGTTGAAGGAAGAGTGAAGAATTCATCGAAGTGAAGGATCGAGAGAAGTCAGCATCGTTTGGCAGTTTAATAAAGGATCGACCTTATTGAGTCTTCATTGGAGGAGAACCTGCATTGCGATAACTCTTGCAAAAAGGTAATGAGTTCATGCAAAAAGGTGCTCTTTCTCTCTAAAGGAATTTAAGGTCAGTCGATTTAAACTGTTTATTTTCGGCATCGTGAATCCTGTGGATAGAACGAGCAGTAAAGTTGCGTCTGTGAAGAAATCCTTCTCCAGAGAAGTCTCTCCCAACTGAATGCGTAAAATTATTGGACATTCAAAGTTATTGCTTTAAGAACTATATCTGACTGTATTGTTTTAAGAACTGTTTTCGCATTTAATGCTTTAAAAACCAGAGCCGAGTGGAGTTGGTGAACGGCTGCATATCTGTTAACTTCCAGTTAAAGTTTTCCTTTGTTTTTTTCCCCTCATCGTTTATACGTGTTTAATATATTTGGTTTTTTTTGATATAACCTGTCTCGATTAATATTCATTGTTGCCGGTTACATAACAAAGTCCTGTCAAATCTATTAGTGGGATCTGATAACAAATTTTGTCAGTTTCTTCCCTTTAGGCAGTAGATTGAGAGAGAGACTTGCTGCTGTGCAAATAAGTGTTCAGCAATGGGCCATTGCTGGGGTCTTGAAGAAGAGATGGACTGGATGTTTCAAAGGGAAAAATTGGTAGGTAAGCAGGAATGAGATTGGAAGAGAAAGGTAGAATCATAGGGGGAGATGGGAAGTATCAGGTAGAATTCGGAAGAACTAGGAGATGGTGGAAGGAATATGTCTGATGAGAATCAGAATCAGGTTTATTACTACCGGCATGTGACATGAAATTTGTTAACTTAGCAGCAGCAGTTCAATGCAATACATAATCTAGCAGAGACAGAGAGAGAAAAAATAATAATAAATAAAATAAAACATAATAAATAAACAAGTAAATCAATTACATATATTGAATAGATTATTTAAAAAATGTGCAAAAACAGAAATACTGTATATTAAAAAAAAAGTGACGTAGTGTCCAAAGCTTCAAAGTCCATATAGGAATCGGATGGCAGAGGGGAAGAAGGTGTTCCTGAATCGCTGAGTGTGTGCCTTCAGGCTTCTGTATCAGCTACCTGATGGCGAAAGTAAGAAAAATGCATGCCTTGAGTGCTGGAGGTCTTTAATAATGGACGCTGCCTTTCTGAGACACCGCTTCCTAAAGATGTCCTGGGTACTTTGTAGGCTAGTACCCAAGTTGGAGCTGACTAGATTTACAACCTTCAGCAGCTTCTTTTGGTCCTGTGAAGTAGCTCCCCCCACCCCCCATTCCATTCCTGAAGTCCACAATCAGCTCTTTCATCTTACTGACGTTGAGTGCCAGGTTGTTGCTGCGGCACCATCCACGCGTTGGCATATCTCACTCCTGTATGCCCTCTCGTCACCACCTGAGATTCTACCAACAATGGTTGTATCATCAGCAAATTTGTAGATGGTGTTTGAGCTATGCATAGCCACACAGTCATGTGCATACAGAGAATAGAGCAGTGGGCTAAGCACACATCCCTGAGGTGCACCAGTGTTGATCATCAGTGAAGAGGATAAGTTATCACCAATCCACAGACTGTGGTCTTCCGGTTAGGAAGTCAAGGATCCAATTGCAGAGGGAGGTACAGAGGCCCAGGTTCTGCAACTTCTCAATTAGGATTGTGGGAATGATGGTATTAAATGCTGAGCTATAGTCGATGAACAGCATCCTGACGTAGGTGTTTGTGTTGTCCAGGTGGTCAAAAGCTGTGTGAAGAGCCATGGAGATTGCGTCTACCGTTGATCTATTGTGGCAATAGGCAAATTGCAATGGGTCCATATCCTTGCTGAAGCAGGAGTTCAGTCTAGTCATAACCAACCTCTCAAAGCATTTTATCACTGTCAATGTGAGTGCTACTGGGCGATAGTCGTTAAGGCAGCCCACATTCTTCTTCTTAGGCACTGGAACAATTGTTGCCTTTTTGAGGCAAGTGGGAACTTCTGCCCGTAGCACTGAGAGGTTGAAAATGTCCTTGAATACTCCTGCTAGTTGGCTGGCATGGGTTTTAAAAGCCATACCAGGTACTCCACCGGGACCTTGTGCCTTGCGAGGGTTCACTCTCTTTAAAGACGGTCTAACATTGGCCTCAGAGACAGAGATCACAGGGTCATCAGGTGCAGCAGGGATCTTCACAGCTGTAGTTGTGTTCTCCCTTTCAAAGCGTGCATAGAAGGCGTTGAGTTTATCTGGTAGTGAAGCATCGCTGCCATTCATACTATTGGGTTTCGCTTTGTAGGAAGTAATGTCTTGCAAACCCTGCCAGAGTTGCCGTGCATCTGATATTGCCTCCAACTTCGTTCAAAATTGTCCCCTCGACCTGGAAATAGCCCTCCGTCCTTGAAGTAGCCCTCTGCAAATAGTACCTGGTTTGCTGGTACAGGCCTGGGTTGCCGGACTTGAATGCAGACGACATACCTCCTGGTTCATCCACAGCTTTTGGTTTGGGAATGTACAGTAAATCTTTGTAAAGGTGCATGTGTGGACAGATTCAGAAAGGTTGGTGGAGGGAGTTGAGATGAATTCAGAATCGGGGCATACGTGGTGAAATGTGTTGTTATGTGGCAGCAGTACATTGCAATACATAATGAAAACTGGAAATTGGAGTAAGGAGTATATGTTATGTGTATATATTTAAAAAGTTAAATCAAATGAGTAGTGCAAAAAGAGAAAAAAGGTGAGTTAGTGCTTATGGGTTCCATGTCCATTCAGAGGGGAAGAAGCTATCCCTGAATCACCAAGTGTGTGCCTTCAGGCTCTTGTACCTCTTCTATGATAGCAGCAATGAGAAGAGGGCATGCCCTGGGTGATAGGGATCATTACTGATGGATGCCGCCTATTTAAGGCATTGCTCCTTGAAAGTGTCCTGGATGCTGGGGAGGCTAGTGCCCATGATGTGGCTGACTGAGTTTACAAATTTCCACAGCACCTCCTCCCCCATGGCAGATGGTGATGCAACCAGACAGAATGCTCTCCATATGCAGATTTGTAGAAATTTGCAAGTGTCTTTGGTGACGTACCAAATCTCCCCAATTTAGCCTCTGTCATACCTTATTTGTAACTTCATCGATATGCTGGGCCCAGGATAGACCCTCAGAGATGCTGACACCAGAGAGCTGGGGGTAAAACGCATTGTTCAGTGAGTCTAGGAAGGTTGTTAAATTTATTGTGACATTCACACAGGCAAGAAATGGTGAAAAGCCATAACTGGGATTTTTGAGAGTAAAAGTGTGCTAATGACTATAGCTCTATAAGCAGCAATGTAAAATTTGTTTAATTGCAACATTTTGGAGGTAGCTGGGTAGGCACATGGAGGATTACGGGTTGAATGTGGATGACCGGGACTAGCAGAAAGGATACCATGGTTAACATGGATCAGTTAGGCTGAAGGGCCTGTTTCAATATTGTATTATTCTATAACCAATTTCATTTCCACAGTCCATTGAGACAAACTCTCCCTGTGGCAGTACTAAATCAATAGCAGATATTTACTTAATCTAACTTCCACCCTCTTTCTTTTGTTTCAATTCATGTCTTATTGCACTCCAGAGAAATTCTGACATAACAATGATATTCCCCTCCCATTACCTTCAACTAGTTTCCTGAGCTATTTTTAAATATTGGTATAGTCTCTGTTTCAAGTACTAACTCAATAGTGTAATTATTTACTTGAATAACTTCAGATCTTGTTTTTTTAAAATCATGCTTGTTATATAGTTCAATGTTCATATATACCTCACAAAATATTGTGGTTTCACATACAATGGCATGCAAAAGTTTGGGCACCCCCGGTCAAAATTTCTGTTACTGTGAATAGTTAAGTGAGTAGAAGATGAACTGATCTCCAAAAGTCATGAAGTTAGAGATGAAACATTCTTTTCAACATTTTAAGCAAGATTAGCGTAATATTTTTGTTTAGTACAATTTTAGAGTGAAAAAAAGGAAAGCAGCACCATGCAGAAGTTTAGGCACCCTTAGAGATTTGAGCTCTCAGATAACTTTTACCAAGGTCTCAGACCTTAATTAGCTTGTTAGGGCTATGGCTTGTTCACAGTCAGCATTAGAAAAGGCCAGGTGATGCAAATTTCAAAGCTTTATAAATACCCTGACTCCTCAAACCTTGTCCCAACAATCAGCAGCCATGGGCTCCTCTAAGCAGCTGCCTAGCACTCTGAAAATTAAAATAATTGATGCCCACAAAGCAGGAGAAGGCTATAAGAAGATAGCAAAGCGTTTTCGGGTAGCCGTTTCCTCAGTTTGTAAAGTAATTAAGAAATGGCAGTTAACAGGAATGGTGAAGGTCAAGGTGAGATCTGGAAGACCAAGAAAACTTTCTGAGAGAACTGCTCATAGGATTGCTAGAAAGGCAAATCAAAATCCTCGTTTGACTGCAAAAGACCTTCAGGAAGATTTAGCAGACTCTGGAGTGGTGGTGCATTGTTCTACTGTGCAGCAACACCTGCACAAATATGACCTTCATGGAAGAGTCATCAGAAGAAAACCTTTTCTGCATCCTCACCACAAAATTCAGTGTCTGAAGTTTGAAAAGGAACATCTAAATAAACCCGATGCATTTTGGAAACAAGTCCTGTGGACTGATGAAGTTAAAATAGAACTTTTTGGCCGCAATGAACAAAGGTATGTTTGGAGAATAAAGGATGCAGAATTTCATGAAAAGAACACCTCTCCAACTGTTAAGCATGGGGATGGATCAATAATGCTTTGGGCTTGTGTTGCAGCCAGTGGCATGGGGAACATTTCACTGGTAGAAGGAAGAATGAGTTCAATTAAATACAAGCAAATTCTGGAAGCAAACATCACACCATCTGTAAAAAAGCTGAAGGTGAAAAGAGGATAGCTTCTACAACAGGATAATGATCCTAAACACACCTCAAAATCCACACTGGACTACCTCAAGAGGCGCAAACTGAAGGTTTTGCCATGGCCCTCACAGTCCCCCAACCTAAACATTATCGAAAATCTGTGGATAGACCTCAAAAGAGCAGTGCATGCAATACGGCCCAAGAATCCCACAGAACTAGAAGCCTTTTGCAAGGAAGAATGGGTGAAAATCCCCCAAACAATAATTGAAAATTCTTAGCTGGCTAGCTTAGCCCCAACGCGTTTATAAGCTGTGATACTTGTCATGGGGGATGTTACTAAGAACTGACCATGCAGGCTGCCCAAACTTCTGCTTTGGGCCCTTTTCTTTTTCGTTATTTTGAAACTCTGAAAGATGGAAATAAAAGGTAATCTTGCTTAAAATATTAAAGAAATGAGTCATCTTTAACTTTATGCCTTTTGGAAATCAGGTCATCTTTTACTCGCTTAGCTATTCACAGTAACAGAAATTTTGACCAGGGGTGTCCAAACTTTTGTATGCCATTGTATGTCACAAATCATAGTCATAGAAAACTACAGCACAGTGTCATAGAAAACTACTGCCAAACCATTTAAACTACCCAGTCCTGTCGAACAACCTATGATACGCAGACAATGCAGTGATGATACCTACTTCTAAAGAGATGCTGCAAGAAATACTAGATAAAGTCATCAAAGAACGTGCAACGAGAGGATTGACAATCGACTGCAAGAAGCCCAGATGTACGGTTGTCATAAAGAAGAAAGAAACACAGAAATGTAATCTGACAGTGGGCAACGAAACAATTAAACAAACATGGAAGTTCAGTTACTTAGGGAGCACAGTAACATCTGACAGTAGGGCTGATGTTGAAATTGGAAGAAGGATTGGGATTGCTAATGCACATTCAAACATTTCAGCAAGATATTTAAAGAATAACATAATTTCTATGGGTACAAAACTCAGTGTTTGGTGCTACATTCATTCCAAATTAACATATGGAGGCGAACGTTGGACAATATCGAAGCAAAACGACTCAAAGTTGAAGAAATGTGGTTTCTGAGAAGAATGATGAAAATATCATGGAAGGACAGAGTAACAAACCAGGAAGTGTTGCGAAAAGCCAGAATAAGCAGAGAGCTGATTTAATCAATCAGGAAACGGGAGCTGGAATTTTTGGTACATGTACTGAGGAAAAAGAAGCTCAAACGTCTTGCAGTGACGGGAAAAACTGATGAAAGAAAATGTTGCAGTCGACAAAACATGACATTCATGAGTTACATCAAGAGATGGACAGGCAGAAGTTCTGAGGAACTTATAAGAAACTCTCAAATTAAAGACCAATAGAAGACCGTGATTGCCCATGTCATGTGACACAGCACATGATGATGATGAGTCCACTGACCTTTATCCAGGCCATAGCTCTACATACCCCTCCATCCCATGTACCTATCCAAACTTCTCTTAAAAGTTGAAATTGAAATCGCCTCCATTACTTGCACTGGCAGCTCATTCCACACTCCCACCACCCTCTGAATGAAGAAGTTTCCCCTCATGTTCCCCTTAAACATTTCACCATTTAACCCATGACCTCTAGTTGTAGTCTCACCCAACCTCAGAGGAAAAAAGCCTGCTTGCATTTACCTTATCTATACCTCTCATAACTTTGTGTACCTTTATCAAATGTCCCCTCAATCTTCTACATTCTAAGGAATAAAGTTCTAACCTAGTCAATCTTTCCTTATAATTCAGGTCCTCCAGTTCTGGCAACAACGTTGTAAATTTTCTCTGAAGTTTTTCCATCTTATTTACATCTTTCCTGTAGGTAGGTGACCAAAACTGCACAAAATAATACAAATTAGGCCTCACTAATGTCATATAGAACTTCAACATTATATCCCAACTCCTGTACTCAATACTTTGATTTATGAAAGCCAATGTGATAAAAGCTTTCTCCATGACCCTCATCTACCTGTAATGTCACTTCCAATGAATTATGGACCTGTATTCCTGGATCCCATTGTTCTACCACACTCCTCAGTGCCCTACTGTTCACTGTGTAAGATCTACCCTGGTTTGTCCTACCGAAGTGCAAAACCTCACGCTCATCTGCATTAAATTCTATCTGCCATTTTTCAGCCCATTTTTCCAGCTGGTCCAGATCCCACTGCAAGTTTTAATAGTCTTCCTCACTGTTCACAATACTTCCAATTTTTGTGTCATCTGCAAATTTGCTGATCCAGTTAACCACATTATCATCCAGACCGTTGATATAGATGACAAGCAACAATGGACACTGCAACAATCCCAACAGCACTCCATTAGTCAGAGGCCTCCAGTCAGCGAGGCAACCATTTACTATCACTCTCCGGCTTCTCCTGCAAAGTCAATGCCTAATCCAATTTATTACTTCATCATGAATGCCTAGCAACTGAACCTTCTTGACAGACCTCCTATGCAAGACCTTGTCAAATGCCTTGCTGAAATCCATGTAGACAACATTCATAGCCTTGCCTTCATCAACTTTCCTAGTAACTTCCTTGAAAAACTCTATAAGATTGTTTGGACACAACCTACCATGCATGGAGCCATGCTGACTGTCTATCCTAATACTTACAGATTTGGTTCCTTAGAATACCTTCAATAACTTTCCCACTACTGATGTCAGGCTTACTGGTCTATAATTTCCAGGTTTATTCTTAAAGTCTTTCTTAAGCAGCAGAATAGCATTAGCTATCCTCCAATCCTCTGATTTCTCACCCGTTGTTAGGGATGATTTAAGTATTTCTGCTAAGAGCCCTGCAATTTTTGCACTTCCCTCCCACAGAGTCTGAAGGAACCCCTTGTCAGGCCCTGGGGATTTGTCCACTCTAATTAGCCTCAAGACAGCAAACATCTCCTCCTCTGTAATTTGTATTGGGTCCATGATCTCTCTTTTGATTTACCTCATTCTATAGACTCAGTGCCCACCTCCTGAGTAAATGCATATGCAAAAAAAAAACACTTAAGATCTCCCCCATCTCTTTTGGCTCCATGCATAGGTTACCATACTGACTTCCAGAAGACCTATTTTATCCCTTGCAATCCTTTTGCTCTTACCGTGTCTGTAGAAGCCCTTAGGTTTCTCCATCTTCTTGTCTGCTAGAGCAACCTCATACCTTCTGTTGGTCCTTCTGATTTCATTCTTAAGTGTTCTCTTGCATGTCTTATATTCCTTAAGCACCTCATTTGTTCCTACCTGTCCATACCTGCTATCCATCCCTTTTGTTTTCTTAACCAGAGCCTCAATATTTCTCAAAAGCCAAGGTTCCTTAAACTTGTTAACCTTGCCTTTTATTCTGACAGACGCATAGAAGCTTTGTACTCTCAAAATTTCCCTTTAGAAGGCCTTCCACATACCAAGTACACCTTTGTCAAAAAACAGCCCGTAACAATGCACATGTCAGGTCCTTTCTGATATCATCAAAATTGGCCTTTCTCTATCTATTCTCACCCCATCTCCCCACTGCCTTAATAGTGATAGAGTTCTTCTTGTCCTTACCTACCACCCCATCAGCCTCCACATTCAACAGATTATCCTTTGCATTTCCTGCCGTCTCCAAAGGGATCCTACTGCTAAACTTCTTTTCCTCTCCACTTTCCTCAGGGATTGCTTCATCTGCAATTCCCTAGTCCATTCATCCCTCCCCACTAATCTCCCTTCTGGCACCTATCCCTGCAAATAGCATAAGTACTACACCTGCCCATACACCTCCTCCCTCACCTCCATTCAGGTTCCCAAACAGTCCCTCCGCATGAGGCAACAGTTCACCTGCAAATCTGCTGGGGTTGTCTATTGAGTCTGGTGCTCCCGATGCGGCCTTCCCTACATTGGTGAGACCCATTGCAATTTGGGGGACTGTTTCGTCGAGCACTTCTGCACCATCCGCTACAAGCAAGACTTTCTGGTGGCCAAACACTTTAATTCCAGTTCCTATTCCCGTTCCAACATGTTGATCCATGGCCTCCTCTAGTGTCGATATCAGGGTGGAGGAGTAACACCTTATATTCCATGTGAGTAACTCCAATCTGATAACATGAATATCAATTTCTCTTTACGGTAAAAAGATCTACCCCTCCTTCTTTGTTCCCCCTCTGACCTTGTAATTCTTCTCAACTATCTATTACTTCCCCCTGTATCTTCTTTCCCCTCCTCCAGTGGTCCTTCCTCTCCAGCCCTTGATTTTTCCCACCCGCCTGGCTTCACCTTATCACCTTCCAGCTAGCCACTTACCTGTCCACCCCACCCCACCTTTTTATTCTGGCATCTTCCCCCTTCCTTTTCAGTCCTGAAGAGGTCTCTGCCCGAAATGCTAACAATCTATTCATTTCCATAGATGCTGCCTGACCTGCTGAGTTCCTCCAGCATTTTGTGTGTGTTGCTTTGGATTTCTAGTATCTCTAGTCTTTGAGAGGCTTAGATAGGAACATAAATGTGAGGAAAATGGAAGGATATGGACATTGTGTAGGCAGAAGAGACTGGTTTAGTTAGCCACTTGATTGCTAATTTAATTGGTTCAGCACAACATTGTAGGCCGTAGGACCTGTTACTGTGCTGTACTGTTCTATGTTCTATAGCACTCATCTTTGCATCACATGGGGTCTATTTATTGACTACTTCATCTGGCAGCTCGTTTCACATATGCTCCACCTTCGGTTAAAGAAATTGTCCCTTGGGTTCCTTTAAAATCTTTTATCTTTCACTTTGAATTTAGGCACTCTAGTTTTTCATTTCCTTTTCCTCATGGTTTTATATATCTCTATAAGGTCACTTCTCAGTGTCCCACACTCCAAGGAATAAAGCCATAGCCTGCCCAGCTCCTCCCTGTAACTCAGGCCCTTGAGTCATGGCGACATTCTTGTAAATCCTTGTTGCAGTCTTTCCAGGCAGAGCTTATTCTCCCTGGAATATAGGAGGCTGAGAGGTGACTTTTTGAAGATTTACAAATTATGAGAGAGAAGCACAGGTAAGATAATAGTCAGGGAAAGCTAGAACTGGAGAGGGGTGATGACACTACCATTACAGCAAAAGCCGTAGTAAACCAACATTAGTGGAGACTCAGACTGCTGCCATCATCACTGTGGAGTTGAGTTTGCATGTTCCTATAACAGTCCAGTAATCAGTCCTCCACTGGATTGCCGGGAGATTTCTGAAGGACTAGAACAATGCAGTAGCATTGCTTCCATGAAACATGATCCCTATTTTCTCAGGAAGACAGCAGTTACCCTTCAGAAGTGGCTGCTGCTGATCCCAGTTTCAAGACCTTAATGATTTAAATTATAGTTCTGTGCATTATGATCTACTTTGTTCTCTAACTTTGAAACGTTTTAAAGAGGAGAGAAATTTAAAGGTGGAGTAGATTTTTCACACAAAGGGTGGTGGTTATTTGAAATGAGCCACCTTAAGAGGTGGTAGAGGAAAATACATTTTAAATATTTGAAATGCATTTGGACAGGTACTGTACTTGGATAGAAAATGCGTGGAGGGATACAGGCAAATATAATTTGCCTCAATGGGTATCATGGTTGCTAAGCATATTGAGCTGAAACAGCAAGAGTGATTCTCTAATACTCTTTCAAACTGATGGGATTCTGTGGCCTTGTGATGGTTGTTCTAGTTTGCACAACTATCCTCTTAACCTGGCTAAATTTTAACAAGGTGTTTGCAGATCTCATTTTGTAGCTGTAAGGAACACAGACATAAAATTTCCTACTATTTATTACTGAAACCAATATGCAATGAAAAGTTTCACACATACATAAATACATTCAAACTCTTTTGAATTAACAGTCAGTCTCATAAAAAGAAAAGCAATTTTCTGGAGACAAATCATCTCTGCTAAGAGTTTGTACAGTTGCAGTATAAAACTCAATTACCATGAATCATGTTGGTTCCAATAGTTGGTTAATTCCTGGTCACACAGCAAAGTTCATCATTTTAATCACTACCTGCATATGTTTATAGTCAAAGCAATGAACTTATTCAGGTCTTCTGAATAATTACTCATAAAGCTCTTCCTTTCAAACTGCTGCTGACCACATATATGGGGTCCGTTCTAATTCTAAAATCCTCACTATAGTTGTCTAAAAGAAAGAACTTTCATGGATGTTATTTGTCTGCCAATATTGCCAGAAAAAATGAAAGCTACTTTGAAAAATGGAGCAAGCAAGCAGTTTATATTGACCCGGAATTTCACAGTAACATCATGGTAATAAAGTATAATATAGAAGAGAATCATTTTATTGGTGATAAGATAAAGCTGTTAAATAGTCCTGTATGTTTATTGCTTGCAAGTATTTATCCAACTTCCCCTGAAACTTACATTTAAATCTTTGTCACATCAAATTTCAGAACTGTATTTGATCATTTATAGCTGGGAATAGGTGGCCAAGTCATTTAACAGATTCATGTATCTCCCAAATCATGAAGCATTTGAAGAGGGGTGATGACACTACCATTACAGCAAAAGCCGTAGTAAACCAACATTAGTGGAGACTCAGACTGCTGCCATCATCACTGTGGAATTGAGTTTGCATGTTCCTATAACAGTCCAGTAATCAGTCCTCCACTGGATTGCCGGGAGATTTCTGAAGGACTAGAACAATGCAGTAGCATTGCTTCCATGAAACATGATCCCTATTTTCTCACGAAGACAGCAGTTATCCTTCAGAAATGGCTGCTACTGATCCCAGTTTCAAGACCTTAATGGTAGTTCTGTGCATTATGATCTTCTTTGTTCTCTAACTTTGAAACTTTTTAAATTTAATTTTCAATTCACTGTCTAACTCTGGTAATGTTATTATTTGATGAGGTTTACATAATTAATACGAAATGTGACTATACGCATTCAATAATTTCAAAAGATCTTGTTTTGCTCTTCCTTTTAAGACTCGGGAATAAGAGAGAAATCAAAAGCACTAAAAAAGGATATATGCTTGCTCTGGCGGATAAGGTGAAAGAGAATCCCAAGGGTTTCTATAGCTATGTTAAGAACAAAAGGATAGCAAGCTCAGTCTTTATGCATGAAGCCAAAAAAGATGGGGAAATCTTAAATTTGTTTTTTTGCATTTATATTTACATGGGAGACACACAGAAACTATAGAGCTGAGGCAAAAGAGTCTCGAGGTCATGGTCTATATCTGGATTATGGAAGAGAAGGATCTGGCTGTATAATGGTGAAATAGAATTGATAAATTTTTCATTACCTCACAATATGCCTTCTCAAACCTTGTGGGAGACTAATGCAGAAATTGCAGAGCCCCAGCAGGGATATTAAAATCCCATCGGGTGAGGTGCCAGAGGACTGAAGGATAGCTAATGTTGTTCAAGAAAGTCTGAGAATAAGTCAGAAAACTATAGGCTGGGGAGCCTGACATCAGGCATGGGCAAATTATTGGAAGGTATTCTAAGGACAGGATATATAAATGTTTGGATAGACAGGATCTGATTAGGGATAGTCAATGTGGCTTTGTGTGTGGTTGGTCATGTCTAATCAATCTTATAGATATTTTGAGGAGATTATCAAGAAAACTAATGAAGGAAAGACAATGGACATTGTCTACATGAACTTTTGGAAGGCCCAGGACACCGGTACTATTCCCTGACAGCATCAAAGGAGAGAGACGTTGTCACACGCAAACATTTTCCTCCAGCGGCACTGAGTGACAGGTTGGTAAATGGTGCTGAATATAGAAGCATAGAAACATAGAAAACCTACAGCAGAATACAGGCCCTTCGGCCTACAAAGTTGTGCCGAACATGTCCCTAACTTAGAAATTACTAGGCTTATCCATAGCCCCCTATTTTTCTAAACGCCGTGCACCTATCCAGAAGTCTTTTAAAAGACGCTGTTGTATCTGCCTCCACCACTGTTGCCGGCAGCCCATTCCATGCACTCACCACTCTCTGCATAAAAAACTTACCCCTGACATCTCTTCTGTACCTGCTCCCAAGCACCTTAAACCTGTGTCCTCTTGTGGCAGCCAATTCAGCCCTGGGAAAAAGCCTCTGACTATCCACATGATCAATGCCTCTCATCATCTTATACACCTCTATCAGGTCACCTCTCATCCTCCCTTGCTCCAAGGAGAAAAGGCCGAGTTCACTCAACCTATTCTCATAAGGCATGTTCCCCAAACCAGGCAACATCCTTGTAAATCTCCTCTGCATCCTTTCTATGGTTTCCACATCCTTCCTGTAGTGAGGCGACCAGAACTGAGCACAGTACTCCAAGTGGGGTCTGACCAGGGTCCTATATAGCTGCAATATTACCTCTTGGTTCTTAAACTCAGTCCACAATTGATGAAGGCCAATGCACCGTATGCCTTCTTAACCACAGAGTCAACCTGTGCAGCTGCTTTAAGTGTCCTATGGACTTGGGGTCCCTCTGATCTTCCACACTGCCGAGAGTCTTATCATTAATACTATATTCTGCCATCATATTTGACCTACCAAAAGGAACTACCTCACACTTATCTTGGTTCAACTCCATTTGCCACTTCTCAGCCCAGTTTTGCATCCTATCAATGTCCCGCTCTAACCTCTGACAGACCTCCACACTATCCACAACACCCCCAACCTTTGTATCATCAGCAAACTTACTAACCCATCCCTCCACTTCCTCATCCAGATCATTTATAAAAATCAGGAAGAGTAAGGGTCCCAGAACAGATCCCTGAGGCACACCACTGGTCACCAAACTCCATGCAGAATATGTCCCGTCTACAACCACTCTTTGCCTTCTGTTTTCATCAACATGTTTAGTCACATCCTCAGAAAATTCAATCAGGCTCGTAAGGCACGACCTGCCCTTGACAAAGCCATGCTGACTATTCCTACTGATATTATACCTCTCCAAATGTTCATAAATCCTGCCTCTCAGGATCTTCTCCATCAACTTACCAACCACTGAAGTAAGTCTCACTGGTCTATAATTTCCCGGGCTATCTCTATTCCCTTTCTTGAATAAGGGAACAACATCCACAACCCTCCAATCCTCCGGAACCTCTCCCGTCCCCATTGATGATGCAAAGATTATCGCCAGATGCTTAGCAATCTCCTCCCTTGCCTCCCACTGTAGCCTGGGGTACATCTCATCCGGTCCTAGCGACTTATCCAACTTGATGCTTTCCAAAAGCTCCAGCACATCCTCTTCCTTAATATCTACATGCTCAAGCTTTTCAGTCCACTGCTAGTCATCCCTACAATGACCAAGATCCTTTTCCATAGTGAATACTGAAGTAAAGTATTCATTAAGAACCTCTGCTATTTCCTCTGATTCCATACACACTTTCCTACTGTCACACTTGATAGGTCTTATTCTTTCACATCTTATCCTCTTGCTCTTCACGTAGAATGCCTTGGGGTTTTCCTTAATCCTGCCCACCAAGGCCTTCTCATGGCCCCTTCTGGCTCTCCTAATTTCCTTTTTAAGCTCCTTCCTGTTAGCCTTATAATCTTCTAGATCTCTAACATTACCTCGCTCTCCGAACCTTTTGTAAGCTTTTCTTTTCTTCTTGACTAGATTTATTACAGCCTTTGTACACCACGGTTCCTGTACCCTACCATAACTTCCGTGTTTCATTGGAACGTACCTATGCATAACTCCACACAAATATCCCCTGAACATTTGCCACATTTCTTCTGTACGTTTCCCTGAGAACATCTGTTCCCAGTTTAAGCTTCCAATTTCCTGCCTGATAGCCTCATAATTCCCCAAACTCCAATTAAATGCTTTTCTAACTTGTCTGTTCCTATCTCTCTCCAATGCTATTGTAAAGGAGATAGAATTATGATCACTATCTCCAAAATGCTCTCCCACTGAGAGATCTGACACCTGACCAGGTACACTTCCCAATACCAAATCAAGTACAGTCTCTCCTCTTGTAGGCTTATCTACATATTGTGTCAAGAAACCTTCCTGAACACACCTAACAAACTCCACCCCATCTAAACCCCTTGTTCTAGGGAGATGCCAATTGATATTTGGGAAATTAAAATCTCCCATCATGACAACTCTGTTATTATTACACCTTTCCAGGATCTGTTTCCCTATCTGCTCCTTGCCTCAATGATTTCAACCTTCCTGGATGCTTTAATTGGTGAGATCATTGAGAAATGGAGTCAATCATGGGCTAGTCTCCAGGCTTCTTGGCCTTGTGGCTGCACACTTCAATCAAAACCTCACCAAACACTCTTGGATACAGCAAAGCACCAGATTGCTCGGTTGGCCCCAAAAAGCACCCCACTAAAGTTAGGATCTCAGGCTCCAGTATTGACAGAACGACAATTGAATGAAAAAGAAGACAGAAGAGAAGTGAAAGAAGTAGTTTGTGAACCATCTGTTGGATATTACCCTTGGTTGCATTGTTGGCTGGCGTCATCCTTTTCCAGAATATCAATAAACTTGAAAGAGTGCAGAGAAATTCACAGGGATTTTGCAAGTACATTTGGACCTGAATAATAGGGAAAGGTTGAATAGGTTGGGATTTCATTTTCTGGAGTGCAGTAGAAATAGGATACTATGGATCTTATAGAGGTATACAAAGTGATGAGGGGTTTAGATAAACTTCTCTCCTCAGGTTTGATGAGACTAAACTAGAGCCTATAGGTCTATGGTGAGTATTTACTGGGAATCTGAGGGGGAACTTCTTCATTCAGGGTAGTTGAGTGTGGAATGAACTGTCTGCAGGAGTGGTAAATGAATTTTGAATAAATTCATGGATCATGGAGTCTGGATGCAGGACTAGGCAGAAGATCAGGCTGGCATGGACTATGTGTGCCAAAGGGCCTACTTCTGTGTTATGGTACTCCATGACTCTTAGTCATTAAAATTTGGACAGCTTATTCCACTCAACATCATTATTCACACAAAATCCTTGATAATATGTATTACCTTTTGTTTATTATTGTTTCGACTCAGTCCTGATTTAAATTAGACCTTCGGACATAGCATTAGGAGAACAATCCTTCATCCTAATCTGTTTTTAAATCAAGACTCATTTTAACTACATCTATATGCCTTGGTTCAGTAAACAGAACTCTGTGGCCTGGGAATTGTTGGCACTCATTGTAGACCACACAAATGAAAATATGTCATCTGGAACTGAGGCTGGATGCAATTGGATGCAAGGCCCAATAGGAACCTGGGTGGGGGACTGTCAGCAATCAAAAGATCAAGTTCAGTGGGAAGGAACTTTGGTGATCAGAGGATAAGGATTGCGGATGTAGTGGCCCAGAGACCAAAGGGTTCATTAGCAGTATCAAATGAGGGATCAGGGCCTCAGGAATAATTAGGCAACCATACAGATAATTTACTTGTTATGGTTAAATATGATGTTTTTCAAGTTTTGATATTTTACTTTTTAAATCTTATTTTAACCCTCAGCAATTTTGGAAAAAAAATAAAGTTAATCAGCAAGGAATTTTTGAAAACTGTGTGGCACAATCACAGGGTGAAATATTTGCATTATGAAATATTGTGTATTGTGTATCAACATGTGACAACTTTAATATTGAATAAGCTATATTGGAGTGATATCCAGGAGTAACAATCCAATGTGATATTTATTATTAAGAGTTATTCAGGCTGTGTGCAGCAGAATAATTTAGTCTTATAAAAATATTTAGAGTTAATGGTAAGATGAACATTAAAGACATCTAAATCAGGATAATGAAACATCTGTACTCTCTTGTAATCAGATAGATCTAAAGAAACATAGAACCACAGCAATAGCAATAGATTCAATTTTTGCAGCACCACTAACATAAAAGTATTGCCTAGCTATACACTATCCACAATTTGCATGCCACATCCCCTGCAATAGAGTCAACTGAAAGCGAGTTAGGAAGGTTATGGGATGATGCCACAGCAGTGTTCAAAGACTCAAACATATCAAGGGTAAATCATGTAAAATGAAGATACTACACCCAAGTTCAACAAAACCCGCTTGGTTCCTTACACCATCTGTGTTAAAGTAGCCAGTAAGGGAGATTGCATGGAGGCTGAAGGAATTATTTCTGGTAGTCCCAGTAGCCAAGGAGAATAGGTCTGTCAGGATCTCTGAAACTTTAAGGTTATTATTAACCCAGTGCTGAAAGTAGTTCAATATCCTCTGCCCAAGATAGAGGATATCTTTGCAAACCATTCATGAGGGAAACAGTTCAGCAAAGTGGACTTAGCTGAGACTCACTTACAGATGGAGATGGAAGAACGGTCCAAAATGTTTCTCATCATAAACACTCACAAAGGGCTTTATTGCTGTAACAGGCTTACTTTAGGTGTAGCACCTGTACCTGCACTCTGGCAGAAAGCTACAGATCAGGTGCTGCAAGGCTGCACAGGCACTCTGGATTATTTGGATGACATCTCAAGTCAGTGTTAAAAATATTAGAAGATTATGGGCCCAGACCACAATGGAACAAGGGTGAATATTTTAACCAAGCATCACTTACTGTGTTCAAACTATTGATGCATAAGGGTTAAACAAATCTGCTATGAAAATTCAAGCAGTGGTGGATGCCCAAGGCCAAAGGATGTGTCACAGTTGTGGGCCTTTTTAGGATTTGTCCGTTGCTATAACAAGTTCTTGCCAAACTTGCCTATTGTGCTCCTCCCCAATGGAAGTGAATGCCCCACAGCCTTTGCATCACGTTCCCTTACCGTGTAGTTTGACAGTGAGGTTTAAGTCTGATTTGAGATGCAAAATGAGATGCAAATACTTATATGGGAGAGAGTTTACCCTCACTTCTGATAATCAACCACTAGTGTCCATTTTCAATCTACAGAATGGTGTTCCACTAAGAGCAGCGGCATGAATGCAAAGATGGGCTCAGGTTCTTGGAGGACACAATTACGAGATTGAATTCAAGAGGATGAATAATCATGGGAATATAACCATATAACTATATAACAATTACAGCACGGAAACAGGGAATGCTGATGTATTGTCTTGTTTACCCTTGGAAAAGGAAATATCTGAAAAATTTACAAAAGTAGATGCTCCTCTTGACATATTCTCCCTAGTGCAAATCGGAAGTGTCCCTGTTATGGCACAGTTGATCCAAAGGGAAACCAGAAAACACCCACACGATCTCAGGTCTATATGGCCACCCAAAATGATTGGAATGTGCAGCAGAAATTCCAGCTCCCCCAGTTTTACCAGCTCTGGGAATAACTTGCCTTGATTGAGGTTGCTTGGTGTGGTGATTGAGAGTTGATTAAGGCCGAGTGTTCAAGTGTTGGAGTTGCTAAAGTACATGATAGTCATCTCAATGTTGTCAAAATGAAAACGTTGGCTTGAAACTTTGTCTGATGGCCTGGGATAGATCAGCAGATCGAGCAGCTTGTATATACCGTTTGGGATGCAAACATGTCCAGAAGATGCCAAGAGAAACAACTCTCCATCCCTGGAAACCGCCTGCTTGCCCTTTAGGGGATTCATGTTGATTTTTCTGGACCATTCATGGGCACAAATTTCGTGGTAGTAGTGGATCAGCTACAAAGTGGCCAGGGGTGTTCACAATAGCCTCCACTACATCGTCACACACTGTTGATGTGTTGAGTAGTTTCTTGTCAAGGACTAGTGTTCCAAGACATTTAGTCAGTGACAATGGACCACTGTTTGTTGTGGAAGTTTCAGACATTCCTAAAAATGACTGGAATAAGACATATTACATCTGCATTGTACCTCTGAGCTACAAGTAGCTTGGCAGAAAGGTTTATCCAGAGTCTAAAGAATGCACCGCAGGCAATGTCAGCGGAACACACTACACTGACAGTGAATCAGAAGCTCACCAATCTCCTCCTTGCATAACACAATGCAGCACAGTCCACAGCTCTGCAGCTATGCTGTTCCTGAGTGGTTCTCTGCATTCATACTTGGATCTCCTCAAACCAGTTCTCAGAAGAAGTATGCAAGACAGACAGCTGAGACAACCTGAGGGCTGCTCAAACAAGAGAGTTCAATGTTTCACCTCTGGACAAGCAGGAGATCAAAAGTGGGTACTTGGCAAGATTATGGACAGAACTGGACCACCCCTCTACACAGTAAAGATTGCATCTTATGTCATCTAGAGATGACACATCAACCATCTGAGGAGAGCAGAGTCATTTGTTAGAGGAAATGGGTACCCAGACCTGCCAGAACCACTTCCTGCAGTCCTAGAGTCAACTCCTACAACCCCCATGGAGGAGGCCCCTGAACCTGTGGTTGTTTCAAAGTCACTAATCTCACCTGCCAAGCATAGTGACCTGCAAAATCCTCCACACTGATTTAAATCTTCTGGGCTTAATGGGAGAACTTAAAACTTACTATGCTGTGGATATCTGTACAATAGTTGTATTAAATGATATACTGTCTATATAGTTGAGGTGCATTCTATATTCAGTTGGAAGTTTATAGCTAAGCAGGGGTAAAGTGTTGTGTATTTAATATTTCAGTAATATTTGAGTAATATTGTAAATATATTGATTGATTCAGCATTTTTGTTCATTTAAATAATACATTATGGGTTATTTGTAAAAATATGTGAATGGCTGTACATCATCACGCCACCACATCATATGCAAACGGCTTGCTTCCAGTAAGTGAGGCGTGTTGTTAGAGTTTTGGTGGTTGGTTCAAGAACTGAATGGTTGAAGGGAAGTAGCTGTTCTTGAACATGTTGGTACCTCCTGCCTGGCAGTAGCTGTGAAAACATGGTATAGTCCTGATGGTGAGGATCTTTGATGAGTGACGTTGACATTCTGAGGCAGTGCCTCCGGTAGGTACTACGAATGGTGGGACTGGTGTACCCATGATGTTACAGACAGAGTCCACCATTCTTTTCAGCTCCTTACATTTGAATTGATTTACCAAACCATAATGCAACCACTCAGGATACTCTCAATAGTACATCTATAGAAGTTTATTCGAGTGTTTGTTGACAAGCCGAAGTTTCTTAACCTGCTATGAAAGTAAAGATGCTGGCACTCTTTCTTTGAGTGTACATACTGGGCCCAGGAAGAGGTCACCTGATATGTAAATAATCGGGAATTTAAGAATGCCAACTCCCTTCACACTGATTCCCCTAATGTGGACTGGCGCATGGCAACACACAACACCCAAAATCAACAAGCAGCTTCTTAGCTTTGCTGACATTCAGAAAGTGGTTGCTTTAACAACACCATACACAGAGAAATGGACAGTTAATGGGAGTAGGCTGTTCAGGAAGGGTAAGACAAAGGAACACATACCAATCCTCATAGAGGGATCAGAAGTGGAGAGAGTGAGCAGTTTCAAGTTCCTGGGTGTCAAGATCTCTGAGGATCTAACCTGGTCCCAACATATCGATGCAGTTATAAAGAAAATAAGACAGCGGCTATACTTCATTAGGAGTTAGAAGAATTTTGGCATGTCAACAAATACACTACAAAACTTCTATAGATGTACCATGGAAAGCATTCTGAGAGGCTGCATCACTGTCTGGTTTGGGGGAACTACTGCACAGGACTGAAAGAAGCTGCAGGGGTTGTAAATCTAGTCAGCTCCATCTTGGGTACTAGCCTACAGAGTACCCAGGACATCATCAGGGAGCGGTGTCTCAGAAAGGCAGCGTCCATTATTAAGGGTCACCAGCACCCAGGGCATGCCTTTTTCTTACTGTTACCATCAGGTAGGAGGTACAGAAGCCTGAAGGCACACACTCAGCAATTCAGGAACAGCGTCTTCCCCTCTGCCATCCAATTCCTAAATGGACATTGAACCCCTGGACACTTGGACACTACATCACTTTTTTTTAAATATATAGTATTTCTGATTTTTGCACATTTCAAATCTATTCAATATATGTATACTGCAATCTATTTATTTATTTATTCTATATTATGTATTACATTGAACTTCTGTTGCTAAGTTAACAAATTTCATGACACATGCTGGTGATAATAAACCTGATTCTGGTTCTGATTTTGATTCAATAGTTTGGCATGGACTAGATGGAATGAAGGGTCTGCCTCTGTGCTGTACTTTTTATGACTCTATAGGTAAATTCAACAGCTGACTTTTCAACAGAATTTTATTTGCACGAGAAACTTCTTAATGGAATAAAACTTTTCCAGTAGTGCAAGATCAAAAATTCATCTCCAGTATGATTTTTAACTCATCAGTCTGCAAAATGATTGTTTCTATTTATTCACAAACCCTTCAGCTTTTGCTTGCCCTGGTTCCCTTGAAAACGTTTTACCTACAAGGCTTAAAGCACTCCGACTGCTTTGCCTGTAAAGGTCAAAGTCACATTTACTCTGGCTTCCTGCCTTCATCCCAGACAGCTACTTCTGTTATTTGTCACTTCTGAATTTGGAAGTCACAAAATCAAGAGCTGCAACCTTTGTCTAATTTTCCTTCAATGCAAGATTGATCTCAAATGGGATGTTGGTATGATGCTATGTTGGTGCGATGAGAAATATTATTTCCTCATCATTGTTCCATGACTCATGCATGGGTAGAATTGTTACTAGTTTTGATATTTATGTTGATTGAAGGGGAAGTAATACCTACCTGGGAAGTTTGTATACGAAAATTAGCCCCTTTTCAAACTTGAAGGTGTCTTATGAAATATGGGTCAGTTTGGCTGGTGCCTTGCACAAGAAAGAATTTTTTTCTCAATTTGATGAATCTGCCCAAGACAACAAAGTCAATGAATCCTTTGAGCATCTGAAGACTCACAGTTTTATGTTGGGTCACAATTAACTACAAAGGGTAGATAAAATGATGGGTATCATGTGGATTATTGACTCCAAGATTTGCAACTATTAAAGCTGAATGAGGGAAAATTCAGTTCAGACCACAAATGGCTGCATCTGGGGGATTGATATTCATGATAAAGCATGTGAGCCCTTCAGTTCTAATGTGAAACTGGTAGTTCCCCAGGCTAACAATATTGCTGAAATTGAGTTGGAGAGCAGAAGTATGCCTGCTCAATTGGAAGCCATTTGAGGATGTAAGAAAACAGTCTTATTGCTGGAGTTAGGCTTGGATGTGCTACTCTGCACAGCTTCTGATTGCAAGCAATGCAAAAGATGCTTCATTCAATGAAGTAAAAGGGAGATTGCAGAATCATTTTAACTTGGTATTTTAGAGCTCATAGGAAGTTACAAATTATGTACAGGCAACCAAAGGTCAAGTGAAACAGTTAGTGGTTATATAATAGTATTAAGGGATATGTCTTAACACTATAATTTGGTTCATTGCTGAACCAAGTGATGCAAGACAAATTCAAGTCTAGTTTAATAACAGAGAAAATGCGATCTAAATTATCGAATAAGCAAGATATAGCATTAAATGCTTGAGTGGAATAGCCATGTAGAAAATGCATCTAAAAATATTTAAAGGACAATAAAAGCAACCCTTTGCCCATAATGCAGAATTTGTATGCTGAATAATGTTTATTAATTTAAATCTGACCTATGTATATGCACAATTAAATATGAATGAAGGAAGCCAACGTAATCTGACAGTCAATACCCATAAAGGGGTTGATGCATATCTCAAGCTGCCTAATGACATAAAGTCATCCTACAAGCCATTTCACATCAACATGTACAAGATATTAATCAAAGTTCAACATCATTCATGTGACCACAGTGATGCTTTGATTACAACTGCCACAGAGGAGGAAAATTTCCAGACACTTGCAAAAATAAACTCCTCATGGTGGATGCAAAATATGTGCAACTTATTAAAAAGAAGACCAATTTTCAGGCTAGAAAAACTTAATATTATTCAAAATTATTGTGCAATATTGTGGTCTTACATTATAACCTGATTGGACATTGCAATCAGGTTGACACCACTACAGCAACTGTTGAAAAATTATGGATTCTGCAAAAAGGAACACTGGGAAGTGTACAACCTCTCTGAGAGAAATCTTAGTAATAACCTTCACCATCACCTTCCTCTCTCTGACTTCCCACCTCCTTCCCTTACGGCCTGAAGCATCAACTGTTCATTTTCCTCTGTACTTGCTGTCTGACCTGTTGAATTCCTCCAGCACTTTTTGTGACTTTCAGCATCTACAGTTTTTCTTGTGTCTTAGTATTAAGCCCCTCCTTGACATTAGAATACCACTTAGGGCACCGTAACTTCCTTATGCAACCTCCAGTTAGGAATTTGATGTAGCCATAAGCCACATAATGGACAATGATCATGTTCACTCTAATAAAGAGAAAAAGAATCTAAGATTGAAGAGAACAAGAGTTAATGATAATCATACTTAGAGTAAAGCTTCTACTAGTCCTTCTTGGTTAGACTGCTTCCATTGTTCACCAACTACTTGTTGTCATTTTTGGAATCAATTCTGCAAATGGCCCCCTCAACAACCCAACGATGGGCTGTCTTGAAGTCCCAACTTAATGATAGCATTGAATATTATGAATCCAAACAGAATGCTTTAGTGAATGAAGTATTAAGATTTTGTCCTGATCTTGACATATTATATACAATAAATAACCAATAAGCATTAAGAGATCATTTCCTGTAACAAAAATGGAGATATAAAAATTGATTCAGAGGGATATGAATTTAATACAAGTAAATTAGTATACATGGGAGACTGGGCTGAATCTAATACATTTAGATGAAAATGTAAAGCCTAGCAATCACAGATGTATGTGCTGTCCACAAATCAGGCCCATGTTAAATGGTAATTTACAAGGAACCACAAATCATCAAAATTCAGGGTATTTGGACATAAACATGAAGTAAATAGCTCTTTGCTTTTTCAATTCATCCAACAGTGATAAAGATCTGAATGACCTAGCCAATAAGTGTACTGTCTGTAAAGGTTACAAGACAGAGTATCTAAGAGCATCATTCTAAATGTGGCAGTGGTATCTGAGTGCCAGGCAGATAGACTATAGTAAAAGCAGCATGAAAAACATCATGGTGCTGATGCGCAGGCATTCAAAATGGATCAAAGTATATTTTGCAGGGTCTTTCAGCAATAATAACTGAAATATTATTATTTTATACCAATAATAATAATAAAAAAGAAAGTGGATCCATTTTCAAGATGTAGAATACTTCTGAAGAGACTGCACTGGTTTGCAATCTTAATCATTTCAATTTGATCAGTTTGTACGATGAGATAGGTTAAAGCATCCAAGATTGACATAGGATAGTTATGACAGGTGACAAGGTCTCAAAGCTGTGTGAACAGGATAAACCCTATTGTATAGAGGTCATGGAATGAAGATAGGGACAAATGGGAATGGGGAGTGGAATTGAAATGGGTAGCCGCCAGGTGATCCTGCCTTTTGTAGTGGATAGACAGAAAGTGCTCAACAAAGCGGTCCTCCAATCTGCGCAGGGTCTCACTGATTTAAAGGAGGCCATCCTGGGAGCACTGGTGACTATGGGTGTGTGTTTTTTTTCTCTACATTCTGCTCATTCTGTAAAATAATTTACCATAACATACTCCTCTATCGCCACTTCTTCATTATCTCAGTGAGATTGCACCTTCTGAGTCAAAGCCAGAGCCTTTACACTACAAGTTATGTGATCCTGTGGGTTCCTAATCTATGGTGAAATAACATGCAGATCTAGAAGATGGGCCAGGAGATACAGGAGACGGGTACAAAAAAACTACTAGAGAGACACAGTAGAGGAGGCTTCACAGATGTTCCCTGACTCACTGAATTGTTCCAGCAGTTTGTTTATGAATCTATTCTGATGCATCTGGAACCATCTGAAAAATATCTGAGAGTGAAGGAAAAAGTAGAAAATCTCCAATTGATTCAAATTGGACTTCAAACTGAAAATGAGCCAAAACAATACAGATTATTCAGAACCTGTAATGAGAAAAGTACCTTTTAGAACGTGACAGCACAGACAAAGCCTATCAATTCATCATTTCAGAACAGGTATTTAATAGATTTATCTAATTAGCTCTATTCTTAGACTGGTAATTATATCCTCTTCTAGATATTCCCATTACATTCTGGTCCTGCAACATTTTCATGCATTCCTGAGCTTTTCTTTCTTTCTTTCCCCCCCTTCTCTCTCTCCCTCCCTCCTTCCCTCCTTCCCCCTCCCTCACCCACCCTCCCCCTCTCTCTCCCTCCCTCTCTCTCTCCCTCCCTCCCTCCCCCCTCTCCCTTCTCTTTCTCTCTCTCTCTCTCTTCATCATAATCCCTTAATCTGGTCAAGGACTCCAGCTGATGCTGGCTTTCCTCTGTCATGCCCACCGCTATTTTTCTGATTCCCTTCCTTTCTTCCGACCTAATTGAAATGGTCTTTGCTAATAGACTGCCTGGACTCATTTACCAGTTTGAAGTCTGTTGATCTGATGTAATAAAACAAATATCAGATATGTCTTATGCCTCCTCATTCTGGCATAGAGATAATTTTTGTCAGAGTAAATTAATTAATAGACCACAGCAATTTAAAAAAAAATTCCACCCACTCTATGCTGCTTAACCTATCTAATCTAATTACAGTAATAAGAAACTCTCTTACTAAGCAATTTCTTGGAACTGTTGTTAGTGTGTTTTTGGGGTTAGCCCATATAGCAAACATTGACTACAGCAACCAAACTTCAGATCTGAATATAGATCGTAGATTAAATTTAAAATGCAGCTCAGACCTGGAAACATGCACTTTAACTGATTGTCACCATATGCATGAATCCAATCAACATCACATTGCATGAATACAACAGTAATTAACATTTATTTAGGGTGAGTTGGTGGGAAGATCCAGCACTTGAAATTGTTACATGTAACTCAAAAGAAGCATTATGAGGGCATTGTAACTACAGAATTTGTCCTGTTACTTTTGTTCTTTAACATATAAAAATATGCTGTAATGTTGGATAGGGGAGTGTCTCACTCTCTAGTGACTCTAAAGGGCGGTTAGGTTATTGTGTGTCGAATAAAAGACTACTTTTATACCTACCAGCTGCATCTCTCCAGTGACTGTGTTGATGCAACAACACTTGGGGGCTCAACCAGGATACCTTTGTAACCCATCATGCGGCCAGAGATCTCAGCACTCTAAGTGGGTGAGTATTTTTAAAATTAGCATTCACACTTACACCTATTTGAGTTGGTGACATTGGGATTGTGAGGTATCACAAACATGGCAGAGAGCTGAACTGGTAAGTATAAAAGTAGTGTGGTGTCTGTGCCTGCATGTGTGTTTATGTAAGGGATAAACACTGTGCGCTAATTTGGTGAGACAGGGCCACCAGTTGCGAAGGGTGGTTATTGTAAGTTCTGGACACCAGTGGGGGTGTATATAGGAATTGTATTTTGGCAGACACATTTGTAAGTGTGTCTGTGTGTTTTAACAGTATGTCTGTAACCTTGATATAGCAGTTAGATGCAAAGGAATATAGCAGGCATTACGAATTCAGGCACGTTTAAGTGGCTGATTGCAGAGTACATACTTGGTGGTTTGAAGTATGTACTGTTTAACCTTCACTTGTTATTTATATGTAGCCCCCCCCGGCCACCCTCAGGGTCGCTCGGCTCACTGTCGTCTAGGGAAACAGCCTCCGCCCCGCCAAACTGGATAATTTGTTTGTGTGGATGCTGTGTGAGGTACCCCACCCCGCCCAAATAACAGACAATACACCAGATACGATTAAATGATTTACCGTTTATAGATATTACTGGAACTATATAATTAATAAAGAATAAAATATAAAAGGAAAATAAAAGGCGCCACACTTATCAAAGTTCAATCTCTTCGTGCACAAACAGTTGGAGCTCAGGACCCTTCTCCTTCACCCTGCGACCCCTCGGACCACCTCGACTGGCTGCCTGGGACCAACAACGGTGGTCGACCAGACGCTCCACACGAGTCCGTCTCCGTCTCTTCTCCTCGCCCAACGCCCCGCTCGGGGTCTGACCCCATTAGCGGACTCACAGCACCTGGTCCATTCTCTGTCTCTCTCTCCCACCTTCTGCCCCAAAACCCAGCGCATACTGTATCTTCAAATACACCAAAACCATAACAATTATCCCAATTGGTTAATAGCACTCTCTTATCACACACTAAAGCGAAAACAAACTGTTAGCGCAAACTTTCTCAGTGTTCAACACAACAAAGCCGCATTCCCCAGATTAACATAACAAAGACGCCATTTTAATTAGCCTCCGCAGTAACATAAAAATCGAAACCCCCTTACATATATTTTGCGTAGTGTGAAAATTAGTGTGGAGATAATTGAGGGAGAGGTTTTACCCAGATGTATTTGTCAGGATGGTAGATTGAGGTCAGGCAACTTCAGAACAAGAACCCAAATGACCTTTGACTTTGATTATGGCCATCCATAAGCCCCTCACCCCCAGGGAGAAGCAAAGCATTTTGTCAGAGTTACCCTCAGTTAAAGTCACCTGCGGGAATGCAGAATTCTGGAGTAAGCTCAAGGACATGATTCAAATTCACCAGATGCACCATAAAGATATACATATGTTGGTAAAAGCGAAGTGCCTGAGGAATCTGTAGGACAGTGTGGCCCAGGGTGTGCAGAATGATACATGGGCAACTACAGGGAATGCCAGGAATGAAGAGAGATTTCACTTCTTTAAAGGGGAAGTGAGGCAATGACAAGGGAAATAAGAGTAAGTGGGGAATGATAATGTCAGTGATTCTGGGAGATGATGAGCCTGCCATGGATAATGCAAAACGTAAATATTGAGCATATGAGGAGTATTCAGGGTTGGTAAATCCAGGGAGGGATGACCCAGTCTTCCTGAAAATGCTGCAGGAAGGTCTGAGCTCAGCCCACCAGGAAGTGTTAGATTTGGGGATAGCAGTGGGAACAACCCACTCTACCATAGTATCATGGGCCAGTGAGGTAGACCAGAGGAGGGGGAAGAGAAATCATAAAATAGCTAGAGTGGATGCGGCTGCTGTGATGTCACAGAGAGTTTGTTTTGTTTGCCAGCAACCAGGGTACCTAACAAGGCAAACATGAGGAAATCTGCAGATGCTGGAAATTCAAGCAACACACACAAAGTGCTGGTGGAATGCAGTAGGCCAGACAACATCTATAGGAAGAAGCACAGTCATCATTTCGGGCCGAGACCCTTCGTCAAGACTAACCGAAAGAAGAGATAGTAAGAGAGGAAGTTGTGAGGGTCGCCTCCCAGAGCAGGTGGAAATCATGGCTAGAGTGCAATCTCTTGCCCCATCTGGGCCCAGTCTATCCAATCTGACTTCTAACCAAATCATAGAGCCGGTGAAGGCAGCCTCTAGTTCAGAGAAATAGCTGGCAGAAGCCCCCATTGCGAGCACTGGTGACCCTCAGATGTACACAACAGCCACATGGGCATTGGTATCCATAACTGACCTACCCTTGCCAATGACTGGACAGGCTACTTATTTTACTGGTGTAGAAGGGAAAACAGTGAATGCAGAAAGAAGAGAGTCAAAATCAGCAGACTGGAGCTTCCAGTGTATTTCTGGGTCTGTCCAAATAATGAGGGAACCATCCTTGGAATAGACATCCTAAGGAAGGCAGGGGCCATTATGGATTCCAGAAAGGGAGAAATACTATGGACAAATCAAGGGGAGCAAACATAAATAAACAATAGAGTCACAACCTAACCAGCATAGCCACAGCCGCTCTGGTCATTAGGGACTGGAGCCAGGATGGTACCTATGAGTTACATTGTCAGCAGTTCTCAATGGTGTGGGCTGGACACAAGCAAGATTGTGGTTGAGAGAAGGTAAAACCAGTTAAAATAGAGGGGGACCTCCATAAGCAGTACCCTATAAAGGTTGATTCATAATAGCTGTTCAGAATATAGTGAAGGAACTAAAATACTAGGGGATAATAAGAGAGGCTGTGTCAACCACTAACTCACTTGTATGGCCAGTAAGGAAGCCAGAAAGATCATATTGGTTAGCAATAGACTATTCTGCCCTTAATAAGACCACGCAGAGATTGTATATCATTGTGGTGAGCCCTGCTACAATCTTGAATGTCCTGTTTCCAGAAGGTAAAGTTTTCTCAGTTCTGGATATCGCTAATGGATTTTGAGGGCTCCCTTCAGCATCTGAGTCCCAAGAATGATTTGCCTTCACCCTGGTGGTCAGCAGTCTACATGGACCAGACTCCCCAGAGGTTCCACAATAGACCAGCCATTCCTCATAAGGTCATGGTGCAGACTTTGGAAAGGCTCAATTTAACACCCTCCCAGTTGACCATCTTACATTATGTGGATGATCTACTCATCGCTTCAGAAGATGAAGCAGGTTATTTAGGGACAATAAACAGTGTCTTAGAGATACTGCAGATCAAGGGGTTTAAAATCAGTCCACACAGACTCAGATAAGAAAGCAAACCATACAGTACCTAGGCTACATGATTTCCCAGGGGAGGACGGACATATCATGTGACAGAAATTCTGCAAGCAGCTCTATGCCCGGCTCAGTAACATAAGAGATGTAAGGAGAATAATGGGTCTATTCAATTACTGCCGCAATTTCATACCAGGGTTCTCAGCACTGGTGACTCTGACACAGACCTTTATTAAAGGAGGGAAGCCCCCTCTGGAGGAAGTAAGATGGTGGCCAGATGAAGAAGAGGCTTTTAAAGATATCAAGAAAGCTCTGGTCTCTGCACCTGCACTAAGATTACCAGATGTGGCCGTCCCTTTCACCTTTACTGCAGAAAATGAGGGAGGGTGTTACAATGCAGTGGCGAAGAACCACAGGGACACAAGAAGACGTATTATTCAACAAGATATACGCAGGAGGACTTCCCTGATGTGTAGCAGCTTTAGACTGTGCAGAGTGGGCACTGTGAGCAAACAAACCTCTTGCGATGATAGGACAACTCATACTACACACATCCCATACTATTGTAGAGCTCCTGAACAAAGGGAGGCTGTGAGCAGTCACCAACAGCAGAAGCACAGCTTGGGAGGCAGTCTGCAGCACCGAAGACAAGTCAGTAACAACAGTTAGGCTTGTAGGTTTTCGCAAATAAAACGACGTAATAAAAAACTGTTATGACTACATTTATTGAACTCCAAAACTGAGGTACAGTGAAAAACTTGTCTCAAATACCATTCATACAGATCAATTCGTTACAAAGTGCTTTAAGGTAGTACAAGGTAAAACAATAATAGAATGCAGAATAAAATGCTACAGTTACAGAGAAAGTGCAGTGCAGGTAGACAATAAGATCAAGTTCATAACAAGATAGGCTGTAAGTCAAGAGTCCATTATATACTCCGAACTGTTCAATGGTTTAATAGCGGGACAGAAGCTGTCCTTGATTCTGATGGTATGTGTTTTCAGGCTTTTGTATGTTGTGCCTGATGGAAGAGGGGAGATGAGAAAATGTCTGGGATGGGTGGAATCTTTGATTATGCTGTCTGATTTATGGAGGCAGTGAGATGTGTTGAAGTAGTGGAGGTCGATTTTCGTGATATGTTGAGCTGTGTCCACAAATCTCTGTAGTTTTTTTGTGGTCACGGGCAGAGCACTTGTCATATGATGCTGTGATGGTGCAGAGATAAAAATTGGCGAGTGTCATGTAATGTATGGATCTATTTCTTTTAGTGCAATGACTACCATTAACACTAATTATTGACTGATAACTTACACATGAGCATTGATTTGTTGTTCTCTTTGTAAAGTTAATATACAAGTTACCTTCACCTCCGAGTTCGTGCCTTTATTTGATATGTAGTTGTACAGATTCCAAATGGGCAATGAGTACGAACCTGAATGTCAGCGAATATCACCAAATGCACCGACAGTTACGAGATGACAGAATTCGGAGGAAGAGGGATAGCGAGAGGAAGGAGTGAACTGAACGAGAGTGGAGAAGGCGATCACAGATGCTAGAAAAGGGCGCATGGGTAACAGTGCACAGTACAAAGTGAGAGACACACAACGGCTTTTGACAAGGTCCCACACAGGAGATTAGTGTGCAAACTTAAAGCACATGGTTTTGGGGGTAAGGTATTGATGTGGATAGAGAATTGGTTGGCAGACAGGAAGCAAAGAGTGGGAATAAACAGGACCTTTTCGGAATGGCAGGCAGTGACTAGTGGGGTACCACAAGGCTCAGTGTAAACAATATATATTGTTTACAATATGTATTAATACAATATATATTAATGACTTAGATGAGGGAATTAAATGCAGCATCTCCAAGATTGTGGATGACACGAAGCTGGGTGGCAGTGTTAGCTGTGAGGAGGATGCTAAGAGGATGCAGGGTGACTTGGATAGATTAGGTGAGTGGGCAAATTCATGGCAGATGCAATTTAATGTGGATAAATGTGAGGTTATCCACTTTGGTGGCAAAAACAGGAAAACAGATTATTATCTGAATGGTGGCCGATTAGGAAAAGGGGAGGTGCAACGAGACCTGGGTGTCATTATACACCAGTCATTGAAAGTGGGCATGCAGGTACAGCAGGCGGTGAAAAAGGTGAAATATATGCTGGCATTCATAGCAAGACGATTCGAGTACAGGAGCAGGGAGGTACTACTGCAGTTGTACAACACCTTGGTGAGACCACACCTGGAGTATTGTGTACAGTTTTGGTCCCCTAATCTGAGGAAAGACATCTGTGCCATAGAGGGAATACAAAGAAGGTTCACCAGATTGATTCCTGGGATGGCAGGACTTTCATATGATGAAAGATTGGATCGACTAGGCTTATACTCGTTGGAATTTAGAAGAATGAGGGGGGATCTTATTGAAACAAATAAAATCCTAAAGGGATTGGACAGGCTAGATGCAGGAAGATTATTCCCGATGTTGGGGAAGTCCAGAACAAGGGGTCACAGTTTGAGGATAAAGGGGAAGCCTTTTAGGACCGAGATTAGGAGAAATTTCTTCACACAGAGAGTGGTGAATCTGTGGAATTCTCTGCCACAGGAAACAGTTGAGGCCAGTTCATTGGCTATATTTAAGAGGGAGTTAGATATGGCCCTTGTGGCTAAAGGGATCAGGGGGTATGGGGGGAAGGCTGGTACAGGGTTCTGAGTTGGATGATCAGCCATGATCATACTGAATGGCGGTGCAGGCTCATAGGGCTGAATGGCCTACTCCTGCACCTATTTTCTATGTTTCTAACTAGCAAAATGGAAGTAAGAATAATGTGACTATGGACTTAGTCTAGAAAGTTGATGAATTTGATAATGCTAATGAGGACTGGAAATTGTGTATCAAGAGGTTTTGAACTGTATTGTAATACTAACAATGTGGATGAGATAAAGAAAGTCTCCACACTTCTTAGCTTAATGGGTGCTAGAATGTACAGTCCCTTATGCAACTTAGTAACTCCTGAAAAGTCAGCAAGCAAGATGTTCGATGAAATTTTTGCAATTTTGCCACATCACTTGAGCCCAAAACCACCAGCAATAGCTGAGAAATTTAGATATCAGAAAAGGAATCAGTCAAAGGATGGCAGTATTTATGAATACATTGCAGATCTGCACAAACTTTCCCACTACTGTGACTTCAGAGAAGGAACTTCTGATGCATTAAGGACAGGCTTGTATGTGGCATGCATAGTCAAAGCACTTAAAAAAGGCTACTGTCAGAAAGAGACCTAACCTTAGAATTGACCATTGAAATATCATTAGAGACTACAGCAAAGATGCGGCAGAACTACAGGAAAAGGATTTAGAATGTGAAACACATAAAATTCCCCTGAAAAGGTGCAAAATGCAAAAAAAATATTGCTGTGGCAAATCCTCCCGTGATGCGAATGACTGTTAGTTCAAAGAAAAGGTCTGAAGAAAGTGTCACAGGCAAAACCACACAGAGAGCGTGCAAGTCAGACAAAAAGCACAACCAAAGAGAAATGTCACACATAGAGAAGTTTCAAACGCAATACCAAACAAATGCATAAAATGGCTGAATGTGAAACTGAATCAGACAATATAGAATCTGACAAAGGTGAATTTTTATTTTATCATTAGTCTCCAAGTACCCCGAAACCTTATCCATAATAATGGACTCCAACATTATTAAGGACGAGGTTTCGGGATACTTGAAGACCAATAATAAAATAAGTCAAAGTCAGCATGGTTTCTGTAAAGGGAGATCTTGCCTGGCAAATCTGTTAGAATTCTTCGAAGAAGAAACAAGCATGGTAGGCAAAGGAGAGGCAGTGGATATCATTTAGATTTTCAGAAGGCATTTGATAAAGTGCCTCACATGAGGCTGCATAACAAGATAAAATCCTATAGTGTTACAGGAAATATACTAGCATGGATAGAGGAATGGCCTAGAGGCAGGAAGCAGCGAGTGAGAATAAAGGAGGCCTCTTATGGTTGGCTGCCAGTGACTAGTGGTGCTCCTCAGGGGTCAGTATTGGGACTGCTACTTCTCACATTGTTTGTCAATGATTTAGATAGTGGAATTGATGCTTTGTGGCCAAGTTTGTGGATGATATGAAGATAGGTGGAGAGGTAGGTAGTGTTGAGGAAACAATGCAATTGCAACATGACCTGGACAAATTGGAAGAATGGGCAAAAATTGGCAGATAGAATTAAGTGTTGGGAAATGTATGATAATGCATTTTGGTAAACGGAACAATAGTGATGGCTATTATCTCAATGGGGAGAACATTCAAATATCAGAGGTGCAGAGGGACTTAGGAGTTTTCGTGCAAGATTCCCAGAAGGTTAATTCACAGGTTGATTCTGTGGTAAAGAAGGCAAATGCAATGTTGGCATTTATATTGGGGGAATAGAATCTAAAAACAGATAATGCTGAAGCTTTATAAGACATTAGTCAGGCCGCACTTAGAGTATTGTCAACAGTATTGGGCTCTTTTTCTCAGAAAAGTTGTTTTGTCATTGGAGAGAGTCCAGAGGAGGTTCATGTGGATGATTCTGGGAATGAAGGGGTTAACATATGCAGAGCATTTGGCAGCTTTGGGCTTGCACTCATTGGAATTTAGAAGAATATTGGAGGGGGGGGATCTCATTGAAACCAGCCGAATGTTGAAAGGACTAGATAGGATGGATGTGGAGAGGATGTTTCCCATGAAGGGGCTTAACAGAACTAGAGGGCACAGTCTCAAAATTGAGTGACAACCTTTTAGAACAGAAGTGAGGAGAAACATTTTATACAAAGAGTGGTGAATCTGTGGAATGCTCTGCCACAGACTGCAGTGGAGGCCAAATCTGTGTGTATATTTAAGGTGGAAGTTGATAGGTTCCTGATTGTTGAGGGCATCAAAGGATATGGTGAGAAGGAAGGTGGGGTTGAATGGGATCCAGGATCAGCCATGGTGAAATGGTGGCATGGACATGATGGGCTGAATGGCCTAATTCTGCTCCTATATCAATGTATTATGATCTTATTATGCCTAGAACTGTATAGCATTACTGAAGCAGATCGTAAAATTATATGGATCGCAATGGATGTGTCTGGTGTAAAATTGAAAATAGAGCTGGATACATGGTCATTTTGTTTGTAATTTCCAATGCTGACTACAACAGACTGTTTTCTAAGCCACCATTAGAAAAGATGTTGGTGATGCTAAAGATCTACACAGGCATAGAAGTGTCTCCCAAAGGCAAACTGAAAGTGAATGTGACGTATGGAAGCCAAACACAGCTGTGAGAGCTTAATGTGTCAAAAAGTGAAGGGCCAACACTATTTAGACATGAATGGTTGAGAAAAATCCAACTAGACTGGCACTCAATCGAATCACTCCATGTGTCATCACAGGCAACGTAGCACTAACCAGAGTCTGTCACGGCTGCTTAATGCTAAATGAAAAGGTGTTTGAGAAGGGTATTGGTAAACTCAAAGGCATGAAAGCCAGAATTGAACTGAATGAAATAGCAACACCGAGATTCCATAAAGCACGTCCAGTGCTTTCCGCACTATGTCCTAAAGTGGATACTGAACTGCAAAGCTGGAAGCATCTGGTATTCTCTCTAAGGCTGAGTGGAGCGATTGGGCCATGCCCATTGTCCCAGTGATCAAGAAAGGGAAGGCCAGGGCCGTTTGCATATGTGGGGATTTCAAAGTGAATGTCAACCTGGTGCTGCATACTGCCACGAATAGAAGACTTGTTTGTATCTTTGACAGGTGGGGAGAGGTTTTCAAAGATTGACTTGTCACAAGCCTATCTGCAAATGGAGATTGAGAGGTCAAACAGGAGGTTCTTCACAATCAACGCTCACAAAGGACTGTTCCAGAATAATCGTCTCGAATTTGGCATCACATCTGCTCCAGCAATTTGGCAAAGAACAATGGACCAAGTGTTCTAAGGTATCCCAGGATCACAATGTTACCTTGATGACATTATGTTGACTGGCAAGAATGATGAAGAGCACCTTTAGAACCTTGGTAGTGTGCTTACCCTGCTGAGTGAGTATGGTCTACATGCAAAGAGAGAGAAATGTGAGTTTTTCAAGAATGAAATCTCATACTGTGGACATGTCATTGACAAGGTTGGGTATATAAATTACAAGGGAAGATTGAAGCACTGTTACAGGCACCCAAATCAGAAAACATGTCAGAACTCAGGTCATACTTGGGTCTTGTAAACCACTACCATTGGTTTCTCCCAAACTTTGCAACAGTGCTGCACCCATTGAATGCACTGCTGCAGGCAGAAAATTAGGAATGATCAGAAAGATGTGAAAGAACATTCAAGGAAACAAAGGAACTAATAACATCAGATGAACTGCTCACCCATTATGACCCATCCCTGCCCATCAGACTGGCGTGTGATGTGCCCCCTTATGGCATTGGTACCATTTTGCCACACACTATGAAAGATGGATCTGAATGCCCAATTGCATTTGCTTCAAGATCACTGATGAACACAGAACACAACTTCTCACATATTGACCGAGAGGACTTTTAGTCTAATATGAGGAGTAAAGAAGTTCCACCACTATCTCTATAGACAAACATTTTCTCTAGTGACAGACTACCAGCCTTTTGTGTCCATTTTCAATCCCAGGAAGGGAATCCTGGTGATGTTTGCAACCCAGTTGCAATGTTGGGCACTTTTTCTAGGAGTCCAATCTTATGACATGGAGTTCAAGGGTACCAAACAACATAGCAAAGCTGATGGCTTGTCATGCCTTCCACTGTTGGTAATTGAAGAAGAAATATCTTCATTCTGTGACCCAGCAGAGGTGTTTCACACCACCTAGATGCTGGTAACAAATTCTGAAAGACAAAGAGAGACAAGGAATGACTTGACATTGTCAAAAGTCTATGATGTCGCCATGCAAGGATGGCCAGCTCATGGTAACACTATGTTTTCAAAGTTCTCAGTCAGACAAGACCAACTGTTGGTATGTCAAAGAACACTGATGTGTGGATCTCGTGTTGTAGTTCCCTCTAATCTGTGCTAGTGTTAGAGAATCTGCATGAAGGACACTTGGGACAGTCAAGATGAAGAGTCTCGCCTGGGGCTATGATTGGTGGTCGGGAATAGATGGATAGATTGTAGACTTGACCAGAAGCTGTTCAGAATGCCACAAAGTTCAAAATGCACACCCAGAGACACCATTACAGCAGTATGAATGGCTGTCTTCACCATGGCAAAGAGTGCATATTGACTTTGCTGGGACATTCATGGACTCCATGTTTCTGAAATATTGTGTATGCTCATTTCAAGTGGGCTGAGGTGAACTACATCAAAAAAGACTGTTTCATCTCTGAGGACCACCTTCTCCAGAAATGGCTTACCAGAACAAATTGCGAGTAACAACGGACCACAATACATGTCAGAAGAATTCAGACTATTCATGAAGAAAAATAGCATCAAACATTTCAAGTCATCTTCTTACCACCCAGCAATGAATGGGTTAGCTGAAAGGTTTACCCAAACCTTCAAGGCCCATTAAAACTACAGACAAGGAGGATATTTCTCTAAAGCACAAAGCAGAAAACTTCCATTTTGTACAGTATATCAGAGCTCTGTTCATGCATCGACAAATCAAACACCTATAATGCTGTTCATGAGCAGGAATCTGATACCTTGCATAGACCCCCTGAAACCAGATCTATGCAGAGAAGTGCCGAATAAACAGTTCAGCCAGTTGCCAAGTAAGCTAACAAGGAACTTTGAGGTTGGGTAGGATGTCCTAGCGCATGATTCCCGAGAAGACAAGTGGACACCTGGAAGGATAGCTATAGGAACTGGATCAGTGGCGTACACAGTGGATGTTGAAAATCATACATGGAGTCATCATGTAGACCAGATACTGGATGCTTTGCCGAAGAACTCACCTGAGTTGACTGCATCCAACAAGACAGTCACATTTATAGCCAACGGACTTAACTCTTAGTGATGATCATGTCACTAATAGCAATGTGACATCTACAACAAAGGAAGTTGTCTTTGACAAGTACCCGCCAAACCTGATGCCACTCTACAGGTCCAAAGGCACTATCCTGATAGAAACAGAGTGCCCCTTAAAAGACTGGATCTTTAGTATAGCACAATTAGTTATGGACTGCTATTTAAAAAGAGAAAAATCAAGAAAACACAGTTATTGTGAAAACATGTTTACTTGAATATGGTTTGTTAAAGGGAAATTGAATGCTTTGTTACATATGCAGTTTTATATTACATTAATCTAAAGGGGGAGGAAGTGTAGTATATGGATCTATTTTTTTTAGCACAATGACTTCCCTTAGCACTAATTATTGAGTGATAACTTATACATGTGCTTTGATTAGTTGCTCTCTCCGCAAAGTGAATAACTTCTCTGAATTAACTTCTTTGAGTGTGTGCCTTTATTTATTTGATATGTAGCTGTAGAGACACAACAGGTCAAAGTGGACATGATAAATTTCTTTAGGCTACTGAGGAAATAGAGGGACAGGGAAGCTTTTTTTTGGCCATGGTGTCAATGTGATTGGGCCATCAAAGGTTATTGTTGATGTTCTCTTCTCAGAACCTGAAGCTCTCAATCTTCTCTGATGTAATTAGGAGCAAGAGCATCAGTTCCTTTCCTGAAGTCGATGACCAGCTCTTTTGCTTTGCTGACATTGAGGGGAAGATTGTTGTTATGACACCACGTTACTAAGCTCTCTATCTCCTTTCTGCACACTGACTTATCATTATTTTAGGTATGGCCCATAATGGTGATATCATCTGCAAACTTGTAGATGGGGTTAAAGCAAAATCTGGCTATGCACTCGTGGGGAGTGTGTAATTCACTACCCCTTACCACCAAAGCCTCTTCTATGATCAATTTAGAAGAGGCTTTTTTGAGGAACTTCATAATTCTTTTGTTACAATTTTTCTCAACAATTTGCTATTATTGTGCCTGCCATTATCTTCTCTGTTGTCATCAGTTTTCCATATTTAAAATACAGAATTGAATTGAAACCATATTGCAGTTAGCCCACTGTTAGTCCAGTTGAAAACAAACACCTGAATCGTCTGCATTCAAGAACTGATTTTGCTAGCAATGAATGATGAGGAATGTGTCAAACATTGCAAAATGATAGGAGCAGCGGTTACATGAATGAGTAAACACTTCATCAGGAGCTTAAGGCTGCAATTTTCCAGTCAGCAAGGAATAGCACAATTTCCAAGCATTATGCACCTTTTCTCCTTTAATTGACAGTTCTATTGATAGTTCATGTGTTATATAGGCTATATTTTCAAACAGTTTCTTGAATTTGACGTCAAATGTTCTTGTAGTACGTACTCCACATTTATGGATGCATCTTTGTTTTGAGGTGAACTTTGCTTTATTTGTGGTCAGATGCTGTTTGAAGGAACTGATGTTTTTACTTCAGTATGGATCGGTGAAAATCCAGTTGTACTTATTTTTTGGCCATCAATAGCAGATAGCAAGCAATTTCGAACATGTACAGCAGTGCTCGCACACATTCTCTTCTGTAATTCCAAGAACTTCCTTGCATGGTTCATTGTAATGTCAATGTAATTTCCCTGTTGTGTTCTGCCCATGTACTGACATCATCAAGAGGGCAAGCGAACTTTATTTACTTTAAAATCTAAAGATCAGATATTTGATACATTTTAACAAAGAACAGATTGTGCTGGGAACAGTGAACCCTTTATATTTTAAAAGGACATTTCTGGGATACAATCTTTATAATTAATAAAGCAGAGCTTTGGGGTTCTAATGTTTTTCTGTCATTTATTCTTTGGGTTTTTTTGATTCATGGATGTCTGTGAAGAGTAAGAATTACAGGTTGTATACTATACACATTCTCTGATGTTAAATGGACCCATTAACCATTGAACCATTGAACTTAAAGATTTAATAAAATTGTTCATCATCTCTGACAAGGTATGAAATCATGGCTTCCACTCAAGCTGCTTTGATGAGAGTAATTAATGAGTAATCAATGTCTGACCCAGCTGGCTCAATGATGGTATTCAGCCTCATCATCAGGAATACAGTACATGGCCCTGTCCCTTGTGATAATGATACTCAGTCCACTTCTCAACATCATAGTAGCTGGCTCCAGTCAGGCGAGTGTGGGACTTGATTCTCTTTGTAATTGCAACACTTGACTCCCTTCTCCCGATTACACCGCTAAACCCATCTTTTTCATTGCAAATATAGCCACTCCCTTCACAATTGTAGTTTTAGGATTCCTGTGTTTGGGTTTGGGTCTCAGCCCACTTATCTTGATTATCAGCTGCTCCATAATTCAGGGGATACCCCAATGAAAACTTCCCTCTTTTTTGATTTCATCCACACCCAACTTAGTTCAACGGTTCAAAGGTTCATTTACTATCAGAGTAATTATGAAACTCTCCAATTCTCTGGGTAGCCATGAGACCAAGAAAGATAAGAAAGGCAGCACAATCATCAACCCCCAAATCCCACTTCCCCAAAAAAAAAACAAACAGAACAGAACAAACAAACATCAACCCCAAATCCCTCCTCCCGTACAAAAAACCCAGCAAAACAGATCAGATATATTGACTCCCAAATCTCTCTTCCTGCACAAAAAAACAAACAAAACTGATCAGGCACATTGGCCCCCAAATCCCCCTCCCTGCACAAAAAAAAGAGAAGATCAGGTGAAAAAATACAGAATACAAAAACTATAAGACTGAAAAAAAGGTCCATAGTCCGAAGACCAAATCTAAAACACAGAAAAAACCTGGACAATGCTCTCCAGGTGCGACGGCAGGCTCCCCTCTCTCCAACACAGAGCAACCAATCAAAAGGCAAGCAGCCAGCACTCACACTCTGCACTCACTTCGATGCTTCAATCTCCCTTGTTGCTTTAATTGGTGAATAATGGGAGTTTTAATCAGCACAATGGAGCCAAACATCGGTCTGTGGCCCTTCCTGCAGCCTGCCTGCTATGAGGTTCGCTCATGCTGTTTCTGCCTCCCAGAATCCTCTCAGAGAATGCAGAGCGCTGGAATGCCCAAACGATCTCCAAACTTCCACCCTCTCCTTGATGTTTCATTCATCCTCGTCACTTTAATCAGCAAACAATGGAAGCTATAATTAGCGAAATGTGATCAAACATTGGCTTGCATGCCCTCCGGCAGCCATCTCGCCACAAGGTTTGCGCACGCTGCTTCTGCCTGCTGAAATCCTCTTGGAGACTGCAGAATGCTGAAGCACCCAAACAATCTCCAAAACACAGGCTCCAACAGTTTCAGAATCACATTCAAGACGAGAAACAAAAGTAAAAGAGGTAAAAGAAGTGAAACAGATGGTTCAGTCCAGAAGATGTTGACCAAAGAAGTGTTGTACACAGGCGTCATCTTGACCTTAAGTAAATTAGAATACATTAGTTTCCCACCATCCTAATCCATTTCTGAACCTCCTCTATCCTCCTGCCCCAATTTCCTTGTGTGGCTGTCATGAAGAGAGCTCTTTAATAGCACTGAGCCACTTCCCAGGTTCTCTGCCGTGAGCCCATCACAAGGTCAAGTTTTAACATTTCTTAAGGCGTGCAAACCATTCCAAAAAGTTGGCATTAGTGCTAATTTAAACATATACTTAACACACCAAAAACATGTGCAACCCAATTTGTAGATATTTATTTCTTAATCAGTTATTTTCCATTCCCATCACATTGAACACTTAATGTCAGTTCTCTTAACTCCGTAACTCTTAGCTGTGTCTCTGCTGGCTGCATGTTCTGAGTCCCATCCTAGAGATGAAATTCAGGCTCATGCTCCTGGGTAAGACTGACAGTTCTGCATTACTGGCAATGCTGATTTTCTAATATTCAAACAAGACCTAACCCGTTGACTCAATGGAGAGAAAAGATCCTATGGCACTTTTTTGAAGCAGAGCATGGAAATTATTTGTGATGATCTGACCAATATTAATCTTTCAAAGAATAAAACACTATCATGTTGTTGATAGTGAGAGTGAGCTGCATGTTAAATTGATTACAACATTTCCAGCATTACAATAGCGACTAAGCTTCAGGAATATTTCCATTGGCTCGAAAGTGAGTCAGGACATCTTAGGATGGTGAAATGCTTTGCACACAAAGTTTTGTATCTTTAATTTTCAATTTTAATTGATTTTTCTTTTAGAAGAGCAACAGCAATTCTGCAAATGGATTGTAGTTTGTGTGAAAGCTTAATATTTGTTGATTTGAATTCTGCGTGGAGGAGCGCGTGTATTTTTATTTGCTAACTAAAGTTATTGCTGACTGTCCCAATAACATGAGCTTTTCACACAGGTGAGAGACTCAAGGTCCAGCTGGTGGTGTAGTGGCATCAGCACTGGACTTCACGGTGGGTAGCCCTGAGTCTGAATCTGGCTGGGTCCCATCCCGGGCAGCAGTAGTATCTGCACAGAAGAAAGGCCTGGCAATCCGTTTCCGTATCCTGCCACGAAAAGCCTATGGACAATTACACTATCCATTACACTATCGATAATGACTTGACGGCCAACAAATGTCTCAAGGCTCCTTACGAGGTCTTTAGACAATTTTGTGTTTGTCTCTCATGTTTGCTATCTGAGGAACTGGAATTCGCTTCATCGGCAGTGACAAGAAAATATCTTGGGGGGAGGGGAACAGAGAGGAGAAGGTGTTCAATGAGTTAAATTATGAAAAGAGCTTAAAGAATTATTGCTGTGATCTAATTGACACTTCTAATGCACAAATAATTTGTTAGAGTAGACTAAGAGAATTTGTTTTCTTGTGGGGAGTCCTGATGAAGAGGCATACATTTAAATAAGAATGAATCTTCTGCCATTGGAGATTGGACAGACTGGGTTTATTTTCCTTGGAGGAGAGGAGGCTGAGAGGGGACCTGACAGTGGTATACTAAATTATGAGGGACGTAGATGGTGTAGATAGTACAAAACTTCTCCTGAGCCCATATACCTAAAAACAAAAAGTATGGTTTAAGGAAAGCATAAGAGTTTTGAGGGGATGTGAGAGAATTTGTTCACCAAAACTGTATTTGGCTCCTGAAAAGCATTGGTTATAGGGTTGGTGTAGGCAGATGCATGTACAACACTTCAAGTACTTTGAATTGCTAAGGCATAGAAGGCCATAAACCATGTGCTAGTAAAAGTAGTTACTCACAGATGAGTACTTAATAGTTGGCAAAGACAAGGGGTGCTAAAGAGCCTGTTAGTCCGTAACTTCTCTTCCTTGTCACAGGAAAATAACAGCACAGATAAACCACTCCGTCCCTCAGGCTTACCCTGTTGATCGTGGCTGATATGTCCTAGGCCTGATCTCTTTCTCTATTAACTTCAGATCCCCATGTCGTACATTTATAAATAATTGACTTCCACTGTAAATACTCTCAACGATATTGCTTCTACAGGGCTCTGAGCTTGTAACCTTAACTTCTAGGTTCCTGCCTACTTCGAGTAAACATTTATCCCCTTGCTTACAATGCATGCCTTAAAAATATTCAAAGTCTTGCTTCCACAACTCTTGAGGAAGAGAATTCCAAAGACTTATGACCCTTTGAGAAAGAAAAATCATTTTGTCTCTAAAATAGGCAACTTTAATTTTGAACCAATTAATTGTTTTCTGGATACTTCCATATAGGAATCATTCTCTCCATGTACATTTTTTCAAATACCCTTCAGAATCTGATATTGTATTTGAAAAGCTTCTCGTTCTTGTAGAATCCAGCACTCTTAACTGGCAAGCAGTTGTCAGTGTCCTATGCCCGAGTAGGGGTAATGGGCATAACCTAACCAAAGTCATACACTGGAATACCCAGATCATTCTAATTGTCAGGGCCTTGCAATCTCTCACCAGTTAGGTAATATGACATTTTTATTTTTCCTGCTACAATGTACAACTTCACATTTTCACTGGAGCCCACTGGAGGACCAGCTGTTCGGGATTGGGCGTTGTGCAGTGTACCAGAACTGATTAAAGAGCTTAAGGTAAAAGAACCCTTAGGGGTAAGTAATCATAATATGATCAAATTCACCCCGAAATTTGAGAAGGCAAAGCTAAAGTCAGATGTATCAGCATTACAGTGGAGTAAAGGGAATTACAGAGGTAGGAGAGAGGAGTGGGCCAAATTTGATTTGAAAAGAACACTGACAGGGATGACGGCAGAGTAGCAATGGCTGGAATTTCTGGAAGCAATTCGGAAAGCACAGGATATATACATCCCAAAGAGGAAGACGTACTCTAAAGGAAAGATGACACAGCCATGGCTGACAAGAGAAGTCAAACCCAACATAAAAGCCAAAGAGAGGGCATATAATAAGGCAAAGATAAGTAGAACTTAGAGGATTGGGAAGCAACATGAAAAGTCATTAAGAAGGTAAAGATAGAATACAAAAGTAAGCTAGCCAATAATATTAAGGAGGATACCAAAAGTTTCTTCAGATACATAAAGTGTAAAAAGAGGCGAGAGCAAATATCGGAGTGCTGGAAAGGTAGTAATGGGGGACAACGAAATAGCAGACAAACTGAATAAGTATTTTGCATCAGTCATCACTGTGGAAGTCACTCACTAGCTGTTTGGTGGAAGTTCCAGGTGTCAGGGGGCATGAAGTGTGTAAAGTTACCATAACTAGAGAGAAAGCTCTTGGGAAACTGAAAGGCGTAAAGGTAGATAAGTCACCTGGACCAGATGGTGTACACACCAGAGTTCTGAAAGAGGTGGCTGAAGGCATCATAGAGGCATTAGTAATGATCTTTCAAGAATCACTAGATTCTGTTATGGTTCTAGAAGACCAGAAAATTGCAGATGTCACTCCACTTTTCAAGAAGGGAGAGAGGTAGAGGAAAGGAAATTATAGGCTATTTAGTGTGACAGTGGCTGAGAAGATGTTGGAGTCGACTATTAAGGATGAGGTCTCAGGGTACTTGGAGGTACATGATAAAATAGGCTGTAGTCAGCAAGGTTTCCACAAGGGAAAATCTCACCAAATCTGTTGGGATTCTCTGAAGAGCTAACAAGCAAGATAGATAAAGGAGAATGAGTTGATGTTGTGTACTTAGATTTTCAGAAGGCCTTTGACAAGGTGACATACATGAAGCTGCTTAACAAGCTACAAGTCCATGGTATTACCTTAAAGTTTCTAGCATGGATAAAGCAGTGGCTGTCTAACAAGAGGCAAAGAGTGGGAACAAAGGGAGCCTTTTCTGACTGGCTGCCAGTTATGGTGTTCCTCAGGGGTCTGTGTGTGGACTGATTCTTTTTACGTTATATGTCAATGATTTGGATGATGAAATCGATGGTTTTGTTGCAAAGTTTGCAGATGATACAAAGACAGTAGGAAGGGCAGGTAGTTTTGAGAAAGTAGAGAAGCTATAGAAGGACCTAGACAGATTAGGAGAATGGGCAAAGAAATGGCAGATGGAAGACAGTGTCAGGAATTGTATGGTTACGCACTTTTGTAGAAGAAATTAAAGAGTTGGCTATTTTCCAAATGGCGAGAAAATATAATAAACTGAGGCACAAAGGGACTTGGAGTCCTTGTGCCAGATTCCTTAAAGGTTAATTTTCAGGCTGAGTCCGTGGTGAGGAAGGCAAATACAATGTTAGCATTCATTTCAAGAGGACTAGAGTATAAAAGCAGGGATGTTGAGACTTTGAAGAACACTGGTGAAGCTTCACTTGGAGTATTGTGAACAGGTTCAGGCCCCTTATCTTGGAAATGATGCACCGAAACTCGCAAGGGTTCAATGGCAGTTCACGAAAATGATTCCAGGATTGAATGGCTTCTCATATGAAGAGCATCTGATGGCTCTGGGCCTGTATTCAGTAGCATTCAGAAGAATGAGGGATGTCCTCATTGAAACCTATTGAATGGTGAAAGCCCTTGACAGAGTGGATGTGAAGAGAATGTTTCCTGTGGTGGGAGAGTCTAAGACCAGAGGACGCAGCCTCAGAAAAGATGGGTTTCCTTCTGAAACTGAGATGAGGAGGAACTTCTTCAGCCAGAGAGTGGTGAATCTGTGGTACTCTTTACCACAGGCAGCTGTGGAGGCCGAGTCTTTATGTATATTTAAGGCGGAGGTTGATAGATTCTTGATTGGTCAGGGTATGAAGGGACACAGGGAGAAGGCAGGAGATTAGGGCTGAGAGGAAAACTGGATCAGCAGTGACGAAATGCCAGAGTAGACTCGAGGGGCCAAAAGACCAAATCCTGCTCCTATTTTTTTTTACCTTATTTTCCCACATTATACTTCACTCGGTAGATCTTATTTCATTAAATTCATGTCCTTTTGTAATATTCTTAACACAACATATTTTCCAATCTATCTTTGTGCTATCAATAGATTTAGCAATCATGAATTTGGAGGCTTCATCCAATTCCTGTGCAATATCTTAAGCCCCTAATGACCACTCGTTACATCTTACTAATTAGAAAAAGACCATTTTGTGTCTGCTCCCTGTTTCCTATTAGCTGGCCATCTTTTATTCACACCAATATGTTACCTCCTACACTCCTTTCCAGAATCAGAATCAGGTTTATTATCACTAGCATGTGCTGTAAAATATGTCTTTGATATCAAACTTCAGGTTTTACGTTGCATCTAGTAAGTGTTATTTTTTATCTTCTTTGAAGGGGGGAAGACATATTTTGAATTTCTTGTAGGGCCCTGGTATATCTTTAATAAAATTGTTCAGGAGTAAGATACCGTATATTAGCTAGTTGAGCTAGTTGGTCAGTTAGACCAGAGAACTGATTGTGCACCTCAGAAAAGGTAAGACGAGGGAACACACACCAGTCCTCGTAGATTGGAAAGAGTGATTAATTTCAAGTTCCTGGGTGTCAATATCTCTAAGGATCTATCCTGAGTCCAACATATTGATGCAGCTACAAAGAAGGCATGACAGTGTCTATACTTCTTTAGGAGTTTGAGGAGATTTGGTATGTCACCAGACACTCACAAATTTCTAAGATGTACTGTGGAGAGCATTCTAACTGCCTTCATCACTGTCTGGTATGGAGTAGGTGGGGCTACTGCACAAATTTGAAGTAAGCTGCAGGGGGTTGTAAACTTAGTCAGTGCCATCATGGGATCTAGCCTCCATAGTAACCAGGACATCTTCAAGGATCGATACTTCAAAAAGTCATTAAGGACCGCTATCACCCAGGACATGCTATGTTCTCAATGATACCACCCAGGAAGGAGGTACAGGAGCCTAAAGGCACATACTCAACAATTCAGGAACAGCTTCTATCCCTCTGCCATCCAATTTCTGAATAGACATTGAACCCATGAGTACTACCTCACTACTTTTAAAAAATTTATATTTTTGCACTACTTATTGAATTTAACTATTATATATATATATAAAAAACTGTAATTCACAAGGGAGTGAGTGGGGATTTCTGGGATTTGTCAGTTTCGTTTCTTTTTCTTTTCTATGCGGGGGGGTATGTTGATGTTGTTTCTTTCAACAAACTCCATGGTCTTTCCGTATTTCATGGCTATCTGGAGAAGACAAATATCAGAGTTGTATTGTAGAGGCATACTTTAACAATAAAATGAACTTTTTTCTCTATTATTATGTATTGCATGATACTGCTTCCACAAAGATAACAAATTTCATAATATATGTTGGTAATATTAAACCTGATTCTGAGCATTTTCTCTACAGTAAATGCTAAGCTAACTAGCCTGTGGTCCCCTGCTTTCTGTCTCCCTCCTTTTTGAATAAAGGAGTTGAATTGATTGGATCTTTCACTGCAGCTGGAAAATTTTGGAAAATTAAAATCATTGTATCAAACTTCTTTTAAGATGATAGGATGAAGTTAATCAGAGAACAGGAATTGATGGTCTATTCCTGTTCTTAATTAACATCTGATTTGTGGCTGATTCAGCATTTATTGAGCTTGGAGTTCATTACATAAAATTTAACAAAGTCTGCAAAAGAACAATAGGATTAGATATATATTGAATCAAAATTGTCGTTGATCTATTGTGGATGTTGCTGAATCGACAATGTGCTGAACTGGATCTACACTTCCACCATGTGGAACAAATTGGAATTGCATGCCAACATGGCAAAAAGTAAAATATGTTCATTAAAAGAGTTTGATTTTGTGATATAAGTAAGCCTGCTGCATATATTTCAACTTGCATACCTATGCAAAAGTTTGACCTACGTATTTCATTAGATTGTAAAATGATGTTGCTTATATACCTTGGAAGATAATAATATTAATAGAATTGATTTTTTTTATTTTTAAGAAAAGGTGTATTTTAAGTTCAGTATAATACTAGAACAGAAGAATAGAAAATATTTCTGCTGTATGTGCCTAATTTATGATCAAACAACAACATTCTCAAAATGAAATGCTCTCCCAACTGAGCAAACTGTCATTTCCAATTATGACAATGGAAAATTACAGGACCAATTAATGAATCTGCACCAATGACAATGTGTGGTGCTTAAGATAACAGGAGTTATCAACACAGAAAGGCAGGTAACTATTAGCATCAATCATTTGACCATTTTACTTCAGCCATCCATTTGGCCAATCCCAATATATTCAATTTGGCCTCAATTTTGTTTGTTATTAGGATCTTGTTGACTGCAAAACCTAGCCTTTTTGTCGGTGGAGAAAATAACATACTTCATACAGTTGGTCAACTGGAAACCCTGTTTATTTAAACAGGTTATTAATCCAGTCTAGCGCTGGTGTATTAAACATTACAGGTAGTTTCTGAACTGGCCAGATTCAGTACTGCAGGGATTTTGGCAGCTCCTTTCATTTCCAGGCTTCCAGAGATGATGTTGACAAGGTACTCAATGTTTCCCGTTAGGCTTTTTGAACAATCTTTCAGACCGTTAAGGCTCTTTAAACACCAACAGAGCCAATCAGACACAGGTGAGTGTAACCCATTCTTCATGCAGAGCTCATGACCAAGTTTTCCCTCACAGATATTTCACTGTGTTACTTCAGGAGTCTTGTTATCTCTTATTCCCATGGTAACTGCTAGCTGTTCTGCCTGCTGTTGACACTGTAGAAACCATCAGGTATGTCTGAAACTGGTAGTTTCCTTACTTTACTGAAAGCAAATAACTGGTGCACTTATTGTTCTTTATGCCATGCTAGATAAATTAATTTGTGCATAACCAATCCTAGAGATTCATTATGTCAATGAAGTCATTATAAGTCTCCTTGCCATTATGTTTCTCACATTCTCAGAGAACTTCCTGCACCATTGATCATTTGTATGGGACAACCTGGAAATGCTGATTCAATCCGAAAATTTTGTCTGTTCTTCTGTGATGGTTCTTAATCTTCTGAAACTCACCTTCTAATTCTCGTCTCTCATTAAACTTGGTCATATGAAGGTGGTTTCTTTTCACATCATGCTATGTAATTTAGCTACTAGCCATGAGAAAGTCCTACAAACTCTACTTTCCATATTTTATTTTCTGATGAGTTCTAGACTGTTAGCACATGTCCACTCAGTATCAGATCACGAAAACAAAAAAAAAAAAAATCTTTTCAGGTAGGGTTCTTTGACTTGGAAAAAAAGAGAGCCGCCACCTCTGGTATCTATTAAAGGAAAGCAAGGTTTTTGTGAGAGTATAAATATAAATTTTATTTATCTTCATTCTATATATTTATTAAGTGATACATCAAACAGCAACAGTGAAGGTCAACAGACAGGGTGGAAATACATAGTTTTTTTCCTAGTGCGAGGGTGCTAAAAGCAAGAGGGCCTAGACTTACGATTAGAGGTGAGATCAGGAGCAGCTTCTTTATGTAAAGTGTGCTGAATATTTGGAATGAGCTGCCAGAAGTTACGGCAGAGGCAGGCACATTAGCAACATTGAACAGCCACCTAGATAAGTACATGGATAGGAGAGGTTTTCAGGGCTATGGGCCAAATGTGGGTAGATGGGACCAGTTCACTAAGCTATACAGGTGGCATGGACAAGTTTGGCCAAAGGGCCTGTTCCTGTGCGAAATAACTCTGACTCTAATGTTGCTGGTTATCAAAGATGGGTAGTTTGACTCTAACTACAAGTGCTGCTATGTACTTACTGACCTATGCTGAATGATCTTTTACGCATTTGAGGAAATTCACATTTACAATTGTAAGCAAATACCTACTTCAATCCGAGGCTCCAACCTGCTTTAAGAAGACCACTATCATAAGGTAATGTGCCCTCATGTGCCCCCTTCATGGGCTCTGACATTCACCATCATGAAGTTCTTCAAGAGGCACACGTCAGCTCCAGTCTCCCAGAGAAGCTGAACCCATTGCAATTTGCCTACTGGTGAAACAGGTCCATGGCCACTGCCAACTGCCTAGCCCCACACTCGCCTCTGAATCATCCAAATAGTAAAGACACCTACATAGTCTACTTTTTATTGACAGATCCTTCTTCAATATTGTACTTCAAAAATACACTAATCTCCTAACTCCTAGACCTGAGACCTTTGCAGCTGGATTCTTGATTTCCTGAACAACAGACTAATCAGTAAGTATAGGCAGTAACACCTCCACCATGATTATCCTCAACACTGGTGCCCCACAGCATTGTGACCTCAAGCCCTTATCTTACTCCCTGTACATTCACCATGGGTGGTGCCTAGTAAGGCAGCATCCATTATTGAGAATGCTCATCACCCAGGGTAAGCCTCCGTTGTTACCATCAGGAAGGAGGTACAGAAGACTGGAGGCACAAACACAGTGATTCAGGAACAGCTTCTTCCCTTCTGCTATCCGATTTCTAAATGGACATTGAACCCATGAACTCAATTGATTTGATTTTTTAAAACATATCTCTCTTCTGTTTTTGCACTATTTTAATCTATTTTAATATACACATATAAAATTACTGTAACTTCTTTCCTTATTATTTTTCTTTCCATATTATCATGTACTGCATTGTACTGCTACTGCTAAATTAACAAATTTCACTATACATGCCATGATAATAAACCTGGTTCTGATTCTGATCTACAAGCTTGTGGATCTAGAAATAGATTCTGCTCTAACTCCATCTACAAGCCTGGAGATGACACAACCGCAGTGGCTGAATCTCAAATACAAATGAGTTGGAGCACAAGAAACAGACAGATACAATGCATTCATAGTTTATTGTAAGAACAAAGTTGATGTCAGTTCAAACATGCAGGTTACTGTAAGGTTCATTGTGTGAGAAGAGCTGAGGGCCACACGCATATTTAGCAGCAGGATAGAAGCTGTCCTCGAGACTAGTGCTACATGTTTTCAGGCTTTTGGAAAGAGTGAGCACTCTAAGTTCCTGTGTGTCATCATCTCTGAAGGTCTATCTTGGGCCCAACATATTGATGCAATTACAAAAAAGGCATGAGTAGCTTTATTTCATTAGGAGTTTGAGAAGAATTGGTATGTCATCAAAGATTCTCACAAATTTCTACAGATGTACCATGGAGAGCTTTCTAACTGGTTGCACCACTGTCTGGTATGGAGGGCCCACTACATAGGATAGGAAAAAAAGCGGCAGAAAGTTGTCAGCTCCATCATGGGCACCAGCCTGCCCGGTATCAAGGACATCTTCAAAAGGTGATGCCTCAATAGGGTGACATCTGTCATTAAGGACCCCCATCACCTGAAACTTGCCCTTTTCTCATTGCGTCCATCAAGGACAAGGTACAGGAGCCTGAAGACGCACACTTAATGTTTTAGGAACAGCTTCTTCCCCTCTGCCATTAGAGTTCTGAATGGACAGTGAACCCATGTGCACAACCCCATTATTTTTTTGCTCTCTCTTTGTACTATTTACTTTGAACACATATTTTAAATGTAAGTTATAGGTTTTTTATGTATTGCAATGTACTGCTACCACAAAACGACATATGCCAGTCATGTTAAACAGGATTCCCATTCTGCTGAAATTTATTCACACACACCAAAGCTTTGTTTCATTTGAAAATGTCCTTGCTGTACTGGTCTCACAGGATGCAACTATTCTGAATGTAAGCAGCTCAAATACATTTCTAAGTTAAATGCAACTCAAATTCTCTGCAACAGAATACTTCATCACTCTGGCTTTCATTAAAATGTCCACTTGTTGAAAACAAGATTCCAGTGCATCATGTTTCAGAAATTAGTTATTTTGGCAAGGTTATTTGTTTAAATTAAGTCACAAATTCTTGAAATATTTGAATGGGTGCCCAGTGAAGGCTTTGATCTCTGAGTCGTTGGTTGGTGGAGCTGACTTTGTTGGGAGCAGTCAGCAAACTTACAAATTCAGTGAACATTTGCATTTCTATCAATCTGTATGGACAATTTAGGAATGGGAAACCGCTGCATGTTAAAGGCGAAATATTTCTATACATGAAATGAAAGACATCGAATTATTTGCTTCTCAAAAGACAATGTAAAATTTTAAGGAATAATGAAGTATGAGTTAAAATAGCTGCAGCTGGGTTACTTATTCAATAAAGGAGCAGGGGCAAGACTCTGTTAGGATTGCTATTTCTCAGGCTACATCCAACAGAGCTGATATTAGTGTAATAGTGGAAAATTGCAACGATTCTGAGAGAGAGATTTCTGGTGCCTGGAGATTTTAAACTACTTTCTGGCTGTCACTGAATGTAAACTTCATTATAGGTTGCAAGTTATTGGAGACAGAGGCTTGATATCTGTAATGCCTGTGTTTTTTGCGCTGCTACAAGCACAAACACATAGGAAAGGGCTAAGATATAAACAATTTATCCTTTATCGAAGGCAGTAACTCAACTATGTATCAAGAATCATGCCAGGTGTTACAAACCAGTTCTTAAAGTTACACTGCACGCATACAATGCGGGTACAATACAATCCTTTATCTACAAAGAAATAAAGCCAGAAAATCATTCCTTTTCTTTAACGTTGGTACTAGTGCTTCACCATCTGTATCATGATCATCAAGCCTGCCCTCCTGGATAGGGCTGTCTATTTGTTGCACACTCACCCCATGCTCTACTTTCTCCCTGCCCAGAGTCATTGTAGAGCTAACTACCATTTCTATGGTTATTCTGTTCAATTTGTTGTCTGTAAGTTCTTTTTATCTGCCAGTATCTGTTAGCTGTACATCTTGTGACCTCCCACATCCAAATACATTGTCATTGAATCCCAAACTGTGAATAGGTCACCTCATTGTCTTTCCAAATACATATTCCCTCAATCCTTGATCCCTCAAGACTTGATCTAATCTGCTTTTATGATTGCCATGCATGTATCTTGCCTTTAACTATGATGAGCAAGCTGGTCTATCTGTCTTTACTCGAAACTTTTTACTTTCCCCATAACTTAGAAGGTTAAACTGCAGTGTGTGGGTACCACAATATTTTTTGGCATAACACAAGATACAACTCTGATATCTGTATGTACCACATTCAAAGTTGAGGCTTTGGGAGTTTTACATTTGTAGCTTTACTGGAAGAGTGAATGCCATTCAACAATAACGTGGATGGAAATAACAGGTTTCAGGACTGTGGCTTCATCTTTTCTGAACAGGCAGCATGTATCAACCTTGTGCACAATTTGGAAGTACTCCCTCTGTGCAGATACACTGATGATAAATTGTTCATGTGCACCACCTAGTGTTTCTGTGAAGAGCTGTTAACTCTAGCAATTTGCACAAAGATGAAAAGCTGATAGCTCATTTACGTTTAGTATAGGAATTGATCTAAAAGCAACAATTCCTATACCTGTATGTTGCAGATGGACTGAACTATATTCTAAAGAGCACAGTAATAAGTCACAAATAAGTCGGTGATGTAAGGAATGGTATACTTCAACATCTTCCCCCTTTATATCTGATACAAGTAAGAGCAATCACATTTTATTAACATTATTTCTAACCTTGCCTATTTTGGAGCCAAAGGGCATTCGCAAGTTCTGCCTAATAAAAGAGTGTGAACTAAAGCCAATGGAAAACATAAAGGATTCGTCTGATAGGTGATTTGCTCCAGCAGATTTCCACAAGGAATGTAAAATAACAAATTAGAATAGCTTTGTTCCCGTTTAACATTAATGGCATTGCAAAATAAAGAAAGATAAGGGCAGCAGGTGCATTGGAACACCATCATGCAAGTTGTTTTCTTTCCGGATTTGGAAATTTATTATCATTCCTTAATCCTCACTGGATCTTTAAATCCTGGAACTACCTACCCAACTGCATTGTGGGAGTGCTTTCACCAAGAGGACTGCAGCAGGTGAAGAAAGCATCTCCCCTCCACCTTCCCAAGGGCTATAAGGGACTGCCAATCAATGCTTGCCTTGTCAGTGATTCCCATGTGATGAAATAACAAATTAAAGAAAAGATTCTTTAGTGCTGATGAAGTATGAAGTCCAAAATGCACGGCCCACTGGGACTTGTTCTTTCTTACCTGCCAAGAGCAATATCTGGAATTGCAGTAAATTAACTACAGATCCCAAATACATTTGCAGCCTATAGAACAGCTTTAGTACTTGAAATTAGGGAAGTACTTTGATAATTCAGTCTCCTATAAGAATGAAGAACAGCTGCCTTCTGATCCCTGTATGTTACACACACTGAATGATGTCTTGTCAATTCCCATTTTTTTGTCTGAGGTACGTGACTGCACCTTTCATGAAACCAAAATCTTGAACCCCTCTATGTTGATAAAAATGGCAAAGGCAGAGGAGATGTGTAGGGAGAATTGGGTTCAGAGAAGAGGAATCCAAAGGGTGGGTTTTCCTGCACAAGAAATAAATCCTGCCATGCTGGCACTGACTGTATGGAAAGGTGTTGAAGTGCATGGGAATGGTGGCATTTACAGGTTCAGGGAGAACTCCCTTTAAATATCCCATCACTTTCATCACCAATGGATTCGAAGGAGCCGCAGAGTCCTAAACACTAGCATGGAAAATTGGCCCTTTGGCCTACCAAGCCTATGCTGAACATAGAGCACCTGGATATAATCATACTACACTAATCCTTTTTTTCTATACTTCCCACATTCTTATTAACTCCTCCCAAATTCTCCGGCTCATCTACTTGCTGGGGCTATTTGGGATGTAGGAGGAAACCAGAGCACCTGGATGAAAGACACATGGCCACAAGTTCCATGCAGACAGCACCACAGATCAGGACTGAGCCTGGGTTACTGAGGCAGTGAGGCAGCAATTCTATAGCTCTGCCATTTTACTGAAGAATCCTTCAATTGCATTGAATTAATGCTGAAGACATAATGCCCCTGACAAAGATTGTTATGAGCAATGTCCCTTGCTGGCTACACCTTATTCTCACAGAGAGCTACTCGCATGCAAGCTTTCACAGAGATGGAATGTGGACGCTGAGACTTGCACGTGTATGATAAACATTTCCAAAGTGCGTGTCTGAGCAGGAAGCAGCCAGCCTGGGCACAGTCAAAAGTACAAGTACCTCAGAAAATGTTGGCCTTCAGGTTTTACTTTGATGTCTAAACCTCCCAATCCTGCTGAGGGGTCTCGGCCTGAAACGTCGACTGTTTATTCCTCTCCATTGATGCTGCCTGGCCTGTTTAGTTTTGCCAGCATTTTGCGTGCATGGGAAAAGGAAAATTAAGTTCATGTGCCTGCCATTATTGTGCCATGATATGTCTTTTCAATCCGGACGGACCTCAGTCAGTCCGGATTGGAAGCAGCATCTCTAACACCATCACACTGAGCACGGGGGCCCCCCAGGGCTGTGTGCTCAGTCCACTGCTGTTCACTCTGCTGACTCACAACTGTGCTGCAACACACAGCTCGAACCACATCATCAAGTTCGCCGATGACACAACCGTGGTGGGTCTCATCAGCAAGAATGATGAGTCAGCATACAGAGAGGAGGTGTAGCGGCTAACGGACTGGTGCAGAGCCAACAACCTGTCTCTGAATGTAAACAAAACAAAAGAGATGGTTGTTGACTTCAGGAGGACACAGAGCGACCGCTCTCCGCTGAACATTGACAACTCCTCCGTAGAGATCGTTAAGAGCACCAAATTTCTTGGTGTTCACCTGGTGGAGAATCTCACCTGGTCCCTCAACACCAGCTCCATAGCAAAGAAAGCCCAGCAGCGTCTCTACTTTCTGCGAAGGCTGAGAAAAGTCCATCTCTCACCCCCCATCCTCACCACATTCTACAGAGGTTGTATTGAGAGCATCCTGAGCAGCTGCATCACCGCCCGGTTCGTAAATTGCACCGTCTCGGATCGCAAGACCCTGCAGTGGATAGTGAGGTCAGCTGAGAAGATCATCGGGGTCTCGCTTCCCGCCATTACAGACATTCAAACCACACACTGCATCTGCAAAGCAAACAGCATTGTGAAGAACCCCACGCACCCCTCATACAAACTCTTCTCCCTCCTGCCATCTGGCAAAAGGCACCGAAGCACTTGGGCTCTCATGACCAGACCATCTAACAGTTTCTTCCCCCAAGCCATCAGACTCTTCAATACCCAGAGCCTGGACTGATACCAACCTACTGCCCTCTACTGTGCATATTGTGATATTTATTATTTATTGTCCTGCCTGCGCTGCTTTGTGCACTTTATGCAGTCCTGGCTAGGTCTGTAGTCTAGTGTAGTTTTGTGTTGTTTTTTACATACTTCAGTGTAGTTTTTGTATAGTTCATGTAGCACCATGGTCCTGAAAAATGTCTCATTTTTACTGTGTACTGTACCAGCAGTTATGGTCGAAATGACAATAAAAAGTGACTTGACTTTCCTGTTGACAACCTGCTTAAAAAGAGAGCTTTGCGGCCATTTGGGCTCGTTCTGGAGGCCCAGTCAGTGACAGGGATGCACCACAGCGGCAAAGTTTCTCGTAGATCGGCGATGCTTGTTTTAAGGGAGAGCTTCATGGCCATTCGGGCTCATTCTGGCAGCCCAATCAGTGGCAGGAACAGGCCACAGCAATGAGATTTCTCACAGTTTGGCGACGCTTGTTTAAAAATATAGAAGGGACAAGCAGAGCGGCCATTGTTGGGAGCAGGCCAATGGTGAGAGTAGGAGTGCCAAGCTTTGGCTCAAAGGAGTCTTTGGCCCGAAAGAGGTGTTGGCTGTGGGTAAGCTTCTGTTAAGATTCCCCTTTTTTCCCTCTTACTGTACCTAGTGTAGCAAATAGCTGTTGTGTGTTTTTCATGACAGATGTTGGAGCCCTGGGAGAGCAAGAGTCTTCACTACATCTGTGTGAAGTGCATCCAGCTGCATCTCCTTGAAGACAGTGTTAGGGATCTGTAGCAGCAGCTGGACGTCCTGTGGCTTGTATGGGAGAGTGAAGAGATAATCGGTCAGAGCTACAGGGGAGTAATCACCCCTAAGTTGCAGGGGTGAGTAGCCGGATGACTGTCAGGAGAAAGGGAAATGTGAATAGGCAGTTAGTGCAGAGCACCCCTTTGGCCATTCCTCTCAATAATAAGTATACAGTTTTTGATACCGTTGTGGGGATGACCTCCCAATGGAATGCCATGGGAACCAGAGCAGCCAGATGTCTTGGTACATGTTGGTACCAATGACATAGGAAGGAGAAACAAAGAGCTCCTGAAAAGAGAGTTGAGAGAGCCAGGTAGAAAGTTGAGAAGCAGGAGCTCCAGGTAGTAATTTCTGGATTGCTGTCTGTGCATTGCACCAGCGAGGGTAGAAGCAGGATGATTTGGCAGATTAATGTGTAGCTGAGAAGCTGGTGCAGGGAGCAGGGCTTCAGGTTCTTGGATCATTAAGATCTCTTCTGGGGGAGGTATGACATGTTGCACATGAACCTGAGGGGGACAAATATTCTGGTGGGCAGTTCTGTTAGAGCTGTTGGGAGGGTTTAAACCAATTTCGCATGGGGGTGGGAACTGGAGTGAAGGAAAAGCAAAGAAAGCATGCAGTCAGACTGTCGGAAAGGGCAGGCAGACGATAGGACAAAATTACAGCCAGCAGGGTGAGTATCAGTGCATTAGGGATGCAGAATCAAAAAGCATATGGAAGCAAGCTAGCAAACAATATCAAGGTGGATAGTAAAAGCTTTTTCAAGTATGTAAAAGAGAGATGAGAGTGGATATAGCACCACTAGAAAATGAGGCCAGAGAAATAATAATGGAGGTGCGGGAGATGACACATGAACTAAGTGAGTATTTTGCATCAGTCTTCACTGTGGAAGAGATTAGCAGTGTGCCAAATGTTGAAGGGTGCAAGGGAAGAGAAGTGAGTGCAGTTACTTTTACAAGGGAGAAGGTGCCCAAGAAGCGGAAAGACCTAAGGGTATATAAGTTACCCTGGCCAGATGAACTGCACCCTAGGGTTCTGAAAGAGGTGGTGGTAGAGATTGTGGTGGCATCTGTAATAACCTTTCAAAAATCTTTGGACTCTGGCATGGCGCCAGAGGACTGGAAAATTACAAATGTCATTCCACTCTTTAAGAAAGGAGGAAGGCAACAGAAAGGAAATTATAGACCAGTTAGCCTGACCTCAGTGGATGAGAAGATGTTGGAGGCAATTATTAAGGATGAGGTTATGGAATACTTGTTGATATGGGACAAGATAGTACAAAGCCGGCATGGTTTCCTACAGAGAAAATATTGCCTGACAAATCTAATGGAATTCTGAGGAGATTACAAGGAGGATAGATAAAGGGGATGTAGTAAATGTTGTCTATTTGGACTGTCAGAAGGCCTTTGACAAGGTGCCACACATGAGACTGCTTATCAAGCTAAAAGCCCATGGTATTACAGGAAAGTGACTGACATGGTTAGAGTATTGGCTGATTGGTAGGAGGCAACAAGTGGGAATAAAAGGATCCTTTTCTTGTTTGATGCCTGTGTATAGTGGTGCTCTGCAGGGGTCGGTGTTGGGACTGCTTCTTTTTATACTCTATATCAATGTTTTAGATGATGGAATAGATGGTTTTGTTGCCAAGTTTGCAGATGATACGAAGATTGGAGGAGGGGCAGATGGTGTTGAGGAAACAGGTAGGCTGCAGAAGGACTTAGACAGATTAGGAGAATGGGCAAGAAATTGGCAAATGAAATACAATGTTGGAAAATGCATGGCCATGCACTTTGGTAGAAGAAATAAATGTGCAGACTATTTTCTAAATGAGGAGAAAATCCAAAAATCTGAGATGCAAATGGACTTCGGAGTCCTTCTGTAAAACACTCTAAAGGTTAACTTTCAGTTAGAGTCAGTAGTGAGGAAGGCAAATGCAACATCAGCATTCATTGCGGACGGCATCCTAGGGTGAGTACTCAGAGTGTGCATGGCATAATCGGCTGGTGTACTTGCAGACATTTTTAATCTCTCCCTCTCCCAGTATAGAGTGCCCTCCTGCTTTAAAACATCCACCATTATCCCTGTACCTAAAAAGACCAAGGTGACATGTCTGAGTGACTGGTGTTCTGTCGCACTCACCTCAATGATAAGCAAATGCTTTGAGAGGCTGGTCAAGGACTACATCTGCAGCTTGTTACCACCCACACTGGTCCTCTACAATTTGCATACCAACACAACTGATTGACAGATGATGCAATAGCCATAGCTCTACACACTGTCCTTACACATTTGGAGTGAAGGATGCTTATGTAAGAATGCCATTCTTGGACTACAGTTCAGCATTCAACACAATAATTCCCCCCAGGCTTGACAAGAAGGACTGTTGTGGACTACAGGAGGAATGGAGACAGACTAACCCCTATAGACATCAATGGATTTGGAGTTGAGAGGGTGAATGGCTTTAGGTTCCTTGGTATACACATCCCTGAGGATATCACGTGGTCTGTACATACCAACTGTGTGGTGAAAAAGACACAACAGCGTCTCTTTCATCTCAGGCAGTTGAATAAGTTTGGTGTGGGTCCTCAAGTCCTAAGAACTTTCTATAGGGGCATAATTGAGGGCATCCTGACTGGCTGTATCACTACCTGGTATGGGAACTGTACTTCCCTCAATCACAGGACTCTGCAGAGATTGGTGCGGACAGCCCAGTGCATCTATTAGACAATAGACAATAGATGCAGGAGTAGGCCATTCAACCCTTCGAGTCAGCACCGCCATTCACTGTGATCATGGCTGATCATCCACAATCAGTACCCTTTTCCTGCCTTCTCCCCATATCCCTTGAATCTGCTATCTTTAAGAGCTCTATCTAACTCTTTCTTGAAAGAATCCAGAGAATTGGCCTCCACTGCCTTCTGAGGCAGAGCATTCCACAGAACCACAACCCTCTGTGTGAAAAAGGTTTTCCTCAACTCCGTTCTAAATGGTCTACTCCTTATTCTTAAACTGTGGCCTCTGGTTCTGGACTCCTCCAATATCGGGAACATGTTTCCTCCCTCTAGCATGTCCAACCCCTTAATAATCTTATATTGATGTGAACTTCCCACTATTCAGGATATTTACAAAGACAGGTATGTAAAAAGGGCCTGAAGAATCATTGGAGACCCGAGCCACTGCAACCACAAACTGTTCCAGCTACTACCGTCCGGGAAACGGTATCGCAGCATTAAAGCCAGGACCAATAGGCTCCGGGTCAGCTTCTTCCACCAGGCCATCAGACTGATTAATTCATGCTGACACAATTGAATTTCTAAGCTATGTTGATTGTTATGTTTTATATCTTACTGTATTATTACAAATACTGTTCTATTTGCTATACCATTTATTACCTATGACTAATTTGCACATTGCACATTCAGACGGAGAAGTAATGTAAAGATTTTTACTCCTCATGTATGTGAAGGATGTAAGAAATAAAAACAATTCATTTCGAAAGGTGTAGTATACAAGAGCAGGGATGTGATGCTGAGGCTTTATAAGGCACCTTGAGGTCTCACCTTGAATATTGTGAACAGTTTTGGGCCCCTTATCTAAGAAAAGATGTGCTGGCATTGGAGAGGGTTCAGAGGTGGTTCATAAGGATGATTCCGGAAATGAAAGGGTTATCATACGAGGAACGTTTGATGGCTCTGGGCCTGTACTCACTGGAATTTAAAAGGATGAAGGGGGATCTCATTGAAACCTTTCAAATGTTGAAAGGCCTAGACAGAGTAGGTGTGGAAATAATGTTTCCCATGGTGGAAGTCTAGGACAAAAGGGCACAGCCTCAGGATAGAGGGGCGTCCATTTAAAACAGAGATGCGGAGAAATTTCTTTAGCCAGAGGGTGGTGAATTCGTGGAATTTATTACCACATGCAGCTGTGGAGGCCAGGTCGTTAGGTGTATTTAAGGCAGAGATTGATAGGTTCTTGATTGGACGTGGCATCAAAGGTTATGGGGAGAAAGCCGGGGAGTGGGGATCAGGAGCGGAAAAAAAAGGATCAGCCATGATTGAATGGCAGAACAGACTTGATGGGCCAAATGGCCTAATTCTGCTTCTATGTCTTATGGTCTTATTTCCCTTCCATTGGACTTGGCCAGCAAGTAAATGCATTTGCACATTCACAGACCAGATGGAATTCTCCCTTGCTAAGGTAGAATCCCATTCTGGTAACTATTGAGTTAAGAGTTGGGCCACACCATTGCAATGCTGTAATCTCCATTAGAAACAATTTTAGTATATTGAGTAACATACAAAATGCTTGTTGTTTGTGTTGCTCTAGATTTCCAGCATATATAGAATCCTTTATGTTTATGACTCATTATTTTGAGTAGTGAAAGTCCCAAGGAACGGGGTTGGACTTGTGGGGCAGAGGGTGTTTGGTGGGAAATGGATCCAGAGTTAAGGAATCTAAAATGTAATAGGGCAGGGAAATTTTGAAGAGATGATGAATTAGATATAGAAGAGAAAATATTGAGCAAGTAAAGAATTCCTCATTCCACCTTGGAATGGGAAATGTAAAAAAATGAATTTACAAGGAAAATCCCTGCAGTATCTGATTGTTTGCTGATACTGGTTGATCTTTCTTTGATCCTGTTATAATTACCATTCTAAAGATTTGCTGAATATGCCCACAGGAAAATTAGTCTCAGCATTGTATATGGTGACATATATGTACTTTGTTAATAAAATTTACTTTGAAAGTTACTTTGAACTTTGAAAAGGCAATTTTCTGTTGCTGTAGCCATGTCAGATAACAAACCCTGCAACTATGGTTTGCGGTATCATGGTTACTAGAGAAGGACATTCTGATAAGGTGATCGGAGAAAGAATTTTCTCCCTGAGCATAGTTAGCATCTGGAACGTACTGTGTTATTGAATGGTAGAAGCAGGTACTGTCACAATATTTAAGAAGTATCTGGATGAACATTTGAATCACCAAGGAATAGAAGGAAGGTAAATAGTATTATGAGAGATAGAGTGGCACCAAGCGTATGACATTCTGCTAAAATGGATACTGTCAGAGAGCCATATTCACTCTCAAATCCAATGTCCCATTTTCCTCGGAAAAAGGTATTCAGTTTCAAAGTGAGTTGTGTTCATCTTCCGCAGATTGATTCCACATGGGTCTGAAAGATCGGCATCCAATTCATTGCCATCTCTCATTTCCAAATAGGTTGATTCCACTAGGAAATTTGTATTATGAAAATGATACATGGTATAAAATCAAGTAATGGACTGGACTGTGCAGAAACCAACAGAAATTAGCAATAACTATGTGTATTTATGGGGTTCCTTAAAATTCCCAAATCTCTTCAACAGAGCAAAAGAAAGTAAATTTGACACTGAACTCACAATTGGCAGGTGCACAAAAGCTGGTCCAAAATATTTGTGCGTATTTTCTCCTTGGAGAGAAAGAAAAAGTCAGTGAGGCACAGAAATTGAGAGAGGGCATCCCAGAGCTCTGGGCAGATGAAACTGCAGTCTTGACTGCTAGTGGGGCCAGAATTAAAATGATCTCAGAATATTGGGCTAAAGGAGATTACTGAGATAAGGTAGGGTTGAGCTCATGATAATGTTAGAAAACAAAATGACAAGCTCATTGGAATCTATTCTTCAACTGCTGAACTATAATCAGTAACAACAATATAAAATTGTTTAACACCTAGAACCTTAGAAAAGACCATTTGCCTTTTGATTAATAAAAATTGCTCAAATAATAAGAATATCATTTTATTATTTCATATTACCTCTTTACCTCGGCAGCATATTATCTTCCTTTTGTTAGGAGGATTGCCAGGGAAGGGATACAGTATCTTCAACTAGCCAGTTGAGAATGGAAGCAAGCAGGTGAAGTTTGTTGGATCTTTAGTACAATGGTGCTAGGAAGTTCGTGAACCTTGTATAATTTTTTCCGTATCTGCATAAATAAGACCTAAAATGTGATCAGATCCTTACCCAGTTAAATAAAAAACACAAAAAAGATCATACTTGTTCATTTATTGAGAAAAATGATCATATTTTATGTCATATTAATGCAGAAATAGAGAAAAATCTATGGAGTTCACATACTTTCCAGCACCACTGTAAATATGAACCAATCAGAAATATCTTGCCACAGATCACGGTTAGAGACCAATAAAATCTCACCATCTTTGTCCAGCCTGCTGATGAAATGTTACAGCTGCCATCACATTGCATTGACTTCATACTTTTCCACATAGATAACAGAAAACCTGCAACACATGCACCCTTGATGTGACAGGACAAAATATACCTTTAAAAATGATGTATCACAGTCCATGAGTGGCACAACAATGAAGGAGTGTCTACTTAACCTCTATATATGGAGGAGGAGGGAGAGAAGATGGTCCTCATAATCTAATCTAATCTATACCTCTTTAATCAGCAAGCAGCCTTATGAATTTTAGAAAATTGAATGATTTGGACTTTCTCCATCTGCTGACACTGCAATCAGCTATTTGGTGCAGTAGAACAAACATGCTAGTTCTCAGTTTCTGAAAGCTGAAATAGTCTATTAATATTGGTGGTTAAGATAGCAGGATCAACTTGACTATTAATACATTTTTGAAAGCATCCATTGAAAGATGCCAAAATACACTGTCATCTTAGCTGCAGCATTTTTAGATAATAAGCAGTATTTTTCAGGATCCTTTGCTCCTCACAGTAATGGAGAACTTCTTCTATCCAGAAGCTGGGGTTTATGAGCAGTATCAGTAAACACAATGTGCATAAGAGATAATCAAATATCACGGGATACGAAAGGGAGCAAACTTTGGCTGGTGGGAATGAAGTTGAAATATGGCAAGTTTCCTACAGCAAACAATTAGCATGTAGTCAGTCAGTCAGTCAAAGTAGATTTATTATCAAGGTGCATATATGTCAGCATATACTGCTGTGAGATTCATTTACTTGTGGGCATTCACAGTAAATGCAAAGAAGCACAATAGAATCAATGCAGAACTGCACACAAAGACAGACCAACAATCAATGTTAAAAAGAGAAAAATTTGCAAGTCCAAAGATAAAAATAAAAGGAGAGAAGTAATAAATATTGAGAACATGAGTTGAAAAGTCCTTGAAAATGAGTCCATAAGTTGTGGAATCAGTTGAATCCACAATTTATGTAGTGTGGAAAGAGAGCAAAATAGATAGTGGTCATGCATTCATGGACCTTTCAAAATCTGATGTTGAAGGGGAAGGATAAGTTCCAAAAGCATTCAGTGTGCATCTTCAGGCTTCTATACCTCGTCTCTGATGGTAGTAATGAGTAAAGGGCATGTCTTGGATGGTGAGGGCCCTTCAAGATGAAGCTGCCTTCTGGAGGCATTCTCTTCTGAAGATGACCATGATGGTGGGAAGGCTTGTGTCATAAAGGGGGCGCTGGGAGCAGACCCAAATGCAAGACACAGACACTGAAGTACCAGGAACAGGACTAGGACTAGAGTTAAACAAGCAAGGGAAGTGGGGAAGAAAGGACACGGGACACGACACAGGCCCTGGACGAGACAAGGATACAGGGTCAGGGCTAGAACTTGACTGGGAAAGCGGAACCAGGACATGGAATTGGGAACTAGGAGCCTGGGCTTGGACTCCAAGCCAGAGACTGGACAAGGACCCAGAACCTGGATCTTGACTTGGGCTCGGACCCCAGAACTAGGCGGGAACATGACGTGGCTACAGGACTGGTCATGGCTTGGATTCTTCATGGCTTGGGTATGGACTCTGAGCCAGAGACTGGGCAAGGACCCAGAACCTGGGACTTGACTCGGGCTTGGACTCCAGAACTAGGTGAGGACAAGACGTGGCTACAGGATGAGGAGAGGCAACAGGACTGGGTATGAGACTCCTGGACAGGACAAGGGAACCCCAGCACAGGACGAGGGAACCCCAGCACCGGGCTGGGCGAGACACATGGACAAAATGAGAACACAAAGCCATAGCTTGGACAGGACAAGGTTCTTGGATTGTGGCTAGGACTGGACGAGACCCTGAAGCCTTGACCTGGTCGAGGGAGAGACAGGAATGCAAAGCCTTGGTCGAGGGGAGACAGGATCGCAGAGACTTGGTCGAGGGAGAGACAGGAACGCAGAGACTTGGTCGAGGGAGAGACAGGAATGCAGAGACTTGGTCGAGGGAGCGACAGGAACGCAGAGACTTGGTCGAGGGAGAGACAGGAATGCAGAGACTTGGTCGAGGGGTAGACAGGAACGCAGAGCATTATTCGAGGGAGAGACAGGAACACAGAGACTTGGTCGAGGGAGAGACAGGATCGCAGAGACTTGGTCGAGGGAGAGACAGGAACGCAGAGTCTTGGTCAAGGGGGAGACAGGAACACAGAGCATTAGTCGAGGGAGAGACATGATCGCAGAGCCTTGGTTGAGGGAGAGACAGGGACATGGAACACAGAACCAGGACCCCTTCTTGGAAACAGGATGTAGGTCCAGGACTCATACACAGAATGCAGAATATGAGATAGTTCCCAACACAAGGCAGCGGCAGACGGCCGGACCTCCTTAGCAAAGGCGTGGATGCAGATGGTTCCCAACACTAGGTAGTGGCAAACGGCCGGACCTACCTAGCGAAGGCATGGACACAGAGACAGTTCAAAACAACAATAGACACTTCCTTATCTTGCTTCGGCAATGGAACTTGACAGTGGTGCAGGCGAGGGTTGCAGGCGAGGCAAGGCTTCAGACAAGGCGAGGTGAGGTTTCAGAAAAGGTGAGGTGAGGCAACAGAAGGAAGGGGAAGGGAAGGGATTCAGACAGGGGTTTGGACAGGAACAATCCAGCAGCCAGAGGCTGAATCCTGAAGGTATTTATGAAGCCAGCTCAAACGAAAATCAGCTGCCTCAACAGAAACCGGGGAAAACTGGAAAACCTGGAATAAGGAACATGGACCGGACTGTGAACCGGAATGTGGATTTTACGGACCGGACCATGACAGCTTGTGCTCATGATGGTTCTGGCTGAATCTACAATCCTTTGCAACTTTTGTTTGGTCCTGTGCGTTGGCACCATCATACCACATGTTGCAGACATCCCACCCTGCAAAAACTCACTTCAGGGAGGTAGCACCCCCACCCCCTGCAACCCCATATCCCTTCCCCACCCCCCCACCCCCGTCGACCTCCAAGGGTGTATGTAATACTTTGTTTAGTGATTTTGTCTAATCTGTAAACCAAGTTGGGTATATGCAGCAAATGTGATATTAAAATATGTACTTATATTATATTATCATGTTTATTCTATTACAACTTTAAGCAAGTCTACAGGGAGTTTGGCCTCATCACATAGGACATCAATAGTGTAGCTCCTTGGCAGCTAGCCAGCTAGTTTAGATCAGGAGTCCCCAAACTTTTTTGCAGCGCCAACTGGTTTAATATTGACAATATTCTTGTGGACCGGCCGACCCAGGGTGGGGTGGGGTGGTGGATGTTAAACGCGACTGGAATATAGGTGATAAGTCAACTATAAATCACTTGTAAGTGGCTAATACACTCAATTTCGTTTCTAAAGGGGTTTATCTAACGAATTTAATATTAAACACACAGCGCATATTTTCCCCGCATGAATGTAGTGATAAGTCAATTATAACAGTGGTCCCAAACCTTCAGGCCACAAAGAATGCAAGGGTACAGTGGTAGCAAGAACGCACCCAGCAAATCTTTAAGAAAAAAGCTGAAATAAACAAGCTAATTGATTAGGTGCCACCCGGCACGTAAATGGCGGCCCAGATCAGAGATGACACAATCGGCAATCGTCTCTGATCTGGGCCGACATTTACCTGCCGGGCGGCATCTAATTAATTAGCTTGCTTATTTTGGCTTTTTTCTAAAAGATGTGCTGGGTGTGTTCCGGCCACCGCTGTGTTCTTCGCGGCCCGGAGGCTTGGGACCACTGAATTATAAGTCCCTTATAAGTCAATAGCATCATAACATTTTAAGTAACGTTTGGATATTAAACACACAGTGCATATTTTCCTCATATGAACATATAAAATCATTGCAACACACCAACATCGCTGAATCAGTGGGAGCTCTGGGCTTGTTTTCCTGCAACAACACAGTCCTATCGAGGGGTGATGGGAGACAGCGATACTCGAAGGTGGTTCCTTATGTCCGGTCTATTCCGCAATTTAGTTTTCGTTGCATTCATTGCAGAAAACTCCACTTCACAGAAATATGTTGAAAATGGAAGCAATGTTTTCAGCACTTTTGTGGCTATCCCAGGATATTCAGCCTTGATTTTGATCCAGAATGCCAGCAGAGATGTTATGTCAAACATACTTTCCAGCCCGCCGTCATTTGCAAGCTTGAGAAGTTGACCTTTTTCCCGCGCTGACATGGATGATTCATTGGGAACATTCACAAATGGGTCACGGACCCATTCCTTTGCATGTCTTGGGTCACTGATGACCTCGCGTGTGTTAAAATTCAACAGTGCATGACAGGGAATGAGGAAAGGTGCAGCTGACTCATATCGTTTCATATCGTCAAATCATATTGTTTCGTCGTGGCCCGGTGGTTGGGGACCACTCTTAGCACGAAGAGTGACCAATCAGGATACTCGCTCTCCCTCTCCCTCTCTAAAAAATCTATTTACGGGATATTGTATATAATTTCCGGGCATCAGGGAGCCACTATCGATATGCGGGAGACTCCTGGAACTTCTGGGAGAGGTGGGATATCTGATGTTGAGGCAACCAGTCAGAATGATCTGTAGAAATTTACTAGTCTTTGATGGTATACCAAATCTCCTCGAACTTCTCATGCAGATTAAACACAGGCAGGCTTATTTTGATGATCGCATCAATATGTTGGGCCCAGAAGAAATGTTCTGAGATGAGGATAGATGCCTAGGAACTTGAAGCTGTTCACTCTTTCCACTACTGATCCCTCGATGAGATGAGTGTGTTCTCCCAACTTCCTCTTCCTGAACTCCACAATAAATTCTTTGGTCTTGCTGATGTTCAGTGCAAGATTGCTGTCGTGATGCCAGTTAACCAGCTGATCTATCTCACTCCTGTATGCCCTTTCAAACCATCCAAGATGCCCCTAATAACAGTGGTGGTATCAGCAAATTTATAGATGGCATTTGAGTTGTTCCTAGCTGTGCAGCCATGAGTGCAGAGAGCGTAGAATAGTGGGCTAAGCACACAACCTTGAGTTATGTCGTGTTGACTGCCAGTAGAGAAGAGATGTTCCTCCTCACTGACAATCAACTGACAAAACTGCTGGAGGAACTCATTTATAAATCAGCGGAAAATAACTTTGTTCAAATTTCAAGGCCCCTCTTGCAGAATAATGGATACAAGATAATGATTTACTTGCATACATTTGTTTAGAACCTCAGATAAAATAGGCAACCAAGCAATATCACAAAAATTTACGAGCACACGTGTATAGTTTTGCTGTCTCCAGTGTGTGAAATTTCTCCCACCTTTTACAGTGAAACTGTAAGATGTGCACAGACAACTACTCAACTGTAACAAATTACTTCTTTGTAATTTGTGTGAGCAACAATCTCTAAATATTATGCATTGAAGGTGAAACGAACTATAGCTCTTGGTATATTAATTTAATTGGTTGGATGTATTATTCATTGCTGTAGAGTTACACTTGTGCTTAAATAACTTGACCATAGTTGACAGATTTTATATTTTTCTGCTTAAAGTCACAAGCAACTTCTATAACTAAAGTCAAATTACTTCTATTTGCTTGTTGGTGAGCTGGTTTACTTTTGAAAACTATCAAAACTATAATGCATTTCTAATAATATCTCTGTAGCAATTCACAACATTTTACTGAAGTTTGAACAATAATTGCATTCTTCATTTTCCCCCATTGCTGGCAGGAAAAGCTATGAAAATCTCCTCCAGTATGAACTCTGGGAAGCTCTCTCACATGCAAAGTGGCAAATATGGACTACACTTGAATCACAGAGGGCTGCATGACAATGGTGACAAGACTTGAATGCCATCCTACAAAGCGAAACCAAACAACATAAATGGCAACAAGGTTTCACTCCCAGATGAGCTCAATGCCTTTTATGCTCACTTTGACCAACGGAACTTGGAAGCACCTTCATTAACCCCCACAGCCCACAGCTGTGTTGTTTTGTAATTCCGAAAACTAATCGAAAGAAAAACATAGGAGCCTGGTAAAATGTGTCTACTTCAGGGGTCCCCAAATCTTTTTTGCAATGTGGACCAGTTTATTATTGACAATATTCTTGTGGACCGGCCGACCCAGGGGAGGAGGGGGGTAGGGTTGCCAATGGACAAGAGTAGCAGTCAAATACGTTGTGTTTACCCTGAGAAAGACTACCATGACCATGAAGCCTTGCGCGGGCACCAGTGCGCATGCGTGTACATGCCGATTTCCCCCCCCAAAAATCGTTTTTGGCGATTCTGTTCGGGAGGGGGTGTTAATCACGACCGGAATATAGGTGATAAGTGGCTAATACACTCAATTTTGTTTGGTTTATCTAACGAATTTAATATTAAACACACAGTGCATATTTTTGTCACATGAATATAGTGATAAGTCAATTATCAAGGGAGGACAGGGGAGCTTGAAGTAAGTGTTGAACGAACTTCCAGGTGAAGTGGCAGAGGCAGGTTCGATATTATCATTTAAAGAAAAATTGGATGGGTATGTGGATGGGAAAGGAATGGAGGGTTATCAGCTGAGTGCAGGTCGGTTGGACTAGGTGAGAGTAGCGTTCCGCATGGACTAGAAGGGCAGAGATGGCCTGTTTCCGTGCCGTAATTGTTATATGGTTATATAAGTCACTTATAAGTCAATAGCATCATAACATTTTAAGTAACGTTTGGATATTAAACACACAGCACATATTTTTCCTGTATGAACACATAAAATCATTGCAACGCACCAATATCGCTGAATCAGTGGGAGCCCTGGGCTTGTTTTCCTGCAACAAGACAGTCCCATCGAAGGGTGACAGGAGACAGCGATACTCGAAGGGGGTTCCTTATGTCCAGACTATTCTGCAATTTAGTTTTCGTTGCATTCATTGCAGAGATACGTTGGAAATGGAAGCAACGTTTTCAGTGCTTTCGTGGCTATCTCAGGATATTTAGCCTTGAATGCCGGCAGAGATGTTATGTCAAACATACTTTTCAGCCCGCTGTCATTTGCAAGCTCGAGGAATTGATCTCCTTCCCGCGCTGACATGGATGATGCATGGGTAATGACCTCGTGTGCATTCAAACTCAGCAGTGGGTCTGACGCATGGGTAATGACCTCGTGTGCATTCAAGCTCAGCAGTGGGTCTGACAGGGAATGAAGAAAGGCACAGCTGGATCATGTCACCAAATCATATCATTCCTTCACGGCCCAATAGCACATGATTTGCGGCCCGGTACCGGTCCATGGCCCAGTGGTTGGGGACCGCTGGTCTACTTCATTTTATTTTCGTGTGGCGCTCATTTAAGATGTGATGGTGTAATGGCATATGGCATTCATGTAATTCATACATATAAACCATAATGAATTATGTAGACTACAAAGAATGCTTAATCAAACAATATATTTACAATATTACTCAATTATTTCAGAAATATTAATGCACTACACTCCTCCCTGCTTTGCTATGAACTCCATCACAATACAGAATGCATCTCAACTCAAATATGTAATGCTCACTCTCTCCATATACAAAGTATACTACTGTTTGTTATACAACTGCTATGTAGGTAGTAAAGTCTTCCCTGCCAGTGATGGTGGTAGAGATGGATACAATAGGGCCTTTTAAGAGACTCTTAGATAGGTTCGTGGGGCTTAGAAAAATAGAGGGCTATGTGATAGGGAAATTCTAGGCAGTTTCTAGAGTAGGTTACATGGTCGGCACAACATTGTGGGCCCAAGGGCCTGTAATGTGTTGTAGATTTCTATGTTCTATGTTCTGATATGGAAGGTGAGATTTGTGGCTGTGAAACAATCTCAGGTCCTGGGGTCTCCTCTATGGTGATTGTAAGAGTTGACTCTGGGACTGAAGGACGTGGTTCTGACAGTGCTGGAAACCTTTCTTCTGTAACAATTGACTGTGCTCTCCTCAACTGATTGATGTGTTGTCTCCAGGTGACATCAGATACAATTTCCACTGTGTAGGAGAGTGGTCCAGTTCTGTCCTTAATCTTTCCAAGTACTCGCTTTTGTTCATCTCTGTCGTCCCTCGCGAGAACTGCTTGTCCAGGAGTGAAACATTGGATCTCCTTGCTTGAGGAACCCTCATATTTTCTCAGTTGTCCATCATGCATACTGTTCCTGAGATTGGGTTTGAGGAGATCCAAATGTGAGAAATTGGTGAGCTTCTGGTTCAATGTTAGTGTAGTCTGTTCTGCTGACATTGCTTGCAGTTTTTTTAGACTCTGGACAAACCTGTCCACCAAGCGATTTATAGTTTGGTGGTATAGTGCAGATATAATATGTCCTATTCTATTCAGTTTCAGGAATAACTGAAATGTTCTGCAATGAACTGTGGTCCATTGCCCTTGACTAAGTGTCCTGGAACAGCAGACCTTGAGTTCTCAACACATTAACAGTGTGTGAGGCTGTAGTGGAGGCTATTGGGAACACTTCCGGCCACTTTGTAGCTGCATCCATTACTATCAAGAAAGTTATGCCTATGAATGTCCTGCAAAATCCACAAGAATCCTCTGCCAGGGCAATGCAGGCCATTCCCAGGGATGGAGAGGCGCTGCTCTTAGCATCTTCTGGATGTGTTGGCATCCCAAACAGTGCATGGCAAGCTGCTCAATCTGCTAATTTATCCCAAACCACCAGACAAACCTTCAAGCCAACACTTTCCATCTGGATCATGCCTAGATGACCATCATGTAGCTCCACCAACACTTGAGCTCTCAATTTTAATGGTACAACAACTCTCAATCCCCAGGTAAGACCATCTCCATCAAAGGCAAGTTCATCCTGGTTCTGGTAAAAATGGGGGATCTGGAACCTCTACTGCACATTCCAACCATTTACTGTTGCCACGTAGACCTGAGACAGTGTGGGGTCTTTTCTGGTTTCTCTTTGGATCATCTCTACCAAAATAGGGAGACTTTCAATTTGCATTAGTGAGAATATGTCAAGAGGAGTCTCCCCTTTTGTAAATTTTTCAGGTATTTTCTTTTCCAAGTGTAAACGGGACAATCCATTGGCATTTCCCTGATTAGTCATCCTCGTGTTGAATTCAATTTTGTAATTGTGTCCTCCAAGAAACAGAGCCCATCTCTGCATTTCTCTGCTGCTGCTGTTTGTGAAACACCCTCTATGGTTTGAAAATAGACACTAGTGGTTGATCATCAGTAATGAGTGTAAACTCTCTCCCAGACATGTACTGGTTGAAACATTTTGCACCCTAAACCAGAGTCAAGGCCACTTTGTCAATCTATGCAAAATTTTCCTCTGCAATGGTAAGGGATGCAAAGGCTATCAGGCGTTCACTTCCATCACTCATAACATGTGACATGAATGCACCTATACCATGAGGAAGTACAGGCAAGCTTCTTTGGATGGTATGGATCACGTTGTGTGAGTACAGTGTCTACCGTCACCATTTTCTTTGCTTTGAAAAGCCACCTTGCACTGCTTTGTCCATTGCATGTCTTCCCAATCTGTAGAAATGAGTTCAAGGGGTGGAGCAGAGCAGCCTGGTTTGGTAGGAATCTGTTATAGTAATTGATAAATCCTAAAAAGGATCACAACTGTGACACACCCTTTGGCTTTGGGGTATCCACCACCGCTTGCATATTTTCAGCACACTTGTGTAATCCTTGTGTATCTTTTGTGTGACCACAGCAAGCCATGTTTAGTTTAAAGAATACACATTTGTTGCTTCCTGCTGTGAGCCCATAATCTTCTAATCTTTTTAACACTGTTTTAAGATTTTGGAGACGTTCCTTATCATCCTCACTGGTAACAATGATGTCATCCAGGTAACATCTAGTGACTGGACAGCCTTACAGCACCTGGTCCATTGCAAAGATATCCTCTATCCTCGGCAGAGGATATTGATTTACTTCAGTATTGGGTTGATTGTGACCTTCAAATCACCAGAGACTCTGACAGACCCAGTCTTCTTGGCTAGTGGGGCCTTTGCCATTGTCCATGGGCTCCACTTAGCCTTGGACAGAATCCCTTCGGCCTCCATGTGATCTAGCTCACAGGCTACTTTATCATGGACAGTACAAAGGAACTGGATAGGCTTTGTGGCATTTTCATTCATCACTATTTTACTCTTGATATGTTTGAGTTTTTCAATGCCATCCTTGAATACTGCTGTGGCATCATTCAGTACCTTTCTTAATTCATTTTCATTTGACTTTATTGCACATGATGTGACATGCAAATGGTGAATAGACATCCAGTCAAGTTGCAAGTTGTCTCAGCCACTCAAGACCTGATAATGCTGGCCCTCCTCTTTTTACCACATACAAGGTCAATGTGGTTTCTTAGTTATTGTATTTCACTGTTACAAATGTCATTTCCACAGGAGTTATCTTTTCTCCAGTGTAAGTTCTTAGTTGGATATCTGCAGGCTTCAGTTCAGTATCTTTGCAATGACATTCAAACTCATTTTGCAGAATGACTGAAACAGCCGAGCCAGTGTCCGATTCCATTTTAATTAATTTGCTTTTCTCTTCTGCTGCAAGCCATATTGCTTGTCTATTGTTAGTTTTTGCTTAGTAAATCTCAAGGCTAGCCAGTCCCATGTCACTCTCATCATTATCAGATATTTCATCAACAGCATGCAGATTAGTGCTCTTTTTGAAACTGCAACTTGACCTTTCATCTTCTTCTCTTCCCTATGTAGTCCATTTATTTTTGTCCACCCAAAGTGCTCTTTGTACGTATTCTACTTTGCTGCAGTTTTTGCAATTTTTGCCTTTAAATATGCATTATTTTGATGTATGTGAGCTTCTGCCACAACTGTAACCCAATTTGTTTGGCCAGGCAGGTTTCTGTTTAGACGTTACAATTTTGTTTATGCTCATTTTCGTTCCTGACTGCAACTTAATTGCGGCTTTAGCTGCTGTTTCCATTGATACAGCAATTTCAGCTTCTCTTTTAAATGTGGGTTGTGGTTCAGTTATGAACCTTTCTGAATGCTTTTTTGTAAGATTCCACAAACTAAACGATTTCTCAGTACATCATTAAGCCCATCACTGTACTGGCAATACTTGGACATTTTCTTCAATTCAGCCACAGAAGCTTAATTGGATTCTCCTTCTTTCTGATTCAATTTATGAAACCTAAAGTGCTCTATAATCGAAAATGGATTTGGTTCTAAATATTCATGCATTACATTTATGATATCAGAAAAGCTCATTTTGGCTGGTTTGGTTGGAGCAGTTAAACTTCTAAGCAAACTGTATGCTTTTCCACTTACTACTCTCAGCAAAACTGGCACTTGTTTTTCATTGGTTATCTCATTTGCTTCAAAATGCTGTTCAATTCGTTCAGTATACATCAGCCAATTACCTGTTGCAGAATTGAATGCATCTATCTTTCTGAAGTAGCCAGCCATTTCCGCTATTTTTATAATTATTATCACCACCCAGTTCTCACTGTTTATTAACACATGTATTTCATCTGTTTTCTGTCTTTTTTTAAAAATCACCTGTCTTTCTCCCCTTCTGAAGAAGCACCATGCTCTTTTAAAATTCAACTTCTCTCTCTTCCCTTGCGAAGAAAAAACATGCTACATTTTAACAGATACGTAGTCATCTCCAGTTCGTTTTATAGCTTCCTTATCATCACTGTTATATTTTCATCTCCAGAAACTAATCAAAAATAAAATGAAGTAGACTAGTTCAATCCGGCTTCTGTATTTTTCTTTCACGTAGTTTCTGGAGATTCAAACATAACACGAATGACCCTGTGCTCTGAGTCTTTGAAGCTGATGTGAGAGTGTCCATCATCAGGGTGAATCAACAGAAAGCATCTGGCCCCGATGCCATGCTGGCAGTGTACTGAAGACTTATGCTAATCAACTGGCTGGAGTGTTTACTGCAAACTTCAGCCTCTCATTTTGGCAATCTGAGGTACCAAGAAGAACCTACTTCACTGGCTACCATCCAGTAGCACTTACATTCACTGTGATGAAGGGATTCAAGAGGCCTGTCATGAAGCATATCAACTCCAGCCTGAGTGGTGACCTTCATCTGCTCCAGTTTGCCTACAATCACAACAGGTCAGCAGCAGATGCCTTTCATTGGCCCTTCACACAGCTCTGGAACACCTGGACAATGAAAGCGCATGCATCAGGATGCTCCACATTGACTACAACTCAATATTTAACACTATCATCTGCTCTAACCTCATCACTAAGCTCCAAGACCTGTGCCTTGATAGCTCCTTGTGCAACTGGATTCTCGATTTCTTCACTTTCTGTCAATCTCTTTTTCACACTCACAGTCAGCACAGGTGCACCACAAGGCTGCGTGCTTAGCGCTCTGTTTTACTCACTGTGTACCTATGATTGTATGGCTAAGTGTAAATCCAATGCTGCGTTGAAGTTTGCTGATAACACCACTGTTGTTGGCCAAATCAAAGGTGACAAATCAGCATGTAGGAGGCAGATTGAATATCCGGTTGAATGGCACCACCACAACAACCTTTCACTCAACATCAGCAAAACCAATGAGTTTATTATCCACTGCAGGAGGAAGAAACCAGAGGTCCATGGCCAGTCCTCATCAGGGGATTGAGAGTCTGTATCTTTAAATTTCTTTGTGCCAGCATGTCAGAGGATCTGCCCTGGGACCAGCATGTAGGTGCCATCACCAAGAAGGCATGACAGCGCCTCTACTTTCTTAGACGTTGTGGTAAACCATGTATATATGTTGTAACTGGGTTAACTGTCTGGACATGCCCCTCTGCTGACTGCCTCTGTGGCTCCTCCCACAGTCCTGTATAAAGGTGTTTTGCCTTGCCCCTCCCCCTCAGTCTGGGGGCAGACACTCACCATGGAGGTCATATAGTACAGTGAATAAAAGCCTTTCAGTATTTTACCAAACCTCAGTCTTTTGGAGTTATTGAAGGTGCTTCAATTTTATTCGCTGTACATTTTAAAGCATGGAACACGCTTTGAGACCCGACAAATTAGACCTCGATCTGCAAATGCCAGAAGCTGGAAATGCTTTCAAACTCTGGCTGGCCTGCTTCGAAGCGTACCTAGAGGAGATTAAAGCGACCGACCCTGTAGCGAAGCGCAGAGTTCTACTCTCCAGGGTCAGTCCACGGGTCTATTCACTGATCAGAGACCAGCCGAGCTACAATGGCGCGATGAGTGCCCTCAAAAGACAATACCTGCGGCCGATAAACAGCGTCTATGCTCGGCACCGCTTAGCGTCATGGCAACAACGGCCTGGGGAATCAAGTGCTGAGTTCGTCCAGGCCCTATGGATGCTCGTATGGGCCTGCAATTGCCAGGAGCTGACGACGGCATAGCATGCAGAGCTCGTAGTGAGAGACGCCTTCGTCACGGGGATCAGGTCAGTGTATGTGCACTGGCGGCTGTTGGAAAAAGCCAATCTTACCTTAAGTTCGGCAATCGAGCTGGCCGACACACTGGAGGCCGCTCTGCATAACTCCGAGGCTGTCCAGGCACGCGATCCCCCGATGGCCTTGTGGGCATCGCAGACCCTGCAACCCGCTGGCGAATCGACCTCGGCTGCCATCAGTCGCAAGTCCCCGCAACCCGCCGGCGAATTGACCTTGGCTGCCGCCAGTCGTGAGTCCACAAAGTGCTACTTCTGCGGACTCGCGAAGCACCCCCGGAAACGCTGCCTGACCCGAGAAGCTACCTGCTCCAGCTGTGGAAAGAAGGGCCACTTTGCGAAGCTGTGTAAGTCCAAACCGCGAGCGGGATCGAGCAGCACCATGTGCAAGACATGGGGGTCGCCATCTTCCCTGCCGCCATCTTCCCTGCACGCCGCCACCACATGCGAGACATGGGGGTCGCCATCTTCCCTGCACGCCGCCACCATGTGCGAGACATGGGGGTGGCCATCTTGGCCAGCGCCACTTCCCACCGCCTACGACCAACGGGTACTCACGGGGCACCCCACCGCGCCGGACCAAGACAGCGACCCAACCCTGGCTTCCGTGACCCTCGACCAAAGCGCTCCCCACCAGATCGCAAGGTCAATGATAGACATCCTGGTGGAGGAGCGCAGGACAAGCTGCCTGTTTGACACAGGCAGCACGGAGAGTTTTATCCACCTGGACACGGTCTCCATCCGCGACCTGGCACCCGCAGGAGCACCAGGCCCCTACCCTGAACACTCCGTGGTGACTATTTATCCCGTACCCACTGATGTATGTACCCATGAGACACCACGCACTCCAAACCCTACACAGACACCACACGACATTCCCATACCAGGTGCGACGCACACAGATGAGGGATTAACAACACCTAACGTGCTGGCACCTCAAGTTGGGCCGGAGCCAGCACAACCGCTGTTGCCGATGCAATCACCACCGATGCTGCGTAGAGCACAGCGACGGACTCAACCGCCTGATAGACTTGACCTGTAAATATACTTGTTTTAAATATTGTCAGTCACTTCACCCCGCGGGACTCTTTATTTAAAAAAGGAGGGGTGAATGTGGTAAACCATGTATATATGTTGTAACTGGGTTAACTGTCTGGACACGCCCCTCTGCTGACTGCCCCTGTGGCTCCTCCACAGACCCCTGAATAAAGGTGTTTCACCTTGCCCCTCCCCCTCAGTCCAGGGGCAGATACTCACCATGGAGGTCGTATTGTACGGCGAATAAAAGCCTTGCAGTATTTTACCAAACCTCAGTCTTTTGGAGTTATTGAAGGTGCTTCAGATGCTTGCGTAGATCTGGCTTGTCACCAAAAACCTTGACAAACATCTATAGATACACAGTGGAGAGAAGATGCTCCTAACTGGTTTATCATTGCCTAGTGCTCAGGAATGGAAATGTTTACAGAAAGTGATGAATACAGCCCCGTCCATCAGAGACAAAGTCCTCCCATCCACTAAGTATATTTACTTGGGGCACTGCAACGAGAAAACAGCATCATCAAAAATTCCCTCCACCCAGGTCATGCTCTCTTCTCGCTTCAACCATTGGGCAGGAGGTACAGAGGCCTTACATACCACACCACCAGGTTCAGGAACAGTTATTACTGTATAAACAGCAGGCTTTAAAACGATTAAAGCACATGGAGGAATTTCACACAGATCATTAGCCAGTGAATTAACATTGCCTCTAGATTAAAGTCTGGTAAAGTATGTAAAAAAAGCTCCTGGAGAATTTCTTAACTATTAGTGATTTTGAGGTTAAAAGAAAGATGTTTCTGCCCTAGCATCATTCACTTTATCCAAACTTCACATTCCCTCACCTGCCTCTGAATACCTGTTAGTTTATGTTCCACTGTCTAAATCATTCACACTTGCTTGATATGGCAACTTCATTTCACATACTTTAAAATCCTCCATTATCCTCTTTTGTTCCTTTCCATATTTAAAAAGTTAAAATTACTGAATCCAGATGAAAGAGCATGACAGTACAGCAGAGGGTTGCTTATATCAACTTCAAAATTTTCAGTTTAACTATAGTTGCTTAGGCTTCCAAGGTTGTTGTCAGTTTTCCACATTAAGGATGAAAAGAGCAAACAGTTTTCCTATTTTCACCCCTGCAGATTCTGAGCCATTACTCTTTCTCTATGTTGTGCTGCCTACTATTTTGATTCTTGAAAGGAAGGCAATGCATAATCAATAAATATTTCTTTTCCAGTTGGAATCAAATAGCAAAGATCTTCCTTTAAAATATAGTTACAGTTAATGTACTTTGCAATTTGTGTTTCACTGCCTCAAAATAAATTAGCTATGTTGTTTTTAGTGCCATTTTCATACATGTCTCTGTCTATAACCAGTATACTTGGTCAGTGTCTAATCTGGGAAGTAATTTTCTGGATAGACTTCAAAACTTACTGATCCATTAACCATTATATGAGATAATATGTTAAAAGACCTTGAATAGCATATTAATCATCAGCTGTAGAAATGGTTGGCACACTTAGCAGGTTAGAAACCACATGTGGACGGACCAACAGAGTTAATGCTTCAGGTTGGAGACCTTTCAACAGGAGGACTCTGACTTCATAGTCATAGTCATAGTCATACTTTATTGATCCCGAGGGAAATTGGTTTTCGTTACAGTTGCACCATAATTAATTAAATAGTAATAAAACCATAAATAATTAAATAGTATTATGTAAATTATGCCAGGAAATAAGTCCAGGACCAGCCTATTAACTCAGGGTGTCTGCCCCTCCATGGGAGGAGTTGTAAAGTTTGATGGCCACAGGCAGGAATGACTTCCTACGATGCTCAGTGTTGCATCTTGGTGGAATGAGTCTCTGGCTGAATGTACTCCTGTGCCCAACCAGTACATTATGTAGTGGATGGGAGAAATTGTCCAAGATGGCATGCAATTTGGACAGCATCCTCTTTTCCGACACCACCGTCAGAGAGTCTAGTTCCATCCCCACAACATCACTGGCCTTTCGAATGAGTTTGTTGATTCTGTTGGTGTCTGCTACCCTCAGCCTGCTGGCCCAGCACACAACAGCAAACATGATAGCACTTATGAAGTTAACTCTGTTTCTCTTTCATTTTTTTCTATTATTCAGATTTTCAGGGTCTGCATTCTTTTTGTTATTTTCAATATTTAGCAAGATATGGTTTGTATCGTATCCTGGAAAAATGTATTAAAGTTTTTTTCTGAAATTTCAAAGGTCAGAATGTGTCCAGTAAGTGCTTCTTTCAGTGGAATGTAGCTTCTGCGGCTGATTTTGTTTTTAAAAATGGGTCTCCTTAATGCTTATATCATAGCTGAGTTAACGAAAGTCTGTCAGAAACATTGAAATACGTAACAGAAATATTAAAGTGCATCACTTTTGTAGATGACTTATTCCTTAAATTTGATAAGATATTCAATTATTTAAAATAAGATTGAGAAATTAGTAGTTGAATATTACCCGGTAGTATCTAGACACCATGAATAAATGCATGTCGATTCTTAATTATTAACACTTCTGCTTTAAAATTGACTTAATATATAGAAAACTCAAAAATAAATTTGCTTCACTTGTTCAGGAAAAATATTTCTAAACTATCACATGTGTTCTGCTATGATTTTGGTGAAATGGATTGATGAGATGAAATGCACAGATGAGGATATTAAGTTCTCTATAAACAAAAGAGATTCTACAGATGCTGCAAGTCCAGAGAAGCACATACAGAATTCTGCAGGAACTCGCAGAGCAAGCAGCATCTCTGTAGAGAAATAAAGAGCCAGCATTTCAGGCCAAGACCCTTCATCAGGAATCATGAAGTGTGTTGAACTGAAATGCCAGCTATTTATTCCACTGTATAGATGCCGCCTGACCCGCTAAGTTCCTCCAGTATTTTATGTGTGTTACATTAAGTTTTCTACTTTTTTGAGTCTTTATTACTCACCAATACATCAGAGTATATTGCAAATGATATAACAATTGTCCCATCTTTGTTTCTGTTCACAAAGAAAGGATATTCAGTATGAACCTAATAATATGTTTTTAGATAACAAGGCACAAAACAACCAAGATGCAAGCCTTTGAGGATATTAGATTTCCAGTTTATTCCAAAACCTTTTCAAAGAGGAGTCTATTTTTCTGTTCCTGCTCTGGCACTTGTCCAACTAAATTATACAAATTGGAATTAGTCCAACAATTCTCAACAACAAGCCTCAAACCTAAGATCACAGCTGTGGTGTAAAATATATCTTAATTTTAGCACCTTTACAAAGCTTTTCAAAATCAAATGTGTGAAAATAATTATTTAACATTCTCATTTCCAAAGAAAATGGTATATTAGTGACTTCAGTTAATCTAAAGGAAAGTATTAATCTGATTGAAGGAATTAACAAACTCTGTGGAATTTTCATATTTCTTGTTGAGGTTCCCTCTATGGCTCTGAAAGCTTATCCAGTAAATAGCTGGATAACATCCTCCAGGGAGGTCAAAGGTTCAATTCTTGGCGTATGCTGAGTCTGCCTGATTTCAGACAGAGAGTCAGTTAAATGCTATAAATGTACATGGTGCCCTTGGTTTGGGGACTGAAAGAGCAGACGATGATATAATATGTCTACACTGCAATCTAACTAGGGCATACTTATAATGATATCAGGAAAGAGAAAATTGACTTTCCCGAAATGGTCCATAACCTTCTGGAGTTACCAGCTCAGTTCAGTGAAGTGCAGAGTGGATGGAAGGCATTTTTTTTTAAACAGCTTGCTGTGATCTAGCACAGAGCTATACATTCTAGAACATTTTGCAGCTGATTTGTGCACTGACATATGTTAAAATCTTCAGTCAGTAGCCCCATTACAAATCAAGTAAGGAAGTTTAAAATGCCAAAACTATAACATATGCACAGAGTAAATATCTAAAAAGACTACTTTTTGCAATTTTATTATATTCATTTCTGGAACTGTGACCCTGAAGGGAAAGACTAGGCAAAACACAATTCCATCATAGAACCTAAATAAAACCCACAGATTTTCAAAACCCAGACAAATCAAGCAACAAGATAATAGATGAGCCAGCATGTCATATGATTACACCTAAAATAGCAGGTATTACATGAGGTCCTGTCCCTTATTATGAATCTACTTACTCTATTTAAATACTGTGTGACCACTTGAGGAACTGGACGCTGGGTTTACTTGAAGACAGTCAGCATTTTCTGGAACTGAGACCTGGCTAAGATCTAGAGAAGAACATCATTGAAGAGCGAAATGGGTGCAGTTGGTGTGGATTTTCCAGATTCTTCACTGCCTTGGAGATTCTGCTCCAGGTAGTGATTAGAAGAAAGAGAGTTCTCATTTCTCCAAGGAAGGAGAAAGTTCTCCAGCTAATAAGGCCTTTATGGAAGTATTATTGAATACCATAATTGTCATTAGACCATACGACAATAAGACCATAAGACATAGGAGCAGAATTAGGCCATTTAGCCCATCAAGTCTGCTCTGCTATCCCATCATGGCTGATCCCGGATCCCACTCAACCCCATACACCTGCCTTCTCGCCATATCCTTTGATGCTCTGACAGACCAGGAAACAATGAACTTCCACCTTAAATATAAGCATGGACCTGGCCTCCACCACCATCTGTGGCACAGCATTCCACAGATTTACTACTCTCTGGCTAAAAAAAATTCCTCCTTACCCCTGTTCTAAAAGGTCGCCCCTCAATTTTGAGGCTGCCTTCTAGTTCTGGACACCCCCACCATAGGGAACATCCTCTCCCCATCTACCCTGTCATCTAGTTCTTTCAACATTCAGTAGGTTTCAATGAGATCCCAATGAGCTTGGGCTCCAGAAAATACCTGAAATATGGAAAGATATTTATTGCTTTTACCTGAGAAAGCAAGGCCACATTTCTAATCTCTGACAATACCTCTAATCTCACTGCTCACAGAACTCCTCACTTCTTCCTCTTCTTCACTCTCCTGCTAACATTGCCCCTCAGTCCATTCCTCCTCTTTCTCAGCAGATTCCCGCTCTTATATATTCCAGCTATTCCACTATGACAGAGACATCCTGTAAGTATTTTTTCAAAAATTCTTTTTTTATATCCCACTATCTTGCAGTTATAGGTCTCCACAAAAGATAGGCAATGAACGTACTTGCTTTCTTCTTTGCAAAAATGAATGGTGACCATGACCTGGAAGCGCAGAAGCATGGTCATTACAACTAGCAAAACTGGAAAAGACTTGACAAATTTGTGAGACGTGCAACAATTAAATCACAAAACTGGAATACCTGCACAGGAATACACCAGGAATTTCTTCCAGAAAAAACAATAGACTTCCGTGGCACAAGAGGTTTCAACAAGTTACACCTGGAGTGAGCACCATGCCATCAATAACTTGGCATTGTTGGATCCGGCTGCTTAATTCAAGGATTAGACTGCTTAGTTGTCATTTTCTTTGTAGCTTGACAATTAATTACACAGGATAACATTTTTTTCCCCGAAAGTGTTGCTTCCTCAGAATTATTTTTGTTTGTGATAGAATGCTTGAAGCTGAACACAAATATTATTTCAGACTATTTGTTTCATGTAGGAATTTAGAGCAACAAGAATATAACTTTTATTGAATATAATATGTTTAATTGCATAATATGTTTAACTTGCAATAGTTCAACTAAGCTGAAAATGTTTTGTTGATGATTTTCATTTGTGCTCAGTGTCTGAGGCTTCTCACTTAATTGTCCAACAATAATCAGCCAGCATTGATGGATTCTAGTTGCCCCGATACTGTTTCTATATGACCACAATGTCCTGGTGAAACCTTTCACCATGCTCGTCACTGACAGCGCGAAGATTTGCAGGGAGGAAGCCTAAATGGGAATTCAGAAAATGAATCTTTAATGACATATTGCACTTCATGGTTTTGTATGCTTGAAACATGTTGTCAACCAGCTGCATGTAGTTTGGTGCTCTGTATTTTCCAAGAATATTTTCACAACATCCTTGAATGCCTTCCATGTGATTTTCTCCAGTCCCACTATAAGTTCTTTGAATTGCCTGTCATTGATGACTTATTTGGCTTGTGGACCTACAAAAATGCCTTCCTTAGTCTTGGCTGCAGTAATTTTGGAAAACATCTGTCTCAAATATTGAAATCCTTCACAGAAATTGTTATGCCTGATGACACCAGATTCCACCCTTGCAGTCTTGAACCCAATAATTCTGTCTTTGACTTTGACAAACCCAAGTCTCTAACCAGGTCATTTCACTCAGATTGAATTATCAGATGAGGCTCACTCAGCATAAAAGGTTCAAAATCTGTATCAATATCAGTGTCTTTCTCTATTCTTGGCTTGTACACCTTGTCATCTTGTTCTGCCTCCATGTCCTGTTTTTCTAAAACCTGTCCTGTCATGTAGCATCCACCCTGCCTAAGCCTGCCCAGGAATGCCTGGACAAGATAGAAAACCTTTCAGCTTACATTGTGGGCAACATTTTAATTGACTTGAATTATGAATTGAAATAACAAATATTGATCAGTAGCCCAAAATCAGTAAGATACACCCAAAAGTATTCAGGAAGCAAAATTGTTATTATCCAGTGTTATCTGCATTTATTTATTTTACATAATTACTTGTAACTGCTTACTATGGTTTCTAGTGGCTATAGTATGTACATAACAGTTTAATATGCCTTTAGAGGTTATACAAATTATAATGCTGGAAGATTCTTTGTTCTGATTTGTGTGAATAAGTAGTTTCTCATTGGCTATTTTTTATTGCGGTATTGAGTAAATATTTTCTATTTAGTTCATTTTTAATCTAGATTTGAATTGAATTGTTACTAATTTCAGAAGTATAAAGGTAGCCATTTTATACAAAGTGTCATCATTAGTTTCTCTCTTCTTCAAGTAGTAGATCTCTGTCCTTATTTATTTCAACTTCCCTTTGTTCTATCAACTCATAATAAAATGATTGTAAAGCATCAGTTGTATGCCTCGTTCCTGACTTCTAAAGGAATCACATAAGTTATTTAGTCAGCAATTTCCTTGCTACAGACTGCTTAATAGTCTTTTCCTCAGGCCCACCCGCTAGCACTATTTATGGTTAATGTTGTGCATTTAATATTTCAGTAATATTTGAGTAACATTGTAAATACATTTTTTGATTAAGGACTTTTTGTTTGCTTACATAATTCATTAAAGGTTATGAGGAAAAGTACCTGAATGGCATATGTCATCATGCCACCACGTCATAATGCACGTCTCATTAAAAGTAAAAAAAAAATGAAGAGTACATATTTATCCGCGGTCCTGTATTTATCTTTCAATTACTTTTGGAGTTTCAAAATGTAACAGTGGTACTAAGTTTTAAAATGAACCTGACTCAACTACCTACCTGTTGAAGTGCAGTGAGATGTTTCAAAGACATTCTGCACAGGGAAGAAAATGAGATAAAAAGTGAAGTTGCAGTTTCAAAATGAGCGCTAATCTGCATGTTGTTGATGAGCAATCTGATTATGACTAGAGTGACAGTAACTGTGAAGTACAACAGCGAACAAGCCACATCAGGATTGAAAACAGGAGGGCCAGCACTGCGGGATCGTGACTGGCTGAGACAATCCAACTTGGTTGGAGATCCATCCACCATCTGGATGCCACATCACCTGCAAAAAAGTCAATTGAAAGTGAATTTAGAAAGATCCTGGATTGAAAAACTCAAACATATCAAGGGTAAAACAAAGTTAAATGAAAATGCCACACCCAAGTTTTACAAAGCCCATCCGGTTCCTTATACCATCTGTGATGAACTAGCCAGTGAGCTGTTTAAGATGGAGGCTGATGGAATTCTTTCCAGGTTTGAATGAAGACCATGGGCAATGCTGGTGGTCCCAGTAACCATGAAGAATTGGTCTGTTATGATCTGCAGTGATTTGAAAGTCACTGTCAACTCAGTACTGAAAGATTGATATCCTCTGCCCAAGACAGAGGATATCTCTGCACACCTCTTCTGTAGGGATACACTTGAGCAAGCGGATTTAGCAGAGCAGGTGGAAGAAGATTCACACCATAAACACTCAGAAAGGGCTTTATCGCTATAATACACTTCTTTTTGGAGTAGCATCTGCACCTGCACACCAGCAGAAAGCTACGAACCAGGTGCTGTAAGGCTGTCTAGGCACTCATTGTTACCTGGATGGCAAGGATAGCAAGGAATATGGGCTCAGAGCACAATGCAACAAGTGTGAATTTTTTAAACCAAGCATCACTTACTGTGGTCAAACCATTGACGTACAAGTATTGTACAAGTGTGCTGAGACCACTCAAGTGGTGTTGGATGCCCTAGTGCCAAAGGACCTATCACAGTTGCAGTTTGATTTAGGAATGGTCAATTACTATTAAAGGTTTCTGCCAAACCTGGCTAATAAGCACCACCCCTTGAACTGATTACTACAAGTCGGGAAGAAATAACAATAGACAAAGCAGTGTGAGGTGGCTTTCCAAAAAGTAATTGGTGATGTCAAACACTGTACTCACCCATTATGAGCCACGTTGTCCAGTGAAGCTTGCCTGTGAGGCCTCACCTTATGGTCTTGGTGCAGTCATGTCACATGTTATGAAAGCCCAATAATCTTTGCATCACATTCCCTTAACCCTTAGCACTGCATAGAATTATGCACAGATTGATAGGGAGGCCTGAGTCGGGTTTGGAGTGTAAAACATTTCAACCAGTACTTGTATGGGAGAGGTTCCAGGACATCTTAAATGTCTTCTTTCTTTAAGGATCGTAGTTTCCCTTCTGTCGTTATCAATGATGCCCTCACTCGCATCTCCTCCATTTTCTGCACTTTGGCCCTCACCCCATCCTCCTGCCACCACAACAGGGACAGAGCTCCCCTTGTCCTCACCTACCACCCCACCAGCCTCCGGATCCAGCACATTATCCTCCGCAACTTCTGCCACCTTCAACAGGACCCCACCACTAAGCACATCTTTCCCTCTCCACCCTCTCTGCTTTCTGCAGGGATCGTTCACTCCACGACTCCTTGGTCCACACATCCCTCCCCACGGATCTCCCACCCGGTACTTATCCCTGCAAGCATAAGTGCTACACCTGTCCCTACATCTCCTGTCTCACCACCATTCAGGGCCCCAAACAGTCCTTCCAAGTGAGGCAACACTTCACTTGTGAGTCTGTTGGGGTCATCTATTGCATCCGGTGCTCCCGGTGCGGCCTCCTCTACATCGGTGAAACCCGACGCAGCTTGGGGGACCGCTTCATCGAGCACCTCCGCACCGTACTCCATAACAGACAGGATCTCCCAGTTGCCACCCACTTCAACTCTGCTTCACATTCCCATTAGGATATGTCCATACATGGCCTCCTCTACTGCCATGATGAGGCTAAACTCAGGGTGGAGGAGCAACACCTCATAGCCTCATATTCTAGGTAGTCTCCAGCCTCTTGGTATGAACAATGAATTCTCCAACTTCTGGTAATTCCCTCCCCCTCCCTTCCCCTATCCAGACATTCCACCCTGCAAAAACTCATTTCAGGAAAGTAGCACCCCCACCCCCTGCAACCCCATACCCCCCCTCCCCCGTCGACCTTCAAGAGTGTATGTAATACTTTGTTTAGTGATCTTGTCTAATCTGTAAACCAAGTTGGGTATATGCAGCAAATGTGACATTAAAATATGTACTTATATTATATCATCATGTTTGTTCTATTACAACTTTAAGCAAGTCTACAGGCAGTTTGGCCTCATCATGTAGGACATCAATAGCGTAGCTCCTTGGCAGCAGCTAGCCAGCTATTCTAAATCAGGGGTCCCCAACCTTTTTTGCATCGCGGACTGGTTTAATATTGACAATATTCTTGCAGACTGGCCGAGCCGGCGGGGGAGGGGGTGCGGGTGTTAAACGTGACCGGAATATAGGTGATAAGTCAACTATAAGTCACTTGTAAGTGGCTAATACACTCAATTTCGTTTCTAAAGGGGTTTATCTAACGAATTTAATATTAAACACACACCGCATATTTTCCTCGCATGAATGTAGTGATAAGTCGATTATAACAGTGGTCCCAAACCTCCGGGCCGCGGAGAATGCAGCGGTACAGCGGTAGCCAGAACGCACCCAGCAAATCTTTAAGAAAAAAGCCAAAGTAAGCAAGCTAATTGATTAGTTGCCGCCCAGCACGTAAATGTCGGCCCAGATCAGAGGTGACGCAATCGGCAATCACCTCTGATCTGGGCTGACATTTATGTGCCCGGTGGCACCTAATCAATTAGCATGTTTATTTCAGCTTTTTTCTTAAAGATGTGTTGGGTGCGTTCCGGCCACCACTGTATTCTTCACGGCCCAGAAGTTGGGGACCACTGAATTATAAGTCACTTATAAGTTAATAGCATCATAACATTTTAAGTAACGCTTGGATATTAAACACACAGTGCATATTTTCCTCATATGAACATATAAAATCGTTGCAACACACCAATATCACTGAATCAGTGGGAGCCCTGGGCTTGTTTTCCTGCAACAACATGGTCCCATCGAGGGGTGATGGAAGACAGCGATACTCGAAGGGGGTTCCGTATGTCCAGTCTGTTCCGCAATTTAGTTTTCGTTGCATTCATGGCAGAAAACTCCGCTTCACAGAAATATGTTGGAAATGGAAGCAAAGTTTTCAGTGCTTTCTGGCTATCTCAGGATATTCAGCCTTGACTTTGATCCAGAATGCCGGCAGAGATGTTATGTCAAACATACTTTCCAGCCCGTCGTCATTTGGAGTTGATCTTTTTCCCGTGCTGACGTGGATGATTCACCGGGGACATTCACAAATGGGTCACGGACCCATTCCTTTGCATGTCTTGGGTCACTGATGAGTGACAAAGAGTTGAACTGCACATGCAGGTAACGAGAGTATCTTGGACCTTCAGGTGGTCCACAGCAGGGGTGATTGATAAGTTTGTGGCCTAAGGTAGAAGGAGATGAGTTATACAGCTCTCGTTACGTGCATGTGCAGTTCAACTCTTTGAGTGAAGATGCAGAAAGTTTGAAGTTAATAACTCATCTCCTTCTACGTTAGGCCACAAACTTATCAATCATCCCTGCTGCGGACCACTGCCGGAGGTCCAAGACGCTAACTTCTACGAAGAAAGGATCCGTATGCTCCACGACCGCTGGACTAAGTGTGTAAATGTAGGAAATATAAATGTGCTAGGTTTCCTAAAATTGACTCCTTCTACCTTAGGCCACAAACTTATCAATCACTCCTCGTAGTAGAATATTTTTAAATTACTCTGCAGTTACATGGGTAATTTAGGTGTTCAGTAACTTGATAAGTTACTGAAGTAAATTAAAGATAGGGGCAATGGATTACCTTTCAGGAGTTGTACAACAATTCATATACTAAAATGTTTTTGAGAAACATCAAAATTGCCTCAGGAATAAATGGTACATTATACCAGCGAAAAGTTAGTGTATCTGAAACTCATCTTCGAAATGAAAAATTGAACTACAATTAATGAAATATTCTGCAAATACCTTGTGTCAAAGACAATAACTACAACGGTATAAAATGTTGAAGTTATTCATGATAAATTGTACCTTGAATATCAAGCAGTAGTAAATCAAGGCAACTGGACTTGCTGTGTTGTCTAGAAGACATTTCACCACTCATCCTAAAGGCTTCTTCAGTTCCGATCCATGGTGAGTTGTTTAAAAGTATAGCAATCACATGAGGGTCGTCAAGACTTGTAGGGGTAATGAGAGGGTCATTAGTCTTATCTTTGCATGAATGGAGGTGTGAACTGTTCTGGAGACACCGGTGTAGAGATGTTAGCACTGCATTGTAAGTAGTTAATAAGTGGTGCTGTATCCTATCCCCTCTGTTCAGGGACGGGTTTTCCAGTTTGACAAAGATGGCTTCTTTAACCCCCTCTTCAAACCACCTGTCCTCCCTGTCCAAAATGTGCACATTGTTATCATCAAAGCAGTGTCCTCTGTCCTTTAGGTGTAGATATATAGCCGAGTCTTGCCATGAGGTGTTAGCCGTCCTATGTTTGGCACCGGCTTGTGGAGTGGTTGTTTTGTCTCGCTGATATACTGATCTGTGCGGTTCTCATTGCATTAGATAGCATATACAATATTGCTCTGTTTACACTTGGGTGTACGATTCTTGGGATGAATGAATTCTGTCTGAGTGTGCGTGTCAGTTTGAAAAACACAGGGATTTGGTGTTCGTTGAAAATCCTCCTGAGTTTACTTTACTTTACTTTATTGCCGCCAAACAATTGATACTAGAGCGTACAATCATCACAGCGATATTTGATTCTGCGCTTCGCACTTCCTGGAGTACAAATCAATAGTAAATAGTAAAAATTTAAATTATTAGATTAGATTAGATTATGAAGACACTCAGTCCTCATTTATTGTCATCTATAAATGCATGCATTAAGAAATGATACAACGTTCCTCCACAGTGATATCACAAAAAAAAAGGACAAACCAAAGACTAACACTGAGAAGACCACATATTTATAACATATAGTTACAGCAGTGCAAAGCAATACCATAACTTGATAAAGAGCAGACCATGGGCACAGTAAAAATAAGTCTCAAAGTTCTGATCGACTCCCGATAGTCCCGATAGCGGGCAGCAAAAAGGAGAAACTCTCCCTGCCATAAACCTCCAGCCGCTGACAACTGCCGATGCATTGGAAGCACCCGACCTCAGCTGACTCTGAGTCCGTCTGAAAACTTCAAACCTCCGACCAGCCCTCTGACTCCGAGCACCATCTCTGCCAAGCGCTTCGACCCCGCCCTGGCCACCGAACAACAAGCAAAGCCAAGGACTCGGGGCCTTCTCCTCCAGAGATTCTGGATCACACAGTAGCAGCCGCAGCAAAGAAGGTATTTCAGAAGTTTCTCCAGATGTTCCTCTGTACTCTCACGTCTGTCTCCATAAAATCAGGATTGCGCATGGCACCCTACTTGACAGATAACAGATATCATTCACCGGAGTGGCCACTGTGTGTTGCGTCATGCCGCCATCTTCTCCTCCTCCTTTCAGTTATAAATCATAAATAGAAAATAGAAAAGGGAAAGTAAGGTAGTGCAAAAAACCAAGATGCAGGTCCGGATATTTGGAGGGTATGGCTCAGATCCAGGTCAGGATCTGTTCAGCAGTCTTATCACAGTCGGAAAGAAGCTGTTCCCAAATCTGGCCGTACGAGTCTTCAAGCTCCTGAGGCTTCTCCCGGAAGGAAGAGGGATGAAAAGTGTGTTGGCTGGGTGGGTCGTGTCCTTAATTATCCTGGCAGCACTGCTCCGACAGCGTGTGGTGTATAGTGAGTCCAAGGTCGGAAGATTGGTTTGTGTGATGTGCTGGGCTGGGCTGGGCTCTCTGAAACTCCAGCTACATATAGGATGACTATGCTTTTCCGTCTGTTTTGTTCCTTACCTCTGTTTGTCGGGCTGATGTCCCTGCTGGGTTTTTTTTGCTGTCTTGATGAAGACAAGTTTCCTGTAACTTCAGTACCTCGGTGTCCATTTTTTCTGATAAATACTACACAGTCTAAAAAGGCTAGTCTATAGTTCTTGGCATCTTCTTGTGTAAATTTGATGTTATTATCCACCGAGTTGATATATTCTGTGAAGGCTTGCACCTCATGGATTTCGATCTTGACCCAGATGTCATCCATGAACCTGACCCAATGACTGGGTGATGTTCCATGGAAGGTGTTCAAGGCTGTCCTTTCAACTTCCATGTATAAGTTGGCTACAATAGGAGACACCGGTGAACCCATGCCGCAACTGTGTTTCTGCCTGTAGAAGACATTTTTATGTTTGAAGTAGTAGTGTTGAGACAAAGGGTAGAGTACATACATGATCCGAGTTGAGTGTGATTCTACTGTCCAGGGCACTATCCTGACTTAGCTGTTTTCTTACTGTCTTGTTTGTTTCTGAAGTGGGCATGTATGTGAATAAAGGCATAACATCGTATGACACCATGGTCTTGTCTGTATTCAGCTTCAGCTGCTGAACTTTCTCGACAAAGTCTTTAAAATTTTGGATGTGATGTGGAGTGTTGCTGACTAAAGGAGTGAGAATGGTGGTAAGCTATTTTGCAATGTTGTAAGCAATTGAGTTAATGCTGCTCAAAATTGGCCTGAGGGGGACTCCTTGCTTGTGGACCTTGGGGAGTTCATATAAGGATGGGATGGCTTCTTCTGGACAGAGGCTATTATATAGGGCCTGATCAATGACTTTGCTTTTCTCTAAATGTTGCAAACAGTCTATGATCTTCTTCTTGTAGCTGCTGGTACTTCATATGTATTAGTATCATAAAGAAGCATGTATTCTTTGTAGTGGTAATGTTCTGTGTTGCGAGTGATGGTACACCTTTCTTTGTCTGCTGGTAAGATGGTGATATTGTGTCCTTTCTGAGTGATGTCAGTGCCCTCCTCTCTTGTGAACTGAGGTTGGATGGGGGTGCTTTGGTGCAAGGCAAGGCAGCAGAAGCTTCCATACTAAGTTGTTTTGCTTCTTCTAATATGTTGCTACTGCAGATAGCTGGTTCTGTGGCTGTGACGAGGTTCACCACTGGTACATGTCGAGTGACAACAAAGTATAACCCTTTTGCAAAGACTTCAATCTCTGGTTTGGTAAGTTCCCTGTCAGATAGGTTCTTTACTCAATTATCATTCTTATTGTTTGTCGCCCCACTCTCATCCTTCTGTCTCCAGGTTAATTCTTCTATCTTTCTGTTACTGTTGGTTCTAGTTGCTAAAATGATAAATTTGTTCCTTTGTCTTTCCTTACCTCTGGTATGTTGGGCCAGTTGAGCATGTTCAATGAAGTCAGACACTGCCTGTATAATGCTGGCCAGTAATTGTGTAGCTAGACCCCGTTGCATTTGGTTTTTCCTGTCTTAAGCCACCAATAGTGAAATAGATCTGTCTTGCCCGCTCATTCAGTAGTTGTTTCTGAGCCTTCTGAAGAATCCTGTTTGCTCTATATCCTTTCGTTGTGGAATTTCTAAGTAATCTCTAGGGTTTGGCACAGCTTTGTGGGCCGAAGGGCCTGTATTGTGGTGTAGGTTTTCCATGTTTCTAATTCAGACACAGGCTGTTCAGGGTCAGTTCACTTCTGCACCTGAGGTTGAATTGTAAGTGTTTCCTGTAGTCCGTGAATTTTCTCCTACTGTTCTCTCAAGCTCCTTCATAGACATATTATAGCTTGAAAGCAAGTTAAGATTTGTAACTAACAGACAAAATTATAGTTCAGAACCACAGATGTACTGTATATGATAGGATAAATTTATTCGTTGCTGTAATTGTTCTCATTTTATTTCAGGTTTAAAAATACTATAATGCAAAGCAATTAGTTCTATGAATGAATACTACACCTTTGTCCCAGATTTTACAGTGCTTGGCTCTATATTGCTGCACTACACATGATTCCGCACTTACCTTGTAAGTGTCTGTGAGAATGAATGTGATGGTCAGGAGTTCTATCAATCTGTATGCTGGGATTCGAAGCATAGTTCTTAGGAAATCCAAATTACCCTAAACCATTATGAACTGGTATAATAAAACAGAAACTGATGGAAACTGATGATCAAGCAGCATCTAGAGAAAGTGAAACATTTAACATTTGGGTCTGGAAGCTTTCTTCAGAAAAGAAGGAATACCTGGTGTAAAATTAGAGTCCTCATGTATTTGAAAGGAGTTTTCTAACCAGGAGATTTGAAGGAAGGAATGAGTTGTTATTTATTTTTACTTACTTTTTTAAGAAATATTTAAAATAATTTTTAGCACTTTAATCTTTTTTATTCTTAAAATTATTCTGATAAATAATTATTTTAAATAATTTACTGTGATAAAATGTAATTTCATATGTTTCTGAACATTGGAGACATTGCTTTGCAGTTCTGTCAGAATGTGAAACCCTGCCTCCATCCTATCAAGAATTTGGAGAATTCCAGGATCAGAGCCTCATCAATTGTACTTCATATTCTATGTACCATTAAGCTACTTTGGGTCACACCACGTCCAATTAATTCTGGGAGGGTGGGGTGGGTTGGTGGAGGGGTCCAGTAGCTACAGGCAGCAAATTTGGGTCTGAACCAGCTGAATTCAGCCCAAGGTACTATTTTTTCATTTATTTAACATTACCGCATGGAGTAGACCATTCTGGCCATTTAAGCAACACTGCCCTAGCAATCCCCGACAAACCCGGTTAACCCTAACCCAGGGGTCCCCAACCTCTTTTGCAACGTGGACTGGCCGACCCGGGGGTGGGGGGGGGGGGTGGGTAGGGTTGCCAACAGACAAGAGTAGCAGTCAAATACGTTGTGTTACCCTGAGAAAAATTACCATGACCATGAAGCATTGCGCGGGCACCAGTGCGCATGCGTGTACATGCCGATTTTTTTCTACAAGTCGTTTTTGGCGATTCTGTTCGGAGGGGGGGTTGTTAATCACGACCGGAATATAGGTGATAAGTGGTTAATACACTCAATTTTGTTTCTGAAAGGGTTTATCTAACGAATTTAATATTAAACACACAGCGCATATTTTCCTTGCATGAATATAGTGATAAATCAATTATCAAGGGAGGACAGGGGAGTTTGAAGTAAATGTTGAACGAACTTCCAGTAGAAGTGGTAGAGGCAGGTTCGATATTATCATTTAAAGAAAAATTGGATAAGTATATGAACAGGAAAGGAATGGAGGGTTATGGGCTGAGTGCAGGTTGGTGGGACTAGGTGAGAGTAGCATTCGGCATGGACTGGAAGGGCAGAGATGGCCTGTTTCCGTGCTGTAATTGTTATATGGTTATATGTCACTTAAACACTCCGAAACACCCTGAGCTGTAACAGCGTCGCATTAACAGCTACACTACTGCATACTGTATATAAAAAGCAATCCGTCAGACCAGTCTAATATTGTATTTGATCATGACTGTTTTTTTAATAAAATCAATAATTTATAAAATATCCACCCAACTTTGTTCTGCAGCATTTAATGCACTTTACCAATAAAGACATATTAATTTCTAGATGAAAATTTTAACTGACTGAAGCTTAAAAGTCTTTTATGACTTCCATTGTGTTTGATTAGAAAGCTTGTTTCCTGACAACACCACTGGAGTCCCAGTTCTAATTTTAATGGTTCTGTCCTCCTCTTCCAAACATACTTACAAGACAGAATAATTTTTCTCTACTCCATTCAACCTGTACATTATTTTAAACAGTTCAACTACTTCATATATATAAAAACTGGAGAAAAATGTATATCAGATTTACAGTTTTTGCATTTTTTATCATTTCATGAGCAGAAGAAAAAGTAGTAGTTTGAGAGAAAAAACATTAACGGCAATAAATGTGAGTTAATTATTCAAAAATAATCTAAGTTTGAAGCTAACTCGCTCTAATTATGATTTTGGTTTGACAGCATGATTATTTAAGATGAGGTATCCATTCTAGCTTTTAAAATTTACAAATGGGGCAAGTTCTGGTAACATCAGCTGTGGTGGCCCATTTCTAAGTGCCTTGGAGATGAGGTACTGATTTGTGTTCTTAAACTGTTCATTGTGATGAAAATATCAACATATTGTCCCAAAACAGTCCCAGCACTGAAAAAGGAGCAATGACATGTTTCCGAGTTACGACAATATGTGCCCTGGAGGGGAACTTGCAGTTGCTGTATTTCGATCCCCTTGTTGCCCAAGTTCTTCTACAGCTGAACTTCATACTTGGCCCCCCATGTGGAAAACCTCATATCCATTTGTACACCAAGATGTCAGCCCTATTCAAGTAGGATGCCTCTCTAGCTCCTCCAAATCCCCAGCCATTTTCCAGTGTTGTAGAGACTGAGAATCATTTATATTTCAGAAATAAACTTCATTCATAATAAAAATATATAAAAAAGAAATAATTCAGAATGTTTGTATTCACTGTCAATTCAGTAGTGTTAACTTGTTTGTTAAAACCATAGCACCATTGCCACTTACGTGGCCCCCTGTGGCAATAACTGATGACTAGTGCTACAAAAGTAGGGCAGGTGCAACACAATCCCATTTCTCTTCATTCATATTACAGTTGTCTCCTTTCAGTTGTTGCACTTCGCATTCCATGTTCTTACATTTTCTCAGAAGGATGTTTTTTACATTCATTCCCTTAGTTTCAAAGTGTATTTTTACTAAAGTAGGATTTCATTATTCAGTCTTTGTAAATTAGTAACTGTGATATTATCCTCAATTTATCATAAGCACACCCACTGCCAGAAAATATTTAGTTATTTTAATGCCTTGTATGTAATACCATATATGTTAGTAGTATTTTTTAAAATCTTTCTCTGGAGTTTCTGAATCGGTGTATTATTTGTAAGTGCATGAAATCAGCTAAAACAAAGGATCAGAATTTTATATGCATATTATGCACAGTGCAAGTAAAACTTTTATGTTCATTTTGTGTTGCCTTAAAAACTTAATTACAACTAACAGTTGATAAATCTGCTTTATGTCCAAACTGTTTCAGAGAAACTTTCTTACCTTTCAAAAGGCAGCAGGGGATCTTCATCTGGCCTTTGTACAATTTAAAAGTATTTGTTTTGTAGCTGTGGTGAGGTTGGAGAGAAGAATTCACTTCAAGATAATCTATTTAGGAGTACTGGTGATGATAATCTGTGTTGTTTTTGAACATGAAAAGGTGGAGTTTATCTTTATGGTAGCTTTAGCTGTTGGATGAAAATTTGTTGAGCTTACAGATGTCTGCCTTACAACCTTCACCCTTACAACCCTAATTGTGACATAAAATGGTGTCTGCCATTGATCAGGTAATAATGCAAGATAATCCCCAGTAATGGTTTATTATTATTGGTTTAATATTGTCACATGTACTGAGGTTCTGTGAAAAACTTGTCTTACATACCATCCATACAGATCTATCTTTTATAATGGTACAAGGTAAAACAATATGAGGCTGCAGAAAAGAAGTGTAACAGTTACAGAGAAAGTGCGGTGCAGGTAGACAGTAAGGTGCTTGGGCATAACAAGGTAGATTGTGAGGTCAAGAGTCTATACTATTGTACTAGGGAAATGTTCAATAGTCTTATAAGAGTGGGATAGAAGCCATCCCTGAACCTGGTGGCTGTTTTATCTTTGGCCCGATGAGAGGATGGAGCAGAGAGAATGTCTGGAGTGGGTGGGACCTTTGATTATGTTGGCTGCTTTACTGAAGCGGCAAGAAGCACAGATAGAGTTTGTGGCGATGTAGCTGACTTCCATGATGTGGTGAGCTGTATCGATAACTCTGCAGTTTCTTGTGGTCATAGACAGAGCAGTTGCCATACCACACCATGATGCATCTGCATAGGATGCTTTCTGTGGTGCATTGATAAACAATTGGTGGGGATCAAAGTGGACATGCCAAGTTTCCTTAGCCCTATAGGTCTGCTGGTGAACTTTCTTGGCTATGGTATCAATGGGTTTGGATCAGGACAGGTTGAAGGTGATGTTCTCCATGAGGCACACGAAATCCTCAGAGTCATAGAGTGCTACAGCACAAAGTCAAGCCCTTTGACCCACCAAGTGTATGCTAAGCTATTCTGACTAGATCCATTGATCTGCACCTGAACCATAGCCCTCCAGACCAGTGCCGTCCAAATATTTATCCACAATTACGTTAAATGCTGAAATTAAACCCACATCCACCACTTCCACTGGCAACTCATTCCACATTCTAACCACCCCCTGGGTAAAGAAATTTCTCCTTCTGTTCCCCTGAAATATTTCACCTTTCACCCTTAATCTATGACCACCAGTTCAAGTTCAAGTTTATTATCCAAGTATGTCACCATATACTACCTTGTGATTCACCTTCTTGCAGATATTCACAGTAGAACAAAGAAATAACACTTTTCTTGCTTAGTAGGGGTTTTTTTTAATCACCAAAATTTTTTCAATCTTTAAAATAATGTTTTTTTTCTTGAGACATTGTCAGTGTTGCTTACTTCGATGTACTCATGTTAATTTTAGATAATAACAATAAAAAGATTTGAAAGACAAAAGATAAGAAATAACATAGAATCATGAAAAGCTACACTCAAAGACTGAGCAGCAACCAATCTGCAAAAGAAGGAAAAATGTGCAAATACAGAATAAAATAAATAAATAAATACCAAGAACATGCACAGTAGCGTCTTTGAAACTGAATCCATTGGTTATGGAAACACTTCAGAGTTGAGTTTATTCACTGTGTTTCAAGGGTAATAACTGTTCCAGACCCTGGTGGTGTGGATCATAATGCTCCTATACCTCCTTCCTGCTGGCAGCAGTGAGAAAAGGGCATGACCTGGATAGTGAGGGCCCTAGATGATGGTTGCTGCTTTCTTAGCTATCGAACATTGAATGGCCTAGATAGAGTGGATGTGTGGAGGATGTTGCCTAGAATAGGTGAGTCTAGGACCAGAGAGCACAGGCTCAGAATAGACTTCCATTTAGAACAGAGATGAGGAGGAATTTCTTTAACTAGAGGGTAGCGGATCTGTGGAATTCATGGTAGCAGAGGTTGATAGGTGTTTGATTAGTCAGGGTGTCAAAGTTACAGGGAGAAGGCAGTAGAATAGGATTGAGAGGGATAATAAATCAACCACGATGGAATTATGGAGCAGACTTGATGGGCCAAATGGCCTAACTCTGCTCCTTTGTCTTATGGTCTTGTGGCAGCACTCCTTGGTAGATGTGCTCAATGGTAGGGAGGAGTTTGCCTCTGATGGACTGGGCTGTATCCATCACTTTTTGTTGGCATATCTGTTCTTGCACATTGGTGTTTCCATACCAGGCTGATATATAACCAACACATATCAAAGTTGCTGGTGAACGCAGCAGGCCAAGCAGCATCTGTAGGAAGAGGTGCAGTCGACGTTTCAGGCCTAGTCCTGACGAAGGGTCTCGGCCTGAAACGTCGACTGCACCTCTTCCTACAGATGCTGCTTGGCCTGCTGCGTTCACCAGCAACTTTGATGTGTGTTGCCTGAATTTCCAGCATCTGCAGAATTCCTGTTGTTTGATATATAACCAGTCAGGTTACTCCTCACTGCATTTATAGAACTTTGTCAAAGTTTCAGATAACATATCAAGCATGGGAAGTTCTTGTCAGGTATATGGAGCAATTTAAGGTGGGGGGGTTATATGGGAGGCAGTGTTTAAAAGGCCGGCACAACATTGTGGGCCGAAGGGCCTGTACTGTGCTGTACTATTCTATGTTCTACGTTGTCCCATCCAATCGCAGTGGGAAAAGATTGCTTGCATTTATCCCATCTATACCCCTCATAATTTTGTATACCTCTACCAAATCCCCGATGACAATTAGTAATGCCACCCTTTTTCTTTTAATCCCTCCAGCTCTAGTGTATCTAAAACAACAGAATCCCAGAACAATGAGCTGCCAGTCCTGCCACCAAATCTCACTAATGGCTACAATGTCATAATTGCACATGCTGATCCGTGCTCTAAGCTCATCCACCTGACCTACAGTACTCCTTGTAACCAAACAGAAGGAGCTCAGAACATTATTCACATCATGCTCAATCCTCACAATCTTAACACAAAGATTCTCGCTCTCTCTCTACTGACTAGTACTCCTAACCATGTTAATAGTACAAGTCGTACAAATCAATAGACTGACATTATTTACTCATTGACACTAAAGACCTACATGTCAGGTATGGCCCAATGGCACATAAGGTAGTGTGGCCACCTCTCAGCTTCAGCAAGCCAGGTTTGTTGTTGTTTGTGTGAAGTTTGCATGTTTTTCCCATGACTGTGCAGATTTCCTCCCACATCCCAAAGATATGCTAATTAGAGGGCTAACTAATCAAATATGCCCAGCGTAGGTTGAAGTCAGGTGATTGCTGTAAGACTGGGAATAGAATTAACAGGCAAAATGCTGCCTTCTTTATTGTGATAAAATAAGAAAATTTAAATAACAACTTTCTCATCATCCCATAGAGATTTACAGTAAAGAAATGTAGTTACCATAATGCAGGGAACACAGCAGGCAATATATACAGAGCAAGTTCCCATAAAGAGTAATGTAATAAAGAATAGATAATCCATCCTTTGCAGTGTTGATCGAGGGATTAATATTGGCTATGACAGCTGGGATAAGCTCTCAGATAAATACTATATTACACTTTCATGATGCGTAATACTTCAGTTCTATTTTATTTGGCGATGCTGCTTGTGGGATGGATGTTGTATTGAAACTTGAGCAGACGTCTCTTACTTTACTTTGAAATAGATCTGCAGAGTGATTTATATCCACCTCGGTCTGCCAGTATAGCACACCCTCAGTACTTCACGGTCCAGATCTTGTGTTTTAAGTGTGACTTAAAGCCTGAGTGTTACTGACTAAACCATAGCTCACACTCAATGAGGGGAGTTCCATGAAAATGGAGCACCGATCAACTCAGTAGGAAATTCAGAAATGTGGTGTGTTATTTAAATAGCATTGAGTTGGTAAGCATTCACTTACAGCGACAAGGGTGTCCCTGTTCATCTGTCGCTGAAAGCAAACATACTGTGCAGTTAAGAAGGCAAATAATATTCTAGCCAGAGGATCCGAGTATTGGTTCTTGTAAGACCACACCTGGGGTATTGTTTATAGCTTTGGTTCTGTTACCCATGCAAGTATATACTCACTATAAAGCAGTGCAATGAAAGTTCACCAGCTTGATTATTGGGATAGCAGAACTGTTATGTAAAGAGCAATTAATTCAACAATGTTTGTATACACTTGAACTTAGAAGAATGAGAGAGGACTTAATCATTTCCGTCAGGAGATGTGTCCCTTGGCTAGGATACTAGAACAAGGGATCACAGTTTCAGGTTACAGGATAAGAGATTTTGGAATGAACCAAGAAGAAACTTAATCTCTCAGAGGATGGTGAATCTGTGAGTATTGCTACCACAGAGCACAGTAGATGCCAAGTCACAGATTTTTTTTTAAGAAGGATAGATGAATTTTACATGTAAAATACATCAAGGGATATAGAGAGTGTTCGGGAAAATGGTACAATATTGAGATAGAAGGTCAGCATTGCCTAGTGGAGCAAGAAAAAAGGGCACAAACAGCTTACTCCTGTACCTGCTTCCCAATATACCTTCATCTTTGAAGTCCACCAACAGAGACGGCAAAGCCCCAGTAGGAATTAATCATTACGGCAAATTTTCACTGTTGGTGTCTATGTGTAGGTCTTTCAAACAGTCTCCTAAATTTTCTTTGGCTTTTTTAATTGCTAGGATGCTAATGGAACATCTACAGGGCATTTGAATATTATTTATTTAAATTTATTAAACAAGTGACCATAGCACACTAATCCATTATGATACCGAATATAGTTTTGAAGTCACTTACTTATATTTATTTAAAGATTCTTAAAAAAATCAAAGATTTTGGACTGAATCCATGATTAAAATTCTTATTTTGTGTGATAATTCACTTGGCCATATCACTCAAACTGGATTAACTTATGATCATTAAATAAATTGAGGAATACGTTTTAAATGGTGGCAGTTGTTTCAGTCCATGATTTTACATTCAGTGATATGAAATTAAGTTTGAATAAGAAATGGGCAAAGAAAAATACACAGCAACATCTACTCTGGTGACAAATGGCTCCCAAATTGTCAATTGTACCAAAGTTGGAAATTCTACTCTTCATATCTGAGCAAACCTCTGACAGATTAATTTGAGATTTAAACTCCAATATCTGCATCTCAATGTCCAATTTACTGCAGTGCACCTTTTCTCTTACGGATTCCCTGCAGTGTGATCACTGGCAAAATGACATAATTACAAATTGGATAACAGTTTCTATTATAAACATTAATGATGTCTGTAAAAAAAATGCAAAACAAAGTCAGAATGTGGCCATTTAGTCAGTGATTTAAAGCAACTTCTTCATGGCTGATATGTTATCCTTGACCCCTAATTCTGCTACACCTGAAGTTTGCATTTATTCTTAACTCCCGGTGAGCACCATGGGAAATCGCACTTAAAAATGACATTAAAATGGGAATTGAATTATTTATGAGTGTATAATCGAATTATTTCCATTCTCACACACTGCTTCAGTGAACAACTTTATTTATTCTATCCTTTGTATCAATTATCATTTTGGTTGATAATGATTATAGTAAAACCTGATGTTTATTAGTACAAACTAGGCAAATGTTTCATTATTATTTCATATTTCATTATTATCATTTCCATATTCTGTCTCTTTTATTTTATTTTATTTGATTTAATTTAATTTAATTTAATTCAGTTCATAGCTTGGGTTTCTTATCTGTTGCTCCACTTTTTTCCTGCTTCTTGACAGTTCCCAACTCCAGCTAATCTTCTTCTACTTGTTAGCTTTTGGTATCCCTGGACTTAATTTTTTTTTCAAGTTTTTGATATCTGAACCCTCTCCCTAACTACCACTATCCATTTAATTCTGCAAACTGCAACTCCATGGACATGACACACCCTCTATCCATTGAGGACCAGATGTTTCATTGTCTGACTTCTCCTCTGATTCTCCATTTGTGTGAGAGTTTTGAGATCCTTATTCTGGTTCTCAATTATTTTAACATTAATTCAGTGACTTCCTTATTCTCAAAGTCCAGTTGTTGCTCTTCTGAAATGATATATTTTAATCCTTATTTTCTACGTTCTTGCTCTCCCATTGGTTATTTCAAACTCCATACTTTCATCGATTGGAACGCCACAAAACAATTCGGGGTCTACTTCTTCATTCTTAAAGTTTCAAAAATTGAACAGACTTTTGTCTTTAAACTTTTACTCCAGATTTTGTTTTTACCCAAAACCTGCTTCTATTTTATTATCGAGATGGTGATGAAGGTGCAAAATGTGTCTGAACATGAAACTGTGGTTTTATCAATCCCACTTTACAAGGTAATTAAAAAAAAAATCAACCTCCTAATGTTGTAAAACAGCAGTGAAAACCTGACAAGTGCTGCTGAAGCTTTGCAAAGATCAATATTTTCATCTGGGCCACCTGAGGACACTGTTGCTGTGCATTCCTGCTTCTGTTATAAACTAACATTCTTTTCTAGGCACCACAGGTAAAATTTATACCCACTGCTCAATCCAATCCCAGCAAATTATGGAGGCAAACAGACTAATACATTTTAAAATTTCCAATAACTTGAAATATACAGTAAATAGAACAAGAAGCATGGCTAAGTAAAATCAGACTTGATTCAAGTTTTGAATGACAAGTGTAAGGTAAATTATCAGATCAACGAAAGTATAGTATAGGGCATAGTCTAATATTATTCCCAGTCCTTTCCTACTTTTTATGATACTTCTTTCATGTTGTAGGTTTATTTACAAATGATTGATAAGACAGTAATTTACTTAAGATCTTACAGCAAAAGGTGGGATTGTGCTGCTCACCATCCAGTGTTTCTGCAGAAAATTGATGGTTAGTTGCAGTGCTCAAGTCAGCTCGCTCCTGACATGTGAGTCTCGGTACTGCAATGTGAAAGTAAGGGAGAAGCTGGAGATCAAATACCAACACATTTGACTGCCTGTTCCACCTTGGCCCAGGGCAAAGCACAAATGTCCTGAGCTTCATTCAGCTCATTAGCTTTACACCTAGGATGATGGCTGAATATAGTGTAACCCATTGATTTGAATGTGATCACCTGATCACCAACCTTATTGAAAAGGTGAGTGCAGGTAAGTTTTCACTTATTTACCCTAAAGGGCTAAATGTGGTGACCAGGTCAACACAGTGCCATGCCTTAAAACCCTCCCTTCGCTGTTTCACATCTATGTACGTATTGTTAACATCAAAGGAGATAAAAATGAACAAAAATATGGGCAGCACAATGGTACTACTGTCTCACAGATCCAGTGACACAGGTTCAACCCTAGACTTGGTTGCTATCTGCCTGGAGCTTGCACATTCTCCCATGAATGGCTGCGTTCCCTCTGGGGGCACCAGTTTTCCCCCCACATCCAAAAGAGTTACTGCCTGTAACACTGTTGGCATCTAGGGCAGCAATGAAGATCCGCCATCTCTGTCAGTCCTTGGATATCTTCTCTATTGTGCCTCAGGCCTGGTTCAGAGTCTTCACTTCTGATCTTGGTGGAGTTCAGGGCCAGTAGCTTCCCCTCGGTTTTCCCATCTGTCAGTCATGCAGATCCCAGGTGGCATCTCAGGAATACTGTCGCACACAGATATAGAATTCTTCATTGCTGTTTCCGTAACAATATTTTTGACCAGTCAGGTTTGTTAACCCTGAGCTGAACCCCCAAACCTGGAGAACCTGCGGACACTCTCAGTCTGGCCTCTACCCTTTTACATGTTTGACATGGGTGACCCTATCAAGAATCAAAGCACAAGGCCCTGAACCCAGCTAACATAGTTCTCTGGGTCATTGAGGTATGTAAGCCTCCAAATTCTACGAGAAGGTTGTGGCCCTCTTGGACAACACGCTAAAGTTAATTGGTTAATTTGCCACTGTACATAGTGCGGAGAAGAGAGAATAGGAATGAGGGAAGAATAAAAATAGGATTAGTGTAATGGGTTCAGACCCACTGGGCTGAAGGGTCTGCCTGTGTTGTATGACTGTAATTAAATAATTTAGCTAACCATACTGTTATAATGAAGGACAGCGACTCCAATCCCAGTGTAATCTACTTGCCTACACTCTTAGGGCTACTGCCAGTTAACTTGCCATCTTGTACTTGATTGGAATGAGGAAGGAAACCAGATAACTCCAAAGAAATTTGGAGGTAAAAGGATAATGCCGCTGCTCTGTTTGATGCACCTCTTTACCACCCAATTTTATTCATTTTCCTTATTTTATTGCATGTTATGAATTAACAGCAGTTTATTGCATTTTTAAACAAATTTATGAGTCTCAATTTTTTAAAAATTTCAGTCCATTTGAAGCATTTCTGATTATCAAAGACAACTTACAGCAGTGAAACAGACATTTGGTAGCCCAAGATGTCATAGGCTTCAGGGCTGTTGTTGCATTGGCTATTCCTGGCATTAAACTAAGGCACTAGATACCAAATGTACTTCTGTCTGACCCCAGACATTATATAACACAATACATTTAATGATACATGTGGATAAGAGCTAGGGATCTGATCTGTACTCAGCATGTGATTTCCTTCTCCTTTCTAACTTCAGCATATGGGAGTCTAGAACATTCTAATCCAAGTTAATGTGGATAAATGTGAGGTTATCCACTTTGGTGGCAAGAACAGGAAAACAGATTATTATCTGAATGGTGGCCAAATAGGAAAAGGGGAGGTGCAACAAGACCTGGGTGTCATTGTACACCAGTCATTGAAAGTTGGCATGCAGGTACAGCAGGCGGTGAAAAAGGCGAATGGTATGCTGGTATTCATAGCAAGAGGATTCGAGTACAGGAGCAGGGAGGTTCTACTGCAGTTGTACAAGGCCTTGGTGAGACCACACCTGGAGTATTGTGTGCAGTTTTGGTCCCCTAATCTGAGGAAAGACATCCTTGCCATAGAGGGGGTACAAAGAAGGTCCACCAGATTGATTCCTGGGATGGCAGGACTTTCATATGATGAAAGACTGGATCGACTAGGCTTATACTCTCTGGAATTTAGAAGATTGAGGTGGGATCTGATTGAAACGTATAAAATTCTAAAGGGATTGGACAGGCTAGATGCAGGAAGATTGTTCCTGATGTTGGAGAAGTCCAGAACGAGGGGTCACAGTTTGAGGATAAAGGGGAAGCCTCTTAGGACCGAGATGAGGAAAAACTTCTTCACACAGAGAGTGGTGAATCTGTGGAATTCTCTGCCACAGGAAACAGTTGAGGCCAGTTCATTGGCTATATTTAAGAGGGAGTTAGATAAGGCCCTTGTGGCTAAAGGGATCAGGGGATATGGAGAGAAGGCAGGTATAGGGTTCTGAGTTGGATGATCAGCCATGATCGTAATGAATGGCGGTGCAGGCTCGAAGGGCCGAAAGGCTTACTCCTGCACCGTGGTTCTCATTGTCACTTGGCTCTATATTTTAAATTAATTCATTTCACTTAATGGGCTTTTAAATAAATTTATTGCAGTTTCAATTTAAAACTAAACTAAATTCTTTTGAACTGTTTATGTTCATTTCTGATCATTAGAGGCATTCAAAAATAGGTTAGGGGCCTTTGGTCACTCTGCTTCACAGGCAGCTACAGCTAGATGTTCCCTCCGGTGGGTTATCCAGAGCCAGAGGGCATAGCCTCAACATTCAGGGCCAACTTTTAGAACAGAAGTAAGGAGGAATTTTTTTTTTAGCCAAAGAGTGGTGAATCTGTGGAATGCTCTGCTCCAGATCGCAGTGGGAGCCAAGCCCGTGGGTTTATTTAAAACGGAAGTTGATAGATTCCTGATTGGTCAGGGCATCAAGGGATATGGTGAGAGGGCAGATGTGTGAGGTTGAAAGGGATCTGGGATCAGGCATGATGAAATGGTGGAGTGGATTCGATGAGCTGAATGGTCTAATTCTGCTCCTACGTCTTATGGTCTTATATAGAAATAGGTTTTGTATTGCCCGAGACTGTCCATTTTCAAAATTAAAAATGCTTCAAAATGTTTTCGCTGTGATTTGGATTGTATTTGATCAGGACTCTCACTTACACTCACTGCCTGTACTACAGTATTTCCACATTTGCAGTTCGTTTTTTTGTTTGCACCTCCCCACTAAGCTGCCAAACACTCCTGATATGATAACCCCTTCATTGCCAGAATCATCCTCATGAACCTCCTCTGGACTCTCTCCAATGACAATATATCCCTTCTGAGACACAAAATAATGCAGATGCAGTCCTGATGAAGGGTCCCGGCCCGAAACGTCGACCGATCTTTCCCATGGATGCTGCCCGACCTGCTGAGTTCCTCCAGCGTGTTGTGAGTATCCCTTCTGAGATAAGGGGCCCAAACTGTTAACAATACTCCAAATACAGCCTGACTACTGTCTTATAAAGCTTCAGCATTATCTTCTTGTTTTTATATTCTATCCCCCTTGAAATAAACGCCAACATTGCATTGGTCTTCTTTAACGCAGACTCAACCGGTGAATTAACCTTCTGGGAGTCTTGCCTGAGGGCTCCTACATCTCTCTACACCTCTGAAGTCTGAATTTTCTCCTCATCTTGATAATAGTCTGCACTATTTCTCCTCATTTTGATAATAGTCTGCACTATTGTTTCTTTTACCAAAACACATTATCATACATTTTCCAACACTGTATTCCATCTGCAACTTTTTTGCCTATTCTTCCAATTTGTCTAAGTCCTGCTGCAATCGTATCACTTCCTCAGCACTACCTACCCCTCCACCTGTCTTTGTATCTTCAGCAAACTTTTCCACAAAGCCATCAATTCCATTATCCAAATCATTCACAAACAATGTGAGACGTAGTAGTCTCAATACTGACCCCTGAGGAACACCACTAGTCATGGGCAGCCACCCAGAAAAGGCTCCTTTTATTCCCACTTGTTGCTTCCTGTCTGTCAGCCATTCCTTCATCCATGCCAGTTTCTTTCCTATAATACCACAGGATTTTATCTTGTTAAGCAGCCTCACGTGTGACACCTTATCAAAGGCCTTCTAAAAATCTAACTAAATGACATCCACTGCCTCTCCTTTGTCCACCCTGCTTGTTACTTCCTTGAAGAACTCTAACAGATTTGTCAGACAAGATTTCCCTTTACAGAAACCATGCTGATTGTGACTTATTTTATCATTAGTATCTGAGTACCTCAAAACATTATCCTTAATAATAGACTCCAACACTTTCCCAACCACTGAGGTTAGGCTAACTGGCCTACAATTTCCTCTCTTTTCTCTTCCTCCCTTCTTAAAAGTGGCATGACATTCGCAATTTTCCAGTCCTCTGGGACCATGACAGAATTAAGTGATTCTTGAAAGATCACGACCAGTGCATCTCTTATCTCTTCAGCAAACTTTTTCAGGATTCTGGGATGTAGTCCTTCTGGACCAGGCGACTTATCCGCCTGGTGACCTTTGAGCTTGCCGAGTACTTTTTCCTTTGTAATAGCAACAGCACTCACTCCTGCTCCCTGACACTCACAGACCTCTAGCGTACGGCTAGTGTCTTCCACTCTAAAGACTGAAGCAAAGTGCTCATTAAGTTCACCTGCATTTCTTTGTCCCCACCAGCATCATTTCCAGTGGCCCGATATCAACTCTCAACTCCCTTTTACTCTTCATATAACTGAAAAGACTTTTAGTATACTGCTTTATATTACTGGCCAGTTTGCCCTCATACTTCATCTTTTCCCTTCTTATGGCTTTCTAGTTGCCTTTTATTGGATTTTAAAAGCTACCAAATCATCCAACTTCCCACTCACGTTTGCTACCTTATATGCCCTTTTCTTGGCTTTTGCGCAGTCCCTAACTTCCCTTGTCAGCTGTGGTTGCCTAGACTTGTCATTTGAGAACAACTTCTTATTCTGTGTGACATATCTATCCGGCGCCTTGTGAACTGTTTCCAGAAATTTGAGCCACTTCTGCTCTGCCGCTATCTCACCAGCATCCCCCTCCAATCCACTTGGGCAAGCTCCTCTCTCATGCCTCTGTAATTCCCTTAATTCCATTGCAATACTGATACATGTGACTTCGGCTTCTCCCTCTCAAATTGCAGTATGAATTCAATTATATTATGATAAATCTGTCTATTTCTATATAGCAGATTCCAGTTAATCGGGACACATCGAGACATTTTGGTGCAATTAAGTGGATGCCACAATTAGCCAAAGCTTTATAGAAACATAGAAAATAGGTGCAGGAGTAGGCCATTCGGCCCTTCGAGCCTGCACCGCCATTTATTATGATCATGGCTGATCATCCAACTCAGAACACCGCCCCAGCCTTCCCTCCATACCCCCTGACCCCCGTAGCCACAAGGGCTATATCTAACTCCCTCTTAAATATAGCCAATGAACTGGCCTCAACTGTTTCCTGTGGCAGAGAATTCCACAGATTCACCACTGTCTGTGTGAAGAAGTTTTTCCTAATCTCGGTCCTAAAAGGCTTCCCCTCTATCCTCAAACTGTGACCCCTCGTTCTTTATGGAAATAATTTAAGATATAAAAGACAAACTGATTAATAAATTATGCATTTAATTGAAACAGAGAACAGATTAGAACACTACCAACACTACTGATGGTTGTCCATCGTATCCAGCGATGACAAGAAAGCTGTGTGGAGAGCTTTAGAAGTGTAAAAGCCATTGCTCTGGGGCAGTTCCACTCTTTTGACCTCAGAAGTCTGGGTCCGGTGGTATGAGTAGATGTTACAACTGGGGTCTTCCCTGCTTGCAGTGGTTGACCATGACTTCTGTTGTGGCTCGTCATGCCCTTTGCTCTCCACTGAGCATTGCAGAGCTGCCTTCCTTGCCTTTGTACTCACTGTAGATCTCATCGGCCCAGTCCATCAGAGTTAACTTTGCATGCTAGGATAGGGATGTCCATATCTCACTGGGATGCGAGTCTTGCCAGGTATCCTCACTTGATTTAGCCCACTTGTCAAAGTGGTGTACCACCAATATCAGTGACAAAGATGACTGTTTTTTGAACACAAACACATGTGACTGACACTATTTAAAAACCATTTGCTCCAGGCATGGTGTAGTGCCTAATGGCCACACAAGTGCATATGACTTACACTACTTAGAATCTGCTCGGCAAGTGTCCTGCCCTAATAAACAGCATGGTGTTCCAAATAAATGAAGGGAATCACAGCAATCTTATTGATTTGTTTTTGTTCTTTAAGAGTTGTCTCAAATAAGCAGCTACCCCGATTAACTGTTGGCCCAATTAACCAAGATCCACTGAATTGGTTATCTGTTAAGTTTTCATAATAGGGTAGAAAGTCATTATTTATTGCTTTAGCCTCAGGCAAGATTTTTATGTTCTTTTTTTAATCTTTTTTTCACAAAATCCATGGAAAGAGGGAAATGGCAAGGAGAGCAAACAATATCATACCAAAGGTATAAATTGCTGGGAAAACATTGAAGATCAAACAGCAACCATCAACAACAAAGACCGACACAATGCATTTGATGTGTCAGTAATTTTGTAACAGTGGTAATTGGAAAATAAGCACATCCTTGTATAGAATTGATCAACAGAGAGAGGGAAGAACAAAGTGAAATCATAAACCATACAATTTGATTTTTGCAATGGAGAGAAGCTGGCAAACAATTTAAAAATACCTTGAGCTTCATAAACTGAATGTGAATGATGTTTTCATACAATCTCTACAAGATAATATGAAAGCTATTGAACGCCAAAAGAATACAGTAATAACGTAATCATGGTTACAAATCATGGGGTGATAAGCTCTTACCTTGGGCACATGGGACATCACTGGTATTTGCTTCAAGGAATGGATCCTTTGCAGCAAATGACAAATCCAAAAACAAATTTATCAGACATGACATCCCACTTGGATGATCTGGAAAAAAAAATCTTCTTAGCATCTAGTCTTGACATATTCACTCCAGTGCCACATATACCTGTAGACATCAGGTGTTACAGTCCACGCATCACTCCAACTGAAAAGCTACTTGAAAACTGAAAATAATGATAATATGAAATAAATAAGAAAAGCTCATGTAATGACTCTGTAGTCTTTACTGTCTTGAATTACATGCATTACTTATGCTGCTTCTGATGTTAATCCTTATAATTCTAAAACAAAACTTGGGGGGAAACTCAATGGACAAGGGTGCTGTCCACTAAATATCTTCTTCATTTCCTTTCCATTAACTGTAATTGTGCTGGCCCATTCACTATCGCATGTATCGTGCCCGTGTCAAATTTGATTATTATTTCCTTAATATCAGGAGCATATTGATTATACTTCTTTGTGTATTTATCATGTTTTGCAGATTGATAAATGAAAATTATTTTCTGTCACATAATTCAAAAAGCTAAGTCATCTTTAATTACAAGTGTACGTTCACCTGCTTATTCACTCTCACACAATCATATTAATGAACTCAATAAACCTTCACATTCAGCCATAATGACATTCATGATAAAATTCACAACTGCCTTCAATGTGCCTACACAGTCTTTGACCAAGGAAAAGGATATATCAAAACCTCAGACCTTCCACATAACTTGGGACTTGGAGCGAGAGCGGGAGAGTTTAAAGGAGGTGAACCTCATCGCTTGTTTGTGAGTTTCCCTTTACAGGTCATTAAAGGGGGCAAGTCAACTAATAGTAGTGAATAGGTATTTAATTAATTAGCTAATTATCAGTAACTAATAAAAATAAGCTTGGGTCAAGTAGAGTGATCATTGTGAAAGTGGACCAGTGTAGGAGTGAGGAGGCTTTGGCTCAACAGGCTTCAGTGTGAAGAGGGCAGGTAAGTGGCTTGGTGCTCAGAGTAAGAACAAGGTATTAGAAAGGAAAATTTCATTGATTGATCAATTGGAGGGCACCTTAATCCAATAAAGAGAGGTTAAGGTGATGAATATTTCTCCTTGATGTTGACTGAGGGGGCAACTCTGGTTGTTCAAGAGTTAAGGGAAATAAGTAGAGATGTTTCGGAGGATATATTTGCAGACTTACAGAACATTAAGGAGGATAAATCCCTAGGGCCTGCCTGAGTACATCCTTGGACTTTGTGGAGGCTTCGGAGGATTGTGGAGGCCTGTGTGGAGACATTAGCCATTGGTGAAGGTTTTGTAGTTTGGAAGGTGGTGAATACAAGGACAAGCCAGGGGACAACAGACTGGCCGACCTGACATCAGTAGTGGGGAAGTTAGTGGGACAGAATCTACCAGTGTCTGGAGAAATAGAGTCTGGTTAGGAGGAGTCTGCATGGCCTTGTGTGGGAAGTCATGCTTGGTGAACCTTTTAGGGTTTTTGTTAAGAAGTATCCAAAAAAAGTAGATAAGGATAGGACAGTATATATCGTCTGTTTGGACTTTGGCAAGGCATTTGACAAGGACCCATATGGTAGGATGCTCTGGAAGATTAGGTCCCATGGAATTCAAGGAGAACTAGCTACCTGGGTTCAAAATTCTTTTGGAGGTAGGAAGCAGTGGGTGGTGGTTGAAGGTTGTTCCTCAGAATGGAGGTTTGTGACTAGTGGTATGCCACAGGAGTTGGTGTTGGAACTCTTGCTATTAATTACTTGTATAAATGATTTGGATGTGAATGCACAAAACTTGATCAGTAAATTTGCAGAGGACAGAAAATTAAGAGATGTTGATAATGACAAAGGTTATTGTAGATTGTACGGGAACCTTGATTGCTTACGGAAGTAGGCTGATGAGTGGCCAATGGATATGAATACAGATAAGAGGGAGGTGTTGCATTTTGGAAAGTCAAACTGACATAGGACTTTTATACTATGAATGGTACTATGAAGGGCACCAGAGAGTATTATGGAATGGAGACTTAGAAGTATGAGGGCATAATTAATAGAAGGGGGTGTCAGAGAGATAGTAGTGAAAAATGCACTTGGCACACTCTCAGGGCAATGAGAATTATGTTGTAGTTGTTGGTGAGGCTGCAGTTGGAGTACTGTGTAAAGGCAATATCCCGTTACAGGAAAACTGCAGTTAATCTGAAAAGAGTGAAGAAAAGATTTATGGATGTTGCCAGGACCAGAAGGCTCTGAGTTACAAGGAAATGTGGCTCAACTTGGTCTTTAATCTTTGGAATATAAGAAAATGAGGGGTGACCTTATATAATGGCTTAAAATTATGAGGCATACATGGGGTGAATAGCAGGAGTCTTTTCCCCAGGGTAGGGAAGACCAAAACTAACGGATCAGAGGGGAAAAGTTTAAAAAGAACCTGAGGGTCAACTTTTTCATGCAGGTAGTCAGAATCAGATATAATATCACCAAAATTTGTTAACTTTATGGCAGCAGAACAAGGAAATACATGATAAATAAATAGAGAAAAAAACTGAGTTACATTAAGTATATATATGTCTTTTAAATAGTTAAGTTAAATTTGGTGCGAAATAACAAATAAAAAAAGTAGTGAGGTAGTGTTCACGGGTTCAATGTCCATTTAGAAATCAGACGACAGAGGGGAAGAAGGTGGTTCTGAATTGCTGGGCGCTGAATATATGTAACTAGCTGCCAGAAGTGGTTGATGCAGGCACAATAGTATCACTAAGAAGCCCTTGATGGGTACATGGAGGGGTAGGGCTTAAAGGGATATGCGCCAAACACAGGAAATTAAGACTAACTGGGTGGGAACTTTGGTTTGCATGGACTCGTTGGACTGAAGGACCTCTATAAGTGTTGTATTGCTCTATCATTTGAAGGTTCCTTTTATTGTCAAAGTGCACATGTACAATACAACTGGTATTTGTCTTCTCCAAATAGGCATGAAATACAGAAAGACCATGGGAGTAGATGAAAAAGATATCAACTCTTCCCCCCCGGCATGAAAAAGAAATGAAACTTGCAGATTCCATAATCCCCCACCACCGCCTCTGCAGAAAAAATTAGCGACGATAGCAACCTCTAACCATCTCACCCGCAGAAAAAAAAGTGACAGTAACAATCCCCAATTCTTTCACTTGTGGAAGAAAAGACATCAACAATAACAATCCCCGACCCATATAACTCACGGACTTTCAGTCTCCTACTGAGACCTAGGAGGCACCTAAAGGCATGGAAGGAGACCACAAAAGCTGTTTCTGCACTATTCTCCAAATCCACTGGAAACACAGGTAAACGAATGGCCACCACGGTAATGTAGCTAGGGGCATCTGAGTTCAGAGTTCAATTCCATTTGTATGGAGTCTCTGTCCGTCCTCCCTGTGGAATGTGTGGGTTTTCCCCAGGTGCTCTGGTTTCCTCCCACAGTCCAAAGGTGTACTAGTTAGGTTAATTGGTCATTGTAAATTGATCCATAATTAGGTTGGGGTAAATTGGGACTATCAGGGGGTTACGGGGGCAGTGTGATTTGAACGGCAGGAAGAGCTACTCTGTCCCGTATCGCTAAATAAATAGATAGATAGATAAATGTCAGTGACATCTTCCAGATAAAGATTCCCAGTACTCAGGTTGCAATCGCACTCAGTCAGCTCCAGGCATAAGCCATGCTTTTCACTTATCCAGCAACAGAATGCCAAAGCAGACCCTGTTCTGAACTTTGTCATGCGATTGGGTTACCAAGGGTGGCAAGGAAAAAATGAATGTCTTCAAAGTCTCCTTAAAACAAATCCAACATTCCCACTGACTTGTAGGATTCCTTGCCACATGCCTGTTCCAAGAGAAGAAGGAGCAGTCAGAAGTATAAAGGGCATACCTTATGACAAATTGCCATTAACCCATTTTATCATCTGTGGAAGAGTCTGCTCATGTCTCATTGGTCACCTTATAACACAAGAACGAGAAGCAAGTCACCCTTGATCCTGAGTGACCACCTAGGAAAGGACAGATGACATTGTTAGCTATCATTGTTATCAGTCAAGGCTTTTTTGACAAGAGTCAAAGTTGTTGAGCATAGAAACTGGACCTTCAGCCCATATTTATTCATTGTAAGATGTCCTCTATGCTAATTTCATTTGCTGGCACTAAGCTTGCATCTCTCCATTCCAGTTCAATCCAAGTACCTGTATAAATATTTTATAAACCCTGTAATTGTGCCTGCTTCCACCACTTCTTCTGACAGTTAATTTCATATAACCTCCACTCTTTGAAAAACTTGTCCCTCAGATTGTTAACATTCTACTATCTCTCCCTCTGGAATTCTTTTAAAGCCTGAATGTGCTAATGCCAGCAAGCTGTGAAACATTGCTGCACACTGCATTTTAATATTAGCTGATTTAAAAAAATTCATGTGATGAATGATATTTTTAACGACGAATAGAAAAACAGTAGTTTCTGCTATAAATGAATATGAAAAATGCAGATTTTGGAAATAAAACCCTTTAAGTGTACATATTCATGATTTAGCTTGGGTAAATAATTTAGCTTAGTAGGAATCCTTTCTCTATGATTGAGGTGTCTAAGAACATAGGACATGGGTTTAGGTTGAGGAGTATGAGTTTTAGAAGGGACCTGGGGCATCTTTTCAGCCGGGGTGTGGCTGCAATTTAGAATGCACTACCTGAGAAGCTGATTGAAGCAGGCAGTCTCCCAACATCTCAACCATCCCGCAATACTGGACAGTGAGCCGTTTTGCAGTAGCAACTCTACAGTACTCTTTCACATATGTATTTTGTTTTATAGATGACAAAAATAGCCCTGGCAAGTCCTTTTCTGAGATCAATCCAATTATCACATGGTTGGTTGTAGGCTTACTAGGTGAAATCTAGGTGTTTTCTTGTTTGTATGATTTGAATTCACAGATACTTTATTAGCTGTGATTTCTCTGAACTATCTGAAAAAGTTAAGTAAATATAATCACCTGCATGTGTAGAAAGGAGCAGGGGAGCATTTAAAGATTTGGCTTTATGGAGGCAGGGGGTGATTCACAGAGCCTGCTCTTGCAATGAAAAGAAAAAAAAGGTGGCTGGTCTAGTCAAGTCTATCCCACGGCAATAAAAATAAAGTGCTAGTTCTTGGGCTTGACTGCTTTTCTCTATTCTCCCAAGTCTCCGCATTTTAATATCAAGAATTCATTATCCGCAGTATTTTTCTTTCTTTCTGTTTCCAGCTGCAACATTATGCAATATGTGCCTACAAGTACCAGGTCGCATTTCGTACAAGCATGCGCGCTGACACTCCCCAGGCTGCCTTCGTCGAAAGCCCGGGCACTGGGGCTCGCGCCGCAGCATCTCGCGACCAGTCATTCAGTGGTGGCGCGGCAGCGGAGCGCGCAGCACAACCATGCCCCGCGCTGACCGGCACAAGAAATAATTTGTGGGGCGGAACAAATACCTATATATACAAGGAAAACTATTTCTATTTGTACTATTATCCAATAAAAATGACTAAGAACGCAGAAGGCTCGCGGGAGGACCTGTCAAAAATTGCGGACGAAGAGCTGATGAAGTGGAGTAAGGAGGAGCTGGTGAGGAGACTTCGGAGATCTGATGCCGAAAAGATGACGGTCATGATCGATCACAGCAACCTGATCAAAGAAGTGAACCGGCGGTTGCAGGTGCACCTGACTGAGATTCGGGGGCTGAAAGACATCAACCAGAAGCTGCAGGAGGACAACCAAGAGCTCAGGGACCTCTGCTGCTTCCTGGACGATGACCGGCAGAAAGGCAAGAAGGTGTCGCGGGAGTGGCAGCGGCTGGGCAGGTACACTGCGGGAGTGATGCGCAAAGAAGTTACCTTGTACCTGCAGAAAATGAAGGAGCTGGAGGCCAAACAAGACGAGGTGGTGAGAGAGAACTTGGAGCTGAAGGAGATGTGCCTGCTGCTGGACGAGGAGAGGGGTGTGGGCAGCCGTTGCTCTATAGACAGTCAGTCCAGTCTGCTGCACCTGAGCGCCACAAGTGGTTCAAGAGATGTGGGCGATGGGAGTAGTACCTCCAGCACGGGCAGCACCGACAGCCCCGAGCACCACAGCCAGCTGGCAGGGGGCAGCCCCGAGCATCTCCAGAAGCACCGGGCACCCGGCGGGGGCAGCCCCGAGCACCTGCAAAAGCATCGAGGAGGAGGTAGCCCCGAGCACCAGAAGCACAGCCTGAACACCGGCAGCCCAGAGCTCCTGCCCAAGCACATGAGCAGCAGCGCCGAGCACCTCCCCAAGCACATGATCAGCTCGAGCCCCGAGCACCCAAAGCACATGATGATTGGCACCCCGACTCCGGAGCATCTGCAGCAGCACCGGGGTGCTAGCCCCGAGCGCCTTAAACAACACTACGGAGGCAATTCTGAGCACTTTAAACACCTGGGCAGCAGCAGCAGGGAAGGAACTCTGCGGAGGCCATCGGCAGCAGCAGCAGACGAGCTTTCGCCTCATCACAGAAGTATATACAATGGGATGAATGGTGGGTTGGTAGACCTACTGAAACCACAGGTGTTTTTGCAGAGACTACAGGCACATAGCCACAATATCTGATTCACTTGGGGTTTAGTATATTGATTTCAGTGCATTAATAGAATGCGTTTGGCCACATGCGCCAATAACGCATGTGTTTAATAACTGCACGAAGGTTACTGATGCATGTTTATTTGCTTGCGCATCATATCTTTTATAGTGTAATACCCATACATTGTTAATTTAAAAACGAGTAGGTAGACCATTCTGCGGGTTTTATTGTAACACCACAATTAATGCATGAAATCAATGCATTTGCATTAAAACATTTAAGAAATCCTAATTCCTATTAAAACCAAAAATACAATATGTTTTTAGGCAGCAACTTAAATATATAAAAGAATAGGTGCTTTTTGTTGGTGATAAGCTGTGAGATTTCTATTTAAATTTTAACTGCAGTCTTTTGGTACACAATAAGTGACAGCCACTTATTTTTCCATCTAAATAAGTAATTTTAATTGCATAGCGAATTTATACTCCTCATGTGCCACAGTGCAATAGCAGTGCATACGTTGTTTAAATCTATTAATGTACCAGTTTTACTGATAAATGCATTTTAATCTTTCCGTTGTCAACATTAAATAACAAACAGTCCATCTTCAGCAGAAATATCCTAATTGTGGGTGTTTGGACCTTTGGTGCTCTGTATGGTGCATAATTAAAATCTATCAGGATTTCGAAAAATATCACATTGCTTTTCCAATAATAAAAGCCAGTTATTGGATTACGTGCAATTAGCTGAATTGTAGATCATTTAAGTAATATAGATTTTATTCTTTGAACTGGTTTGTGCCTTCCTGCTTAAAAATATATAAAACAAACCATCATCATTATTGCCATAAATATCTGTTTCATATCATAAGCTGTTTCATATCAAATGTACAAATTGTAATATAAAATCTTTTTTTTAGTTGTAAATGCGTTTCATAGACTTTCATTTAAAATGGATTTCGTAATTAACAGGAATTAAAGGAGGAATCTCCTTTTAAAAATTCCAAAGGCATCTACATTCTTGTGTCAGGTAAATGAAATTTAAAGAATGTACTTGCCAGATAGTAAGGCTCCAAAGCAAACTTTATTCCAGGCTCAATATTGTACTGTTTCTTTGAAAAGGCAATGCTAGACTTTATTGATATGCCTTTCAGTTTGTTAATTAATGGAACATAATTCTTATAATCTGTATTTTCCAGATGATTAATTTTTGTTACAGTGATTTTCTGATTTGAAGGATGACATGAAAGGAACTGCAACATTTAATACCAGTGTGTAGCTGAAAGATCATGATTGTAAAGCAGTGCAAAAAATGGTGTTAAGTGTGTTGTGGCTATTTTCTGGTGGACTTACTGTAAATATTGATCCAATCTTGGTTTCAAATGAAATTTGGGTTGCTTACAGAAGATTATTAATTCAGTTCCAAAACTCTAAATTTGATGGCCTAAGCAGGACCTTGATTGCTTTTAGTATATCTTTGCGGCACAGTCATCTTGTGCAGTTCTAAAATAGTTGAGATGTGTCCTGAAACTGTGTGGCCAGTTAAATTCTGGTTTTATTGACTGCAGGTTTAGAGATGATTAATTTGGCTAATAACTAATGGGGACTTCACACTGGCAACAAATATCTTTTAAGAATAAGTTCAAACCATGCTCTGCATTGTTGACTCGTGTCCGGTTAGTAGTTCTTTACACTGGTGCTGATGTCTTCAGATGGCTGAAATAACATGCAAAAATTGCATAAACTAAATAAATGCTGCTCAGTGTTTGATTGGTATTTAATTGGGTTTGAATATTTCTCCTTTTAAGAATTGTCTTTAAAACCAATCCAAACCCTGATAGTTTAAAGCTTCCAATGCATATTTTGGTTGATTCCAGAAAGATGTTAACCCACAGCATATAAATGTCCAGTTTAAAAATTAAGCAAAGATGAAAAAGAGATGATTGCACAATGTTAGAATTAAGGCATATTATTGTGAGCATTATTGTTGAATCTCTTTGTAATTTTACTTGTTGGTGATTTATTTTGATGCTGACTTGGTGTGATACAGCAAAAATATTGTCAATTCTTATGTAGCAGTTTTTAGCACAGAACCATGAAAATAACTTCTTAAGTTATTGAGGTGGAATGTCTAGAATAAATCAAATTGGAACTAAATGATGACTGTAGTGAAATATGTGCAATCCTCTTTGGCTCTAGCTAGATCCTTTATTCCCAACACATGGATGAGTAATTGGAGAGACACACAAGGCTGATTGGGATGGGATTTAGGGGTTAATTGGCTGTTGTTGTAATTGCCAATGCACAACTGGTATGAACTGCAATACTTTTTAAAGCCAAGATATAAGTGAAAGAATTGGAGATCTGGGAACTCCTAAGTCAAGCTGATCAAAAGCCGTGTGCAGTAGCTGTCACCATGAAGGACTTTAGGTTTGAAGAGTTCAAAATGAAATTCAGTGCCTGATCATTTTGTTTTCTAAATCCACTCCCTTTCTTTCCTCTATTGGTCTGTACATTTTTTTCATGTTACATTTTTTTTGTACACTTCTCTTTGGATAACTAATATTGTAGTTGTTCCTAAGGTCCTTTATAGTGGTACATTCCACATTGTATCAAGACAATGCAGAAAACCTTAATTCGCCTTTGTTTCTATAAAAGTATTTGCATTTATTTATTGCCTATCATGTATTTTGGGTCATTGAGAAGTGAAGTAAATTTTTTGAAATTTATTCCCTCTGTAATATTGGAAATATGAAAGCCAATATAAGCATGGCAATCTCCCACGAGTAGTAGTATTAGTAATCAAGTGGTTTGTTTTTGTGATGTTGAATGAGGAATAAATTTTAGGCAGTAGGTCTGATCACTTGCCTCGTCCTGATCTTTTCCATCCACTTGAGAGAGCAGACCTTTCATTTGAAGGGTGGCACTACGGAAAGGGAAACAGTTTTTAAAAAGAGAGGATTTGTATTTATAATTAGATAAGGGTTCAGAAGTATTTTTAAAAATTATCTTGAGTCCATATGTGTGACAAGGAGATAGTTCCAATAAACCTACTTAACTTTCTGCTACATGGCCCTGGAATTCATTGTGGGAATAAAGTCTGTAATCCTTTTGGGGAAAAATCATCTTTATTCAACAAAGAATTACAAGGAGGAATTCATAGCATGGTATTAAAGTAGTTTCAAATTCTAGCAGACTTTTATGTTTAAATTTGAAAACTTCATCTTATGGGAATCACAATAAAAATGACAGAAATATTATGAGGATTCAGAAATAATTTCCACATTAAGATTAAAATTGAATTTACCAGTTATTTATTTTTGGAACTTACTACCTAATTAATATGTGAACATGTATGTACCAAATGTGTTGGGTGTGTAGATATACGTAATAATCCCCTTTCAATTTTGACAAGCTGATAGATAATTTTTCTAAGTTTTAAAATTTTTAAATCCATACAGGGCAAATGTTGGGTATCCAGAAGCTGCTAATACCACTTGCTTCATTGTTTGGATTACTGTAATCTTAGTAGTTTTTCTTGAAGCCATAAACAAACTTCTTTAATGTAAAAATATTTTTATTTTGGTGACCTTGTTTAATTTTAGTGGTAGCCCTTGATTCCCACATGTATGAAGTGCAACATGAGGTAAACGATTTGTTACCATTTTCAGTTCCCTTTTATTTAACGGAGGGTGATAATATTTGAGCAAATAGCACTTTACAGGTTTTGCAAGAGTAATAATAAAACACTTATAAGAGCTAAGTAGAAGTACAGGTAAAGTAAATCAAAAATGTACCAGGAGCTGCTAACATACTTTCTGGCTCATTATTGATGTGTTCCATTTCAGAAATATTTAAGTTTGTATTGATGAGTTCTGTCTGTATCAACGGTTGTCTAAATACTGTATCTCATTGTTCATTACAACAGAATCTCCAAAAATATATCTGTCCAGTGTGAAATATAAGTAAATGTCCTTATCTGATAATCAGCTTGGTGGTGTGTTGACTGCAGTTATTCTGTTCAAGTCTAATTCTCTGCCTTCTCTTGAACTGTAGTGTTTTGTCTTCTTTGCTTTTCCAAGACATTTCTGTCTTTCAAGCCTTCATTTTAGTGTTTGGCGTGCTGGTCATATCAATGGTTTTAAATTAGGAAAAATCTTTAAGGATTGTCTATTTTGCTCCAGTTTTTTGTCTTCAAAACAAAAAGGCATTGATTGTTGGGATATGTTTGTATATGTATGTGAGAGCCTGGCAATGACTGCTATCATCAATCAGTTTGCATATGATTTAACTGAAAGGCCGTACAAATGCACATCTCAGAAGGGGTCACTATATTGTGATTAGAAGTTTGAATGTTGGGTTACTTTTCTTGTTTTCCCTTGCTGAAGAGCATTGAATCCTGTTGTAGTGATGCTACTTTTGCCTGGTGGAAATATGATCCTTCAACAAATAGTGTGGATTACTCCTTTTCTCTTAGTCTTTTATGGCTTACTTTGTAGTGAATTAAACATTCAAGTACGTTGTGTCAGAAGATGTCTTTTCCTCTCCTTTTTAAAATTACACTTTTTATAATAGTTACTTGCATTCTAAAACTGCAGAGGTGAGTTTCATTAGATATTTTACCTTGGTGGTTATGCCCTATTTTTGTGTACCTCCAAACTGGATTTCCTAGTGAGTATTTCCTGCATCTCCCTCTTCTTACCACCTTCGGGAGAGTTGCTTTCTGACTGTGTCATGATTTTGTAGGCATTATTTGACTTCATTACTTTGACCAAGTTGGCTAATTATCATGTCTGAGCCCATACTATGTCAGTCAATAAAGACATAACTAGTGAGATAGATCCTAATCTTAGCTGACACCTACAGCTATACTGAAAGCAGTTGTTGCTGGATTGTGCTTGTGATTGGAGATTCGCTTACTTTTTTCTAGCACTGTTTGGATGCACAGGTTACAATCACCTGAGTTGTTTAGCCTTTCACTAGTTTAATAGATGATTAGAGGAGCTGTTTATTACATGTTTTAGTCCAGTGATGTAAATTCTTGAACAAAGATTATGGTTTTATCAAAAAGAAAGCTTATTTCATTGAAATCTATACAGATTCTCATAAAGTTGTATTTTTAACCTTTGAATTTTTAAGCTTTGTGTTTTTCATAAAATAGGATGGGGCATGGGTCGGTTGAAGAAAATTATCAAAAATTACAAAAGGATCTTGATCAGCTAGTAAGTGAGTTGAGGAGTAGCAAATGGTATTCAAGCCAGATAAGTGAGGGGTTTTGCATTTTGGGAAGTCAAACCAGGGTAGAAATTTCAGTGTGAGCGGTAGGATCTTGGGAGTTTTGTGGAGCAGAGGGGCCTAGGAATTCCCTGAAAGCACTATCATATGTAGACAGGGTGGCAAAGAAGGCATTTGACATGCTGGTCTTCATTCAGAGAATTGAGTATAGGAACGAAACACAACCTACTGGAGAAACTCAGCTGGAAGAGCACCATTGGTGGGAGAAAAGAAATCATCGATGGTTTCTTCCCCCCCCCCCCCCCCCCACCGCTGCTCGACCCATTGAATTTCTCCAACAGACTGTGTACTGCTTCAGGTTCTGGCATCTGCAGTCTCTTGTGCCTCCATTGAGTATTGAACATTGTGTTGCAGTTTTATGAGCCTGGTGAGGTCACACCTGGAATATTATGTACAGTTATAGTTGTGCTGTTATAGAAAATGAACTAGAAAGAGTGCAAGAAAGATGGGGGTGACCCTGTAGAAGAGTACAACATGAGGGGTGTAGATTGAGTGAATGTATACAGTTATTTTCCCAAGGAAAGGGAATAAAAAATCTAGGGGGCAAAGACTTGAGGTGAGAAGGGAAATGTTTAAAAGGGACCTGACGGTCAATTTCTTCATGCAGATGGTGTGCGTCTATGGAATAAGCTGTCATAGGAGGTTGTTATTTAGAAGATATTCTGATAGGTAGATGGATAGGAAAGGTTAGAGGGATATGAGCTAATGGGACTGACTGAGATGAGTGTCGTTTGCCATGAATAAGTTGGGCCAAAGGGTCTGTTGCTATGCTCTATTACTTTGACTCAATAATAAGATGATTCAGAGTGCATTTACCATGGTAGTCCTGATAAGTGGAAGATCAAAAAGGTTGTAATGAAGGGCAATAGGTGACAAATGAAGGATCAATCATTGATTGTGTTATATAGGGTTATTATTTCCTGTCTACCAATGAGAGAAATATTTCAGGGAAACCTCTGCAGAGTTTATGAATGATAGCAAATCAGCTGTATTATGGTGTAGCATTCCTTTAAATTCTGCAGCTTAGATCAAAGTTGTATTGTAAATTGTCCCATTTTTGAATTTTGATTGATGTATTTTGTATATATTCTCAGTTCATGAAACCAATTTTTTTGCGGAGGTAGTTTTTTTGCATAAGCTTTATTGCAGACTTCTCAGCAGACAACATTTCATAGGTGCAATATGGGCTTATGTCACAAATATGATCTAAAGCAAAATTGGATGGAAATAACAGTGCAAGCTCTGAATACTCATCTCAAAGGATACCGAAATTGGATGGAACAAGGGGACAATTTGTTTTTGTTGTTCCTGTGTCTGGTTACTTTGACATCAATGGGAAAGCTAGGATAGGAGTCAAAGGAGTGAACGTAATGTTCTTCTATTAATTGAGCCCTTCATTGAAAAGAAGACCTCTTGCTAGTAATGCTGGCAACACACTCAAGATAGTAGAGGAACTCAGCAGGTCAGGCATCACCTATGAAAATAAATAAACAGTCGACATCTTGGGCCAAGACCTTTCATCGAGACTGGGAAGCAAGGGAGAAGATGCCAGAATAAGAAGGCAGGGGGAGGGGAAAGAGGACAAGCTAGAAGGTAATAGGTGAAGCCAGGTGGGTGGGAGAGGAGGGATGAAGTAAGAAACTTGGAGGTGCTAAGTGGAATAGGCAAAGGACTGGTGAAGAAGGAACCTGATAGGATAGGAGAGTGTATTATGGGAGAAAGGGAATGAGGAAAAGCACTAGGTCGTAAACAGGTGAGGAGAGGAGGCAAGGGGTCAGAGTGGAGAATTGAAGAAGAGGGAAAGGGAAAAGAAAATCCCGGGAAGTTGGAGAAGTCGATGTTTATGCCACCAGATTGGAGGTCTGTTGCTCAGAATATGAGGTGTTGCTGCTCTAACCGGAGAGTGGCCTCATCATGGCAGAAGAGGGGGCCATGGACTGACATGTTGGAATGGGTATGAGGATAGGAATTGAAATGGATGGCCACTGGGAAATTCTGCTTTTTGCAGATGGAGTTGCTCAACAACGTGGTTCACCAATCCCTGTCATGTCTCAGCAATGTAGAGGAGGCTGCATCAAGAGGACCGAATGCAGTAGATGACCCCAACAGGTTCACAGGTGAAGTTTTGCCTCACTTGGAAAGACTTTGGGACCCTGAATGGAGGTGAGGGAGGAAGTGAATGTTGCTTGTGTTACTTGCAATGAGAAGTGCCGGTAGGGAGATTAGTGGGGAGGGGTGAATCGAGAAGAAAATCATGGAGGGAGCGATGCCTGCAGAAAGTGAGTAGTTGGGGGGGGGGGTGGTTAAAATGCATTTTATGGTAGGATGAAGATGGCGGAAGTTGTGGACAATGATGTGTTGGGTGCAGAAGCTGACAAGAAGAATTCTATCATTAAGGTGGTGGGAAGGTGGGGTGAGTAATGTTGTTTTCAACTTTTCACTGGAACACTTGAATGAGTCTCTGTTTAACAATTAGCATACACCCCTGAAATGATCTAGAGTGGGGGATTAAGTGATGATACTAAATTTCTTGCTTATATGTAACATTAAATTTGACTTGTAAATCTTGTACATCTTATTTTTAAGCTAACTTTTTAAATTCTTTCCTACTTCGCCTGATGCCGGCCCCCTAGGCCTGAGTCGACATAGTAGTAGTAGTTTCTACTTCTAATATTTGTATATCTATGCCCTTTTAATGCTACTGTGACACTAAATGCCTTTGGGATCAATAAATTATCTATCTATGAACATTCAACCATGCTTAAGTAGACTATGCTGTGCTCCACAAGGTTGATACAATGCTGTACTGTTGATGGGATGGTATTTGAAGTTGGAATTCTTATATACAGTTAGTCACAAAATGTTGCAGACTATCAGAGAGGTTTTTGTTTTGATTACCATCTGCAGGTTAATTTATAGATTGATGTCTCTAATTCAGTGATTAAATGTTCAGCAAAGTTTAAACTATTTTGACTCCAGTTAGATGCACAATGACTGTAATCATAAAAATATTTATTCGTGTTTTACATTTTTTTTCTGGCTAATTTTTTGATGGTATTCAGATCTAAAGGTTGGTCCATTCCCTGCTGCTGGCAGCTTTCTCATAACATTTTCTTTCTGAAGTGCCAAATTAAACCAAGGTTGGCTTATCAGAAACTATCATGCATGAATCTCAGTCTCTAGGAGATTATCATAATTGTTTTTTAAAAAAAGCACAGAATCAATGTCAAATATGTGTTAAAATTGTTTTATTTTATAAGATGTAATGTGAATATATTATCGAAACATTTGTATTTCTTGCTGTTTTACGTGAAGCTAGGTTCGGAGGACTGCAAGTTGATAATTTGGTGGCATGGTAATATAGTGGTTAGCACAGTGCTTTACAGTACCAGTGATCTGGGTTTAATTTCCACCGCTGTCTGTAAAGAGTTTGTATGTTCTCCCCATGGCTGTGTGGGTTTCATTGAGTGCTCTGGTTTCCTCCCACATTCCAAAGACCTACCAGTTGGTAGGTTAAGTGGTCATTGTAAATTATCCTGTGATTAGGTGATGGTTCTAATCAGGGATTGCTGGGTGGTGTGGCTCAAAGGGCCGACTTCACACTGTATCTCAATAAATAAATAAATACACTTAAATTGTCACGTGTAGGCTAGTAGTAGAATTTGGGAACAGTTGATGGGAATTTGGGGAGAATTAAATAGGATTATTGTAAAATCATGGTTAGTGTGGACTTAATGGGACAAAGGGTGTATAACTCCATGATGTATAACTCAGACTCTGAGATCGCAATTCAATAACCAACAAAATACAAAGTGTGGCCATTGTAACGATGTAGAAAAGAATTTACAACTTTTTCAATTGTCATGATTCAAAGATGACGTTAAACATTAGAAATTGTGCGGCTGGTGAAAATGCAGAGCAACACAAAATGCCGGAGGAACTGAGCAGCATCAATGGAGAAGAACAAATGGTCTGCGTTTTGGGCTAACACTCTTCATCAGGACTTTAAGTACATAAATAATTTGCACAATTGATTTATCTCTGATATAATCCCTTATCATCCTATTTTTGAGTTGTATGGATTTAGTTTTATCAAGAATAATGTGATGCAGTCTTTTCTGTTTCTGGGCAATTGTGTAATTTACTAATACATTTATTTTAATAGAATATATTTCATTATTTTTGAAGGTTTGACATTTTAAACATGATTCTGTGCTATGGCAGTAGAACTAATAATCAGCTTGTCTGTTTAAGGCAAGAAGTGAAAAATCAGAAACTCAGCTATGGTTCCCATTCCTGATACTGTCTAGTAATCTCTGTTGAACTTTGTGTGTGGATGCAAGTGGCTATTGCTATGTTGGTTCAGATGTGGAAGAGTTAGAAAGCCTTTGGCAGACAGTCAGAAAAGGAAGGAGATTTTATATCTGGATTAGAATCAGGTTTATTATTACTGATGTATGTTGTGAAATGTACTAGTAGTACAGTGCAAGACATAAAAATTACAATTTTATAAAATAAACAGTGTAAAGTGCAAGAGAGGAACAATAGAGCATGTAGCTCATTCAGAAATCTGTTTCCTGAGGGGGGGGGGGAGAACCTGATATTAAATGGTCTTCAGGCTCCTGTACCTCTTCCCCAATGGTAGTAATAAGAATAAGGCGTGTATTGGTGTTAGCTTGTCCCAGATGGTAAGGGACTGTGATGATGCTGCCTCCTACAGCGGGGAGTATTGAGCTTGTGATGGAACTGACTGAGGTTACAACCTCCACAGCCTCTTTCGATCCTGCACATTGGAGCTCCATCCAAAGTGGTGATGAAACCAGTCAGAATACGTCTGTAGAAATTTGCAAGAGTCTTTGGTGTCATGCAAAATTTCCTTGTACCTAATGAAGTAGAGCAGCTGTTAGGCCTTCTTTGTGAATAAGGCCATAAGAAATAGGAGCAGAATTAGGCCATCTGGCCCATCGAGTCTGCTCTGCCATTCTATCATGGCTGATCCTTTTTTCCATCTCCTCCTCAACCCCAGTTCCCGGTCTTCTCCCCGTAACCTTTGATACCATGTCCAATCAAGAACCTATCAATCTCTGCCTTAAATACACCCAACAACCTGGCCTCCACAGCTGCGTATGGCAACAAATTTCACAATTTCACCACCCTTTGACTAAAGAAGTTTCTCCACATCGCTGTTTTGAAAGGGTGCCCCTCTCTCCTGAGGCTGTTCCTTCTTGTCCTAGACTCTTCCACCATGGGAAACATTGTTTCCACATCTACTCTGTCTAGGCCATTCAACATCCGAAAGGTTTCAATGAGATCTCCCCCCGCCCCCCCAACCCACATCCTTCTGAATTGCAGTGAATACAGACCCAGAGCCATCAAACATTCCTCGTATAAATCTTTCATTCCTGGAATCATCCTTGTGAATCTCCTCCTGGAACCTTTCCAATGCCAGCACATCTTTTCTAAGATGAGTGGCCCAAAGCTGTTCACAATACTCAAGGTGAGGCCTCACCAGTGCCTCAGCATCACATCCTTGCTCTTCTATTCTAGACCTCTTGAAATGAATGCTAACATGAATTTTGCCTTCCTCACCACTGACTCAACCTGCAAGTTAACCATCAGGGTGTTCTGCACAAGGACTCCCAAATCCCACTGCATCTCAGATTCATGAATGTGTTAGAACCAAGATAGATCCTCCGAGATGTTGATGCCCAGGAACTTGAAGTTGCTCACTGCTTCCACTGCTAATCCTGCAATGAAGACTGGTATGTGTTTTCTACTAAGTCTGCTGAATTAATTCTTGAACAGCAGGGACAAATTGTCACTGGACCATTTTATTGCATGACTATGATGGATTGAAAGAGGACAGGATGTTTCTGAATGCATCATGTTCAGAATATTAGTAGGAAAGAAAGAAAGTGGGGTTGCTTTTCTAATTGACTATGATATTATGTTGAAGAGAAAAGGTTCTTGAGACAGGGAAATAATCCATAAAGTCATAGTTAAATAGCACGAAGGGGGCTGTCATGCTACTGGCACTATTCTGTAAGTCAACAAATTGTGCAAGAGAGATTTAGAAATCAAACTGGATGGAAATTACTGTTGTGTTAAAGGCAGCAGTGTAGTGGCTAGTGCAACACTTTACTGCACCAGTGATCAGGGCTTAATTCCCACCAGCGTTTGTTAGGAGTTTGTATGTTCTTCCTGTGACCGCGTGGGCTCCCTCTGGGTGCTCCGGTTTCCTCCCACAAACCAAAGACTAACGGGTTAGGGTTATTAAATTGTCATCATGTCATGTTGGCACCGGAAGGATGGCAACAATTGCAGGCTGTCTGCAGCACATCCTGGGACTGTGTCAGTCACTGATGCAAATGTTGCATTTTTCACAAATGCAGGAGATACTACAGATGCTAGAAATCCAGAACAACTCACACAAAATGCTGGAGGAACTCAGCAGGTCAGGCAGCATTTGTGGAAAAGAAAGAACAGTTGATGTTTTGGGCTGAGACTTCATCAGGACTGGAAAAGAAAGACAAAGAAGCCAGAATAAGAGCATGGGGGAGGGGAGTGGAAAGAGTAGAAGCTAGAAGGTGATAGGTAAAGCCACGCGGGTGGGGGAGTAGGCATTCACTGGTCTGTTTTGGGTTGTATTCACCACTTTCTGTTTCTGGGCATTGGTGTTTTCATACCAGACTGTGATGCAACCAGTTAGGAATACTCTGAATCTACAGAAGTCTGCCAAAATTTTTGATGATACGCCAAATCTATAGAATCTTCGAAGAAAGTAGAGGTGCTGTTGTGCCTTGTTTGTGATGGCACTTACATGCTGGTCCCTGGACAGATCTGATGCAAGGGAATTTAAAGGTACTGACCCTCTCCACCTCCATTCCTCTAATGCTGACTGGCTGATGGATTTATAGTTTCTTCCTCTTGCAGTTGATAATCAGCTCTTTGGTTTTGCTGACTTTGGGTGAGAGGTAGTTGTGGCACTACTGAACCGGATTTTTAATTTTCCTTCTACGTGCGATTTCAATACCACCTTCAATTCGGCCAGCAACAGCAGATTTAAATACAGCATTGGAGATGTACTTAGCCACGCAATCATGAGTATACAGTGAGTAGACGGGGGATGAGCACTCAGCCCTGATGGTGAATATGGCGAGAATGTTGTTGCCAATCTGTACTAACTGGGTCTGCCAGTGAGGATTACAACTACAGAACAGTTTGCTTGATCACACTGATATCAAGACCCTTTCAAATTTAAGAAAGCTACAATCTGTTCCATTTTTAGATACTTGTTTTTTTGGTAGTTAAGCTCATGAAGTGAATTTGTTTAGAACGAATTGATGAAAAGATTCTTAAACAACAAGTTGAATGGTAGCAGGTGTGTTTCTGCTATATGCATCACCTGATCTCTCTTTCCATCACTCGATGACAATGAAAATCAGATAAGAAATGTGGAATGGGTGGCCAATTCAATTTAGTCTGCCTTGCATTCCTTTCCAAGTTAATAGATCTAGTGATATTTTGAGGTGCTGTTTAATAAAGAAAACATTAATTTGCTTCCAGCGAGTATCCTAAAATCATATCAACAGCTAGTTCGTGTCCATTATTTTGTGAGCCTTTGTAGAACATGATGTAGAAGTGTTGCCAATTACCCCAAAGGCATTCCTGTTCTGTTATTTCTTCATATATTTCAGGTGATTATATAGTTTATTATTGTAATTGTATATTTTTGAAAGTCTGAGCTAAACTAAATCATTTCAAAGTCTATTTTCCTTAAATTTAGTAGGCACAGTATCAGGATATTTTGCTCAGGCACTAGTAGCATGCACAGGAAATGAAATGAGATTGGAAACCTTTGAAAAGCTGTGATAAGAACCTTTCATTAAAGTAATTATACCAAGTACTTGAAAACATTAATCATATGATTTACAGAAAATTATTAATGGTAAATGGTATTGAGATCTCTTTGAAACTCCCGGTTTATTCTGATATGACATTAGCAGCATTCTTTTTCAAACCATGCTCAAAAATAAATTCTGATAACTGAAATTCCAGGAGTGGAACAGAATTTACTATGAACTTGCATTCTTTATGAATGGTTAGCTGCTCTTACTATCTTCTCCAAAGGCTTTGTATAGATTCTGGACAAGGTGCTTAATAGCTACACTCTAGATGAATAAACTCCAGAGATGAATCCCTATCCACAGACTGAAATTCTTTTTCTGTAAACATCGTGTTAGTTTCCAAAATAGGGTTTCTGAAATGTAATCTGTGAGTTGACATTCTGGACCTAATAAGTACCTGTACTGAATTTGAGAGGATTTAGAGGAGTAATCCCACTTAGAATGTTTTTCATTTGCAGTTAATCCCAGCCTCTATACCTATAGTGTTAATGTATATTTGTGCAATGCCACTATGGATACTCTGATTTTTAATCAAATTGATGGGGTATATTTATGATAGAACTGGAATGGCACTTTCTCCAAAGCAGTATTTGGAGAGTGCATTGAAAATATTTAGGGTAACAATGGTTGTTCATATACTAATACTTTTAGTTAGGTTCCCAACACTGTTAACTAAGTGGAGAGGAAATGCTAATAGAAGGTTAACTTTGCATTATCATGGATGCAGTACAAAAGTTTAAAAAGAAGTCCTTGAATGCCACATGAGCCTTGTAAGGAGTATAGACACTGCTGATAAAATATGCTCTGGGAGCCAGCCACCCAGACCAAAAGTTTTCCAGATCCAGTTCTGAACAGGCAAGAACAAGATTAGTCACATCCTTCAGTTTCAGGTTTCAAAGAAATCGATGATTATTTATGATCTTATCATTTATGATTAACTCATCGTGTTGCACAAATGGTTCTGACTCAGTCCTGCTCACCTGTCCTGGAACGTCTAGTGGTCAAATGTATCTTTGTCTGCCGAGGGAATTTTCCTCCATCATCCTGTAGTGGTGTACATTCCCCCTCAGGCCAACAGAGGTGAGCAGCGTAATCAGCAGGCACAAAACTGCACACCCTGGTGCCTTCTCTGTCATTGTGGGAGATCTCAATCTGGCCAGTTTGAAGGAGTATTTGAACATCACCACCACCATATCACTGTGGAACCAGAGGAGCCACCACACTTGACCACAATTTTACCACCATCAAGAATGCTTACTATGCACTTCTCACAGACCAATTTCTCTATTGAATGTGGATTTTAAAATTCTCTCTAAGATCTTAGCTAATAGACTTGAGAATATTTTACCTACTGTTATTTCCAATGACCAAACTGGATTTATTAAAAATAGATATTCACAGTTTAACATTTGAAGATTATTAAATATTATTTGTTCTTCTCCATCTAAAGAATCTGAATGTGTTGTTTCTCTTGATGCAGAGAAAGCCTTTGATAGGGTGGAGTGGTCTTACTTATTTGAGGTTTTGGAAAAATTTAATCTTGGCCTGGGATTTATTTCCTGGATTAAATTGATCTATTGTGCTCCTATGGCTGCAGTTATAACTAATAATCAAAAATCTCCCTATTTTAAATTATATAGGGGTACTCAGCAGGGTTGTCTTCTTAGCCCTTTATTATTTAACTTGGCCTTAGAACCCTTGCTATTGCTCTTAGAGATTCTAATACTGTTCAGGGTATTAAGAGGGGACAAAATACACAAGGTTTTGTTATATGCAGATGACCTGTTAGTTTAAATTTCAGATCCTAGGAAATCTATTCCTTCTATGTTATCTATATTTTCTGAATTCAGTAGTTCTTCTTGGTATAAATTAAATTTACATAAAACTGAGTTGTTTCCTATTAATAATTACTTGGATCCAAATCATCAAATACCTTTTAGTATTGCTAAAAAATACTTTACCTATCTTGGTATTAAAATTACTAAAAATTTTAAGGATCCCTGTAAATATAATTTTTTTCCATTAATTGACTACACCAAGATAGTGTTAAGTGTGTCCAGGATGGATTCTTGTCACAGTATGTTGATAGGCCGACTAGGGGGAATGCCATATTCGATCTAATATTAGGTAATTAACCAATTTCCCCCGGGATCAATAAAGTATGACTATGACTAACGCACCAGGTCAGTTCACAGATGTCTCAGTGGGTGAGCATCTGGGGGACAGTGACCACCGCTTCCTGGCCTTTAATATTATCATGGAAAAGGATAGAATCAGAGGGGACCGGAAAATTTTTAATTGGGGAAGGGCAAATTATGAGGCTATAAGGCTAGAACTTGCAGGTGTGAATTGGGATGATGTTTTTGCAGGGAAATGTACTATGGACATGTGGTTGATGTTTAGGGATCTCTTGCAGGATGTTAGGGATAAATTTGTCCTGGTGAGGAAGATAAAGAATGGTAGGGTGAAGGAACCATGGGTGACAAGTGAGGTGGAAAATCTAGTCAGGTGGAAGAAGGCAGCATACATGAGGTTTAGGAAGCAAGGATCAGATGGGTCTATTGAGGAATATAGGGTAACCAGAAAGGAGCTTAAGAAAGGGCTGAGGAGAGCAAGAAGGGGGCATGAGAAGGCCTTGGCGAGTAGGGTAAAGGAAAACCCCAAGGCATTCTTCAATTATGTGAAGAACAAAAGAATGACAGGAGTGAAGGTAGGACCAATTGGAGATAAGGGTGGGAAAATGTGCCTGGAGGCTGTGGAAGTGAGCGAGGTCCTCAGTGAATACTTCTCTTTGGTATTCACCAACGAGAGGGAACTTGATGATGGTGAGGACAATATGAGTAAGGTTGATGTTCTGGAGCATATTGATATTAAGGGAGAGGAGGTGTTGGAGTTGTTAAAATACATTAGGGCGGATAAGTCCCCGGGGCCTGACGGAATATTTCCCAGGCTGCTCCATGAGGCAAGGGAAGAGATTGCTGAGCCTCTGGCTAGGATCTTTATGTCCTCATGGTCTATGGGAATGGTACCGGAGAATTGGAGGGAGGCGAATGTTGTCCCCTTGTTCAAAAAAGGTAGTAAGGATAGTCCGGGTAATTATAGACCCGTCAGCCTTACGTCTATAGTGGGAAAGCTGTTGGAAAAGATTCTTAGAGATGGGATCTATAGGCATTTAGAGAATTATAGTCTGATCAGGGACAGTCAGCATGGCTTTGTGAGGGGCAGATTGTGTCTAACAAGCCTAATAGAGTTCTTTGAGGAGGTGGCCAGGCATATAGGTGAGGGTAGTGCAGTGGATGTGATTTTAGTAAGGCATTTGACAGGGTTCCACACAGTAGATTTATTCAGAAAGTCAGAAGGCATGGGATCCAGGGAAGTTTGGCCAGGTGGATTCAGAATTGGCTTGCCTGCAGAAGGCAGAGGGTCATGGTGGAGGGAGTACATTTGGATTGGAAAGTTGTGACTAGTAGTGTCCCACAAGGATCGGTTCTGGGACCTCTACTTTTCGTGATTTTTATTAACGACCTGGATGTGGGGGTAGAAGGGTGGGTTGGCAAGTTTGCAGACGATACAAAGGTTGGTGGTGATGTAGATAGTGTAGAAGATTGTCGAAGATTGCAGAGGGACATTGATAGGTTGCAGAAGTGGGCTGAGAAGTGGCAGATGGAGTTCAACCCGCAGAAGTGTGAGGTGGTACACTTTGGAAGGACAAACTCCAAGGCAGAGTACAAAGTAAATGGCAGGATACTTGGTAGTGTGGAGGAGCAGAAGGATCTGGGGGTACATATCCACAAATCCCTGAAAGTTGCCTCACAGGTAGATAGGGTAGTTAAGAAAGCTTATGGAGTGTTAGCTTTCATAAGTCGAGGAATAGAGTTTAAGAATCATGAGGTAATGATGCAGCTTTATAAAACTCTGGTTAGGCCACACTTCAAATACTGTGTCCAGTTCTGGTTGCCTCACTATAGGAAGGATGTGGAAGCATTGGAAAGGGTACAGAGGAGATATACCAGGATGCTGCCTGGTTTAGAGAGTATGCATTATGATCAGAGATTAAGGGAGCTAGGGCTTTACTCTTTGGAGAGGAGGAGGATGAGGGGAGACATGATAAAGGTGTATAAGATATTAAGAGGAATAGATAGAGTGGATAGCCAGCACCTCTTCCCCAGGGCACCACTGCTCAATATAAGAGGACATGGCTTTAAGGTAAGGGGTGGGAAGTTCAAGGGGGATATTAGAGGAAGGTTTTTCACTCAGAGAGTGGTTGGTGCGTAGAATGCACTGCCTGAGTCAGTGGTGGAGGCAGATACACTAGTGAAATTTAAGAGACTACTAGACAGGTATATGGAGGAATTTAAGGTGGGGGGGTATATGGGAGGCAGGATTTGAGGGTCGGCACAACATTGTGGGCCGAAGAGCCTGTACTGTGCTGTACTATTCTATGTTCTATGTTCAAACAAATGTTTTCTAAATCGTCGACCTATGACATTATCACTAATAGGTCAAATTAATGCTATTAAAGTGATAGTTTTACCGAAATTCATATATATATTTCAGGCAGTTCCTTCCTTTGTTCCTAAAAAGTTCTTTGACAGGATAGATTCTATAATCTTATCTTATATTTGGAACAATAAAAATCCTAGATTGAGTAAACCTTTATTGCAGAAATTAATAAAGGATGATGGTATGGCTTTACAAAATTTTAGTATGTACTATTGGGCAATTAATATTCAATATATTACTTTTTGGATTCACTATTCAGATATACATGAATGTCTTTCATGGTTGGATTTGGAGGAAAACTCGGTGAAAGAATTCTCTTTGGCCTCTTTACTGGGAGCTCCTCTTCCCTTTTTGTTTTCTAAGACTAGTAGACAAGATTTTAATCCCATCATTAAACATACATTAAGAATTTGGTTTCAGTTTCGTAGATTTTTTGAGTTAAATAATTTTATTCTTTCAAGTAATATCCACCTCAATTATTTTTTAAACCATCAATTTTGGATAAAGCCTTTTGAATTTGATTTGATCGTGCACAATTCTGATTTGATGGAGACAGACGTGAGAGCACAGAGGAACATCTGGAAAACTTCTGAAATGCCCACTTCGCTGCTGCTGCTGCTACTACTGTGGTAATCGGAATCTCTGGAGCAGAAGGCCCTGAAATCCTCGGCTTTGCGTGTTTCAGCGGCCAGGGTGAGGTTGAAGGCGCTCGGCAGAGGATGGTGCTCTGGAGGCTGTATCGGAGAGGCTGGTCGGAAGCTCGAAGTTTTCGGACGGATGGACTTGGTGTCGGCTGTGGTCAGCTGCTTCCAAGGTATAGGCAAGTTGACGGTGTCTGGAGGGTTATGGCAGGGAGTTTCTCCCTTATGAGGCCTGCTATCGGGAACTCGGGAGTCGATCGACTCGGGGACTTTTGAGACTTTATTTACCGTGCCCATGGTTTGTTCTTCATCAAATTATGGTATTGCTTTGCACTGCTGTAACTATATGTTATAATTATGTGGTTCTGTCAGTGTTAGTCTTTGGTTTGTCCTGTTTTCTGTGATACCACTCTGGAGAAACATTGTATCATTTCTTAATGCATGTATGCATTTCTAAATGACAATAAAAAGACTGAGTGTTCTCATAATCTAATCTAAATTTGGAAAACCAAGGGAATAATAACTTTTTCAGATTTGTTTTTAGGGGACTGTGTAATGTCTTTTTCTCAGTTAGTGGATAAATATTATTTATCTAATGTACACTTTTTTAGATATTTACAAATTAGGAATTTTTTATGTGGTTTGTTGCCAAATTACCCTTCTGCTTATCCTCCTAATATGACAGATGCTCTTTTTCAGTTTAAACCATTTCAAAATGGGTTGATAGCTATCATCTGTAAACGGTTATTGAAGTCACGAATGATAAAATTAAACGTGCTTGGGAATCAGAATTTCAAGAGTCATTTTCAGATAATCAGTGGAGTAAAATTTTTTATTTGGTTAATAACTCATCTATTTGTGCCCGTCATTCCTTGATACATTTCAAGGTAGTGCACTGGGCCCATATGTCAAAGGATAAACTTTTTAAATCTTTTTATTGAATTAGTACATAAAAGGTAAAACATGTAGAAACTAATACACTGTTGCGATATGAATTTACAAGAGATATTAATACACAAAAAAAGGTAGTACAAACAGTGCAGTTTAGTTATAAAATAACAAGGTAATATAATAGTATACTAATTTTCCATATATGTCAATAAAGAGAAGAAAAAACTCAAAAAAGACCCCCCAAAAAAACCCACCGTGCAACTAACCTAAAAAGTAAAGCAAAGCAATGGGCTAACTAGGTATCAAGTAGACTTAAACAACTTAAAACAATCACGTCCTCAAATCCGACCTCCATTAAAAACAGTTATAAACCAAGAAGGGAATGTAAATATGGTCAAAGAAAAAAAGAAGTTACATTAAATGAAAATGTTGAATAAAAGATCTCCAGACCTGTTCAAATTTAACTGAAGTATCATAAAGATTACTTCTGATTTCTTTTCCAAATTTAAACATAGTATCAGCTGAGAAAACCAAAAAAACGTAGTTGGGGCATTAATCTTCTTCCAATGTTGTAAAATACATCTTTTCACCATTAAAGTAAGAAATGCAATCATTCTACGGGCTGAAGGGGAAAGATTACTGGAAGTTTTAGGTTATCCAAAGATAGCAGTAGTAGGATGGGGAGAAATATCTGTATTCAATACCTTTGAGATAATATTAAAAATGTCTTTCCAGAAAGTTTCCAAAGTAGGACAGGACCAAAACATATGACTTAAGGAAGCTATCTCCCCATGACATCTGTCACAAAGGGTTAATATGAGAATAAAAGCAAGCTAATTTATCTTTAGACATATGTGCTCTATGAACAACTTTAAATTGAATTAGGGAATGTTTGGAACAGATAGAGGAAGTATTGACTAATTGTAATATATGCGCCCAGTCATCCGCCAAAATAGTGAAGCCCAATTACTTTTCCCAATCTGACCTAATCTTATTGAATGGAGCTTTCCTAAGTTTCATGATAGTGTTATAAATAATAGCCGTTACACCTTTCTGACATGGGTTAAGGTTAATTATAGTATCTGAAATATATGTAGGGGGTAACGCCGGAAAGGAAGAAAGTATGGTACCTAGGAAAACTCTAACTTAGAGATATCTAAAAAAATGTTTTTGTATTTGTTAGATAGTCAAAGGATAAACTAGCGCATATTTTTTCCAATATCAATCCTATTTGTGACAGATGTAATATTGAGGTGGCCACTTTAACTCATATGTATTGGTCTTGTATAAAGCTAGATAACTTTTGGAGAGATGTTTTTAAAATGCAATCAAGTCTTGGACCTGGATCTACAATCTAATTTGCTTACGTCAATTTTTGGGATTATCCCATCAGAAGCAGGAAACATTCCTGTTTCTGCTCAACGTATGACAGCCTTTTTGACTTTATTGGCTAGGAGAGCCATTTTACTGAAGTGGAAGGATTCTAATTCACCTACGGTCTTTTATTGGCTCTCCTCCATTATGTCCTGTTTAAGTTTAGAGAAAATAAGAAGTCGGACATTTGGTACATCCTTTAAATTTGAGCAAATCTGGCGATCATTTATTCAATATTTTCATTTAATTTCATTTATTACTCTTTCAATTTTTTTTTTGAAGTTTTAGATTTGATCAGAAAGTCTTTCTTTTTTTTTTGGTCATATCCTCAAAATGGACTGCCCAGTCCCTTTTTTTGTTTCTTTTTTTATATAGTGTAGTGGGTTTGTTTTTCTTCATTTAAAATTCAAAGTTTTTTCTTTCCTCTTCATGAACTGATAAGAGGAGAATAGCTGTTTTCCTTTTCTTATTATATATTTTATGCTAGCTTAACAATATGTATAATTTGATGATATCTATCTTGATCTCGGTTTGTATTGTTATTGATGTATACAGGTCCACAATCCCTTATCTGAAATCCTTGGGGCCAGTTGCATTTCGGAATTCAGATTTTTTTGGATTCAGCGCCCCCCCCCCCCACCCGATACCAAAAAACATGCATGCTCAAGTCCCTTATTTAACTTGTTTCAGTGTGGTGGACTTTAGGACCCAACGGTACACCAAACCTATGCACATCCTCCCGTATACTTTAAATAATCTCTAGATTACTTATAATATGTAATACAATGTAAATGCTATGTAAATAGTTGTTATACTGTATTGTTTAGGGAATAATGACAAGAAAAAAATTTTATTTCCAACAAAAACATTCAATAAAACATAAAAATATACACCAAATATAAACTGTGTCTAGTGGAGCACGTGCTGAGATATGTTATTATCAGATTCCCAGTGCATTCCTGTATCTTAGCTATAAAGCAGTGGTTCAGCACTTGCTTCGAGCTCCCCTGATAATTGACTTATCACTATATTCATGCGAGGAAAATATGCGCTGTGTGTTTAATATTAAATTCGTTAGATAAACCCTTTTAGAAACGAAATTGAGTGTATTAGCCACTTATCACCTATATTCCGGTTGTGATTAACACCTCCACCCTCCGAGCAGAATTGCCAAAAACGAGTTGTAGAAAAAAAATCGGCATGTACACGCATGCGCACTGGTGCCCGCGCAATGCTTCATGGACATTGTAACCTTTCTCGCGGTAAACACAACGTATTTGACTGCTACTCTTGTCCATTGGCAACCCTACCTGCCCCCCCGCCCCCGGTCAGCCGGTCCACAACAATAATGTCAATAATAAACCGGTCCGTGTTGCAAAAAAGGTTGGGGACCCCTGCTCTAAGGTGTAGCACCTACCCAGCCCACTTAGCACCTACTTAGAATAGATCAGGGTCACATGAAGCCATAGGACCAGGCGGTGTAGAATTCAGGAATGCACTTGCCTGTAAAAAGGAAATAGCCAGCCGATCTCTTATATACAAAGAAACATTTCAGCACACTGTTTCTCCGTAGATGTTGTCTGTCTTGCTGCTCATTTCCAGCATTTTCCACTTTATGCCAGCTTTCTATTAATTGTATCTATTACCTAATTGTGCTCATTAATTGCTCTGCCTCATGGGATCACAAACAAGAGAAAATCTGCAAATGCTGGAAATCTGAACCACACACACAAAATGCTGGAGGAACTCAGCAGGCCAGGCAGTATCTATGGAAAAAAGTACAATTGACGTTTTGGGCTGAACCATCAAGGGTTTTTTTTTTTCCATTGATGCTGCCTGGTCTGCTGAGTTCCTTCAGCATTTTGTTTGTGCTGCCTCATGGGATGTTTGTTTCGTATCAGTGGCCTTTCATTATCTACCAGTCATTGGCTTGAGACAATCACTATTTCTTTCTTCAGTGATGCTGCAAGGCCTTTACTGTATTACTAGCATTTTTGCTTTGGTATTTAATGCAGATGGACACAGAATCAAATGATCATCTGTGCCACTGTATCTTCACTGTTGCAGCCTATGTTGACTGTTCATAGTTCTCTGTCCTTTTAAGATCTTTGAAGCATAGCTTGTATAACCCTACTACACCACCTCTACAGTCACACAAACTTCTGCTGTCTTCCATTCAACTATTTCTATGATTTTCTCCCCCTTGTAATTCCTGGGATTTTACTTACATGATCCGTCTTTGCATGGGAGTTGCCCTCCATTGATTGGGGATGTCGTGTTCTCGCTGTCTACACAAGCCAGAGCAGTACGATATGGAGAGCAAGCTGTTGCCCGTGCAGCAGGCTTCCTCTCTCCATGCAGCTGATGAATCCAAAGGAATGGCAGAGACTGATATAGTTTGACACCAGCAGTGTTGCAGGGGTTGCCAGTCTGCATTGAACTTAACGTAGGACTACCTTATAGATTCCAGCTCAGATTTTCCCTCAGGGTTTAATCCGAAGTGTTCTGCATGAGAGGATATAGCCACAAGGCAGTGGAGATTTGAAATCAGAGTTTTCCTTCACTAGATGAGCTACTAATCATGCCTGATGAGCCCCATCTGCCTGTGGTGACTGGTTTTAAGTTGCCAGTAACTCACCTTTGCCCCTTCTTCTGTAAGTAGAAATAGTTTTGCTGGGCTTAGTAGCTGAGCCATGCATGAACGCCAGAAACTGGAGGGTTGTCAGATGCTAGGCTATTTGAGATGCATGCCATTAGGAATAGTGAGGTTATCCCCACTACACCCCCTCCCCCCCATGACAATCTTGAGGAACATTTGACTGTATCAAATGAGCCATTATCAGTGGACCATCCCCATTACAGACATGACCTTAACAAATCCACACATTGTATCCTTGATTAACCTGTGCTTCTCTCAACGCTAATTGCTGTCACTCAAAATATTCTCATTAATTTGTCCACCACTGATATAGGATGATTGGCCAGTTTTTTTTTAGTATATCCTATTTTCATTTTTCACAACAGTACCACATTAGCAGTGTTTTTCCAGACATTCAGTGAAGTGAAACCAGATCTTCTACAAGTTCACTGCCCATTTGCATGTTTCATGGGCAACGAACAGCAGCTGAATCCTCGTTATCATTTTCTCATAAGCTAAAGAATGCTGATGGGGTAACAAGGTGAACAGAAAAAGTGTGTCAAACTAACTCCAGCCAAGATTAAATTGAAAAGTAAATATTTGGGAATTAATTTGGTATTTTAAAGAACATTGAAAAATATTCCTTCTGTTTGAGTACGTATAGTGAAATTGACAGTGCATTCATCATCTGTACAAATGATCGATATCTTCCCAATTCTAAATTTGGATTTTCCCTTACTGTGAACGTAGTTCAAAAAATAGTCCTGACAATCTAAAAGTTTTGTTTTAATATTAACATGTAGCCATTAAGAATAACTTAGAACAGCGACTTCACCTGAGATACATTGTGCACACTTTCACCTGCCATTGTTAATATGTATTCTTTGCAGTGCCTAATATTAAAGTCCCAAATGTATGTGTGTTAAAATATAAAATCAGAGCTCTCTCTTCAAGTTCTTGGTTAGATTTTTCCAATAAAGATTAATTGGAAACTGTCTAACAGTTCTTTGCTTAATTTTTTATGGAAATAAATGGCATTGAAGTTGATTATTTGAATATTTGGAAAAATAATCAATTTATCAAAAAGTAGCACATTGAATCAATCCTTGATTATTTCATCAGACACCTAATCCTTAATTATTTCTCTTGGCAAAATCTGTGCACTTACCCAAATACTTTGTTCTTAATGCTCAACAAAAACACAAGACACTACCTGACATTTAAACTCAGAACATTATGTACTGTATATGCCATGCAGCTGATTCAAACAGGTCCCATGTTGGATTTGTGTGCTCCTGGAGGAATAAAAAGACACTTTCCACAATCTGAAGAGCAGACAGGTAAGAGAGTTAGACTAATAATATAAATACATTTAGAAACAGAGTTAGTTGTGTTGAATTATACAACACTGGAGGCAGCCACTCAACCTGTTATATTTGTCTGAGAGGTTTTAAAGGCTCTGCAGTAACTTCCATTCCCTGCTGTCTGTTAACTTAACATACTGTTGTTTATTAGTTATTGCTTTGGATTTTTGAGCTGATCTCTAGAATTTGTTCAGTTATTCCTTTTCCGTCAAAAGATGTATACGTGGCTGGCAAGCTGAATATTCAATGTCCATTCCTAATGGCCCGAGAAGTTTGCATAAGATGCTGTTTCAAGCTGTTAAGACCACATGGTAAAGGCAATTTGATAATGCTGCTAAGCAAAGATTTTGACCAAATGAAGGAATGGTGATCAATTTTGTGCATGGGTATTACTTTATTTGAAGAAAAATAGCCAGAGCAACACACAAGATGCAGGAGGAACTTGGCAGGCCAGGCAGCATCTATGTAAAAGAGTAAACAGTCAACATTTCGGGCATGATTGGATAAACCCATTCCGATATGCACACAAAATTGCTTGGATAGCTGATGTATAAAAACGACAGTGGCGTTCGTTTATAGAGCCCTTAGGGCTTCTGTAATATCCCAAATGGTATTGTAGCCAATCAATTACTTTTGTACTGTACATGCTACAATGGAAATAGGTGCTGGAGGAGACTTGTTTGACTAAAGTCATAAAGTAAGAATAATAAACCTTGCTGAGAGTTATGGGCCATATCCTAAGTAATTTTATTTTGGGTTATTTCACTACCAATTACTTCCCAGTTCGTCCCTCACACCTAATAGTAAACAAGAAAGGTGTTTGCAGAAATTCATACAGGGAATTCCAGGAAACTAACTATATATTTGTGGGATGAAAACATCAGTGTTTTAAGACATTGATTTTTTTTTTCATCTATGTTAGGAATCTGAACATTGCTGAAAGCCAGAATTTACTGCCCATGGGAAAGTTGCTGTGAGATATCTCACAGCTGTAGTCCTCCTGCTCCAGATACTCCCAAAATCTTTTTGAAGAGAGGGACTCAAGATTCAGACCCAGTGATGATGAACAGCCAGTCAGATCTAAGTAACAATGTGCAATTCAGAGGGAACTTGCAACTTCTGCCCATTCCCCACTGGTGGTAGAGGTTCTGAGTTTGGAATGTGTTGTCAGACCAGCCTGGGTGAATAATTGCTGTGCATTTTGCAAATGGGGTTCACTGTAGCCAATGGTTGATGGGATGACAGTTGAATCAACTACTTTGTCTTAGGCTGTGTCAAGTTTCTTACCAGTTGCTAGTGTTGCTTCCATTTAGGCAGCTGTAAAGTATGTCATCTGGCTTGTGCCTTGAAGAAGCTGGAAAGACCTTGGTTGCCAGTGGTGAATCGTTTGCCTCAGAATCTTTGGTCTCTGAGCTCATCTTATAGCCACAGTATTTATGTGGCCAATTCTGGTCATTGACCTTCAGGATGTTGATAATGGTGAAGTGTAATGATAAAGTCAAATGTAGGTGGTTATACTCTTCATAACTTGCTCAAGATGCTGATCTTCATGGTGTGAATGTTGCTTATCTACCAGTGTCTTAAGTGTCAACTAGATGTATGGACAGCTATATTTGCTGAGGAGTGGCAAATCGAATTAAATATTAAACTCATTAGTGAACACCCCGCTTCTGACCTTATAACTGATGAAGCAACTTGTTTAGGCTGATGCTATTACCATGATAAACTCCTGAAGTGAGGTCCAAATTGATATCTGACAGACACAGACATTTTTTCTTGTCTGCAGTATTATTCCAACCACTGACGAAATAGTTCCTTTGCTTTGTTTTGCCAAAACACTTGAATGCCATACTCAGTCAAATGTTGCTTTGTCATCAAGGCCAGTCACTCTCACTTCACTCCTGTAATGCAGCTCTTGTGTTTATGAATAGAGCAGTCTGCAATGAAGTCTGGAACTGAATAGTCCAGTTGAAACCCATCTGGGCCTGGGCATCAGGTGTTGGTTATTGCTGAGCAAATGCTCTTGACTATTGGGTTACATTTCTATGATGATTGGGAATAGTGTCTGAGTGATAATTAGGAGATTTGATTTTTTTTCAGCCTTTTATGAACAAAGCATAAATGGAAAATTTCCATACTTCAGGTAAGAGGCGGTATGCGGCTTCTATGGGGTCAAAAAAGGGTGCCACTGTCCTTTTTAAATGTATTTTTTTATGATCACAAGATGGTACTAGACATTAAGAACTTAAAGTACTGCAGATCTGCGAGCAAGTTGCTTGTTGGCAGAGAAACTGAAGGACCTTTAGATAGTGCTGCTTGCACCAGAGAGGCTTCAGAGAAGTCAGTGTGCAAAGGAGGCATGCAGTCTCATCGTGCATGACCATCTTTGTCACTTTTCTAGTGATCACAAGACCCTTTTGGACATTGTTGATATGGAATTCTGCACGCCCGATTCACTGTTTTATTGGGGGGACAGCAGGGGTGAACAGTGGGGGAGCTGTGTGGCCTCAGTCATAGTGGGGACTAGGCCTCAGGCTACAGCTACAGCCACCAGGAGAGAGGCATTGAAGCCAGTGTGCTCCAGTGGGAGCAGTGTGGCACAGTGTCCAGGCTGGAGTTGGTGCAGCCCTCTCCCTACCCAATATGCACTTGGCAGAAGATAATCTGTATTGTGGTCGACTGCAGATTTCTGCAGCATTCATGGATTCAGGGCCTCAAGGCACAGTGTTGTCTGTTTTACAGCCACTAGGAGAGAGGTGTTGCATCACTGGGAGTGCTGTGGCATTGCATCCAAGCTCTGGAGTCCACTGTTGTCTTTAGCTATATTCATATATGGTTGAATGACAATTAGACTTGCAATAAATATTGTTGAGTCAGTTCCAACTTTGTAAATGTAGCAGTATGGTTGGAATTGTAACTAATTCTGGAGCACAGACGTTCAGCATGAACGTTTCGAAATTGTCTGGCCCTATGGCATTTGCTTTCAGATGTTTCTTGATATCATTTGGAATTGTGTGAATTGGCTGGAGATTGACCACTGTGATGTTGGGAACCTCAGGAGGGATCTAAGATTGTTCACCTATTCCAAACTCTTGGCTGAATGCAATTACAAATGCTTTAGAGCTTGTGGTGCCATTTTTTACCAAGCCCAGCATTTCTGAGGATGGGTATGTATTTGGTACCTGTACTCTCATTAGCTGTTAAATTGTTCATCGTATTCACAGCTAGATGTAGTAGGACTGCAGGGCTAAAACTCTGGTTAGGCCACACTTGGAGTACTGTGTCCACTTCTGGTCACCTCACTATAGGAAGGATGTGGAAGCATTGGAAAGGGTACAGGGGAGATTTACCAGGATGCTGCATTATGATCAGAGATTAAGGGAGCTAGTGCTTTACTCTTTGGAGAGAAGGAGGATGAGAGGAGACATGATAAAGGTATACAAGATATTAAGAGGAATAGATAGAGTGGACAGCCAGCACCTCTTCCCCAGGGCATCACTGCTCAATACAAGAGGACATGGCTTTAAGGTAAGGGGTGGGAAGTTCAAGGGGATATTAGAGGAAGGTTTTTTACTCGGAGAGTGGTTGGTGTGTGGAATGCACTGCTTGAGTCAGTGGTGGAGGCAGATACACTAGTGAAATTTAAGAGACTGCTAGACAGGTATATTGAGGAATTTAAGGTGGGGGGTTATATGGGAGGTAGGGTTTAAGAGTTGGCACCACATTGTGGGCTGAAGGGCCTGTACTGTGCTGTACTGTTTTACGTATGTTGGTTGTGCGTGCTCTGTTTTGTTGTTTAGCATTCAAGCAACTTTACTAGGCTGGCACCTCAGCATTTTTAGCAATTTCTTACACTGTTCTCAATATATCCTTCATCCCTTGTAAGCTTTCATAGCATGCAGAGATTTAGAATCTTCAACCAACTGAGTTTGTCTAGCTGTTAATTTAGACACACTAAGTAATTTCTTCTGAGTTAAAGTACAGGTAGCTGTCTGTATAGTCAGTAGAAGGGGAAATGTGTACAGACAGTTTATTGGTCTCAGTTTTGGCAATAAAGAAATCCATGAAGTTATTGCACCTACTTGGACATAAAGGTGGAGCTGGAGTTGACCTGAGAGCATTTCAGACTGTCTGGAAAGAAAAAAACTATTCCTTGTGATCCTCTCTAAATATCCTCTCTTTCACATTAGACTTGTATCCTCTTGTTTTAGTAACTCCAGCATGGGGGGAGAAAGATTCTTGCTATCTACCCTGTCTGTCTTGCATAATTTTATATACCTCTGTCAGGTCATTCCTCAACCTCTTTTGCTCCAGGAAGAACAAGCCCAGCATGTCCAATCTCTCCTTGTAACTAAAACCCTTAAATCCACACAACATCCTGGAGAATCCCCCCAGTGTATTAAAATGTCACCTTAAGTATGTAGACATGGCAATATTTCCATGGCTCAAATTCCATGGGTGTGGTTATACTGATGTAAAAGGAAGCATTGAATGGGTTAGGACATTATTCCCTGAAGTATAGGAGAGAGAGAGGAGATCTTAATTAAAGTGTATAAAGTGGATAAAGTTATGAGGGGTATAGATGTTTTTTTTTCTGATGCTGTGTGAGACTAGAATTAGAGTTTGTGTTGAAAGGTGCAATATTCAATGGGAACCTAAGAGGGGACTTCTCTCAGAGGATGGTGTGAATATGGAACTAGTTTCCAGTGGAAATTGTAGATGAGGGCTCAGTTTCAACATTTTATGAGAAGTTTGGATAGGTAACTGGGTGGAAGGAGTATGGAGGGCTAATGGTCCAGGTGCAGGTAGGTGGAACAAGGCAGAAAAACAGGTAGACGTAGACTTGATCGGAGGAAGAGCCTGTTCTGTGTTATAGTACTCTGGTTCCATGACTCATTGGTTAGAATTCTTTTTCATGCCCCAAAAGCTAACTTCTGTAAATTAAACTTTAATCCAAATTGATAACAGATTGCCTTAAATAGACGATGGACATAATAAGAGATTGAATTGCATTGCTGCATAATCATGAGCAGAATTTTGACTTGTCCTCAGTCTAACTTGATGAAAAATGTAACATTTTAAAGTGAAGGTTATTTTAAATTCTATTCATGGCACAGGGTGGAGAGCCCACGGTCTTTGAAAGGGAAAGCCGTTGTGAATTGGCAGTTGAAATAGATTTATGATAATTTCTCCATACCAGCTTTCTTGTTCAAGAGGAAGAAGATGGTCAGGGAAGTCTCTATTTGCATACAATATAAATTAAGATCACATTTTCATATCCAGCTCTCTGTGGAACAAAGAGTAAAGAAAGGTTAGGGTCACTATTCCCTCTAAGCTCATGGGTGCATGGCAGTGCAGTAACTTAAAATGTTCCTGTGCACTTAGCCTTTATTGTCACTCTGCTGGGATAAAGACAGGCAAGAAAAGATTTAGCAACGTGAAAGATTTTCTTTCTACTATATTTCATTATACCCTTTAATTAAAAAATCAAAAGTATGTGATTTTTCAATTTTCATTCCAAATATTCATGGTATGCATGTTACAAAAAAAATTAGTGACATGCAGTTTTCAGGCTGTGTTTTTTAAAAAATATATATATGTAAAATTCTGCTCAGAGCAATGGTTGGTCTGCACAGTTGCTTTTAAAAAAAAAGAGGGAGTGTTGGTTAGAGTTGATACATATTTCTCAGATACAGCATATGCTTTTCAGCCTGAAATATGATCACCGGCAATGGAAAATGAAGGACCATTCCATCTATCCCATTAAAACCTAAGTTTTTAAATGTAAGCCCATGAGTGGTCTGGCAGCTTGAAACAAATGGTGAAACTTCAGAATCCGTAGATATGAACAAGAATCATAGAAATCATAGAAAACTTAACATAGCTGCATATGGATTCAGAGAATAAGGGCCACTTGGGGAGTGGAGGCCATTGATTAAGTTGATATTCATAACTGTAGTGAAATCAACCCTGTGTAATAGAAAAATACAGCAAAATGCAGATCTTCCAAGGATAACTGTCTGAAACTTGATAATTCAAAAGCATATGAAATAATAGCCTAAGTCTTGCGTTTGTCATGATCTTATCTAGAAAGATTGTGCTTTATGAAGATTTCTGTGATGGGCAATGCTTATGCGCATAGAAAGGATCACTGATGCCCGATACAGCTTTGTAGTACATTAAACTGGAATGTTGTACACTTTGAAAAACATCAGATCAAATCATCACTCAATTTGACAGTCAGTTTAATTGGTTGTAAATTAACATTTTAAAGGGATTATCAGTTTTATGGATTCGTTTTTAATTGTTTGAGCTAATTGTAACAATTGTATGTGCTTTCTCTGAATTTATAACAACGAAGTTTCTTTGTGGATTGTACAAACGTATACAGGTCGACCTTCACTAATCTGGCACCATTGGGACTTGAGGAGTGCCGGATTAATGAAAATGCCGAATTACAGAAGAATCGCATTAAGCATAATCAGTGCCAGATTATTGAAGGAACCGGGTTACAGGTAGTCGGATCAGTGAAGGTCTACCTGTACACATAAGATACTAGAAACTGAAAGCAAGGTATGTCCTGTTTTTTCAAGGCCTCCTCACTACCACTTTGGATCTTTTTTTTTATGAGTGGTATTATAGTCCAGGGAGCAATAACTGACATGGTATAATCCTAGCTAGATTAAATGCTTTAAAGCATAATTATTGCTCACAAAAAATAAGACTTTTGCACGGTACTATAGTAATTTTATGTAATGCACTGTACTGCTGCCACAAAAGAAAAACATATCGGCATGACATAAGTGAGTGATGATAAACCTGATTCTGATACGGGTCTCTATTGTGGACTGAGGCTGAGAAGAGGGCAGGGAGAGGGAATCATGGCTGGGAAAAGGAATGGAGAGAGGAGGGAGTGGGAAACACCAGAGAGACATTCTGTAATGATCATTAAACCAATTGTTTACCATGAAATGACATAGCCTGGTGTCTCAGGACTGGGTGTGTCTGCACCCGCACCACCCCCACCCTGGGGCTCTTTCTCTGCCACCTGTCTCATTCCTCTCCCGCAGCACTCCACCCTCACCATTCCGAAAATCCTTTGCTCCTACCAGATATAAATTTGTTCTCTGCGCCACGTTGACAAATACAGTTTTGGGTAAAATTCTTAGGCACTATATATATATATATACATATAAAAGATATTCATCTCCCTAGGAAGTTTTCACGTTTTATTGTTTTTCATGTTTTATTGTTTTACAACATTGAATCACAGTGGATTTAATTTGGCTTTTTTGACACTGATCAACAGAAAAAGACTCTTGTGTCAAAGCGTATTTCCAGCATTTCATATACGTGAGGAATTCTGCAGATACTGTGCTGGAAATCCAAAGCAACATGCATAAAATGCTGGAGGAACTCAGCAGGTCAGGCAGCATGTATGGATGTGAATGAACAGTCAATATTTCAGGCCAAGACCCTTCTTCAGGAATGGCAAGAAGTGGAAAGACACCAGAATAAAAAAAAAGTGGGAGAGGGAAAGGATGATTGCTAAAATGTGATGTGAAGCCAGGTAGGTAGGGAAGGTAAAGGGCTTCAGAGGAAGGAATCTGATAGAAGAGTAGACCGTGGGATAAAGGGAAGTAGGAGGGGACCCAGGGGGAGGTGGTAGGCAGGTTAAAAGAGCTAAGAACCCAGAGAGGGGAATAGAGGAAGAGGGAAACATTTCTTTCACCAGAAGGAAAAATCTATGTTAATGCCATCAGGTTGGAGGCTACTCAGATGGAACATAAGGTGCTGCTCCTCCACCCTGAGGGTGGCTGCATCAGAAACTGACATGTCGGAATGGAAATGGGATTTGGAATTAAACTGTTTGGCCACTGGGAAGTTCTGCTTTTGGTGGATGGAATGGAGATACTCTACAAAGTGGTCCACCAATTTACCATATGTCTTACCAATATAGAAGAGGCTGTATTGAGAGTACTGGACACAATAGGCGACCCCAGCGGACTTGCTGGTAAAATGTTGCTGTACTGTACTTGGAAGGACTGATTGGGGCTCTGAGTGGAGGTGAGGGAGGAGGTGAATGGTAGGTGTATCAAAGGCAGCATGAATGGTTGAGGAAGGAATACCTGTTTTTTTAAAGGAGGAGGACACCTCTGTCCTCGAAAAGGAAGTCACATGCTGGCAACAGATGCAGTGGGGATGGATGAACTGAGTAAAGAAATAGCATTTTTACAGGAGACAGGGTGGGAAGAGGTATAGTCAAGATAACCGTGGGAATGGGTAGGTTTATAAAAGATGTCAGTCAACAGTTTGTCTTCAGAGATGGAAACAGGGAGATCAAGAAAGGGGAGTGAGTTGTCAGAAATTCCAGCATTTTCTGCTTTTAATTGTGAAGCAGATGACAAGTAAATAATTGAACATTACCAACATTTACAGTTCAAAGTAAATTAATTATTAAAGTACGTATGTCACCATAGACAACGCTGAGATTATTTTTTGTGGGCATTCATGGGAAATACAATTAAACAAAAATAAATAAATAATAGATGTTGTGAAGGTAAGATTAAGGGTTCTTGAAAGTGAATCCACAGGTTATAGATAATAGGTGCAGGAGTAGGCCATTCGACCCTTCAAGCCAGCACCTCCATTCACTGTGATCATGGCTGATCATCCACAATCTATATCCAGTTCCTGCCTTATCCCCATAACCTTTGATTCCGCTATCTTTAAGAGCTCAATCTGTCTCTTTCTTGAAAACATCCAGAGACTTGACCTCCACAGCCTTCTGGGGCAGAGTATTCCACATATCCACCACTCTCTGGGTGAAAAAGTTTTTCCTCAACTCCGTTCTAAATGGCTTACCCCTTATTCTTAAACTGTGACCTCTGGTTCCGGACCAACGGGAATATGCTTCCTGCCTCCAGCGTGTCCAATCCCTTAATTATTTTATATGTTTCAATCAGATCCCCTCTCATCCTTCTGAATTCCAGTGTATACAAGCCCATTCGCTCCAATCTTTCAACATATGACAGTCCCGCCATCCCAGGAATTAACCTTGTGAACCTACGCTGCACTCTCTCAACAGCAAGAATGTCCTTCCTCAAATTTGGAGACCAAAACTGCGCACAATACTCCAGGTGTGGTCTTGCCAGGGCACTGTACAGTTGCAGAAGGACCTCTTTGCTCCTATACTCAACTCCCCTTGTTACGAAGGCCAACATACGATTAGCTTTCTTCACTGCCTGCTGTACCTGCATGCTTGCTTTCAGTGACTGATGTACAAGAACACCTAGATCTCGTTGTACTTCCCCTTTTCCTAACTTGACTCCATTTAGATAATAATCTGCCTTCCTGTTCTTACCACCAAAGTGGATAACCTCACATTTATCTATACTAAAAGGTTGTGGGAATGTTTCAGTATTAGAGTGGGTGAGGTTGTTTTGTAACCCCTTTGGTTTAAAAGCCTCATAGGTAATAACTATTCAGGAACAGCTTTGTAGGCTTTTCTATTCAAGGGTATTTGTGTTTCCATACCAGGCCATTGTACAACCAGTCAATTGACTCTCCACTGCACATCTTATAGAAGTTCATCAATATCTTAGATGACCTGCTGAATATTTAAAAACTACCAAGAAAGTAAAGGCATTGCAGTGCCTTCTTTGTAATGGCACTTGCGTACTGGACCCAGGACAGATCCTCTGAAATAATAACAATGAGGGATTTAAATTTGTTGACCTTTTCTACCTCTGATTCCCTGATGAGGATTGGCTCATGTACCTCCGGTTTCTTCTTCCTGTAGTCAATAATCAGCTCCTTAGTCTTGCTGACATTGAATGAGTGGCTGTTGATTTGGCTTTACTCAACCATATTTTCAGTCTCTCTCCTTTATACTGATTTATTACAACCTTTGATTTGACCAACAATGGTGGTGTTGGCAGCAAACTTAAATAAGGCATGGGAGCTGTGCGTAGTCTCACGGTCATAAATATAAAATGAGTAGAGCAAGGAGCTAAGCACACAGTGTTGTCTTGCACCTGATGGTGATTGTGGAGATGTTGGCAATACAAAATGACTGGGGTCTGCAGCTAAGGAAATCGAAGATCCAGTTGCATAAGGAGGTATTGGGAAATGGGTCTTGAAGCTTATTGATTAGTTTTGAGAGGATGGTAATGGTGAATGCCAAACAGTAGTCAATAAAGAGCATCTAGATATATGTATCTGTTATTGACCTATTGTGATGGTAAGCAAATAGGAGTGGATCAAGCCATTCCTCAGGCAAGATTAGATATAGTTCATCACCAGCATCTCAAGGCACTTCATCACAGTGAGTGCAAGTGGATTATATTAAAATGGAAGAGGACTCTTATGTTGAGGTATGCAGTTGCTCAGTGGGTTCTTGACCTCAAGCAAACTTATGCACTGAATCACTCTTTGCCGGTTTCTCCAAATCTCCATGCTCCTCAAGTTCTTTTGCATTATTATTCAGAACTCTGTGTGCTGAGTTAGGTTTTTTGATAGACTGACTTTACACTTAATAGTTTTTGTGAAGTAATACTTATGAGATATGTGCCTCTTGATGCCTCTGTATGGACTCCCTGAACTTCTCTTCTGATAGTTGTTAAAGTTTTTTTTAAATATAGTCTATTGAATTTTTACTGAATATTTTTGTAAAATTCATTCTTAACTCTTTCATGTAATCTAAGCAGTGTTTACTTGTATAAACATGAAGAGAATATACTGTAGGTCTTGGGGGATTCTGCATTTAGGATCAAGACAATAACTTTCTGTACTCAGCATTAAAGCAGGATACAATCTATTTTACAGGTAGTTTCAGAATTTTGGAATATACATTATTGGAGAATAGTGCTGAGCTTTAATATAAATGTTAAGAAGGATGTAGCTTTTTACTAACCTTAAACATGTACTTATTTTTAATTGTGAATTTTTTGAAAACTTAAATGCCCTCAATTCAACGTAGAACATTACAGCACAATACAGTACAGGCCCTTCAGCCTCCTGAAACATACTGTTTAATCCAGGTAGCTTCCTGCCAAATCTCTCCACCCTCTCTAAATCATCCACATACCTCCTATAATGAGGCAACCAGAAATGAACATAGTGTGGTCTAACCTGCAATTTATAGAATTGCAGTACAGCATTGCCTCGCAGCTCTTGAACTCAATCCCTCAACTAATAAAGGCCAACATACCGTATGTCTTCTTAACACCCTATCAACTTGTGTAGCAATTTTGAGGGATCTATGGTCATGTACCCCAAGATCCCTTTGTTCCTCCACGTTGCTAAGAATCCTGCCATTGCCCCTGTATTCTGCTTCAAATTTGACCTTCCAAGTGAAACACTTCACGCTGAACTCCATCTGCCACTTCTCAGTCTAGCTTTGCATCCTGCAAATCTCCCGTTGTAACCTACGACAGCTTATGCCATCCATATCTCTACCAATCTTCGTGTCATCTGCATACTTGCTAACCCATCCTTCCACTTCCTCATCCAAATCATTTATAAAATTCACAAAGAGCAGGTATCGTAGAATAGGTCACTGTGGAACACCACAGGTCACCGATCTCCAGGCAGAATACACTTCATCTAAAACCACACACGGCCTTCTATGAGCAAGCCAATTCTGTATCCACACAGCTAGGTTTCCCTGGATCCCATGCCTCCTGACATTCTGAATGAGCCTACCTACTTGTGTAACTGGATCCTCAATTTCCTCACTTGCAGATCTCAGTCAGTGCAGATGGGCAACAAAATCTCCTCTGCAATCACCATCAACGCAGGTGCACCACATGGTTGTGTGCTTAGCTACCTGCTTTACTTGCTTTATACTTATGACTGTGAGGTTAACTTTAGCTCCAATACCATATTCAGGTTTGCAGTGTTGACTTATGCCAAAAATGCTACTTAGTGTTGAGGTCAAAAAGCTCCACTTTCATCTCATCCCACTACAAGACCTTCTTCCACATCTTTACTGTACGTTCTAAGTGACACTATGTAAAGTATTTGCAGGCAAGGATATGCCCTTATTTTTAGCAGTACATGGCAAAAATCTAATATTGCACATCAGCCAGGTAACACTATTCCCATGTAAAGTATGGTGGAGGTAATATCATGCTATGGGGATGCTTTTCAGCAGGGACTGAAAATCTGGTCACGATAGAAAAGTGACTGAGTTCATTGGATTTAAAGGCATAAAGTTTACTTAAGTTTAACTACTCTGACCAAATCAGCTGAAATGAGTTTTGCTGATATCGTGAAAGTAATACAGGAATATTTAAAACCAAAATCATTATTGACTAAAGAACATTTTAGATTTCATAAATGGAATCAAAAGGAAGGGGAGTTCATTTCTGCTTTCGTGGCTAAATTGAAGAGATAGTCAGCATTGTCAGTTCAGTGATGGGCTTGATGATACACTGTGATTATGGAATCTGACAAGAAGGCATTCAAAAAGGGCTCCTAACTGATTCACAGCTTGCTGCAATTTCAACTGCTCTTTTAAATATATGAATGGAAACAGCAGACAGAGATGCAGTCGAGTTGCAGTCAGGAATGAAAGTGAGCGTGACCAAAATTGCAGCATCTAAACTGAAGCCAGCCTGGCCAGACAAATTGTGCTACGATTGTGGCAGGGGTTCTTGCACACCACACCAATGCAGGTTTAAAGGTGAAACTTGTAGAAAATGCAGTAAAATAGGACACATACAAAGAGCATGCCAGGAAGACAAAAACAGATGGAATACATGGACTGCACAGGGAAGAGAAGGAGCTAAAAAGTCAAGTTGCAATTTCAAAAAGAGCACCAATCTGCATGCTGTTGATAAAAAAAAAAGGTCTGATAGTGATGAGAGTGACACAGGACTAAGTAACCTTGCGATTTTCAATATGAAAACAATAGACAAGCAATGTGGCTTATGCCAGATGTGAATGGCAAATTAATTAAAATGGAATTGGAATTGGACACTGGCTCAGGTGTTTCAGTCATTCCACAAATAGAGTTTCAATGACATTCCCAAGATACTCAACTGAAGCTTGCATATATCCGACTAAGAACTTATAATGGAGAAAAGATAACTCCTGTGGGAATGGTATTTGTAACAATGAAATACAACAACCAATAAGCCACATTAGACGTGTGGCAGAGCTTAATAGGTTCTTGATTGGTCATGGCATCAAAGGTTATGGGGAGAAGGCTAGGGAGTGGGGCAGAGGAGGGGGGATAAAAGGATCAGTCATGATTGAATGGTGGAGTAGACTTGATAGTCCAAATGGCTCAATTCTGCTCCGATATTTTATAGTCTTGTGTATTTTGTAGTATTCTGTATATACAGTATTGTGCAAAAGTCTTAGGCACCCAAGCTTTTTTAAAAGGGTTTCAGTTGGTATGGCCTCCACTGAGCTCTGATCTCAATGTTATTGAAGCTGCCTGGGATTACCTGGAGAGACAAAATCAAGTGTGACAAGCAAAGTCTGCAGAAGAACGGTGGCAAGTTCTCCAAGATGTATGGAGCAACCTACCAGCCAGTTTTCTTATAAAACTGCATGACAGTGAATTGAGAATGGATGCAGTTTTTAAGCCAAAAGTGGCCTCAGCAAGTATTGATTTGATTTAGTCTTTTACTGTTTACTGCTCTTTATAATAATTATTTTTGATGTTTAGGAGCTTTTCATTTCATTATCTTTGGAAGTGTGTATATGTATATGTGTGTATGTATATTTGTGTGTGTGTGTATATATGTGTTGAGATGCATTCTATATTGAATTGGAGTTGATAGTTAAGCAGGGAGGAGTGTTATGTATTTAATATTTCAGTAATATTATAAATATATTTGATTAAGCATTCCATGTTATTTAGGTTATATGTATATGTACATTCATAGCATATGTCATCATGCCACCACATCTTGCGTGTCTGCCTTGCTTAAAATAAAAATGAAACAAGTTCTCTTAGCATCCTGTCTTTTTGCTTCAATTAGTTTTATGTTTTAGAGTTAAAGAGCATGATATATGACTCATTCGAGTTTGATGTTTTCTTCCATATTTTAAGTCTTTCATGGCCAACAGTTGATGATACCACTGTTGTTGGTTGAATCAAAGGAGCAGACGAATCGGCAGTTAGGAGAGAGATTAAAAATCTGATTGAGTGTTGCCACATAGCAACCTCCCACTCAATGTCAGCAAAACCAAAGAACTGAAATTGGGATCCGTGAGCCTTTGCTCATTATGGGATCAGAAGGGAAAGGGTCAGTGATTTAAAATCCTTGGAATTATCTTCTTTCGCTTGTCTTCTTTCGCTTCCTGTCATGGGACCAGTGTGTAAATGTCATCTGAAAGAAAGCGTGGCAATGCCTCTACTTAGTAGTTTGTGCAGAGTCCACATTTTATCTATAGGTCTGGTAAGCTTCTATGGGTGCACAGTGGTGAGCAACATTCCGTTTAATTTTGTTTTTACAGCTGCACGGACTAACCGCGGCTCTGAGCGGGAGTTTTTTACACGGCCTGAAGACTGCACGGCACATTATATAAAAGAAAATTTCAGTTGCATGGCAGCAAAGGCTAATATTTGTAGGAGCATTTCGGATACTGCGCATCTACATACTCACTCATGTTAGAGGGAATGGTGGTGGGGAGTATCCTTCTTACATCTTAGTCTGGTATGGAAACACCAGTGCCCAAGAACAGAAAAGCTCACAAAAAGTGGTGGATATAGCCCAGTTCCTCACAGGAAAATCCCTCCCCACCAATGAGCACACCTACAAAGGGCACTACCAAAGGAAAGCAGTATCCATCATCAAGGACCCTCAATGTCTGTGTCATGGTCTCTTGCTGCTACCATCAGGAGGGAGATATAGGAGCGTTGGGTCGTACACCACCAGGTTCAGTGACAGGATTTGCACTTCAAACATCAAGCTCCCTCTCATGGGTTCATATAGAAACCTGGCTCGTTAGCTAACTCTGCTAACAACCACATGACTCAGTGGTGAGAAGCCCACCTTTCATAAGCAATATACGTTTAGGGTCTGTATGACGAAACAGGAAAGTTGGGATGTTTGAATTAAGGAACATTGATTGTAGTAAATGTGTAAGTACTACCCTGTGCAAAGTAATCGTTTGCCAGAAAAATAACATCGTACACCAGCATAAAATTATAAAAGAAATACTTTCACGAAATTTTCAACCTTAACAAACAGTTAGAGAAAAAGAAAAACAAATGGACCCATTACAGTTAAATCAGTTCAATTTGTTCATAACTGTTGGAGCTCATTTCTGGAGTAGTCAGGTGTATCGCTTTACTCACGTGCTGAACCCACTTTTGCATGAAGAATGCCAGCCACAGTTCGATCTTTCCTTGAAGTCCATCTCTAATGAACTAGCTGTCTCAGGAGTATTGGCACTTTCTCCTTGGAGCCATTCATCTGCACAAACCATTTCTTACAACTGGGTCTCTCCTTCAAATGGCACACTGCAACATCTTACTTTGTGCCCCACTCAGTAGCTTCTGCCGAGAGTTCCCAAACCAGGCAACTGTCCTTCAGAAATCTGATTTTACCCAGCTCTCCCAAATCTTCCAATGGGCAGAAAGTTACAATTGCCTGACACAACATTCCCAAGAAGGACACCATGGCCCCTTATCTTTAGCTGAAGCTAAAATACTATTACTATCAGGACACTTTTTTTGTGGAAAAAAACTGCTAAAATAAAAATACTTCATAGATACCAGTAAAAATCTTAACCAGGGCATTACACATGGATATCTTTACTCACCAGAACACTGAACTGATCATTAAACACAACTTTTGGACTCACTTTCAAGGACTCTACAACTCATGATTTCAGTTTTATTTATTTATTATTACTTGTTTCTTTTCGTATTTGCACAACCTGTCAGTCTTTATATGTGGATTTTTATTGATTCTTTTCTACTTCTTTGTTCTACTGTGAATGCCTGCACAAAAATGAATCTCGGGGTAGTATTTGGTGACATATACATTGATAATAAAATTAACTTTGACATTTGAACTTTATTAAATGGAACCTTATCAAAAGTCTTACTAACATCCATATACATTATATCCACTGCTCTACCTTCGTCAATGTGCTTTGTCACATCCTCAAATAATTCAGTTAGGCTTGTAAGGAATGACTTGCCTCTCACAAAGCCATGCTGACTATCCCTAATCAGACTATGCCTCTCCAAATGCTCCTAAATCCTCTCTTTAAGAATCATTAATAATTTGCCCACCACTGAAGTAAGACTCGCTGGTCTATAATTCTCACAGTTCTCTACTTTTCTTGAACAAAGGAATAACATTTGCAACCCTCCAATCATCTGGTACTACTCCAGCGACCAGTGAGGATGCAAAGATCATTGCCAAAATTGCTGCAATCTCTTCCCTCGTTCACTGAAATAGCCTGAGGCGCATCATATCCAACCTCGGTGACTGATCTATCCTAACGTTTTTAAAGGTTCCAGCACATACTTTTCCTTATTGTTGACATTTTCTAGTGAATCTGCCTGTTTTACACTGACCTCACAAACACCAAGGTCACTTTCACTGGTGAATATTGAAGCTAAAGTATTCATTAAAGACTTCCCCTATCTACTTCAACTGCAGGTACATGCTTTCTCTTCTATCTCTATCTGGAGTACCCTCACTCTTGTCATCCTCCTGTACTTTCCGTATGTGTAGAATGATGTAAGAAATGCAGAACCAATTATTGCACATCTCAGAAATAGTATTTTTTTAAAATCACCTGTTTAGTGATATTGGTTGAAAAATCTTGGACGTATATTCTAAACACGAGATTCTACAGGTGCTCGAAGTTCAGAATAACACACACAAAATGCTGAAGGAACTCAGCAAGTTTGGCAGCATCTATATATGTGGTATTTTGGAATATTTCAAGAACTCCTGAGAAGAATGATGGAGCTTAGTTTAAAGTTTCATGCAAACAGAAGCAGTGTTTCCTCATGATTTCATTGATTTTCATCATACATTAATGTGCATTATGTTTGACTCCAATAAACTGCTAATGTAGGGACAAAAGGCTTGCTAACAAAGTATAGCTAACACCTTAATTGAGATGTTAACATAAACCTAGATAAATGTTGTAGCTGAGCTTTTATGAGGCATGGAGATAAAATCTAGATAGTACTATCATCCTCATGTATCCTCTGTTCAGCTCCTTTTTTTGTTGAACTTCTCTACCCCTCTCATTCACCCTTTGATAACAATGTTTCTTATCTTTCCTATTCTTTTACTCGTTGTCATGTTAGGGATGTTATGGCTTTAGATTGCAGGTGTTTTTCAAGATTTTTCCAATGAGAAAACAACAAAAGAGATGAAGTAGTTCTAAAAGCACATACTGCATGATAGGAGTATTGCATGTTATTCATTAAAATCTCAAATTCAAATTCAAGTTCAGTTTATTGTCATTCATGTATACCACCAAATGATACAATATTCCTCTGGACCAAGGTGCACATTACAGTGCATATAACTCACAAATGTTACACATAAAGTAATATTACCACAAATAAGTTAACAAATAATAAGGTGCATATACGATATAAGTTTAAAAAGTAAGCAGTATAATGCTCCTGGTATTTTATACATGATGAAATCTAGGAGGTAGCAGGAGTTCAGTGGTCTGGCATTCCAGGGGAAGAACCTATTTCCCATCCTAACAGTTCTTGTTCCAATGCTATGGTACCTCCTGCCTGTTGGTAGGGGGGTTAAAGAGATTGTTGGACAGATGGGAGGGACCATTGACAATGTTTAGGGCCCTGCGTATACAGAACTCCTGATATATATCTCTAATGGGTGGAAGACGGACTCCGAAGAACCTCTCACCAGTCCTCGCAATCCTTTGTAGGAGCTTGTGGTCAGATGCCTTGCAATTCCTGTACCAAACAGTGATGCAGCTGGTCAGGATACTCTTGATGGTACTCCTGTAAAAATTGGCTAAATTGTTTGGGGGCGGGGTGTGGAGGAGGATGAGTCTCACTTGCCTCACTCTCCTTGGGAAATGGAGACACCCTCGTGCTTTCTTGACCAAAGAGATGGTGTTGCGGGACCAGCTGAGATCGTATTGTTCTGTGCACCTGGTATTCGTAACTCTCTCCGTGGAGGAGCTGTGTTTGTACAGTGAAGAGTGTCAGCCTGGACCTTCCTAAAGTCCACAATGACACTCAACTTGTTTGGCTCACATCATTCTACAAGTTGCTTTAGTTCCTCGCTGTATGCTGTCTCGTCATTGAGGACACTGTTTTGTCTTTAGTGAACTTGATTTGGTTTGAGCTGGATCTAACAATGCAGTCATGCATCAGCAGCGTGAACAGCAGATGCTGACAATTATCATAACATGTAAATTGGCTAATGTTATGATTTCTGTAAAAGTGCTTAAATAAAAAGCTCTATCTTTGTTTTATGCCCTGATGGGGGAGAAATTACCAATGGAATAAGACTATCATTTTCCTTCTAAAAATTGTAATGTTGATTAAACATTTCCAACAAAGGCAAGTCTGACTTTTGCAAATGTTTTCTGATAGTGTTCTGAGATACTGAAAAGAGTAAGAGATGCCCAAAGCAATAATTAAAATAAGTATTCTTGTGTGTCCATAACTATTGTATACTTCTCTTGGTCAACAATACCTTTTTAATTATTCTTTTAACAATGTTCTGTCCTGTATTTTTGTCCAAATTTGAATAATTTTGTAATGTCTTAATGAGGTACTGTATATAGGAAGCACAAGAAAGCAAAGTAAGGAGCAGAAGAAATGAAAATTTCAAGCAGTAAATAAGATACAGTGGATTACATTAGCAAGTATCACCCTAATTGCTTTCCATAGTAATGCTGTCTAGCTCTTTCATGGGCTTTAGAAAGCTATCATCCTTCCAGATATTCTACACTCACTAGCCACTATTATGTACACCTCGTTAGTGAATATATCTAATAACCATAAGGGCACAAGATATGAGAGCAGAATTAGGCCATTTGGCTCATTGAGTCTGATCTGCCTTTTCATCATGGCTGATCTATTTTTCCTCTCGGACCCAAGCTCCTGCCTTGCCTCCATATCCCATCATGCCCTGACCAACCAAGAAACTATCAACTTCTGCCTTAAATATACAGAAAGGCTTGACCTCTACAGCTGCCTATGGCAATGAATTCCACAGATTCACAACTCTCTGGCTAAAGAAATTCTTCCTTACCTCCGTTCTAAAAGGATGCCTTCTATTCTGAGGCTGTGTCCACTGGTTAGTCTTAAACTTTCCCATTATTGGAAACATCTTTTCCACATCCACTCTTTCAAGGCCTTTCACTATTTGGTAGGTTTCAATGGGGTTACCCCTCATTCTTCTGAGTTCCACTGAATATAGGCCCAGAGTCATCAAATGCTCAGCCAATCATGTGACAACTCAATACCAAGAAGCATGCAGTCATGGTCAAGAGGTTCATTTGTTGTTCAGACCAAACATCAGAATAGGTAAGAAATGTGATCTAATTGACTTTGACCGTGGGATGATTATTGGGGCCAGTCAGGATGGCTTGAGTATCTCAGAAACTGTTGATCTCCGGGATTTTCACACTCAACGATTTTGAGAGTTTATAGAGAATGGTGCGAAAAACTATAACCACCCAGTGAGCAGCAATTCTGTGGGCGAAAATGCCTTGTTAATGGGAGAGGTTAGAAGAGTGTGGCCAGACTGGTGCAAGCTGACAAGAAAGTGACAATATCACAAATAACCATGCATTACAACAGTGGTGTGCAGAAGAGCATCTCTGAATGCACAACACGTTGAATCTTGAAGTGGATGGGCTACAGCAACGGGAGGCCACCAACATACACCCAGTGGTCACTATTAGGTTTAAGAGGTACCTATAAAGTGGCCACTGAGTGTATGTTATCTTGTTTCTTTGGTCATGCTGTCATTTTATGTGTTAACCTCCATTCTATACTATACTGTTGTCAGTGTACTCCTTTGGATATTCAAGTGGATCTTTGGTTCTATAATTACCTCATGTTGTCAAGGGTATAGTTTGTCTTATTTCGTTGGTTTGTAGCAACTTATGCTTTGTTCATGTAGAGGAGCAATCCTTACTAAAATTTGATCTTATACTGAAAGTCCCTGCTTGTGGTGTAGATCTCCCAATGGTCTCCTTTGCTGTTTTTGGGTCAATTTCAATCAGTTAATGCCAATGTGGTGGAAATTTCAGTGGGAGATGAATTGTCATTAACCTAATGGTGTGCTTTCTCTTTCTACCCCAAGAGGCACGTTCATTGCTGAGTACTTTCAGCTTTAATTCAAATTTTCAGTATTTGCATTGTTTTATTTTGGATATCTGCCATTTGATTTTGATATTTTGATGCCATTTCCTACTAAAAGAAACCTTAAGAGGGGGTCTAAATGATTCTGTTATGTTTTCCCCTGATTTCACCACAAGACAAAATCTGTTGAGACAATAATTATGACCTATTAATTGTCAAGTGTTGAGTTTTCATTCTATTGTCAAGTACCTATTGCCTCATGTGTTGCATCTCCACCCAGCTTTTGCCTAGTGGGAAGCACTGTTACCTCAGAAGCATAAATTTTTTGATTCAAGTTGCAGTACGGTGATATGAACACAAAATTCTAATACTGCAGTCCAATACAGAGGCAGTACCACATTTTGGGTGAGAAGTTAAATTGAGGCCCGGTTTTCTATCTTAAGCGGTTAAAGATAGCTTGGCACTGTTTTGAAGAACAGTAGTGTCCTGATATAAGTATTTACTCTTCAAGTAGCATATGGGAACATTATGTGGCAAATATAACTATGATTTTATTGCTGTTTTGAACAATGGCCAATCAACGATTGGGATTGATTGGCAAGAACAAATAAAAATAAGATGGGCAAGCAGAGTGGCTATTGTTGTAGTGGACAGTGTGAGAGTGGTTATTTGAGGCTTTAGCTCTTGGAGACTTCATTGAGGAGAGGTTTGAGTAAGAGAAGGCGAAAAAGCTGTAGGTAGACTTTCTGCAGTTCATCTATTGTTTCCTTCTTTTTATTTACACAGTTAGAACAGTAGGCATGCCAGGCGGGATAGTTGAATGCTCCTCTTGCAGGTTGTGGGAAAGGCAGGGAGACAACTTCACCTGCAAGAAGTTGCAGCCTCTATCACTCTGTTAAGGAGTTGGAGCTGGAAATGGATGAATTCTGGATCATTTGGAAGGCTGAAGGGATGATAGATGGGACATATAGAGAGGTAGTTATAGCCAACGAGCAGGACTCAGGAGACTGGGTGACAGTTGGGAAGGGGAAAGGGGTTAAACGGCCAGTGCAGAGCCCCCCAGTGGCCAAAGCACTCAACAACAGGTAGACCACTTTGGATACTGTTGTGGGGGATGACCTAGCTGAGGAAAGTCATAGCGATCATGTCTCTGGCACTGAGTCTGACTTTGTGACTCAGAAGAGAAATAGGGAGAAGAGGAGAGCTGTAGTGACAGGGGATTCATTTCTTAGAGGACCAGAAAGGAGGTTCTGTGGATGAGAATGGAATTCTCGGATGGTATGTTGCCTCCCGAGTGCCAGTGTTGGACATCTCAGATTGAGCCCTGAGCATTCTTAAATGGGAGGGTGACCAGCCAGAGATTTTACAAAGTGAGTTCAGGGAGTTATGTGCTAAGTTAAAGGACAGGATCTTCAGGGTTGTGATCTCAGCATTGCTACCTGTACCATGTACTAGTGAGGCCAGAACTAGGAAGATCATAAAGTTTAACGTGTGGCTTAGGGCATCAGATTTTTGCATCATTGGACTTTCTTCCAGGGAAGGTAGGACTTGGGTACAGAGGAGACAGTTTGCAACTGAACTGGAGGGGAACTAATGTATTAGCAGGAGTGTTTGCTAATGCTGCATGGGGGTTGGGGGTTTAAACTAGAATTGCTCGGGGATGGGAACCAGGGTACCAGAACAGTTAGTGGAGTGGTTGTGGAAACAGATGGTGTTAAGACCTTAGACAAAGTCAGGAATCAAAAGGTTCAACATGGTGCAACTAGTGTTTTGAGCTGTATATTGCAAGAAGTTTTGTAGGAAAGGCAGTTGAGATGAGATCAACACATGGAATTATGATATTGTATCCTCTAGTGAGACTTGGTTGCAGGAGGGACAGGACTTGTAGCTCAATATGTCAGTGTTCCATTGTTTTAGATGTGACAGAGTGGAAGAGATTTAAGGGTATTACTAGTCAGGGAAAATGTCACAACAGTGCTCAGTCAGGACAGACTGGAGAACTTGTTTCATGAGGGTTTATGGGTGGATCTGAGGAACAAGCAAGGTATGAGCATGTTATAGGCCATCGATCAGTCCATCAAATTTAGAGGAAAAAATTTGTAGAGAGCTCACAGACAGTTGCAAGAAACATAAGGTTGTTATAGCAGGTGACTTTAACTTTCCAATTGTTGACTGGGACCTTCATACTGTAAAAGGACTAGATGGAATGGAGTTTGTCAAATGTGTTCAGGGAAGTTTCCTTAATCAGTACACAGAAGTCCCTATGAGAGAGTATGTGATACTTGGTCTCCTGTTAGGGAATGAGATAGGGCAAATGACATAAGTTTGTGTAGAGGAACACTTTGCATTCAGTGATCCTAATGCCATTAGTTACAAAGTAAATATAGAAAAAGATAGGTCTGGTCTGTGGGTGGAGATTGTGAATTGGAGAAAGGCCAACTTTGGTGGTATCAGAAAGGATTGGGACAGGCTTCTTTCTGGCAGAAGGTGTACTTGGTGAGTGGGAAAGCTTCAAAAGTGAATTTTTAAGAGTAAGAACTTGTATGTGCCTATCAGAATAAAAGGTAAAGATAAAATGTTTAGGAAACACTGTTTTTCAAGAGATGTTGAAGCCCTGGTTAATGCTTTGCACCTGGTAGGTAGTGTCTAACCAATCTTGCAGAGTTTTTCGAGGAAGTTACCAAGAAAGTTGATGAAGATAAGGCAGTGGATGCTGTCTACATGGACTTTAGCAAAGCATTTGATAAGGTCCTGCATGGGAGGTTGGTCCAGAAGGTTTGGTAACTTGGCAGTAAATTGATGAGGTAGTAAATTGGATTAGACATTGGCCTTGTGGGAGAAGCCAAAGATGGTTAGTAGATGGTTGCCTCTCTGACTGGAGGCCAGTGACTAATGGAGTGCTTAAGGGATCAATGCTGGTTCCGCTGTTGTTTGTCATCTATATTAATGAATCTGGATGATAAATGTGGTTGACTGGACTGGATCAGCAAATTTGCAGATGACACCATTTTGGGGGGTGTAGTGGACAGCAAGGGAGACTATCAGAGCTTGCAGAGGAATCTGAACCAGCTAGAAAAATGGCAGATGGAATTTAATGCATATAAGTGCAAGGTGTTGCATTTCAGTAGGACCAATCAGGGTAGTTCTTAAACAGTGAACAGTAAGGCACTAAGAGATGTGGTAGAACAAAGGAATCTGGGAATGCATGGAAAGTGGTGGCACAGGTAGATAGGGTCGTAAAGGAAGCTTTTGGCACATTGGCCTTCCTTATGTTGAAGTTCTGTAAGATGTTGGTGAAGCCAAATTTGGAGTATGGTGTGCAGTTTTGTTTATTTGCCTACAGGAAAGATGTAAATAAGGTTGAAAGAGTACAGAGAAAACTTACAAGGATGTTGCTGAGACTGGAGGACCTGAGTTATCAGGAAAGATTGAATAGGTTCGGACTGTAGTCTTTAGAATGTAGAAGATTGAGAGGAGATTTGCTAGAAGTATACAAACTTATGAGGGATATAGATAAGGTAAGTGCAGGCAGGCTTCTTCCACTGAGTTTGGATGGGACTACAACAGGAGCTCATGGGTTGAGGGTGAAATGTGAAAAGTTTAAGAGGAGCATGAGGGAAAACTTCTTCACTCAGATGGTCGTGAGAGTGTGGAACAAGCTTCCAGCACAAGTGGTGCATGTGAGCTCAATTTAAATGTTTAAGGGAAGTTTGGGCAGGCGAATGGATGGCAGGGATGTCTCTTTCCCTAGAATCAGCATCACAAAGGCTGCCTTACTTCATCGTGTTCTCTGGTCTTCCCCCCATGTTTTTGTTACAATTGCAGATCTAAACCTCACAGTGGGGTAGAGGAGGACATGGGCACACAGTGGTTTTGACACAAGCTGCTGATAGATGCACTGACCCCAGGATGTTGGTACACACAGCCAGAAAGTAGTGCATCGAAAAGACCTTCTGTCGTGCAAGTGACATTTCTTGCTCTGATGTATTTAGGCCTGAGTAAACACATCACATACAAGTTTTAATTCAGCAATCACAATACCATAGTTGCTGGAACTGGATAATCAAAATTGTTTTCATCTATGTTAAGGTGATTTAAAAATAAATACTTGATACCCATCCGCTATTGATATTCATGAGATTAATGCACATTGCTGTAATCACCAAAGTGGACCTCAAATTCTGTGGAAATTGATATTGTCACTGTGCATTAATACATTACAAATAACATTGCCTACAATTTTAAACATTTGAATCCGGTTATATTCTTACAACCTTTGACCTCTGCATCATACAAGTTGATTCTTAATATTAATATTGCATTTAAGGAAGCGTTTCCCATATGCAGAGCTTAGGTCTACACTATTACAGAGCTTGGCAAATGCTGCATAGCTTTTATTTTATTTAAATTTTATACTGGAGTATTATTTCTGAAGTTAGGGGTTCTAACAGCTTAAATATTATAGATTGGAAAATGCTAAATATTTAACTGTAATTAGTCATTAAAAATTAATTAAGCTCTTAGGATTAGAATTGAATACAGGCAATAATAGCTTATGCAATTTGGTGATGCAGTTTAGAAAATTCCTCCTGGATTGCTATTGGGTTAAAGAGAAAATGTTTTCTAAAATAAATTTCAAAATCAAACTTCAACCATTTTAATAGCAAGTTGATGCAAATCTTTTGTATAGCTGAGGAAAAATGTCTGTTTGCTAGTTTACTATTTTAGAAGCAGAAAATGCTTTGCAAGATGTTTTTGGATATTCGTGTCTCACTGAAAGGGAGACTAAATGGTTTTAATTTTGCTTGCGTTTACGATGGACAGTAGGTAGCTTATGGGCTCTATTGTCTCCTTAAACTACGAAATCCATCTGTTTTTTGACAGTTTACAAGTACACAATTTTCAGGTGCAATAAGCTGCAGTTAAATGCCCAGTTAATCACAATTTGCATCAGTGGATAGACTGTGATTGTCTCTTGAATGCATATATCATTACTCCAATTCTTGTAATTAGTGAGGATGACTTGGTGCAAAGATACAAAACAGCATGTGTTGGGAATGACCTGCAGAGCAGGTGAGTCATAATTAGCTGGGGTTACAGTACAAATTTTACTGATTTAAATATGCAATATTTCAGTAAGATTTTGATAATGTGGAGCTTGCACTGTGAAATAGTCAGATAACAAGGCAATGGAGTCATAGAGAAATGAATTTGATCCAAATGTGCAATGTTGAAATCATTACATTTTTAAGTTCCAATTTAAGACTTCTTTCATTTTCCGCATTTGAATTTAAAAGATTTGGGAGTATTTAAAATTTGATGTTAAACCATCATTGGATGAAGATGCTTTGATCTGATTCTAGTCCCAAATTATTAATGATCTACTATTTAAATTGCAACATTCAGTAAGAAACAAAGAAATACATGGCTAATGCAGAAACTAATTTAAATGCTGCCTGGCTAACTCCAATTTGAGAGTACTGTAGAAAGATCACAGTAATGATGGGTCACATGCTTTTGCCAGACATAAAGAACTGCATGTGCTTGAAAAATTACATTCATTATTTGGATAAGAAACAATTCATATAGTTGATAACTTACAGGAATTATTAACCTTTTGTATATTTAATTATAACGGTACCGCTACTTATAATTCATGTTGTACTAATTAAAAATAAAAAGGTAGTCTTACATGTTAATAGAAGCTGATTATTGAAATGCAGTTTTAAATGTGGATAGTAAAAGTTATTAAATAAAATTAATGCAATCTAGATTTGGCAAAAACAATTGTTCTGTGGTTTCTGAGGAGCATGCAAAGAATATCATGGATGAAGTGAATACCTAACGAGTGTGTTATGAACAGAGCAAACACAAAAAGAGAAATAATGTATGAGATCATGAAAAGGCAACGTAACTTCATTGGACATGTGATTAGGAAAAAGGAGTTAGAATACATGGTAATTATGGGAAAGATTGAAGGGAAGAAAGCAAGAGGAAGACAAACACAAATGATGATGGAGACAGCAGCCGGAGAATTGAAAATGAATACCAATGAATTGATCCAATGACTTGACCCGAAACAGGAGTGTGTGGGTCATGGCAGTCAAAGCTCAAACTGGGCATGGTACCTGACGATGATGATGATGATGATGATGATGATGATGTAGTTTTGGTTTCCATTGGTGTGATGAAAAAATTCAACAGAAAAGGGATTTCTCTCTTTTTGATAAATGTAAGGAACAATGTTCTGAGCATAAAATAAGGTGTCTTAAAATGATGCTGGATATTTTGTTGACCAGCATACTCACATTCTTGAGTTTGTGAATGATAGATTCAGTTTGATTCCTGTTTTCGTTTGAACACCACCACCATATGCTACCAATATGGTCAGAGGATATTGATCCTGAGATTGGGCAGGATTTTCTGATTGTGATTGACAACCCATGTTATAAGTGTGGGTGCTGGATTTGGACAGGATTGTGTTCAGTTCTGCTGTCCTGTATTTGAACACAATGAAAAGCTCTAATTAATTCATAAATACAAATGTGTAGATACAGTTGTTCAGGTTGGAGATTTTAAAAATAGCCTATCTTTATACTGTCCCTTTACTGAAATAATAATGTCAACTAGTGACAAAATAATTTCAACTCATAGCAAAACAGTTTAAAAGTTTGAGAGCGTTGGGTGTTGTTAGGAATGACAAGGGGAATGAGAGAAAGGCAGGGTGATAGATAGAACTAGAATTCATTCCTTAACTTCTGGTTTCTGCAACAGATGACTCATTTGTCTGAACCTTGTTGGTATGTTCTTTTTGTTCCTAAGAATTGTATCTGTGTTTGAAAATCATTTGTAGTTTATAATATTTTAAAATTCAGATATCTTTTCTAAATCAGAAATCCTCTGTGAGTTTTAAATGTGTATTAAGAACTATTTGTCTGAATTTAAATGAGTATCATTAAAAATATAATAAACTGTGTTTAAACTACTTCCTATTTGGGAGGGAGAACACACTACTCAAATAGTGTATATTGGCAGCTAGACCTTGCTGCAGTGACTAGACAGGGAAATAAGCTAGTATGTGAAGTGTAGGTTGATATAGTATAACGTTCCTATAGTGAGGGTACCCATAGATCCTTATATTGGATAGGGCTTAAAATCTCCTTTTGAGTTTAGGGCTTTGCGGATAGTAAACCAATACCATCACTCTATAGTTGCTTTATATAAAATAAAGACTCTAGGATATTCCTTTCCTTCTGTGTCTAAGCTTGTGTTGGTTCAAAAAAGAATCTGACTTTAAGGTAAGGAGACTGGCTTGGTCAAAGATCGCGATTGGCAACACAGTTAGTTCCAGTTAATTGGCCCATCGGTTAATCAGAACAATTGTTTGTTTGGGACAACTCTTAAAACTAATTGTGATAATACTGTAGCTGTGACCCCCCCCCCCTTTTTACTTATGGTGTTTAATTGGGACAGAAGGCTCTTGCAAGTAGTATCAGATGTGTGCACTTGTGTTGCTGTTAGAGCGAAACATGTTTAAACGGTGTCAGTTGCATGTGTTTGTGTTCAAAAATCAGTGATTTTGTCACTGATAATTGGTGAAAAATAAACAATAAGATAATTCCAAACTTTTTTGTTTGCTGTGGTTTCAAGCATTCAGGCTTAGGGATGACAGAAACAACCAGGAGTGAAAATGAAACTATTTTGCTACTTCAAAGAATTAGGAACTAAGAAGAATTTGAAGGTATTGACAATCCTCTTGAATGTTACAATGAAAATGAAGACTTGGAGAATGTAATTATCAAAGCCATGTTTGAAGGCAGTTCATTATCTACACTAGGTGTCTGCACTGATTTACAGTCAATCAAAAGAATACACAGCAGTGGATGGTGATAACTATAAGGAACTAATACACAATGTTATTGTCTTGTTATATTGGTTGCATTCTAATTTACTCTGTATTTCATTTAAATACATAATTTGGTATTTGGTTAAACAGTTGCTTGTTTCTTCAATACCGTTTTAACTATTTCCATGTAACTTCAGCTAATTAGCACAGCTGTTTAATTTGGTCAAAATGGTCCTGATGTGTCATAATCCATTGTATTTTTTTTGACATAAAATATCATATAATGTAAAGACTCAAATATTGATGACTTTCCTAATTTAAAACATACTGGGGCATGTTGTATTATAAATATTTACAACACAAGAAATGACAAAAAACCATATGATAATTATGAAACATCTTTTTTCTTAAAACTACTGCAGTAATTTAAAGGATGTAATTGATATAAATGCTCTAATCAGTTTAGACAATTTCAAATCTTAATAAACATTGGAAAATAACTCTGCTGAAAACCTTAGGGTTCTGAAAATCCAGTAAAATATCTACTTTGGTGTAATTTTTGTGTTTATAATGTTTCATGAAGTTGTATTTCTCACACACATAACCTGGACATAATGAACAATTTAATTTGCATATCATTAAATGAAAAATCTGGAATAAACTAGTGCAATTGGGTAGTATTTAATAATATTAGTTTAACTTTTTGAAAAATAATCTTGCTATTTTAAGAGATGTGCTTTGATGGTTTAAAAAGCTGAAAATGGGTTTATATCAACATTTGACATTTTAAAACTGTAATTCAGTTATGATGACTGACTTTTTAAAAACATGCTGTTTCTCAGCTAATTTTAAAAACATGTTAATAAAGGCAGTTTGTTAATAAAGATTAAGTATATTTTATGTTTACATACTCCCAATCCCCACAAACATTAAAGGTATCTTCTTTATTGACATGAAATAAGATTTTATTCTTGACAAAGCACTTGACTTGGTATTCCCAGCTGAGAGCAAAATGCATGACATATTCCCTAATTCGATGCGATTTGCAGTGAGAAACTGTCCAGTCTTTTCACTTGCTCACTTTCCTGATTCTATTGAGTTCCTGGAAGAATGTGAAGTCCCATTTGTGGTCATCTTTGAGTCCACATGATTAACTCAGTGAAATTTAACTGTCCCAATCAACTGTGCTACAATTGCTGAGAAAGAACCTGGAAATCTCAGAACAGAAAAATAGTACCAGATTAGTTTCTATTCATCCTTGTCACTATTTATGTGAACAGCAGAGACTAATGTATTCAAACATCAAGTTCAACGCAATCTTAATGTGGAGGAAAAGCAATGTGATTCTGCATTGAAACCAATTGCTGTATTTATATTACTTACAAATTTATTTTGTCACTTATCCACAAGAAGACATTCTAGTGGAATGCCAGTGGAGTTTATTGTCATATGGATAAGTACATGTAGGAACAGAAGCAATGAAAAACTTACTTGCAGCAGCATCGCAGGCACATATCAGCTGCATAACATTCATTAGAAAAATAATAATAAACAGCATATATCATGTCAAATTATACCAGGAAGAACACAATTTGAATTAAAAAATGGTTATAGTGTTGCGGCACTAAGGTAATGCAAGTTGGTTGAAGAATCAAATGCTTGAAGACAAGTTGCTATTTTTGAACCTGGTGGTGTAGAACTTGGAGTTTCTGTAGCTCCTGCCTGATGGTAGATGCAAGGAAGTGGCATGGCCTGGATCTTGGGGATCTTTGATGATAGATGTTGCCTTTATGAGGTAATGTTTCCTGTAGCTACTTCCAATAGTTGGGACGAATGTGCCAGTGATATATTGAGCTGAGTCCACCACTCCTGCATTCTTGCACATTTGAATTTCCAAACTAACCCATGATACATCCAGTCAGGATACTTTCAACACAACATCTGCAGAAAATTGTTAAGAATGTTCAGCCACATGCTGAAGCTCCTTAAATTTCTTGGAAGTAAAGTTGTCGGGGTGCCATCTATAATTGCATCTATGTTCTGACCCAGGACAAGTCAACCCTAATACTCAAAAATTCAAAGTTGCTGACCCTCTCCACTGTTGATCCACTAATGTCGACAGGTGCATGTTCCACTTCTTTCCCCAGAGACAATCAATGTTTTGGTTTTATTAACAATGATTGAGTGGTTGTTGCTATGATACTATTCAAACATTGCAAGATCCCCCCTGTGTTAGTCTTAAGATGTTCTTGCAACACATTTTCAAAGTGGTAGAAGCATTAGGAGATTGGCCTTGTCGGTTAGAAGCAGTATATTCTGTAAATGACTTTATATCAACCATGGTTAGTGGGGTGGTTATTCATCAAGTAAGCACACTACTCTCCTGAATGACAATTGGCTGACAATTAAGTTCTTCATTTCATTCATCACCTTTATGTTGTAAGCGTTAGAAAGCTTTTTAAGGATTATCATCCTACTAAGCATGGGTTGCTTCATTATCAAATGATTTGTGAATTGGGGAAAAAATATTCCACTTTATCACTTCCTGTAATATAAACAAAGCTTAAAAATACTGCTACATAACATGTGCCCCATCACACATTTCTTGTGACGGCCTTTGGGAAAATCTAATTCTCAGAATAAATGAAATTACATGATATTACAAAATCTACCAAAACCCTGTTGAGTTTGGTTCTATGATCCTTCCAAGCAATGACTTACAAACCATAATCTCATCATGCAATTGTTTAACCTCCATTACCTTTGATATTTCACTTTAAATTTTGTGTCTTAGAAACATAGAAACGTAGAAAAGCTACAGCACAATACAGGCCCTTCGGCCAACAAAGCTGTGGCGAACATGTCCTTACCTTAGAAATTACCTAGGGTTACCCATAACCCTCTATTTTTCTAAGCTCCACGTACTTATCCAGAGTCTCTCAAAAGACCTTATCATTTTCGCCTCTACCACTGTCACTGGCAGCCCATTCCACACTCTCACCAGTCTCCGCATAAAAAACTTACCCCTGACATCTCCTCTGTACCTACTTTCAAGCACTTTAAAACTGTGCCCTCTCATGCTAGCCATTTCAACCCTGGGAAAAAGCCTCTGACTATCCACATGATCAATGCCCCTCATCATCTTGTACACCTCTATCAGGTCACCTGTCATCCTCTGTCGCTCCAAGGAGAAAAGGCTGAGTTCACTCAACCTATTCTCATAAGGCATGCTCCTCAACCAGGCAACATCCTTGTAAATTTCCTCTGCACCCTTTCTATGGTTTCTACATCATTCCTGTAGTGAGGCGACTAGAACTGAGCACAGTACTCCAAGTGGGGTCTGACCAGGGTCCTATATAGCTGCAACATTACCTCTTGGCTCATAAGCTCAATCCCACGATTGATGAAGGCCAATCCACCGTATGCTTTCTTAACCACAGAGTCAACCTGTGCAGCTGCCTCGAGTGTCCTATGGACTTGGACCCCAAGATTCCTCTGATCCTCCACACTGCCAAGAGTCTTATAATTAATACTATATTTTACCATCATATTTGACCAGCCAAAATGAACCATCTCACATTTATCAGGGTTGAACTCCATTTGCTACTTCTCAGCCCAGTTTTGCATCCTATCAATGTCCCGCTGTAACCTCTGATAGCCCTCTACACTATCCACAACATCCCCAACATCCCCAACCTTTGTGACATCAGCAAATTTACTAACCCACCCCTCCACTTCTTCATCCAGGTCATCTATAAAAATCACGAAGAGCAGGGGTCCCAGAACAGATCCCTGAGGCACACAACTGGTGACCGACCTCCATGCAGAATATGACCCGTCTGCAAACACTCTTTGCCTTCTGTGGGCAAGCCAGTTCAGATCCACAAAGCAATGTCCCCTTGGATTCCATGCCTCCTTACTTTCTCAATAAGCCTTGCATGTGGTAGCTTATCTAATGCCTTGCTGAAATCCATATGCACTACATCTACTGCTCTACCATCATCAATGTGTTTAGTCACATCCTCAAAAGATTCAATCAGGGTCGTAAGGCACGACCTGACTTTGACAAAGCCATACTGACTATTCCTAATCATATTATGCTTCTCCAAATGTTCATAAGTCCTGCCTCTCAGGATCTTCTCCATCAACTTACCAACCACTGAAGTAAGACTCACTGGTCTATAATTTCCTGGGCTATCTCTACACCCTTTCTTGAATAAGGGAACAACATCCGCAACCCTCCAATCCTCTGGAACCTCTCCCGTCCCCATTGATGATGCAAAGATCATCGCCAGAAATTCAGCAATCTCCACCCTCACCTCCCACAGTAGCCTAGGGTACATCTTGTTCAGTCCTGGTGACTTATGCAACTTGATGCTTTCCAAAAGCTCCAGCACATCCTTTTCCTTAATATCTACATGCTCAATCTTTTCAGTCCGCTGTAAGTCATCCCTACAATTGCCAAGATCCTTTTCCGTAGTGAATACTGAAGCAAAGTCCTCAGTACTTCTGTCTCCTCCGGTTCCATACACACTTTTCTACTGTCACACTTGATTGGGTCAGAAAAGGAAACACGTCATCATTTTTAGCTTGTGACTTTTTTTAAGGCAAAAAAATGTTGTGTTGTGTAGCATGCTGGGAAACGAAGCTTGATCAATTCTATGTGTTAAGGCTACACAACTGTCTTGACAGAGAAGCTGCCTGAACCCTTTAATATTGATTTATTTTCAGTTGACTGGTATAACTGCAGGTTTGCAGTAAAATTTAAGTGTCTGAAGCCCTTTATTTCGTAACTTTGACTCCATCATATTATGAACAAATTAAGCTGCCATCCTGCTTTTTGTTTCCTCCTTTTCTGAATATACACTTAAAATCTTGCACAAAAATATAACTGGGGTTACAGCTGTCATCCAGGATTAGGAATACAAAACTAAGATTTTATTTTTCTCAGCATGGTCATCTTGAATGGCTATTTCATCTTCCGACCATGCTGTTTATTCAGTTAAAATGCCATTATTTAAGCTATATTTCAGTTTCTTTCATTAGCCTAAAAATGTGCCCAGCCACTTTTCATTGTCCAAGACATAATTTATTCCCCAAATTCTTAAATGCAATTTACCATATTTGTTTTATTAACTAAGAGACAACAACGCCCTACCGAATATTATTCACTACAACAACCCTTTCTTTGGCAACAAATGCTTTACTTGAACCATTTATTCTTATTCTCTATTTCTGTAATCATATCTACCTTGATTCCAAGTGCTGTCAGGAATATCTTACATGATACTAACAAATTTGCTCTTCCAGTCTGTTGTCTCTTGAATTCTATAAAGTTGACTAAGCGTCACTTTGATATTTATTTCATCTGGCCTTGATTAACACATTACCAAAATCTGTGCATATTAGCCTATTCCCTCCCTAAACCCAGTGCTTTTCAATTGCTTATTGTTGGAAACAAAGAAACAAATGGGTAGGAAGTGATCAGTAAAATAGCCATGTAATTTCCCTCCCCCCATCAAGTATGCTTCATGTACCCTGGTTGTTCAATAGGCTAAAATCAAGAAACAGAGAAGTCTATCTTTCAGATTTTAGTATAAATTGCAGTGAGATGAATAACAAAGAAATTGCTATGGTTTTCTCTTCCATGATTTTGAGAAAGTTGAAAATGCTTACCCCTCTATCCCTGGGTGTGGCATAACACACACACACACACACACAGAGAAGAAAAAAAAGAGGGAATAGTTGAGGCCAATGACACTTCATGAGAACTGGAACAGTGAGAAAGTGCATGTACTTACTTTGCAGAGAGTGGGAGAGGTGAAGAAAAATTAAGAAATGCTTGTGAAATGCTGGAGACCAAAGTTTGTGATCGCTATTCACTGTCCTGGACCTGGGGTCTTTAGCCATGCTCAGCTTTCTAACACAGCAGCTGGCTTTTCCAGGGATCAAAGAGTTGCTTTTGAGTAAGTTAAACTCCTTGCTCAGCTCTTTGTCATAAACAAGAGCAATTTCTTAATATAAAATGGAAGCAATAATCAGTCTGAAGTTTGTTGCAAACAAGCAGCACTCTCTATAGAGCACAGGCTATTGGTTCAGCATATGGCTGGCTACTCAAGAGATGCAGTAAAAGACAACAGGGTTATGTTAATTGCGCCTGCATCAAACCAGACAGCACTTACCAAGTTATTTAGTTCAAGGAAGCTTCCGGAATAGACAGATACAATCACTTAGCACATCAAATAGCTGATCTATCAATAGTTTGGAGATTTGTGTATTCATAGAGTCAGCCCTCAGCATTAATTTTGGGTGTCTGGAATCTTTGTCCTGAGAAATTTTCAGACCATCTGTGTGAATTTACCAGCAAAGGTATCTGGAAAAATATCATGTGTGTTTGAAGTCACTAAGTAGCAAAAAATAGACAAATGTAAGAGAGAAGTCAGGCTTGTTAGGAATCGTCAAAAATATCAAGAAGAAAGACAGAAAGATGGGGTGACTAGAATCCATCCATTCCTCTGACAGATGACTTGTTTCTTTGCAACTCATTGGTATGTCTTTTTAGCTTAGAGGAATTGTACCAGTGTTTTGAAAATCCTTTGTGTTTTAGAGATTATTTGTAAATTTGAAACCTTTTATAAGATAGAAATCTTCTATGAGTTTTAAGTGTGTCTTAAGAATTTTATCTACATTTAAACAAGTATCACTAAAAATAGATGAACTGTGATTAAACTACTTTGGTAGCTGGAAGTATCTCCTCCTTGGCTTGAATGGGAAACCCACCACTCAAATAATGCATATTGGCAGCTAAACTCGCCATGGAGGAGAAAGAAGAAAGTGACCTAGTCTTTGAAGTGTAAGTGGCTACAGTATAATCTCCCTTTAGTGAGGGTATCTGTAGCTATCTATATTGGATAGGCCTTAAGGTCTTTATTTGACTTCAGAACTTTATGGACAGCAAACCCAATATTATCAGAGTTATCCAAGGTAAATATAATTGTTTTTGCGCCATACAGTTAATAGATGAATGAAGGCAGTCATTCTGACAAATGAAGGGAGAAAGGGACTTGATGGAAAATGAGGTGCAGTACACAAATGCTGCTAGAAACCCAAAACAAAACAGAATTTTAGAATAGCATCCACAGGGTGAGAAAAATTGATTCAACTCCATGGCTGGATAAATATGTATTAGAAATTAAGGGTTCTGAAACAAAGAGGACAAACTGGTTTTCTGAAATTATTGAATTTGATGCTTAATTGAGAGGGGTGTACTTTGTCTAGGTGGAAGATAAGGTGCTGCTCATGGAGCATCATTGAGATCATGTGGGAAGCCAAATGTTGGAAATGTTAGAGTGGGTGTGTGATGGAGAATTAAAGCAATAGGTGAATGGAACCTCAGAGTCACCTTTACAGATTGAATAAAGGTATTTGGCAAAGAAAAATCTTTGAGTTTGTGCTTGATTCCTCTAAAGTAGAACTGATCACACCCTGATGATTGAATGCATACACTAGTTTGGAAGAGGTGCCATTGATTGTTGCCTCACTTGGTAGGATTGATTGGTTTTATTGGTGATGACAGGGATTAAAGTTAAAATGAATTTACTGCCAGAAGCACGCAATAAGCTTGGCTTATTAAAATGCAAGTTGATGTACTTCATATTCACTCCTTCTAAACATACAGTATATGTGAAGAGGGCTTCTACCTTTTTTAATATTTTGGAGGATAGGAGTGAGATATACCAACTAGTGGAGTGATGCCACAGCAACAATCTGACACTCAAGGTCAGTAAGACGAAAGAGCCGATTGTGGACTTCAGGAAGGGTAAGATGAAGTAACACATACCAATCCTCGCAGAGGGATCAGAAGTGGAGAAATGAGCAGATTCCAGTTCTTAGATGTCAAGATCTCTGAGGATCTAACCTGGTTCCAACATTTCGATGTTGTTATAAAGAAGGCAAGACAGCGGCTATACTTTATTAGGAATTTGAAGAGATTTGGCATGTCAACAAATACGCTCAGAAACTTCTATAGTTGTACCGTGGAGAGCATTCTGACAGGCTGCATCATTGTCTAGTATGGAAGGGCTACTGCACCGGACCAAAAGAAGCTGAAGAAGGTTGTAGATCTAGTCAGCTCCATTTTAGGCACTAGCCTACAAAGTACCCAGGACATCTTTAGGGAGTTGTGTCTCAGAAAGGCAGCGTCCATTATTAAGGACCTCTAGCACCCAGGGCATGCCCTTTTCTCACTGTTACCATGAGGCTGGAGATACAGAAGCCTGAAGGTGCACACTCAGTGATTCAGGAACAGCTTCTTCCCCTCTGCCATCCAATTCCTAAATGGACATTGAAGTTTTGGACACTACCTCTCTCTTTTTTTAAAATATACAGTATTTCTGTTTTTGCACTTTTAAAAAATCTATTCTATATAAATAATTTATTTATTTATTTCTCTGCTAGATTATGTATTGCGTTGAAATGGTGCTGCTAAATTAACAAATTTCACGTCACGTGCAAGTGTTAATAAACCTGATTCTGATTCTCAAAAGATTAAAAGTAACATCACAAAAGTAAAAGATCAGAATAGAGCAGTACCGTTTGCTTAAGTGCTGCAATCCAAGGATAACAACATCATGATGTTTTACTTCGTTGAAAGTGGTATAAAATGAACCAATGCAGCACATTTACAGATGTTTTGCAGGGACTGGAAGAACATTTTACATCCCATGTTCATTTGGAATTAACTCTAATCTCAAATTGTTGACTGTCAGTGAAAATTGCTGAAGTTACAATGTATTTTTCTGGCACATGAAGCTATTAAGTTCTGGGATACTGTATTGAATTACTGGACAATAGTTAAGGACTAGTGTTCGGACTTGAATGAATACGTGACAATTGTCACCGACTTCATCAAGACCGATGTGGATGATTGTGTACCTTCAAGAACATAATGGGCGTACCCAAACCAATAGCTGTGGATGAACCAGGGGATTCATTGTCTGCTGAAGGCTAATTTGTAGCATTCAAGACTGGTGATCCAGAACTATTCAACAAGTCCAGGTACGACCTACAGTAGGCTAATTTAACAGTGGAAAAAAAAACAATTGCAATTGAAATGAGAGACAGAATCGGATGCACTTCTGTTCTGGCAGGATTGCAGGCCATTACAACCTACAAGACAAAACCTATCATCATGAATGTCTTGATGTTTCACTCCCAGATGAGCTCAATGCCTTTTATGTAAGAAGAAGAAAGAAACTCCACCTGTGCAAATTCCTGCAGCATCTGGTGACACTGTGATCTCTGGGTCGGAGGCCAACATCAGAGCATCTTTCAAAAGGGTGAACCCTCGCAAAGTGTCAAGCCCTGATGGTGTACCTGGCAAGGCATTAAAAACCTGTGCCAACCAACTGATGGGAGTGTTCATGGACATCTTCAGTCATCACTCACTGCTGCAGTCAGAGGTTCCCACCTGCTTCAAAAGGGTGGACAGTTATGCCCAAGATGAGCAGGATGAACTGCCTCAACAACCATCACCTGGTTTCACTCACACCTGCTGTGAAGAAGTTCTTTAACAGGTTGGTCATGGCCAGAATCAACTTCTGCCTAAGTAAGGACCTGAACCCACTGTAATTCGCCTATCGTCACAATAGGTCTATAGCAAATGCAATCTCACTAGTTCTCCACTCAGCCTTTAATCACTTGGAAATAGTAATATCTATGTCAAGCTGCTGTTTGTTGATTACAGATCAGCTTTAAACATAATCACACCCCCTCAGCTCTAATCAACAAGTTCCAGAGCCTGGGCCTCTGTAACTCCCTTTTCAAGTGGATCTTTGACTTCCTCCCTAGGAGACCACAGTCAGTGCTGATCAGAAATAACATCTCCTTGCTGCAATCAATACTGGCACGGCTCAAGGATGTGTTCTTAGTCCACTGCTTTAGTCTCTCTACACCCAGGATTCTGTGGCTAGGCACAGTTCAAACATAATCTATAAAGTTGTAGAAGAGGAGAGGATGGTGGCGCGACACAGTGTGCAGCGACCACTCCGGTGATGAATATCTGTTATCCGTCAAGTAGGGTGCTGTGCACAATCCTGATTTGATGGAGTCAGACATGAGAGCACGGAGGAGCATCTGGTGAAACTTCTAAAATGCCTGCTTCGCTGCTGCTGCTACTGTGTGATCCAGAATCTCCGGAGGGGAAGGCCTCGAATCCTTGGCTTTGCTTATTGCTCGGCAGCCGGGGCGGGGTTGAAGCGCTCGGCAGAGATGGTGCTTGGTGTCGTAGGGCTGGTTGGAGGCTCGAAGTTTTCAGATGGACTCAGAGTCGGCTGTGTTTGGGTGCTTCCAATGGTGCTGCATTGGTAAGTTTGCGGCGCTGGAGGTTTATGGCAGGGAGAGTTTCTCCCTTCTACTGTCTACGTGAGATGATGGGCTATCAGGACCTTGAGACTTTTTTTTTTACCATGCGCATGGTCTGCTCTTTATCAAATTATGGTATTGCTTTGCACTGTTGTAACTATATGTTATAATCATGTGTTTTTTGTCAGTTTTAGTCTTGGTCTGTCCTGTGTTTCTGTGATATCATACTGGAGGAACATTGTATCATTTCTTAATGCATACATTTCTAAATGACATTAAACGAGGACTGAGTGTCCTCATAATCTAATCTAATCTAATCTAAGTCAGTAAGACCAAGGAATTGATTGTGGACTTCAGGAAGGTGAAGTCAAGGGAACACACACCAGTCCTTATTGAGGGATCGGCAGTGGAAAGTGTGAGCAACAGTTCCTGGGTGTCAACATCTCCGAAGAACTATTCTGGGTCCAACATACTAATATAATTACAAAGAAGGCATGACTGTGGCTGTATTTCATTTGGTGTTTGAGGAGACTTTGTATGTCACCAAGACTCACAAATTTCTACAGATGTACCTTGGAGAGCACTCTAAGCGGTTGCATCACTCTCTGGTGTGGAGGGGCCTCTGCACAGGATTGGAAAAAGCTGCAGAAATTTGTAAACTCAGTCATGGGCACTTGACTCTCCAGCATCAAGGACAAATTCAAAAGGTGCTGCCTCAGAAAGGTAGCATTCATCATCAAGGACCCACATCACCCTCTTCTCATTGCTACCATCAAGGAGAAGATAAGTTAAAAGAATTTGTATTCCTAGAGCTGTTTCCCTCTTTATCAACTTGCTGAAAATTCTGTTTACTACTTTTCTCCTTTGTACTGTTAAAAGATAATATCTGTTTTTTTAAATTCATGCTTCAAGAAGAAGCTTAAAAGTACGGATTCAGAAATGCAGCAAACTTCGATTTCTTCCATCTTTTAAGAAATTTTTACTGAACATTTCAGACAAATTTGCTGTGGCACTTAGATTTTTATTACTGTATATTAGAAGTCCGTTTTGTGCAGAAGTTTTTTAATTTTGTAAGATGTTATTACATGGATAATTAACTTTCTCGGTGTTTATTTTGCTGAGTTCCTTCATATGCATGGTGTAAAGTTAATTTTGATGTGGTTTGGCAAGAAATTAGTTAATATTGCTACTTAGATATTGATGCATGTTTTTATCTAAAAATTACAAAGCAACTTTAATATTTAATCTTTAAGGTCTCCAACAAGGGGTCTTCTTGGTGTAGTTTTTCAATGCCTTTTGGGAAGATTATTTTTAGAATGTATGAATTTACTGACAATTAGTATATGCTTTGACTCTGTGGATTAGAAATTCTTCTGCATAATACAAAAACGAGGTATACTGTCTGAAATATTGCAAAGCACGATTAAATCCTGTGTGTTCACAGCAAACATCTGTTTATTTTTCTCTCTAGGTATTCTCTGTGAATGATGTGCAAAGCCATAGTGACCACTGATATCAATCCAATGATAGAGAAGCACAGCACTGTGCAATGCACATCATAATGTAACTGGCATCAGCTTATCCTTATTGTCAAGTAGTGAAGTCATTACATCTCTCATGTCTTCTTTCTAATCACTGCCTTGCTGGTAAACAGTCAATTTTTACTCCAATACTGTCAGATAGAGTTTTGGAGTATAAGGTGCCCGTTTATTAGCAAATTCTGTTTTCTGGAGCTCTGTGCACAGTTTATATTCAATGTTTTCACTCATTTCCTCAGTACAACAAGCTACTGAGTTATTACTCAGAGGAATTGATTTTAAAATACTGGTATCCATTTTGAGAACAGTGGTGAGCACTTCTGATACAACAAGCACTATTAATCTTTCACCAATTGTATGAGGTTTTCCACACTTTGCTATCATTTTGGAAATGTTATAAGAAGCAATGAGACCACTATCAAGGTCATTTTTAGCTTTCTTTGCAAATTACTCAAGTGTGCACCACTTTTCAAATGCTTCTTTCATCTCTGGAACTGAGCAGTACTATAAGTAGCCTTTTCAGGGTGCCTTCTACAGAAGTGTTCCTGCAATCTTGATGGCTTCATGGCTTCATTAGACAGTACAGTATTACAAATAAGATGCATGGGGCATTGCTGATCTGACAGAGGTGGAATAAAACCATACTCCAGGTGTGTAGCATTATATTGATGCACTTTCTGCAGTTTCTGTTTCTTAGCAGGATCAGAATTCAAGGCTTCACCACTTTCAGAGTCATAGAGATCATATCATATGTATTTATTCATCATTAATGGGGCTAAAAATAAAAAAAAATTAACACAAACAGGGAATGCCTGTTGGAACATTTGCAGATGCTGGAAATCCAAGCAACACACACAAAATACCGGAGGAACTCAGCAGACTAGGCAGCGTCTAAGGAAAAAAGTGCAGTTGAAGTTTTCAGCGGGAAAGCATGCCTATCGGATGTTGGCAACGGCAGTGAGTTGACCGGATGGAAATGATGATAGCAGCACGCAAAGGAACGGTGAGGCAACAATGAAGATGATCACAACAATGAAAATTACATTGACAAGGATTCAGATTGGAATCTAAATGTTGGTTGGGGAACTGCAAGCTACCTTTATGCTATTCCAGTTAGTGTAATTGACCAATCATGTAAGGTCTCATAACCCCCACAGATGGTTCTTGACCGCACATATGAAGCCAGGGTTGCTTTGAACAACCTCAAGAGGAAGCCTCGGGGTTGGCAGGTCCACTGATTGGGTCTATTTCACAGTTTGGATCCGGCCAACACTATCATTGCATGACCTGTTTTCCGTAGATCTGTAGAGAAAGTTGAGAGGGTGTACTTGACTTACCAGCTGTTAAATTACATGAATTTGTTCCATGCCATGAGTCAAAGGGAACTGTTGGGCAGCCTGGTTGCTACTTTATGCATCCCCAATAATGTCTGTTTGGTAGATAAGGTTGGATGAGATTGCTGAGTTTCAGACGCATTGTGATGACGAGTGTTCACCGCCTGCCGAGCTATGGTTCTTCCTGTGTTCCAGTGCCTCATCCTATTTTTTGGAAGCGCCTGCTCTACTAACAGTTGGTCATGTCTCGTGCCTCAAGTTAGGATGCCAATTAACCCCCCCACCAAAAATCTTGAATGCCCCCTGACTTCTGTTTCCCTTAACATCCCATTTCGATACATAACCATCTCCATTGGGAAACACTGCTCTTGCCAGTTGCTTGTATGCTATGAATATTGCTAACCCTTGATCCAGCTCCAGGACTTAGAGTGCAGTGTCTCATTGGACTTTTTGGTTTATTATAGTCACATGAACAGAGATACGGTGAGAAGTTTGTTTTGCGTACTGGTTATACAGATCAAATCATTCCACAGTACACTAAAAAAGAACAAGGTAAAACAGTAAGAATGTGTAATAAAGCGTAACAGCTCATCTTACACAATAAAGTGCAAGATCATAAGCCATTTCTGTAAGGAGTTTATGAGTTCTCCCATGACCACGTGGGTCTTTTCTGGGTGTTCTGATTTCCTCCCACAATCCAAAGACATACTGGTTGGTAGGTTAATTGATTTCATTAGTGTAATTTGGTGGTGTGAGCCTATTACTGTGCTGTATCTCTTAAAGGAGAGGTTAAGAATCCATGCTATCATATAAGAGATCTGTCCATGAATCTGATAACATCAGAATAAAAGCTGTCCTTGAGCTTGCTAGTACATGCTTTCAGGGACATACCAGATGGGAGAAGGGAAAAGAGAAAATGTCTAGGTTAAGTGGCATCTCAGATTACGTAGGCTGCTTTACTGAGTTAGTGAGATGTATAGACAGAGTCTTTGGAGAAGAAGCTGTGCTCCATGATGTGTTGACCTATGCCCACGACCCTGCAGTTTCTTTTTGTCATGTGCGGGACAGTTGTCATTTGAAGCTATTATGCATCCAGATCGAACACTTTCTATGGTGCATCAGTAAAAATTGGTTAGGGTTGACAGGATCTTAAATTGGTTAGGATCATTGGATGGAGTTCTGATATCTGTACAGCTGGCTTGGGAGCAAGCCAATTTCGCTTGTTCTTTGCGATGGTCATCGCCATGGCATTGAGGCTACGAACACTGCCCCGGCTGCTGTACTCCATGCCTACTAATATTGATGGACTGATAAGTGAGGCTTTGGGCCTACTCCGGACTGCTCCAGGGTTCAGACCTGAGGGCTAAATTTTGGCTCAGAATGCTGTTGTTAATCACTTCAATTTTTACATGATTTTTTCCTTCCTCTTGTGCGTCAAATATTGGTCTTTTATTTTTATTTTTTCATTCAACTGAATTCTTTTGGGTTTCTTACTTTGTGGCTACCTGTGAGCAAGCAAATCTCAAGGTTGTATAATTTATTCATTAGTCTTGAATCTTGCCAAATTTCTATACCTTCCTAAGGAAGTGGAGGAGTTGGTGAGCTTATTCCACTGATATCTGAACAAGTCAAAGTCCAAAGTGTAGTACTGATATTTGTATGATATCATTTACTGGCAGGAAAGATGGTAATGGGCCAGATCCATTGCCTTTGTGTCTCAAAGATAAAATTAAAGACAAAATTATTTGGTGTGAGCAGTTGTATGAACTCCTAAATGTTTGTTTATTGAGACCTCTTAGCTAAATTGCTTTTCTCCATATTATTAAAACAAAATTTATGTAAAGCTGTATGAAACATAACAGTAAGGTGATAAGACTACAGAGATGTCAAGCTATTAGAACTGAGAGGGAGAATTACATTTTTGTTCAATAAAACATGACAGACTTCAGTAGTTAAGGATTAATTCAACAAAATTGGAGAAACATGGGCATTTGAAACGTGCTATTCCTAATATCAGGATTCCATCTGAATCTTAAACTATGGAGAGAAAAGACAGCATAATCCTATTTTCATTAATTGGCATTTCCCTCCAGGAAATTTACAGATATGTCGTACAGAGGTAATGCTTGAGAGTTAGCAAGAGATAATATACTCTCGATGATTATTGGGCAGGTTCCTCAACAAAATAATGTGAAAACATGTTGATTTTAATGAAGTAGTGTCACAACAACAATCTTGCACTGGATGTCTTTAAGACCAAGGAGTTGATTGTGGACTTCAGAAACAGGAAGTTAAGGGAACACACACCAGTCCTTTTCGAGAGATCAGCAATGGAAAGGTTGAGCAGTTTCAAACTCCTGAGCGTCAACATCTCTGAAGATCTATCCTGCACTCAATATATTGATGCAATTATAAAGAAGGCACAACAGTGGCTATATTTCATTGGGAGTTTCAGGAGACTTGTATGTTAATAAAGACTCTAACAAATTTCTACAGGTGTACTGTGGAGAGTATTCTAACTGGTTGCATCACCATCTGATATAGAGGGGCCACTGCACAGGATTAGAAAAAGTTGCAAACTCAGCCAGCTCCATCATGGGCACTAAACTTCCTAACATCCGTGACGCCTCAAAAAGATGACATCTATCATTAAGGACCCACGTCATCCAGGATATGCCCTCTTCTCATTGCTATCATCAAGGAGGACAAGGAGGAGGTACAGGGGCCTGAAGACACACACTTAAGACAATGAACCCATGAACCCATTATTTTTTTTTATTTCTTTTCTCTCATTTTGCATTACGTATGTAATTTTGTGTGTATGTGTGTATATATATATATATCAGAATCAGGTTTATTATCACCGGCATGTGACATGAAATTTGTAATTTGTTAACTTAGCAGCAGCATTTCAATGCAATACATAAAATAGAAGAAGAGGAAAAAAAAGTAAATCTTATTCAGTATACTTTATACAGTATAGATATGTTGAATAGATTAAAAATCATGCAAAAAACAGAAATGCTATATATTAAAAAAAAGTGAGATAATGTCCAAGGGTCCAATATCCATTTAGAAATCAGATGGCGGAGGGGAAGAAGCTGTTCCTGAATCGCAGAGTGTGTGCCTTCAGGCTTCTGTACCTCGTACCTGATGGTAACAGTGAGAAAAGGGCATGTCCTGGGTGCTGGAGGTCCTTAATAATGGACGCTGCCTTTCTGAGACACCGCTCCTTGAAGATGGCCTGGGTACTTTGTTGGCTAGTACCCAAAGTGTGTGTGTGTGTGTGTGTGTGTGTGTGTGTTTATATATATATATATATATATATTTCTTATTGTAATTTATAGTTTTTTACATATTGCAATGTACTGCAGCTGCAAACCAACATATTTCACAGTGATATTAAATCTGATTCTGATTCTCCTGCCCAACTCCTCTATTAGATTATATTTAATAGTAATCTCAGAACATTATTATCATATCATGCTTATCATGCAAACATTGAAATGCATAATTTCTGTTGAAAGTTGTGCAACATGGGCACTTGCAGGTCAAAACTACCCTCCCTTGCACCACTGATGTAATTTCTACTTCATGGAATGGTATGTACTTGGAACATTATGGATGAACTTGGAACATGTTGCTCTTGGAAATGCCCATTACTGGTTTTCCCACTAACTTTGTAATGTATCACCTGCACCACCTACTCACACTCCTAAATTCTCCACAAGTTTGAGCATTAATTCTGTTTCTCCCTGATTTCTCTAGCTTTAATTTTTGCTGGTCCCAATTTTTCTCCTTCTGCCAGGCACTGCCCTTCTGATTGCCTTGGTTGTTGGCTTCCCACATTTGTGTTGATCCAGCACACCCATTAGGGTACACTAGAATTTCTGTATAAACTAAGATAATAAAACTTTAGATATTTGGAAAAGGGGAAATAATATTGTCTAATGATCCATGCTGTAGGATGTCTTTTTGTTATTCGGACTGTCATATAGTCAATGTGGTTTAGGTATTTTTCTGTGCCACAGTTAACATTATTGTATCGTAAATGTCAAAACCAGAAAATGCTGATCATGCAGCATATAGAACATCAAATAGTACAATACACAACAGGTCCTTCAGCCCACAATATTGTGTCAACCTATATAAACCTATTTCATTACCAATCTACCCCTTTCCTCCCACATAGTGCTCATTTTTTCATCCATTTTTTTCTGACTAATAGTCTCTTAAGTGTTCCTATTGTATCAGTATCTACCACCAAAGCAATGCATTCCACTAACCCACCACCAACTATGTAAAAAGAAAACATGTCTCTGACATCTTTCATAAACTTTTCTCCACTCATCTTAACTGGATATTTTATGGTATTGGCCCCTGCAGCCCTGGGAAAAAGATGCTGTCTGTCCATTCTATCTCATAATCTTATACACCTCTGTCTCATTGTCTTTCAACTGCTGTCACTTTATAGAGAATACCTTAGCTTGTAAAACCTTTCCTCATAAGACATGTTCTTTAGTCCAGGCAGCATCCTAGTCAATCTCCTCTGCAAACTCTCTAAAGCTTCCACATCCCTCATGTAATGAGATGACTAGAACTGAACAGATTACTCCAAATTTGTCCTAACCAGAATTTTATAGAGCTGCAACATTACCTCACGGCTCTTGAATTTAATCCCCTGACTAATGAAGGCTGGCACACCATATGACTTGCTAACTACCCTATCAGCTTGAGCAGCAACTTTGAGGGATCTATGGATCTAGACACTAAGGTACCTTTGTTCTTCCACATTGCTAAGAATCCAGCAATTAGCCTTGTACTGCACCTTCAAGTTTGACCTTCCAAAGTGTATCACTTCACACTTTATTGGATTGAACTTCATCTGCCATTTCACTGCCCAAATCTGCATCCTGTCTGTTACATTTTGTAACTTCAAAACATTAGCTAATTCAAAGTAAAACACAGGAGTCCGGGAATGCGGGTCTAAATTCGAGTTTACTTTTAGCGAAGTGTGCATGTATCACGTAGTAGCATAATGACATATGTAATTCATGTTTTCTACATATAACCCATAATGAATTATTTAAATAAACAGGAATGCTTAATCAATCAATATATACAAGATTACTCAAATATTACTGAAATGTTAAATACACAACACTCCTCCCTGCTTAGCTATAAACTCCACTTAATGGAGAATGCATCTCAACTATATACACAGTATATTACATAGTGCAACTATTATATACAGATATCCACAGCATAATTAATTTTAAATTGTCCCATTCAGTATTTCATTGCTGTGGAAGCTTTGTTACTCCTGTGAGAGAATGTCTTTCCTGACAACGGAGGTTACTCTGCTTGGCAGGTGAGATTTGTGGCTGTGAAAGCAATTTCAGGTTCTGGAGCCTCCTCTGTAGTGGATGTAGGAGTTGATTCTGAGACTGCAGGAAGTGGTTCTGACAGCTCTGGACACCTTTCTTTTAACCTTTCTGTTCTTGGTTGTACATCTTGATCTTGGGAAGGTGTATTTAGTTCACTGGAGTATTCTCTTATTAATCCTTCTATTGCTCCCTTTATAATCTGATTGCTTTTCTTGGTTTCCTCATCCATGACATCCTCTGACAAATCCTCTGTTTTCATATCTCCATGGCCTCCTTTTGTTTTGAACTTTCATTCATCCAACTGGGCTTTGGTCTTTGCATCCACTTTTACAAGCAGCTTTTTGTCTCCCTCATGCAATAACTTTAATGCAAGCAAAATAGATTTTGGTTCTTTATACTCACAAAGACCGAATGCTTGCAACTTCCCTGAAGCTCCTTGAACTGTTCCAGCTTAAAACCAAGTCACATTTTGCAAGTAATTGCCTGATTAACATATCAGAAGCTTTCTCAGATGTGTAGCCTACTGTGGTAATCTGACCACTGCTTTCATTACTGTCACGATTCCTCTGAGCAACATTGTCATCCTTGGTTGTGTATGCTTTCCAACCAAAGGTGCAGAGGTTGCCACCAACACCTGTTTGTCCTCTGTTGGGGAATGGTTCATGATGTTTGACATCGAGACAGTTGTGGCATCATCCAGTACCATTCTTAATTTGCTTTTGTATGGCTTTATTGCAGGAGAGATGTGGCATACCACAGGGTAGATGGATCTCCAATCAAGTTGTAGCTGTCTTAGACAATCACGGCCTCACAATGCTGGTCCTCCTGTGTTTACCACATACTGCTCAATGTATTTTGTTGGTTGTTGTATTTCACTGTTAAGGATGTTATTCCCACAAGAGTTATCTTTTGTCTAGTATAAGTTCTTAGTTGGATATCTGCAGGCTTCAGTTCAGTATCTTTGAAATGCCTCTCAAACTCATTTTGTGCAATGACTGAAACAGTTGAACCAGTGTCTAATTCCATTTTTCTATAAGCCATTTGCTTGTCTTTGTTAATTTTCACACTGTAAATCTCAAGGCTACACAATTTGGTATCACTTATTATCAGATTTTTCGTCAACAGCATGCAGACTAGTGGTCTTTTTGAAAATGCAATTTGACTTTTTATCTTTTTCTTTTCTCTGTGCAGACCATTTATTTTTGTCAGCCCAAAGTGCTCTTTGTATGTAACCTACTTTGTTGTATTTTCTTCAAGTTTCCCCTTTAAAACCGCATTTGTTTGGTGTATGTGAGCCCCTGCCACAATGGTAACGCAATTTGTTTGCTAGGTTGGTTTCTGTTTAGATGTTGCAGTTTTGTTCCATGCACTTTCATTCCTGACTGCAACTCAGTTGCATCTCTCTCTGCAGTTTCCATTGAAGCTACTCCTTTTGAATGTAAGTTTTGCTTTGGTTAGGAGCCGTTTTAGATTGCTTTCTTTTAAGATTCCACAAACTAAACAATCTCTCAGCGCATCATTCGGCCCATTACCAAACTGACAATGCTCTGATGATCGATTCAATTCAGCCATGTATGCTGAAATGGACTCCTCTTCCTTTTGATTGTGATTATGAACACTAAACTCTTCTGTTTACTGCCTTTTCCCTTCTGAAGTACATGTGCTGTGCTGCTTTTTTTAACTCAACTGTCTCTGCACGTGTGGGGCTATAAAAAAAATTGACCACTCTTGTGTTTTTTTTTAGTTTGAACATCTCTGTGTTTTAACAGGTTACTATTACAGAAGTATTAAACACACGACACTGTCTGTATCCCACTGTAGTCTATGACAACCTTCTACACTATCTACAACACCTCTAACCTTTGTGTCATCTGCCAATTTACCTCACATTTATCCATGTTACACTGTATCTGGCATACACTTGCCTATTCTGTCAATTTGTCAAAATCTCTCTGTAGCCTTTATGCATGCACCCACATGATCACCCTTCCACCAAGCTTTGGGTATTTACAAACTTCACTACTCTGTCGACAGGCATTGATATTTTTAGGGAACTAAAAACTGGCTGAGTAGATATTTGCATTAACAAGAAGGTGTACATGTGCACCTAATAAAGTAGCCACTGAGAGTATGTGAGCATTGCATGTCAATCACCCTTCACGATGTCACAGATGACATAATTGCATTGAACATGATCATTTATGCAACACAGAGAAAATTCAAAACAAATCTGCTTCCACAAAGCCCGAGCAAATGTGCCATCAGACCACAACTATCAGCAACAACCAGTCTGCTGGAGGAACTCAGTGGGTGGTGCAGCATGTTTGTAGAGAACAGGAATTATTACTGTTTCAGGTCAAAACCATTTCACAGCCATCAATTCTTTATGCCAGTGGTGTGTTTCTAGGAAAAGCTTTAGTGATCTTATCACAAGTGTGCTTATACTAATTAAGATGTATTTTTTGTATCTTATATGGATTTAGAGCATCACAAAACTAAAGAAGTACTTTCCAAAGCAAAATTAATGTTTATGGATAGCAATCTCCTCTCAAACAGCAGTATGTAAAACTGCATTTAATGACTTTGTTGGAGAATAAGTTATTAACCAGGACTCTGGGACATTTCCTGAGCTCATTTTTAAAAATCAAGTCATGGGATCATTTACATCTACCAGACAGGACAAATTGGTCCTCTGTTTAATGTCTTATCAGGAAGACAATACCTTTGATCTTGCTGTACTTCCTCACTTTTATGCTCGAGTGTTATCTTAGATTCTTCTGCTCATATCTCTGGTTAAATCCACACCTCTTGACTTGGAAACAAGAAAGCTACCCATTGAGTTACAGCTGACTAATAGATCATTAGTTTTTCGATAGTGGAGTGTTGATGAAATCTGAACCGATGTTCTCTTCCAGCTTGATAGTTTAATGAACAGTTGGCATGGAGGCCAGTATTTTGTCATTGAAGATAACTCTTGGCTGGTTTTAGGCAGGCTCCATTTGACTCATCTTCGGTAATACTATAAACTGATATAATCAGAAGCATGTCTTTAACTTTCAAGGAACTGTCATTTTTGCTACTATGCTTGTAAAGCCCAGGTCCACACTGGAGCACATCTATTGATTGTTCACTCAACTTGAACACGCAAGAACACAAATAACCAAACTTCTGAGCACGTACATAATCTGAAAGTTTTGTCTGTAAACTATATTGCTAGTTTAAATCGATTCTACCTACAGTATTTTGCATCTCTCATATTAAAAAATCAAAATATTGGGCATCTTCAATCTGCATTATACCAGGCAGAGAGCCATTTTATGGGAAGTAGAAGTCCCTTTATTGACCACTCTATTGCAGATTACTGCAATTTGAGAGCTGCCTTGTACCTTTTTGAAAATAAATGTTTGATTGGTAGAGCTTTAATTTATATAATTATAGAAGTACTGTAAAATTTAAACCAAATATATCTTAATATTAGCTTATTATTTTGAGGTGATTAAGTGTTATAAAAGAGTGGGTCATAGATGACTGAAGTAGGAGCCTTCAGAAATTTGTTCTATTAAGTCCGACTTTTTTCTGGAAATGTAAAGAAGATATTTTATCAAAAGAAATACAATTTTTTTTTGAAAATTCATGGCAAACATCATCTACATGGATACATTGTTGCCATGTTTCTGAATTGTTGTTTCATGCTGCCAGTGGGACTGATATGAACACTGCAAGCCTATTGACTTCGTTACAATATAAGTTAATGAAATATGTTTCTGATTGGAACTGTGGCTGAACATCTGCAGCCTCTAGGTTAATTTAGCCATTTATTGAAGTCCCTGAATGTCTGGTTCACCTTGCTTGGAATAAAAAAACAGAACATGTTGGAAGTATTCAGTGGGCAGCCTGCATCTGTGGGAAGAGAAACAGCGCTAATGTGAGTGAGAGAGATGTTTGTTAAGCTGTAGGGAGGATGGGGGAGGGAGATGTCTCTAATAGGATAAAACTGGGATGATGTTGGTGATAAACTTAACCCCTGCAATCACTGCAGCTTAACAAGCTTCTCTTCCCTCTGCAGTTTTGACAGTGTTTGAACTAAAATGTTAACTCTGTTCCTCTCCCTGTACAAGCAGCCTGATCTACTGAGTATTTCGAGTGTATTCTCTGTAGTGAAGGGTTGGCACAGCAGTGTAGTGGTTAGCGTAACACCGAGAGTAATTCTTTACAATGCCAGTGATTGGGGTTTAATTCACACTACTGTCTTTAAGGAGTTTATAAGTTCTCCCTGTGACCATTTGAGTTTCTTCAGGGTTCTCTGGTTTCCTCCTGCATCCTATGGAAGTACATGTTAGTCAGTTGAGGGCATGCTGTGTTGGCTCTGAAAGCGTGGCGACACTGGCAGGCTGTCTTCGGCACATCCTCAGACTATTGGTTGATGCAAACAAAATTTCACTGTCTGTTTTGATGTACATGTGACAAAGCTAGACTCTAACCTTTTTCTTCTACCACTCTTTGCAAATTTAATGTGATTTTAACTTGTTATTAATTTGCAATTAGTCCAATAAATTTTGTGTTCACTGACATGGCAACTGGGAATCAATAATTAAATTCTCCACTATATTTTCAAATTTCTCTTTGGCCTTACCCTCACCACCAGACTTGTGTTGATCTATTTTAGATAATCATATCTCATTTTTAATCATTCTACCATTGACAGCTGGGGTTCTATACAGTAACAATCTAAGCCCTTGAGTTCCTTTTAACTTCATTCTTCCTCTAATTTGCAGTTTAACATTTACCTTTTTGACCAAGATTTAGGATATCACCTTAATGTACATAAGACGTTGTAATTAGATCAACGATCTGAGGATTTTGATCTTTTTTCTCTATCAATGAATGCTTCCCAGCCTGCTGAATGCCCTGGCGTAATTTGGTTTTGTTTTAGCCATTTTACTAATTCGTCTCATGAACCTGCTGACATTTTGTAATGTTCTCTGCACTATTATAAATAGATATTCTCAAGAAGTCACCAAATGTGTATGACCATCAGTAGAAATGAGAATAAAAGCAGTCCCTGTTTTGGATGGAACACCAGTACTCTGTAGTCTTATTATACTGGTGGTGGAGAGAGCCAGTGAATTGAACTGCTTTGTTCGGGATTATGTTGAGTGTCTATGTACAATAGCAGCTACACCAATTCGAGCAGGTGAAGAATGTCTGATCCAACTCTAGACAGGTACTATACAGAGAACAGAAAGGTTGGCTCTACCATCTTAATTTTGGGATTATTCCTGTATTTAAAGCATATATCCCAATATTTTTTGCTCAGGTTGTGAAGTTTTAATAATAAAACAATTTTAAATAGAAGTTAAATATAGCCTATAGATTCTGGTTATTTAATTACCTATCAAAGAGATATGTGTTTGCAAATAGTAGAAAAGATGATAGAAGATGAAAAATAGAATCCATAGGATTTCTCTTAATTGGAATAGAAGCTATAATTTCTGAATAGTTTGTAGACCTTAAGATTCCATTGATGTTTCAGAAGGTTTTACCAAAAGAAGACCAAGATAGTAGATACTGATTTTTGGAACAGTTGATTTGATATCAATAAACAATAGAAAACTAAGAATACACTAGACTTAATAAAAGAAACTGTTTTGCTGTATGAATCTGTTTTTACAATAATTGTTTCTTATTATGACTGTGCTTATGCAGTGTCTCTGTGCTCTTTTCAAACCTGACCTTAAATTTATTGTCCCTTCCCTTCATTACTTTCAAACCAATCGTCAGATTGTCTTTCATTCTCCTTTGTTGCTACAACTTAATGCTTCCAATATTTTTGTATTTGTGTCCTCATTCTAGACAACATTTTAGTGAAGATACAATCTTTTTTTGCTTAACCTGATAGCATAGAATCCATAGAAGTTCACTGTAATCCATTTATGTTATATACTTACTGTGAAAGAAACAGATTTTAATTTTTTTAAGGTCAAATGCACTGAAGATGCTGCTCTGGCTATACTTTATTAGGAGTTTGAAGAGTTTTGGCCTGTCAACAAATACACTCAAAAACTTCTATAGTTGTACCATGGAGAGCATTCTGACAGGCTGCATCACTGTCTGGTATGGAGGGACTACTGCACAGGACCGAAAGAAGCTGCAGAAGATTGTAAATCTAGTCAGCTCCATCTTGGGCACTAGCCTATAAAGTACCCAGGATATCTTTAGGGAGCAGTGTCTTAGAAAGGCAACGTCCATTATTAAGGATCTCCAGCACCCAGGGCATAACCTTTTCTCACTGTTACCATCAAGTAGGATATACAGAAGCCTGAAGACATACACTCAGTGATTCAGGAACAGCTTCTTCCCCTCTGCCATCCGATTCCTAAATGGACATTGAAGCTTTAGACACTACCTCACTTTTTTTTAATGTACAGTATTTCTGTTTTTGCACATTTTTAAAAATCTATTCAATATATGTAATTGATTTACTTATTTATTATGTTTTATTTTATTTATTTTTTTTTTGCTCTTCTAGATTATGTATTGCATTGAACTGCTGCTGCTAAGTTGACAAATTTCACATCACATGCCGATGATAATAAACCTGATTCTGATTCTGATTCTGATTCTTAAAGTCTGTGAATCTGAATCTGCATTTCCTTTAATCTTATCACTTAACCTTCTTATTTCAAAATCAGATTATTATTTTTATCATTCTCACATTTGCACACTCATTTGCAGGTCAGTTTTTGAGCAGAAGTAGCATAGATCTTAGTAGAACCCAAATGGAGATTTCAGGAAACCGGGAAATAAATTCAGAGGACAACATCTCTGCCTTTTAGAAACATAGAAACATAGAAAACCTGCAGCACACTATAGGCCCTTAGGCCCACAAAGCTGTGCTGAACATGTCCTTACCTTAGAAATTGCCTAGGGTTACCCACAGCCCTCTATTTTTCTGTGCTCCATGTGCCTGTCCAGGAGTCTCTTAAAAGACCGTATTGTATCTGCCTCCACCACCATCGCCGGCAGCCCATTCCACACACTCACCAGTCTCTGCGTAAAAAAACTTACCCCTGACATCTCCTCCGTACCTACTTCCAAGCACCTTAAAACTGTGCCCTCTCGTGCTAGCCCTGGGCTGAAATTGATCGTGTGGATTGCCTCTGACTATCCACATGATCAATGCCTCTCTTCTGTTGCTTTTATCAAACACGATAACCTAAAATTTCCACATATTGTACTCCCATCCACCAACCTATCGAAGTACTGCAGGAATCAATACTTATGTTGCACCTATTCATTATCAAGGGAAATAATTTGACTGAAGTAATTAAATATCTTATTTCCTGGTTTGCTGATTATACCAGATGAGGTCAGATTTTGAGTACAGGGGAAGATGTAAAGAAACTTCACAGTACTGCATGCACAAAATAGTAAATTTCAGGACATACATGTCAGTGATTGTAAAACTGATTCTGATTATAAAAGTAGTGTAGTACTTACTATATGGTGAGAAAGCTGGGAAATGTTATCATTCAAAGGGATATCAGTGCGCATGAACAATGTCAAAGCCAACATGTAGGTATCGGAAAACCTAAAGAGGCCAAATGGTATATTGGATTTTATTATGAGAGAGTTTCCTTCAAGAAGTAATAAAATCTTGTTGTTGTAAGGCCTTGATGAGATTGCATGAGAGGCATTGTGAAAGAATTTGGTCTTCTTACCTGGGTAAGAATGCACCTAGCAGGGTGTATGTGAAGTGAAAACTGACTGGACTAGTGAATTTTGTCATTTGAGGAGAGATCTAATATAAGGGAGTATAATTTTTAACGTCTGGAAGTGTGACAGGAGATCTCAGTAAAGTTGTTAAAATTGTAATCTGGCTTGACAGACTGGAAACAGTGAGATGTTTCCCCGACTGCGGGTGCTAGGACCAGGACGTACAGTATGGGAACAAGAAATCTGGACTGCGATGAGGAGGATGCTCAGGTTTTGGAATTCTCTTCCTCGGGCAGCTGCATGAACTGAATTATTATGTTCATTCAAAGCTCATATCAATAGATTGCTGAAACTTAAAAAATTAAAATGATATAGGAAAGGTCATAGAAAATTATACTGAGCAACTTCAATTTCCTGTGTCTGAGCATCTCAGAAGGTCTATCTTGCACCCAATACATTGATGCAATCACGAAGAAGGCACACAAACAACTCCACTTCATTAGGAGTTTGGGGATGTTTGGTATGTCACTAAAGGCTCATGCACATTTCTACAAAAGAATAGTGGAGAGCATTCTGACTGGTTGCATCACAGCTAGAACTAGGAAGATTACACAGTTTAATATGTAGCTAAGGAGTTGGTGTTGGAAGGAGGGCATAATACTTTTGGATCATTGGGCTTTCTTTCAGGGAAGGTAGGACCTGTACAGAAGGGACGGTTTGCACCTGAACTGGAGAGGGACAAATATCCTAGTGGGAAGGTTTGTTAATGCTGCACGGTAGGGTTTAAACTGGATTTGCAGGGGGAGGGGAACCAGTATGCCAGAACAGTTAGTGGAGAGATTGTGGAACAGATGTTGATAAGACCTCAGACAAAGTTAAGAATCAAAAGGTTGAATATGGTGCAAAAAGATCGATAGGGCGAATACAGGACAGAAGGTGTTGTACCTGAATGCACGCAGTATACGGAATAAGATAGATGAACTTGCAGCACAGTTGAAGATTGGCAGGTATAATGTTGTAGGCATCATGGAATCATGGCTGAAAGATTATAGCTGGGAGCTTAATGTCCAGGATACACATTGTGTTGAAAAAATAGGCGGGTGGGCAGAGGGGACAGTGTTGCTCTTTTGAAAAAAAAATTAAATCTAATCATTAGAAAGAGGTGACTTAGGGTTGGAAAGTGTTGAATCATTGTGGATAGAATGAATTCACCCTAAAATTTAGAGTAAAGGGAATTACAAAGGCACGAGAGAGGAGTTGGCCTGAATTGATTGGAAAAGACACTGGCAGAGCAGCAAAAGCTGGAATTTCTTGAAGCAATTTCGAAGACACAGGATATATACATCCCAAAGAGGAAAAAGTATTCTAAAGGAAAGATGACACAGCCATGGCTAACAAAAAAAGTTAAAGCCAACATAAAAGTGAAAGAGAGGGCATATAATAGAGCAAAAATTAGTGGGAAGCTTTTAAAAACCAACAGAAAGCAACTGAAAATGGCATTAAGAAGACAAAGGTAGAATACAAAAGTAAGCTAGCCAATAATAGTAAAGAGGATACCGAACGTTTCTTCAGATACATGAAGTGTAAAAGAGAAGCGAGAGTGCATATCAGACCACTGGAAACCGATGCTGGAGAGGTAGTAATGGGAGACAACGAAATAGTGGACATGCTGAACATGTATTTTGCATTAGTCTCCACTGTGGAAGACACTAGCAGTATAAAGGAGAAGATGGCGGTGCAACGGCAGTGCGCGCAGCCACTTCGGTGGTGATGTCTGTTATCTGTCAAGTAGGGGACCGTGCACAATTCTGATTTGATGGAGACGGACGTGAAATTATGGAGGAACATCTGGAAAACTTCTGAAATACCCGCTTCGCTGCCGCTGCTACTGTGTGGTAACCGGAATCTCCGGAGCAGAAGGCCTCGAATCCTCGGCTTTGCGTGTTTCAGCGGCCGGGGCAAGGTCAAAGGCACTCGGCAGAGGATGGCGCTTGGGAGGCTGTATCGGAGAGGCTGGTTGGAAGCTCAAAGTTTTTGGATGGATGGACTCAGAGTCGGTTGTGGTTGGTTGCTTCCAAGGTATCAGCAAGTTGACGGTGCCTGGAGGTTTATGGCAGGAAGTTTCTCCCTTTTGCTGCCTGCTATCGGGGACTTGGGAGTCAATTGACTCGGGGACTTTTGAGACTTTATTTACCATGCCCTTGATTTGTTCTTCAACAAATTATGGCATTTCTTTGCACTGCTGTAACTATATGTTATAATTAGGTGGTTCTGTCAGTGTTAGTCTTTGGTTTGTCCTGTTTTCTGTGATAATCACTCTGGAGAGACATTGTATCATTTCTTAATGCACGTATGCATTTCTAAATGACAATAAAAGAGGACTGAGTGTTCTCATAATCTAAGTATGGCGGAAGTTTCAGGTGTTGGGTACGTGAAGTCCGTGAAACTACCATAACTAAATAGAAAGTTCTTGGAAAACTGAAATGTCTGAAGGTAGATAAGTTACCTGGACTAGATGGTGTACATCCTAGAGTTCTGAAATCCTGGAGGCATTGTTAATGATCTTTCAAGAATCACTAGATTCTGGAATGTTTCCAGAAGACTGGAAAATTGCAAATGTCATTCCACTCTTCAAGAACAGAGAGGGGCAGAAGAAAGGAAACTATAGGCCAGTTAGTCTGACCTCAGTGGTTGGGAAGATATTGTAGTTGATTATTAAGGATGAGGTCTCAGGGACTTGAGGTACATGATAAAATAGGCCATAGTTAGCGTGATTTCCTCAAGGGAAATGCTTGCCCGACAAATCAGTTGGAATTCTTTGAAGAAGTAAGAAGCAGGATAGACAAAGGAGAATTGGCTGCTGATGTGTACTTGGATTTTCAGAAGCCTTTGACAAAGTGCCATACAAGAGGCTGCTTATCCAGCTACAAGCCCATGGTATTACAGGAAAGATTTCTGGCATGGATAAGGCAGTGGCTGATTGACAGGAGGCAAAGAGTGGGAATAAAGGGAGCACTTTCTGACTGGTTGCCAGTGACTAGTGGTGTTCCGCAGGGGTCTGTGTTGGACCGATTTTTTATGTATGTCCATGATTTGGATGATGGAATTGATGGCTTTTTATTGCAAAGTTTGCAGATGATATGAAGGTAGGTTGAGGAGCAGGTAGTTTTGAGTAAGTAGAGAGGCTACAGAAGGACTTACTTTTGTAGAAGAAATGAAAGGGCTGACTGTTTTCTAAATGGAAAGAAAATCTTTGAAAAACTGAGGTGCAAGGGGACTTGGGGGTCCTTGTATAGGATTTCCAAAAGGTTTATTTGCAAGTTGAGTCTTTGCTGAGGAAGGCAAATGCAACGTTAGCATTCATTTCAAAGGACAAGAATATAAAAGCAAGGATGTAATGTTGAACCTATATAAAGCACTAGTGAGGCCTCACTTGGAGTACTGTGAGCAGTTTTGGGTCCCTTATCTTCAAAGGAATATCCTGAAACTGGAGAGGATTCGAAGGAGGTTCACGAAAATGATTCCAGGACTGAATGCCTTGTCATATGAAGAGCGCTTGATGGCTCTGGGCCTGTATTCACTGGAATTCAGAAGAATGAGGGGAGATCTCTTGAAGCCTTTCAAGTAGTGAAAGTTCTTGATAGGGTGGATGTGTAGAGGGTGTTTCCTGTGGTGGGAGAGTCTAAGACCAGAGTACACAGCCTCAGAATGGAGGTGGGTTTTGGAATAGAGATGAGTAATTTCTTTAGTCAGAGAGTGGTGAATCTATGTAATTCTTTGCCACAGTCAGATTTGGAGGCCAGTTACTTATGTATATTTAAGGCAGAGGTTGATAGATTCTTGATTGGTCAGGGCATGAAGGGGTATGGAAAGAAGGCAGGAGATTGGGGCTGAGAGGAAAGAGCAGACTGGATAGGCCAAATGGCTTAATTCTGCTCCTATATCTTATGGTCTTCTAGTCTAAATACTGGAAAATCTCAGATTTACATCTTAACTCTCCACAATATAGGTGGTCCACCTGTTACAGCTGAGTGGGTAACGGATGTTACTCTTACTGAAATTATTACCGAATGTTCCAAAACACAGAATCAATTCTCACTTTTAGAACTTATGTGAGGAAAAAAACACATGAACACAAATTGTGAACAGAACAGCAATTTTTGCCAATTTTAATTTTTTCCATCTCTCATTTTTCACACATGCACAGGTAATGTGGCAGGTTTTGTTTTAAAAGCATGGCAGGTTTATTTAGCTGCCCAGTTTGTTTCCACTCCCTTATCCCCTTCCCCACTACAAGAGGTTTCTATGTAATTGTTTTCAAGATGTTGGAACAGGACCAGCAAGTGTAAGTGCAAATTTTAAACAATGACCGCACTGACTGAGCTGAGCATGTAAAATATCTTTGGGTAGTTGAGAGTTGGACGTCTGCGGAGTTCAATGCAGTGAAGTTGGTGTCAGAGTTTTGCTGGTAGCATTGGCTTTAGCAAGAATATGATTCTCAGAACAGAAGTCATCTTATGTAATGCGGAGCTTTTGTAGAATACATAGCTGATGTTACTCTCATGGTAGGTGTTCTGAAACTTATTCGCTTGTGTAGTTAATGCAATATTTGTCAGAATGCCATTCAGTTTCCCTTGTAACTGACAATTCATTTATTCAATAAGTTTTCAGGAATGTCACATTAATGCTAACTTACACCATCAATCATCTATCTTTACAATTTAGTAAATGTTATCCTATAATGTCCTCCACACATACCATCAAATTATGGACATTTTAAATGGATTATGTACAAAGGCTCACGGTACAGTGAGATTGATGTTTTATAGAAATAGCAGTTCATTTGCACCTTTTCCAGTGCCGAAGTGGCTTTTATGATCCTTAATGAGGTTTGTATCTATCAGCTGGATGACATTCAAATAAATAATATTTCTAATACATAATTTTCCAAAAATAATTTTAAGCTCTTTTATATAATAGTTATGGAATGTTTAGTATGTCACTGATTTAATAATAAATATGTCTGGCAGTGCTGCTATAATATCACATCCTGTTGGAACGCTGAAAGAAGAAGTCATAATCAGATAATCAAATTAACACATAAAATGTCCCTTCTTTATTTATTTGATAAAATTTCAGTATTTGGCTACCCAGGAGGAGAAGGGCATTGCATTGAGATTGTGGTGAAAAGATGAAGTGGAATGCAAAAGATGCAAACAAGATTAGTTTGATTTGTGGGATGATGAGCATATGGACCAGGAGATCAGCTATGAAAGCACTATCAATTCCTATAGTTTCCAGCAAATTGCTGGCCACAGATCTATGTAACACTTGCTTCATTTATGGTAAATATTATCTTCAACATGGAAGCACATGAGCTGAAGCTGCCTCTTTTTATATTTATGACTTTGATCTGAGGCTGAGGAGTAAGTGTGCAATGCTCTACTGGGAAGTCTGCCAGTTTTCTTGTAGGACTGTGAGGATTGGTATTTCTTAATCACAGTTGTGGTTGCCAGCATTGTGAATTCTGGGTTTTCTTCACAATTCTACAAAAATAAAAGCTTGTTATTTTAAATACCTACAAACAGCCCACGCTTGGCTGCACTCGCTTGACTATGGCAGGAGATTTTAAAACATCTGTTACCTTTAGGAGTCATTGCTTCAATTGTTTTTGACGTCTGGGTGTGGCAGATATATAACAAAGTGGGAACTCTGTGCCTTCGCAGGTTAACGTGGAGACATCCAAAAGAAACGTTGACAAGGTTGCTAGTCATCTTTATTTTTGAACTACAACCACCACCCTACCAAAAACAGGGAGCAAATAAGGTGCTTGAGGAGTATAAAAAGTGCAAAAAATACTTAAGAAAGAAATCAGGAGGGCTAAAAGAAAACATGAGGTTGCTTTGGCAGTCAAGGTGAAGGATAATCCTAAGATCTTCGACGGGTATATTAAGAGCAAAAGGATAGTAAGGGATAAAATTGGTCCTCTTGAATACCAGAGTGGTCGGCCATGTATGGAACCAAAAGAAATGGGGAAGATCTTCAATGGGTTTTTTGCGTCTGTATTTACTAAGGAAACTGGCATGGAGTCTATGGATATAAGGCAAACAAGTAGTGAGGTCATGGAACCTATACAGATTGAGGAGGAGGTGCTTGATATCTTGAGGCAAATCAGAGTAGATAAATCCCCAGGACCTGACAAGGTATTCCCTTGGACCTTGAAGGAGACTAGTGTTGAAATCGCAGGGGCCCTGGCAGATATATTTAAAATGTCGGTATCTACGGGTGGGGTGCCAGAGGATTGGAGGATAGCTCATGTTGTTCCATTGTTTAAAAAAGGCTCTAAAAGTAATCTGGGAAATTATAGGCCGGTAAATTTGACGTTGGTAGTAGGTAAATTATTGGAAGGAGTACTAAGAGGTAGGATTTGACAAGTATTTGGTTAGACAGGGACTTATTAGGGAGAGTCAACATGGTTTTGTGCGTGGTAGATTATGTTTAACCAATCTATTAGAGTTTTTCGAGGAGGTTACCAGGAAAGTGGATGAAGGGAAGGCAGTGGATGTTGTCTACATGGACTTCAGTAAGGCCTTTGACAAGGTCTCGCATGGGAGGTTAGTTAGGAAGGTTCGGTCGCTAGGTATACATGGAGAGGTAGTAAATTGGATTAGACATTGGCTCAGTGGAAGAAGCCAGAGAGTGGTAGTGGAGGATTGCTTCTCCGACTGGAGGCCTGTGACTAGTGGTGTGCCACAGGGATCAGTGCTGGGTCCATTGTTATTTGTCATCTATATCAATGATCTGGATGATAATGTGGTAAATTGGATCAGCAAATTTGCTTATGATACAAAGATTGGAGATGTAGTGGACAGTGAGGAAGGTTTTCAAAGCTTGCAGAGGGCTTTGGACCAGCTGGAAAAATGGGCTGAAAATGGCAGATAGAGTTTAGTACAGACAAGTGTGAGGTATTGCACTTTGGAAGGACAAACCAAGGTAGAACATACAAGGTAAATGGTAGGGCACTGAGGAGTGCAGTAGAATAGAGAGATCTGGGAATACAGATACAAAATTTCCTAAAAGTGGCGTCACAGGTAGATAGGGTCGTAAAGAGAGCTTTTGGTACATTGGCCTTTATAAATCAAAGTATTGAGTATAAGAATTGGAATGTTATGGTGAGGTTGTATAAGGCATTGATGAGGCCAAATTTGGAGTATTGTGTGCAGTTTTGCTCACCAAATTACAGGAAGGATATAAATAAGGTTGAAAGAGTGCAGAGAAGGTTTACAAGGATGTTGCCGGGACTAGAGAAACTGAGTTACAGAGAAAGGTTGAGTAGGTTAGGACTTTATTCCCTGGAGCGTAGAAGAATGAGGGGAGATTTGATAGAGGTATATAAGATTATGATGGGAACAGATAGAGTGAATGCAAGCAGGCTTTTTCCACTGAGGCTTGGGGAGAAAAAAAGCAGAGGACAAGGGTTAAGGGTGAAAGGGGAAAAGTTTAAAGGGAACATTGGGGGGGGCTTCTTCACACAGAGAGTGATGGGAGTGTGGAATGAGCTGCCAGATGAAGTGGTAAATGCGGGCTCACTTTTGACATTTAAGAAAAACTTGGACAGGTACATGGATGAGAGGTGTATGGAGGGATATGGTCCAGGTGCAGGTCAGTGGGACTAGGCAGAAAAATGGTTCGGCACAGCCAAGAAGGGCCAAAAGGCCTGTTTCTGTTCTGTAATGTTTTATGGTTCTATGGTTCTAAAAACCAAGGGCATACCATTATGATCTAGATTTAGGTGGTATTTCACTTAGTGTAGAAGGTTATAAAAACTATAGGGGTATCTTGATCAGCTAGGTATGTGGACTGAGAACTGGCAAGTGGCTTTCAATCTATATAAATGTGAGGCATTATACTTTGGGAGAACAGGCTAGGGTAGGACTTGTATGGTGAATGGTAGGGTCCTGGTGGGTATTGTAGAATGGAAGGACTTAGGCATGCAAATGCATTGTTCACTAAACGTGGTGTCACAAGTAGGCAGAGTATTGAAGAAGGCACACGTAGCACACTGGCCTTCATTAGTTAGGACATTAGGAGTTGAAGTTGTGATGCAGTTTCATAAGACATTGGCGAGGTCGGACCTGGAGTGTTTCATACTGTTATATAAGACCATAAGATATAGGAATAGAATTAGGCCATTCGGCCCATCAAGTCCACTCCACCAACCCATCATGGCTGATCCTGGATCACACTCAACCCCATTCACACAAGTAGATTCACTACTCTCTAGCTAAAAAAATTCCTCATTACCTCTGTTCTAAAACGTTGCCCCTCAATTCTGAAGCTGTATCCTCTATTTCTAAATACCTCCACCAATGGAAACATCTTCTCTACATCCACCCTATCTAGTCCTTTCAACAGTCGGTAGGTTTCAATGAGATTCCCACACACTCTTCTAAATTCCAGTGAGTACAGGCCCAAAGCTGCCAAACGTTCCTCATATGTTGGATACTTTTGTGGGGATGATCTCCTGGGAGAATGCCATGGCAACTGGGTTACAGGCACTGAGCATGGGTCTGTGGTGCAGAAGGGAATGAGAGAGAAGGAGGAAGCGGTAATGATAGGGGACTCAATAGTGAGGGGAACAGATAGGAGATTCTGTGGATGTGATTGGGGCACCTGGATGGTATGTTGCCTCCCAGGTGCCAGGGTCAGGGATGTCTCAGATCATGTCCACAACATTTTGGAGAGGGAGAGGGAGCAGCCAGATGTCTTGGAACATATCGGTACCAATGACATAAGAAGGAAAAGCAATGAGGTTCTGAAAAGAGAATTGAGAGAGCTAGGTAGAAAGCTGAGAAACAGGACCTCCCAGGTAGTAATTTCTGGATTGTTGCCTGTGCCACATGCCAGTGAGGGTAGAAACAGAATGATTTGGCAGATAAATACATGGCTGAGAAGCTGATGCAGGGGCAGGGCTTCAGGTTCTTGGATAATTGGGATCTCTTCTGGGGGAGGTATGACCTGTCAAAAGTGACGGGTTGCACCTGAACCCGAGTGGGACCCATATTCTCACAGGCAGGTTTGTTAGAGCTGTTGGGGAGGGTTTAAACTAACTTGACAGGGGGTAGGAACCAGAATGAAGGAACTCAGGATAGGATGGATGGTAAAAATGTAAAGATAGCACGCAGTCAAATTGTCAGGAAGGGCAGGCAGGTGATGGGACTTAGTTTCAGCCAACAGGCTGAGTGTCAAATCATTAGGGATGCAGAATCAGAAAGGATAGCAAATACGGTTCTCAAGCTGTTGTATCTAAATGCGTGTAGTATAAGAAATAAGGTGGATGATCTTGTTGCAATATTACAGATTACCAGGTATGATGTTGTGGCTGAAGGATGGTTGTAGTTGGGAGCTGAATGTCCAAGATTGCACCTTATTTTGGAGGGATAGGAAGGAAGGCAGAGCGGGTAGTGTGGCTCTACTGGTAAAGAATGGCATCAAATCAGTAGAAAGATGTGACATAGGATCAAAAGATGTTGAATCCTTGTGGATTGGGTTAAGAAACTGCAAGGGTAAAAGGACGTTGATGGCAGTTATACACAGACTTCCCAACAGTGGCTGGGAGGTGGACCACAGGTTACAACAGGAAATAGAAAAGACGAATCAAAAGGGCAATTTATGGTAGTCATGGGAGATCTTAAAATGCAGGAAAATCAGGTTGGTAATGGATCTCAAGAGAGTGAGCTTGTTGAATGCCTAAGAGATAGCATTTTAGAGCAGTTTGTTGTTGAGTTTACTAGGTGATCAGCCATACTGGATTGGGTGCAATGTAATGAACCATAGGCGATTAGGGAGCTTAAGGTCAAAGAACACTTAGGAACCAGTGATCACAATATGACTGAGTTCAACTTGAAATTTGATAGGAAGAAAGTAAAGTCTGATGTAGCGGTATTTCAGTGGAGTAAGGGAAATTACAGTGGTATGAGAGAGGAGTTGGCTAAAGTAAATTGGAAGGAGCTACTGGCAGGGATGTCAGCAGAGCAGCAACGACATGCATTTCTGGGAAAAATGAGGAAGGTGCAGGACATGTGTATTCCCAAGAATGAAGAAATACTTAAATGGTAAAATGGTACAACCGTGGTTGACAAGGGAAGTCAAAGCTTTTGTAAAAGCAAAAGAAAGGGCATGCAAGAAAGCAAAAATTAGTGGCAAGACAGAGGATTGGGAAGTTTTTACAAACCTACAGACAGCAACTAAAAAACTCATTAGAAAGGAAAAGATGAAATATGAAAGCAAGCTAGCAAGAAATATCAAAGTGGATAGTAGAAGTTTTTTCAAGTATGTTAAAAATAAAGAGAAATGAGAGTGGACATAGGACCGCTAGAAAATGAGGCAGGAGAAATAATAACAGGGGACATGGAGATGGCTGATGAACTAAATGAGTATTTTGGGTCAGTCTTCACTGTGGAAGACACTAGCAGTATGCCTGATGTTGTAGTGTGCGAAGGAAGAGAAGTGGGTGCAGTTACTGTTACATGAAAGATGGTACTCAAAAAGCTGGAAGACCTAAAGCTACATAAGTCACCCGGACCAGAGGAACAGCACCCTAGGGTTTTTAAAGAGGTAGTGTTAGATATTGTGGTGGTATTAGAGATGTTTCAAAAATCTTTGGTCTCTGGTATGGTGCCAGAGGATTGGAAAATTGCAAATGTTACTCCACTCTTTAAGAAAGGAGGAAGGCAGCAGAAAGGAAATTATAGACCAGTTAACCTGACCCCAGTGGTTGGAAAGATGAGGTGATGGAGTATTTGGTAACAACAGGACAAGATAGTTCAAAGTCCACATGGTTTCCTGAAGGGAAAATCCTGCCTGACGAACCTGTTGGAATTCTTTGAGGAGATTACAAGTAGGATAGATAAAGGGGATGCAGTGGATGTTGTATATTTGGACTTTCAGAAGGCCTTTGACAAGGTGCCACACATGAGGATGCTTACCAAGTTAAGAGTCCATGGTAATACAGGAAATTTACTAACGTGGTTGGAGCATTGGCTGATTGGTAGGAGGTAGTGACTGGGAATAAAAGGATCCTTTTCTGGTTGGCTGCCAGTGACTAGTGGTGTTCCACAGGGGTCAGTGTTGGGACCACTTCTTTTTATGCTGTACATAAATGATTTAGATGATGGAATAGATGGCTTTGTTCCCAAGTCTGCAGATGATATGAAGATTGGTGGTGGCGCAGGTAGTGTTGAGGATACAGGTAGGATGCAGAAGGACTTAAACAGATTCGGAGAATGGGCAAGAAAGTGGCAAATGAAATATAACATTGGAAAATGCATGGTCATGCACTTTGTAGTAGAAATAAATGTGCGGACTATTTTCTACACAGGGAGAAAATCCAGGAATCTGAGATGCATAGGGATTTGGGAGCCCTTTTGCAGAACACCCTGAAGGTTAACTTGCAGGTTGAGACAGTGGTGAGGAAGACAAATGTCATGTTAGCATTCATTTCAAGATATCTAGAACACAAGAGCAAGGATGTGATGCTGAGGCTTTATAAGGCACTGGTGAGGCCTCACCTTGAGTATTATGAACAGTTTTGGACCCCTCATTTTAGAAAGGATGTGCTGGCATTGGAGAGGGTCCAGAGGAGGTTTACAAAGATGATTCCAGGAATGAAAAGGTTATCATATGAGGTGCATTTGATGGCTCTGGGTCTGTACTTGCTGGAATTCAGAAGGATGAGGGGGGATCTCATTGAAATATTCCAAATATTGAAAGGGCTAGACAGAGTAGGTGTGGAATGGATGTTTCCCATGATGGGAGAGTGTTGTTCAAGAGGGCACAGCCTCAGGATAGAGGGGCACCCTTTTAAAACAGAGATGCAGAAAAATTTCTTTTGCTAAAGGGTGGTGAATTTGTTGAACTTGTTGCCACATGCAGCTGTGGAGGCCAGGTCCATGGGTGTATTTAAGGCAGAAGTTGATAGATTCTTGATTGGACGTGGCATGCAAGGTTACGGGGAGAAGGCCGGGAACTAGGACTGAGAAGGAGATGGAAAAAAAGGATCAGCCATGGCAGAGCAGACTCAATGGGCCAGATGGCCTATGTCTTATGGTCTTATGTTAACACCTTCATTCCTTGTGAACCTCCTCTGGACTCTGTCCAATGACAACACATCCTTTCTGAGATATGGGGCCCAAAACTGTTGACGATACTCTGTGGCCTGACTCATGTCTTATAAAACCTCAGCATTATCTCTTTGCTTTTATATTCTATTCCCCTTGAAATAAATGCCAATATTGCATTTGCCTTCTTTACCACAGACTCAACCTGTAAATTAACCTTCTGGGAGTCCTGCACAAGGACTCTAGATCTCTCTGCACCTCTGATGTTTGAACCTTCTGCCCATTTAGATAATAGTCTGTACTATTGTTCCTTTTACCAAAATGCATTATCATACATTCCCCAACACTGTATTCCATATGTCTCTTTCTTGCTCGTCCTTCCAATTTGTAAGTCCTGCTGCAATTGCGTTGCTTCCTCACCACTACACACCCCTCCACTTATCTTATTATTATCTGCAAACTTTGCCAGAAAGCCATCAATTTCATTATCCAAATCTTTGACAAAGAATGTGAAAAATAGTGGTCCCAATACTGACCCCTAAGGAACATCACTAGTCACTGGCAGCCAACCAGAAAAGGCCCCCTTTATTCCCACTTGCTGCCCTCAGCCTGTCAGCCATCCTTCTATCCATGCCAATATCTTTCCTGTAATGCCATAGGATTTTATATGAAATAAATTATTAAACTAGAAAGAGTGCAGAAAATAATTACCAAGGTGTTGTCTGGAATTGGGAGCCTGAGTTACAAGAAGAGTTTTTGTAGCCTCAGACTCTATTCTCTGGAATGTGGAGGATTGAGGGGTTGAAGTATATAAGATCATGAGGGACATAGGGTGAAAGTACTACTCAACAAACTTCAAAACCTGGATCTGCGTATCTCCCTCTGCAACTAGATCCTTGACTTCTTTGCTGGGATGCCACAGTCAGTGTGGATCACTAATAACGTCTCCTCTATGCTGCTAGTCAACACAGACTAACCTCAAGGATGCATGCATGCTTATCCCACCTCTCTACTCTCTCTACACTTAGGACTGTGTGGCCAGACACAGCTCAAGTGCCATCTATAAATTTGCCAATGACACCCTGTTGTTAGCAGAATCACAGATGACAGCAAGGAGGTCTACAGGAGTGAAACAGATCAGTTGGTTGAGTCATGTCACAACAACAAGTTTGCATTCAGCATCAACAAGACCAAGGAACTGATTGTGGACTTCAGTAAGGGGATGTTGGGAAGACCCACACCAGTCCTTGTTGATGGGTCAGCGGTGGAAAGGGTGAACAGCTTCAAGTTGTCATAATCTCAGAGGATCTATCCTAGTCCCAGCACATTGATGCAATCACAAATAAGGCACACCAGTAACTATACTTTATTAAAATTACAGGTATTTGGATTGTGACTAAGGACTCTAGCAAATTTCTAGAGATGTACAGTGGAGAGCATTCTGACTGGTTGTATCTGTGCCTGGTGTGGAGGCTCAGTAGTACAGGATTAAAAGAGGCTGCAGAGGGTTGTCATGGGCACAACCCACCCCATCATTGAGGATATCTTTGAAAGGTGGTACCTCAAAAAGGTGGCATCCATCACTAAAGGTCTTTACCATCTGGGACATTCCCTCTTATTACTACCATCGGAAAAAAGGTACAGGAGCCTGAAGACCCACATGCAGTGTCTTATGAGCAGCTTCTTCCCCTCTGCCATCAGATTTCTGAACAGTCTATGAAGACAATCCTTTCTTCCTTTTTTAAAAAAAAATTATATTTTGTAACTCGTGCTGATTTTTATGTCTTACATTGTACTTCTACTGCAAAACAACAAATTTTTACAACATAAGTCCTGCTGCAATCCCATTGCTTCCTCAGCACTAACTTGGAATTAGGCTGGCCCTTTCTCTGCCATCAAGGCTTTCTTCCCCAGTTGAAAGCAGTATAGTTTCTGAGGCATGCATGAGTGAGTTAATGTCGAAACTGTTGCATATTGATTGATATCACAGCTGTGCACCCGGTTGCTTCTGTCAGTAAATACATCAGGTGCATCAAAATCGGCCATACGAGATTACAATTGATTAGTAGATTTCAGGTTAAAATTTATCACATGCCACGTAGAAATTTTTCTGTTACATTGAATTTCTAGACCAGTATTTCATAGCCAATGAGAGATACAGCTTGGAAACAAGCCCTTTGGCTCTGGTATCAGTGCCAGGTATCAACCTATTTTAATAATTTCGATTTATCCCTTTTTTACTCTCGGCACATTCTCTTCAAATACCCCCAGATTCTGCCGTCCAGTGTTGTTATCTTAGAAGCAAACAAGCTCCCTGCTGCCCAGGACCTTGCAGATCAGATCTGACTTTGGGGTCTGCTCCAGGAAAATGCAGGTATGAGAGTAGGGAAAATGGGAGTTGTCACTTAGAGCTGGACAGGAGCAAAAATCCTGACCAAAAAGCAACTTCCATCCACCAAAAGATAAGATAACAGTAGCTAATTTGTACAAAGTTTTTCTTTTGACTATTTCTGTGTCATTGCAAACGTTTTTTCATTAGAATGTGTAATGTTTGAGAATCTTACATGGAATGAATCCATATATTTTTCCCAGAAGCCGAATTGTTACAATGTTGATTTAGAGCTGGATAAGGGTAATACTGACAGATTAAAGTTAATTGTGAATAAATGTTTAGGTTCATAATAATTTCTTTTTAGATGGCCTTGATACTGTTTTTGGTGAGGTGCAGCCCACCTTAAACATCAAGAAAATTTCTGACTGAGTACAGAAATTTGGTAGATTCCAGACGTGAGGACGAAATCTCGGCTGATTTCAGCATTATCAGACGCACCATTTTGCAGGTGAAAGATCCACATAAGTATGCCACTAGCCACTTGATTGGATTAATTCAAACCTAAGACTATACAATTAAAAAAATGTGTGGAGTTCTGGTTTTGTTCCATTGTTTATTTCCTTAACAAACACTATTTTTTCACATTATACTTGAGGTGTACAAATTAACAATTATTTTTCTAAACAGTACAATTGGGTTGAGATCAAACAGTGATATATCTACAGTTTTGAAAGTTGCTATACAAAATTAAACCTTTTGCCAATAAGCAACATTATGTTTACAAACCAGTCAAATGAATCCAAAAATTTATTAATTTTGGACAAGGCATAGCAGAAATAACTGACAATCCTCTTCTGATATTTCTAATGCGAGTGTGAATCCATTTCTGTTTCAATAAATAACCATTGAAGACTGCTGTTTAAACTTCTTGCTGAAAGAAATAACTTACAATGAGTAAACTCTACAGTACAGCTTAATTATAATTTTATTACATTATAACCAAAAGCATTGATTATACAATTTCCAAAGATTAGTTAAAATTTACTATTTTGTGTGATCCATTTCCTTTCCTTTTTGTTTATCTAAGATTTAAGAAGATGAAAACATAGTTACTGATGAGGAAGCCTTCTTCTTTGAAAATGGGAAGCACCAAAGAACCAGAGAAACCTTACCACTCTATTTGGATCATATTATTTCTGTATGATTCAAAAGTTTCTGCCTTCACAAGACTGGAAATTTATACTATGCATTGATTACTATATGAATGCTTGTTGCAGAACAAGATCAAGAGGATAAATAGCTTTGTCCTGTTCTTAAAATCCTTCTTCTTCTTCTTCTTCTTGTTTTACAGTGGTTAAGAGCACAATTCAAATTACTGTACTTAATATTACAGGCAACTTTTTTCCACTTTATGGCTCAGTTATCACACCATCACCCAACTTGGAAGACTCCGAGTTCTCCTGGATTCCAGAAATCACCTGGTTTGCAGTATTTGTGTTTGTTACTTTATATGACTCCATTTCAAGACCTAATAGTTTTTTAAAAAATTTATAAAGGTATTTGAAATCCAGAGTTTCATTCTAAATTTGGGTCAGGTTTGAAATTCACCCTGAAATTTGAAAAGTCTTGATTTAAAACAGCGATCTTGAATGCACTGTGGAATTGACATGACTTTTTAATTGTTATCAGTGATACATATTTTCAGGGAAAATATTACAGCAGTGCTCAGGCAGGACAGATTAGAGGGCTTGTCTACTGAGTCCTTATGGGTAGAGCTGAGAAACAGGAAAGGTATGGCCACATTAGTGGGATTGTATTACGGACCACCCAATAGTCAACGAGACTTGGAAGAGCAAATCTGCAGAGAGATAGCAGGCAACTGCAGGAAACATAAAGTTGTGGTGGTAGGGGATTTTAATTTTCCATACATTGATTGGGACTCCCATACTGTTAGGGGTCTAGATGGTTTAGAGTTTGTAAGATGTGTTCAGGAAAGTTTTCTAAATCAATATATAGCGGGACCAACTAGAGGGGATGCAATATTGGATCTCCTGTTAGGTAACGAATTAGGGCAAGTGACAGAAGTCTGTGTAGGGGAGCACTTTGGTTCCAGTGATCATAACACCATTAGTTTCAATTTGATCATGGACAAGGATAGATCTGGTCCTAGGGTTGAGGTTCTGAATGGAAAGAAGGCCAAATTTGATGAGAAAGGATCTAAAAAGCGTGGATTGGGACAGGTTGTTCTCTGGCAAAGATGTGATTGGTAGATGGGAAGCCTTCAAAGGGGAAATTTTGAGAGTGCAGAGTTTGTATGTTCCTGTCAGGATTAAAGGCAAATTGAATAGGAATAAGGAACCTTGGTTCTCAAGGGATATTGCAACTCTGATAAAGAAGAAGAGGGAGTTGTATGAAATGTATAGGAAACAGGGAGTAAATCAGGTGCTTGAGGAGTATAAGAAGTGCAAGAAAATACTTAAGAAAGAAATCAGGAGGGCTAAAAGAAGACATGAGGTTGCCTTGGCAGTCAAAGTGAAGGATAATCCAGAGAGCTTTTACAAGTATATTAAGAGCAAAAGGATTGTAAGGGATAAAATTGGTCCTCTTGAAGATCAGAGTGGTCGGCTTTGTGCAGAACCAAAGGAAATGGGGGAGATCTTAAATAGGTTTTTTGCGTTTGTATTTACTAAGGAAGCTGGCATGAAATCTATGGAATTGAGGGAATCAAGTAGTGAGACCATGGAAACTGTACAGATTGAAAAGGAGGAGGTGCTTGCTGTCTTGAGGAAAATTAAAGTGGATAAATCCCCGGGACCTGACAGAGTGTTCCCTCGGACCTTGAATGAGATTGGTGTTGAAATTGCGGGGGTCCTGGCAGAAATATTTAAAATGTCGCTGTCTACGGGTGAAGTGCCGGAGGATTGGAGAGTGGCTCATGTTGTTCCGTTGTTTAAAAAAGGATCGAAAAGTAATCCAGGAAATTATAGGCCGGTGAGTTTAACGTCAGTAGTAGGTAAGTTATTGGAGGGAGTACTAAGAGACAGAATCTACAAGCATTTGGATAGACAGGGGCTTATTAGGGAGAGTCAACATGGCTTTGTGCGTGGTAGGTCGTGTTTGACCAATCTGTTGGAGTTTTTCGAGGAGGTTACCAGGAAATCGGATGAAGGGAAGGCAGTGGATATTATCTACATGGACTTCAGTAAGGCCTTTGACAAGGTCCCGCATGGGAGGTTAGTTAGGAAAATTCAGTCGCTAGGTATACATGGAGCGGTGGTAAATTGGATTAGACATTGGCTCGATGGAAGAAGCCAGAGAGTGGTGGTAGAGGATTGCTTCTCTGAGTGGAGGCCTGTGACTAGCGGTGTGCCACAGGGATCAGTGCTGGGTCCATTGTTATTTGTCATCTATATCAATGATCTGGATGATAATGTGGTAAATTGGATCAGCAAGTTTGCTGATGATACAAAGATTGGAGATGTAGTAGACAGTGAGGAAGGTTTTCAGAGCCTGCAGAGGGACTTGGACCAGCTGGAAAAATGGGCTGAAAAATGGCAGATGGAGTTTAATACTGACAAGTGTGAGGTATTGCACGTTGGAAGGATAAACCAACGTAGAACATACAGGGTTAATGGTAAGGCACTGAGGAGTGCAGTGGAACAGAGGGATCTGGGAATACAGAATCAAAATTCCCTAAAAGTGGCGTCACAGGTAGATAGGGTCGTAAAGAGAGCTTTTGGTACATTGGCCTTTATTAATCGAAGTATTGAGTATAAGAGCTGGAATGTTATGATGAGGTTGTATAAGGCATTGGTGAGGCCGAATCTGGAGTATTGTGTTCAGTTTTGGTCACCAAATTACAGGAAGGATATAAATAAGGTTGAAAGAGTGCAGAGAAGGTTTACAAGGATGTTGCCGGGACTTGAGAAACTCAGTTACAGAGAAAGGTTGAATAGGTTAGGACTTTATTCCCTGGAGTGTAGAAGAATGAGGGGAGATTTGATAGAGGTATATAAAATTATGATGGGTATAGATAGAGTGAAAGCAAGCAGGCTTTTTCCACTGAGGCAAGGGGAGGAAAAAACCAGAGGACATGGGTTAAGGGTGAGGGGGGAAAAGTTTAAAGGGAACATTAGGGGGGGGCTTCTTCACACAGAGAGTGGTGGGAGTATGGAATGAACTGCCAGACGAGGTGGTAAATGTGGGTTCTTTTTTAACTTTTAAGAATAAATTGGACAGATACATGGATGGGAGGTGTATGGAGGGATATGGTCCGTGTGCAGGTCAGTGGGACTAGGCAGAAAATGGTTCGGCACAGCCAAGAAGGGCCAAAAGGCCTGTTTCTGTGCTGTAGTTTCTATGGTTCTATGGTTCTATACTTCAAAGCCCCAGTCTTTGTAGAAAAGAGCCAGTCAATATGATTAGTGGTGGGAGGCAGGTAACAAAGTCATTGTTTCCTTTTACTTCAATAAGAGGTGTGAAAGTAATGTATGACAGTTCTGAAAAAGGATCTAATGCTTTCCTGAGGTATGTGATGAATAAACTCTTTCTGGGCGTCTGGCTGGGTACAGATATTGATTATAACTGGCATTTCGATGACAAACTTCCTGAAGAAGATGGCAGAGTTTGTCATTGAAACATTGGTTATAATCGATACTGGTACCTGGCTGGAAGCCTGAGAAGGGTTTATTTGTTATGATAGTTCTGTTTATCAGGCAAAGGGCAGAGGCCAGGGTAGCATATTTATTAAAATATGAAGTTGAAAATCTGTGGGTTTAGTACATGATCACTTAATCATAGTTAAGGAAAAAGATTGTGCCCTCACTAATATAGAGCAGTTGTGATAATTGAACCACAAAATGTATTTTGAGCTTGTTATCAGCACAGAACCAGGATGTCTCCTGTGCTCTGCAATCTATTGTTGGAGTAACTCTATTTATGGCAACCAAATCATACTATTTTAACAGGAGCCAAAAGTACTTCCACTGAAACTAAATGTCTCTATAGATTTACTTAGTATAGAATAGATGTTTCTTCAGCTCGGATTGTGCAAAACTTTTAGTTAAATGATGTTCAGTAAAATTAATTTCATGTTTATTGGCCAACTATAAATTTAACAGGTTCGAAATTATGCAGTAATTTCGTCATTTAGCAAAATAGAAGTTTGTCCATTTGGTGATATGGGTTATTATTTTTTCCTGTAATAGCTGAGAATTGATGGGACCTATCAGGTGCAGCAGAACTTATTAAGCAGGTCGCATTCCAGTTTCTGCATTTTAATAAACCCTCAAAATAATATGCATGTCTTGTTCATTATAGCTTCCAAGAATGCCTGATGGACTTGGCCTTCACAAGTTACTGAATAGTTGCTAAACATTTCAGAGTGGTGGTGTGCATCTGGAACTCACTTACTAACGGGTGATGGAGGTTAAGAACCTTCTCCACTGTTAAAATATGCTTAAACAAGTGCCTGGATGGCTGCGTTTTGCAGGGCTGTGGATCTATTGCTGTAAAATGGGAAGAGGTTGAGTAGCTCTTTGACCAGCAGAAAACTGGATTGAACAGCCATCTTCTGTGTCATAAATTTCCAAATGTTAATTGGAACACTGTATTTTCTTTTTTTATTATATATATAGTTTAATTGTTCCAATATGTGTTGTATATCTTTGTTCTTCCATACTTGATACTGGAGTAGGTATATAATCATCCTTCCTGTCTATTTGTGATTGGTCTTCCGTTGAAGGAGACAAAAGGCACTCCATAAGCCTAATTGACAGTGTAGTGCATTCAGTGTTTTAGACTGTGGAGTATTTCATAACTAATTTCACCTACAATTATCTGGGGAAATGTCTATTCATTGCAATAGTTATTACTCAACAGAATTTGAAACATAATTTATGTACTGTTGCATGTAATTAAGGTAATTGTAGCACATAAGTAATAAACTCAAGGCATGAACTCAATACACATATATCAAATAATTTTAAAGAAAAATAATAAAAATATTTACATCAAGCTCTTGTGTACACATACTGTATATTAGAACAAATCTAACCAGGTTCTTCATTCTCCGAGATCTTCTCAACTGTGCAAGAATCTTTGGTATCTCCCACTTAACCATATGAAAAATCTATGAAAAATCTCCTGTAGCATCTTTTTGAGTCTGCTTCAACTTCATTCCGACTTTTTTCCCTTTTCCATAAGAACCACCCTGCCAGGATCACTCTGCAGCTCCATATCTAGTCATCACTTTCATACTCACTGAATGCCACTGTGATATACACACTTACCCTTTGGATTCCCATTGCAGAAACTTACACAAGATTTTTCCATTGCCCCTTTCTGAATTCTCCATATGCTTTCAGTTGTACAATTAACAATGGTTCCACTTGTTCCTATTTTTCTGTTCTTCCTTACCTGTAGACTTTGTGTAAGCTGCTTTCAGTAATGGTTTCTAGATGGTATATAAATTACTTCACAATTTCACTGTAATCTCTGGTTAACATTGGATAATGGAGCATCACCTTGAAGTAGTTTCCTAAGTCTCCTCAGCTTTTCCAAACGCATCCCACATATAACCTAAAACAAAGCATTGTAAATAAGATATTGCATTAAACTACTTATTTATCATGAAAATGGGAGAAAGGATACTGACGAAACATCATTCTATAAAACAAGCAGCTACAAACATTGGTCTTGTCAAGTCAAGTCAAGTCAAGTCAAGTCAAGTCAAGTCAAGTCAAGTCACTTTTTATTGTCATTTTGACCATAACTGCGGGTACTGTACACAGTAAAAATGAAACAATGTTTTTCAGGACCATGGTGCTACATGAACAATGCAAAAACTACACTGAACTATGTAAAAAACAACACAAAACTACACTAGACTACAGACCTACCCAGGACTGCATAAAGTGCACAAAACAGTGCAGGCATTACAATAAATAATAAACAAGACAATAGGGACAGTCGAGGGCAGTAGGTTGGTGTCAGTCCAGGCTCTGGGTATTGAGGAGTCTGATGGCTTGGGAGAAGAAATTGTTACATAGTCTGGTCGTGAGAGCCAGAATACTTCGGTGCCTTTTGCCAGATGGCAGGAGGGAGAAGAGTTTGTATGAGGAGTGTGTGGGGTCCTTCATAATGCTGTTTGCTTTATGGATGCAGTGTGTGGAGTTATGTCTGTAATGGTGGGAAGAGAGACCCCGATGATCTTCTCAGCTGACCTCACTATCTGCTGCAGGGTCTTGCAATCTGAGGTGGTGCAATTTCCAAATCAGGCAGTGATGCAGCTGCTCAGGATGCTCTCAATACAACCTCTGCAGAATGTGGTGAGGATGGGGGGTGGGAGATGGACTTTTCTCAGCCTTCGCAGAAAGTAGAGACGCTGCTGGGCTTTCTTTGCTATGGAGCTGGTGTTGAGGGACCAGGTGAGATTCTCCACCAGGTGAACACCAAGAAATTTGGTGCTCTTAACGATCTCTACAGAGGAGTCGTTGATGTTCAGCGGAGAGTGGTCGTTCCGTGTCCTCCTGAAGTTAACAACCATCTCTTTTGTTTTGTTCACATTCAGAGACAGGTTGTTGGCTCTGCACCAGTCTGTTAGCTGCTGCAGCTCCCCTCTGTATGCTGACTCATCAAAGTGAAAAGTCCCTCATCAAAGCAGAAATTAATGTACTCTGACATGCATAAACCGATGCCTTTAAGTGGCTAAAATTCATAAAAATTCACAAGATATAATAACCAAACTACATTAAGAAAAGGAAAATGATTTCAGCAAAGAATTGTCCTGCATTTTGTCCTCATCCAGAATCTGGCTAGTTTCTTGGCCCCCACAGTGACCTGCAAGCCCAATTTTTGAGGCATATATTCATGAATAGTTATTGTATATATTGGCCAAGGAAAGACATGGTTATGTGGAGCAGGGAAGTAGCATACGTGTTCTTTTGCATGGTGAATCACATCTGCATCCATGTGATCTTTGTGGAAGACCAGTTTATAATCCCATAGCAAGGGTATGATTCATCTGTTGAACTTTTCTTCTGTTATTATAGTACTTTGAGAAATGAGCCCTCCTCATCTGCCTCTCTCATCATCATTTGTCTGGTACCTTCTCCTTTGAATCTTCCATTATGGATGACTGTACCAGAAGAACTGACCCAAACAATATTACACTCTAGTTCATTGATAAAATAGGGTCCTCTCTGCCACATCACATTGAAAACCAAGGACCAGTCATGTTATTTTTCTTCAATGGGCACTTAAATGTCAGGATTGATTGTCCTCAATTGCTGCAACTTGAATCTATATCCTTCTTATTCAGAGTTCCATGAAGTGAATCAAGTTGATGCTATCACTAGTGTTGTGACAACTGAAGAAGTTGAAACTTCAAGCACAATAGTTAATGTTCCTTGCTTTTCAATTACTGAGATATACTTTGTTCAACAGGCTACCATAGAGCAGCACTTTAACAAATCCTAGGGTTCAGAAGGTTTTGTTTGGATGCTTCAGACCATGATCGCAATACAAGATGATTCAGACGACACAGAGAGTAATGGCATATCTTTGCACTGAAGGTTTATCTTTTTGCATTTGATTGAAGGTATATCCTCAAAATAACATTCTCATTGGCAAGAATAGAAGTTTTTCAGCTCCAAAATTGATGACCCCATTTCCTTGTTTTGCCATTATCTTTCTTGACACTCAACATGTTGCTGCAGGTATTGCAGACCAAAGGGATTCAAACACTCTTCTTACCAGGCTGAAGGGGAAGTTGATTCAAAGCAAGGATATTTTGGCATGTATTCCAGTGAGCTCATTACTTTCAGTCTGATAAATGAAGCAGGATCAATTGATCATGTGATTTTTGTTTGCATGGCTGGTTATTGTATAATTTCATGAACTACTAAAGGAATAAGTGAAGAAATATAGAAACATAGAAAACATACAGCACAATACAGGCCCTTCAGCCCACAAAGCTGTACTGAATGCTGAACATGTCCCTACCTTAGAACTACCTAGGCTTTACCCAAAGCCCTCTGTTTTTCTAAGCTCCATGTAACCATCCAGGAGTCTCTTAAAAGACCCTATCATTTCTGCCTCCACCACTGCTGCCAGCAGCCCATTCCACGCACTCACCACTCTGCGTAAAAAACTTACCCCTGACATCACCTCTGTACCTACTTCCAAGCATCTTAAAACTATGCCCTCTCATGCTAACCATTTCAGCCCTGGGATAAAGCCTCTGACTATCCATATGATCAATGCCTCTCATTATCTTGTACACCTCTATCAGTTCACCTCTCATCCTCCGTTACTCCAAGGAGAAAAGGCCAAGTTCACTCAACCTATTCTCCCCATTCCAGGCAACATCCTTGTAAATCTCCTCTGCACCCTTTCTATGGTTTCCACGTCCTTCCTGTAGTGAGGTGACCAGAACTGAGCACAGTACTCCAAGTGGGGTCTGACTAGGGTCTTATATAGCTGCAACATTACCTCTTGGCTCTTAAACCCAATCCCACGATTGATGAAGGCCAATGCCCCGTATGACTTCTTAACTACAGAGTCAACCTGCATAGCAGCTTTGAGTGACCTATGAACTTGGACCCCAAGATCTCTCTGATCCTCCACGCTGCCAAGAGTCTTACTGTTAATGCTATATTCTGCTGTCATATTTGACCTACCAAAATGAACCACCTCACACTTATCTGGGTTGAACTCCATCTGCCACTTCTCAGCCCAGTTTTGCACCCTATCAATACCCGTTGTAACCTCTTACAGCCCTCCACACTATCCACAACACCCTCAACCTTTGTGTCATCAGCAAATTTACTAACCCATCCCTCCACTTCCTTATCCCTCCACATCCTCATCCAGGTCAAATATCTAAAGACTGTTCAGTATTTTGATGCTAGTGCTAATGCTAATGAATTTTCTTTACATATGAATAATAAGTTAGCTACAGATTCAATCTTAACAACATATTGTATGTAAAATCATAATATTTGTGATGTTAAATTTCAAAGGAAAGATGCTTCAGTTACATATTGTCATTTTCTAGAAGCTTAACTCTGTTAATAGTTTCTTATTTGAGGGTAATATATTATTTCAATCTGCAATGTTCATATCCAAGTCAAATGTTCAATACATTGTGCATTCTGAACCTCCCTAAACTCCTAACCAATTTAATAATGAATGCTATTAAATCATTTCATTTTGACAGTTATTCAGTGAAATAAAATATAATGTCCTTTATATGCTGATGCTAAAGCTGAAATTATAGTAACAGGTGATGTTTAGAAACATTGATTTAATATATGCTTTCCAGTTTGGAGAGTGAATAATCAAAACACTGAAATATAGGAAAGGTGCTTCATTTCCTTTGACATGGATTTTATTATGTTTTAATATATCCATTTTGTGCAGTCTTAGGAGTGAAAATGAGAACTATATTTGGATGGAAAAGATAAAGTGCTCACAATCTCTAATACCTAGATTGTACTTTTCAGCTGGTATGGAGATTTAATTTGATGTAAAATCTATTGTGTATCAGCAAGGGGGTGGTGCACATGCTCCTGTTTACATCAATATTACTGAGGTCAAGAGGTTCAGAGTTTTTAGTTTCTAGGAGTAAACATCACCAATGACCTGTCTTTGTCCCACTACATTGATGCTGCTTCCAAGAACATTCACCAGTGTCTCTATTCTTCAGAAGGCAAAAGAAATTTGACATTCCCCATTTGATCTTCAGCAATTTGTATTGGTGCATCTTAGAAAACAATATATCTGGATGATTCAAGGCTTGATATGGCAACTGCTCTGCCCATAACGACAAAATATTGCAGAGAGTTATGGTTATAACTAGGCACATCACAGAAACCAGCATCTCCTCTGTGGACTCCTCCATGGAGAACTCAATTTCTCTTGCTGCCAACTTAATCAAAGGTCCCTCCCATCCTAGATCTTCTCTCTTCTCCCCTTCCCATTGGGCAGAAGATACAAAATCCTAAAAACACGTTACACAAAGCTCAAGGATAGCTTCCAACTCATCTTTATAAGAATATTAAATGTTTCCTAATACAGTAAGGTGGATTCTTAATCTTACAATCTGTCTCATTGTGACCTTGCACTTTACTGTCACCCTGCATTGCACCTTTTCTGTAACTAACACTTCTATTCTGCACTCTATTATTCTTTTACCTTGTACAACATTAATGCACTGTTACAATCAATTGATCTGTATGGATGGTATGCATGACAAGTTTTTCACTTTACTTCGGTACATATGACAATAATAAACAACTTTACCAATTTAAATCTTGCATTAATCCCTCTTCAAAGGTATTTCACTTACACTTGTTTCAGAATATAACTGGGAATCAACCTTACAATTAAAGCCAAAATTTATTTATTCAAACAAGGTAATCTTTCTAGGCCAGCAATATGCATTGTCTGATCATCTGAAAAACCTAACCCTAATATGTAGTAATATAATTTCTAGTCTTGTCTATTATTTGCTTTTTGTAATATGAGAATATAAATAGAATTTAACAAAAATAATTCTTTCCCTGTCATGGAAATGTTTGCTTTGCTTTAAGTGGAAAAGTAATCAATTTCTTTTGATTCATGCACCAATATGAAATCTTATTCTTTCAGATCGGCAGAATAGTGGTTATAAGTAAATGGAAAAAATGTTTGCTTTAATATTTATGAGTTGTTAGGTTTAAGAATGTGCTTCAAAATTATTTAAAGTGAGCTGTACTTTGGTAGTGTGGCTGCAGGGAGTTCTGAGCCCTATTGAGCCAGACTGTGAATTGTAAAGAGAAATGTGACTGTTCTGCACAAAGTGCTATTTAGAACACTGAAAATATTCTTTGTCTTGCCAATTTCCTTGATCGCCTGTTTTTCTGATTTCACTTAGTATTTATAGAGACATTAAATTGTTCTCAAAATAAGATGATCAATATTGGTCTTGTGGGTTAAAGCTGTTACTTCTATGTTAATTTTGCTATTAGTGTTTAAGTAAGGTATATTCAAATTTCTGCTTGAATTTGAAGATAATGGCATTGGTGTTTAATGTTGATTTCCTTGTTAATTGGACATCAGGTCAAGATGGTGCCAAGATATGGTTTCCATTGAGGCCATAGCTCAGATTTAGTTCGTTTTTTTTAGGTTTTTTTGGGAGACTGAGGGGGGATTTCGTGGTCAGGTTAGAGGTTAGGGACAGGGATGAGGGAGAATTAGTAGTCAGGCCAGAGTCAAAGCCTCCGCTTCATGGTTGAAGGGCAGTGACGTGGATGTGGGACATTCATGGTCAGATGTTGGTCTGGCAGACAATGAGGATGATGGCTGGTGGCATTCCATAGTCAGCGAGTTGTCAGTAGATGGAATGAGGCAGGAGGAATGAGAGCTGATGACCCCCTAGATACGTGAATCAGCAAGATTGGAGTTCGAAGCCCAGTGTTTAAGGTTCTCATCCAGGGATCTTTTTCATCACTGTTGGTGTGTCCTGGGATCAATACCGAAGATTGAAGCTCAAAGATTGATCAGAAGTCAGGAAGTTGAGGCCCTATGGCTTAAGTCCCAAAAGTGCAAGTCTGTTGGGAAAGTTGAAGGCCCAATGTCTGCACATCCAAGTCTGCTTGGAAAGCCAGGTACTATGACCTTTATTTGTCAGTTGCTCATGGAAAATATCCTGCTTTAGTACTTCATAATTATAATCTTAGCTGAGCATGTCCATACCGTTCCTTATAACCCCAAAAGATTCCAACATAGCATGCCCACAACTTATTAACTCTAATTTGTGTGTTTTGAAATGTGGGAGGAAACTGGAGCACCTGGATGAAACCCATGTGGCCATGAAGAAAAATACAAACTCCTCACAGGCAGTGGTGTTACTGAATCTGGGTTGCTGGTGCTGTAATACCGTTAAGTTAACTGCTTCGCTATTAAGCTGCTTATTGATCCAAGTCATTGATATACATCGTAATCAACAAGGGTCCCAGTATCGATTTCTGTGATACACAACTTCCCATTGTCACAGACTTCCAATTAGAAAAACATCCTTAAATCATCAACCTCTTCCTCTCAGCACTAAGCCAATTTAGAATCCAATTAGCCAACCTGCCTTTCATCCCACGTGCCTTAACCTAAAGTGAACCCTCAGGTGAAATGTTGGATTTCACATGAAGTTAATCTATTCTAGTTTTACTGTTGCTGCATCTCTTGACTTTTCCATTGTCTCTTTGAAGTCAAGCTGCATGTTCAACCTTCATTCTTGGAATAACCATAGAATTGTCCAATTAAGCCTAAGGAAAACTAATGCCTTTACCTTAGGCACTCAGAAGAATCTTCTTTTCCTATCCACTGATTCTATTCTTCATGCTCGGCATATTTCAGCCTGATTCAGACTATTTACAAACTTGCTACCTATTAGAATCTCCGAAGAGCTTTCATCTGTACATCTCCTCCAGTTGTAACTTATTTTACTCACTTTTGCCTCTAATTACCAGTGAAACAGTTATCTTCTATCGGTTTTAGACTTTTCTATTTACTTTTCTCTAAATTTCAGTTCCTTTAACTTTTGCCTGGATCCCAACCTGCACAAAATTCTACTTGTTCACCATCTTTATGCTCATTAATATAATTAGATTCTAGTTCAGGAGCACTGAGAGTGAAAACATCTTTTCTCATATTCCAGTCACTCCATTGTCATCCCTGTGACTGCATGGGTTTCCTCCAGGTGCTCTGGTTTCCTCCTACGTTCCAAAGGATGTACCGGTTGATAGGTTACTTGGTCATTGTAAAGTGTTCTATGATTAAGCTAAGGTTAAATCGAGGGGTTGATGGCTCGAAGGGCCAGAAGGTCCTATTCCGTGCTGTATTGGAGTAAATAAATAAAATCTAAAATAAATAAATAAAATCTATGTGATCCATCATTGACAACCATGCTTTCAGTCTTCTCTGTTCCAAGCATGTTTTAAAACTTTTTCAAGTTCTCCTTTTAAAGATGCTCCATTAAGCCTACCTTTTTAACTAAGCTTGCAGTTACTTTCCTCATATCTCCTCCTTTGGCTCTGTGGTACTTATCTAATTATTGCCCTCTTGAATGCCGAGCGATTTACGAATGACATTGAATGGTATAGCACAGGAATCCTGTCTGTACCAACTATGATGCCAGTGTAAAGTAATTCCATCTGCTTGTATATGGTCCATACCCATCCATTCATTGCCTGTTTATTGTCTTCACTAAACGTCTCTTAAATGTTGCTATTGCATTTGTTTCTACCATATCGCCAGGCAGCACATTCTAAATACCTAGCACTCGATGTTTTTTTTTTAAAGCTACATGCATCACAAATCTCCTTTAAACGTTCCACCTCCTCTTAAAAGCCCTATAGGATTTCACACTTCCAACCTGGGAATAACTGTGACTATCTACCTTTTTCATGCCCATTCATAATCCTATAAACCTGTATAAAGTCTCCATCACTTCAATAGACCCAGCCTACTCAATTCGTACCTTGTAATTTGAGATCTCCTATCCAACCAAGTTATATTGCTCTGTAATCACTATGGCTGCACCTGAAAATTATGGGCAATATTGAAAAGTTCAAAGAACAAGAATATAACTATTTGATTGAGCAATTACATGATGCTCCAGGGAATGATGGATATGGTCGTAGTTGTTAAATTGCATGACTGTTAATCCCAAAACCTGGATTAACAAACTGGAGATAAAAGCTGTCAGTTTTGGAATTTTGAGATTTAAACTTATATGACAAAATTAATCTTGAATGTAAAATATCTCTGTATTCATACTATGAGACAATTTAGATCCTTCAGCTTGCACATCTTAAAGGAAGGAATTTTTTTTTTTACCCTTTCTGGCCTGTATGTGTCTCCTGATGCAAAGTAATGCACTTGCTTCTTAATTGCCCTTTAATTCCACAATCAACATTGCTACATTAAAATAAACACTCGGGAAAGGGTAATGGATGGCTTTCTAGTGACGCCTATCTTGCAAATGAATAAACACAAAGAGCCAATTGGAAACAAGAGAAAATCTGCAGTTGCTGGAAATCCAAGCAAACAAACAAACAAACAAACAAAATCCTGGAGGAACTCAGCGGTCCGGCAGCATCTATGGAAAACAGTAAACAGTCGACGTTTCAGGTCAAGACCCTTCATTAGGTCTGGAGTAAGAAGCTTTGTTTGATAATTGGAATTGGTTGAAGTAGAATTTTAAAGTGAGGTTCACACAAGATAACGTTCTACATTTTAAAATTATTGGAAGTTAATTGCGATAGAAATATAATTGTTTTTGATCACCAATTTGAAGTTGTATATGACATTGGTGAGGCTTAATTTGGAGTACTGTATGCAATACAGGAAAGATATCAATAAGGTTGAATGAATGCAGAGAAGATTTACAAGGATGTTGTTGGGACTTGAGGACCTGAGTTATAGGGAAAGGTTGAGTAGGGTAGGACATTTTTTTTCCCCTGAGCATAGGTGAATGAAGGGAGATTTGAAAGAAATATTCAAAATTATGAAGGATATTGATGGGTAAATGCATACAGGCTTTTTCTGATGAAGTTGAGTGAGACTAGAATTAGAGGTCATTGATTAAGGATGAAAGATGAAATGTTTAAGTGGAACAGGAGGAAAAAACTTCTCTCGGGGTGTGATGAGAGTGTGGGATGAGCTGCCAGCGGAAGTGGTAGAGGCGGATTTGATCTCAATTTTTAAGAGAAATTTGGATATAAGTACATAAATGGGAGAGGTATGGAGGTCTATGGTCCAGGTGCGAGTTGATGGGACTAGGCAGAATAATAGTTTGGCATGAACCTAGATTAGCTCTGGGACTCTAATTTGCTGTACCCCACACCATGTCCCCAAAGGAATTATGAAAGAAATCCACCATCTGCAGATTTGTTAAGACACTATTTTAAGGTCACTGAAGTGAAGGAAAGGTTTCTTAAAAGTATGTGAAAAGAAGCTTCACACCATTCAGATTAAGTAGTGGGGATTGTGCATTGAGTTTTGTTTCTTACTCAAACAATGAGAGGGAACTTCACCAATGAGAGGGAACTTGATGACGGTGAGGACAATGTGAGTGAGGTTGACGTTCTGGAGCATGTTGATATTAAGGCAGAGGAGGTGTTGCAGTTATTAAAACACATTAGGATGGATAAGTCCGCGGGGCCTGACGCAATATTCCCCAGGCTGCTCCACGGAGTGAGGGAAGAGATTGCTGAGCCTCTGGCTAAGATCTTTATGTCCTCGTTATCTACAGGAATGGTACTGGAGGATTGGAGGGAGGCGAATGTTGTCCCCTTGTTCAAAAAAGGTAGCAGGGATAGTCTGGGTAATTATAGACCAGTGAGCCTTACGTCTGTGGTGGGAAAGCTGTTGGAAAAGAAAAGATTCTTAGAGATAGGATCTATGGGTATTTAGAGAATCATGGTCTGATCAGGAACAGTCAGCATGGCTTTGTGAAGGGCAGATCGTGTCTAACAAGCCTTATAGTGTTCTCAAGCAGTGTGTTGAAACTCTGACTAAACACCAAGTTAAACTGGAGCCAATGAAGACAGAGTGGTAGTAAGGTTAACCATTTACTGTGCACTCTTCCACATTAACATCATATGGTGAAAACTGTTGATAAAAAAATACAAACATATACAGCATCTGTTTCATTCTGGAGGCCACGCGTGCTCTCTTCTTTTAGCGAGTGTCTCCAGCCACTCGAGTAGGGAGCGAAGGGCGGGGTCACATCAAACTGCTGCCGGGCTCAAGCCCACCCCACATTTGAAATTGAAAAGCCGACACGCGTGCCACCTGAACTGCCTCTTCTTTAACAGAAACTGCTTTAATATTTTTACTTCATATACTTTCATAGGAACTTATGGCGTTGCTTCTATAATGTTTCTTTTGGGTAGAGACAGAGCTCTTCACGATCATGCTGCACACATGGCACCCACCTTCACATCTTCTCCAAACCGGAGTTACACACAAGACGCGGCGAAACCGGAGGTGACGTCATCACATGCCGCGATATACCATAGACAATGAATTTACCTTTGTTATACTGTAACATAATTATCAACCTTTAACTTTAACTAGAAAATAGTTACAAACAAATCATTTAAAGCGTAGACCCAACAAAGTCAAATGAATGCCTTAAGGGCAACACACTCCCTGCCTGACCTTTGTAAGGTCACTATAAACATGGTATAGAACTTTAGTCTCTCGATCAGTCTTTAGGTAGAAGTAGAATGACCTCTGTAACTGGTATCAGGTTTCCTTTTCAGGATTCATTATAAAGATGTGAACTGGTTGACTGCCTGCTCTTTGTTGTTTGGTAAGCGCTGGCATGGTACTCTGAAGGGTAGTGGGGTGACCCAGTTGTTCGCTTCGTCTCTAAAGACCTTTGTGTCCATTATTTTTAAGGAGATGGCGTTTTCCACAGATGGAGAAAGTTTATTATTGTGCTTAGTTTGAGCGAAGACTGACTGTCCCAGTGTCTTCTCAGTTACTTTAGTATGCTCATGCCTTTGTTGTGCTTCCTTCATACACATAACACTTGTGGAGGGCTGAGAAGTTGAATGGCGGCCACTCTCTAGCACGTTAGTCTTGAGCGTGTTAACTGTCAGTTTGTGTACATTGCCAGGGCACACCTCTCCTATTACCATCCAGCTCAGATCCAGACGTTGGGCAAAGGGGGCGTCGTGTGGTCCATTGACCTGCTGCCTGACTTTGTGCACCCTAAGTACGTCTCTTCCGAGTAGCAGGAGTATTTCTGCTTCCGGATCCAGTTCTGGGATGTGCTAGACAATGTGGTGGAGATGGGGCTGGTGTAGCACTGCGCTTTGTGTCGGAATCTGGGATCGGTTATTCAAGATCTCATTGCACTCTAAGAGTGGAGGGAGACTGATGAAGACTTTGCCATCCAGCGATTCGAGCTGGAAGCCTTCTGCCTTCCTCCCATATGTTTCTGCGATGCCAGAGCAAGTTCTGAGGTAGAATGGGAATGGATTACCCTTTACGCTGAACAACTCGAAGAACTCTGGTCTCACTAGTGAGCGGTTGCTCTGGTTGGCTCCCTTAGGGTATACCTTAGTGAGGCAGATCTTTGAGCACGAACAGCTTGACTGACCTGGACTGCAAACTTCTGTGCAGCTCGAGCTGACAATAGTTGTATCAGAGTGATGCTCTCCCTCCACGCCATCCTCTTGTGGGAGTGAAGGAGCCTTGGCAGTTTGTGGTGATGGGCCAGGATGCATGGCCCCATCGTGGTTAGTGCTGTTACATTCCGGAGCACTTTACGGGGACTGTACACTCTTTAGCGAGGTGGGAGGTAGAGGAACAGCACCTAAAACATATTCTTTTTTCCTTAAGAAGGGCCTTTCTTTCAGCAAAGGGTTTGTTTCGAAACATTCTGCATTTTTTGAGGGGGTGGGGTTTGTTGTGCAATGGACAATTCTTGCTAAGGTCATTGTTGATTGCGGAGACTTCGGTTTTATGCACTGAGACGGGTTTATTGATGACAAAATTGTTTGAAATGGGTTTGACTGGGTTGGTGTGAGTTGTGGTGCTGCCTTGATTCATGAAGCTAGGGTCGTTTCGCCTCTTCGCCTCCTTGCACACAAACCTACTTTATTCAAAGGGAGGGGATCGACACCATTCTCTTCCATGTGCTCTGAGCCAATAGACACCCATCTTTCCTGCAGCCCAAATGGAAGCTTGTCCACAATTGGTCCAACTCCACGTGAGGTATCCAGATACGACAGGCCAGTTAAATAGCCGTCTTTTTTAGCACCTTGAATCTCCATGAGTAAATCTCTGAGTTCTCATAATTTAGTGTGGTCCTTGGCTGACAACCTAGGAAAATTATCCAGCCGTTGAAATAGCGCTTTCTCAATAATTTCAGGGGCCGCATAGCAGTCCCGAAGTCTCTCCCATGCTTTGTGTAAAGCTAGCTTGGGGTTGTTGACATACACTGAGCATATGCATTTCATCTGTTCACTTGATTCCTTTCCCGGCCATTTAGTTATAAGGTCCAACTCTTGGAATGCTGTGAGCTGGACTCCGCCGGTGGCACTGGTGAAAGAGGAGTACCACGCACGGTAATTTTCAGGCTTGTTGTCAAACTGGTACAGTCCTGAATTGATGAGGTCTCGTCGCGCTAAATACTGTGCCAAGGGCTCTGCAGCAGTTGGCATGCCAGCTGGGGGAATATGTTGGGGGACATGTGACTGAGCGTGTAGGTTTATGATAGGATTTGATGTTCTGACTTCAGCCTTTGTCTCTGATCTCGCCGGATCTGGTAAGTTTGGTGTCAGAAAGTATTCGTAGTTAGCCCTTTCATACTTGAGTTTTTGGCAAGGTTGCAATTGTGAGTTGTCTTCCCCAGGTGGACGTGATGCAACGAAGCTTCCCTGTGATTTCACATGAGATGGGACGCCAACAGGCAAGTATGGAGAGGGAGAATGAATCTGCAGGTCAATTTGAGATTGGACATATTCGCTGGTGCATTCCAATTCGGCCCTTTCTGACATAGATTTTCCTGTTTCGTGTAGAATGTGCATTTCTTCAGCATTTTCCAACACTTGTGCTTCCACCGCGGCCGCATCAGCTTCTCGTTGTAGCGTCAGCACTTCTAACTCTGTATCTATCCTTGCCTTTTCCAACTGGTTTTCCGCTTCTCTGGCAGCCTTTTCCATTTTCAGTTTTGCTTCTTGCTTAGCGACTGACGCTCGCACCTTGGCAGCTTCTGCTTTAGCTCTTGCGAGGGCAGCCACACTTGTTGATGTCCTACTTCTCTTGGCGTTGAGTGCAAGCGACTTGATGCTTGATCACGAAGCCATCGTACCACTTGTCGAAACATCTAATGACTATGCCCTTTCACTGTAGTGTTCTTGTGTAGTGTGTTGAGACTCTGACTAAACACCAAGTTAAACCGGAGCCAATGAAGACAGAGTCGTAGTAAGGTTAACCGTTTACTGTGCACTCTTCCACATTAACATCGTATGGTGAAAACTGTTGATAAAAAAATACAAACATATACAGCGTCTGTTTCATTCTGGAGACCACGCGCGCTCTCTTATTTTAGCGAGTGCCTCCAGCAACTCCGAGTAGGGAGCGAGGGGGTCCCGTCAAACTGCCGCCAGGCCTGAGCCCTCCCCACGTGGAAATTGAAAAGCCGATACTTGCGCCATCCAAACCGCGTTAATATTTTTACTTCAAATACTTTCATAAGAGCTTATGGCGATGCTTCTATACTGTTTCTTTGTGGGTAGAAACGGAGCTCTTCATGATCATGCTGCACGCATAGCACCCACCTTTACACCTCCCAAGCCCGAGGTTACACACAAGACGCGGTGAAACCGGAGGTGATGTCATCACATGCCGCGATATACCATAGACAATGAATTTAATGAATTTACCTTTGTTATACTGTAACATAATTATCAACCTTTAACTGTAATTAGAAAATAGTTACAAGCAAATTATTTAAAGCGTAGACCCAACAAAGTCAAATAAATGCCTTAAGGGCAACACAAGCCTGATAGAGTTCTTTGAGGAGGTGACCAGGCATATAGATGAGGGTAGTGCAGTGGATGTGATCTATATGGATTTTAGTAAGGCATTTGACAAGGTTCCACACGGTAGGCTTATTCAGAAAGTCAGAAGGCATGGGATCCAGGGAAGTTTGGCCAGGTGGATTCAGAATTGGCTTGCCTGCAGAAGGCAGAGGATTGTGGTGGAGGGAGTACATTCGGATTGGAGGATCGGTTCTGGGACCTCTACTTTTCGTAATTTTTATTAACGACCTGGATGTTGGGGTAGAAGGGTGGGTTGGCAAGTTTGCAGATGACACAAAGGTTGGTGGTGTTGTAGATAGTGTAGAGGATTGTCGAAGATTGCAGAGAGACATTGATAGGATGCAGAAGTGGGCTGAGAAGTGGCAGATGGAGTTCAACTTGGAGAAGTGTGAGGTGGTACACTTTGAAAGGACAAACTCCAAGGCAGAGTACAAAGTAAATGGCAGGATACTTGGTAGTGTGGAGGAGCAGAGGGATCTGGAGGTACATGTCTACAGATCCCTGAAAGTTGCCTCACAGGTAGATCGGGTAGTTAAGAAAGCTTATGGGGTGTAGCTTTCATAAGTCGAGGGATAGAGTTTAAGAGTCGCGAGGTAATGATGCAGGTCTATAAAACTCTGGTTAGGCCACACTTGGAGTACTGTGTCCAGTTCTGGTCGCCTCACTATAGGAAGGATGTGGAAGTATTGGAAAGGGTACAGAGGAGATTTACCAGGATGCTGCCTGGTTTAGAGAGTATGGATTATGATCAGAGATTAAGGGAGCTAGGGCTTTACTCTTTGGAGAGAAGGAGGATGAGAGGAGACATGATAGAGGTGTACAAGATATTAAGAGGAGTTGACAGAGTGGATAGCCAGCATCTCTTCCCCAGGGCACCACTGCTCAATACAAGAGGACATGGCTTTAAGGTAAGGGGTGGGAAGTTCAAGGGGGATATTAGAGGAAGGTTTTTTACTCAGAGAGTGGTTAGTGCGTGGAATACACTGCCTGAGTCAGTGGTGGAGGCAGATACACTAGTGAAATTTAAGAGACTACTAAACAGGTATATGGAGGAATTTAAGGTGGGAGCTTATATGGGAGGCAGGGTTTGAGGGTCGGCACACCAATGTGGGCCGAAGGGCCTCTACTGTGCTGTACTATTCTATGTTCTATGTCTAATGGGGCCAGTTGTGTGGGGCAATGCTAATGCACTGACTTGCTCTATCATGTGTGTGCCCACTTTTACTGGAATAATAATTTGGGTTTAATTCTTTCTTTATAGTTGGATGATAACACCTTTTGGGTGTCCTTAAACTTTTTTCTTGTTCTGAGCTTTTTAGAACTTTCTTCTTACCTGTAGACTAGGATTGCTTTTAAATTGTGCCCAAAATATCCAATATTCATGTTTCCCAATCAGGAAATAATTAGCAAATGGACAGTACAACTAGTACTGACAACCTATTACATGAGATAAGAACATTTTCCTTTTTTTAGGTGCATGTAGGCTGCACATTACTAATTCTGGGCACAAGAAAGAGACAAATTAAATTCCCTTATGTGATATCTTCACATTAAAATCAGCTTTATTATTTTACATAGTTAGGCATATTTGTGTAGAATTGTAATAGTTTTGAATGCGAGTTCAAAGATAGTTGACTTTACCTGATCAATGATAAGTCATATATTGAAAGGAATGAAATTATTTTTTTAATTCTATGTTCATTTTTTGGACCTTATTCAAATTTGTGATACCATACTAATAAATACAGTAGATTCCAGTTAATTGGGCCGTCGGTTTATCGGGGTGGCCGTTTTTTTGAGACAATTCTTAAAGAACAAAAACTAATCAAGAAAACAGCCAGGATTCCCTTCATTTATTTGGGACACTATGCCACTGAATTGGGACATGAGGCTGTTGCCAAACAGTTTATAACTATTATCAGCTGTTTGAACTTTTATAGCAGTTCAGTTTTAGGGCTTAGAGCAAACAGTTTTGAAAGAGCATCCATTGCGTATGTTCAAAAGCAGTGATTTTTGTCACTGGTGGCAAGAAATAAGCAGTAAGATTAGTCAGAACTATTTTGCCCTCTGCATTTTCAGGCATCAGACTTTCAGATGCCAGAAACGGCTGGGAGTGAAAATGAAACTATTTCACTACTTCAGCAAATTGGGAACTAGGAAGAATTTGAAGGCATCGACAATCAAATTGAATGTTACAATGAAAATGAAGATTTGGAGGATGCAATGGCCCAAAGGACTGAATGAAGGTAGTCCATTATCTACACTAGGTGTCTGCACTGATTTTGTTCGTTAACAGTCAATCAAAAGAACAGGGCAGTGTACACTAGATGAATTCCTTCTTCGTTAGTTCTTAGAAACTAGTACACAGTTTTATAGTACTATAGTAGTATTGATGATGTTCTAATTTATTCTGTAATTCATTTAAATTCATAATTTGGTACTCAGATAAAAGGTAGTTTGTCATTTCATACTTTTTCTATGAAAGTTCAGCTAACTGTGACAGCCACTTAATTGTGCCAAAATGTACTGGTGTTCCAATTACCCAGAATTCACTGTACATGTTTCTGGTAAGAGTTGTACCTCTTACCCCCTAACAACCCCACCCCACTCCACCTTTGATAAATCCTGTACACTTGTTCAAAGTTCAGCTCAGCTGACTAAACATTTACAAGAATTAGAGAGATTTTTGGTTCATTTTATTTTCTTGATCTCCTTGATTTCTTTTGCATCAGGAAGCTAGCTCAGAGGCATAAATGCATTTCACTCCTGTGATTCATAATCCACATTTATTGAAATACCTTTAACTTCCAATGAGATTATCTGTTGATATTTCATAATGAGATATATCTGTGATACATTGGTTTTCAATTATGTAGGCAAATCGCATTCTAGAGTGACTGAAGAGAAATGCAGAGTTCATTTTTGTGAGTGGTGTCATATTTTAATCATAACGAGGAGCTTGCATTAAACAAATCAAAATAAGGAAATTAAAAGACAGGATTTCAGTATCGTCCCGATTAGCACTATTGTTAAAATACTTATTTTGATTTGTTTAACTAACTCACAACCAATATTATTTAAAAATGATTTGCAGCTAATTGTTCAGAATTCAACCATAGAAACGATAAACTTTAAAGCTAATGCTCGAGGATCACACTCACTATTGGCTTTTAAAATTGACTTGTAAAATTGAACCAAAAATGACGTTAATGGATTTTATATCTATTGTAACTTTAATGATGAAGATCCCACTTAAAAAAGCCTCAGTTAAGAAGTCAGTATTATACCTTATTACATAGAGATAATTTTCAGAATATCGTCTTGGAGAAGAATAAATTTAATTTGTTCTCTATAATTTTTTAACATGATCTGTAATTGGTTGAATTATTTTCTGCACTCTTGAAACAGCCAGAAATTGCACATTCTGAAACTATGATGTATATTAGGGCAAATGTGCCTATAAGAACTGAGTGTACCATGTGGTATAAATGTTATCATATTGTTGTACTTGACCGTGTAATTAGTCGAGTTTCTTCCTTTGTTTAAAAAAATTCTATTGGCAGATCCATGCCAGTAAGTGAAACACACTGTATCTGCATGTAGCAAAACCCAGGCAACATCTAAGCTAGTACAAGTAACATTTGCTGCATTGAGCATAATTAAAAAAACGGGAACAACCATCAGGTTTCAGTGGCATTATCATTGCTGATTCTCCCGTCCTGGGAATTATCATTGAACAGAAAGTCAGCAGCACCAGCCATATGTGTACAGTGGTTATAAGAGCAAGTGAGATATGTGGAATCTTACCTCATCTAGAAGACAAAGTGACAGAATATTCTTCAGCTAAAAACAATGCTCAAAAGGTTTGACACCATACAGCACAAAGCAGACCTCCCCAACTCTGCTTGATATGCCATGTAAAATACTCATTCTCTTCCATACTGGTGCATAGTCTTGGACATGGCATCCAAGTAACTGCAGTTACTTGCCAAAGTTACTTTGACGACACTTCCCAAACCTGTAACTTTTACCATCATGATGATCGAGAGCTTCAGGTGCATGGGAACACCATTACATGTATATTCTTCTCCAAGCTGCATGTGGCATTGGCTTGGAACTACTGTATATCACAGTTCCTTCTTTATCACCTGTGTTTACCAAATTTTGGAACTTCCCAATTGCATTGTGGAATTATCTTGACTGAAAGGCCTGTCAGGAAATATATCATTTAAAGAGTGATTATGGATGGGCACTAACTGTTATTGGTGAAACCCATATCCCCAAAAATGCTTTTAAAGAAAGCCTTGTATTCTAGTTACTGCTTTTTACACACTTCCGCAGATTATTCTAATTTCTCTCTACCCATTCTGTCAATATTCTTCACAACTAAAAACTGTCATATCTCTCTACACATTATACACTGCGTCTGCTTGTATACCATCTGTCTAGTCCTCAGCCTTATCATTCCAGTTCCTATCCCCCTGCCATATTAGTTTAAACCCTCTCCAACAAATCTACCCGCAAGGATATTGGTTCCCCCTTGGTTTTAGGTGTAACCTGTCCTTTTCGTACAGGTCATACCTTCAACAGAAGAGATTCCAATGATCCAGAAAACTGAAACCCAGCCCCCTTCACCAGTTCTTCAGCCACTGTAGGATTATCATGACTAAAAAGACTGTCAGGAAATAGATCATTTAAAGAGTGATTATGGATGGGCACTTTTAGTGAAACCCTTAACCCCAAAAATGCTTTAATAGAAAGACTTGCATTCTATTTCACTGTTTTTACGCACTTCTGAAGATGATTGTAATTTCTCTCCACCAATTCTGTCAATATTCTTCACAACTAAAAAAACTGCCATGTCCCTCACAGATCACCTCTTTTCTAAGGTAACTATTCTACAAGTGTATTTTTTAAGAATGAGGCCCAGACTATGCTTCAATCATGGCCAAACTGATACTTTAAAAAAGATTAATCATGAAAAAATTTCTTTCTCTTGGGCTCAATTTCTAAAGTCCAGCATTTCATTAATATTTCAATTATTTTATTATCCTGGCCTGTTACTTTTCAGGGAAGTATGCACATCGACACCTCCTGGTTTCTTTAAGAGAGGCAAAGTTATACAACCTGGAAATCAGGCCTGCTGTCTATCATACACCCATTTAAACCAATCCTACGCTTAGCCCATTTTATCCTTCCCACATTTCTGTCAACTCCCCACAAATTCTATCATTCAGATGACACATTTGCAATTCTTAATGGCCAATCTGCATGTGTTGGCATGTGGGATTAAATCCGTGTTGCTGTCTCTCTGCACAAATACATATAGATTAAATAAAAGTACGCATGTGGGAGATGGCTTTATCCGGTGTATGAGAGAGAGAGAGAGAGAGAAAACAATATGCATGTGTAGATAACAGCGCATGCACAGACAACAGATTAGTGTAGTGCTAAGGGGGAAGGGGAGGTCGTTGCTCTAAAAGAAATAGATCCATACATTACACATGCAGCCATGGGGAGAATTTGGAGATTCTACACACACAGCACCAGAGGTCAGGATTGAACTCAAGTTCTGTAAGGAAACAATTCTACTAGCTGTATTACTGTGCTGCACCTGATCTCTCGTAACTGTTTTAAACGAATTGAGATCTGGGAGCATATATGCATTGTTTCTTGAAAATATTACTGAAGGGCTTCCAAAGCTTGTACAGCAATGGAAACATGTTACATGCTTTTATCATGCTGTGTTGCATTAAATATGAGTTCAGGAATTCCTCATATTATGACGTTTTTCAATATAGACTCAACCAGCTTAACCATGAACATAACACACCTTCAAGAGGCTTGTGCCTCAAGGATGTGGCATTCAGTATTAAGGACCCTCACCATCCGGGACATCCCTGTTGTTATTACCATCAGGGAGGAGGTACAGGAGCCTGAAGATCAACACTCAATGATTTAGGGATAATTTCTTTCACATCACCATCAGATGTCTGAATGACCTTGTTATTTTTTTTTGTTTGAATTATTTATTTATGTAATTTATTGATTTTTATGTTTTTACTCAGTATTACTGCCACAAAGCACAAATTTTATGTCATATATCAGTGATAATTCTGATTCTAAGCTATTTGCATTGGTAGCGACTTAGTTCTTCTGTCGTTCTTGTTTGCAGTTTCAGCAAACAGTCTACGTTGTTCAGTAGAATATTGAAACAACAAAATAGAGACATAGGATTCTGAAAATGCTATTATCTGGAGTAGAAAGCATTTTGCTGAAGGAACTCTGGGTTGAGAAATATCTGTGTGAGGAGAGGAATGTTAACATTTTGGTTTGAAGGGTTTTGATCTAAAATGACAAAATGACAACCATTCCTTTCTCCCTCTCCCCTCTACCTCCCACAAACTCATTGCTATTCAACCTACTGAGTTTCTCCAGCAGATTGTTGCATTAGAATAACAAATATGATCCAGAATTCATAGTCAATGTGAGCATCCTTTAATTTTTCTGACGGAAGTTTGTGGTCTCAGTTGTGAAAGTATCAGTTTACAAGTACCTGATACTGTTGGGAAGCTGTTGTTGAGGTTTGTTGCCATTTAGGAGTGGTGGAGTGATCAGGTTGGCTGATAAGCCAATCACACGTAACTCACACTCAAGAAACCAGTAGACATTCTTAATTAGTTTTTTAGATATAACATAGCTCTAAATAAAGACTGGAACATGAGCAAGTTTCTGAAATATCCTAAATTATTAAATATTAAATTTATTTCTCTATTTTGAAATATTAATGACAGAAGATTCTGATGGACATAAAATTGACTTTAGCGCTATATAGTTTGCCAAGCAGTAATTATAATTCTGCATTCCAATAGAAACTCACTTAGACCTCATGTACTTCCATGTAAGATTTTCAACATTTTTTAAATGGGAGCACTAAAATCACAATAGGTTGATTTTAATTTGATTGGGCATGTGTATGGAGAACAAAATATTATTTTCTTAAATTATGCATGTGGAAAACGAAATGTTGCTGTTAATTCAGTGGAATAAGCATGGCATAGTGGTTGTACCATAACTTACCAAAGGCAAGTTATAGCAAGGATACACACAGCTTACAGAGAGCTATTAGGCATCCGTTAGTCTTGCGAGACCATGGATCTGTGCCTGGAAAGTTTTCACTCTCCAGGGCGCAGACCTGGCCAAGGTTGTATAGAAGACCGACAGTTGCCCACGCTGTAAGTCTCCCCTCTCCACGACACTGATGTTGTCCAAGGGAAGGGCAAGGGCCGATACAGCTTGGCACCAGTGTCGTCGCAGAGCTATTGATGGTTAAGCAAGTAGGTAAAAAGCTGACAGATTGAGTATAATATGCAAAAGTGTGACGTTGTTCACTTTGGAATGAAGAACATAGTATTACCTAAATAGAAGAAAACTGCAAAAAATAGCATGTGGAAGGGGATTTGAGAGTACTGGGGCATGATATACAGAAACTATCACAGAACTGCAAAAGGTTAAAAGGAGGCTAAATGAATGTTTTAAAAGGAGAGCTTCGCAGGCATTTGGTATCATTCTGGCGGCCCATTCAGCAGCAGAAATAGTGCACAGTGAGGAGGTTACTCACAAGTCGGCGGTGCTCATTTAAAGGAGAGCTTCGGGGCGCTCGGTGTCATCCTGGCGGCCCAATCAGTGGTGGAGGCTGCGTACAGCAAGGAGGTTACTCGCAAGTCGGCGGTGCTCATTTAAAAAGAGAGCTTTGTGGGCATTCAATGTCATCCCGGCGGCCCAATCAGCAGCAGGAGCAGTTCACAGACAGTAGTAAATAAAAGTACAGAAGGGACAAGCGGAGCAGCCATTGTTGAGAGTGGGCCAGAAGTGAGAGTGGGTGTGTCAGGCTTTGGCTCAAAGGAGACTTTGGCTCGGAAAAGGCATTGGCTCTGGATAAGTTGTCTGGGTAAGTTACTCTTTTTTCTTACTGTGTCAGGGATATTTAATATAGTTTAAGTGGCCGTTGTGTGTTCTTCATACTGGATGTTGGAGTCCTAGGAGACCCAGAGTCTTCCAGGGAACGATTCCTGCTTGGGATCTGGAGCAGCAGCTGGATGACCTTCAGCTTGTACGGGAGAATGAGAAGATGATCGATTGGAGTTATGGGAAATAGTCACCCCTAGGTTGCAGGAGGTAGGTTGCTGGGTGACTGTCAGGAGAGGGACTGGGAACGTGAATAGGCAGTTAATGCAGAGGGGACTCAATAACCAGAGGAGCAGACAGGAGATTTTGTGGACATGAATGGGACACCTGGATGGTATGTTGCCTCCTATGTACCAAGGTCAGGGATCTCTTGGATCGTGTCCATAGCATTTTGGGGGGGGGGGGGAGGGAGAGCAGCCAGATGTCTTGGTACATATTGGTACCAATGACATAGGAAGGGAAAGCAAAGAGGTCCTGAAGAGAGAATTTAGAGAGCTAACCAGAAAGCAGAGAAGCAGAGGAGCAGGACCTCCAGGGTAGTAATTTCTGGATTGCTAGCTGTGCCATGTGCCAGTGAGGGTAGAAACAGGATTATTTGGCAGATAAATGTGTGGCTGAGAAGCTGGTGCAGGGGGCAGGGCTGCAAGTTCTTAGGGATTCATTGGGATCTCTTCTTGGCAAGGTATGATCCGTACGAAAGGGATGATTTGTCCCTGAACTCGAGGGGGACTAATATTCTCGTGGGCAGAATTGTTAGAGCTGTTGGGGAGGGTTTAAACTAATTTGGCAGGGGTTAGGAATCAGAGTGAAGGGTCTCAGGATAGGACTGTTGGTAAAAGAGCCAAAATAATGTGCAGTCAGACTGTCAGGAAGGGCAGGAGGATGATAGGACAAAATTATAGCTAGCAGGGTGAGTACCAGTGGATTAGGGATACAGAATCGAAAAGGGTAGCAAATACAGTACTCAAAGTGTTACGGTGATTGAATATAAGAAATAAGATGGATGATTTTGCTGATGACTTTTACAGATTGTTGGGTATGATGTGGCCATCACTGAATCATGGCTGATGAATGGTTGTAGTTGGGAGCTGAATATCCAAGGTTACTACACATTGTATCGGAGTGATAGGAAGGTAGGCATAGGGGGTTGTGTTCCTCTGCTGGTTAAGAATGACATTAAATCATTGGAAAGTTGTGGCATAGGATCAGAAGATGTTGAATTCTTGTAGATTGAGTAAAGAAACTGCTAGAGTAAAAGGACTGAGATGGCAGTTATACACAGTAGCTGGGATGTGGACTACAGATAACAATGGGAAATAGAAAAGGCGTGTCAAATGGGCAATGTTATGATCGTCATGGGAGATTTTAACATGCAACTGTATTGGGAAAATCAGGTTGGCGGCCCATCTCAAGAGAGTGAGTTTGTAGAATGCCTACAAGATGGCTTTTTAGAGCAGTTTGTTGTTGAGCCTACAAGGGATCAGCTATACTGAATTGGGTGTTATGAAATGAATCAGAGGTGATCAAGGATAAGGTAAAGGGACCCATAGGAGGTAGTGATCACAATATGACTGAGTTCAACTTGAAATTTGATAGGGAGAAAGTGAAGTCTGACGTAGTAGTATTTCAGTGGAGTAAAGGAAATTGCAATGGTATGAGAGAGGAGTTGGCCAAAGTAAATTGGAAGGAGATGCTGGCAGGGATGACAGCAGAACAGCAATGGCTTGAGTTTCTAGGAAAAATAAGGAAGGTACAGGATAGATGTATTCTAAAAATGGACAAATACTCAAATAGCAATATAATACAACTGTGGCTGATAAGAGAAGTCAAAGTTAATGTAAAAGCAAAACAAAAATTAGTGGGAGGAGAGAGGATTGGGACAGCTTTAAAACACTACAGAGAACAACTAAAAGAATCATCAGCAGGGAAAAGATGAGACATGAAAGCAGGCCAGCAACAATATAATAGTGGATAGTAAAAGCTTTTTCAAGTATGTAAAAAATAAAAGAGAGATGAGAGTGAATATAGGAGTGTCAGAAAATGAGGACAGAGAAATAATAACAAGGGACAAGGAGATGGCAGATGAGAAGGTGTTCCAAAAGCTGAAAGACCTAAGCATACTTAAGTCATCCGGCCAAGATTAACTGCACCCTAGGGTTCTTAAAGAGTTTGCAGTAGAGATTGTGGATGCATTAGTAATGATCTTTTAAAAAATCTCTGAACTCTGGCATGGTGCCAGAGGAATGGGAAATTGCAAATGTCACTCCATTCTTTAAAAAAGCATTTAGCCCGACCTCAGTGTTTGGGAAGATGTTGGGGTCAATTGTTAATGATGAGGTTATGGAGTATTTGGTGACATAGGACAAGACAGGACAATGTCTGCATAGTTTCCTTCAGGGAAAATCTTGCCTGATGAGACTGTTGGAATTCTTTGGGGAGATTACAAATAGGATAGATAAAGGGGTTGTAGTGGATGTTGTATATTTGGATTTTCAGAAGGCCTTTGACAAGGTGCCACACATCAGGCTGCTCACAAAGTTAAGAGCATACGGTATTACAGGAAAATTAGTAGCATAGTTAGAGCATTGGCTGATGCAGCACGTGGAAATAAAAGGATCCTTTTCTGGTCAGTTGCCGGTGACTAGTAGTGTCCCGCAGAGGCCAGTGTTGTTACCACTTCTTTTTATGCTGTATATCAATGATCTAGATGACGGAATAGATGGCTTTGTTGCCAAGCTTACAGATGATATGAAGATTGGTGCAGGGGTAAGTAGAGTTGAGGAAACAGGAAGGCTGCAGAAGGACTTAAACAGATTAAAAGAATGGGCAAGAAAGAGGCAAATGTTGGAAAATGCATATTCATGCACTTTGGTAGAAGAAATAAATCTGCAGATTATTTTCTGAACAGGGAGAAAATCCAAAAAAAATGAGATGCAAAGGGAGTCCAAGTGCAGAGCACCCTAAGGGTTAACTTGCAGGTTGAGTCAGTGGTGAGGAAGCCAAATACAATGTTGCATTCATTTCAAGAGGTTTAGAATCCAAGAGCAAAGATATGATGCGAGGCTTTATAAAACACTGGTGAGGCCTCATCTTGAGTATTGTAAACAGTTTTGTGCTCCTCTTCTAAAAAAAGATGTGCTAGTATTGAAGAGGGTTCAGAGGAAGAATGATCCTGGGAAGGAAAAGGGTATTATATGAGGAACTTGTGATGACTCTGGACCTGTACTTGCTGGAATTTAGAAGGAAGGGGGGGGGGATCTCAATGAACTCTTTTGAATGTTGAAAGGCCTAGACGGAGTAGATGTGGAAAGGATGTTTCCCATGGTGGAGGAGTCTAGGACAAGAGGGCACAGCCTCAGGATAGAGGGGCGTCCATTTAAAACAGATGTGGAGAAATTTCTTTAGCCAGAGGGTGGTGAATTTCTCTAATTTGTTACCACAAGCAGCTGTGGAGGCCAGGTTGTTGGGTGTATTAAGGCAAAGATTCATAATTTATTGATTGACCGTGGCATCAGAGATTACAGCGAGAAGGCTGGGGAGTGGGGCTCAGGAGGAAGAAAAAAGGATCAGCCAGAATGGTGGAGCAGGCTCAATGGGCCAAATGGACTAATTCTGCTCCTATGTCTTATGGTTTAACTTTGGCACTTAAATAAATGGAGTTGAAGTATTATTGCAACTGTATAAGGCTCTTGTGAAATTACTTTTGATTCCCATTTTTAAGGGAAGATGTTATTTCATTGGAAGTGGTTTGGAGGTTCACTGAGATAATCTGTGGCATGAAGTGATTAACCTACAAGGCAAGGTTAAACAGGTTGGGTCGTACTCATTGGAATTTGAAAGAATAAAGGCTATGTGTTCCCCCATTGTGCACAGATGCTTACGTTTAATTGTCATTGGCTCTCGCACTCTGTGACTCCATTGGCAACTGTGCGCCAGATGCTATGCCCCTGAGGCCCTGTCACCGGATGCCCTCATATTCTTCGACAGCAACGGGTTGGGGGGGCTTTGCCTGTGTAGCCTATTCTGTTCCTGAGCATCAGTGTTTCCATACCAGACCCTGATGCAGCCAAGAGTCTCCCCTCTTGGAAGTTGGAAGTTTATGTTAGAAGAGTTTCTAATGCACAAAGGCATTTTAAAACTGTTACAATTATTTTAAATAACTGAAAACTACTTTTTTTTAATACAATTTGTTAAAATACATTAAGGTACAAATAATTGAAAAGATTAAAACAAATTAAGTTTAAAAAGAAAACTTTGACTCTTTCTACTGTATTCTAGATTGGGAATCTCCACTTCTATCGACATAGGAAAGGCAAGTTTGCCTCTCGTGCCTGCTGGGATATTCAATATCATGATTGTTTGGCTACTTCAGTCCAAAAGTAAATTGATTATCGAAGTATGTATAACAAATCTATTTTCAGAATCATTATCTTACATCCATTCACAGGAAAAAAAATAAAGAAATACAATAGAATGTTACAAAAAACTAGTATAAACAGACTGGCAGACAGCACTGTGCAAAAGGAGGCAAACTGCAAATAAAATAATACTGAGAACATAAATTGTAAAACATCCTTGAAAATGAGCCTGTAGAATCTGTTCACAGTGGTAATGAGTGACATCGTCCATGCTGGTTCAGGAAGCTAATGATTGTAGGGTAATGTCTGTTCCTGAACCAAAGGCTTTTATGCTACCTACCTGATGATAGTTATGAGAAAAGGGCATTGCCTGGGTAGTGGGAGTCTTCGAAGATGGATGTTGCTTTCTTGTGGTAGCGCTCCATGTAAGTGTACTTCGTGGGGCGGGGGCGTGGGGCTTTGCCTGTGATGGGCTGAGCTCTATCTACCACTTTCTGTAGTCCGTTCTGTTCCTGAGCATCAATGTTTCCATACCAGACCTTGATGCAGCCAGTTTGGATTATTGCCACACTGCATTTATAGGAGTTTGTCAAAGATTTTGGTGACATACCAAATCTATGCAAACCTCTAAGAAAGTAGAGGTGCTGTCATGCCTTCCTTGTGACGACATTTATGTGCCGGGCCCAGGAAACGGCCACATTTCTGCATTTCTTCTTGATCAATTTAATATTGAACACTGAGAATCATGATCTTGCATTGGGTCTGGCAAACTCTCCAGCATGAGGCTAAATAATCCCAACACATCAGGATTCCACTGTTGGAATTCCTGTGGAATTCAGGAATGGAGTGAAGTTGCCATTAGGTAAATCCAGAAAATACTCGTCTCTGAGTTACTAAATGTTGACAGTTGACAGGGGGACAAATATCCTAGTGGGAAGGTTTGTTAGTTCTGCACGGTAGGGTTCAAACTAGAGTTGCAGGGGGATGGAAACCAGAGTGCCAGAACAGTTATTGGAGAGGTTGTGAAAGCAGATGTTGGTAAGACCTCAGACAAAGTTAGGAATCACAATATTGAGCATGGTGTGACTGGTGTCCTGAGATGCCTGTATTTCAATGCAAGAAGTATCGTAGGAAAGGTGGATAATAGTGCTGAAGATCAGGTAGTTGGTTTACAAATGGAGGCAAAGTGTAGTGAGGAGAGGCTGTTGATAGGGTAAAATTGCAGTCAACAGGATGAGTTGTAATGTAAAAGGTGGGTAAAATTGAAAAGGGTGATAACAACACTGGAGGTGTTGTAACTGAATGTGCACAGTATACGGAACAAGGTAGATTAACTTGTAGCACAGTTGCAGATTGGCAGGTATGATGTTGTAGTCATCACTGAATCATGGCTGAAAGAAGATTATAGCTGAAAGCTTAATGTCCAAAGATCCACGTTGCATTGAAAAGACAGGCAGGAAGGCAGAGGGAGTGGCATTGTTCTGTTGGTAAAAGATGAAATCAAATCATTAGAAAGAGGTGACATAGGGTCAGAAGGCGTTGAATCATTATGGATAGAGCTAAGGGACTGCAGGGGTAAATAAAACCCCTGATGAGAGATATATACAGACTCCCAAACAATAGTAAGGATGTGGCCTGCAAATTACAATGGGGGATGGAAAATGCATGCCAAAGAGGCAATGTTACAACTGTCATGGGGACAATATGCAGGTAGATTGGGAAAATCAGTTTGGTGGTGGATTACGGCGGGTGGGGGGATTTTTTAGAGTGCCGATGGGATGGCCTTTTAGAGCAGCACATGGCCGAACCCACTGGAGATTGGTTGTTGTGCAACTAACCAGAATTCGTTAGAGTGCTTAAGGTAAAAAAAAACTCTTAGGGGCAAATCATTATGAATCCACCCTGAAATTTGAGGAGGAGAAGCTAAAGTCAGGTGTATCAGTATTACAGTGGAGTAAAGGGAATTACAGAGGTAGGGATGACAGCAGAGTAGTAAAGGCTGAAATTTCTGGAAGCAATTTGGAAAGCACAGTATATATACATCCCAAAGAGGAATACATCCTGAAGGGAAGATGACATAACCATGGCAAACAAGAGAAGTTAAAGCCAGCATAAAAGCCAAAGAGAAGGCATATAATAGTGCAAAAATTAGTGGGAAGTTAGAGGATTGGGAAGCTTTTAAAAACCAACAGAAAGCAACTGAAAAAGTCGTTAAGAAGGTAAAGATAGAATACAAAAGTAAGCTAGCGAATAATATTAAAGAGGATACCAAATGTTTCTTCAGATACATAAAGTGTAAACGAGAGGCAAGAGTGGATATCGGACCGCTGGAAAACAATACTGCAGAGGTGGTAATGGGGACAATGAAATAGTGGATGAACTGAAAAAGCATTTTGCATCAGTCTTCACTGTGGAAGACACCAACAGTATGGTGGAATTTGCAGGTGTCAAGGGGCATGAAGTGTGTGAAGTTACCATAACTGGAGTGAAGGTTCTTGGTAAACTGAAAGGTCTGAAGGTGAATAAGTCACCTGGATCAGATGGTGTACATCCCAGTGTTCTGAAAGAGTTGACTGAAGAGATTGTGGAGGCATTCGTAATAATCTTTCAAGAATCACTAGATTCTTGAATGGTTCCAGAAGACTGAAAAATCCACTCATATTTTGAAGCTGCTGTTTTTACAGTTTCAATGCTTCATATAAAGCATAATAAACATGAAATCACAAATATCAATATGTAGTGTTGGAAAATAGCAAATTCTACTAATTTATAAATTGCACTGATGATCAGCATGTTCTTTGGACTCTTTCCAAAATACCTATAAGGTAGATTTTTGCAATAGTTTTTACAGAATGTGTGCATTTTCAAGGTCCACACTTGATTTCTTGCCTTTGCTTACCCATGTGTTACTCGAGCGTGAGTATAGCACCAGCTTCCTCATATAAGTTGCTGGTAGTAAGATATTCTTCTTAGTTTTAATCATTTGTTTGAAGAACATGAGAAAGAGTTGATATTTCTTACAGCTTAAAATTTTGCTAAGACAAAAATACCTTTTGAGGCTTTATGTGCTTCTTGCCTCATCTCCATCGATGCCCTAATTATTTATACTCACCTGACAAAATAGTTGAAATGCATTGATTTACTCTGTTTTTTTAAAAAGACGGAGCAGACAGAAAAACATATGATAAATGATAACTGTAAACTATTCAACTAATTCTTGGCGTAGCATTCCAAACATTTGTAATGACAGGAAGCCTATTTTAATCAGCCAGGTACCAGCTCTTGTCAGATTTTAACATTGGCTCATCATTCATTTAAGTCATATCTGAAGCTTTAATTCTTGCTCTATGTTGGTCAACATGTCCAGTACCAATCTCCACTCTCAGTGGAACTTCCTCCTCATTGCATCTTGTGGATGACAGAAAATTGACATCAGCTGAAGCCAAAGTATTAGTTTCATAGTAAGGATCTCCATCCCCCACGGCAATGTTGTGGAAATAAATTGCTTGAAAAAATGTTAGCTAAATTCACAGTCTGCAGAAAAATGATGCAATTGGGAATTCCCTACTCTTCCTTTGTGTTGCTTGGATTTCCAGCATCTGCAGATGTTCTCTTGTTTATGATTTGATCCCCACTCTTCCTTTGAATTTTCATAGATCCACTTGAAGAAATCTCTGTCTTTATGAAGGTGCTGGAGGAACTCAGTAGATCAGACTGCATCCATGGAAATGAACAAACAGTCCACTTTTTGGGCCAAGACCCTGCTTCAGCACTTCACTGTGGCAGGCACTAGTAGTATGGTGGAAGTTCCAGGTGGCAGGGGAGTGCAAGGTTACCATTACTAGGGAGAAGGTTCTTGGGAAACTGAGAGTTCTGGATGTTGATAAGTCACCTGGGCCAGATGGTGTACTCTCCAAGGTTCTGAAAGAGGTGCTTGAAGAAATTGTGGAGGCATTAGTAATGATCTTTTAAAAACCACTAGATTCTAGAATGGTTCTGGAAGACTCAAATTTTCAGATGTCACAGCACTCTTCACTGGTCTCAGGGTACTTGGAGGCTCATGATAAAATAGGGTGTATTCAGCAAGGGAAAATCTTGCCTGGGGACCCTGCTGAAATTCTTTGAAGAAATAATGAGCAGGATAGACAAAGGAGAATCAGTTGATGTTGTGTACTTAGATTTTCAGAAGGCTTCAACAAGGCTGCTTAACAAGCTATGAGCCCATGGTATTATAGTAAAGATCCTTGCATGGATAAAGCAGTGGCTGATTGGCAAGAGGCAAGGAGGGGAATAAATGGAATCTTTTCTGGTTGGCTGCCAGAGACTAGTGGTATTCCACAGTGGTCTGTGTTGGGACTGATTCTTCTTACGTTGAAAGGTAATGATTTGGATGATGAAAATGATGGCTTTGTTGCAAAGTATGCAGATCATACAAAAATAGGTGGAGGTGCAGGTAGTTTTGAGGAAACAAGAGAGGCTACAAAAGAACTTAGACAGATTAGGAGAATGGGCAAAGAAGTGGTAGATGGAATACAGTGTCAGGAAGTGTATGGTCATTCACTTTGGGAGAAGAAATGAAAGAGTTGACTATTTTCTAAATGGAGAGAAAAGGCAAACAACTTAGGTGCAAAAGGTCTTGGGAATGCTTGTGCAGGATTCCCTGAAGGCTAATTTGCAGGTCAAGTCTGATGAGGAAAGCAAATGTGATGTCAGCATTCATTTCAAGAGAATGTAAAAGCAAGGATATAATACTGAGACCTTGTAAAGCACTGGTGAGGCCTCATTTGGAGTATTGAAAGCAGTTTTGGGCCTCTAATCTTGGAAAGGATGTGCTGAAACTGAAGAGGGTTCAAAGGAGGTTCCTGAAAATGATTCCAAGATTGAATGGCTTCTCATAAGAATAGCATTTCATGGCTCTGGACCTGTATTCCCTGGAATTCAGAAGAATGAGGGATGACCTCATTGAAACCTATCGAATGGTGAAAGGCCTTGATAGAGTGGACGTGGAGAGGAAGTTTCCTATGGTGGGTGAGTCTAAGACCAGAGGACACAGCCTCAGAATACAGAGGCATCCTTTTAGAATGGAAATGAGGACGAATTTCATGAGCCAGAGAGTGATCTGTGGACTTTTTGCCACAGGCAGTTGTGAAGGTCAAATCTTTATGTATATTTAAGGCAGAGGGTGATAGATTCTTGATTGGTCTGGGCATAAACAGATACAGGGAGAAGGCAGGAGGCTGGGGCTGAGGGAAATTGGTCCAGTCTTGATGAAATGCAAAGCAGACTCGAATGGCCTAATTCTGCTCCTATATCTTATGATCTTATGGTTCCCTTCAAAACCAGCAGTTACAATCAGATTGATTTTTGTCCCTTGAAGCTCATCAATGAGATTTTGTGCAACAATGCTGGTTTCTGTTCTTTGTGTCATGAGAGGATTTGGTTGAATGTTGTCACAACTCCACAATGGAATCTTTTTGTAATACATCATGAGTTGGGGCTACTTGCTAGAGACAGCAAACCAATGGTTCCAGCCTTTTTCAAACCATTTTATTATGAAGCATTTAGCTGAGACCATACTTTGGAGGATCTATCCAGAACTTTACAGGATCCTTAGAAACTGTAAATTCACGTACTTGTTTCTTAGCTGATGCACTATGAATTTGGAAAGTATATATTCATCCCCTATCACAGTGGCATTTTTTTTTCACATCAAGGGAATTGCATGCAATTAGGAATAATCCTGGGCAATTTTGGATAAAGTGTTAAAATCCATTCCTGAGAAGGAATTGTTGAAAAAAATGATTGTCATGACAGTTTTGAGCATATTCTTTGAAGTCTTCAGACCTTCTCTTTTAGCTTGATAGCTTTGGTGCAGTCTTGCCCTTTTTTGTAATATTATAAGACAAGACGTTCAGGGATATTCAATATTCAGGAGGGATAGACATGAAGGAAGGGGAGGTGGGGTGGCGTTGCTGGTTAAAGAAGAGATTAACGCAATAGAAAGGAAGGACATAAGCCGGGAAGATGTGGAATCGATATGGGTAGAGCTGCGTAACACTAAGGGGTAGAAGACGCTGGTGGGAGTTGTGTACAGGCCACCTAACAGTAGTAGTGAGGTCGGAGATGGTATTAAACAGGAAATTAGAAATGTGTGCAATAAAGGAACAGCAGTTATAATGGGTGACTTCAATCTACATGTAGATTGGGTGAACCAAATTGGTAAAGGTGCTGAGGAAGAGGATTTCTTGGAATGTATGCGGGATGGTTTTTTGAACCAACATGTCGAGGAACCAACTAGAGAGCAGGCTATTCTGGACTGGGTTTTGAGCAATGAGGAAGGGTTAATTAGCAATCTTGTCGTGAGAGGCCCCTTGGGTAAGAGTGACCATAATATGGTGGAATTCTTCATTAAGATGGAGAGTGACATAGTTAATTCAGAAACAAAGGTTCTGAACTTAAAGAGGGGTAACTTTGAAGGTATGAGACGTGAATTAGCTAAGATAGACTGGCAAATGACACTTAAAGGATTGACGGTGGATATGCAATGGCAAGCATTTAAAGGTTGCATGGATGAACTGCAACAAATGTTCATCCCAGTTTGGCAAAAGAATAAATCAAGGAAGGTAGTGCACCCGTGGCTGACAAGAGAAATTAGGGATAGTATCAATTCCAAAGAAGAAGCATACAAATTAGCCAGAGAAAGTGGCTCACCTGAGGACTGGGAGAAATTCAGAGTTCAGCAGAGGAGGACAAAGGGCTTAATTAGGAAGGGGAAAAAAGATTATGAGAGAAAACTGGCAGGAAACATAAAAACGGACTGTAAAAGCTTTTATAGATATGTAAAAAGGAAAAGACTGGTAAAGACAAATGTAGGTCCCCTGCAGACAGAAACAGGTGAATTGATTATGGGGAACAAGGACATGGCAGAACAATTGAATAATTACTTTGGTTCTGTCTTCACTAAGGAGGACATAAATAATCTTCCAGAAATAGTAGGGGACAGAGGGTCCAGTGAGATGGAGGAACTGAGCGAAATACATGTTAGTAGGGAAGTGGTGTTAGGTAAATTGAAGGGATTGAAGGCAGATAAATCCCCAGGGCCAGATGGTCTGCATCCCAGGGTGCTTAAGGAAGTAGCCCAAGAAATAGTGGATGCATTAGTGATAATTTTTCAAAACTCGTTAGATTCTGGACTAGTTCCTGAGGATTGGAGGGTGGCTAATGTAACTCCACTTTTTAAAAAAGGAGGGAGAGAGAAACCGGGGAATTATAGACTGGTTAGCCTAACGTCGGTGGTGGGGAAACTGCTGGAGTCAGTTATCAAGGATGTGATAACAGCACATTTGGAAAGCGGTGAAATGATCGGAAAAAGTCAGCATGGATTTGTGAAAGGAAAATCATGTCTGATGAATCTCATAGAATTTTTTGAGGATGTAACTAGTAGAGTGGATAGGGGAGAACCAGTGGATGTGGTATATTTGGATTTTCAGAAGGCTTTTGACAAGGTCCCACACAGGAGATTAGTGTGCAAACTTAAAGCACACGGTATTGGGGGTAAGGTATTGGTGTGGGTGGAGAGTTGGTTAGCAGACAGGAAGCAAAGAGTGGGAATAAACGGGACCTTTTCAGAATGGCAGGCGGTGACTAGTGGGGTACCGCAAGGCTCAGTGCTGGGACCCCAGTTGTTTACAATATATATTAATGACTTGGATGAGGGAATTAAATGCAGCATCTCCAAGTTTGCGGATGACACGAAGCTGGGTGGCAGTGTTAGCTGTGAGGAGGATGCTAAGAGGATGCAGGGTGACTTGGATAGGTTGGGTGAGTGTGCAAATTCATGGCAGATGCAATTTAATGTGGATAAATGTGAAGTTATCCACTTTGGTGGCAAAAATAGGAAAACAGATTATTATCTGAATGGTGGCCGATTAGGAAAAGGGGAGGTGCAACGAGACCTGGGTGTCATTATACACCAGTCATTGAAAGTGGGCATGCAGGTACAGCAGGCGGTGAAAAAGGTGAATGGTATGCTGGCGTTTATAGCGAGAGGATTCGAGTACAGGAGCAGGGAGGTAGTACTGCAGTTGTACAAGGCCTTGGTGAGACCACACCTGGAGTATTGTGTGCAGTTTTGGTCCCCTAATCTGAGGAAAGACATCCTTGCCATAGAGGGAGTACAAAGAAGGTTCACCAGATTGATTCCTGGGATGGCAGGACTTTCATATGAAGAACGACTGGATGAACTGGGCTTGTACTCGTTGGAATTTAGAAGATTAAGGGGAGATCTGATTGAAACGTATAAGATCCTAAAGGGATTGGACAGGCTAGATGCAGGAAGATTGTTCCCGATGTTGGGGAAGTCCAGAACGAGGGGTCACAGTTTGAGGATAGAGGGGAAGCCTTTTAGGACCGAGATGAGGAAAAACTTCTTTACACAGAGAGTGGTGAATCTGTGGAATTCTCTGTCACAGGAAACAGTTGAGGCCAGTTCATTGGCTATATTTAAGAGGGAGTTAGATATGGCCCTTGTGGCTACAGGGGTCAGGGGGTATGGAGGGAAGGCTGGGGCGGTGTTCTGAGTTGGATGATCAGCCATGATCATAATAAATGGCGGTGCAGGCTCGAAGGGTCGAATGGCCTACTCCTGCACCTATTTTCTATGTTTCTATGTTTCAATGTTTCTAAGACAAAGACAAAGGAGCAGAAGTAGGCCATTCGGCCCATCTAGTCTGCTCCACCATTTTATTATGAGCTGATCCATTCTCCCATTTAGTTCCACTCCCCTGCCTTCTCACCATAACCTTTGATGCCCTGGCTTCTCAGATACCCATCAATCTCTGCCTTAAATATACCCAATGACTTGGCCTCCACTGCTGCCCGTGGCAACAAATTCCATAGATTCACCACCCTCTGACTAAAAAAATTTCTTTGCATTTCTGTTCTGAATGGGCGCGCTTCAATCCTTAAGTCATGCCCTCTCGTACTAGACTCCCCCATCATGGGAAACAACTTTGCCACATCCACTCTGTCCATGCCTTTCAACATTCGAAATGTTTCTATGAGGTCTTCTCTCATTCTTCTAAACTCCAAGGAATACAGTCCAAGAGCGGACAAACATTCCTCATATGTTAACCCTCTCATTCCCGGAATCATTCTAGTGAATCTTCTCTGTACCCTCTCCAACGTCAGCACATCCTTTCTTAAATAAGGAGACCAAAACTGCCCGCCCACAGTACTCCAAGTGAGGTCTCACCAGTGCCTTATAGGGCCTCAACATCACAGCCCTGCTCCTATACTCTATTCCTCTAGAAATGAATGTCAACATTGCATTCGCCTTCTTCACCACTGACTCATCCTGGAGGTTAACCTTAAGGGTATCCTGTACGAGGACTCCCAAGTCCCGTTGCATCTCCGAACTTTGAATAATTTCCCCATTTAAATAATAGTCTGCCCGTTTATTTCTTCTGCTAAGGTGCATAACCATACACTTTCCAACATTGTATTTCATTTGCCACTTCTTTGCCCATTCTTCCAATCTATCCAAGTCTCTCTGCAGACTCTCCATTTCCTCAGCACTACTGGCCCCTCCACCTATCTTCGTATTGTCAGCAAACTTAGCCACAAAGCCATCTATTCCATAATCAAAATCGTTGATGTACAATGTAAAAAGAAGCAGCTCCAACACGGACCCCTGTGGAACACCACTGGTAACCGGCAGCCAACCAGAATAGGATCCCTTTATTCCCTCTCTCTGTTTCCTGCCAATCAGCCAACGCTCTATTCGCGTATGTAACTTTCCTGTAATTCCATGGGCTCTTATCTTGTTAAGTAGCCTCATGTGTGGCACCTTGTCAAAGGCCTTCTGAAAATCCAAATATATGACATCCACTGCATCTCCCTTGTCTTGCCTACTTGTAATTTCCTCAAAAAATTGTAATAGGTTTGTCAGGCAGGATTTTCCTTTAAGGAATCCATGCTGAGTTCTGCCTATTTTGTCATATGCCTCCAGGTACTCTGTAACCTCATCCTTGAAAATTGACTCCAACAACTTTCCAACCACCGATGTCAAGCTAACAGGTCTATAATTTCCTTTTTGCTTTCTTGCCCCTTTCTTAAATAGCGGAGTGACATTTGCAATCTTCCAGTCCTCCGGAACCATGCCAGAATCTATCGACTTTTGAAAGATCATCGCTAATGCCTCTGCAATCTCCACAACTACTTCCTTCAGAACACGAGGGTGCATTCCATCTGAGATTTATCTACCTTTAGACTATTCAGCTTCCTGAGTACTTTCTCTGTCGTAATTCTGACTGCGCACACTTCCCTTCCTTGCCACCCTTGAGTGTCCGGTATACTGCTGATGTCTTCCTCAATGAAAACTGATGCAAAATACTCGTTCAGTTCCTCTGCCATCTCCTTATCTCCCATTACAATTTCTCCAGCATCATTTTCTATCAGTCCTATATCTACTCTCACCTGTCTTTTACTCTTTATATACTTGAAAAAGCTTTTAGTATCCTCTTTGATATTATTTGCTAGCTTCCTTTCATAGTTAATCTTTTCTCTCTTAATGACCTTCTTAGTTTCCTTTTGTAAGCTTTTAAAAACTTCCCAATCCTCTGTCTTCCCACTAATTTTTGCTTCTTTGTATGCCCTCTCCTTTGCTTTAACTTTGACTTTGACTTCTCTTGTCAACCACAGGTTGCGTCATTTCTCCATTCGAAAATTTCTTCTTTTTTGGAATATACCTGTCTTGCAGCTTCCTCACTTCTTGCATAAACTCCAGCCACTGCTGCTCTGCTGTCTTTCCCGCCAGTGTCCCTTTCCAGTCAACTTTGGCCAGTTCCTCTCTCATGCCACTGTAATTTCCTTTACACTACTGGAATACCGACACATCAGATTTCGGCTTCTCTTTTTCAAATTTCACAGTGAACTCAATCATGTTATGATCACTGCCTCCTCAGGGTTCCTTCATCTCAATCTCTCTAATTACCTCCGGTTCATTACACAATACCCAATCCAGTACAGCCAATCCCCTAGTGGGCTCAACAACAAGCTGTTCTAAAAAGCCATCTCGCAGACATTCTACAAATTCTCTCTCTTGAGATCCAGTGCCGACCTGATTTTTCCCAATCCACTTGCATGTTAAAATCCCCCACAATTATCATAACACTGCCCTTCTGACAAGCCTTTTCTATTTCCTGTTGTAATTTGTAGGCCCCATCACTGCAGCTGTTTGGAGGCCTATAAACAACTGCCATCAGGGTCCTTTTACCCCTGCAATTTCTTAGCTCAACCCATAAATATTCTGCACCTTCCGATCCTTTATCACCTCTTTCTAATGATTTAATATAATTTCTTACCAGTAAGCTACGCCTCCCCCTCTGCCTACCTTCCTATCCTTCCGATACACCGTGTATCCTTGGACGTTCGGCTCCCAGAGACATGCATCCTTTAGCCATGTCTCAGTGATGGCCACAATATCATACCTGCCAAACTGTACCTGTACGACAAGATCATCCACCTTATTCATTATATAGACATAATGAGGGTTCCAGTGGTGCTAACTTCTGTCGCTCCATCACAGCACTGCTCCCACAACCTCTGGGTTCACTTTCAAGGGCTCCTCATCGCATGTTCTCCATTTTCATTGCTTATTTATTTAGTTATTTGCGTTTGCACAGTTTTTGTCTTTTGCCCATTAGTTGTTTGTCTGTCCTGTTGGGTGCAGTCTTTCATTGATTTCATTACGTTTCTTGGATTTATTGAGTATGCCCACAAGAAAATGAATCTAGGGGTTGTATATGGTGACATATATGTTCTTCAATAATAAATTTACTTTGAATTTGAACTTGGAATAGTCATGGAGCCTTTGCTAAACCAAAGAACGGAACCAAGTTTCTAATCAAAAAATCATTGAATTCCATTCCTGGCCACAATTCATCTCCTGATAAAGCAAGAGTAGTATTTACATATTATTGTCTGACCTGAACAAATTAAGTCTGAATTATACTTAGTCTGTTTCACTGATGAACTATGGAAGAGAACATAATCTACAGGAATATACTCTATGTATTTCTAATTATAGATAGCTCTTTATAATTTATACATATGGGTGGTAGGTTCGCTGATTCCAAAGTAAGCACAGTACTCCCAATGTACCCACAGTCAGAGGTTCCATGGTGATCTAAATAAAAGATCTGGAGTCACACTGAAAGACAAATAAGTTCAGATTTCTCAGTCTGGAAGGTTTATGCAATCAAATGACCTCAGTGGTGACTTGAACTCCACCAGGCTAGTTCAAAGGGTGCACTCTGCTTTTGAAATAGTTAAGGGAAAGAGAGGTAAAAAATCCTGCACCTATCATGAAGTTCCAGGTTTGTACTTCTAGTCGTTTCCAAATCCTTGTGCATATGTCAGCCACAGATAAACTTTCAAATCAAAACGTTTTATTGATACTGATTGTGTCTGGGATTTGATGTGTTAGATAATGGGTTAATCCTATGTCACTCGGTTAGCCACTTCCACAGGGGAAGGTTCACAAATTGTACAAGCAGTGTTATCAATAAAGTTCAGCTGAAGATCCTACATGCTGCTGGTATCCTTGTGGTCCCTGCCTTCTCCTCCAATATCGAACAGAACATCGTGTCAAACGTATTTGATCATCGATGAATTCGGGTTTCCCCAATAAGATCCCCAATAGGAAAGAATTTACAGTAAGACTGTTGTTTGTATATATCTCTGAAAAAACATACAAAATCCACCTATGCTAGTTTGCTAGTTTGTATGCACCATGACGCAAAGTTGAGACCTGGCCAGGATTGCTAGGCAATGCCTTTGAGCTACACCCTAAAATGCTTACATTGTAATAATCTGTAGGCCACCGGCCTGGGGTAGTGCACAGAGACATAGACACAGCGGAGAAGTCAGTCAAGCTCTCAGGGAGAGACAAGAAGACTTTTGTAGTCCAAATAAATAAAATAATAAATAGACTAACAAACAGGAAAACGGAGCAGGTATCTGAAGTACCTACATCTACTTACCTAATAAAGCCCCCCGAGACATTTGATTTCTCAAAGCCAGAGTTGGGTCAGATGCTTTGAGAGATTTAGCATTGCAAGCAATCTCACTCAGGCTTTAGAAGAACATCAAGTAAACACACTGATTTACTGCATGGGTGACAAAGCAGATGACATCCTGGGTGGATTAGGACTGATAGAGCTCAGAAAAAGGAGTACAAAACAATGTAGGACAAATTCACAGAATATTTCACAGGAAAGCAAAATATGATATATGGGAAGGCCAAGTTCAAACTCCAGAAAACAGGAGCCAGGTGAAAGTGTAAATTACTTCATCTCAGCATTTTATGCCTTGTCAGACAACTGTGTACATGGAAATCTGAGAGATGAGCTCGTTAGAGACAGGATTATTGTCGGGTTACTAGACACCAAATTGTCAGCGAGACTTCACGCAAATCTCACTATAGGGAAAGCTAATACTATAGTCAGGCAGAGTGACAATGTTCAGCAGCAACAGGCAGAACTCAGACACAAAAATGATGCTGAAGTAAAGCTAGAAGCTGTACAAAAGGAAGAGTACTAACCAGGTGCAGTCAGAAAGATTGCAGAAAGAGGTGACAGTGGAGCTCAGCTCAAAGAACAGATAAAATGTTCGAATGCAGGAGATGTGGCAAGTCTTCATTCCACGTCAAAGAGCTCTGTCCAGCAAAAGAAATGAAATGCCACCTATACAATACAGTTGGCATTTATAAAAGCCAGTGTCACTCAAAAACAGTTCTTCAAGAGGTCAAAAAAAGACCGTGATTCAGATGAAGAGAGAGCTTCCCTTGGGGCTCTAGAATCAAATAGACATGACTGATGTACTACAGCTCAGTTGCAAAATGAGGTGGTGACATTCAAAATGGATGTTGGAGTAGATGTTACAGTCATCCCTGAATGTGTTCACAAAATTGGCAAAGAAAACAGGCATTGCACTAAATGCAACAAAGAAAGTGCTTATGGGGGCCAGGGAAACATAAGCTCAGTGTGAAAGAATGTTTACAACTTCCATTCATAAAAATGAGAAACCGTTAAAAGAGGATGTCTTTATCTCTTCTCACCATGACTGGGATGACATACCATCAAGAAGTAGAACCTCATTGCAAAGTTGGATTGCTTAGCAATGTTCAGTGGCAGGAGAAGTACCCAGAGTTGTTAACAGGCCTGGGGGTACTGAAAGAGGAGTACCTTCTCCAACTGAGACCGGGAGTGATGCCCTATTCTCTGACCACAGCGATGTGTATACCAGTCCCATTGATAAACAAAGTCAAAGCTGAACTTAAGAGAATGGAGGAGTTTGACATCATAACTAAAGTGAATAGACCCACTGACTGGTTTGCAGACATTGTTCCTGTTCCCAAGTCAGATGGCACAGTGAGGGTCTGTGTTGATCTCACAAAAGTGAATAATGCAGTGAGGTGGGAGAAGTTTATTCTGTCCTCTGTTGAGCACACTGTTTCTCATTTTTATGGATGGATGCTGGGTGGAACAAAGTTCTTCGCCAGACTAGATGCATACTCATGCTTCTGGTTAGCTCACGAGTCACAGGAATTCTCAACCTTCATCATATGGTATGGATGTGATGCCTTCAAGAGACTCCCTTTTGGCATCTTTCAGATGAGGATAAAACATATTTTGGAGGACTGGAAGGAGTAGTCTGTCACATGGATGATAAACTTACCTTTGGAGACTCAGATGAGGAACGTGACAAAAGGGTGGAAGCTGCCTTGGGGCAGATATCACCCTGAACAAAAAGAAATGCGTATTTGCAAAGTTGGAGGTGAAGTTCTTGGGCCACCAGTTGTCCTCAGAGGGAGTGCAACCAGATTCAATCAAACTGACAGGAATTTGGAATATGGAACAACCTACAAATCTATCAGAGATCCCAGTTTCCTTGGCATAGTAAACCTTCTTGGAAAGTTCATTCCAGATTTGGTAGAGAAAACAAAGCAGTACATGACCTTCTCTCTGAGAGAAACATCTGGACCTAGGATGCACCACAGGAGAAGTCACTCTCATCACTTAAAGCAGACATTATCTCTCTGCCAACATTGGCATCTTTGATCCGAACAAAGCAACCGAGGTCTCAGCAGATGCCTCCTCCTTTGGCCTAGGGAGAGTGCTCATGCAAACCTGCATTAGTGTATGGAAACCAATGGCATATGCATCAAGAGCACTGACTCCTACTGAACAGAGTTGTGCCCAAATTGAAAAGGAGATGCTGGTTCTCATGTTAGCTTGTGAACATTTCAGCTACTACTTGATAGGCACTAAATTCTGACTTGAAACAGGTGACAAGCCACTTGTCCGCCACCTCAGCTCGAAACACTTATCTCTATATCTACGAAGATTCAGAATGTGACTTATGCAATACTGTTATGGCATTGAACATGTTCTTGGAACATCTATCACAACACCAGACACTCTGTAGAGGAGGGATGCCATTGCAAAAGTGAGTGTACAGAAGCTGATTCTTCCCTCATGGAAGATACCAACATCTACTTAGCTCAGGTACGTGAAAGCTTTCCTGTATCACTGAGTAAACTGGATGCAATTTGTGCTGCATTGAAAGAAGACCAAACCTGCAGCAAGATTATGCAATACTGTGAGCTTGGTTGGCCAGCTGTTCCAAAAGGAGCTTACAAACTCAGACCTTACTGGCTCAAAAGAGACACACTCACCAATCTTGATGATTTGCTGCTAAAGGGCTCCAGACTCATTATTTCTGCTTCTGCATATGCAAAAGTCATCAGTCAAATCCATCAAGGACATCACGTCATCGGAAAGTGTCGCTTAAGAGCAAGGTAATCCATATGGTAGTCTGGTCTAAGCACATGACTAGGAAATTATGTAAAGCAATGGGAAGCATGTAGAAATATGCATAAAAAAATCATGCTGAACACCTCTGTCCTACAGAATTCTTAGACTTTCCATGGCACATTGCAGGAACAGATATTTTCAAGCTGAAAAGAAACAAATATCCTCTCACTCCGGATTACTACTCACGGAACATTGTGCTGTCCTCTTGCATTTTCAGGAGCAGTTATACAGCACCTGAAAGCTGTATTTGCTCACCATAGAATACCAGAGACACTTGCGTCAGACAACGGTCCATAATTCAGCTGATTATAATTCAAAGCCTTTGCTAGGGACTATGAGTTCCAGACAAGCAGTCCACGGTATCCACAGTCACATGGAGAAGCAGAAAGAGCAGTGCAAACCATTAAGAGACTCCTCCTGAAGGCAAAAGACCCCTAGAAAGTACTGCTAGCTTATCGCTCCATGGCTACAGTCCATCAGAGGTACCAATGATCCAGAGACTGAGAACAAGCCTGCCAGTTCTTCCTTCCCTTCTCCAACCTCACTTACTGGATTTAGACAAAGTGAGAAATTTTGAGACAACACATCCTGAAAAAAATGAAGAGCGTGCATAATCTCAGACACAGAGCAATATCTTTGTCAGCACTCAGGGGTGGTGAAACTGTTTGAGTTCATGACCAATTCACCGAAGGAACATTAGTCCAGCAGATACACCATGATTGTTTGCAATCAGAACATCTTGAGGTGAAATCCGGCAGAACAGGCGTGCGCTTGTGCACCTTCAAGGTCCAGGAAAGTCAAAGGAAGAGAGGGAATGGCCTGATCCTTTTGACAAGGATCACTTACGAGGTAGACACACCTGTTCAAGAATCTGCATGTGCTCCAACACTTCCAGGAACCTATACCAGATTGGGTCATTTATCTGTTCCACCACAGAGATACTTCATAGTCTAATAGCTTAGGGTAAGTGACTAAAGAGGCAGGATAATCCTCTCAATTTCCTGGAGCGTTTGGGGAAAGGGTAAAAGGACCCTAATGGCAGTTATATACCACCTTCCAACAGCAGCTGGGATGTAGATCACATATAACAATGAGAAATAGAAAAGGCATGTCAAAAGGGCAGTGTTATGATAGTCATGGGAAAATTCAACATGCATTTTGATCAGGAAAATCAGGTTGGTAATGGATCTCAAGAAAGTGAATTTGTTGAATGCCTATGAGATGGCTTTATAGAGCAGTTCGTCATTGAGCCTACTAAGGACTCTTCTATACTGGATTGGGCGTTGTGTAATGAACCGGAGGTGATTAGGGATCTTAAGGTAAAAGAACCTTTGGAGGCAGTGATCACAATATGATTGAGTTCATCTTGAAATTTGGTAGGGAGAAAGTAAAGTCTGACATAGCAGTATTTCAGTGGAGTAAAGGAAATTCCAGTGGTATGAAAGAGGAATTGGCCAAAGTAAATTGGGAGGAGATGCTAGCAGGGATGACAGCAGAGCAGCTGGTAAAAATAAGGAAGGTGCAGGATAGATGTATTCCAAAATCAAAGAAATACTCAAATGGCAAAATAGTACAACTGTGGCTGAAAAGGGAAGTCAAAACTAATGTAAAAGCAAAAGAGGGGGCATACAACAAAACAAAAATTAGTGGGAAGATAGAAGATTGTGAGCTTTTAAAACCCCACAGAGAGCAACTAAAAGAAGCATTTGGAAGGAAAAGAAGAAATATGAAAGCAAGCTAATAATATCAAAGTGAATAGTAAAAGCTTTTTCAAATATGTAAAAAGTAAAAGAGGTAAGACTGCTAGAAAATGAGGCTGGAGAAATAATAATGGGGGACAAGGAGACAGCAGATGACTTAAATGAGTATTTTTCATTAGTCTTCACTATGGAAGACTCTGGCAGTATGCTAGCTATTGAATGTTGTGAGGAAAGAGAAGTGAGTTCAGTTACTATTATAAGGGAGAAGGTGCTCAAAAAGTTGGAAGTCCTAAGGGTACAAAAGTCACCCGGGCCATATGAACTGCACCTTTGAATTCTGAAAGAGGTAGTGGTATAGATTGTGGAGACATTAATAATGATCTTTCAAAAATCATTGGATTCTGGTATAGTGCCAGTGGACTGGAAAATTGCATATGTCACTCCACTCTTTAAGAAAGGAGGAAGGCAGTAAAAAGGAAATTATAATCCATTTATCCTTATCTTAGTGGCTGGAAAGATGTTGGAGTCAATTGTTAAGGATGTGGTTATGGAGTACTTGGTGACACAGGACAAGATAGCATGGTTTCCTTAAAGGAAAATTTTGCCTGACGAACATGTTGAAATTCTTTGAGGAGATTAAAAGTAGGATAGATAAAAGGAATGTAATGGATGTGTATACTTGGACTTTCAGAAGGCCTTTGACAAGGTGCCACACATGAAGCTGCTTACCAAGTTAAGAGCCTATGGTATTACAGGAAAGTTATTGGCATGGTTAGAGCATTGGTTGATTGGTGGAAGGCAGTGAGTGGGAATAAAAGTATCCTTTTCTGGTTAGCTGCCAGTGACTAGTAGTGTTCCACATGGGATGGTGTTGGAACTGCTTCTTTTTGCGCTGTATATCAATGATTTAGATGATGGTACAGATGGCTTTGTTGCCAGGTTTGCAGACAATGCAAAGATTGGTGGAGGGGCAAGTAGTGTTGAGGAAGCAGGTAGGCTGCAGAAGGACTTAGACAGATTTAGAGAATGGGCAAGAAAGTGGCAAATGAACTGCTATGTTGGAAAATGAATGGTCATGTGCTTTGGTAGTAGAAATAAATGTGCAAACTATTTTCTAAATGGGGAGAAAATCTAAAAATCTGACAAAAAATTTTGTCTTATGTCTTATGGTTTTATAGTCTATGGTCTCAATCAAACATAATTTTCCAATGGGGAACTTTGCTCCAGGCATTTCAGATGTTAACATGCCCAGTATATGGATAAATTTATTTTCTTGTAAACCTGTTATTTTTAATGTATTTACGGATGTTCAATTTTCTGTCACAAGGGATGACAGCTGAAAGGAGAATCAAAAACAAATTTGAATTGTTGAATATCGGTAGATGCTTTTAACTATCACATTTGATTTCCAGTTGTTAATTGGTTTTTCAGTCCTGCAGAAAATTAGAAACATAGAAACATAGAAAATAGGTGCAGGAGTAGGCCATTCGGCCCTTTGAGCCTGCACCACTATTCAGTATGATCATGGCTGATCATCCAACTCAGAACCCTATACCTGCCTTCTCCCCATACCCCCTGATCCCTTTAGCCACAAGGGCCTTATCTAACTCCCTCTTAAATATAGCCAATGAACTGGTCTCAACTGTTTCCTGTGGCAGAGAATTCCACAGATTCACCACTCTCTGTGTGAAGAAGTTCTTCCTCATTTCGGTCCTAAAAGGCTTCCCCTTTATCCTCAAACCGTGACCCCTCGTTCTGGACTTCCCCAACATCGGGAACAATCTTCCTGCATCTAGCCTGTCGAATCCCTTTAGAATTTTATACGTTTCAATCAGATCCCCCCTCAATCTTCTAAATTCCAGAGAGTATAAACCTGGTCGATCCAGTCTTTCATCATATGAAAGTCCTGCCATCCCAGGAATCAATCTGGTGAACCTTCTTTGTACCCCCTCTATGGCAAGAATGTCTTTCCTCAGATTAGGGGACCAAAACTGCACACAATACTCTAGGTGTGGCCTCACCAAAGCCTTGTACAACTGCAGTAGTACCTCCTGCTCCTGTACTCGAATCCTCTTGCTATGAATGCCAGCATACCATTCGCCTTTTTCACCGCCTGCTGTACCTGCATGCCCACTTTCAATGACTGGTGTATAATGACACCCAAGTCTCGTTGCACCTTCCCTTTTCCTAATCGGCCACCATTCAGATAATAATATGTTTTCCTGTTCTTGCCACCAAAGTGGATAACCTCACATTTATCCACATTAAATTGCATCTGCCATGAATTTGCCCACTCACCTAACCTATCTAAGTCACCCTGCATCCTCTTAGCATCCTCCTCACAACTAACACTGCCACCCAGCTTTGTGCCATCCGCAAACTTGGAGATGCTGTATTTAATTCCCTCGTCTAAGTCATTAATATATATTGTAAACAACTGGGGTCCCAGCACTGAGCCTTGCAGTATCCCACTAGTCACTATTTGCATGATCTCTAATTTTTTAAATGTTTTATTTAATCAACAAGGAATATCTGATGTAAAGAAAGAGGAATTATGGTAACAGAATGTGACAGATGCATTCTGTAGTCATAGTGTTATACAGCATGGAAACAGCCTTCAGACCAACTCATCCATGCTGACAAAGTTGCCTAGCTGAGCTGATCCCTTTAGCCTTTATTTGACCCTTGTCTCTATAAGCAGAAAGTTAGAAAAATGTGACCCACAATCTTGAATTCAGCAATTGTATCAGATTTCACCACTTTATATGGCAATTGCAATCAGATTTTAAAAATAGTTTAAATGAAGTAGTTTTTACCTTCTGTAATTAAATTATTTAACTTTAATGTGTGTTGACATTTAAAATTCAATTAACTGGTTGCAAGGTAATGAATATAAAATTTAATGCCAAAATTAATGCAGCAGAAGAATAAAGTACCTAAGAAATTAATTAAAAATATATATTCTGCATTTGAACTGATAAATAAATATGACAATATACCGTATTTTGTGAATTGTTTTTATCAGACAACAAATAGCCTGACTCTACACTGAGGCACTCCTACAAAATATAAATGAGAATGGGTAATAATCTATAACCTTGTATAGTTTTTTATGATTCTTGCCATATCCTATGATACTTCATATTCTGGACACAAATATATACTTGTCATACAATGTATCCTATTCCCCATTTAAAGAAGTGACTGGTCTCTGGGCATCTTTGAAAAGACAGTATTCTTAACATTTTCAAAATCATAAAGCACTTAGAGAAGCACATGAGCTTGTTTGATTCACATGACCACCAAAATCTTAGTGTGCCTTAACAAGAGATTGTGATACCTCATTCCTATTACCATTTATCTTTCATCTTCTTTCTTAGCAAATCCGGAATGACTATATCCATTGCAGATTCTAGATTTTGATTTGTCCATTAATATTTTGATCATTTTCAAAAAGGGCACACTTTTACGCATTAGTTCCGTAATAAGTATATTTGTTAAGTCTGGGATTTGTTTTAAGCAGGTTTCTATGAGCTGTCCACTGATTGTGCATGTAAAGTTGGTCCTTGAAATATTAACTCATTTCCCCTTCTTTTCCCCAGTCACATTAACTCATAACTAGCAATAACCACTCATAGCTCCTCTGATTCATTCTCCTATCCTGAAATGTTCTTATTCAATAATGGCAGGCCACATCTCCTCTAGTACCCCCAAATTCCCAGTGCCCACAGCAGTGTGGCCAAATTTAAGAGAATATTTTGGTCGCAAAACATTTATGGATTTGTATTTGGATGGGACTGTTTCAAAATCTGCCAATCATCTCGGTTGATGCAGGGCTGATCAGGACTGAGCTGTGTTTTCATTGTGCACAGGTTCAGGATGGCAGCTGGAGTTGTGCTAATTTATTTTATACCTTCGACTCCTAAAGGGTAGGAAAATACTGAATCCAAACATACTTGGCAATCATGAAGAGCATTCTGGGTATAGAAATGAGAAATGTCAGGGCAGACTAGAGAGACGGAGAATGAGAGGTGATCTGATAGATGATGAGAGGCATTCATCGTGCGGATAGTCAGAGGCTTTTTCCCCAGGGCTGAAATGGCTAACACGAGAGGGCACAGTTTTAAGGTGCTTGAAAGTAGGTACAGAGGAGATGTCAGGGGTAAGTTCTTTATGCAGAGAGTGGTGAGTGCATGGAATGGGCTGCCAGTGACAGTGGTGGAGGCGGATACAATAGGGTATTTTAAGAGACTCCTGGATATGTACATGGAGCTTAGAAAAATAGAGGGCTATGGGTAACCCTAGGTAATTTCTAAAATAAGTACACATTCGGCACAGTATTGTGGGCTGAAGGGCCTGTATTGTGCTGTAGGGTTTTCTATGTTTCTATGTTCTATGTTCACAAGTTCAACTTCACGGACACTTGTCTCAGTATCTCCTACATTCACTCTCTAAGGTATTGGAAATTGTGAGTAATTTAAACGACCTACAATGGTATATTATTCATGAAGTGACTTAAAAGTCAACAACCATCATTAATATTGCTTTCTTTCAAATAGCCTCCTTCAGCTTTCTTTTCCAAGTCTTTTACACCAACTAGTTAGTCACATGATGTAATTTTGTAAAGCAGTGATACAATTGAAAGAACAATTGGTATTTCCTGTGTGTATATATACATATCTGTAATATCCTCCCTTTAATAATGAAGGACAAAGAAAATCCTAATTGTTGTCCTGTCTATGTCTGCTTTACTTTGATGCAATGAACTTGAGCCAATCTGATTCAGGTTAGTTTTGATTCCTCTGGAACTTCTTGTCAAGGTACTGTTTTCTTGTTCTGTAAAGTTAGTGGGTACATCCTTTTGTATCTTTATCCCTGCTTCAGTCAGACAAGATTCTTCAGCTGTTTTTCTGAGAAGTGTTTGTTCACAGGCTCTGTCATTACCTTCTAGACCAGGATGTGCCATTTATTATCTAATGTGGACTTCATTTCAACTCACGTTTCAGCTCTAAGGGCTGGCAGGTCTTTGGCAACCCTGCTGTGGTAGGATAATGATTTAAATCCATTCATTTATTTTAAGTGTGATGCTTTGATGTAGTCTGCACCCTGGGAGTTTATATTTGTATCTAGCCAGAATTTTCATGGAAAATAGTCTCCTTCCTCTGCTGAAACTCATGCATTTACATGCAATTTATTGAAATTAATTGATTGGTATGGAGATAGCAAGTTGTTTCAGTGCAATGTGTTCTTGGGAGCTTGGGATAATTTGAGCTGAACTGTGGGAGAAAACCAAGTGTTTGAGGCCAGCTCTGAATGCTCAGAATGGAAGAATCTTGTGTCCCAGCTAGTGATAATGTTGATGAGTGAGAAGGAAAAATTAACCAATTGAGTTTGACTTATCTCCTTTAGGCATATTGAGACCAATGCTACTCTGAAACAGTCATCTCATTCTGCAGTTGCATTTCATTATTTGGCAGAGCACAATGAAAAAATGCATCTACATTTAAAATACATACATATAAAAATGCATTTTATCACTTAGATATATTGTCATAGAATTGTACAACACGGAAACTGGCCATCTGGCCCAACTCATCCACATTGGCCAATGGGCACCCTTCTGTATTAATCCCTTTTGCCATCAATTTGTCCACAGCATTTCGTGATTTGGTGATTCATGTGCTTTTCTAGACCTTTCTTAAATGCTATCAGTAGCAAAGCACAAACAGCGTGAACTTAAGATGTGTAATTAGAAGCACTAAATACTTTTGGGGGGGAGGGGAGGGGTTGTTAAGGAGAACAATTATTACATGTGGTATGCCTTAAAATGTTGAATTATGATTAAGTGAAAAAAATAACCACTGCAATTTGGTATTATGATTACCTAAGTTCATGGGGGTGGGGTGGGGGATGTTCAGCAGTGGCAGGGTTGTTTCTTTGACTGGAAGAGGGTAATTGTTGCTTTCGGCAGAGGTTGGTGGTGGATGCTTTACCCTCAGAGATGAGTGATGCGGATTTGTATCTTTGAGGGATTGTTTCAAAGTCTGTAAGTCATACAAACATTGGAAATACAGAGAGCGATGTGAAAAATGATGAATGACTTTGAGGGGATTTATACAAGTTAGTCAAATTGATGACTACTTAGTAAATGAAAGTTAACACATATAGTACTATACAAAATGCAAAGTGACATAGACTGGTTGGAAGATAACAAAAACATATAATTAAAGGGTTCAGTTCTAAAAGGAGGAAAAGAAGAGACAGACAAGGTTGTTTTAGATCATAATCACAGCAGGTTTCTAAAAAAACACAAATGTAATGTTTCGAGAAAGGAGACTGAGAAAAGATATCCCTTTGGTAGAAGTGTGGAATTAAAGGATACAGCTCTAATATGATTAGCATAGAAATTAATGTGATTTGAAGAAAAACTTTAATTTTACACTGTAAGTGGTTAGACCAGGGAATTCCTCCCCCTCCCCCTTCTCTCATTTTCCATTCCCCATTCTGGTTCCTCTCTTACTCCTCCTGCTCACCTGCCTTTCACCTCCCTCTGATATGCCGCCCACCCCCTCCACCTTGCTCCTATGGTCCACTCTCCTCTCCTATAAGATTCCTTCTTCAGCCTTTTACCTTTTTCACCAGTCTCCTCCCAGCTTCTCACCGTGAGGGCTGAAATGGCTAGTACAAGAGGGCACAGTTTTAAGGTGCTTAGAAGTAGGTAAAGAGGAGATGTCAGGGGTACGTTTTTTACGCAGAGAGTGGTGAGTGCATGGAATAGGCTGTCGGTGACGCTGGTGGAGGCGGATACGATAGGGTCTTTTAACAGACTCCTGGACAGGTATATGGAGCTCAGAAAAATAGAGGGCTATGGGTAATCCTAGGTAATTTCTCAGGTAAGGACATGTTCGGCACAGCCTTGTGGGCCTAAGGGCCTGTATTGTGCTGTAGGTTTTCTATGTTTCTGTGTTTCAGCCCCTCCCCTTCCCCCTCACATGGCTTCAACTATCATCTTCCAGCTTGTATTCCTTCCCCTCACCCCCCTTATTCAGGAATCATCCCCCTTCCTTTCCAGACCTAATGAAGGGCCTTGGCCAAAAACATTGAGTCTTTATTCCTCTCCATAGATGCTGCCTGATCTGTTGAGTTCCTCCAGCATTTCATGTGTTTTACTTTAGCAAGGGAAATTATCTGTATGATTAGGGAGTTAAAGGTGATTGAAACTAGAATGCATTTGGATCAATATGTGTGACAAGAAAATGACAAGATTTATGTGGAAAGATTGGGGATATGATTAATTTCATTACCCTTTCTGAGAACCAACATACCTTAGAAGTGTTGTTTAGCTGCTTCCTATGCATTTAAGATTCTGGCATTCTATGATCTGTTCATACTGTTGTGCTATTAAAGCTTGAGGCTGTGCGTGAGCTGCAGCTAAAGCCATTGGGTCCTAATTCTAACGTGCTAATCAGAATCTGGTGACCTTCACTGGTGGGAAAACCATAGACTAATTTTTCTGGAGATTGACAACATAATAATGATTAAAATAACATATTTTTGCTGAACATGATCTGTGCAATTTATAGTGTTCAGCTACAATGAATCTTTTGATTGTGCATATAATGTGCATGTGTCTAGAGGCCACGGGTAGTAAAAATCAGTCTTGTGGAATATATTTTTAATATGATTGCTGTCATATTTATCCCAGTACGTATATAACAAAGAAACAAGGCAGGTCATGGATAGAAATAGGATTTAAAAGAAGCAAGCAACTTGACCAGTATACTTAAAGACACTGAGGTTAGCTGTACTGCAATGATGGAAAATATTATTGATAACTCTCCATGAAACAAGCTTTCCAGTTTTGGGGGTGTGCCATAGTTAATGCTATATTTGGGGGTCCACCTCTGCACCCACGATTTGAAACCTGTTGTAGAAGTAACACAACTGTTGCAGTGCAAGTGTTCCTTGTTCTTCTAAACCATTCATACCAGGCAGTTCAGTGGCTACAGCGGTTGTTTCAGATGAGGACCTCTGCCCATGGAAGGTCCAAGATATTTGCAATTTCCAACGTGAGTTTTGGAATTTACTTAAGGTTAATGTGTGGGTCATTGAAAGGGTCTGCTTATGGTGCTGCTTACATGCAATTAGTTTTGCATAACGTTTACTATATTATTGGAAATATTTCTCCAATGGCACCTGTGAAAGCCGGCTCCAGTTTCTGACCCAGCACCACTCTTGCACTTATCTCATGTACTGAGGAATCTCTACCCCATTATATATATTTTTTCGCATACCTCGACATGGTTTTATCCGCCCTTGTTCAATCCCTTCCCACCTATGTTCATGACACTTCTCACACTCTGAATCTTTTCAATGATTTTAAGTTCCCTGGCCCCCACTACATTATCTTCACCATGGATGTTCAGTCCCTATGTACCTCTATCCCTCACTGGGAAGGTCTCAAAACTCTCCGGTTCTTTTTGGATTCCAGACCTAACCAGTTCCCCTCTACCACCACTCTGTTCTGTCTAGCGGAATTAGTACTTACTCTTAATAATTTCTCCTTTGGCTCCTCCCACTTCCTCCAAACTAAAGCTGTAGCCATGGGCACCCGTATGGGTCCCAGCTATGCCTGCCTTTTTGTTGGCTTTGTAGAACAGTCCATGTTCCAAGCTGATACTGGTATCTGTCCCCCACTTTTCCTTCCCTACGTCAACGACTGTATTGGCGCTGCTTCCTGCATGCATGCTGAGCTTGTTGACTTCATTAACTTTGCCTCCAACTTTCACCCTGCCCTCAAGTTTACCTGGTCCATTTCCGACACCTCCCTCCCCTTTCTAGATCTTTCTGTCTTTATCTCTGGAGACAGCTTATCTACTGATGTCTACTATAAGCCTACGGACTCTCACAGCTACCTGGACTATTCCTCTTCTCACCCTGTCTCTTGCAAAAATGCATCCCCTTCTCGCAATTCCTCCATCTCTGCCGCATCTGCTCTCAGGATGAGGCTTTTCATTCCAGGATGAAGGAGATGTCCTCCTTTTTTAAAGAAAGGGGCTTCCCTTCCTCCACCATCAACTCTACTCTCAAACGCATCTCTCCAATTTCACACACATCTGTTCTCACTCCATCTGCCTGCCACCCCACTAGGAATAGGGTTTCCCTTGTCCTCACATACCACCACACCAGCCTCTGGGTCCAAAATATTATTTTATGTAACTTCCACCACCTCCAATGGGATCCACCGATAAGCACATCTTTCCCTCCCCCCGCCCCCGCTTTCCGCAGGGATCGCTCCCTACGCGACTCACTTGTCCATTCATCCCCCCCATACCTTGCCACCGATCTCCCTCCCGGCACTTATCCTTGTAAGTGGAACAAGTGCTACACATGCCCTTACACTTCCTCCCTTACCACCATTCAGGGCCCCAGGCAGTCCTTCCAGGTGAGGCGACACTTCACCTGTGAGTCGGCTGGGGTGATATACTGCGTCCAGTACTCCCAATGCGGCCTTCTATATATTGGCGAGACCCGACGCAGACTGGGAGACCACTTCGCTGAACACCTACGCTCTGTCTGCCAAAGAAAGCAGGATCTCCCAGTGGCCACACATTTTAATTCCACATCCCATTCCCATTCTGATATGTCTATCCATGGCCTCCTCTACTGTCAAGATGAAGCCATACTCAGGTTGGAGGAACAACACCTTATATTCCGTCTGGGTAGCCTCCAACCTGATGGCATGAACATTGACTTCTCTAACTTACGTTAGTGCCCCACCTCCCCTCCGTACCCCATCGGTTATTTATTTATCTTTTATTATTATATATTTTTTTTCTCTCTTTCCTTTTTTCCCTCTGTCCTTCTCACTATAGTCCTTGCCCGTCCTCTGGGCTTCCCCCCTCCCTCTTTCTTTCTCCCTAGGCCTCCCGTCCATCCCATGACCTTCTCATATCCCTTTTGCCAATCAATTTTCCAGCTCTTAGCTCCATTCCTTCCCCCCTCCTGTCTTCTCCTATCATTTCGGATCTCCCCCTCCCCCTCCCACTTTCAAATCCCTCACTATCTCTTCTTTCAGTTAGTCCTGACGAAGGGTCTCGGCCCAAAACTTCGACTGTACCTCTTCCTATAGATGCTGCCTGGCCTGCTGCATTCACCAGCAATTTTTATGTGTGTTGCACAAGAGGTTGTTTGTTGGTTAAGTAGCATGAGTCTCAGAAAGAGCTCGGGAGCTTTCAGATTTTTAGCAGGCGGCGATCAGCATGGGCCCAATAAAAAGAAAGGAGATGTAAGCAGAGCGGCCATTGTGTGAGTAGAGCATTGTAAAGGTGGTCCAGCTTTGGCTCAACATGCTTGGGTGAGAACTTGGGCAAGCTCAGGTTGAGGTTCTAATTAAGTAAGAAAGAAAGTTTCTAGTAAATTATTTTTCTGTTAGTTCATAGCTAGTGTCATAGAGTCATAGGGTAGTAGAAAACTACAGCACAGAAACATGCCCTTCTGCCCATCTAGTCCATGCTGAACCATTTAAACTCTTAGTCCTATCGACCTGCACCTGGACCATAGCCTTCCTTACCTCTCCCATCCATGTACCTATCTAAACTTCTCTTAAATGTTGAACTCGAAATTGCATCCATTAATTATGCTGGCAGTTTGTTCTACACACTCACTACCCTCTTGAGTGAAGAAGTTTCCCCTCATGTTTACCATAAATATTCTACCTTTCATCATTAACCTATGACCTCTAGTTGTAGTCCCACCTAACCTCAGTGGAAAAAGCCTGCTTACATTTACTCTATCTATACCCCTCATAATTTTGTATACCTCTGTCAAATCTTCCCTCATTCTTCTACATTCTAGGGAATAAAGTTCCAATCTACTCAATCTTGCCTGATAAATTAGGTCCTCCAGTCCTGGCAACATCTGTGAGTTTTCTCTGTACTCTGTCAATCATATTTACATCTTTCCCGTAGGTAGGTGAACAAAATTGCACACGATATTCCAAATTAGGCCTCACCAATGTCTTATACAACTTCATCATAACATCCCAACTCCAGTACTTGATACATTGATTTAAGAAGACCAGTGTGCCAAAAGTTTTCTTTATGACCCTATCTAGAAGGGACGGATGCCACTGTCACTGAATTACGGACCTATATTCCCAGATAGCTTTGCTCTACTGCACTCTTCAGTGCACTACCACTTACTGTGTAAAACCTACTCTGGTCGGTCCTCTCAAAGCACAGCATTTGTCCGTACTAAGTTCTGGCTGCCATTTTTCCAGCTGATCCACATCTTGCTGCAAGCTTTGATAGTTTTCTTCGCTGTCCACTACACCCCTATTCTTCATGCTATCAACAAATTTACTGATCTAATTTACTGCATTATCATCCAGATTATTGATATAGATGACAAACCACACTGGACCCAACACCGAGCACTGCAGTACTCCATGAGTCACAGCCCTATTACAACTCTGACTTCTCCCGCAAAGCCAGTGTCTGATCCAATTTACTAGCTCATCTTCAATGCCAAGTGACTGAGCCTTCTTGACCAACCTTCCATGTGGGACCTTTTAAAATGTCTTTCGTAAGTCCATGTAGACAACATCCACTACCTGCCTTCATTAACTTTCCTGGTAACTTCCTCGAAAAACTCTATAAGATTAGCTAGACACAAACTACCACGCACAAAGCCACACTGACTAACCTTATTCAGTCCCTGTCTATTCAAACACTTTTATACCTGATCCCTTAGACTACCTTCCAATAACTTTCCCACTATTGATGTCAAGCTCGCTGGCCCATAATTTCCTGGTTTATTTTTAGAGCCTTTTTGAAATAATGGATCAATATTAGCTATCCTCCAATCTTTCGCTTTTCTCACCTGTTGCTAAGAATGGTTTAAATAATTTTGTTAGGGTCCCTGAAATTTCTGCACTTACCTCCCACAGGGTCTGAGGGGATTTGTCCACCTTAAATTGCCTCAAAATAGCAAACACCTCCTTCTCTGTAATCTGCATAGGGTCCATGACCTTGAACCTATTTTGCCTCAATTCTGTAGACTCTGTGTCCATCTCCCAAGTAGAATCAGATGCAAAAATCAATTTTAGATCTCCCCCATCTCTTCTGGCTCCATGCGTAGGTTACCATTCTGATCTTCCACAGGTCTAGTTTAGTCCCTGCATTCCTTTTTCTCTTAACATATCTCTAGGAGCCCTTAACATTCTCTTTCATCTTGACTGCTAGAGAAACCTCATGCCTTCTTTAATCTCTCCTGATTTCTTAAGTGTTTAAGTTACATTTCTTTTATCCATAAATATCTCATTTGTTCCTGCCTGCCAATACCTGCTATGCACCTCCTTTTTTTTAAATCTTAACCAGGACCTCAATATCTGTCAAAACCAATTTCCCTAAACCTTGCCTTTTATTCTGACAGGCGCATATCAGCTTTGTACTCTCAACATTTCACTTTTGAAGGCCTCCCACTGAAAAGGTACACCTCTGCCAGAAAACAACCTGTCCCAATCCACACTTGCCAGATCCTTTCTGATACAATACAGTCAAAATTGGCCTTTCTCCAATTTGGAACCGCAACCTGAGGCCCAGACTTTGGCTGATGTCTTAACAACATTTGTCTCCACAACTACTCCACTATCTGTTCATGGTACTCTGGTTCTCATCCCTGTGCAACTCTAGTGTAACATCACCGCTCCCAGCTGCATGCAGTACAAGCAAACATTTCTGCTAGGATAGTGCACTGAGAATGGAATGGATCCAGAGGTTGTGATATATTGCTTGTGTGAGGTGTGGGAAATTTGGGAGACTGCTGGGATCCCTGATAACTACGTTTGCACTACGTGAGTCAAGCTGAAGCTCTTTAGAGGCTGTGTTAAGGAACTGGAGCTGCAATGGGATGATTTTCTGCTCATACAAGAAGGTGATAGATGGGAGTTACTCGAAGGTAGTCACACCTAAACTGCAGGAGGCAACCTGGGTGACTGTCAGTGAAGTGAAAGGGAATAGGCAACCAGTGCAGAATACCTCTGTGGCTTGTCTCTCATTAATAAGTATGCCACATTGGATGATGTAGGGGGGCAGATGACCACCCAGGGGCTGCTGCAGTGACCAGGTCTCTGACACTGATCAGGCTCTGGTGCACAGAAGGGAAGGATGTAGAGGGGTGTAGTATTGATAAGGGAGTCCATAATTAGACGAGCAGAAAGCAGATTCTGTGGACATGAAAGAGACACCTGGATGGTGTGTAGTCTCTCAGGTGCAAGAGTCAGTGATGTCTTGGATCGGGTCTATGATATTCTAGAGAGGGAGAGTGAGCAGCCAGAAGTCGTGGTGCATATTGGTACCAATGACAAAGGTAGGTAAGAAAAGGGAGGTGGTCCTGAAGAGAGAATATAAGGAGTTAGGCAGAAAGCTGAAAAGCAGGATCTCCAGGGAAGTAATCTCTGGATTGCTGTCTGCACCAAGTGCCAGTGAGGGTAAGAATAGGATGATTTGGTAGATTAACGTGTGGCTGAGGAATTGATGCAGCGGGAAGGGTTTCAGTTTTCTGGATTATTGGGATCCCTTCTGGGGAAGGTGTGATCTGTACTGAAAGGACAGGTTGTACCTGAACCTGAAGGGGAGTAACACCCTTGTGCGCAGGTTTTCTGGAGCTGTTGGAGAGTATTTAAGCTACGTTTGTAATTTAGAAGGAGGATGGGAACTGGAGTGATAGGACTGAGAGGATGGGGAAGTTGGTATACAAGTAGATGTAATTTGTAGTGAGACTGTGAGGAAGGACAGGCAAATGACAGGGCAAATTTGCAGTCTATGGGATGAGTTCATGTGTTACAGGGGGTCAAGATCAAAAAAGGTGATGAATGCATGACTGAAGGTGTTATATTTGAATGTACGTAGTATACCGAATAAGGTACATGAACTTGTGGTGCATTTAGGGATTGGCAGGTTTTATGTTGTGGGCATCACTGAGTTGTGGCTGAAAGAATATCATAATTGGGAGTTTAACATCCAAGAATGTATGTTGCATCAAAGGTGAGTAGAGTTAAGAAATTACAAAGGTAGAAAGACATTGATGGGAATTACATACAGGCCTCCAAACAGTAGCCAGGATATGGGCTACTAATTATAATGGAGGATAGAAAAGGGCAGTGTGACGATAATGGGGGATTTCAATTTGCAGTTAGACTTGGAAACTCTGGTTGGTGCTGGATCCCAAGAGAGGGAATTTGTGGAATGTGTACGAGATGGCTTTTATAGAGCAGCTTGTGGTTGAGCCCACTAGGGGAATGACAGTTCTGAAATCGGTGTTATCTAATGATGCAGATTTGATTTGGAAGCTTAAAGTAAAAGAACCCTTAGGAGGCAGTGATCATAATAAGATAAAATTCAGTCTGCAGTTTGAATAGGAGAAGCTAAAATTGGATGTATCAGTATTACAATAGAGTGAAGGGAATTACAAAGGCATAAGAGAGTAGCTAGCCAAAGTTGAATGGAAGGGAGCTCTAGAAGGGATGACAGTGAAACAACAATGGCTAGAGTATCTGGAGAAAACTGGGAAGGTGCAGAATAGATATATCCCTACAATGAAGAAATAATCTAATGGAAGAACGAGGCAACCATGGCTGACAAAGGAAATCAACAACAGCATAAAAACAAAAGAGAGGGCATATAATATAGCCAAGTCAAGTCAAGTCACTTCTTATTGTCATTTCAACCATAACTGCTGGTACAGTATACAATAAAAATGAGACAATGTTTTTCAGGACCATAGTGCAATTTAAAAACTACACTGAACTACATAAAACAACACAAAAACTACACTAGACTACAGACCTATCCAGGACTGCATAAAGTGCACAAAATAGTGCAGGCATTACCATAATAATAAACACGACAATAGGCACAGTCGAGGGCGGTAGGTTGGTGTCAGTCCAGGCTCTGGGTATTGAGGAAAAGTTAGCAAAAGTTAGTAGGAAGGTAGAGGATTGTGACGCTTTTAAAAGCCAACAGAAGGTAACTAAAAAACCATAAAGAGAGAAAGGATTAAATATGAAGGGAAGTTAGCCAGTAATATAAAAGATAATACAAAAAGTTCTGTCAGATATATGAAGAGTAAAAGAGAGACGAGAGTGGATATTGGACAATTGGATAATGATGTTGGGGAGGTTTTAATGATGGACAAAGAAATGGCAGAGAAACTTAATAAGTATTTTGCATCAGTCCTCACTGTGGAAGACACTAACAGAATCCCAAAAATGTGCGAGTGTCAGGGGCCAGAAGCTGTTACTAAGGAGAAGGTGCTTGGGAAGCTGAAAAGGGTGAAGGTAGATTTGTCACCTGCACCAGATAGACTGCACCTCAGGGTTCTGAAAGAGGTAGCTGAAGAGATTGTGAAGATATTAGTAATGATCCTTCAAGAATCATTGGATTCTGGAATAGTTCCTGAGGACTGGAAAATTGCAAGTGTCACTCCACTCTTTAAAAAAAGAGGGAGTCAGAAGAAAGGAAATTATAGGCCAGTTAGCCTGTCTTCAGTGGTTGGAAAAGTGCTGGAATGTATTATTAAGGATGAGGTTTCAGGGTACTTGGAGGAACATATAAAAGAGGCCAAAGTCAGCATGATTTTCTTAAGGGAAATCTTGCTTGACAATTCATTGGAATTCTTTGAGGAAATAACAAGCAGGATTGACAAAGGAGAGTCAGTGGATATTGTTAATTTGGATTTTCAGGAGGTCTTTGACAAGGTGCAAAACATGTGAGGCTAATTAATAGAATAAGAGCCCGCGGTAGTACAGGAAAGCTACTAGCATGGACAGAATAAGAGCCCATGGTTGTACAGGAAAGCCACTAGCATAAATAGAAGATTGGCTGACTGGCAGGAGACAAAGAGGGGGAATAAAGGTACCATTGCTGGTTGCTGCTGGTGACTAGTAGTATGCCACAGGGGATGGTGTTGGGACCACTTCTTTTCATTTTGATGTCAATGATTTGGATGTGGCCAAGTTTGCAGACGATATTAAAATGGGTGGTGGGGGGTTCTAGGCTGTGTTGAAGCAGTCTATCTACAGAAAGATTTAGAAGGATTGAGGAAATGGGCAAAGAAGTGGCAGATGGAATATAATATAGGGAAGTATATGTCATGCATTTCGGCACAAGGAATGAAGGTGTGGTCTATTTTCTAAATGGGGATAAAATTTAAAAATCAGAGGGACAAGGGGACTTGGAAGTCCTTGTGTGGGATTCTCTAAAGGTTAACTTGCAGGTCCATTTGGTGGTAAGGAAGGCAAATATATTGAATTCGAGAGGACTGCAATACAAAAGCAAGGATATAATGCTTTGGCTTAATATGGCATTGGTTTTACTGCCCTTGGAATTTTGTGAGCCCCTTATTGGGTTTTGCGAGGGTCCAGTGGAGGTTCATTAGCATGATCACAGGATTGAAATTGTTAACATATGAGGATCTTAGCTCGTACTTGCATTTGGAAGAATGAAGGGAGATCTCATTGAAACCTATTGAATATTGAAAGGGCTAGATAGAGTGGATGTGGGTAGTATGTTTCCCATCGAGGGGGAGGGGGGTGGAGTCTAGGAGCAGAGGGCACAGCCTTGCAATTGAGAGATGTCCATTCAGAGCAGAGATGGGGAAATAATGCTTTAGCTGGAGGGTGTTGAATCTGTGGAATTCATTGCCACAGACTACTGTGTAGGCCGACATTGAGTATATTTAAGGTGGAGGTCGATAGATTCTTGGTTAATCAGGACATCAAAGGTTATGGGGAGGAGGCAGGAGAATGGGGTTGAAAGGGATAATGGATCAACCGTGATGGAATGCCAGAGCAGAAACGCTGGGCCAAATGGCCCATTTCTGCTCCCATGTCTTATAGTCTTATATTTTTCTCTCTACAATATTGCTTGGCAGATTCAACTGAACAGATATTTGAAAATCTTACCTTGCTAATGCCTGTTGGTACTGTTTTCTGAGAGCTTTTATGATTCTTTCTGGAAGGTTACAAGGGATGAGTGAAAAATAAATCCCTGGAGATTTCCCTATGATGTTTTAAATTCTCTTATCGTCCATATCCACCTGCCCAGTCCCATATCCCTCCTCAGCAACTCATTAAAAGAATTGTTCTGCAATACTGATTGACCAATGTTGGTTATTTATTAAGCTTTTAAGTTGTTCAAAAAACAGAGATTTCAGAGAAACAGAGCTGGATGGAAATAATAAAAAAAAATATCACAAAGATTGACAGACAAATCAGGATACAGAATTAAAACCAAACTAAGTATATAACTATCATGATAATGTGTTTGATAGCCTCAAAGATCAAAACAAGTGTAGGTCAAATAGAAGGGCAAAACACAGTGTCTGTGGTTTTGAACACTATCAAATTAAGAACATTTCAAGAAAAGATAGTTTTTTAAAAACATTCCAGTTATCAACTGTTTTATGCCAATTTAACACTCATGTATCTAACTGTATATTTTTGACATTTATTTCACTGATATAGGTGGATCAGTGGTTCCTGATTTCTTCCTGAGTGAAGGCAATGAATGTCAGCAGATTATCCGGCATGTTAGAATTATCGCAGGGAAGATTTATTCCTGCCAGGATTGAAAGCCATAACTGATTATTTCTTCCTCCAGCTAGAGGAAACATGATCAATTTTAGTGCTGGTGTTACTTCTCTGCTTTGGATAAACCTCGGAACAGAAGGGAGCTGGTGGTAATATTTTTTGAAGTCAAATGCTTGGTTACCTGGAGGTTACCATTGGACACTGACTACAGTATGGATCACAGCTTTCAGTGGAGAAAGAAGAAAGAGAAAATATGTTGAAAGAACTAGGTGGAATGAGTAACTGATGCACAAACTTTTCCACAATTGTTTGAAATTTCCATTTCACTTTAAAAAGATTTTCAAGAAGCCTAAGGAAAACGAAGTCAGTTGCAAGTCTCCACAATAGTTTAATAAATCAATGCAGGCTAGTTATTTGCCTAGTCAGCCTACTCCAGTGCTCTTATTGCCGTTGTATTTGACCAAGTGCTCACAGTGGTTTTTTTACCTAAAAAAAAGTAACTACATTTTAATTTTCCAACTTGAGAATTAACTATCAATATCTTAATTTTGTGTAAAATTTTTGAAAAAGCTAGTTAAGCCAAATTTATTACTGGTTTATTGAGAAGTCACAAATCATAAAGTGAAGTTTACTGATTGCTGATAGGGCTGAAGCTTTAAACTGGAGGTAATTCAGACTGCAATTTATTTTGTTCAATTGGCTTCAGCGGCTGACCTCTGGGTTAAATCAGAAATGTTTGTCCCAGAAGCCTCACAACATCACTCACTCTGTTAGGTGGTCCTCTCTCATGACTCTCTGAATACCTGACTTCTAAATATAACATATTCAGAAGAATATTCATATTCAGCCAGACCATAACATCAGTGATTATACCTGACTGTTTACCTTTCCAATAACTTTGAACAAGTGCACATGTTAAGTCATTTCTTCTGCATGCTTCTTAACTTGAAATACTAGTCCTGGGAAACTACTTCTTTACTTTAGCTTTGTTTGGATAGAGTATACTGCCGTCTAGACAACTTGCTTTGGAAGCTTCTTACGGTTTTCTTTTCTGAACTGTAGCTTTGATCATGTTGTAAATAACTACATTTAATCTGTAAATTTTCAAACTAAGTGGCATTATCAACTTAGTTTCAAGTTTCTCATTTTGATATAATCAGGCAAACTGAAGGAATTTAGAATTTAATATTTTACTTAGCTTAATAATTTAGTACAATTTGGTTTAAATAGCAGTAACAGAATGGATCAGGAATGCATGTATTATGATCCACTTTCTACTGCATGGGACAAGTCCTTTCCTGACTATTTTACGTTTTTTTATTTGTTATTTACCATTTTGTTTTTAAACATATGATCTCATAGCCAGTCTTGGACTGAGTTTCTGTAGAAGTTGTCAAGTTCGTTCATCTCTCTGGAAATTCCATGTAAGAGGTGCCTGTGCAGTTTCAGGAGGCTTCACCCAAAGTTACAGGAATTGGCTTGAGAAAAGCCTGTTGTGAAGTCATACCTCAGTGAATCAATTCATCACATGTGAAAACTACAGAGAACTATTAAGATATTATAATTTAATTATTGAGGCAAGATTGCACAGAATTAAATTGACAACTCAACGATAATTACATTTTTAAAAATGTAGAACTGATTTAAATAAAAATTCAGAGGCTTGGAATCCAATGACTAATCATAGAATAACATTACTACTTAAACTTACCATAAATATTCTGATATTTAGCAAGAGACAAATAGTTTGTTAACTTAAAAGAATAAAAATACATCTACTGTTATATTCTCGGTGGACTGAATTGAATTGAGTAATTCAGAAATAACACTATTCTGCCCATGTAAACTGGACAAAAGCTTTATATAACAACAGAGTGGCATTCTGCTGATATATAAGGGTAATAATGAAAGGGAGCTCTGAGATGAATGAAATCTCTGAAGATATCACACAGGAGGTGAAAATGACAATAACTGATCCTGTGACAGCTAGTAGTGTGCTGACTAAATGAATGAGAGACCCACAGGAAACTAGATAATCCTGAAGAGCATGCGAACGAATGGCTGAATTTAATCAATTCACAGGTCAACTTCTGACTGCTTATAGTGGACCTGCTCAGGTTATTTTATAAACAGCTGTTGGTTCTTGTGTACCAGAAATGTGACAGTGAAATAATTCACATTAGTGACAATGTGATGTTTGTTTCTTAATTCTTCTTGTTTTGTCATCGCTTTTTAATTTCTTTGGCACGTGAGTTTTGAATTTTAACTCTCTGTAGAATCTGCAGCAGTAGTTTGTAAAGCCTGGATTAGTTAAATGGACTTTGGAGACTTATATTAGAAGATTATTCTACACTTTGTAAATAATTCTGACTTTTATACATGATGTACTTTAAAAATTTTAACTTGTCAATTTGCAAAAACTCTAATCCCAGGTTCATCTGTAAATTGATTGTGCCAGTAATGCCGAATATTTTCTCCAAAATGCCACATGAGATCAGCTCCCTCAGTATAAGATTAAAGATGACCCATTCTGATCTGCTATAGTTAGCAATACGCTGAACTGTTTGGATCATGAAGGAACCTGGAGCAATACATGGATGCTGTGTAATAGCACCAGACAATGGCTCACAGGTTTGTAGGTTGTTAACTCACACTGTATGAAAGACAAATGTAATGACTATTTTTCATAGAAATACGCTGTTATGAAATATAACATATTTGCTATGAATATGTTATGAAATATCGGCGGCATAGTAGCATAGCAGTTAGCACAATCGTTTTATAGAACCAGCAATCACTGAACAGGATTTGATTCCTGCCACTGTATACAAGGAGTTTCTAGATTTTCCCCATGACTGCGTGGTTTCCTTCAGATGCTCCAGTTTTCTCCCACTTTCGAAAGATGTATGGATTAGGGTCAATAAATTGTGAGCTTGCTATGTTGCTGCCGGAAGCATAGCAACACGTGTCAGCTGCTCCAGAATAACCTCACTGACTTGAATTGACGCAAAACTACACATTTCATGTATGTTTTGAGGTACAGATGACGAAGGAAGCTAATCTTTAATCTTTATTTTTCTGTATATCAGATACTTTTTTTGAAAGTGTTTATTGATCTGTTTCAGCCTATTCATATGCTTCTCTTTATAATAATATTCGGCTCAGCTTTGTCTCAGCTGACAATAGACAAGCCACTAGGATGGAATGTTGTTCATTCAATACCTCCTGTCAGGAGTGACTTCCAGAAATATATATGAATCTTGACACATGCGGTGATAGAAGGCCTAAAATAGTTAAGATGTTAATCTTGAAGGAAGTTCGATGAGGATCTTTGGAAACCTCTGCTGGAAATACCTCAGTTCATGTCATTTTACAATCATCTGCAACTAGCTATTGGTACCTTTTATTGATTTCCCTATGATTTTTCAGTATTGCTATCAGATCTTTTCACTGCTACAGCTTGTTGCGGTTCTAAGTTTCACACTTCAAAGTGTTAAAGTTTGTTGCGAGTTGTGCTGCTGAATGAAGAAGTAAATATAGTTCAAGAGTCATTGTAACTGATCCATCAAATGACAGTGAAAGTAACATTAATTAGAGAGAGAGGATATGAAATTATTTTATAATGCATTTGGAATAGGATTTTTAGAAACAGCCAGAAACCAATATACAAAACATTATGCACCCCAAGTTACAGTTGTGATAAGAAGTCAACCAAGATAGGAAAGTTATTCAGGAGCAAGCGAGCATTGAAAACCCATACAGACATGCAGAATATTGCATCAGTAAGAAGACTGTTAATAAACGCCAGTACGATTTGACAATTATCAGGGCATCATTCAGCAGTGAACAAGTAAATATACATGAACATAAATCTCAAGTAATTCAATGCAAAAGAACTGCAAAATAGTTCATGAATGTGATGTTTTTCCAATAGAAGATTTGAGATTAAACGGCAAGTGATACAGCATGCAAAATGTCGGAGGCAAATGGACAGTGGCATTTTAGGTCAAGACTTTTTATCTGGAAAAATGATAATGTTGGTTTAGACCAATGTTTGATATATGGCAAAAATTGCATGCACTCAGCCCTCTGTTTAATCTTGCGCTGGCAACACTGATCAAAATAGAATTTATGATTGCACAAAATTGAAATTATATGGTGTTTAAGGTTGAAATCCACATTTTATTTGTTATTTTGATTTTCTAAGAACATGATTACTTGTGAAGTTAGGGGGTGAGAAATAAGCATCAACTTTTAAAAGAAATTAACAAAACTGTACAAATATTTAAACATATTTACAGTAGGAACTTGCAAATTAACACATCCGCCATGAGCTTTTGAGTCTAATTATATTAAAATAGTTGGCCATACACATGTGTACTACAGGTTCTTAATGGTGAAGACCTTCTCTATGGTGCATGTTTGTCTGATGTTCAGAGTTGAATGGATAGACTATCTGTCTTCATGGGTGGAGAGTGGGAAGACAGGCTGCCGAGCTCTCAACAGGAGCTATGTGACAGGTGCAACATCCAGAAGTCTCACCCTAGGAATTCACCGACAGCTTTGGCAGAAGGTAAATCTAGGATGAGGCTCTGCCTTTGATAAACTCATCTGCTTTTTAAATACTATTACTTTTGATGTAGATAAATCCATTAATTTTTAAATATACATTGATTAAAATATGTTAAAACATGAAGAAATAGTTAAAAGCATTAAATTCAAGGAAGTAAAACGTAAGTTCCTTAATTACCTTTTTCACCTCATCTCCAGTTTGGGAAAATCCATTCAAATGAATGGAATTTTGATCAAAGGGCCAGTTTGGCAGACGTAGCATTGTGTAGCTTGGAATGATACAATGGCCTAGTGATGAAGACTGATGCTTCACAGTTCTAGAGACCCGAGTATGATCTTGCCAGTGGCGCTCTCTGTGTAAACTATTAAGTTCCCTCTATGACTCCATTAAATGCTCCCTGGGTGCTCTGGCTTCCCGCCCATATGCCAAAGATGTTTTTCGGTCATTTGATGTAGATAAATGATGGGGGAATTGAGATGGGGGTGGCAAAGCTAATGAGGGTCTGAGAGGGAAAATGGGACAGGCTAGATGCGTGCTTTGTTGTTGGCATTGGTGTGCAGGGGTGAAAGGGCTGTTTTCATGCTGTATGACTCTAACTGACTTACATTCACCATGGACATCTGCTCCACAGAATGTTTTTCTTGAACAGTGTCCCAATCAGTCCACATCCATCATCACTCTTGTTGTTCGTACCAATGTGCCTGTGATACTGCTGCAGGCAACTTTTGATTGTACATGTACCTCACTGTACTTGTGCTCATGACAATAAACTCAGCTTGAATCTCCTTCATTTGTGCTGATGCTGAACTTCAGCTTTATTACCTGAAGCTACTGAAGAAAAAATGTAATACACTCTAACATATCATGTACTAATATAATCACTTTACCTTACAGTGCATTAACCTAAACTGTAACTTCAACTCAGGCTTGAATGCAACTTAGTTCAGTGATCACTTGAAGGAGCTGTATGAACAGTCACTCTCACAGCATTTTCCTTGCAAGTTGCCATTGAGCCTTAATATTACTCATGTTTTCTCTTTAATTGAGGATGATCTTGAACATAATTCACCTTGGTGATTTCTTAGAGGATTCTGTCAGCTCTGACAGTGTTTGCAGGCTAGTACTTCCTACAGAGCAAAACCTAACATTATGAATTGTGGAAGAATACAGCTCTACCTGTGCGAACCTTGCAACGTCTGGTGATCCTGTGACGTCTGTCTCAGTGAATGACATCAGAACACCTTTCAAGAGGTGAACCCCGCCAAGGCATTGGGCCTGATGGTATACCTGGTAGGGCATTGAAAATGTGGGCCAACCAACCTGCAGCAGTATTCAAAGACATCTTCAAGATTTCCCACCTACTTCAAAAGAGCGACAAAAAGTGACTAGTGCCAAAGAAGAGCAGGATGAACTGTCTCAACAACTGTCACCCAGTTGCACTCACGTTACTATGATGAAGTGCTTTGAGATGTTGGTCACGGTCAGTATCAGCTACTGCTTAAGCAAGGACTTGGATCTGTTGCGATTTGCCTAACGCCACAATAGGCCTACAGCGGATGCAATCTCACTGGCATACCTATGTCAGGTTGTTGTTTATTGATCATAGCTCAGCATTCAACACAATCATACCCTCAGTTCTAATGAACAAGCTCCAAAACCCAGGCCTCTGTACCTCCCTCTGCAATTGGAGCCTTAACTTCCTCACTGGGAGACCAGTCAATATGAATCAGAAATAATATCTGCCCCTCACTGACAATCATTGTTGGTGCACCTCACGGAGTGTGCTTTGCCCGCTGCTCTACTCTCTCTACACACATGACTGTGTGGCTAGGCAAAGCTCAAGTGCCATCTATATATTTGCTGGTGACACAACTGTTGACAGAATTTCAGGTAGTGACGAGGAGGTATACAGGAATGAGATAGATCAACTGGTTGAATGGTGTTGCAACAACCTTGCACTCAATGTCAGTAAAACTAAGGAATTGATTGTGGACTTCAGGAAGGGGAAGTCAACATAAACCAGTCCTCATCAAGGGATCAACAGTGGAAAAGGTGACCAGTTTTAAGTTCTTGGCTGTCAACATTTTGAAGATCTATCTCTTGCCCAACATATTGATGCCATTCCAAAGAAGGCATGACGATGAATCTGTTTCATTAGGAGTTTGAGGAGACTTGGTATGTCACCAAAGATATTTGCAAATTTCTACAGATGTACCTTGGGGAGCATTCTAACTGCTTGTATCGCCATCTGGTATGGAGAGGCCACTGCACAGGATCGGAAAAAGCTGCAGAAAGTTGTAAATCCAGCCACCTTCATCATGAGCACCTTCAAAAGATGATGCCTCTAAAAGCTAGCACCCATCCCTAAGGATCACCATCACACAAGACATGCCCTCTTCTCATTGCTACCATCAAGAAGGAGGTTTAGGAGCCTGAAGACACACAATCAATGTTTCTGGAACAGCTTCTTCCCCTCAGCCATAAGATTTCTGAATGGACAATGAACCCATGAGCACTACCTCACTATTTCTTTTTGCTTCGTTTTTGCACTACTTATGTAATCTATTTTTGATACATATATACACATTGTAATTTTTAGGTTTTTTATTATTGTGTATTGAAATGTACTGGTGCTACAAAATAACAAATGTCATGACATAGAAATTTGAGCGAATAGGACCAATCAAGTGTGACAGTGGAAAAGTGTGTAAGGAACCGGAGGAGATGGCGGAGATACTTAATGAATACTTTGCTTCAGTATTCACTATGGAAAAGGACCTTGGTGATTGTAGCGATGACTTACAGAGGACTGAAAAGCTTGAGCATATCGACATTAAGAAAAAGAATGTGCTGGAGCTTTTGGAAAGCATCAAGTTGGATAAGTCACCAGGACTGGACGAGATACACCCCAGGCAACTGTGGGAGGTGACGGAAGCAGATTGCTGAGCCTCTGGCGATGATCTTTGCATCATCAATGGAGGTAGGAGAGGTTCAGGAGGATTGGAGGGTTGCGGATGTTGTTCCCTTATTCAAGAAAGGGAGTAGAGATAGCCCAGGAAATTATAGACCAGTGAGTCTTACTTCAGTGGTTGGCAAGTTGATGGAGAAGATCCTTCGAGGCAGGATTTATGAACATTTGGAGAGGTATAATATGATTAGGAATAGTCAGCATGGCTTTGTCAAAGGCAGGTTGTGCCTTACGAGCCTGAGTGAATTTTTTGAGGATGTGATTAAACACATTCATGAAGGTAGAGCAGTAGATGTAGTGTATATGGATTTCAGCAAGGCATTTGACAAGGTACCCCATGCAAGGCTTATTGAGAAAGTAAGGAGTCATGGGATCTAAGGGGACATTCTTTGTGAATCCAGAATTGACTTGCCCACAGAAGGCAAAGAGTGGTTGTAGACTGGTCATATTCTGCATGGAGGTCGGTGACCAGTTGTGTGCCTCAGGGATCTGTTCTGGGACCCCTTCTTTTCATGATTTTTATAAATAACCTGGATGAGGAAGTGGAAAGATGCGTTAGTAAAATTGCTGATGACACAGAGGTTGTGGACAGTGAGGAGGGCTGTCAGAAGTTATAGTGGGATATTGATAGGATGCAAAACTGGGCTGAGAAGTGGCAGATGGAGTTCAAACCAGATAAGTGTGAGGTGGTCATTTTGGTTGGTCAAATATGATGGTAGAATACAGTATTAGTGGTAAGACTCTTGGCAGTGTGGAGGATCAGAGGGATCTAAGAGTCCAAGTCCATAGGACATTCAAATGCTATTAACAAAAATGCTAGAGACAGAACTAAAAATGCAGGTTGACTGTGTGGTTAAGAAGGCATACGGTGCATTGGCCTTCATCAACCTTGGGATTGAGTTTAACAGCTGAGAGGTAATATTGCAGCTTTATAAGACCCTGATCAGACCCCACTTGGAATACTGTGCTCAGTTCTAGTCACCTCACTACAGGAAGGATGTGGAAGCTATAGAAAGGGTGCAGAGGAGATTTACAAGGATGTTGCCTGGAATGGGGAGCATGCTTTATGAGAATAGGTTGAATGAACTCGGCCTTTTCTCCTTGGAGCGACAGAGGATGAGAGGTGACCTGATAGAGGTGTATAAGGTGATGAGGGGCATTAATTGTGTGGGTAGTCAGAGGCTTTTCCCCAGGGCTGAACTGGCTAGCATGTGAAGGCATAGTTACATAGAGTGTGGTGAGTGCATGGAATGGGCTGCTGGCGACGGTGGTGGAGGCAGATACGATAGAGTCTTTTAAGAGACTCCTGGATAGGTATATGGAGCTTAGAAAAATAGAGGGCTATGGGTAACCCTAGGTAATTTCTAAAATAAGTACATGTTTGGCACAGCATTGTGGGCCAAGGGGTCTGTATTGTGCTGTAGGTTTTCTATGTTATATGTTTCTATATGCCAGTGATATTAAATCTGATTCTGATTCATGAGTACAGGGCCACAGTTCATCTTGGGTTTCTAACACTTGCTTTGAACCCATCTTAATTTTATAAAACAAACGTCACACCTGTGGATATTTGATTAATGCAATCATCCCTGTATAAATTTCATTTTTTTTACTCAGTTATATTTTTTCAAGAGTTGAATGTGCACTTATAGGTGACTACCTGGAAATTTAGGATTTCTGGTGACTCATGGTTTGTGGATAAACAATAGTATATTGCAGTCTTTGAATTCTGTACTGTATGGCCTACAGTATAATGAGGGACTACTTTGTGTTGTAGGGTCACGTCGTTGCATGCGATATTAGGCACGTATTGATCTCTACCTGTGTGCCGAGTTCGGTTTCTGCCAGTAAAGAACCATGAACCTTAGCTCCCATCTCCAGCGTTTTTATTAATAGCATTGTTGTGTAACCAGGCCACATACACAACAAATTCCATTTTAATACTATCAAGAGAATAGCTTTGAGAAAGAAGTTCTGGTATTTTAAAAGTGATTGCATAAATATTTGAGTATGCATATTATATATATTTATATTACATTACTCTTTTATATTATATATTTATCTGGCTGTTGATATCATTACATTCTGTATTTGAAAACCATTATTTATTTTTTAAAAAATTTTCTTCATCAAATACTACTGAAAATATTGTTCTCGGTTTCTTTTGAAATCCCATGTTTTCTATCTTGCAGTTCAGTTCATAAACACTCTTCCCTTTGTATAATGAAATTGAAATCCTTTCCAAAATGACATTTATTTTACATTTTTTTGTTTCTCCCTGACTTATTTAATCATGATAATGTTCTTCAGTTGATGGCTTTCGCTGTGAGCTTGTAACATACTGTTACTGTTTTCTGCCCACATTGTTTTAAACATACCATAGTTATTTCTCCCCATATCCTCAAAATTTATCAAGGTTATAAACCTTCCATCTTCCAAATGCACTCCTATCTCATGCAATAAATAGCATACTTGTGTGACAACATGGCATTTGCCTCAACCAAAGTTCCTATTGAGATGATTGTTAGGATTTTAAAGGAGACTGTTGTTGTCTTAGCAAACTAGAGTTAACTTTACAATATTCTTTGAGTTGCATGATATACATTGCCAAAATCTGCTTTTATTCCCAAAACTTCACAATTTTGACTTGTTAAAAAAAGGCATTGATTTCAGCAACTAAAGAAGCTCCAGATTTCAGCATCTGCAATCACTTGTGTCTCCAGTGACTTGAACATTCCTGCAGAGCTGGCCAGAGTTGATATTAGCACAGAAATACATGATTGGCAATGCCAGATGAGCTGCCATGGAGTCTTTGTTACTGTTTTGAAGAAATAAAGAGTACAATTGATCTCTGAAACCTTATGTTTTGTGTAACATTACCTTCCAAGCAAACCTTAACTCTTGCCAACTCTTATCATCACTGATAGTAAAATAAAATAACTAAACTGGGTCCAAAACACATACAGTCTTATGACTCAAGCATTATGTTTGAATTCCTTGCTTGTAAGATCAATCACCATTCACAATAAAGGTGTTAAAAGTTAATTTAAATTCAATCTGATAACTAATGATATTTTGAAGTTTGTAAAACAATTGTTCCTTCATTGTGGGTATTTTTCACATCCTTCCATTGTTCCTATCTCATCAGTCGCTGACACCCTTTATTGTGTAAAGGGTTGATATGATTTAGGAAGACCTTCTTGGGAAAATAAACTCAATGCAGAGGCTTCACTTACCTGTTTGAGCACACACTGCCACAGTCACCCCAGTGAGCAGAGTGAGGGTCTCACTTGAAAATAACTACCCCAGGCTAATCTTGCCTGGATGTTCTCTTTAATCCTTACCTTACCGCAACATCCACAAAAAGAATTGTCTTTTAATATTGTATCCATCAAGACTGGTAGTACTTCAGCCCAATTTTCTCTTCTCTTGAAATATCAAAAGTAATCTGATTAAACCTGCACTTCCTTCCCATAACAGTAATATTAAAGAACATTAAGGCATATCATGTTTTAATAAAACTTAGAGTAAACAATGCACCTCCATTCATTATCATTACCCTCCCCTAGTGACTGAACATATTTTTCCTTCCTAATTTAGTGTTTCACTGCTGTAACAATAGGGGTAATTGCCTGCTTAGATTCTTTGAAGGAATCTTGGAAATAAGAGGGCTTTCTTATGGCCTATTGAATGGAACTGCTTCTGGTATCTGGTGTTAGACTTTTTGTTCTACTGCTTTGCTACACCAAGGGTTTTAATGTCTAGGTGGCTGACTTAAGTTACATAGTCAGACATTCAGTGTTCAATGAGCTGCCATCAAAGCAGAAATCTATGCTGTTGTGGAGGTGATGTTGACCAGTTTTCACCCTGAAATGAGGTCCTTAGCAAATTCTAGTGAATCCAACATACACTTTATTATCTAAAGGAGGAGGAGAAGATGGCGGCACGATGCAGCGAGCACAGCCTCTCGGGTGAATGATATCTGTAATCTGTCAAGTAGGGTACTGTGCACAATTCTGATTTGATGGAGACAGACGTGAGAGTACGGAGGAACATCTGAAGAAACTTCTGAAATGTCTGCTTCGCTGCCGCTACTACTGTGTGGTAACCGGAATTTCTGGAGCAGAAGGCCCTGAATCCTTGGGTTTGCTTGTTTCAGCGGCTGGGGCAAGGTCGAAGGTACTCAGCAGAGGATGCCGCTCAGAAGGCTGTATCGGAGGGGCTGGTCGGAGACTCGAAGTTTTCAGATGAACGGACTCAGTGTCGGCTGTGGTCGGCTGCTTCCAAGGCATCGGCAAGTTGATGGTGCCTGGAGGTTTATGGCAGAAGGTTTCTCCCTTTTTCCGCCTGCTATCAGGGACTCAGGAGTCAATCGACTCGGGGACTTTGAGACTTTTTTTTACATGGTTTGTTCTTCATTAAATTATGGTATTGCTTTGCACTGCTGTAACTATATGTTATAATTATGTGGTTCTGTCAATGTTAGTCTTTGGTTTGTGCTGTTTTTCTGTGATATCACTCTGGAGAAACATTGTATCATATCTTAATGCATGTATGCATTTCTAAATGACAATAAAAGAGGACTGAGTGTTCTCATAATCTAATCTAAAAAGAAATTAATTGATGCCAGAAATAGGAAATGTTATGTCGCCCATATTATTGGATGTCCATGTCATTGACAATTTAGGAGTAGAGCACAGTTTGGGTGTATCATCATAATGTGTGGATTATTTTAAATTCCATTACAAGTTTCCATTTAACAGTAATGCCTTTTACAATATTTCAAATCTAGACAAACTTTTATGCGATTAACTTACTTTGACAGCTTTTCTCATAATAAGATAACTAATTGAATTTAATTGTCATTATTTTAATACACAGGAATGAACTTGTTTGCTTCATTTGTTTTACCATGGCTTTTAATATAAAAGTAAATATCAGATGGAAACGAGTATTCATGGTGACTGATGAGCTTCAATATTCAGAACATACTGTGGAATGAGCTGCCAGTGGAAGTGGTGGATGCAGGTTCGATTTCAATATTTAAGAGAAATTTGGATGGAGGGTTATGGAAGACTACAGTCCAGGTGCGGGTCGATGAGACTAGGCAGATGAATGGTTTAGTATGGACTAGATGGGCCAAGCGGCCTGTTTCTGTGCTGTATGATTCTTCTATATCTCTTCTTCAGACTAACTGCTGATGTCAAGCCCCTGTCCTCAATACCCAACCAGGTCTTCCATCTTCATGACCAAAACAAATTATAATTCAATTCATACTAGCTTGTGCCACTTTCAGGAACCTTAAGTGACAAGCAATTGCATTGCATTTCCAAATTAATTGAAGTATTTTCTTACCTATCTCTGCCAAATTGCTCTTTAAAATCCTTTCTCTCAGATATTGTTTGCCAGCAGAGGGAGAAAAAGGAGGATATGAAAAAATGCTTCAGCAATGGTTTTTGGAATTTAGATTCAAATTCAAATAGGTTTGAACCTATCTTGATATGGCTGTAATTTATGTCATTTACAACATATCATTTTTATTAATCCAGGGCATCTGGTATATCCTAAGCCTCAGTGAACTATCAAATGATGTTAATTCTTGTGTGAGAAATGAAGTTGTTGCAAATTAATAATTGCTTCAGGGATATCCACAGTACAGTAAGAAGAATCTTGCATGAAATATTGACAACTGCATTACCTCCTCCCTTGAAAGAGGTAACATTAATCAAGTTGCTGGGGATGTGATTAAGCCATAGGAGTAACTAACTTCTGAGACTCCAGAATAGGTTGGTTCTTTGAGATGTACAGTATGTAGCAGTGAAGAACACGGAACCAATATGTATTAGGATCTTCTTAAGCAACATCTGGAGAAGTAGATTGTCATTTGAAACCTTTGAGGCCTTTTGTTATGAGACAATGATTTGTAGATGAGAATACAATGGTAACTGAGAATGTGCCAAGGAAGTATACCGATGTACTGCGAAATCAGTTTATTTTATTGTCTGTGAAGTGCTTTGATCACAGTGCTTATGCTATGAGATTATTTAGATTTTGGAGGCAAAGAAATTCATCACAAAAATTCTCAGCAGCTTCCTGAGGTAGTGCCCTGGACTGTTCTGAAATCTGATAGCGGAAGGGAAGAAACTGTTCGTAAAACGTTCAGTGTGTGTCTTCTGGCTCCTGTACCTTCTTCTTGATGGATTGATGCATTGACGGATGCTGCCTTTTTGAGGTTTTCTCAATGATGGGGATACTAAGGCCCATGATGGTTCCAATTTGTGGTTAACTGTTCTAAAATTGTGCAACATGGCCATAAGTGGCCACATCTTTACTTTGTCCCTTTTCTTTGCAGTTTGTACAAGAACAGTATCTGCAGAGATAGATCTGGACAGGCAGAGTACTCAAACAGCTAATGTGGCCGATAGGAAACTGGGAGAAGGATTAATTGGTCTTTCCCTGGTTAGCAAAATGCAATAAGGAGTGTGCCACAGGGATTAGTCATGGGAAATCAACTTTACCAATTTACACGAATAACTTCTAATTTATGCCCAAGGTGTAGCATTTTATGAATTAAAACAAAAATAACCTATAAATGCTAGAAATCAGAAGCAAAACAATGTTCTGGAGAGTAACAAAAACCTATTTAACGTTTTGAAAGAGCAGTAGTCTATTTCTTTTCAGATGATGATGGATCACATTTACAGTTTTCTGCAGGGAGTTCCTGGTGATGATTCTTCAGAAATACACAATCTCTATTTCCTGATTTTAGGTGCTTTTGTTATTTGTCTTGCCACAATAAACACCTTGGTGACAAGAATAGATTTAATTCAACTGGAGGTTGCACATGTGGATTTCAGTCTGAATCAATGTAACAAAACATTATTGATCAGATAATTGAGGAGAACTAGTGGAAAATAAATAGAAATATTTTGAAAAAATAGTAATAGCTTGAAAAAGCTCATTTAGTCAACATTGGTCTGTCAGCAGAAAGTCATTTGTGATTGTTCATTATTTGGAAGTTGTACTTAAATGTGTAAATGAAATGCTAGCCTGTTTTATGCTTGTATAATCATTGATGGACCTATGCAAATGCTCAGCTGCAGTGCTTTTTGAGAGTGCTGTTATCAAATAGATCTGCACTAGCCACTTTTTTGTGATTGATTTCTTGATTGAGAAAGTGTGCAAATTTGAGTTGTTTGGAATGTGAATGTAATAACTAAAAACAATCAGATGGATCTTATGCACAGGTTCAGATGTTTCTATTGGACTAATGTGTAGTTTTTGCTGATGCCCCCCCACAAACCCTCCCCCACCCTGAGTCCAGTGCTGTGTGAGATTACGCCTGCAGATGATTACGCTTCCATGATGCTGCCCACGCTGTTGGCTGCCAGTATTTCACTGAAGGCGGCTCATGGAGTGCAATGGGGCAGTGAGAACTTTTGCAGATGTTCTGTTTCTCAGCCTTGGCTAGTGGTAAATTAAATCTGGTGCAGTTACAGCTGCCCCTTTGAAATCAATGAAAAGAACAGCTGCTAGAAGAAAACTTCAAAGCTTTTATTGATTTAATTCAGTTAGCTTAAATGTCTTTTGCTTGTCCTAATGAAGTAATTTTAAACATTAGTTTTATTTTGTTCTTGAATGTTTACATTTGACTGACATTCAATATCTGCAATGATAGCATTATATGTGGAATATCCATTTGGACAAACCTGTTCTGTGAATGCAACCATCCAGTAATGCTCAGAATGGTTGTGTTGCACAATGCTACGTGGGCTATGTCTGTGAGCTGGAAACTGCCTTCCCAGCAGATTACTCTGCCTGAGATTAAAATGGAAGGATTAATAATGTTTGAGGGTAAATGAATAACAATCTTGGAGTCAAAAAAAACCTGATCTTTGAAAAAACTGCTTTATAAGTTCACTAGTTGGATAGGAAACAAAGAAAATGAACTCATGTTTTGAAGCTGCTGTTGTACAGTTTCAATGCTTTAAATAAAGCATAATAAATTATGAATGAACATAAAATCACAGATATCAATATATAGTATTGGAAAATGGCAAATTCTACCAATTTATAAATTGCGTATTTTTGGTCTCTTTCCAAAGTACCCATAAAGTAGACTTTTGCAATTGTTTTTACAGATTGTGTGCTTTTTCAAGGTCCACCCTTAATTTCTTACCTTTGCTTACTCGTGTTACTCTAATAAGAGTATAGCACTAGTTTCCTCATGCAAGTTGCTGGTACTAAGATGTTCTTCTCAGTTTTAACCTTTGATCCAAAACTGAACTGACTTGTTACATACACCTGTTATGGTGCATTCTCTAGTTACCTTATAAGGTAACCGTAGCCTTCAGCCAGGAGCAGATGTCATCAGGTGGTTCCCAACCTTCACAGTGTTTCGACCCTTAACCACGACACTCTAAAGTTGGTGGGCCGGCAGTGGTGGCCAAGTCACTGTCCATCTGCTCCTGGCTTCCAGCTTCCCTCCTCTTGCCTAATCCAAATCCAACAAGAGGCTCCTTCTGCCTCTTCCCCCATCCTACAAGCTGCTTGTTTTTTGCTCCTTTCGTCCAGGCCCAGAGCTGACAACAACCGCCATGCTGATTTGGCTGGGAAACCTCTGCAGCCGATCTCCACAGGGAACAACCATGCCTGCCGTCCCTTGTCTTTACACTCCTGCACTGAGGAGAGCTAAGGTACCGGTGACCCCTGTTTCCATCCAGGGGGTCAGTGTGAACATGGTGGAGGATTACAAATACCTGGGGATACGAATTGACAATAAACTGGACTGGTCTAAGAACACTGAGGCTGTCTACAAGAAGGGCCAGAGCCGTCTCTATTTCCTGAGGAGACTGAGGTCCTTTAACATCTGCCGGACGATGCTGAGGATGCTCTACGAGTCTGTGGTGGCCAGTGCTATCATGTTTGCTATTGTGTGCTGGGGCAGCAGGCTGAGGGTAGCAGGCACAAACAGAATCAACAGACTCATTCGTAAGGCCAGTGATGTTGTGGGGATGGAACTGGACTCTCTTACGGTGGTGTCTGAAAAGAGGATGCTGTCTAAGTTGCATGCCATCTTGGTCAATGTCTCCCATCCACTACGTAATGTACTGGGTGGGCACAGGAGTACATTCAGCCAGAGACTCATTCTTCCAAGATGCAGCACAGAGCGTCATAGGAAGTCATTCCTGCCTGTGGCCATCAAACTTTACAACTCCTCCTTTGGAGGGTCAGACACCCTGAGCCATAATTTACTGGCATAATTTACATATTACTATTTAACTATTTATTAGTATTTTCTATTACTATTCTATTACTAATTATTATTTATGGTGCAACTGTAACAAAAACCAATTTCCCCCAGGATCAATAAAGTATGACTATGACTATGACTAAGACTAAGGGCTGGTACTTCAAGGCCTTTCTCTCATGGGTCTCCTCCCATCCCTCCTCCCACGGCACAGTCAACTCAACCATAATTATTTGTCTGTCTTCAGTTGACTGCAGTACACTGTCCGGGCGTAGGGTTGTGTGCACCACATCTGGGAACTGCAGCCTCCTTCCCACATTGACCCTCATCTCCCAGGACCTGGCCGTTAGCAGCAGATTGGGCTTTGGTTGTTTGGTTACGAAAAGCTTGGCTCCCTCTTTGATGAAGGTGATGGACTTCCTCAAATCTGTGCCAGCCGTCCTCTTCTTGCATCTCTCTCGCTCTAGTGTGTCAGAAAAAGCCAGAAGCACCTTATCATGGTGCCACCTATACCGTCCTTGAGTTAGAGCTGTTTTACACCCGGACAGTATATGAGCTGGTGTCCCCTTTTCACCACAGAGCTTACAGTTTGGGTGCTCTCTCAACCCCCATATGTACAGATGTAATGGCGAAGGAAGGGTGTCATACATGGATCGCAAGAGAAAGGAAATATGGAAGGGCTCCAGTCTCCATAACTCTGCCCATGAGATCTTGCGCTTGGGCAGATCTCATTTTGTTCAGGCACCCTGGAACCCTTGTTCCACTGCCTTTGACATCTGCTTCTCTTCCTAAAGGATCCGTACTTCTGCTTGTACCATGTCTCGCCTATCCCTTATGCTTGCGTTTCCCCACTGCTGAAAGTGAACTGAGCCAAGGCCTTGCCACCCGACGCAGGGGTTGCGGATGATTTCTCGCAGCTTCAGAGAACACACTGCCTGCTCCACAGCTGCGTTAGCTGCCCACTTGCGCCCAGATCTGGTTGTTACGCCTACCTGCTTTACCAAGACGTCATTGGAATCTCTCAAGCTTAATAAGGCTCTATATTTTGCCACCTTGAATTCCTCCACAACAGATGACAGGGGAAGCTGCATTTGCTCAGATCGAATATAGAGGCCCACTGAAGAGAAGCTTGGGGGAACTCCCAACCATCTCCGCAGGTGCTTGTTGGTTTTCCTCTGGATGCCCTCATGGGAAACTCATAAAGTGTGAAGAGCCAGAGAAGCCTGGGCAGAAGGCCATATTGGTACAGCCAGGTCTTGAATTTACCGGGAAGTCCGGATTTGTTGATCTTCAGCCATTCGTCTGTCTGCTTCACACATTGGTGACATTGGCCCCATCTGTCAGTGACATATTAAACCACTTCCCCAATCATTTTATCGGGTTATCTTCGATGGAAGGGATGACCTCACCCTGAACTTTGAGGCTAAGCTTGCTAGTAACTTTGCCCTTTCTGATCACCATACACCTGGACTTCTTGGCCTGGAAGGACATCCTTGCGCAAGTGTTACATTGTCCAGGGTTTCCAATACCCATCTTGCTTGGACATGTGACACAGTCGTTATTGTGATGTCGTTCATGAACCCTCGTACAGCCGGCTGAACAATACCCGACTCCAGCGTTGGGCCGCGGGTGACATCTTCTGCTGCTGATAATAGGAGGTTCATTCCCATAATAAATAGGGCGGGGGAGATGGTGCACCCTGTTGGAATCCCCTTCTGGAGGTCCTGCCACCTAGTTGTGAAATGGGCTGATGTAAATCTAAGTTTGAATCTTCCTAGGTAGCTGGTGATCATGTCTCGAATGGCCACTGGGATGTAGTAGTGGTCAAGACCTTCTGGGATGAGGTAATGTGGAATAGACCCGTAGGCGTTTGCGAGGTCTAACTAGACAACTGTTAGGTCACCTTTTTTCTGCTTGGCCTCACGGATCAAATGGCTAATCATTGAGGTGTGTTCCAGACACCCCGAAAAGCCTGGAATACTGCCTTTCTGAATGGATGTGTTGATATATCGGTTCTGCGTCATGTAAGAAGTCAGCCTTCTTGCGAGCACAGAAAAGAAAATCTTACATTCCACATCCAGGAGAGAAATTGTCCTAAACTGGGCAATTGTGGAAGAATCCTCTTCCTTTGGAATAAAGCATCCCTCTGCCAATTTCCAACTTGATGGAATAACACCTGTGGCCCAGATCTTTCTCATAACCTTCTACAGCCTCCGAAGAAGTTTTGGGCATTTCTTGTACACCTTATAAGGTATGCCACTTGGGCCTGGGGCAGCTGATGCTTTAGCTTTCCAGATGATGTCCAGGATTTCCTGCCACGTAGGCTCCTTCACATTCAGCTCAGTTGATGGTTTTTCCGGTCTGTGCACAGCCCGATTGGTTCCTATCCCTGACCCCTCCATGGGTCGCTGTGTGTCTCCTGCAAGAACTCCTTTACCTCTGGCTTCGAGCTGGATAGTATACCAGATTTTTGTTGGCTGAGAAGAGTCCTGGTGAAGCTGAATGGGTCTCTCACAAGCTGCGCTCGCTTTTTCTCTTTCTTCCTTCTTTGCTGTCGGCCCTCCGGAGTTTGCACAGCTTTTCCTGCAACATACTGGTTAAGCCCTTAATACCTTCTTTTTCGGCTGGTGAGCTGATTTTAAACCTCTTGTTGAGCGTCTTTAATTCGCCTCTCAAGCAACAAACCTCCCTTTCCCTCCTATTTGGTTGCCGCGGTAACTCGGGCTGGCTTCTCCGCTCCATTGGACCAAATCGTTCCTTAGCTAGATTGTACGCTATGGCTGTGAGTGAGTCAATCTTTCTGTGTACTGGATCTGCTAAGGCAACTTCCAGGATGCCATCTAGATCATCATCGAACTGTATCCAGGCGACATTGTCTGACGATCCAGGCCATTTGATCCTGTCTTTCCTTGACGAATGGATTGGGGTAGCCGAAGAGGAACTCACTTGGTCTATTCTTTGGTGCTGAGGTGACTCAAGTGTGGAGAGATCTTCAGCTCTGTGGGGTGCTTCCTGGATGGAATTCTCCTTCGGCTCACTGGACACTAAGTCCGTGAGCTGCTCTTGAGTCACCATTGATCCACATCTAGACCCGCTCTGATGTATCTTGAGCCCTCTGATGTTTTTGCAGACTTTCCCGCAATGACCCCTTACCATGAAATCCTCTCCGGTCAGTGTTGTTTGCTTTAGCTTCCTCGTAGTCGTGCTTCCTGTCCTGGCTGTTGCCGGTATGACCGTCCTGTTGAGTCTCTCATCCTTCCCCTCTTTCGGGAGACTCTGGGAGTATTGCTCTCCGTGTTCAATCGTAGCTTGAGTGATACCCTCTTGCGAGTGCTGCCCACAAGGTTGCTAGCCTAGTGAGCCCCTGCCAGTCTTTCCTGGAGGTCAGCTGTCTCTCCAGCATCACCAACCTTCCTCGGTTGCCATCCAGTCTTTCCTGGAAGCCACTGTTACAAACCAGAGATTACTTGTTACATACACCTGTTAGGGTGCATTCTCCAGATACCTTTTTAGGTAACCGTAGCCTTCAGCCAGGAGCAGATGTCATCAGGTGGTTCCCAACCTTCACAGAGTGTTTCGACTCTTAACCACTCATTATTTGTCCAAAGAATATGAGAAAGAGTTGATATTTCTTACAGCTTAAGATTTAGCAAAAGCAAAAATACCTTTCTGGGCTTTATGTGCTCCTTACCTCATCTCCATTGATGCTCTAATTACTCGAATTACTGACAAAGAAAATAGTTGAACTGCATTAATTTATTCTACTTTTTTTAAAAAGAGGGAGCAGACAGAAGGCATATGATGAATGATATCAGTAAACTATTCAACTAGTTCTTGGCATAGCACTCCAAACAGTTGCAATGATGGGAAGCCTATTTTAATCAGCCGGGTACCAGCTCCTGTCAGATTTTAACATTGGCACATCATTCACTCAATTCATATACGAAGCTTTAATTCTTGCTCTTTGTTGGTCAACATGTCCAGTACCAATCTACCAACCATTGTTGGTAGAATCTCAGGTGGTGACGAGAGGACGTATAGGAGTGAGGTATGCCAACTAGTGGAATGGTGCCACAGCAACAACCTGGCACTCAACATCAGTAAGACGAAAGAGCTGATTGTGAACTTCAGGAAGGGTAAGACGAAGGAGCACATACCAATCCTCATAGAGGGATCAGAAGTGGAGAGAGTGAGCAGCTTCAAGTTCCTGAGTGTCAAGATCTCTGAGGATCTAACCTGGTCCCAACATATTGGTGTAGTCATAAAGAAGGCAAGACAGTGGCTATTCTTTATTAGGAGTTTGAAGCGATATTTCAACAAATACGCTCAAAGACTTCTATAGTTTTACCGTGAAAAGCATTCTGACAGGCTGCATCACTGTCTGGTATGGAGGGGCTACTGCACAGGACCGAAAGAAGCTGCAGAAGGTTGTAAATCTAGTTAGCTCCATCTTGGGCACTAGCCTACAAAGTATCCAGGACATCTTTAGGGAGCGGTGTCACTGAAAGACAGCGTCCATTATTAAGGACCTCCAGCACCCAGGGCATGCCCTTTTCTCACAGTTACCATCAGGTAGGAGATACAGAAGCCTGAAGGCACACACTCAGCGATTCAGGAACAGTTTCTTCTCCTCTGCCATCCGATTCCTAAATGGACTTTGAAGCTTTAGACACGACCTCACTTTTTTAATATACAGTATTTCTGTTTTTCCACTTTTTTAAATAATCTATTCAATATACGTAATTGATTTACTTGTTTATTTATTATTATGTTTTATTTTATTTATTATTATTTTTTCTCTCTCTCTGCTAGATTATGTATTGCATTGAACTGCTTCTCCTAAGTTAACAAATTTCACGTCTCATGCCAGTGATAATAAACCTGATTCTGATTCTGATTCCATCCTCAGTGGAATTTCCTCCTCATTGCACCTTGTTGATAACAGGAAGTTGACATCAGCTGAAGCCAAAGTAGTAGTTTCACAGTAAAGATCTCCATCCCCCACGGCAATGTTGTGGAAAAAAGTTTTCATAGATCCACTTGAAGAAATCTTTGTCTTCTTGAAAATGCTGGAGGAACTCAGCAGGTCAGGCTGCATCCATGGAAATGAACAAACAGTTGAGTTTTTAGGCCATCACTGTGGAAGACACCAGCAGTATGGTGGAAGTTCCAGGTGTCAGGGCTCATGAAGTGTGTGAAGTTCCCATAACTAGAGAGAAGGTTCTTGGGAAACTGAAAGGTCTAAGGGTAGATACATCACCTGGACAAGATAGTGTACACACCAGGGTTCTGAAACAGGTAGCTGAAGTGATTGTGGAGGCATTAGCAATGATCTTTAAAGAATCACTAGATTCTGGGATGGTTCCTGAAGACTGGAAAATTGCAAATGTCACTCCACTTTTCAAGAAGGGAGAGAGGCAGAAGAAAGGAAGCTATAGGTCAGTTAGTCTGACCTCAGTGATTGGGAGGATATTGGAGTTGATTATTAAGGATGTGGTTTTGGGGTACTTGGAGGCACCTGATAAAATAGGTCATAGTCAGCATGGTTTCCTCAAGGGAAAATCCTGCATGACAAATCTGTTGGAATTCTTTGAAGAAATAGCAAGCAGGATAGACAAAGGAGAATCAGTTGATGTTGTGTACTTGGATTTTGTGAAGATCTTTGACAAGGTACCACACATGAGGCTGCTTAACCATCTACAAGCCCATGGTATTACAGGAAAGATCCTAGCATAGATAAAGTAGTGACGGATTGGCAGGAGATAAAGAGTGAAAATAAAGGGAGCCTTTTCTGGTTTGCTGCTGGTGACCAGTGGTGTTCCACAGGGGGTCTGTGTCATGACTAATTCTTTTTACGTTATATTTTAATGATTTGTATGATGGAATTGATGGCTTTGTAGCATGTTTTCAGATGATACAAAGATAGGTGGAAGGCAGGTAGGTTTGAGGAAGTAGAGAGACCTCAGAAGGACTTAGACAGGTTAGGAGAATGGGCAAAGAAATGGTAGATGGGATAAAGTGTCAGGAAGTATATGGTCATGCACTTTGGTTGAAGAAATGAGAGAGTTGACCATTGTATAAATAGAGAGAAAATACTAAAATCTGAAGTGCAAAGGGATTTAGGAGTCCCTTGTGCAGAATTTCCTAGAGGATAATTTGCAGGTTGAGTCTGAGATAAGGAAAGCAAATGCATTGTTAGCATTCATTTCAAGGTGACTAGAATATAAAAGCAAGGATATAATGTTGAGATTTTATTAGCACTGGTGAGGCCTCAATTGGAGTATTGTGAACAGGTTTGGGCCACTTTTCTTAAAAAGGATGTGCTGAAACTAGAGAGGGTTCAAAGGATGTTCACAAAAATGATTCCAGGTTTGAATGGCTTGTCACATGAAGAGTATTTGATAGCTCTGGGCCTGCACTGACTGGGATTCAGAAGAATGAGGGGTGACATCATTAAAACCTATCGAATGGTGCAAGGCCTTTATAGAGTAGATATGGAGAGGATGTTTCCTATGGTAGGAGAGTCTAAGACTAGAGGACACAGCCTCAGAATAGAGGCGTGTCATTTTAGAATGGAGACCGAGGAGGAATTGTTCAGTCAGAGAGTAGTGAAGCTATGGAATTTGTTGCCGCAGTCAGCTGTGGAGTCTGCCTTTATGCTTATTTAAGGCAGAGGTTGATAGATTCTTGATTGGTCAAGGCATGAAGGGATACAGGGAGAAGGCAGGAGCTTGGGGCTGAGAGGAAAACTCGATCAGCCATGATGAAATGGCAGAGCAAACTTGATGGGCCAAATGGTGTAATTCTGCTCCTATATCTTACGGTCTTATGGCCTGCTGAGTTCCTACAGCATTTGGTGTGTGTTGCTTTGTACTTCTTGTATTTTTGTCTTCATCATTGTGCTAGACTAAACACAATCCTTACACACACACACACACACATTCATTCTCACACAAACGTTGCCATGTCATTCTGCTGTCATTGTGGTGAGCCTATGCACTTCAGTGACTTCCCTGGTATCTCATAATTAACCCATTATTTTCCCCCTGCAATCTCACTTACATGCAGAGTCAGGCACTAATCCTTAGTTTAATTTCATTCTTAATAGTACTTAACTGTATGTGTGCAATTGTATTGAGAGTTTTGCTGTTTCACACTATCTTCTCCTGGGTTCTTAACTGAGCTGATATGCTCAGGTTGGCTTTGTGGTCCCTTTCCCACCAAACACAGTGGAATATTCCATTTCTTTGGTAATGAGGATATGTAAATGTGTATATGTTGATTGTATTCTGTAGTTAAGGTAGATACTTCAGTTTATTTTGTAATCGGATTGTAACTACATCATGGGGTACATCATATTCTAATTCATGTGTAGTCTTAAGTTAACTTTTTTGTTAATTAAAGGTGGTATGTCCTTGTGCCTAATAAAAGGAGCCTAATGAAAGAAAATGAGTGAATTTTTCACTAATTTCTGTAAGTTTGATTTTTGATGCACTGAAATAAACAAAGGTTCAAAGGTCCATTTTGTTATTGAAGTATGTATGCAGAATACAACTCTGCGATTTGTCTTCTCCAGATAGCCATAAAATACAGAAAACCATAGAAGCAGTTGAAAGAAAGACATCAATCCCCTCCAGCACAAAAAGAAAAAGAAATAAAAACTCACAAACCGCAACACCCCCCAACTCCTCCCTTGCACAAAAAATAACAGTTTACCCAAACCCCTAGGCTGACAATCAGCAACAAGAGAAAATAGGCAAAGACACAAACAAAAAACATAGGACTGAAAGAAGCCAATATGAATTACATTCCAATCCTTAAATCTCAGAATGTCAATAACATCACCGAGAGAATTAGGATCCTGTAGTCCCTCTGAGGGAGGTAACTCAAACCAGTGGCCTCTGAGAGTAGCAACACAAACCAGTCAAGGTCCTACACTGGAGGGTGAAGTAACTCCAGCCAGTTTTTTTCTATGGTCATAACCCATGTTGTTAAAATCATGCTTTGGTTCTCTGGCCTGTTGTCTGGTTTTACTCCATGCATAGTTTTAACCTTTTGTTAAACATTCCGCATGGGAGTTGTAGCAAACAAATGAATATTACAAGGGCAAGTTAGTTACCTGTAAGCTTTTACTTTCATTCTATTCCCAAAAAGTCAAATCAGCTAAATTAATTATTTGCATTATAAGAATTTCTAGTACTGATATTTATAAGAAATTTGCTTAAAATATGAATGCATCATTGTGAACTTGCAAAAGAATTGTTATAGATATACTCTCTGTAATTAATAATGTTGCCAATTTTGTTAGTAAGTAAGGAATGGTTAAAGTAAGAAATAAGGAAAACATATTATTTATGGGTTGTTTTTAATTTGTTCTCCATTCTACTCTTTAAAGCTCATATGGTGGCTTTAAAAAGTATTCACCATGGTAGTTTTTGTGTTTTATTGTTTTACAACATTTATACGCAGCAGATTTAATTTGGCTTTTTTTAAATACTGATCAACAGAAAAAGACCCTTTTGTGTCAAAATGACAACAGATCTCTACAATGTGATCTAACATAATTAAAAATATAAAAAACAAAATAATTGATTGCATAAGTATTCACTCCTTTAATGTGACACACCAATCATCACTGGTGCAGCAAATTGGTTTCAGAAGTCACATAATTAGTTAAATGGAAATCACTTGTATGCAGTCAAGGTGTTTCAATTGATTATAATAAAATACACTCATATCTGGAAGGTCTAACTGCTGGTGAGTCAGTATCCTGGCAAAAACTACACCATGAAAGCAAAAGAACATTCTAAGCAACTCTCCAAAGTAGGTTATTGAAAAGCATAAGTCAGCAGATGGAGACAAGAAAATGTCCAAGTCACTGAAGATCCCTTGGAATACAGTTAAGTTAATCATAAGCAAAGTTGAAAGAATATGGTATAGTTATAAATCTGCCAAAAACTGAGTGACTGTGCAAGAATGGGACTAGTGAGGGAGGTCACCAGGAGACCTATGGAAACTCTGAAGGAGTTACAACTTTCAGTAGCTAAGATGGGAAAGACTGCGCATACAACAACCGTTGCCTGGCTGCTTCAATAGTGGTAGCTTTATGGGAGAGCAGCAAAGAGAAAGAAACTGTTGAAAGAAAACTCACATGAAATCTTGGCTACAGTATGCCAGATGGCATGTGGGAGACTCTGACATTGGGTGGAAGAAGTTCTATAGTCTGATTAAACCAAAATTGAGCTTTTTGGCCATCAGGCTAAGTGCTATCTTTGGTATAAGTCAAACACCACACAACATCAAAAACACACCATCCCTACCATGAAGCATGGTGGTGGCTGCATCATGCTGTGGGGATGCTTCACTGCAGTAGGCCCTGGAAGGCTTGTGAAGGTAGAGGGTAAAATGAATACAGCAAAATACAGGGAAATCCTGATGGAAAACTTGATGTGATCCAAGAGCACTGCCACTTGGGACAAGACTTGTTTCCCATCAGGACAATGACCCAAGCATAAAGCCAAAGCAACACAGGAATGGCTGAAATGCAACAAAGTTAATGTTTGGAGTGGCTACGACAGAGTCCAGACCTCAATGCAATTGAGAATTTGTGGCAGGACTTGAAAAGAGCTGTTCACGCATGATCACCATGCAATCCGACAGAGCTTGAGCAGTTTTATAAAGAAAAATGGGGAGAAATTGCACTGTCCAGATGTGCAAAAATAATAGAGACCTATCCACACAGACTCAAGGCTGCAATTGCTGCCAAAGGTATATCTACTAAATACTGAATTGAAGGGGGTGAGTAATTATACAATCCAATATTTTGTGTATAATAATTGTAATAAATGTAGACCAGTTGGTAGAAGTCTGTTTTCACTTTGACACAAGAGTCTTTTCTGTTGATCAGTGTCAAAAATCTAAGTTCACCGTGATTCAATATCGTAAAACATGAAAGCTTGTGGGGGGGGGTGAATACTTTTTATGGGCACTGTATCTTTAAGGACACAAGTTTGTTCAATACCTGAGGAACGTGAACCTTTGGTTACTAATTTTGTACTACAGTACTTGAAATAACTACCATGACTCATCTTAATTTGTGCTTTCCATAACATTGCCATAGGGGATGAAGAGCGTTACTGTGCAACTAATATCTTGGCTTCATCTGATGCCAATTTTCTGTCTTGCCACGAGGTACAGTGAGGAAGAGATTCCACTGAGAGAGAGAGATTGGTAGTGGACATGTTGACCAACATATAACAACAATTAAAGCTTCAGACATAGCTTGTACAAATGATGTTAAAATCAGTCTTGTGTTGGTAACAAGCTGATTTAAAATGGGCTTCATATCATTTCAAACGTCTGCAGCGCGGTGCTCAGGACCAGCTGAATACTGGAACAGTCTTCCAGTAGAAGTGGTAGAGGCAGGTTTGATTTTGTCATTTAAAAAAAAAAATAAAAAAAATTGGATAGGTATATGGACAGGAAAGGAATGGAGGGTTATGGGCTGAGTGCAGGTAAATGGGACTAGGTGAGAGTAAGTGTTCGGCACGGACGAGAAGAGCTGAGATGGCCTGGTTCCGTGCTGTAATTGTTATATGTTTATATACTTTACTAATATCATTTATTATGTTTTTCGTTCTGCTCATTCCTTTTTAAAATAATAGAATAAATCAATTCAGTTCAACCGTTTTCTCTGTCAGATTTGGCACAAGCAATCTGGCAGCTATGCTGATATATGGAATTGTAAATTCCTAAATCAAAGTCTTGCAGCCTGTAAAGAAAAAGTATAAATTTAACTCTAAACTCTAAATGTCAGGGGCTTGTTTTCATTGTTTTAAGTACAATTTGTAATAATTTACATCCTATGCATCTGATCTGCTTGTTCTGAAAGTAGCCGAGATTTCTTAAAGGAAATGTTAATACATTGATTCATGAATAATTTTGGGTAGGTCTTGGGAGAAGCATTTGAAATTCTATTATTCTCTGAATGTGGAGATAGGAGAAGACAACTTTAAATTAATACTATATTTTCAGTGTAAAAATAGCATTAATATCAATACTGTAAAATCAGTTGTACAGCACTGTTAGATTCTGATGCTTAATACAAGGTTCTTTCAGAATTCAGGAATGAGGCACGAAACTTGCTGCTTCATGGTCGTTTTATTAAGAGTTGATAGAGCAAAGGAAGGTTGAATAGATGGTAATAGAGATCTACTAAACAAAGAGAGAGACGAAGGAGCGAAGACAGTGCCTAGCAGATAACTACAAACGTATATTTTAAACCCACAGATAAGGAAAAATTTCATTCAAATTTACACAAGAGGTAACCAATTAGAAAGTCATTATCCAAACAATGCATTACAAAGAAGCTTCCGGAGATTTCCAGAATTATACTTAGTATAATGAATAGAGGCATATTAAAATTCAATGTTTAAAGTAAATTTATTACCAAAGTATGCTTGCAGGTGTTTATATACAACACTGAGATTCATTTTCTTATGGACATTCTCAATAAATCTGTAATAGAATAATAACCATAATAAGATTAATTAATGACCACACCAACTTGCATGTGCAACCAATGTGATAAAGACAACAAATTGAACAAATACAAAAATAAAGTGATAATAAATAAGTAAGTATCGAGAACCTGAGATAAAGAGCAACTTCCATGTGAGTCCATTTGGAAAACAGTTCAGTGAATGGGTAGGTGAAGTAGAGTGAAGGTATCCCCTCTGGTTCAAGATTTTGATTTTTGAGGAGTCTCAGAACCTGCTGGTGTGAATCCTGAGGCTCCTGTACCTTCCTCCTGATGGCAGCCGTGAGAAAAAAGCATGTCCTGTGTGCTGGTGGTCCCTGATGATGAATGCTGCTCTTCTGTGACAATGTTTCGTGTAGATGTGCTCAGCGGTGGGGAGGGTTTTACACATAATGGAACGGGCCATCCACTTCTTTGTGTGGTATTTTCTGTTCAAGGGCATTGGTGTTTTCATAGCAGGCTGTGATGCAGCCAGTCAATATACTCTCCACTAAACACCTATAGAAGTTTGTCAAAGTTTTATATCATACTAAATCTTCGCAAACTCTTGGGGAAGCAGAAGGGCTGACATGCTTTCTTCATAATTGAACTTGTGTGCTGGGTCCAGGACAGGTCTTCCATAATAATGAGGAATTTAAAATTCTTGACCCTGTCTACCTTTGATCCTCCGATGAGAGCTGCCTCATGGACTTCTGGTTTCCTTTGCCGAAGTCAATAATCAGCTCCTTGGTCTCTCTGACACTGAGTGAGAAGTTGTTGTTATGGCACCATTCAGTCAGATTTTCAGTCTCCCTCTTATATGCTGATTTCGTCACCACCTTTGATTCAGTGTACAGCAGCCGTGTTGCCGGTAAGCTTGAATAGGGCTTTGGAACTGTGCTTAGCCACACAGTCGTAAATGTAAAGTGAGTAGGGCAGGGGACTAAACATACAGCCTTGTTGTGTACCTGTACTGATGGAGATAGTGAAGGAGATGTTGTTGCCAATCTGAGCTGACCAGGGTCTGCAAGTACAAAAATCAAGAATCTGATGGCACAAGTGGTATTGATGCCAATGTCTTGATGATTATTGATTAATTTTGTGGGGATGATGGTATTGAATGCTGAGTTGTAGTTGGTAAAGAACATCCTGCTGTATGTATCTTTGCAGTCCAGATGTTCCAGGGTTAAGTGAAAAGCCAATTAGATGACAACTGCTGTGGACCTGTTGCTCTGATAGGCAAATTAGAGCTGATCCAAGTCACTTCTCAGGCAGGAGTTGATGTGTTTCATTACCAACCTCTGAAAACACTTCATCACTTTGGATGCAAGTGCTATTGTTTGATAGTGATTGAGGTATGTTACCACTTTCTTCATGGGCACTGGTATAATTGAAGTCTGTTTGTAGCAGGTGGGTACTTCAGACTACCAAAGCAAGAGGTTAAGATCTCAATGAACACTCCAGCTTGTTGATCAGCACGGGTTTTTTGCACTTGGCCAGGTACCCCATATTGGCCAGATACCTCTCATGGATTAACCTTCATGAAGGCCTCAGACAGAAATCGCAGTATCATCGGGGAATTTTGTGATGGTTTCTCCATGCTTTGAAAGTCAAAGCGAAACACTATGTCACTTGGTTTAGCTTTATAAGAGGTGATAGTGTTGAAACCCTACCACAACTGCTGAGCATCCTTTGTTGTTTCAAGTTTATTCTGGAACAGCCATTTTGCCCATGGATGGCTTTCTGGAGATTGTACCTGGACCTCTTGTAACTTTCTTGGTCACTAGATTTGAATGCCTCTGATCCAGCCCTCAGCATATTGTGGATCTCATGGTTCATCCAGGGTTCTGAATGACTTTGTTGGGACACACTCATCCATGACTGTTTTAATAAAGTCCATGACAGCTATGGTGTGGTCATTCAGATCCCCAGATGAGTCCTTGAACCCAGCCAAGTCCACAAAGCAATCCCATAACCACTCCTCTGCCTCCTGCAACCACCTCTTTGTTGTCCTGATCTCTGGAGCTCTCTCTTTAGCCTCTACTTGTATGCATATAGAAGGACAGCAAAGTGATCTGATTTACTGATATGCAGTCAAAGTATGGAATAGTAGGTGTTCCTTATTTTGCATAAGATACAAGTAGGTAATTAATTATCAAACTCAAAGAAAATAACAATTGAGCAGTCTAATCAAAGAATTAAACAGTTGGATCCAACATCACAGAAACAGGCCTAGCTTACCTGTAATAATCAAGGTGCCCTCCTGAGCTAGTGCCATAAGTCTGCATTTCTTCCATAATCCCTGTACTTTCCCATTATGAATCAGTTTAAATGTACTTAGTATTGTTGTTATTCCTTTTTGCATCTTGTTGCACATCAGGCAGCATTTTTGCCATTTTATTAGCATTTATCTACAAATGTTTGTACATTTTTAACGAGGCCAGGCCAAGTTGCCAGCTTAGTGCACAATCCGGCACAGGTGGAGAGTGTGCAGGGAGCCAGCCGGATTTGAACTCGGCCCCATTCGTCTTGAAGTCAGGTACTGATGCCACGACACCACCAACCATCAATTCACATTGTGTGACAACTGAATATTATAGGTGTTGTCTCACTGTCATCTTTTACAACCGTAACATGCCATTTCAACTCTCGTACTCAGTTCTCCTTTCAATGAAGTCAAGCATGCTATGTGCATTTTTCACCATTATGTCTACCTCTGATGCCATTTTCAAAGTACTGCAGTGTACCCTTGTACCCCCTAGGTCTTGAATGCAAGATTCAAGATTGTCTAATGTCATTTCAAATACACAAGTGTAAAGGAGAATGAAATAATTGCTACTCGAGATCCGGTGCAGTATCAATTAAAAAAAAATAGGATAAAGAACACAAAAATAATCACAAAATGTAAATACACTAAATAGCTTATACATAGTTTAATTGTAAAAATCATAAATGACGCTTGGTACATCGGTGTCTGTATGTAAGGTGCCTGACAGGAAATGATGCAATACTTATTAATAGGTGGAGGTATTGATCAACCTTGCTCCTTAGGAAAAGTAACTGTTTTTGAGACTGGTGGTCCTAGTGTGGATCAGCATAGCCTCTTTCCTGATGTTAGTCGGACAAATAGTCCATGAGCAGGGTGGGTGGAATCCTTCAGGATGTTACTGGCCCTTTTGGGGGGGGGGGGGGGCACCTTTCTCTATACTTGTCCTTGCAACACTGGAGTCATCTATATAGCACAACAAACCAGGATGGCTGAGATAATGTGAATGTTCATAAAACTAAAGTAAAACAAATCCATGTTGTTGCTGTATGGTTAACATTAACTGGGTCCTTTCAGAAATTATGGAAGAGGTGTGGTGACTTTAGTGACTTGACAGGTTGCTAAAGCTAGTGATACAGTTGACTGAAGCACTCTTGCAGGACCAGTTTATTTCCTTGTCTGTCTACCTATGCTCACAATTGGCCAATAACTGAATTATTAGTGGTTGTGTAGGAATTCAGTGGAGGTATTAGTAAATAACAAATAACAGGAATTTTTATTCTGTGGTTAAAGTTGAAAGAATACCAATACCTTGACATAAAAACTGACATTATGATACACTTCACTTTCCCTCTACCTTTTGAAGTGACAGGCTATACCTTGAAAATATTCATAGCCATCTAGGGATCCATCCACTGATGATGCAGTGAGGCATGACTTCTGGTGACAAACCAGGTCAGCTACAATTGCTTTCTGGCAGAGAATTCGTCCTTTTCTGATAAAGCCTGACTAGTCATTAAGCAGAAAATGAGCTTTCCCCTCAATAGCAGTAGGTTTTACCCCTTTGACTTCACAACTGTTCTCCTCTCCTTTCTGATAACCCCATGCCAGCTTTTTGAAACAATTTTACCATGCTAGGAAGCCACACTTTTGACTTGCATTTCTAGTGATCAGACACCATTTCAATAATTTAAATGCAGTTACACTTGAAATCAAATCACAAGAGAAAATGTTGACTGTACTTTTTTATCCATAGATGCTGCCTGGCCTGCTGAGTTGCTCCAGCATTTTTTGTGTGTTACACTTAAAGTCAAGTTCAATTTAATGGTGTTTAAGGTGAAGAACCAGTTTCAATCAATTTAAATATTTGCATTGCGTTTACATATGGTGTGGGAAGTTACACACTTAAAAGATCATTGCATCTACTACTCCTCTGTTGTTGAAAGCAGCTAAACTTGTGTTGACATGGAATGCATGTGTAAGCAAACAAGTCTTCTAGACACACACCTCCAATGGGTTATGTCCTTTCTATGGAGTCAAAATTGAGTTTCTATAGTCTGCATGTACCCTTGGAGCATAAATGTTCCAATGCGACCTCCTTTTGTCTTTTGCAATTCAATGGGCATAGGCTCAACCTAGTTAACCGTTTCTCACGAGTCAATAGTGTCTTCTCAGGGACAGTAATTGAACTACCTGTTGTGTGTTGAAGCGAGGTTTTTGTTTAAGCTGTTTAATGTCATTTCCAGTAACAAGTGTGAAGGAGAACGAAATAATTGTTACTCCAGAGCCGATGTAGAATAAAAAAAAACTGTAAGATCATAATAAAAACACTGAATTTATTAGATAGTGTATATACATTGATTGTATGTGCACAAAGTGATGCTAGGCACAGGAGTGTCTGTACTTGAGGTGACTCTGACAAGAAATAATAACCTAGTGGTGGTGGGGAAGCTGGAGAGGTGGGTTAGTGAGTGAAGATGTTGATTAGCCTTAGTATGGGGGAATATAACTGTTTTTGTCTGGTGGTCCTGGTGTGGATGCTACGTAGACTCCTCCCTGAAATAGTCCATGAGCAAAGAGGGTGGGATCCCTGACATAAAGAATTGTGTGTAGTTCTACCATAGTACTGAGAACAACAGAGTTGTCCAGATGATCCCGGAGGCCTGCTCTAACATTTGGTACAATCTTGACAGTTAAACCAAATTCAGTACCCTTTTTGAAATTCGGCACCTAATCCCCAAGAACAAATCTAAATCCTTCCTGAATAAATTTAATACAATTCAAATTAGTTTACTATTATCACATATATCAAGGCAGGGGAAAACTTTGGATGCTATTCATACAGATCAATTTATTACACATTGTGTTGAGATAGTGCAAGGTAAAACAATAACAGAATACGGTGTAACAGCTCCAGAGAAAGTGAAGTGCAACGTTCAAAATAAATTTATTACCAAAGTACCTATATATCCCTATATACCACCCTAAGATTATTTCGGTGGTTATTTCTTCAGCAGTTTGATCGAGGCACGACTGCTCGAGGGCATGGATGTTGGTCAGTTTGAACAGCGAAGAGTTTAAAAGAAGACAGCTTTATAGAGCGGGCAACAGAGTAGAGGGAGACAGTAGGAAGGCTTTGGTTCAACGGGGCTCAGACAATAATGGATCGAGGCGAGGTAGTTGCCTGTGTAGAATACAGATAGGAAGTATGTGTGTGAGGCTGGTGTTCTGTGCTCGGTGTCAGATATGGGAAGTCCTGGAGACTCCCAGCCTCCTGGATGGCCACATCTGCGCCATGTGTGTTGAGCTGCAGTTCGTTAGGGACTGCGTTAGGGAACTGGAGATGCAGCTCGATGACCTTTGTCTGGTCAGGGAAAGTGAGGAGGTGATAGAGAGGAGCTATAGGCGGGTAGTCACACTGGGGCCTCGGGAGACAGGTAAGTCGGTAACAGTCAGGAGAAGAAAGGGCAGGAGTCAGATGCTAGAGAGTACCCCTGTGGCTGTCCCTCTTAACAATAAGTACTCCTGCTTGAGTGCTGTTGGAGGGGACAGCCTACCTGGGGGAAGCAACAGTGGTCGCGCCTCTGGCACAGAGTCTGGCCCTGTGGTTCAGAAGGGTAAGGAAAGGAAGAGGGCAGCAATAATAGGAGACTCTGTAGTTAGGGGGTCAGACAGGTGGATGCAGGAAAGAAACATGTATGGTAGTTTGCCTCCCAGGTGCCAGGGTCTGGGATGTTTCTGTTCGCATCCATGATATCCTGAAGTGGGAAGGAGAACAACCAGAGGTTGTGGTACATAGTGGTACCAACGGCATAGGCAGGAAAAGGGAGGAAGTCCTGAAAACAGACTACAGGGAGTTAGGAAGGAAGTTGAGAAGCAGAACCACAAAGGTAGTAATCTCACTGCATGTGACAGTGAGTATAGGAATAGAATGAGGTGGAGAGTAAATGTGTGGCTGAGGGATTGGAGCAGGGATTCAGATTTCTGGATCATTGAGACCTCTTTTGGGGCAGGTGTGACTTGTACAAAAAGGACAGGTTGCACTTGAATCCCAGGGGGACTAATATCCTAGCGGGGAGGTTTGCTAAGGGGAGAGTTTAAACTAGAGTTGCTGTGGGTTGAGAACCGAACTGAAGAGGTGGTTGGCTCAAAAATAGAGAATATTTGGAGACAGTGCGAGAGGGAGGATAGGCAGGTGATAGAGAAGGGATGTGCTCAGACCGATGGTTTAAGATGTGTCTATTTTAATTGAAGGAGTATTATGAACAAAGTGGATGAGCTTAGAGCGTGGATCAGTACTTTGAGCTGTGATGTTGTGGCCATCACAGAGACTTGGATGGCTCAGGGGTAGAAATGGTTACTTCGAATGCCAGGCTTTAGATGCTTCAGAAAGGACATGGAGGCAAAAGGTGGGGGCATGGCACTGTTGATCAGAGATACTGTCATAGCTGCAGAAAAGGAGGAAGTTATGGAAAGATTGTCTACGGAGTCTTTGTGGGTGGAAGTTAGGAACAGGAAGGGTTTTTTTTTAATAGACCACCCAACAGTAACGGGGTCACCGAGGAGCAGACAGGGAGACAGATTCTGGTAAGGTGTAATAATAACAGGGTTGTCGCTGTGGGAGATTTTAATTTCCAAAATATTGATTGGCATCTCCCTAGAATGAGGGGTTTAGATGGAGTGGCATTTGTTAGATGTGTTCAGGAAGGTTCCTCGTGTACATAAGTCTATAAGAGGAGAGGCTGTACTTGATCTGCTGTTGGGAAATGAACCTGGTCAGGTGTCAGGTCTCAGTGGGAAAGCATTTTGGAGAAGGTGATCACAATTCTATCTCCTTTACCATAGCATTGGAGAGGGATAGGAACAGATAAGTTAGGGAAATGTTTAATTAGAGTAAGGGGAAATATGAGGCTATCAGACAGGAACTTGGAAGCATAAATTGGGAACAGATGTTCTCAGGGAAATATTTGGAAGAAATGTAGCAAACGTTCAGGGGATATTTGCATGGAGTTCTGCATAGGTATGTTCTAATGAGACAGGGAAAGGAGGGTACAGTACAGGAACCATGGTGTACAAAGGCTGTTGTAAGTCTAGTCAAGAAGAAAAGAAAAGGTTACGAAAGGTTCAAAAAACTAGGTAATGATAGAGATCTAGAAGATTATAAGGCTAGCAGGAAGGAGCTTAAGAATGAAAGTAGGAGAGCCAAAAGAGGCCACGAGAAGGCCTTGGCGGACAGGATTAAGGAAAGCCCCCAAAGTGTTCTACAAGTATGTGAAGAGCAAGAGGATAAGACGTAGGAGAATAGGACCAATCAAGTGTGACAGTGGAAAATTGTGTATGGAACCGGAAGAGGTAGTGGAGGTACTTAATGAATACTTTGCTTCAGTGTTCACTATGGAAAAGGACCTTTTAGTGACTTGCAGTGGACTGAAAATCTTGAGCATGTAGACATTGAGAAAGAGGATGTGCTGGAGCTTTTGAAAAGTATCAAGCTGGATAAGTTGCCGGGACTGGATGAGATGTACCCAAGCTAATGTGGGAGGTGAGAGAGCAGATTGCTGATCCTCTGGCATTGATCTTTGCATCATCAATGGGGACGGGAGAGGTTCCGGAGGATTGGAGGGTTGCAGATGTTGTTCCTTTATTCAAGAAAGGGAGTAGAGATAGCTCAGGAAATTATAGACCAGTGAGTCTTATTTCAGTGGTTGGTAAGTTGATGGAGAAAATCCTGAGAGGCAGGATTTATGAATGTTTGGAGAAGCATAATATGATTAGGAATAGTCAGCATGGCTTTGTCAAAGGCAGGTCATGCCTTATGAGCCTGATTGAATTTTTTTTGAAGATGTGATGAAACACATTGATGAAGATAGAGCAGCAGATGTAGTGTATATGGATTTCAGCAAGGCATTTGATAAGGTACCCCATCAGTGTTTATTGAGAAAGTAAGGAGACATGGGATCCAAGGTAACATTGCTTTGTGGATCCAGAACTGGCTTGCCCACAGAAGGCAAAGGGTAGTTGTAGATGGGTCATATTCTGCATGGAGACCCCAGCCTCAGGGGTCTGTTCTGGGACCCCTACTCTTCGCAATTTTTATAAATGACCTGGATGAGGAAGTGGGTTAGTAAATTTGCTGATGACACAAAGGTTGCGGGTGTTATGGATCATGTGGGGGGAGTGCTGTCAGAGGTTACCGCGGGACATTGATAAGATGCAAAACTGGGCTGAGAAGTGGCAGATGGAGTTCAACCCAGGTAAGTGTGAAGTGGTTCATTTTGGTAGGTCAAATATGATGGCAAAATGTAGTATTAATGGTAAGACTCTTGGCAGTGTGGAGGATCAGAGGGATCTTGGGTTCCGAGTCCATAGGAAACTCAAAGCTGCTGCGGAGGTTGATTGTGTGGTTAAGAAGGAATACGGTGCATTAGCCTTCATCAATTATGGGATTGAGTTTAGGAGCCGAGAGGTAATATTGCAGCTGTAAAAGGAGCCTGGTCAGACCCCACGTGGAGTACTGTGCTCAATTCTCATCGCCTCGCTACAGGATGTGGAAACCATAGAAAGGGTGCAGAGGAGATTTACAAGGATGTTGCCTGGATTGGGGAGCATGCCTTATGAGAATAGGTTGAGTGAACTCGGCCTTTTCTCCTTGGAGCGACGGAGGATGAGAGGTGACCTGATGGAGGTGTATAAGATTATGAGAGGCATTGATTGTGTGGATCGTCAGAGGCTTTTTCCCAGGGCTGAAATTGCTGGTATGAGAGGACACAGTTTTAAGGTGCTTGGAAGTAGGTACAGAGGAGATCTCAGGGGTAAGTTTTTTTTATGTAGAGAGTGGTGAGTGCGTGGAATGGGCTACCAGTGATGGTAGTGGAGACAGACGCAATAGGGTCTTTTAAGAGACTTCTGGATATGTACATGGAGCATAGAAAAATAGAGGGCTATTGATAACCCTAGGTAATTTCTAAGGTAAGGGCATGTTTGGCACAGCTTTGTGGGCCGATGGGCCTGTATTGTGCTGTAGATTTTCTATGTTTTTTCTGAGAGTCATTTTCTTGCAGGCGTTCACAATAGAACAAAGCGATACAATAGAATAAATGAAGAACTATACATGGAGGCTGACAGCCAATCTATAAAAGAAGGCAAACTGTGCAAGTTGCAAACAAACAAATAAATGAAATAAATAGAGATAAACAGATAATACTGAGAACATGAGTTGTCGAGTCCTTGTAAGGGAGTCCATATATTGTGGAATCACTTCAGAGTTGAACTAATACACGCTGGTTCAAGGGCCTGAATTTAACCAAGGAATTTAAAGTTACTGGCCACCTCAGATCCTGTAATGAGAATTGACTCATGGATCTCTGCTTTCTTCCTCCAATGGTCAATAATAAACTCTTCGGTTATGCTGATGTTGAGTGAGAGGCTGTTGTGGCATCATTCAACCAGATTTTCAGTCGTCCTCCTCTATGCCAATTGGCACCATCTTTCATTTGACAAATGATAGTGGTGTCATCAGCAAACTTAAATTTGACATTGGAGGTATACTTAGCCTCACAATCTGAAGTATAAAGCGAATAGAGTAGGGGGCTAAATGCACAGCCTTGTGGTGCACTGTGCTGATAGTGATTGTGGGGGGAAATATTGTTGCCAGTCCATACTGACTAGGGTCCGCAAGGAAGGATATCAAGGCCCAGGTCTTGGAGCTGTGTGGTTATTTCAAGGGGATGATGGTGTTGAACGCTGAACTGTAGATAATGAAGAATATCCTGATGTATGCACCTTTATAGTCCAAATATTCCAGAGCTGAGAGAAGAGCCAATGAAATGCATCTACTTTCTATGTGTTGAGGTGGTAGGTAAATTGGAGTGGATCCCATTCACTCCTCAGGCAAGAGTTTCTATACTTCACGACAAATCTCTGAAAGCACTTCATCACAGTGGATGCAAGTGCCACTGGATGACTGTCATTGAGGCAGGTTACTATGTTATTTTTGGGCACCAGTATGTTTGAAATCTGCTTGAAGCAGGTGGGTACCCCAGGCAGATGAAATGAGATATTGAATATGTCAGTAAACACTCCGGATCTTCAGTACTTGGCCAGATCCACCACTAAGGTCAGATGCTTTGAGTGGGTTCACCCTCTTGAAGGATGCTATCACGTTGTTCTCAGAGACTACAATCTCTGGGTCATTTAGTTCAAAGTAAATTTTATTATCAGAGTATATGCATGTTACTTGCAATTTTTTTTCCTCTCTTGGGGGGTGCAGTGCTGTGGGATTCATAAGGTTCCTCCATGTTCTGTTGGTCAAAGTGAGCATAAAAGGCATTGAGCTCATCTCGCAGTGAAAACTGTCACATATAGAACATAAAACTGATAACCAAAAAGTGAAAATTATCAAGATAAATTGTGAGGTCAAGAGATCATATTGTATTAAGATGCATTCAATAGCCTTACAACAGCAGAATGAAAGCTATCCTTGAGCCTGGTGGTACAAAGCTTTCAGGCTTTTGTCTTCTGCTCAATAGGAAAGGGGAGAAATGAGAATGTCCAGGGTGGGTGGCTGTGTTGCTGAAGCATGAAAAGTAGTATCATAATGTAATGATGTTTTCTTTGATTTCACTCTGAAGAAGCTCCTCGTCTCAACCACAAGTGAATTACTTCAGCCTTAAGCTATAACCCCTAGCACTGAGCTCACCAACTCTAAGGAAAATTCTTCCTGCATCTAATCTGTTTACTGCTCTTGGAATTTTATAAGCTATTTATGAGGAATTACTGTGAGGAATTAGGAATTTTATAGTCTTCCCAATCTAATAAGCCCTAGTGAATTTAAGTCTGATTGACCCAATCTTTCTTGCATCAATCCCACCATCTCAGGGATCATTCTGGGGAAACATTGCTGAACTCCTTCTAGAATGTCGTCCTTTAAGTATGAGACCAAAACTGCACACGATATTTCAAGTTATCATCTCACAAAAGTCCTGTACAATTGAAATAAAGACATCCCTGCTCCTATTCTGAAACTTCTTTGCTATGAATGCCAGAATACAATTTGACTGCAGTCAAATCACCTGCTGTACCTGTCAGTGATTGGTGTGCAAGGACTGTTACATTTTCCCCCTTTCCCGATCTATTGCCACTCTGATAATTTTCAATTTTCTAGTACTAGCACCAAAATGGATATTTTCTCACTTGTGCACATTATACTGTTTATCTCATGTATATTACATTGTTAAAGAACTAAGATTTGAACTGGCTGGTGAATAAATGTTCTGCTACCAAGGAACAACAAAAACAACTTGCATCATTAATATAGGTCATCTTGTATTGCTGTACAGCCTTTGCAATGATTTTTATTTTTAAATGGAGTAGCCATAATATATACAAATGCAACAGCTAAGTGACACAAAAATCTATTCTGGTGCTGCTGGTTGAAGAATTTGCATTCTATTCAGATAATCTTATGGATTCAGTTTATAATCACCTGAGTTGGCAGGTTGACTTTTCATCTGAATATGCATGGCATTGTTCAGTTGGTCTCAAGCCTCCTTAAGATATTGGGCTTGTACTCAAACCATCAGTGGAGCAGAAAATGCTCCCTCTGAACTCAGCTGTGACTCTTGGGTATTGCACGAAGGCAGAATGAATGTGAAACAAAATGGAAATACAATTTTTACTCAAAAATAAGAAGTGTAGTGATATCATCACTCTATGACTGGCACTTTAATCCCTTGGGAATTTTCAAATTTTTGGCATATCTTCCTTCAGGGAATAAGATAATGGAAATATAAAGTGAGAATTTGCACTCAGTCAATCATACCAATAAAGAATAGGGCTGTCATTGTTGTGATGAATTGCACGTGGTTTCATTCTGTGAATCCATCCTCACCAGGAAATAGTCTTAGCTTTGGCAACTTAAAGTTATCAGACAGAAGCCAGGGTTAGATACAATTTCATTTCTGAGATTTATATATATAAAAAAAAGCAATACTAATTCAATAAGCTATCAAAATATCATTGCATTCCCTTTCTGAACTCTGACCCAAAATGGGTAGGAAGCAAGAAGAAAAGGCATGCCACAATATATTTTTGCACACTTAATTCAAACAATGTATAACTTATTGTAGTTATTTTGTTAAAAGCCTGTTAAAATTATTATTTCTCTGATTTGCAGCAATTTTTGTGGTGCTTTGCATTCTACTGTGCCGCAGAATCAAAATTGCTGTTTCTCAATGCTTTTTGTCTTTTTGTATCTACCTGACTAAGCAGTCAATGAATAAGCAGTTAGAGTTTGCACATTCTTTAAGGTAATCCTAAAGATTGTGTGTGTCACAGTTTGCTTGGTGATGTTTGTGCATAATTAGGCACCTTCAAGGTCCAATAAAAAAAGTTGGGTCTAAGTGGAGTGCTATTGTGTGAGTGGGTCAGTGGTAGAGTGGGAAATGCATGCTTTGGCAGAGGCAGTAGGTCGATTATTTATTTTTTCTCTTTCTTTCCTGCTTTTTTTTATTGTACAGTTAGAGGAGTAGAGATTCTAGACAAGATATTGGAACACTCCTCTTGTGGGATGTGGGAAGACAGGGAGATCGCCAGTGTCTCTGACGACTACACCTCCAAAAAGTGTATTAAGCTGCACCTGCTTTCAGACAGTCTTAAGGAATTAGAGCTGGATAAACTTCAGATCTTCCAGGAGGCTGGGGAGTTGATCAACAGGGTAGACCCAAAGTTCAAGATTACATATAACTGGGTGACTGTCAGGTGGGGGAAAGGGGTTAGGCAGCCAGTGCATTTTACCCCTGTGGATGTTCCCCTTAATTACAGGTATTCTGCTTTGGATAGTGCTGATGGAGTCTGGTTCTGTGACTCAGAAGTAAGGGTGGAGAAGAAGTGAGCTGTTGTGATAGGTGATTCTGTGGATAAGAATGAGATTCTTGGATGGTATGTTGCCTCTTGGGTGGCAAAGTCCACAATGTTCTTAACTGGGCAGGCGAGCAGCCATAGTCCACATCGGTACCAATGACTTGAGTAGGATGGATGGCGAAGACTTCCAGTGGGAGTTCAGAGAGTTGGGTACGATCCTAAAGGATAGGAGTGCCTGGGTTATGATCTAAGGATTGCTAGCCATGCCATATGCTACTGAGGCCAGAAATGGGTAGGTCATACAATTTTACAAACTAGAGCTGCAGGGTGATGGGAACCAAAACACCAAAGCACCAAAGCAGATAGTGGAGAGGTTGCGGGGAAGAATGTTGTTAAGCCTACGTACAGAGTCAGGATTTGAAAGGTCGAGCATGGTGGAGCTAATGTTCCGAGCTCTATATGTTTCAATGTAAGGAATATTGTAGGAAAGGCAGATGAGCTTTCTGGGATGGATAAGCACATGTAACCATGACATTGTAGCTATTAGTGAAATTTGGTTGCAATACTGGCAGCTCATTGTTCCAGGGTTCCACTGCTTTAGACATGATCGAGTGGGAGGAATTAATGGGGAAGGTGAGGCATTACTAGTCAGAGAAATTGTTATGGCAGTCCTCAGTCAGGGCAGACTAGAGAGCTCATCTAGTGAGGCTTATGGGTAAGAGTGAGAAATAAGAAAGCTATGACTATGTTAATGAGATTATATCATAGACTGTTGTGTATGTGGCCTGTTTACACAACTATGTTATTATTAAAAACACTGGAGATGGGAACTAAGTTTCATGGCTCTTTACTGGTAGAGTCTGAACTTGTCACACACATACAGATCAATACTAGCACATGTAACGACTTGTTACTAAAACATTAAGTAGTCCCTTATTATAAGATAGGCTATATGGTACACTCCTCTCCTTTTATTTTAATAGTGTATCAACTTTTTTTTTACTGGGGCACTATGCTAAACAAATATGTTTACCCTTAACATACAAACGCCTACCACTTGTTTACAAATTATAACAAAGTAACTTAATAATATCAGATTATTACAAGCCTTTTTTTTACTTTTGGTCTAAGACCCATTTAGAACTCAAGTCTCTGGGGAGGTCTTCTCTGCCTCTCCGGGTAATGTCTGTCCTGAAACGTTTGCTTTGGGGAATGAGTCTCCATAGGTACATTAGGTGGGTCATCAGCACTGATGACAGGCTTATGTAGATGAGGCTGATGTAGTCACATCAGGAGTGTTTGCTTCTATGTCAGGGGAGTCTGGGCAAGGTATTGTTGTGTTTTTCACCTGAGCATCCAGGATTTGGTCCACATGACATCTCCATATGTTCTGTCCCACCTCGACTGTCTATATCAGTGGCCTGCCTATGGTGGAAATTATACCCGGTTGCCACTTTTCAGTCTGGTAATCACGTGCAAGAACTGACTGTCCCACACTGAAGCTCCGTGTTGACTTAGCATTCATGTGTTGAACTGTCTGTTCTCCACATCATGCCGTACATCTGGTTTGAGAAGATCCATGCGGGACCTCAGGTTCCTGTTCAGAAACATCATCACTGGAGTCTGATTAGTGGTTGCATGTACTGCATTACGATAGCCAACTTCCTCCTTGCCTACCTTGTGTTGCAGTGGTTAATTTTCACTGTCCATTGCCTTGATGGCTTTCTTGAATGTCTGCACAAATCTTTCTGCCAAGCCATTTGTGAATGGATGGTAAGGGGCAGATGTAAAGTGCTTGATTCCATTGTTCTTCACAGAACTTTGGAATTCTTCAGAGGCAAATTGTCGTCCATTGTCTGTGCAGATTTGTTCTGGTATGCCATTCCTGGTGAACATGGCCCTCAGAACTGTAATGGTCATTTCCAATGTGGTTGTCTTCATTTTGATGACCTCTGGCCATTTGGAGTGTGCATCGATGGTGATTAAAAAGATAGATTCCATGAATGGTCCAGCAAAGTCGATATGCTCTCATTGCCATGGATGGAGGGGGGCTTGTGGTGTTGTGTTCTGGATCTTTTGACATCCAGAGCAGTTTTTGGTCAAGTCCTCAATCTGTTTATTGATTCCTGGCCACCTCACATAGACATGGGCAAGACTTTTCATCTTCACGGTACCCAGGTGCCCCCTCGTGCAGTTCCTCCAGCACTCTGGTGCGTAGCTTGGGAGGAATCGCAACTCGTGAACCACACATTAGTATTCCCCGATACACTGACAACTGCTCCTTCCTCGCTGAGAAGGTTGGAAACAGTGTGTTACCCCGCGCTGGCCATCCCTTTACCGTGATGTCATACACTTTTGATAAAATAGGGTTATTGCATGTTTCTCTTTCAATGAGGCTGTTTGTCACTGGTAGTTGTTCAACTATTGTTGTGTGAAAAACCTCTGCTGAATCCATTTGTGTAGTTATCTCTGAAGTTGGCAGTGGTAAACGTGACAACCCATCTGCATTGCCATGTTGCTTGGCTCCCTTGTGTTCAATGACATACATGTGACTTCTTAAGAAAAGAGACCATGGCTGCAGCCTTTGTGCTGTCATCACTGGAATGCATTTTCTTGGGTTGAAGATTGACACGAGAGGCTGATGGTCAGTCAACAAGGTAAACTTCTGACCATACACGTAGTGACTGAATTTCTTGACTCCCCACATGAGGCTTAGGGCCTCTCTGTCAATCTGTACGTAGTTGCATTCAGCTGAAGTTAGCGTTCTTGAGGCAAAGGCTATTGGTCTTTCTGAGCCATCTGGAAACTTGTGAGATAACACAGCTCCTATCCCATGGGGTGAGGCATCATAAGCCAGTTGGATTTGTAAGGAGGGGTCAAAGTGCACGAGCACCCCTTCCGAAGTTATGAGTCTTTTAGTTTCTTGAAACGTTTTCTCACAGCTCTCAGTCCACTTCCACTGTGTCCCTGTCCATAATAGTGCATTTAATGGGTGTAGGACTGTGAATAGGTTAGGCAAGAACTTGTGGTAATAGTTCACTAGTCCAAGATATGCTCTCAGCTGAGACACATTTTCAGGTGGTGGTGCCTTAAGCACTGCTTCTATCTTGTCTTGAGACATGTGTAATCCATCCTTGTGGATCACATGCCCACAGTATGAGATTTCCTTTTTGAAAAACTCACATTTCTGTTAATTAGCTCAAGCCCATATTCTTGTAACCTGGTGAGCACTTGTTCAAGGTTAGAAAGATGTTTGTCGTCGTCATTGCCGGTGACAATGATGTCATCCAGGTAACACTGAGACCCTGGAATCCCCTGCAGGACCTGGTCCATTGCACTTTGCCAGTTTGCAGGAGCTGATGCTATCCCAAACACCAACCTGTTGTACTGTAAAGTCTTTTGTGTGTATTTGTCAGGTACTTCTTGGATGCTTCATCGATTTCCATTTGGAGATGAGCCTGGGTGAAATGTTCCCCTCCTGACAGAGAAGCAAACGTGTCCTCAATATGAGATAGAGGATACTATACTGTGCTGGGAACTGGGCTAACAATCACTTGAAAGTCTCCACATATGCGCACCTTGCTTAGTTTTCCTGGTTTTGTGCTGGAGGTTTTCTTCATCACTGGAACGATAGGCATGGCCCATTCACTCCAATCCACCTTTGACAGGACCCCAGACTGCTCCAGATTTTTCAGCTCAGCCTCTACTGTAGGACGGATTGCACATGGCACTGGTCTGGCTTTGTGAAATTTTGGACATGCATTTTCCTCAATCTCAATCTTTGCCTTCATGCCCTGAAGTGTTCGTATTCCTTTCATGAACACTTCCTCAGAGTCAGCAAGTATTTGTGACAGTTTCTCAGATGTAGCTTTGCTGCCCTCCTTTGCTGACACAACTAGTGCCTTGATGGTGTACCAATCCAACTGGATTTTCCTGAGCCATTCACATCTCAGCAATGGTGGTCCTCCATTTTTCAGTACGTAGAGGTTCAGCTGCTGTGTTTTGTCTCTGTAGGTCACTGTCACTTTAAGTTTACCTTTGGGATGCATTCTCTGTCCCGTGTAAGTCTTTAGCAGTAGTTTAGTTCATTTCAGAGGTATGTGAGAAAACCATCGTTTGTAGTCGCGTACAGAGATCACTGTTAAACCTGAGCCTGTGTCCAACTCCATTTTCAGTCTCGCGCCTGCCACTTGTGGAGTGATCCATATAACTCTTTGATCCATATAACCGTATAACAATTACAGCACGGAAACAGGCCACCTCGGCCCTTCTAGTCCGTGCCGAACTCTTACTCTCACCTAGTCCCACCGACCTGCACTCAGCTCATAACCCTCCATTCCTTTCCTGTCCATATAGTTGTCCAATTTAACTTTAAAGGACAACATAGAACCTGCCTCAACCACTTCTGCTGGAAGCTCGTTCCACACAGCCACCACTCTCTGAGTAAAGAAGTTTCCTCTCAAGTTACCCCTAAACTTTTGCCCTTTAACTCTCAACTGATGTCCTCTTATTGAATCTCCCCCACTCTCAATGGAAAAAGCCTATCCACGTCAACTTTATCTGGCCCTCTCATAATTTTAAATACCTCTATCAAGTCTCCCCTTAACCTTCTATGTTCCAAAGATTAAAGACCCAACTTGTTCAACCTATCTCTGTAACTTAGGTGATGAAACCCAGGTAACATTCTAGTAAATCTTCTCTGTACTCTATTTTGTTGACATCCTTCCTATAATTCGGTGACCAAAACTGTACACAATACTCCAAATTTGGCCTCACCAATGCCTTGTACAATTTCAACATTACATCCCAACTCCTATACTCAATGCTCTGATTTATAAAGGCCAGCATACCAAAAGCTTTCTTCGCCACCCTATCCAAATGAGATTCCACCTTCAGGGAACTATGCACCATTATTCCTAGATCCCTCTGTTCCACTGCATTCTTCAATGCCCTGCCATTTACCATGTATGTCCTATTTTGATTAGTCCTACCAAAATGTCCTACCTCACATTTATCAGCATTAAACTCCATCTGCCATCTTTCAGCCCACTCTTCTAACTGGCCTAAATCTCTCTGCAAGCTTTGAAAACCTACTTCATTATCCATAACTCCACCTATTTTAGTATCATCTGCATACTTACTCGTCTAATTTACCACCCCACCATCCAGATCATTAATGTATATGACAAATAACGTTGGACTCAGTACAGATCCCTGAGGCACACCACTAAACACCAGCCTCCAATCTGACAAACAGTTATCCACCACTACTCTCTGGCGTCGCTCGTCCAGCCACTGCTGAATCCATTTTACTACTTCAATATTAATACCTAACGATTGAACCTTCCTAACCAACCTTCCATGTGGGATCTTGTCAAAGGCCTTACTGAAGTCCATATGGACAACATCCACTGCTTTACCCTTGTCAACATTCCTAGTAACCTCTTCAAAAAATTCAATAAGATTTGTCAAACATGACCTTCCCCGCACAAATCCATGTTGACTGTTCCTAGTCAGACCCTGTCTATCCAGATAATTATATATACCATCTCTAAGAATACTTTCCATCAATTTTCCCACCACTGACGTCAAACTCACAGGCTGATAATTGCTAGGCTTACTCTTAGACCCCTTTTTAAACAATGGAACAACATGAGCAATGTGCAAATCCGCCGGCACCATCCCTGTTTCTAATGACATTTCAAATATTTCTGTCAGAGCCCCTGCAATTTCCACACCAACTTCTCTCAAGGTCCTAGGGAATATCCTGTCAGGACCTGGAGATATTGGAAAACATTGTAATACTCTGTTTGCTAAGTGTTTATTTAAGTGCGCTTTTATTGCATATCAAGTGTTTATTTGGGTGTTTACTATGCCTTAACTATGCATTAAGTGTCTGTTATTGAGTGTGTAGGGGATTACTATGGTATTTTGCTATGTAACCATTGATTCATTAGTTAGAATGAAACCTGTGTACTTTTGACCTCTTGAGAAAGAAGAATTTAACCAAGTAGATTGATTTAGTAGCTAGAGTAAAACTTACAGTGATATGCTAATGCAGTTAACCCAGAAGCGGTGCTATAAAAAATGCTCTGTGAAACAGACAGGCAGGCATTCAGTGGTGGGCATACAGAGGCTAGCCCACAGTCTGTCTCAGCTTTGATTTGCAAATTAACGTTTAACATTTCTTGAAGAATCTTCGCCGTCTCCTTTGTCATTTGTAAAACCACGACAGAGACTTATCCACTTTTATATTCCTTAAAGGCTCCAGTACTTCCTCTTCTTTAATCATCATAGATTCCATAACTTCCCTACCTGTTTCCCTTGTCTTACACAATTCAATATCCTTCTCCTTAGTGAATACAAAAGAAAAGAAATTGTTCAGAATCTCCCCCATTTCTTTTGGCTCCACACATAGCTGTCCACTCTGATTCTCTAAGGGACCAATTTTATCCCTCATTATCCTTTTGCTATTAATATAACGGTAGAAACCCTTGGGATTTATTTTCACCTTACTTGCCAAAGCAACCTCGTATCTTCTTTTAGCTTTTCTAATTTCTTTCTTAAGATTCTTTTTACATCCTTTATATTCCTCGAGCACCTCATTTACTCCATGCTGCCAATATTTTTTTTGCAGATATCTCTCTTTTTCTGAACCAAGTTTCCAATATGCCTTGAAAACCTTGGCTCTCTCAAACTTTTAACCTTTCTCTTCAACCTAACAGGAAAATAAAGATTCTGTACTCTCAAAATTTCACCTTTAAATGACCACCATTTCTCTATTACATTCTTCTCATAAAACAAATTGTCCCAATCCACTCCATTTAAATCCTTTTGCATCTTCTCGAAGTTAGCCTTTCTCCAATCAAAAATCTCAACCCTGGGTCCAGACCTACCTTCTCCATAACTATATTGAAACTAATAGCATTGTGATCACTGGACCCGATGTGCTCCCCAACACAAACCTCCGTCATCTGACCTATCTCATTCCCTAACAGGAGATCCAACACTGCCCCTTCTCTCGTTGGTACCTCTATGTATTCCCGCAAAAAACTATCCTGCACACATTTTACAAACTCCAAACCACCCAGCCCTTTTACAGTATGGGCTTCCCAGTCTATGTGTGGAAAATTAAAATCTCCCACAATCACAACCTTGTGCTTACTACAAATATCTGCTATCTCCTTACAAATTTGCTCCTCCAATTCTTGCTCTCCATTTGGTGGTCTATAATACACCCCCATAAGAGTTCCTATTCCTCAATTCCACCCAAATAGCCTCCCTAGACGAGCCCTCTAATCTATCCTGCCAGAGCACCGCAATAATATTTTCTCTGACAAGCAATGCAACACCTCCCCCTCTTGTCCCTCTGATTCTATCACACCTGAAGCAATTAAATCCAAGAATATTTAGTTGCCAATCACACCCCTCCTGTAACCATGTTTCACTAATAGCTACCACATCATACTTCCAGGTATCAATCCATGCTTTAAGCTCATCCACCTTTCTCATAATGCTCCTAGCATTAAAATAAATGCATTTAAGAAAATTCCACCTCTTACTCTCTGTTTATCACTAACGGTGCAAACAACTTTACTATTTTCTTTTTCTTCCTTCTTCCCTACATCTGTTCCTACACTCTGGTTCCCCTCCCCCCTCGTATCTAGTTTAATTCCACTGGAGCCTCTCTAGCAAACCTACCTGCAAGAATATTTGTCCCCCTTCAGTTCAGATGTAGACCGTCCCGCCGGAACAGGTCCCACCTTCCCTGGAAAACTGCCCAATTATCTATAAATCTGAAGCTCTCCCTCTTGCGCCATGTCTTCAGCCACGTGTTGATCTGCGCTATCTTACTATTTCTAAACCCGCCTGCCCGTGGCACTGGTAGCAATCCTGAGATTGCTATCCTGGAGGTCCTGTCCTTTAACTTGGCGCCTAACTCCCTAAACTCACCATTCAGGACCTCCCCACTCTTCCTACCCACGTCATTGGTCCCTACATGGACCACGACATCCGGCTGCTCACCCTCCCTCTTGAGAATCCCAAGAACTCGATCTAAGATATCGCGGACCTTGGCACCAGGGAAGCAACAGACCATCCAGGATTCTCGATCTCTTCCCCAGAACCTCTTATCTGTCCCCCTAACTATCGAATCCCCTATCATCACTACTGCCCTCCCCTTTTCTCTCCTTCCCTTCTGAGCTGAGGGTCCAGTCTCGGTGCCAGAGATGCAAACACTGCAACTTGTCCCTGGTAGGTCGTCCCCATCAACAGTATCCAAAACGATGTACTTATTATTAGTGTGAATGGCCACAGGGGTGCTCTGCTCATTCTGTCTATTCTCCTTCCCTCTCCTGACAGTCACCCAGCTACCTGTCTCCTGACTCTTAGGGGTGACTATCTCCCTGTAACTCCTCTCTATTTCTGCCTCTGCCTCCCGAATGATCCGAAGTTCATCCAGCTCCAGTTCCCTAACTCGGTTTGTCAGGAGCTGCAGCTGGATGCACCTTTCGTAGGTCTAGTTATCAGGGGCGATTGTGCTCACCCTGTCTTCCCACATCCTGCAAACGGAGCACTCAACTGCCCTATCTGCGGCCTCCATTTTCTACTCTTAAGGTAATTAGATTTATTAAAGGAACCTACCTAACCTTACCTCACTTGGAGTGAAGCTCTTCCTCAGCTTCTGCTCACCGAAGCCTCAGGAGCCAAAGCCTTCCTACTCTGTCTCCCTCTACTACTCTGTCACCTGCTCTGTTAATCTGCTCTTTTAAATACTCCTGCTGCCTCACGGGCGGACTTACACGTGCTTGCGCAGTCCCGCCCTGTTCAACTGCTGAGGAAAATGACCGACTTCCACAAACTGCTCTCTTTTAAGTACTCCCGCTGCCTTATGGGCCGACTTGCACACGCTTGCGCTGTGCTGCTCCGTTCAACTGCTGAAGAAAATGCTATTTTACCCTTTGCTGTGAAGTTGCAGACAAGACAATTCACTTTTGTCTGAGTCATTTTCATCAGAACTGCTCTTTCATTTTGTGTACATTGTTGTATTTTCCTTTCTGGGGTTTCTTGTTTCTTTGTATTTTGTCCTTTTTCTGCTGTTTACTAGTTTGGCATACTCTACCAATATGGCCCTGTTTACCACAGTTTCTGCATTCCTTGTCTTTAAACCAACAGTCCTCAGGGTCATGTGACATGTTCCCACAATGGTAACATTTCTTTCCTTCATTTCTGTTCAGTGACATTTTATTTGTGGCATATTCCAGAGATTTTTGTTGTGTCTCTGAAGCACCCTGTTCTGTTATTTCCAATTATGTTACAATATTCAGTACCTTCTCTAATGTAAGGTCTTTTTCACACAGGAGCTCCATTTGTGTGGTTTCACAGTGCATGCCACACACTAACCTGTGCCACACACTAACCTGTCCCTCAATGCGTCAGATAGACTAGCTCCAAATTGACAATGTTCTGATAATTTGCGCAGTTCAGCACAATGTGCAGAAATGCTTTCGTTTTTTTCTGCACTTCTCTAACTCAACTTGTATTTTTTGAAAATTTTTCTTCCAAAGTGTAATCAAGATTATCTATTCAAATATGTACCTCATATACCTCCATTTATTGAACTGAATTGTAATTTAACATGTCATGATGCACACAAAAGCTCTTTCATAGTTCACACCCATTTGAGATTTTTCAAATAAGATTTACTGCCAGTTGGTAGAAGCAGTCACTGTTCTCTTGAGCTGTTGCATCTAACAGAAAAATCATGCCCAGAAATGATATCCATATAATCATTATAAAAATTCGTATTTGTTAGTCCATTTTGGATTCAAAAATTGTGTTTTCCCAGCTGTACATAAAAAAAATGTTGTGTAAATGAAAAGGAATTGTTCAACATCATTTTACAACATCTTTATGAGTAAATTGTTTGCTGTACTTCAAATATCTAAACACAAAACAATTGAAAAACTGCATCACACAACACAGCTATGGGGCATAGAAATGTAACTGCTTGGAATTACACTGAAGAAGTGTGATTAAATTTGTGATCACTGTACATGTATGCGCAAACACAGAATCCTGATCTTGTTGATAGCTCATTATCAACAACCTTCTAATGCACCCTGGCACTGGACTTTTCATGGAATGCAGTGATAAAGTGCAATATGGCAACTCCCTGCATTGGGGTTAGAGCCAGCTTGTGAACAGTTGAACAGTGGCTTCATTGATTTGAATTGAATAGAGAATAAAGCCAGTGAAAAACCAAATTAAGTTTTCTTTTTTATTGATTTCAATATATGTAATTATTTTGATTGTATTAATAACCTTGTTTTTACTTTTTTAAAAATTTTAAATATTTTCAAGTGTAGATATCTAGAATATTTGCCCTGGAATGTTTTTGACTGGCCATCAATATATCACTTTCATGTGTAGTATTTATTTTGGCTCCCAAATGAAGGGGAACATGTTACTGCAGAGGACCTCGCAATTGAGGATAAAACCTGCTACATGTAGCAACTTAGCCTTGAGAAATTACCTCCATATAACATGGCCATTTCCTATTGATCTGTGCTGTGTACAAGTAGCTCAGTATTTGGGGAAAAAATTCAGGCCAATTTAGTCATCTACTGTTTATAAAATTACAAAGCAAGGGGAAGCAATTCAGTCACTCACCTGCTCTACCTTTCATTGAAATTATGTCCAATCTTTTAACAACACTACCGCCCTGTGTTAAACCCATATTCTTTTATTTCTTTAATATCCAAAGATCTTTGTCTCTGAGCTTTACTGCTGATTCAACATATTTTCAAATTTGGAATCTCCTTCCAAATTATTCAAATACCTCACTCTCTTTCAACTGGTGAACATTGGAATTATGTCTGCCTAAAGGGATCAATAGGTCAAAGGGGGTTAGTTTAGAATTTAAGAAAGGGACACTTGAGGTAAAAGATCACCAGTGATCTCATTGAATGGCAGTGCAGAAAGCAGGGTCAAATGGTGTACTCTTACTTCTATGTTGCAAAACCAGCCCATAACTCCTCTCTGCTTACATACTCAAAGCAGTGGTAAAGAATGCAACTTCAATAGAATCCACTCAAACACCATTTGTTGTCTTAATGAAAACAGTGATTGTCTTCTACCAAAGGAACCTGGCAGCTAGCCAGTTAAATTATGGCAAAGAGTTACAACAGTACGATAGCTTCCTTTATTGGCCATTGGTTAAAACATAGTGATTATTTCAAGAAAATTATTTGGATTAATTCCATAAAAGTAAACAAATGTGGGGGAAATCTCATTGAAACCTACCGAATGTTGTAAGGACTAGGTAGCGTCGATACAGAGAGGATGTTTCCTATGGTGGAGGTATCCAGAACTAGAACTAGATAGCGTCGATACAGAGAGGATGTTTCCTATGGTGGAGATATCCAGAACTAGAACTAGATAGCGTCAATACAGAGAGGATGTTTCCTATGGTGGAGTTATTCAGAACTAGAACTAGATAGCGTCGATACAGAGAGGATGTTTCCTATGGTGGAGGTATCCAGAACTAGAACTAGATAGCGTCGATACGGAGAGGATGTTTCCAATGGTGGAGGTATCCAGAACTAGAGAGCACAACCTCAAAATTGAGCGGCAATCTTTTAGAACAGAGGTAAGGAGGAATTTTTTTTAGCCTCAGTAGGGAATCTGTGGATTGCTCTGCCACAGACTGCGATGAAGGCCAAGTCCATGAGTATATTTCAGGTGGAAGTTGATCATTTCCTGATCAAAGGATCAGGACTAAAGGGCATCAAAGGATATGGCGAGCAGACAGGTGTATGGGTTGAGTGGCATCTGGAATCAGCCATGATGGAATGGCGGAGCAGGCTGGATGGGCTGAATGGCCTAATTCTGCTCCTAGGTCTTGTGGTCTAAATTATTGGTGTGCCCGTGAAAGTTGCATAAACAACATTGTGAATTATTAAACCTACAGGAAAAAACATCAGGCAAACATTGTGGAAAACATGAGATATAAATTTAGTGCCTACAAAAAGATGTACAATTTTTTTTCTGAACAGGGATTTAAATTTGAAAATTGAACTCAACTTGCTACAATAAGAGATAATATTTACAATATTGAGAGGTAATATTCATAACATGGACACAAGTCACATGTTATCTAGGTTAGCAGTGATATTCATTCATTACAATTTAAAACTGAGGAAACAAGAACATTAAATCACTTAACGTGATTTTTGCTCACCATTTTCAGGATATGATTGCCACCAGCAGAGCTGGTGAAATTTGGTGTCCATCATTGGATACTTCAAAAGGTGGTAGATAGCTGCTTGAATTGCTATAGTTTGAAACAATTAAGTGTGTTATCAGATATCGCAGAATACAATTCTAAGTCAACCCTGTTGGGTTCTACTGGGTGTGGACAGCAATTTTCATTCCCTTAAGCACAAAAATAATCATCCGTAAATTTTGACAGAAATCCTGCTACTGCATGATCACTTTTATTTATGAAAAGTTTTACCTCATGTTTTTATATAGAATTGACATTTTCTAAATAGCAATTAATATCCATTTGATTACTTAATCTAATGAGCATCCGTTGGAGTTCCTGCTCGCAAAGGTAATTGTCAAATGGGATGTTGATTTAGATATCACATATGGAAAGGAAGAATGAGGAATGATGGTCAGCAACAGATAAGGAGTCCCAACAGGACTGGAGGTGGAGGACAGCTGGATTCTAATATTAGGGATCTCCAGAGCTAAGAAGGTTCAAATCAGTAAGGAGTGAGATTACTGAAATAGTTTGTGCAGCTTTCGACTCCTTCTGCTCCACCCAGAAAGTGCTTGGAAGGTTCAGTGGCTTTACAAGGTGGGTCCAACTAAATCAAGGCACCTTTTTGGAAAGCATCAGAAGCAAACTCATCACCAACTTCTGGAGTTAATCCTACCCTCTGTAATTGGATCCTTGATTTTCTGAACCAACAGACTGCAACACTTCTGCCACGATTTTTCTGAACACTAGTGCTCCACAAGGTTGTGTCTTCAACCTCTTGCTTTATTCCCTTTACACTCATGAATGCCTGGCCAGATCTTTTCCTAACTCCATTTACAAATTTGCAGATGGTATCACCATCTCAGAATGCAAGAGGGAAATGGAAACCTTGGTGACATTGTGTCATGCCAACAACTTTTCCCTCAATATCAATGAAGCAAAAGAGCTGGATTTTGTCTTCAGGAAGGTGGGGAGACCTGCATCTCTGCCTATGTCAACATGACACCCTCAGCAGATGATGTGATCAGATGAGAACTAATATTAATGTAACTTAACAGTGCTGTTCATTATTGGAGCCTCATGCAGTATGAGGATGTCTTCGGAGACTGAAGTAACATTTGGGTTTGATTAGATCTTTGGAGGAATGGTAACAGTGATAATTGTCAGGTTTTTATGCAATTTGGAAAGCATCTAATGATTAGAGAATTCAATTGAGTCTGAGCAAAATATGTATAATTTTGTTTATTATTCTTGCCGGGATTGATGTTGGCAATTGGGAACATGTGTGTCATCATCTCCAGATGTGAATTTTGTAAATTGGTGTCTACTGGCATAGCAGCATTGGATACAAAATCATGAAAGGGATATTCTGCACAGGCCTGTCATCATTTTAATGGTGTAATTAACCCAAAATGGCTCCTACAGGAAATATGTGGATTTGTAAGCATGCTACATAAAACACAGCTCCAGTTCCTATAATATTTTTACCTGGTTCAAAAAGTGTATGAGAAGATGAAATTTCCCACAGAAACCGGGATACCCCCAAGTTATTTTCAAGACACTTGTTCCTATTTGTAGACTTCTAAGGAATGTTTGGGATTTTGTTTCTGGTCTTTTCTTTCCATGTCACTGTCCTTTTTAGTATTACTTTTAACAATGATCTGGTGAAGTAGAACTGAATATGTACTTTTCACGTGATTCATTTGAACACAGATTGTAACTGTTTACAGGAATACTAGGTGCCCTTTCCTATTTGTACTACTTTTCATGATCTACTATATCATGTTGGATTTGGCTTTGTTGAAGGAACGACCCAAAAGTTGTGAATGACTCAGTTCTGTGCAAGTATTTTGTACTTGAATGGAGGAAAGAGTCATAGATTAGATCAAATGAAGTGGTGATGTGGCTGAATACTAATGGTCCAGAGAATTTGTACTACTCTGAACACTCTGCCCTATCCAGGGCTATCAAGTATGGTTTCATCTCTTGGAATACCCTGCCTGATGGGACGTATTGAGTCTTCAAGCCAGGCAGCTTGTCTGATCCAAGAGTGCAAGGATCTATGGTGTCATCACACCAATCCTACATAGTACATAGGATGCAATAAATTCTCAGAAAGGACAAGAGAATCAAGACAAATAGTTTGGTCCTTCTGAGTTGCACATTAATGTAGGAATATTGTTGCCAACTGTGGCAATGCAGTGTAAGGATCTTGCCTATCTCAATGAAATATTTCTACAGACAACCTTACTCTAAGCAGTCCTACACTTGATTGCCAATATCTTGCATTGGTTAATTACTATGTTATGTGCTCTACCTTATCCTTTAGCTTCTTTCCATTTAAAGTCTATTTATAAACCAAGGCTGTTGTAGTATCTTGTACTCAGATTTCATTCAATTGAATCAGGCTTAGCTGGGATACTCTTTTCCATGTTGCTATGACAACATCAGCCACTTCGTGTGCTAAAAAATCTGGGACTCAGCGTGAAAGTAAAAATCTCTGAAGGGATCTATTTGTCTGTGGTGTCCTGGAGGTGTATAGCTCTCCTGCTGAGCATTGATCATGGCCAAGAAACTGAGGCTGTTAGTGTTGACATGATTGTGCTTCCGACTGCCAAATGAATTGCAGTTTGAAACTATAAATAATTGCAGGCACAATTCATGGCTAAAATCTTTCCTAATTGGATGCTCTTGGGCAGGCAAGGGAGTATGGTTGTTAAGTAATGTGTGCTTCGTATTTTCTAAAGAATAAGAATATGTTCATACTTTTGCCCAAATGTGCACATTCCTAACCTTTTTCTGGTGTTTAATTTGCAGCATGACCACTTCATATTTTGTTTGCATGAGATTGGTGAAGTGACTTTAATGAGTGCTGATTGATGATTGGAAATAGTGTACCATCTGCCACTGCTGCTCCCTCCACATCTTCCCAAAGTTGTGAGGCCCAAAAGTATATATCATGCCTATAAAAAGTATTCACTCCCCTTGGAAGTTTTCATGTTTTATTGTTTTACAACATTGAATCACAGTGGCTTTTATTTGGCTTTTTTGACACTGATCAATAGAATGAGGCTCTTTTGTGTTACAGTGAAAACAGATCTCTATGAAGTGATCTAACCAATTACAAATATAAAACACAAAATGATTGATTGCATAAGTATTCACCACCACCCCCTTTAATATGACACACTAAATCATCACTCATTCAGCCAACTGGTCTTAGAGATCACATAATTAGTTAAATGGAGATCTGTTTTTGGAGACCTGTCTGCAGTCAAGGTGTTTCAATGGTTTATAGTAAAATCACAACTTGTATTTGAAGGTTCAACTGCTGGTGAGTCAGTATACTAACAGAAACTACACCATGAAGACAAAGAACACTCTAAGAAACTCCATGTAAAGGTTATTGAAAAGCACAAGTCAGGAGATGGAGACAAAATTTCCAAGTCACTGAATATACATTCAAGTACAGTTAAGTTAATAATCAAGGAATGGAAAGAATATGACACACTGCCTAGAGCAAGCTGTTCTCAAAAAAGAAAATGAATGACTGTGCAAGAAGGGGACTCATGAGGGAGGCCACCAAGAGACCTATGACAACTCTGGAGGAGTTACAAGCTTCAGTGGCTGGGAGGGAGAAACTACACATACAGCAGCTGTTGCCTGGGTGCTTCACCAGTCGCAGCTTTATGGGAGGGTGGCAAAGAGAAAGCCACTGTTGGGGGATGGGGGGAAAACTCACATGAAATCTCAACTGGAGTTTGCCAGAAGGCACGTGGGAGACTGACGTCAGCTGGAAGAAGGTTCTGTGGTCTGATGAAACCAAAATTGAGTTTTTTGACCATCAGACTAAACACTATGTTTGGTGTGCCTCAAACGCTGCACATAATCAATAACACACCATCCCGACCGTGAAGCATGGTGGTGGCTGCATCATGCTGTGGGGATGCTTCACTGTAGCCAGCCCTGGAAAGCTTGTGAAGGTAGGGGGTAAAATAAATGCAGCAAAATACAGGGAAATCCTGGAGGAAAACCTGATGCAACTTGGGAGAAGATTTGTTTTCTAGCATGTCAATGACCCCAAGCATAAACAAAGCTACACAGGAATGCCTCAAAAACAAGTTAATGTATTGGACTGGCCAAATTAGAGTCCAGACCTCAATCCAACTGAGAATTTGTGACTGTTCTTGAAAAGGGCTGTTCACTCATGATCCCCATGCAACTTGACGGTTTTGTAAAGAAGAATGGAGTGTCCAGATGTGCAAAGCTGATGGAGCCCTATCCACACAGGCTCAAGCCTGTAATTGCCACTAAAGGTATATCAACTAAATACTGATGTGAAGAGGGTGAAAACTTGTGCAATCAATTAGTTTGTGTTGGATATTTTTAATTTGGATCGCTCTATATAGACATCTGCTTTCACTTTGACGCAAAAGAGTCTTTTTCTGTTGATCAGTGTCAAAAATCCAAATTAAATCCACTGATTCAATGTTGCAAAATAATAAAACATGAAAACTATTTTTCTTCACGGGTAACCTACCTCACCTCGACCTGTTATCGCCAAAGCCCTCCTACTCTGTCTATCTCTACTCCATCGCCCACTCTTCCGACACGCGCTCTATAAAGCTTTTCAAACTTCCCGCCAGTCTAACTCACTGACATGCACGGGAGGAATGTTTTTAGCCAGAGAGTAGTAAATCTGTGGAATGCTCTGTCACAGACAGCTGTGGAGACCAAGACCGTGGATATATTTGAAACGGCAATTGATATTTTCCTGATTGGTCAGGACATCAAAGGTTATGGCGAGAAGGCAGCTGGGCAAGCGTTTGGGGTTGAGTGGGATTCGAGATCAGCCACGATTGAGTGGCGGAGCAGACTCAATGGCCTAATTCTACTTCTATGTCTTGTGGTCTTATGGTCTAAAGTTGAAAGCTAAGTCTCGGTAACAGCAGCAAGATGAACACTAATTTTTAAATTGGTTCTCTGCATTGTTTTGGTGGTCTTTTTATGCCTGATCTTAGGTGAGCAATGAGGTAATTGGCGGCAGGAAAGCATCAGGGGCCAGTGGGCAAACTACCTTGGGTTTCTTTCTACTTCATTCCCAGCATGTGGCAGAAAGGAAATAAAACATCCTGTTAAAACACTGAAGTAATTAGATCTTCAGAATGCATCTCAGTGCTTTTATTACCTTAAGGTCATTAAATGTCAAAAGGACACTGCAGTGCTTAAGCTCATTATGACTATGGAATCATGCTCTCTCAAGAATAGGCACAAAACAGTACTTGGAAGAAACACTGAGCTTCGTAAGAATTTAAAAAGGTACTCTGGACATTAGGCATTCAGGATCTATAAACTAGCTTAGCGCCCTGAGCATTAATCGGGTGATGTGCATCGAAAACACCAAAAGCAGTCTGGAAGCACAGAGAAAGGACAGTGTGATTAGGTCAAAATTCTACTGTTATGAATGGTGAACAATTAAAAACTTAGCAAAAGGTGGAGGTTCAATGAGTTCCAAAGAAGCATTTTTTGACCATTTTAATCCAGAAGTGCTGAGTAGATAATCTATCTTGGCCTCCTCCTGAAGCCCTCAACAGCACAGAAGCCAATGGATCTAGCTGGGTGGATACTATTGGGCCAGAGGGCCTACATCTCTTCTGTATTGCTCTGTGATTCTATGAGCTCATTCCATATTGCAGAGTACAGTGAAGGTTTAAGCAGATGTGTAAGTGTGCTCTTTCAAGAATATCTTCTGTAGAAGTTGTGAGAAACTTGTAACTAGACCAGAATCAGGTTTATTATCACTGATTGTATGATGTGAAATTTGTTGCTTTATGGCAGCAATATAGTGTAAAGATACAAACTTGCTGTCAGTTTCAAAATAACGCAAAACAAAAAGAAATAGTGAGGCAGTGTTCAAGGATAATTTAGAAATCTGATGGCAGAGAAGAAGCTGTTCCTAAATCATTGAGTTGTGTCTTCAGGCTCCTGTACCTCTTTGATGGTGGTTATAAGACATTGACATGTTCTGATTGGTGAAGCACTGCCTGTTGAAGGTGTCCTTAGTAGCAATATGAGCTGTGCCCATGATGGAACTGGCTGAGTCTACAACTCTGTGCAGTCTCTTGCAATCCTGTGCTTTGGGAGTTCCATACCAGGCTGTGATGCGACCAGTCAGAATGCTCTCTGCCCTGCTGTAAATACTGTACAACTTTTAATAATTTGTAAGAGTCTTTGGAGATGTATCAAATCTCCTAAACTCCGAAAGGGGTAGAACCACTAAGTAAGTGTAAGGATGAAAATTTTAATAAACGGTTTTAACATAAGATCGTGAGAGTCATCATTGATGTCAGTGAACAAATAATCACAACTATTATTTGGCAGCAGAAATACTGAATGGTTGACATATTTTGGTGTTTTTCAACATTGAACTGTCTGGTTTGTATATATTTCATATAAAGTGTTTACTTTTCATATAAAGTGTTTACATTGATTCAACTATTATTTCCATTTAGTAGTTTACAAACCAGCTTCAGTCTTTTGCTTAATAATGTGGACAAATAGAAAACATTTAAGAAAATGATTCAAATTATATTACTGTAAAAAGGATATAAATTAGATCAGATTGTAAAACGCTACAGAAAATGAGGGTAATTCAATGAACAATTCAACATTTGTGGATGCCAACTATTTGATTTTTGCTTTAAATTAGATTAAGTGTAATAGATGCCAGTCTCTTCTTTTAAACTGTTGGCATGTTTCAGTCTTGTTGTTTTGTTGTCTGTTTCTTTTCCTTGAAGCATGCATATAAACATGAATAGATCACAATTTTACTCAATAGGATTGTCCATCTCTGAAAAGTTTTGAATGATTACTGCCATTTCAATATAATGTAATGACTTTAATATGAATCCATCACATATCCACCTCACACTGGACACTAGACCAACACACATAATATATCTTCAGAATTATTGCTAGTTTATTGAGAATGCAAGGACTCTACCATTAACTTTAAACTGCATCATTGTTGGACTTTGTACATCAAAATGATGGCAAAATATTGAATTGGAATCCTAGAGTTAAGTTATAGAGCATTGAAGCTGGCCCTTTGATCCAACCAGTCCATGCTGGCAAGTGGCTCATCTGAGTTCATCCCATTTGATTGCATCTGCATACGTGCATCCAAAATCTTTGCGTGAACCTATCCAAATGTCTTTTAAACATGGAAATCGTATCCCCCTCTTCTGTTTCCTATGGCAGTTTGTTTCTTATCACTGCTACCCTTTGCGTGGAGATGTTGAGGCAGGTTCGATGTTGTCATTTAAAGTTAAATTGGACAGCTGTATGGACAGGAAAGGAATGGAGGGTTATGGGCTGAGTGCAGGTCGGTGGGACTAGGTGAGAGTAAGAGTTCGGCATGGACGAGAAGGGCCATAATTGTTATATGGTTATATGTTGCTCCTCAGATCCCCCTCATACGTCTCCTCTCTTACATTTAATATCTGTGCTTGAGTTTTGGGTGCCCCTTACCTGGAGGGAAGAGTGTGACTATTCACCTTGTTTATACCCCTCATGATTTTGTATCCCTTCATAACCTCACTCTCGACGATGTCTTCCCTGGAGCTCCTAAACTCCAGGGAAAACAGCTTAAGTCTTTCCCGTCTCTCCATGTAACTCAAATCATCCAGTCCTGGCGACATCCTCGTGAATCTTTTCTGCACTCTCAATAGCTTAATCACATTCTTCCTGCAACATGGTAACCAGAACTACACACAATTCTCCAAGTGTCTCACTAGTGCCTTGTATAGCGTAACATAATGTTTCAACTCTTGTACTTGGTGCCTCTGACTAAAAGCAACCATTGCTGAACTCACCAAACTGCATCACTTTGCGTTTGTCTGGGTGAAGTTCCATCTACTATTCCTTGGCCCAGTTTTTCCAGCTGATGTGGATCCTGTTGTATTTGTAGATACCTTTCCATTTTTGATTTTGTAGGTAGACTTACCAAGCCAACTAAATTCCCACCCAACACACACAAAAGTTGCTGGTGAACGCAGCAGGCCAGGCAGCATCTCTAGGAAGAGGTACAGTCAACGTTTTGGGCCGAGACCCTTTGTCAGGACTAACTGAAAGAAGAACTAGTAAGAGATTTGAAAATAGGAGGGGGAGGGGGAGATCCGAAATGATAGGAGAAGACAGGAGGGGGAGGGATGGAGCCAAGAGCTGGAAAGTTGATTGGCAAAAGGGATACGAGAGGATCATGGGACGGGAGGCCTAGGGAGAAAGAAAGGGGGAGGGGTGAAGCCCAGAAGATGGGCAAGGAGTATAGTGAGAGGGCCAGAGGGAGAAAAAGGAGAGAGAGAGAGAAAAGGAATATATATTAAATAATAGATGGGGTACGAGGGGGAGGGAGGCATTAATAAAAAAGTTAGAGAAGTTAGTATTCATGCCATCAGGTTGGAGGCTACCCAAACAGAATATAAGGTGTTGTTCCTCCAACCGGAGTGTGGCTTCATCTTTACAGTAGAGGAGGCCGTGGATAGACATATCAGAATGGGATGTGGAATTAAAATGTGTGGCCACTGGGAGATCCTGCTTTCTCTGGTGGACAGAGCGTAGGTGTTCAGCGAAACGGTCTCCCAGTCTGCATCGGGTCTCGCCAATATATAGAAGGCCGCATTGGGAGCACTGGACGCAGTAAATCACTCCAGCCGACTCACAGGTGAAGTGTTGCCTCACCTGGAAGGACTGTCTGGGGCCCTGAATGGTAGTGAGGGAGGGAGTGTAAGGGCATGTGTAAGCGGAACAAGTGCTACAAGGATAAGTGCCGGGAGGGAGATCAATGGGGAGGGATGGGGGGGAGGAATGGGCAAGGAAGTCGCGTAGGGAGCGATCCCTGCGGAAAGCAGAGGTGGGGGGAGGGAAATATATGATTAGTGGTGGGATTCCATTGGAGGTGGCGGAAATTACAGAGGATTATATGTTGGACCCGGAGGCTGGTGGGGTGGTAGGTGAGGACCAGGAGAACCCTATTCCGAGTGTGGTGGCGGGAGGATGGGGTGAGAGCAGATGTGTGTGAAATGGGGGAGATGCATTTGAGAGCAGAGTTGTTGGTGGAGGAAGGGAAGCCACTTTCTTTAAAAAAGGAGGACTTCTCCTTCGTCCTGGAATGAAAAGTCTCATTCTGAGAGCAGATGCAGCAGAGACGGAGGAATTGCGAGAAGGGGATGGCATTTTTGCAAGAGACAGGGTGAGAAGAGGAATAGTCCAGATAGCTGTGAGATACCTCTTCCTAGAGATGCAACCTGGCCCGCTGCGTTCACCAGCAACTTTTATGTGTGTTGCTTGAAATTCCAGCATCTGCAGACTTCCTTGTGTTTGCATTTTTAAATTCTCACCCAAATTGTTAATATTGATGGCAAAAAAACAGTGGACCCAGCATGGATCCCAGTGGCATATCACTGGTTACATGCCTTCCAATCTGACAAACAACCCTCCACTACTACCCTGCGGCTCCTCGCACCAGCCATTTGTGTATCCAGTTTACTAGCTCATCCTAGATCTCGTATAATACAATAGGAACTTTTTATTCTTATAAAACAGTGTATTTTCCAGTCTCTCTATTGGTAATGGAAAAATGAAAATATTCTGGCAGTCTATACGTTAATCAGAGGAATATTCTTGCTGTCATCTGTAACTAGCATTAAGCTAGAAAATTTAACTATATATTTTCTGTCATGGGGTGAAAACACATGGTTGTAATGTTACTACAATTGACACTGAAATTTAAAATGAACCCTTCATTTATCCATTGGTAAATTACATTTCTATGAGCTACAAAATATCTGTATTTTTAATGGATGTGGAAGAAGACTTGAACGGCATATTCTTACCAGCTTTGCTAAAGAGTCAATATTGAGAATCAAATGCTAATAATTCATGTTGAATTCTTGGAAGTTTTATTGTTGAAAGATGTGATCAGCTAGAAGCCTTTGTTAATGGGTGAATACTTTTAATTGTCTAGTAAACCGCATTTTGACAATAAAAATACTTTGAAATAGTTAGGCAGTATCTTAATGTTAGAGGAATTATTAATATACCAATGACCACAGCAATAACTTAAACTTGTAAACATGCAATGAATATAAAAGGAAAACCTGCAGTGAAGCGATGATCAAGTTTCTTCGCAATAAAGCAACTGATTAAAGAACAATAAATGATGAAAAGGCTACTAACAAATACTTATTTAAAAAAGTCAATAATAAATTCAACAACAAGCAGAATAAGAGCCTACACACATGACAGAATGGAGTTTATGAAATAGTGAAGGGCTTTGTGGTTGATTGTAGAGCAGGAGATTTAAATGTTCAAAGTCAGATCAAAAAGCTAGTTTTTACCCTTCTGACTTGAAGCTAAACAAAAATGTAAATACACATAGCAATTCGTAACTCATTATGATTGTGGAACTACAGCGTAAATACAACTGGAAATTTCTTCGCTAGTTCTATTCTAACCAGGAATCCTGGTTTTAAAAAAGCTGCTTAAATGCATCTTGTAACTCTTTTTCTCAGCTTATGTACAGCAATGGTGCATTATTCAGAAGGCATTTTGGAAGATTTATTTCCAACATGTCTTGTATTTGCTTGCTTTGCACATTTTTTTCATGTTTTTCAAATTGTGACTATGTTCAATTTGCTTCCTCCAGAGCAGTGGATTGTATCTACTGAGCAGTAAGCACTGTTATCGCATTGGTTCATGAACTAGCACAGATTTATTTTAAAAAGATGTGTTTTCTAGTAGATAGGCAATGCCATCTGGGTGTCCTGCAGAAAGGTACTAAAATTACGGCCCAAGTCCTGATCTGAAATCCCAACCTCAGCTTTGTTCACTTTGCTGTGATGACCTTTCCAATACTGTGTCTTTTCCACTGTCCTTCTTTGATCTGACTTTGAACATATAAATCTCCTGCTCTACAATTAACCACAAAGCCCTTCACCATTTCAAAAACTCCGTTCTGTCATGTGTGTAGGCTCCTAAGTGTTGTTTGAAAAGGTAAATGACAGAGGCAGAGCTGTTAACAACACCTTCGTTGAATGCAATAAGTTCTTCAACAAACCAGCAGTGGTGCGATAATGTGTTAGTCACAAATTGTGGTGTATAGTACGTACTATAGTGCTGAGCAACACTTCACTTTGTGTGCTTTGCATAGCTTCCCCATGATGAAAGAATTCAACTCGTGTAAGTCACCAACTATTTACACAAATAAATTTATACAATTGTTTGAATACTTAGTCTATGTGGGCACATGGTTACTAAAATTATGCATTCATTCAAATGTAATGGTCTTTAAGTTCTCAGCTGCAAAAGTGCCTTTGTTATCCCTAAAGTGTTCACTTCAGGAGCGGTCAATCCTTGTGGATCATCTCCTTCTGGTGGTTTGTCATCTCTTCCATTTTGTGATTCAGGAACCATGTGTGCTTGATGATGATTGTATCATAGAACCAATTCAGGTTGACCTATATGACCATTTGCCCTCTTCCACATTTTCAGCATGTAATTTCCAGCTCTCAGGTCATTCCTCAATCTGCCCATGGCATTTTCCAAGGACCTTGACAATCCTTCATAGAAGGGTGGTGTAACACTCTCACAATACCTCCTTTTGAGTTCATTTCTATTGTCCTTATGACTTGTGCCTCCTGTCTGGGCTTCTTTTTTCCCTCCAGTCGCCCTTGGAAATAAAGCTGCACCATGATTGGACATGACCACAAGTGGCAACTTATCAGTATTTCAGCTGGATCACATTGGTGAGCTGATGTGATCCTGTACGTAAACAGCAACCTCGCCAACGGGTCATGAACTGCTTGGTGTTCACCAACTGCTACTTCATTGCCTCCATCACCATATTTCTTTTTCCTGACAAATGCTGAATAATATGGAGATGTTCTGCTATGCAGGGCTCCTGTGAGTGCATGAACCCAAAATAACAGCCAATGCTGTTTCCTCAAATTATTTTGTCTCACTGGAGATGGAAGTGTGAGATGTGTGTGCAACCAATGATCCCATTATGAGTCCGTTACTGTACCCACCCATTGCTGAGAGCATTGTGGTAATCACAATAGCTTCTGAATGTTAAACAACACCAAGCACTCAACCTGAGTAAGACTAAGGAACTGATTGTGGTCTTCAGTAAGGGGAAGTCGAGGGAGTGTACACCAATCCTGATCAAGGAATCAGTAGTGGAAAGGATGAGCAGTTTTAAGTTTCTGGGTTTCAACATCCAGCTTAGATCCAATATATTGATGCAATTACAAATAAGGCATGATAGTGTCTATATTTTATTAGGAGTTTGAGGGAACTTGGTATGTCACCCGAGCCTCCTGCAAATTTCTACAGGTGTACTGTGGAGAGCATTCTAACTGGTTGTACCACTATCTGGTGTGGAGGAGCCACCGCACAGGATTGGAAAAAGCTGCAAACTCAACCAGCTCTACCTTGAACACCAGCATCCCCAGCATTGAGGACACCTTCAAAAGGAGATTCCACAAAACGACAGCATGTGTCATTAAAGACCACTGTCACTCAGGACATTGCTGCCATCAAGGAATTGTCGGTAATGATTTGCATCATGATGGTGTGACGAGAATACACATAAAATTAAGATGTTTGCTGGCTTGGGTTAGCATCAGTGACATCAGCAGTTGGTCTGCCACCTGTCCTCAGGGGAAGGAGAGATAAAGAACAATGAAGCAGCATCTAGAGATGTGTAATGAAGGGACGGGAGAAAGAGCTGTCTGGAGCGGCTCCCCCTTTGAACCCTGAACTGTTTGAAGTGATGGACAGGCAATACCCCAGCAGGGGGATAAAAAGGGACAGGTTCGCTAAGGCAGGACACACACACGACACCCGAGGTAACGAGACCCTGGAAGCGGTGCGCCTCTCACGAGTCGGTGGGAAGTACCGGACCTTAAACGCACAGGGTGGAAAGGTACGATCAGTGGGAACCTGGTGTGTGTCCACCCTCGCTTGGGTGCCGGGTTCACTGCAGAGGATCGACCGCATCTGGAGGAGGGGTCACAGTCGGTGACCTCAGGTGACATCACAAAGGACCCGCCCGAAAGCTGCTTGTGAGCAATATCGCTGGTCTGTGAGTGGAAGCCATTTCTGAATGATCAGTCGTTCTCTCTCTCCCTCCCCCCAACGTTGTCCATCGCCATGGCAACGATTATTGCGAACTGAACTATTAAATCGAACTGGACTTTTGTGTCACTTTGAAATTGGTCATTTACCCCTAGACAACGATAGAGCTTGATTGATGCTGTTATCTTAATTCTGTGCACATGTGTGTTTATCATTGCTGAACTGTTGCATTTATTATCCTTTCAATTACTGTGTTGCTTGTTTCGTTAATAAAATTTTCTTAGTTCTAGTAATCCAGACTCCAACTGAGTGATCCATTTCTGCTGGTTTGGCAACCCAATTACGGGGTACGTAACAATGGTAATCGATAGATCGCTACCATTGGGGCACCAAGGTAGCATAATGGTTAGTGCAACACTATTATAACTTGGGGCATTGCAGTTCGGAGTTCAATTCTGATTCCATCTGTAAGGACTCTATATGTCTTTGCTGTGGAATGTGTGGGTTTTCTGTGGGTTCTCTGGTTTCCTCCCAATTTAAAAAGATGTGCTGGTTAGCAGGTTAATTGGTCATTGTAAGTTGTCCCATGATTAGACTAGTGCTAAATAGGTAGGTTGCTAGGCAGTGCAGCTCGAAGGACTAATTTCATGTTGTATCTCTAAATAAATAAAAAGGAGCTGGTACAGGAGCCTGAAGACACACACTCAACGATTTGGGAACAGCTTCTGCCCCTCCACCATAGATTCTGAATGGACAATTGAACGCATGAATGCTACCTCACCTTTCTCTTCCCCTCTTTTTGTGCCAATTTAATTTAATTTTTTTATGTATGATTATTGTAATTTATAGTTTTTTATTTGCATTGCAATGTACTGCTACCACAAAATAACACATTTCATGACATACAGTGGTGTGCGAAAATTTGTGAACCCTGTAGAATTAAGCAATTTCGACCAGGTGTTGAGCAATAAGGTTAATAGGGAAGGCTGTCTCCAGGTCAGTATGGATGAGTTGAGCCATATGCTCTGTTTCCATGTTATACCATTCTCTGATTCTACAATCCTTTGAGAAGGCTAACACAATTACTGTGTCTGATCTTCACCAACTCTTTCTTCTGTTCTAACTTGTGCAGTTCTTCATTCACCTGCAGTTTGAGTGTGCTTTCAGCTAAAGTAAATGGCTTTCTTCTGGCCAAAGGGCCTAGAACCCAATAGAACCCTAGAACTGCTGGATAAATTGGGTAATGAAGTGCACCAAAGGCTTCCGCTGGCCCAAAGATATCACCATCCGATCAAAAAGCCTTTTCTGTCAATTCACTTATGGCTCCTGTCCAAGTGTTGGTACTGGGCAGTGCATGACATTTCCCTAAGAATCTGCAGAGAATACCTGCAGAATGGTATTGCAGCTGTTTGGTGGAAATGCACAGGTGTGTCACAACAAGTGAGTTTCATTTTTGCTTGTCACTTTCTTTGGTGGACGACCATTTATGATGACTTTAAGTGCACAATCAAAGATGCAGCAGGAACTGTCAGTGGATGCAGATATCTCACTCATTCTTGGCGCTATTCCATGATTTTGTAGTACCTTTGTCTGCTGGAATGCTCCCCTGTGACTGCTTTACACCACAGGACCTGTCTTCCCTGTTTGCCCTGGGCATGATATAATCTTGTAGCATCTGAGATATGATCATTTGCAAATTGTACCTCTTTCCTGGTGTCATCAGCCTGACCATGTGTTTAACAACCCTTTCCTCTGGTCACTGGTTGCATGTGCCAGATCTGGAGCCTTAAATCTCTTGACAGCAACGGATTAGGATGTCCTTTCGAACTCTAACGTCATCCAAGTGTGAATTGTTTTTTGGATGTTAAAGCAATGAAGGGATATATGGTTAGTGCTGGGAAATGGTGCTGAAATGAAATATCTGCCACAATTGTATAGAAAAGCAGAGTAAGTGTGAGAAGCTAAGTGATTTTTTTCCTCCTTTTACTTTTTCTACTATATTCTCGTGTACTTACGAAAATCCCTTTGGTATTTCACGGGCAAGTAAATTCTTCAATGTCTCATGTCTCCTGCTGTATCTACAGCAATGATTCATCTTCCTCTTCTTAGTCCTTCTTTATCCAATGCATTGCCTCCCGAAAAGTTTGTGATAATGTCTCTAAAGAACACGTATGTACTCCATAAACAAAGTAAATGGCTGAGACTGCTTATATCCCTGAAGCTCTCCAATATCTCTGCCATGTCAACAGCCTGCATCTTCACTGATACTTATAGAGAAACCTATCCTCTACTTCTTTTGCATTGGGTTACCATTACTGCAATTTCTTCAATCAACAATATTTCAAACTCAGTGTTGCTTGTCATTGAGCTTGGGATGTTGCTGGTTCACGAGTCTTTTCAAATTTTTACCTGCAAAGGTAAATAATGCCATGAAAGCCATCAGCAAAAGCAAGATTTATTGAAAGTAGTAAACTTTGAATTAATTGCACTGGTTCAACAATGTTTCAAAGTTATACCACATGATATGCTCAGTTTTTAACAACTGTCACTCTATACACTCCACCTTCCTCAGTTTTTAGGATTGTTTACTCAGCACCCAACTTCTGCTCTTTCTTTACAGCTCTCTTGGAAAAGTCTCACACTAATTTAATGCAGCTCACATTTCAGATACATTTTTGGTATTAAGTTTCTTTGTGAATAAAATATGATTTAGTTATATAATTGGTGTAAATTAATGGGTGGCAATTTTTTCACTGTCTCTCTGCTTTGGTCAGAATTAATGCCAGTGATCATTGTTGTGTCAATCAATATTCTAATACTTCCATTATTGTAATATTTCACATGAGACATTTGCAATCTGTTTGCTATCATTACAAATAATCTATTTTACCGCTTTACCAAAAGACTTGCTGTAAGCGTTGTCACAGTCCGTTTTAATATAAAATGATTGTTTTCAGTCTTGCTCCATTAACGAATACAGGTGTGAGCAAGGAATGTTCCTAACAGTGAAATTACCCATCTTCTTGAGAACTAAGATCTTTGGGTATCATGTGTACCCTCAATAGCCACTGCAAGTATACAGTACATTGACCATTCTACTAATACGAATGTAACCCAGACTTGAAGCCAGCATTCCCGCTTGAGTACAACAATGCATCTTTTTCTTTTCTAGCGCGGCTGAAAATGACAAAAAGACTGCACATTTTTTTTTTTTTTTTTTTTTTGACATGCATGGTCTGTTTCTGTCTGTCTCCAGAGTTTTATGCAGTTTTATTCTGATTCAGTCGCTAATACTCTGATCTCTGCCACATGTTTGTAGAAAGCAGTATTACAATCATATTCTATGTAAGTTGCAGGAGCCATGTAGCTGCTTATATTAGAGGAAACAATCCGCACACACCTGGCACCTGTTTATACACAGGAGCAATCTGCTGATGTGCACCAATTAATTCTCTGAGGAGAACAGTGAGCTGCTCGTGGACAGCCATCTGTTTGCAAATGGCATCTGTCAATAGGAACATCTGATCTGCTCATGAGTGGCATTTTGCTACTCAGTGAGGACATAAAGCAGCTCCCACATGTTAATCATCCTTTGCTGCTTCAAGCAGTTTTTGTGTGGCAGCCATCAGATCCCTAGCTAGATCAGGTCAAGCCTACATTGAATTAAAATTGGTTGGTGTGGACTCCACAGATGTCTCCTGAATTTGTAGGTGTTGTGTGGCAGAAATGTTGCAGTATTTTGGAAGAATATGGGAATGTCTGGTTTCATGCCAGGTATGCCTGATTACACAGTGAATATCCCCTTTATATATCTACACCATCATTGCCCTAAATGCATCCCAAATCTGCTGCTTGTCTTTGAAACTCAACGCTATCGATGCATAGACCATCTCTTTTGGTGAGCCCATGAACCAAATTTTCCATGGCAGTCTGAAGCCTGTCATGTCAGCAGTATCTCACATTGACTCATGATCCCTTTGCACTAATTTGCTTATTCCTCAATGTTAGTCTGTAGTGCTATGGGAAGTCAGATACAATGACACAGATTGTGCTATTCTTCAATTATTAGCCTCTTTCCAGTGTCTTTAACTGGTATTCCTGCATGATTTCCTTGTGTTTCTGGGAGAGGATAGCTGGGGACTTCTACCAATGCACTGTTAAGTTAGGAAAAGAAAGTAGTTGCTGCAACCAAAACATGTTATGATTATATAGAGCCACATGTAAATGAAGGTGACTATTGCAGATCAAAGCTGATATAGAAATCATCATTACACTGGTGGGTAAAGTATAGCCTTGCTCTTAAAATTGAATGATTATATGCCACATTGAACCCTGGTGAATCACTGAGCTAAAAGCTCTACTGTGCAAACGTCTTGTCTCCTAATCCCTGCTGTTTTAGGAGATGGAAATTGTTGAGCAACTTTTTCAATATTCAATCTTTTGGAAGTTGATCTCTCTATGCTTGCAAATGGGTTAGGGTGGGGTGTTGTGGAGATATGAATGGAGCAATAACTTGGGTGATTAAAGTTTTATAGAATGGTGTGCATTTGAATAAATAAATGTGTAAGGAAGCAGCTCAGCTTTGGTCCAGCTTCCACATGGACTGTGTCTTTAATAATTGAGGCACTTCTCTAATAGATACACAGCAAAAAGTTAGCAGCTACATTCATCTGTGCCTATATTCATAGGACTCTCAGGCTAGTACTCTGATTTTTGGACCCAAGTTATCCTAATGCTTTCTCATACTCTTTTTTTTTTTTTTTTTTTTTGAGACAGCTTCATTGCTCTTCTTAGAGGTGGTTCAGTTATGCAATAATTCTTAGTGTGACAAAATTTTGTCACACTAAAAGTAGGTGAAATCCATTCTGAGCACTTGTTTCTTATTTGGAGAACTGTACACCTTTGTTAAGTGGTTTCTTGATATTGGTGAATTTTCTATATTATAAATTATAGAAACAAAATCTAAAGTGTGTTACCTTTTACTTTGGAGAAGATAACCTAAGTTTACAACCCTGAGGACAGATTAGGTAGTGAAGATCTGTCAAAATAGCCCTTGAGTTGGAGTATGGGCTGTAAATTTTTAAGATGTGAAAGAAAATCATTCTTGGGGCACAGAACAAAAGAAATTCCACTTGTTTGAGCACTGCTGTACTAGATCTTGCACAGAAGAAGCTTTGGATTCCCCAGCTAGCAACAAGCACAGTGTATTGTCTGATAGACTGAGCAGCTTTTGCATGGCGTCTGTGCTTGGTTCATGAAATATGTCAATAAAACAATTTTAATTGACGGCTGAATTCACCAAGAGCAAGAGTTCAGCAAGTGATAATGTACATTAAATTGTACGCTTTCACATACTTGATTCATCTCCAAAAATAAAATCATACTGACCTATATTTACATAACTGATGATTACCATTATTACCTGCTTTATGGACAGAAGAAATTGGAGAAGAAAGATAAAAGTTGATCAAAGATGGAAAAAGTTGGGATCTATTTTCCCACACTTTTAGATTTGAGAAGTGTATATAATTCAAGAGTTTACAGTAACACCTGTATTATGCATGATGAGGCAGAACTCAGGCTGGGGAAGCAAAACCTTGTATTTCGTCTACGTAGTCTCCAATCTGATGCCATGATCTTTGATTTCTGAACTTCTGGTAGTTTCTCTCCCTTCCACCCCTTCCTCCTTTATCCATTCTCCACTTTATATTACAACTTGTGTCTGCATTATGTAATATCTTTAAGACAATAAAATGCTATTATGTATCTAAAACATTTGACAAGAGCATTTTCAAAAATTGGTTTATATTATGCAGGACCTGGTCCATATCCAGGGTTGTCAACCATGCTTGCATGCCTGCACTCAAACTGGTGTGATCTTGTTGACCCTTTGCACCCTTGTCAAGATCGTAAGGCGAATCAGATTTTAGGTATCATAATGCCAAAAGTCCACTGCCCCTGATGGACTTTGGCAGAAAACAATACAGAAGGCTCTGTTTCTGAAATACTAAAATAATTTAAAATGTAGTGCATTTAGAAGTAAAAATTATTTACAAAGTTGCATTGAAACATTACTAAAATACATAATACCTCTGGAAATAGAGATAATTCTATTTTCAAAACTGCAATTAGAACTGTTTTACTGCAGTTGCCACAACCTTTTCCCTCATCCAATCTTTCTTCATCCCTTTTGAATCACTCACACCCATTTTTTATTCTTTTACTCCTTTCCTCCTCACCTTGGCAAATGTCAAACACATTTAATTTCTAACTATATCTTGTTCTGAAGAAAGGTCTTTGACATTAGTTAATCACAAACATGAGAAAGTCTGTAGCTATCGGAAATTCAAAGCAACACACACAAAGCACTAGAGGAACTCAGCAGGTAAGGCAGCATCGATAGATGTTTCCTGACCTGCTGAGTTCTTCCTGTGTTTTGTCTGTGTTGCTTTGATATTGGTAGTTTCTTTCTCCACTGACAAATGTAAATTATTTTGTGTGTTTTTTTTAAATTTTAGTTCAGATTTCTGGTCGCTGCAGGGGTTCATGAATTCCCTGGAAAAAAAAAACAGCAGCATCTAGCTACATACTAAGTCCAGTAAGCCACAGATTTGCCTCAGCTGGTCATATGGAGAATAATGTGCACTCAGTTTCGATTCACATAACCACCTCAGATTTTTTGCCTTTTCATGGTGATTGTCACTTAAAATCCTTGAATTATTTTTCTTATTTTGTAAAGATAATTTATTTCCCAAACAATTAATGAGGATATTAATAAAATTATTTTTTTTGCAGTTGATTTATCAAAAAAAGACCATTCATCATACTTGATTTTTAAAAAAATACAACTAGCCTTATTCCTCACAAATGTCTGGTCTTTGGTTTAAAATGTGTTCTAATATCAAAAGCAGCCTGTTTATTAAAATGATTTCTAGTTGAAAATATAAATGTACTTCAAAATTCAGAATTTTTCTAACTGAAGTTAATTATGAATGAAATTTAAATTTTGCAGGGATAAGTGAAATCTTGTTAAATGTATCCAATATTGCATATTCATTAAGTAACGTGAAATGGTGGCTTATATTTATTCTTCAGCAAAAAACTAAAACTAGAAATAACAATGGTTATTGCATTTCTGATTTCTAACATAGTTTGTATTATCTGGAATTAGTTCTGGAAGATGCTTTGCTTATTCAACTAATCAGTCTTCACAGTCACTTTTAATTAATGCTTTCTCTAGCATGAGGTAATCATTATTTGACTTTTTTTATTAGGATCTGCACCAAAATAGTAATTACTTCCATGTAACACTAATTTGCCGCCAAAATATGGTAACATTATCCCAGACAGGATGAATTGTATGATTAATTGAATGGATGTAGCCATGAATTGAGAATGACACAGTCAAGCTTTGATTTGTATTTTGTTTTATAGCTCACAGGTACCATGCAATGGCACTACCAATTTAAGCAGGAAATGCTATCATTAAGCTATTGAGAATGTAGTAAAATAATTGACAGTCATTGAATGTGGGAGATCACACCTTGAGTTGGCATGATGACAATTTATCACTTTTCCACATGTCGTCCCCAAGGCAAGTACAAAACTTGATTATTTGGCTGAATAATTATGTTTATGGGGAAGAAGTTTAAAAAGCCAGTGTTTAATTAGAAGATATTGCTGAAGTTGTTTTTGGGGATTATGTTCTGATACTAGCTCTGAGTTGGTGAATATATTTTAATAAGACCATTGGCCATAATGGCTAACTGGAGAGCTGGATGAGTCTTTTCCCATTTGTCATTTCAGTAAAGTCACCTCCTACTTAATTGCTCATTAGATTTTGTTTCTGCAAATGTTACCACAATAAGCTTGAGAGGCTGCATGAGACACATATTTTTGTCATTTCTACAGTTCTTGAAGCTGGATAAATAGTTGCTTTTGTCAAATTTTTTTAGTAATAAATTGAAATAAATGTAATGGTCCTTATGCCCTTGAGTCAGAATTCCTGTGCTTCTAATGGGATTGAAAGATTGCACCTGGCAATGATAACTTAGCAAGGACATGTTGAGAAATTTATTGGCTATTGGAGGTATAGAGTGTCTTTTTAGGGAGTCTGGTGTCAGGCATGGAATGGGCTGCCCAGCATTGTTGATTCAGATTAATTGCGACCTAGCAACTTGCTTCCAATAAATCTCCAGAACTATTGTTCAACCTACAATGACTATATAGCATAATAAAAGTGACCCAAAACTTCAGTAGTTGAGCTGAAATGTGCAGATGATGCTTGTGTTTGTATAGATGTAATGTCTATGAAATCCATTATTTCCTTCACAGCCTTTGGTCGATCAATATAAAGGATACTAAAGGATTATGACCCAAGATCATTGCAGCTGCACATTCCCCCATTTAATGATTGGTACTTTGTAAATGCTTGATGTTGGACCTTAAGCCGACTAAACATACGTACTCCACATAGCAAACAGCTTCATCTGAAATTGTCAGGTTCTAGTGTAATAAGATATAATTTCCCCTGCTAGGGTGCTGAATCAGAGGGACATTAGGACCGCAAATATCCTTTGTTTCACAGAGTCCTGGTTAACCCCTTCCATATTGTATGCAGCGATTCAGATTGACGGGTTTACTATACACCGTCAGGATAGAACTATAAGAGTCTCTCAAAAGCAGAGTTGGAGGAGTATGCCTTATGATCCACTCCTCTTGGTAAACAAATATATCGGTGGAGAGCAAAATTGGGACAACAGACCTAGAATACCTTGCAGTTAAGTGCCGTCCATTTTACCTACCATGGAAGATTTCCATGATCATTTGGTAGTGGTATGCATTCCACCTCAGGCCAACGTCAATCAGACTTTTGATGATCTGAGCAATGGGATCAACATGCACGGAACAGAGCACCCTAACACCTTCTCCATCGCTTTGGGGGATTTTAGCTAGGGCAGTCTGGGGAAAAAAAAAAATCACTAAGCAATTACCATCAAAAGATCGCTTGCAATACCAGGGGAAACGACACACTGGGCCATTGTTACACCACCATCAAGAATGCCTACCGTGCTATTCCACACCCTCACTTTGGGAAGCCTGATCACCTGGCTGTACTTCTACTACTTGAGTATAGGCAGAGACTGAAGACTGCAGCACCAGTATTGAGGACCAAGAAGGTATGGACAAGGGAAGCACGGGAGTGCCTACAGGATTACTTTGAATCGGTGGTCTGGACCTTGTTCAGGGATTCATCTTGCAGAACTGAGAGGTACCAACTAGTGGAGTGCTGTCGCAGCAACAACCTTGCACTCAACGTCAATGAGACAAAAGAGGTGATTGTGGACTTCAGGAAGGGTAAGACGAAGGAACCATACCAATCCTCAGAGGGATCAGAAGTGGAGAGAGTGAGCAGTTTCAAGTTCGGGAGGAGAAGATGGCGACGCGACGCAGGTCGCAGCCGCCATTCTGGTGGTGATGTCTGTTATTTGTCAAGTAGGGTGCCGTGCACAATCCTGATTTGATGGAGACAGACGTGAGAGCACGGAGGAACATCTGGAGAAACTTCTGAAATGTCCGCTTTGTTGCTGCTGCTACTGTGTGGTCCAGAACCTCCGGAGGAGAAGGCCTCGAGTTCTCGGCTTTGCTTGTTGCTCGACGGCCGGGGAGGGGTCGAAGCGCTCGGAGAGGTTGTATCGGAGGGGCTGGTTGGAGGCTCAAATTTTTTGGACGGACTCCGAGTCGGCTGCGGTCGGGTGCTTCCAATGCATCGGCAAGTTGTCGGCGCTTGGAGGTTCATGGCAGGGAGAGTTTCCTCCTTTTGCTGCCTGTGTTAGATGATGATCGATTGGGACTTTGAGACTTTTTTTTACTATACCCATGATCTGCTCTTTATCGAATTATGGTATTGCTTTGCATTGTTGCAACTATATGTTATAATTATGTGTTTTTGTCCGTTTTAGTCTTGGTTTGTCCTGTTTTTTTTTGTGATATTCTGGAAGAACATTGTATCATTTTTTAATGCTTGCATTTCTAAATGACAGTAAATGAGGACTGAGTGTTCTCATAATCTTAAAAGGATTCCTGGGTGTCAAGATCTCTGAGGACCTAACCTGGTCCCAACATAATGATGCAGCTACAAAGAAGGCAAGACCGCAATTATATTTCATTAGGAGTTTGAAGAGATTTGGTATGTCAACAAATACACTCAAAATCTTCTATACTGTGGAGAGCATTCTGACAGGCTACATCACTGTCTGGTATGGGGAGGCGGCGGTGGGGGCTACTACACAGGACCAAAAGAAGCTGCAGAGGGTTTAAATTTAGTCTGCTCCATCTTGGGTACTAGCCTCAAAGTACCCAGACATCTTCAAGGAGCAGTGCTGGTGATAATAATTCTGATTCTATAGATTGTGTGTCAGATTCATGTTAATATAATTCCAGAGTGAATTCTTAGCCCAAAACAGAAGTTAAAACAATTACTGAAATCACTTAATTCCACTTTGCCGTTATCATGGAGTTGGAATGAAATCGACCACCTTTGGACTGAAATTAGAATTAATGGTGATTAAGTGAATCAAAACCTGAATTTGTCCGAGAGCTGCCAGAGATCAAGGGGTTTGCACAAAGGTGAAGGAGGCGATTCTGCATTTTCATTATTTTAAATTTTACAAACATTCGCTGTTCTTAATCTCCAGCAGGGTTTTAGTAGACATTTCCATACTTTTAGTAGACATTTCCAGATGGCGTTGGACAATTCGGTTACATTTCTTGTATCAGGACAATAAGCAAATATCTCACTCCTTTATCATTGATCTAAAACACTGTTCTACTACAGAGTATAATAAAACTCTTTGACTTAGATTTATAATGTTTTAAGTTCCAGGACGTAATCTGCAGACTTTAATTGTAATGATGCATGAACTTTGTTATTCCCTATTCAAATGTGACACCATGACGAGATTTCAAGGCTCTTTTGTAACACTTCTGTGAAATTCCATGTGTTTTCCCACTGAATTCCTCAGAGTTTTGATAAGCAGAGAGCAGAACTCACCTTTAGTCACAAGAACCTGTGCAGAGTACCCTTGTGGCTGTTGCCCTCAAAAACAGATATACCACTTTGGATACTGTTGAGGTGGGAGAATAACTGAGCAGAGGAAAGCTATAAACGGTCAAGTCTCTGGTACTGAGAGTGGCTCTGTTCCTCTGAAGGGAAGAGGGGAGAACAGGTGAGCTGCAGTGATAGTGGATTTATTGGTTAGGGGAACAGAAAGGAGGTTCTATGGATGACAGCGAGATTCCCAGATGGTTTGTTGATCCCTGGGTGCCAGGTTCAGGAACATCTCGAATTGAACTTACAACATTCTTAAGTCAGGTCTGGTCCACATTGGTGCCAATGACATGAGTAGTATGGGTAATGAGTTTCTGCAAAGTGAGTTCAGGGAGTTGGGTGCTAAGTTAAAGAATAGGAGGGTTATGGTCTCAGGATTGCTGCCGGTGCACATGCTACAGAAGCCAAAAGTAGGAAGTTCAGACAGTGGCTGAGGAGCTGGTACAGGAGGGAAGGCTTCAGATTTTTGGATCACTAGGCACTCTTTCAGGGTGGGAGGGACCTGTGTAGATGGGACACTTTGTACCTGAACAGGAGGGGTATTAATATCCTTGCAAGAAGGTTTGCTAGTGCTGTTTGAGGGGCTTAAATTAGAGTTGCAGAGGGTGGGAACTAGAGTGCCAGAGCAAATAGTGGAGCAGTTGTGGAGAAAGATGTTGTTAAGCATACATACAGAGTCCAGAAGTGAAAGACTGAGTATGGTGGGACTATTGTCTTAAGCTGTGTATATTTCAATGCAAGGAGTATTGTAGGATGGGGAATAATCTTAAACCATGGAACAGCAAGTGGAGTTATGACATTGTAGCCATTAGTGAAACTTGGTTGCAGGAGGGGCAGGACTGTCAGCTCACTATTCCAGTATTCTGTTGTTGTAAGCGTGATATTGGGAGGGATTAAAGGGGGAGGGGTGGTGAGGTAAACCATGTATATATGTTGTAACTGGGTTACCTGTCTGGACACACCCCTCTGCTGTCTGCCCCTGTGGCTCCTCCCACAGAGTCCTGTATAAAGGTGTTCGCCTTGCACCTCCCCCTCAGTCCGGGGGCAGACACTCACTGTGGAGGTCGTATTGTACAGCGAATAAAAGCCTTTCAGTATTTTACTAAACTTCAGTCTTTTGGAGTAATTGAAGGTGCTTCAATTTTATTCGCTGTACGTTTTAAAACATGGAACAGGCCCTGAGACCAGAAAAATTAGACCTCAATCCGCAAACACCTGAAGCTGGAAATGCTTTCGAACTCTGGCTGGCCTGCTTCGAAGCGTATCTAGAGGAGATTAAAGCGACCGACCCCGTAGCGAAGCGCAGAGTTCTACTCTCCAGGGTCAGTCCACGGGTCTATTCGCTGATCAGAGACCAGCCGAACTACGACGGCGCGATGAACGCACTCAAAAGACAATACCTGCGGCTGATAAACAGCGTCTATGCTCGGCACCGTTTAGCGACACGGCAACAACGCCCCAGGGAATCGAGTGCTGAGTTTGTCCGGGCCCTACAGACACTCATGCGGGCCTGCAATTGCCAGGAGCTGACGGCAGCGCAGCATGCAGAACTCCTAGTGAGAGACGCCTTCGTCACGGGGACCAGGTCAGTGTACGTGCGCCAGCGGCTGCTGGAAAAAGCCGATCTTACCCTAAGTTCGGTGATGGAGCTGGCTGATATGTTGGAGGCCGCTCTGCATAACGCCGAGGCTCTCCAGGCACGCGATCCCCCGATGGCCTCGTGGGTGCCACAGACCCCGCAACCTGCCGGCGAATCGACCTCGGCTGCCGCCAGTCGTGAGTCCGCGAAGTGCTACTTCTGTGGACTGGAGAAGCACCCCCGGAAACGCTGCCTGGCCCGACAAGCTACCTGCTCCAGCTGCGGAAAGAAGAGCCACTTTGCCAAGGTCTGTAAGTCAAAACCGCGAGCGGGATCGAGCAGCGCCGTGTGCGAGACATGGGGGTCGCCATCTTGCCTGCTGCTATCTTCCCTGCATGCCACCACCACGTGCGAGACATGAGGGTGGCCATCTTGGTCGGCGCCACCTCCCACCGCCTACGACCAACGGGTGCTCACGGGGCACCCCACCACGCCGGACCAAGACAGCGACCCCACCCTGGCTTCCGTGACCCTCGACCAAAGCGCTCCCCACCAGCTCGCAAGGTCAATAATGGACATCCTGGTGGAGGGGCACAGGACAAGCTGCCTGTTTGACACAGGCAGCACGGAGAGTTTTATCCACCCGGCCACGGTGCAGCATTGTGGACTCATGATACGGCCGGGAAGTCAGAGGATCACCATGGCCTCCGGGTCGCATACAACAGACATCCGGAGGGGGTTGTGTAGCGACACTAGTGATGCAGGGCACAGAATATCAGGACTTTACGTTACTGGTCTTGCCTCAACTGTGTGCCCCTGTGCTGTTGGGGTTGGACTTCCAGAGCCACCTGAAAAGTGTGACAATGAAGTATGATGGGGCCCCTCCTGCCAATTACTGTCATAAATCCCCTGTTTTGTAGAGAAATGTCACGTACCCCGCTACTGACCACACACACACACACACACACACACACACGCACACACACACACACCGACCCGCGCATCCCACCCAACATCATGCCAACTGCCACACTACGGACACCACTTGCGGCCTCTCCACCCTCAGGATCCCTTCCCCACCGCTGTTCGCCAACCTGACCCCCGACTGTAAACCTGTGGCAACTAAAAGCAGGAGGTACAGCGCGGGGGACAGAGCTTTCATTAAGTTGGTGGTGCAGCGGCTGCTCAGGGAGGGGGTCATTGAAGCAAGCACAAGTCCTTGGAGGGCGCAGGTGGTCGTTGTTCGGAATGGGGAGAAGAATAGGATGGTCGTGGACTATAGCCAGACCATCAATAGGTTCACGCAGCTCGATGCGTACCCTCTACCCCGCATCGCGGATATGGTCAATCAGATAGCACAGTACAAAGTGTACTCGACCATAAGACCTAAAATCCACTTACCATCAGCTCCCCATCTGCCGGGAGGACTGCCCTTGCACTGCATTCGAGACGGACGGCAGGCTTTATCAATTCCTGCTTGTCCCCTTTGGTGTCATGAATGGTGTATCTGGCTTCCAGAGGGCAATGGACAGGATGGTGGACCAGTGCCAACTGAAGGCCACGTTCCCATACCTGGATAACATCACCATCTGCGGTCACGACCAGCAGGATCACGACAACAACCTCCAAAAATTTCTCCAAGCGGCCAAATCTTTCAACCTCACCTATAACAAGGACAAGTGTGCATTTAGGACCACCCGACTTGCTATCCTTGGGTGTGTCGTGGAGAATGGAGTCATTGGCCCTGACCCCGACCGTATGCGCCCCTTGTTGGAAGTCCCTCTTCCCAATACCCTCAGAGCCCTCAAAAGACGCCTGGGCTTCTTTTCATATTACGCCCAATGGGTCTCTAACTATGCAGACAAAGCCCGCCCCCTGGTCAAGTCCACCACATTCCCCCTCTCTGCCGAGGCCCACGTGGCCTTCAACCGCATAAAAGGGGACATTGCCAAAGCAGCAATGCATGCGGTGGATGAGGCCATTCCCTTCCAAGTAGAGAGTGACCGCCTCCGACTTTGCGCAGGAAGACCAGTGGCGTTCTTCTCCCGTACCCTTCAAGGCCCTGAAATTCAGCACTCTGCGGTAGAGAAAGAGGCCCAGGCCATAGTGGAAGCAATAAGGCACTGGAGGCACTATCTTGCCGGCAAAAGGTTCACCCTGCTAACTGACCAGCACTCAGTTGCATTCATGTTTAATAATCAGCAGCGGAGTAAAATCAAAAATGATAAAGTTCTGAGGTGGAGAATCGAACTCTCCACCTACAACTATGACATCATGTACAGGCCTGGGAAGCTCAACGAGCCCTCCGATGCCCTATCCCGGGGAACATGCTCCAGCGCGCAGATCGACCGGCTATACGCCCTACATGTAGACCTTTGCCACCCGGGAGTCACCCGGCTTTTCCACTTCATGAAAGCCCGGAACCTGCCTTATTCCCTTGAGGAGATCAGGATGATGACCAGGGACTGCCAAGTCTGCGCAGAGTGCAAACCGCACTTCTACCGACCCGAAAAGGCACCACTCATCAAGGCCACCCGCCCCTTTGAGCGACTGAGTGTTGACTTTAAGGGTCCCCTTCCCTCCACCGACCGCAATGTGTACTTTCTTAACATAATTGACGAGTACTCGCGGTTCCCCTTCGCGATCCCCTGCCCTGACACCACTACCACATCAGTTATAAAAGCCCTGCGCAAGCTCTTCACTCTTTTCGGATACCCATGCTATATCCACAGTGACAGAGGGTCCTCGTTTATGAGTGACGAGCTGCGCCAATACCTGCTGACTAGGGGAATTGCAACCACGAGCTATAATCCCCAGGGGAATGGACAGGTAGAGAAGGAGAATGGCACAGTGTGGAAAGCCACACTCTTAGCCCTCAGGTCAAAGGAACTGCCTGTCTCCCGCTGGCAGGAGGTCCTTCCCGAGGCACTCCACTCCATCTGCTCCCTGTTATGCACAGCCACCAATGCCACCCCTCATGAGCGGCTCTTTTCTTTTCCCAGAAAATCGACCACTGGAACCACCCTACCATCTTGGCTGACGTCCCCGGGGCCAGTGCTGCCTCCGGAAACATGCGAGGAGCAATAAATACTCCCCGATAGTCGAGAGAGTTCACTTACTTCATGCGAACCCCCAGTATGCCTACGTGGTTTTACCTGATGGGCGGGAGGACACGGTCTCCATCCGCGACCTGGCGCCCACAGGAGCACCGGGCCCCTACCCTGAACACTCCGTGGTGACTATTGACCCCGTACCCACCAATGTATGTACCTACGAGACACCGTGCACCCCAAACCCTATACAGACACCACACGACACTCCCATACCGGGCACGATGCACACGCACGAGGGATTACTGATGCCTAACGTGCTGACACCTGAAGTCAGGCCGGAGCCAGCACAACCGCCATCGCTGATACAATCACCGCCGGTTCTACGTAGATCACAGTGACGGACTCGACCACCTGATAGACTTAACCTGTAAATATACTTGTAAATATTGTCAGTCACTTCACCCCGCGGGACTCTATTTCTTAAAAAAAAAGGAGGGGTGAACGTGGTAAACCATGTATATATGTTGTAACTGGGTTGCCTGTCTGGACACGCCCCTCTGCTGACTGCCCCTGTGGCTCCTCCCACAGTGTCCTGTATAAAGGTGTTCGCCTTGCCCCTCCCCCTCAGTCTGGGGGCAGACACTCACCATGGAGGTCGTATTGTACAGCAAATAAAAACCTTTCAGTATTTTACCAAACCTCAGTCTTTTGGAGTAATTGAAGGTGCTTCAGGTGGCATTACAAATCAGGGAAAATGTCATAGCAGCACTCTGTCAGAACAAACTGGAGAGCTTGTCTAGTGAGGCTTTATGGGTAGAAGTAAGGAATGAGAAAGATATAATCATATTAATGGGATTGTATTATAGACTGCACAACAGTCTGAGATTTAGAGGCAAATTTGTAGAGAGGTTGCAGACTGTTGCAAGAAACATAAGGTTGCGATATGTGATTTTTAACTTTCTACATACTGCGACTGACATGTTGTAAAAGGGCTGAATCGGAAAGAGTTTGTCAAATATGTTCAGGAAAGTTCCCTTAATCTGTACATAGAGGTCCCAACTTGAGAGTGTGTGGTACTAAATTTTCCTATTGGAAATGTGACAGGGCAGGTGACAGAAGTTTGTGTTGGTAAGTTTGTGAAATGAGGATCTGGGAATACAGACTGTAATTCCTTGAATGTAACATCACAGGTAGATAGGATTGTAAAGAAAGACTTTGCATATTTGGCCTTCATAAATTAATATATTGAGTGCAGGCATTGGAATGTTATATTAAAATTGTACAAGATGTTAGTGAGGCCTAATATAGGTTATTGTGCCCGGTTTTCGACACCTATCTAAAGGAAAGATATACAGTAAATAAGATTGAGAGAGTGTAGAGAAAATTTGCAAGGATGTTACAGGGACTCGAGGACCTGAGTTGCAGGGAAAAGTTGAGTAGGTTAGAACTTTATTCCCTAGAATGTAGAAGATTGAGGTGAGATTTGATAGAGGTTTACAAAATTATGAAGGGTATAGTTAGGGTAAATGCAAGCAGGTTTTTTCACTGAAATTGGGTGAGACTCCAACAAGAGATCATGGGTTAAGGGTGAAAGGTGAAATGTTTAAAGGGAATATGAGGATCTTCACTCGGGGTGGTGAGAGTGTGAAATGAGCTGCCAGTGCAAGTGGTGGATATGGGGTAGATTTCAACATTTAAGAAAAATTTGGATAGATATATGGATGGGAGAGGTATGGAGGGCTATGGTCTGGGTGAAGATTGATGGGATTAGGCAGATTAATGGTTCATCACAGACTAGATGGGCTGAAGGTCCTGTTTTTGTGCTGTACTGTTCTATGACTCTATGATTCTATAACTCTCTGACTCTAACCTACAAGACTGACTCATAACTGGAAATGGTTAGACAAATTTCAGGAGTGATACTAAACAACCCATGTTTCCCATCTGTGTTATTTTACCCCTGTCCTTTAGAGATGTTTTACTTTAGAATAAATTCAGTTTTAATTGCACAATGAGAAATTGTTACACAATCAATTTTCCAAAGAAGAATTTTATTCTACATATAGTGCTCAATATGATTTTAATATCATCTGACCTCTCCCATATCAGAATCAAACTTCTTGTGATTGACTTAGATAATGTGAATTTTCTTTAGCTGCAACGGTATGGTGAAATTTCTCATTGTGCAACTAAAACCGAATGAAGTCAGGCTGATGACTCTCCAGTTTCCTCCTCCTGAAGTCAATAATCAGTTCCTTGGTCTGCAGACATTCAGTAAAAGGTTATTGTGGCACCACTCTCAGATTTTCAATCTCCTTCCCATATGCTGATTCTTTACCACCTTTGATTTGGCTACAACAGTGGTGTCAACAGAAAACTTAAATATGTCATTGGAGCTGTGCTTAGCCACACAGTCATAAGTATTAAGTGAGCAGAGCAGGCGGCTGAGCACACAGCCTTGTGGTGCACTTCTGTTGATGGAGATTGTGGAGGAGATGTTGTTTTCAATCAGGTTTACATCTTCTTTCTCTTTTAAATATGGTTCTAGTACTGTTGGAGCCTGTGATCTACAGTTTAATGGTGTGTTTTTGGGCCGACTGAGCAACTTGGCACTTTGCTGTCTCCAAGAAGGTTCCAGGAGGCAAGCAGCTTTGAGGCCAAGAAGCTTAGAGATAGGGCGTGAGCCCATGATCAACTCCATTTCTCGCTGATCTCATCAAATAGCGTTAAGTAAGACTAAAACATTGAGGCGAGTGCAGAAGGTGAGGGAGTGTCCAACACTGTCTACCAGCATCTCGCTCGCCTCTGCAAGAGAGGGTGTCTGCATGAGATGTTCTCTCTTTTCTTTGCTCACTGCTCCTGAGGGAAGGTCCCTGCATTCTAATGGTCTCTTTCTCCCTCAGTGTTGTCGGAGGATGATACCAAAGTTCTCTGGTTTGTGGATTGGACTAATAAACACTGAACTGAATTGAATATGGACTCTTGCATTTTTTTTTTTTTTGTTTTTGCTCATTCATTCTTGTTTCCATTTGTACAATTTGTTTTTTTTATTGGCCATGGGGTGTTAATGTTCTTGCTGCTATTTGTGTGATTTTTTTTTGCATGTGAGGGGGTTGATATTCTTGTTGCTGTTTGTGCTATTTGTGTTTTCGCGCTGGGATGGGGTTGATTTTCTTTGAACAGGTTCCATGGTTTTCTTTGTTTCATGGTTGTAGAAAAGATGAATCTTGGTGTTGCATAGTTACTTTGATAATAATAAATGTCCTTCGAATTCTTTGAAAACACTTAATCACTGTGGATGTTCTTTAAGTACTACTGCATGACGGTCATTGATACAGGTTACACATTCTTCCTGAGCACTAATTAGGTGAGTAACTCAGACTGCCTAAGCAAGAGTTAGAGGTAAAATGACTTGTTCTAGGGATATATTTGTTCCCTGTTTTATTTTCTGAAGCTGTCATCCAAACTGTAATTAAGTTTTTTAAAAAAAAATTGATGCCTAGATTGAATCAAAGTATTCCTTACACATTTTTCTTTTCACTGCTCTTTTTCTTTTCACTGAAGATGCCACATAAAAACCTTCTTCATAAGATAAGGATGCATAGAGTTGGGGGTGATGTATAGAGGATTGGTCAACTGATAAAAAGCAGAGAGTTGCGCTACATGGGTGTTACCCGGTTGGCAATCAGTGGTGAGCGGAGTGCCACAGGAGTCAGTGCTGGGCCTGTAACTGTTCATGATATACATTAATGATCTGGCAGAGGGGATTGAGTGTACTGTATCTAAGATCGCTGATAATACTAAATTGAGTGGAAAAGAAAGTTGTGCAGAAGATGTGGAAAGTCTGCAGAGATAGGTTAAGTGAGTGGGCAAGGGTCTGGCAGATAGAGTACAGTGTTGGTAAATGCAAGGTCATCCACTTTGGAAGGAAAATGAAATAACAGATTATTATTTAAATGGTTTAAAAATTTCAACATGCTGCTGTGCGGAGGGGCTTGTGCATGAATCACAAAAGTTGGTTTGCAGTTGCAGCAGGCTATCAAGAAGGCAAATGGAATTGCTAGAGGGATTGAATTTGAGAGCAGGTTATGTTGCAACTATACAGGGTACTAGTGAGGCCACACCTGAAGTATTGCGTGCAGTTCTGGTCTCCTTTAGAAAGGATATACTGGCTTTGGAGGTGGTGCAGAGGAGGTTCACCACATTGATTCCAGAGATGAGGGGAGGAGTGAGTCTCCTGTGACTGTATTCATTGAAATTCAGAAGTATGAAAGGAAGTCTCTTATAAACATATAAAATTATGAAAGGGATAGATAAGATAGAGGCAGGAAAGTTTCCACTGGTAGTTGAGTCTGGAACTAGGGGACATAGCTTCAAGATTTAGGGGAGTAGATTTGGAATGGAAATGAAGAAGGACTGCTTTTCCCAGAGGCAGGAAAATCTGTGGAATTCTCTGCCTAATGAAGCAGTGGAGGCTACCTGAGTAAATATATTTAAGACAAGGTTGGATAGATTTTTGCATAGTAGGGGAATTAGGGCTATGAGGAAAAGGCAAGTAGGTGGAGATGAGTCCATGGCCATATCAGCCATGAGATTATTGAATGGAGGAGCAGGTTTGATGGGCCACATGGCCTACTCCTGCTCCTATTTCTTATCTTCTCTGTTTCAAGGGGTTGTTATTGTCTTACCAACACCAGGTGATTTCAGCAACCATGCATTCAGTCTGTAGATTCCAGTCCTGACAAAGGGTCTCGGCCTGAAACGTCGACTGTACCTCTTCCTAGAGATGCTGCCTGGCCTGCTGCGTTCACCAGCAACTTTGATGTGTGTTGCCTGAATTTCCAGCATCTGCAGAATTCCTGTTGTTTGTAGATTTTTGTTTTGTTCTTTTGCTAGTAAACTTTTTCAATCCTGCACAATTTGGTGAATCATGTCTCCTACCAGTGCCAACATTCTGTTGGGTGAAGAACAGGGTAAGCAATAGCTTCAGAACAAGGTCCTCCAGGAGAAAGAAAAGCACAAAACAAGACTGTCTAATTTAACCCATAAGAGAAATTTAATCTGCTGAAGCTGAGGTTTTCCAGGAAAGCCAACATTATCATTTGTCAATATAAACTGAACACTTTGAGTATATCTGTAATTGGAATGAAGGTCAGTGTTCAGATCTCTAGCTCCTGCCTCAGAAATGAACTATTAGGGGAAAAGACTTTTTTTGCTTATCATTCTATGTCAAATTGTTAAAAAGTGTTTACAATTTTGAGAAGGCTTCACAAGGCTTATTGAGAAAGTAAGGAGGTATGGGATCCAAGGGGACCTTACTTTGTGGATCCAGAACTTGCTCACAGAAGGCAAAGAGTGGCTGTAGGCGGGTCATACCAGTGGTGTGCCTTGGATCTGTTCTGGGATCCCTTCTCCGTGATTTTTATAAATGATCTGAATGAGGAAGTGGAGGGATGGGTTAGTAAATTTGTTGATGACAAAGGTTGGAGGTATTGAAGATAGTGTGGAGGTCTGTCAGAGGTTGCTGGGCTGAGAAATGGCAGGTGGAGTTCAACCCAGATCAGTGTGAAGTGGTTCATTTTGGTAGGTCAAATATGATGGCAGAATACAGTATTAATGGTAAGACTCTTGGCAATGTGGAGGATCAGGGGATCTTGGGGTCCGAGTCCATAGGACACTCAAAGCTGCTGCGCAGATTGACTCTGTGGTTAAGAAGGCATATGGTGCATTGGCCTTCATTAATCGTGGGACTGAGTTTAAGAGCCAAGAGGTAATGTTACAGCTATATAGGACCCTGGTCAGACTCCACTTGGAGTACTGTGCTCAGTTCTGGTCACCTCACTACAGGAAGGGTGTGGAAACTAGAAAGGGTGCAGAGGAGATTTACAAGGATGTTGCCTGGATTAGGGAGCATGCCTTATGAGAAAAGGTTGAGTAAACTTGGCCTTTTCTCCTTGGAGCGGCGGAGGATGCGAGGTGACCTGATAGAGGTGTATAAAGATGATGAGAGGTATTGATCATGTGGATAGTCAGAGGCTTTTTCCCAGGGCTGAAATGGCTGCCACGAGAGGGCACAGTTTTAAGGTGCTTGGAAGTAGTACAGAGGAGATGTCAGGGGTAAGATTTTTACACAGAGAGTGGTGAGTGTGTGGAATAGACTGCCGGCAACGGTGGTGGGGGCGGATGTGATAGGGTCTTTTAAGAGATTCCTAGATCGATACATAGAGCTTAGAAAAATAGACGGCTATGGGTAACCTTGGGTAGTTTCTAAGTAAGTACTTGTTCGTCACAGCATTGTAGGCTGAAGGGCCTGTATTGTGCTGTAGGTTTTCTGTGTTTCTAATACAGGACTTTTTTTTTCAAAAATGAAGCAGAGGTAATTCATTGAAATTGGTATGAGTTACAACCCCTTTTTTACACAGAATGAAAACATTTCTAGTCATTTGAAAATAATTTCTCGAGTCGTACATACTAAAACGGTCCCTTTCACTCACTGAGATGTGTCAGTTATGAGGCACCTAATTACGCCAAAACCTAAACTAACTCCGTTTAATTCTCGTTACATGCCCATTAACTCTGTATATTAGCACTCACTTATCCCATACATCTTGGGGATGTGAGAGCAAACCAGAGCACCCAGAAAAATCCACATGAGTATCCAAACTCTACACAAAGTATCAGAGGTGAAGATCAAACCAGAGTCACAGGAGCTTTGAGTAGCTTCATGTAGTTATAGTGGAGCTGGGTTACATAAAGCTAAGTAGTATACTCTCCACTTTGATCCATCTCTGTAGACTTTACCATTGTGTCTAGTTTGTCCATTGCTCCAAAAGGTCTCAGAGGAGATACCAAAAAACCTGAATCCACTGTTTATTACTGTTCTCAAGACAATAACATATAGGAATGTAATTAGTCTGTTTGGCCCAGCAAGTCTGCTCCGCCATTCAATTATGGCTGATTTTTTTTCAATCCCTTTCTTCCATCTTCCTGTAACCTTTAACCTCTTTTACCTATTAAGAACCTGTCAATTTCTGCCTTATTATATTTATTAATGTGCAGAGAACTACAAAACAGAAACAGGCTCTTTGGCCCATCTAGTCCATGCTGAACTGTAATCCTTGTTAGCCCCATCGACCAACTCCTGGACCATAACCCTCCATCTTTTTATTAATAAAGTAAAATGGATGTTTCCATTTTAATAAAGATGATGTTACTGAGGTGGATCCCAGAAGATGTTATAAAATTGATCATTGTTTTAATTGCCATCTGTATTTTAAATTCATTGCTCTGGCATGAATGGGTTTGATGATCTACTTGCATGCTTCAATTCATAGAGTCACAGAGAGAAGGAAATTGTAACCATAATAGCCCTAGTCACTAATCACCCCCCACCTCACACGCACCACTGCCATTACTGTAATGAGAAGGATGCTGTAATCCATTGCTCGTGCAGTAATCCTAAATAATTGTGCTTCTTGGTTTAACCTTTCAGTTAATAATTGCTTGGTGAGCAACTGCTGTTTTTTTTGTCAGATGTCAAATTTAATAAATATTGAGCACAATGGATTCAGGAGACTGCAGATGTTTGAACATGGAAGGAAAAGTAACTGCTGGAAGAACTCATCTGATCAAGTAGCACTTGTAGAGGCATAGACATACGAATATTCGACGTTTTGGCTTGGGATCACACTAATCCTGATGCTCTTGCCTTAATAAATTTTGCTTTTGGGGTATTACAAATTGATTTTTGAAATCATTTCTTTCCCAAGTCTGAAGACATTTCAAGAGTTAACTGTTTGCATTTATTTTCAATGAAGCAGCTGCAGTAAAGAAGGCATGGCAGCATTGTATAATTTTAAATAGATTAAGTTTGCTTAAAAACCCAGTAGAGCTCAGGTAGGAAAAACACTGATTCAAATGGGTAATTTCTAGATTACTGAAAGATGAATATTATCATGGCTCTGATTGCAAATTTCCACTTGCCTTTAGATATGGGAATGGTGCTAGACTGGGAAGTCAGATAATCTATAAAGAAGCCAAATATTATTAGAAAACCTTCAGATAATGATCCAGCTCACAATTAATTATGTCTTGGACACTTTTAATCTAACAAATCAAAGATTTATTTAAAGCAAATTACATTTGACTATACTTTACTCTTGTAAGTAATAGAGAAGGCTGATGGAGGAAATAAAGTACTGTAGGTGCCAGTCATATGGACTTTCTAAGGGCTGACAGCAATTGAATTGAATTGACTTTATTACTTACATCTGTCATGTACATGAGGAATAAAAATCTTTACGTTATGTCTCCATTTAAATGCGCAATTTATAGTAATTATTAATATGTACCACAGGATAGTCAATATAACATAGAAATACAGTTGCGTCAGCATGAATTAAGCAGTCTGATGGACTGGTGGAAGAAGCTGTCCTGGAGACTATTGGTCCTGGCTTTTATGCTGCGGTACTGCTTCCCAGATGGTAGCAGCTGGAACAGTTTGTGGTTGGGGTGACTTGGGTCCCCAATGATCCTTTGGACCCTTTTTTACACACCTGTCTTTATAAATGTCCTAAATAGTGGGAAGTTCAGATCTACAGATGGGCTGGGCTGTCCGCACCACTCTCTGCAGAGTCCTGCGATTGAAGTAAGTATAGTTCCCATACCAACCAGTGCTGCAGCCAGTCAGGATGCTCTCAATTGTGCCCCAATAGAAAATTCTTAGAATTTTGGGGCCCATACCAAAACTCCTCAACTGTCTGAGGTGAAAGAGGCGCTGTTGTGCCTTTTTCACCACACAGCCAGTATGTACAGATCACGTGAAATCCTTGGTAATGTCTATGCTGAGGAATTTAAAGCTGTTCACCCTCTTAACTCCAGATCCATTGATGTCAATAGGGGTTGGCCTGACTCCATTCCTTCTGTAGTCCACAATCAGCTCCTTGGTTTTTGTGACATTGTCAGAGAGGTTGTTTTCCATTGTGTCAGGGTGATGACTTCCTCTCCGTAGGCTGCCTCATTATTTGAGATTAGACCAATCAATATACTGTCATCAGCAAATTTAATTAGCTGTTGGAGCTGTGGATGGTGACACAGCCATGGGGATAGAGAGAGAAAAGGAGGCGGCTTAGTACACAGCCCTGAGGAGCACCTTTGAGGGGCAGAGGTGAGGGAGCCCACTCTTGCCACCTGCTGGGGATCTGACAAGAAGTCCAGGATCCAGCTTCACAAGGCAGTGGAAGACATCTGCAGTATACCAGACATTCAAGAGTGTCAGGGAAGTGAAGTATGTGCAGTGAAAATTATGACTGAGAAGGTGCTCAGGAAGCTTGATGGTCTGAGGGTGGATAAATCTCCTGGACCTGATGGAATGCACCCTTGGGTTCTGAAGGAAGTAGCTGGAGAGATTGCGGAGGCAATAACAATGATCTTTCAAGAATTGATAGATTCTGGCCTTATACTGGATGACTGGAAAATTGAAAATGTTACTCCACTATTTAAGAAGGGTGGGAGGCAGCAGAAAGGAAACTATGGACCTGTTAGCCTGCCATCAGTGGTTGGGAAGTTGTTGGAATTGATTGTTAGGGATGAGATTACGAAACACCTGGAGGCACATGACAAGCTAGACCAAAGCCTGCATGGTTTCCTGAAAGGAAAATCCTGCCTGACTAACCTACTGCAATTTTTTGAGGAAATTACAAGCAGGATAGACAAAGGAGATGTAGTAGATGTGGTATACTTGGATTTTCAGAAGACCTTTTGACAAGGCGCCGCACATGAGGCTGCTTAGCAAGATAAGAACCCATGGAATTACAGGAAAGTTACTAGATTGGCAGAAAACAGAGTGGGAATAAAGGGGTCCTATTCTGGTTGGCTGCTGGTTACCAGTGGAGTTCCACAGGTGTTGGTGTTGGGACTGCTGCTTTTTACAATGTATACAAATATAGGTGGAGGAGCAGTAGTGTTGAGGAAACAGAGAGCCTGCAGAGAGACTTAGATGGTTTAGGGGAATGGGTAAGGAAGTGGCAAATGAAATATAATGTTGGAAAGTGTATGGCCATGCACTTTGGAAGTAATAAATGGGCAGATTACTATTTAGATGGGGAGAGAATTCAAAACACAGAGATGCAAAGGGACTTGGGAGCCCTTGTGCAGGATACCCTAAAGGTTAACCTCCAGGTTGAGTTTGTAGTGAAGAAGGTGAATGCAATGTTGGCATTCATTTCTAGAGGTATAGAATATAAGAACAGGGATGCGATGTTGAAACTCTAAGGCACTCGTGAGACCACACTTAGAGTATTGTGTGCAGTTTGGGCTCCTTATTTTAGAAAGGGTATACTGACATTGGAGAGAGTTCAGAGAAGATTCACAAGAATGATTCCAGGAATGAAAGGGTTACTGTATGAGGAACGTCTGGCAGCTCTTGGGTTGTATTCCCTGGAGTTCAGGAGAATGGGGGGGGGGGGGATCTCATAGAAACATTCTGAATGTTATAAGGCCTGAACAGATTAGATACGGCAAAGTTATTTCCCATGGTAGAGGAGTCTCAGATAAGAGGGCACGACTTCAGGATTGAAGGACGTCCATTTAGAACACAGATGCGGAGAAATTATTTTAGTCAGAGGGTGGTAAATCTGTGGAATTTGTTGCCACGAGTGGCGGTGGAGGCCAAGTCATTGGGTGCATTTAAGGCAGAGATAGATAGATTCTTGATTAGCCAGGGCATCAAAGGGTATGGGGAGAAGGCAGGGGAGTGGGGATGACTGGAAGAATTGGATCAGTCCATGATTGAATGGTGGAGCAGACTTGATGGGCCAAATGGCCCACCTCTGCTCCTATATCTTATGGTCTTAAAATCTTATAGCAGGGTGAAGGCCAAAGTCTCTGATTTTCTTGTTGAGCCTGGAGGGAATTATGGTGTTAAATGCTGAACTGTAGTCCAAGAACAGCATTCTCACATATGCATCCTTCTTCTCCAAATGTATAAGGATGGTGTGTAGAGCTGTGGCTATTGCATCGTCTGTCGATTAGTTATGTCGGTAGGCGAATTGTAGGGAGTTCAATGTGGGTGGTAGCAAGCTGCGGATGTAGTCCTTGACCAGCCTCTCAAAGCATTTGCTTATTATTGAGGTGAGTGTGACAGGATGCCAGTCGTTCAGGGACGTTACCTTGGTCTTTTTAGCAACGGAGAATAATTGATCAAATGTTACATAGAGGCAGATTCAAAATCCCACAATTTAACAGAAATCTTCTTCCTGTTATTTGTTATGTGGTCAAGAAATCTTCATGACTTAGCAATGAAAATATTTTGCAGATTATTTCTCGTGTGCATAATGAGATAACACAAAATGCTGGAGGAACTCAACAGGTGAGGCAGCATCCATGGAGAGGATTAAACAGTTGATGTTTCAGGCCAAGACCCTTCAGGACTGGAAAGTTATTGAGAATAAGCCAGAAAAAGAAGCTGGGGGAAGGGAAAGGAAGGAGTACAAGCTGGCAGATGGGTAAAGCCAGGTGAGGAGGAAGATGGGTAAGTGCGGGAGGGGGGTTGATGTAAGAAGCTGGGAGGTGATAGAGAGAAAAGCTAAAGGGCTGAATAAGGAATCTGATAGGAGAGGGGAGTGGACTATGGAGGAAAACAGAGGAGAAGGGGCACCAAAGGGGAAGTGATAGGCGGGTAAGGAGAAGAGAAGGGTTAAGATGAGAGCCAGAATGGGGAATGGAAGAAGAGAGAAGGCAGTAGTGGGAAGAAATTATAGCAAGTTAGAGTAATTGATGTTCATCCAGTCAGGTTGGAGGCTACCCAGACAAAATATGACATGTTGCTCCTCCAACATAGGAGTAGCCTCATGGCAGTGGAGGAGGCCATGGACTGACATGTCGGCATGGGAGTAGGGAGTGGAATTATAATAGCTGGCCACCAGGAACTCTTTCCCTCCCTTTTCTAAAGAACAGAAAACTTTATCATTCTTTGTGGGCATGCTACTACAAAACAAAGGGATTACTTTTTAGCTGTAACCAAAGTCTTCTATACCTATTTAAATTTATTAATATTAGAACAGAGATTGCTATATAAAAATGTTAAGTATTTATTGGGTATTTTTGGTTCCACAAATTACTTATAGTATGGTTTAACTAGACTTTGCAGCACAATGGTGTAGCAGTTAATGCTACTGCTACAGCAATCTTGGCAGCTGTTTGTGTGAAGAAGGACATTTTCACTTTGACCACATGGGTTTCCTCCTGGTGCTATGGTTCCTCAATACTGCAAAGACTTGATTTTCTGTGACCATGTTGGTTTCCTCCGGGTGCTTCGGCTTCCTCCACAGTCCAAGGACGTGCCAGTGGGTTGGTTAATTGGTCATTTTTAAATTGTCCCGTGATAAGGCTCAGATTAAATTGGAATTGCTGTAAGGTGTGGCTCGAAGGGCCAAAAAGGCCTGTTTCGAGCTGTATCTCAATGAGTGAATGAATATATGTGAGAGTATAGGTTACAAGGAAGAGTTAGGGCAATGGGACTGGTGGGATTGCTCTGAAGGTTGACATGGACTCGATGTTCTCCCTCTTAACATTGTGATTTCCATTGGGAAGCTCATAAGAATGTTGGAGCTCACAATTTCAATCTCCTGTTGTTGCCTTTTTCACTTTTATAATGATCAGACATGATTTCATTTATTACCTTAGCTATAACAAGTTGACTGTTCATTATGCTGAAATTTAAAGCATTTGACCAGCTTTACGAGATCAGCACAGGATACTCTCTGTAAATGTCGTTTCAGAAATAAGGCACTGGAATATTTGAAGTGCAAAGAAGTGGGAGGATGGTGCTAGAGGATACAAGTACTTAGCTTTGAAGCAGTGTTTTAGTATTAGATAAAGTAGGTTGTTTTCAAATTACTTTTCCTCCATTTACCAGCTGAAAGTTGAAACATTTTGGCTCAGGGCACTGAGTGGCAGTAGATGTGAATGAATACAGAATATATACTGTATGTCCTATACCTAGGCTGCCAGGAATCACTGATCGCATTTCCTTTTTCTAGGCTGGGACCACACACACCAATATATGTCTGGCAAGACGAGATGGGTATTGAGTTAAATTATGAGAGATTTGCTCAGCAAACTTGTTACTCAAGTCTTTATCTGAATCTGCAGCTCTGTGAAATGGTTTCATTCACAGGCCTTATAGAGTTGTGGCATACATCTGGTGGTCAGAGTCATCTAAATACTAAGCAAGTTGACATAAATAATTTCTCAAAAGGTTAATTGTTCTTAATATGCTGAAGAAAAAAATGTCATTTAGCTATCTGCATTTCATTCCACAGTGCTGATAAATGGGAGTTTCTGTTCGTGCATCAGCAAACTCTGGTGTAAACCTAATGTGCTGGATGGAAAGTGCTGCCGTTTCAGGGATCAATGGTTGAATGAGAGTGGCTGATAGTCCATTGTTCTCCTAAGCATGATTCAACTCCTAAACTTCTGCAAGGTTGTTTTGACTTTACCTGATGTACTGCAATTGGTTTGAAGCTGAATGGGCCACATTTCCAATTTACCAGCTTGCTTCACATTTACAAATTAAATGATGTTCTCCAGTAATTTATACTGAATTCCATTGCACTGCTACCCCTTGTACCAATTTTCCTGCAATAAACAAAATATTATTTTGAATTGTGTTACTATGAAATAAATAAAGGAAGCAAGCCGTAATATTATAATCATAAATAGCTATACTAGCGACAACAGATGCTGGAATCTGGAGTGAGGAACAAACTGCTGGAAGAACATATCAGGTCAAGCAGGGTCTGTGGAGGCAAAGGGATGGTCAAATCCTCAGATCAAGAACTACCAAATATTCTGCTTGATTTGCCTTAATCGTACTCATTATTCTGTCCTGCTGTATTGTATCTAGTTAAACTGTGCACAGTCCTGAAAAATAACTCATCCAAAAATCAACGACAGCAAATACAGTTTTCAATTGAGTGTTGTGATACAATTAACAGTGCGGAAAAAAAAATGCTCTTTCTTTGTTGGCCAAAGAGTTGGAGAATGAATGCAACTTTGCTCAGGTGTTAGTAAAGAATTTGTGACACCTATAACTTTCTGAGATATCTTACATGAGCATTATCAATGAAATTAGTACAATGCCAATGGAGAAATTGTGGCATGTTTCTGCCAGAATGTTGTTTAAGGAGTATCTCGAAAAAGAAAGGTAATGTAGAAAATTTAAAGGAAGAATTCTAGCGTTTAGGACATAATGGCTCAAGGGTTGTCTGTAAATGGAACAGGGATGGAGAAAGTTACAGTTGGAGGGTTTTTAGAGGAGGAAATGATTATAGGGAAAGGAGAAACAAAGCTAAAAAGGGATTTGAAAACCCTGTTTTGAATTTGCATGAATGGATTTTTAATTTGACATTGTTGCTTATTTTCTTTAAACATAATGGAGCTGGTATTGTTCTTCCTCCCCAGTGCAATTATGATGGGCCAGGATTGAATTACTGTATATTCTGAAAATCCAGTTCAGGAATTTAAAGACAACAGTCTGGAGTTCTTCATTCTATGGTGAAGTATCTTTACGTGAGGTTGAGGTATCATGATACCCTTAAAATAACAGCTGACATAGCAAGTCCAATCCATAAAAATTCTGTAAGTGCTGGAAGTCTAGACATCTTGCATCAGGACTGGAAAGGAAAGAGCAGAAATAAATCCTTATTCTCTTGCAGCTGCAAGTTGAATATTCCATTCTCATGACCATTTCATGATCTACTTGTCTGCAATTGCAATAAGATATCATTTCTGGTAGTTGACCTGGTCACCTTGCTCCAATTCAGCTTCTGAATCAGTTGTCCATTTGCCAATGTTATCTGGTGACTGATGACATTCTTCCCAGCAGTGACCGAGTAGCTAAAGGATCTTAATGTTTTTAAGTAAACCCTTCTGGCTATATTAACTAAAAGTTTAGCTTCCCCTTTGATCTTTCATTGGGTTTGGGCTTGGGAATCTTTCACATCTCTTTCCATCTCTTCCCATCCACACCTCCCATGAAAACACAGGATTTGTGGATTCAATGCAGTGCTGTTCACTCATGGGAATTCACTAATATTTTTCAGTTGTGCTAAAACACGTTTCCTGTCTTTGCAATGGGGTTACATTTAGAATGGAGTTTCATTTCAAGAGGTATGACACTTAATGTGGAATTACATATTTATAACAGGGTTACATTTTAGATGTGAAAGTACAAATTTCTAAACTCACCACATCGCTGTTCGTTTAGTCTAACTGCATCTTGAACTTAAAATACCATATGTGAACAAACTATTCTTCATATTTAGTGGAGTTTTGATTGTTACAGCACTTTTGTTTGGTTGAACAATTGAAGTGCTCTTCTAATGGTTTCTAATTCAACAGCCTTTGTCCTTTGTAAAGTCCCTGAGCACTAAGCGGGCTCCTTTGGTGCTTTAGTTTTTGCTATCTTTTGAATTTCAGTTTTGTGAATAATCAACATGCATGCTGCTGACCACCCACTGCCTTCTCATAGCATGTGTGTTTAAAGAGCAACATGGATTTTTACTTAGAGATGCAGCACAGAGTAAGCCCTTCCTGCTCTTTGAGCCACACTGCTCCGACAACACTGAGTAACCGTAATCTACATTTGCAATAACCAGTTAACCTACTTGGTACCTCTTCGAACTGTGGGAGGGAACTGGAGCACCCAGGGAAAACCCACGCATTCCACTGGGAGGATGTACAGAGACTCCTTACAGCGACGGGCAGGATGTATCAGAGGACACCCAAACTGAACTCTGAACTCCGACACCCCCTGGCTGTATAGCATTGCGCAAACCTCTATGGCACCTACAGCATGCATAAAAAATATATAATTTTCACTCCTCTCTGGGTGATTTGATATATATACCACAAGCTCCCTTCACCGTACAGCCATTGGCTCCATAAAATGTTGGTACAGATGGTCACACTTAATGGAGTTAGAGGTGTAGTACATGGCTTGAGAACTGCAATAGAACAATAAAAAAAAATTAACAGTTCTACGTTGTTCCTGAACTTTGGAATTACCATAATATAAATTACAGGCATTATTTCTAATAATTTAAACAGATTTAAAAACTGATCTGAACTCCAGCAATGCCAGATTGCTTGGCTGTGAACAGATGCTTATTAATGTGTATGATCTTGGAATTTAGTTTTTTTTTAAAGACGATGCTGAAAAGAAATGGCTGCATACTGAGTGCTGCTCTGGATTAATGAAACGTGAATGTTTACTTTGTTTCAGAGCCGGCACTTACCTATGTCAAACAGCTGGAGACCAGAGTGAAACAGCTTGAGGAAGAAAACCGGATGTTACCCCAGGTATGTCATTTCATTGTTCATTCTGCTGAAAAGTGACATGATTTTAGCACTTCTTAGCAATTGGGAAAAGCATGTGAAAATGGTGGTATTTTTAACTTCTGCATAATTTAGGAACATTCATCAAAACTATCAAAATTCAGTGCTTAATACCATCTTGGAAAAAGTTTGTGGTTTAACTGTTTTGTTGGAGCATTTAGAGGAATGTTCTTCATGATCTTTACATTAGGTGCTCATACAATTAGCTGTAATGAATTCCTGAATCCTATTTATGCAGTTTGTTAAAACCCTCAGGCTGAGCAGGAAGTGTATAGGGTATAACTGAGCTCACCTGTACTTTCCCAATGATGCATAAAGTCACTTTAGAACCTGAGCAATTAAAGAAAAATAGGTGTTTTTCAGTTTGTAGCATTCAGCAACCATTTTTGAAATTTACTGTTGTGATGTAGGAAATTTAACAATTCAACAATGAGATAAACACCACATAATATGCTTTCTTGATACTGGTGGAGAGAAACTATTCAGGTTACTTTGCTTGTAATTGGTAATGAACACTAGAAATCAAATTGTCAGGAGATGTGAGTCAGGTAAGCAAAAGGATTAATATCTTCAGAAAATTCCACCAGATGTCATCAATATGTAAGTTGACCAAATTTTGTTCTCACTCTAAGTCATGACTTTAGGTAGATTATTTGATACTCGCTTTGAACACCACATCCACATCAGCCTAAGCAGAAGAATTGACTTCTTTGTTACTGCCAAACTCTGTTACTGGCTGGATTGGAAGATGTAGAATTCTTGTGTTAGAGGTAAGAAACTGAAGGGGTAAAAAGACTGATGGGAGTTGCATGCAGGCCGCTGAACAGTAGCCCAAGATGTAGGGTACAAACTGCAATGTAAAGATATGTAAAAAGGGCAATGTTTCAATAGTCATGAGGGATTTCAATATGAAGATAGATTAGAAAATCAGGTTGGTGCTGGATCCCAAGATAAAGATCAAGATTGTTTAATTTCATTTTGAGTACACAAGTGTAAAGGAGAATGAAATAATTGTTACTTGAGATCTGATGCAGCACCAAAAAAGATAGATCCAGAACATAATGATAAGAAAGACAATAAATATAAATGCATAAGGTAACTTGTACGTCCATCAAGTGTGAATAGGGGTGGCAGTACATAAGGTCACTCTGATAGCAAATAATAAAGTGGTGGTGATTGGGGTTGTGGAAGAGTGGGTTAGTGGGCGGAGATGTTGAGCAGCCTTACTAGTTGGGGAAAGTAACTGTTTTTGAGCCTGTTGGTCCTGGCACGAATGATACATGATCTTCCCCCAATGAGAGTAGGACAAACAGTCCATGAGCAGTGTGGGTGGGAACCTTCATGATATTGCTGGTCTTTTCCCGGCACCTTTCTGTATATGTGCCCTTAATAGGGTTAGGCTGATGCCAGTGATGTGTTGGGCAGTTTTGATTACCCATTATAGAGCCTTCTTGTCCACCACAGTGCAGTTTCCGTACCATGTGGTGATGTAGCATGTTAGGATGCTGTCTACTGTGCATCAGTAGAATAATATGAGTATAGATTTGCATAGCTCTTCAACCTTCTCAGAAAGTAGAGATGTTGGTGAGCGTTCTTGATTTGAAGAGAAGGATTTTGTAGAATGCCTAGGAGATGGATTTTAGAGTAGCTTGTGGTTGAGCTTAAGGTAAAGGAAACAGTAGAAGGCAGTGATCATAATATGGTAGAATTCACCCTGCAATTTGAGAGGGAGAAGCAAAAATCAGATGTATCAGTATTACAGTGGAGCAAAGGGAACAACAGAGGCATGAGAGAAGAGCTGGCCAATTGATTGGAAGGGGCCTTCAGGAGAGTAAGACGAGGAACACAAAAGAATCCTCATTGAGGGATCAGAATTAGGGCATCAGAAGGTATGGGGAGAAAGCAGGGGAGTGGCGATGACTAGAAGAATTGGATCAGCCCATGATTGAATGGCAGAGCAGACTCAATGGGCCGAATGGCCTACTTTGCTCCTATATCTTATGGTCTTAAGTGGAGCAATTGCAGCTTCCTGGGTGTCAAGATCCCTGAGGATCTAACCTGGTCCCGACATGTGCAGCTATAAAGAAGGCAAGACAGTGGCTATATCTCATTTGGAGTTTGTAGAGATTTGGTTTGTCAACTAAAACACTCAAACTTCTATAGATGTACTGCAGAGAGTGTTCTGACAAGCTGTGTCACTGTCTGGTATGGGGGGGGCAGGACTGCACAGGACTGAAAGAAGCTACAGAGAGTAATAAAATGAGTAAACTCCATTTTGGGCACAAGCCTCTGTAGTACAAACGACATCTTCAAGGAGCGGTGCCTCAGGAAGGAGATGCCCATTATTAAGGACCCCCATCACCCAGGGCATGCCTTCTTCTCATTGTTACCTTCAGGAAGGAGTTACAGAAGCCTGAAGTCACACACTCAATGATTCAGGAACAGCTTCCTCCCCTCTGCCATATGATTCCTAAATGGATATTGAACCCATGGTGTCTACCTCACTTTTTAAATATACCTGTATATTTTTCTGTTTTTGCACTATTTTTAATTTATTCATATACATATGTATAGTAATTGATTTATTTATTCCTTTACTATATTATCATGTATTTCATTGACCATCTACTGCTAAGTTAACACATTTCAAGACGATAATAAATCTGATTATCAGTGACCGCAGACTAGCAATGGCTGGATTATCTGAGAGCAACTTGGATGATGCAGGATAGATACAAAGGGAATATGAGGCAACAGTGGCTGACAAGGGAAGATTAGCTGACTGGCAGGAGGCAAGGAGTGAGCAGAAAGGGGACCTTTAATGGTTGGCTGCCCGTGACCAGTGGTGTTAGGCAGGGGTCAGTACTGGAATTGTTTCTTTTCATTTTATATCGAGGATCTGGATGATGGAATTGATAGCTTTGTGACCATATTTGTGGATGATACAAAGGTAGGTGGGAGGGCCTGTTAGTATTGAGGAAGCAGGGAGTCTGCAGAAGGACTTGGGTAGAATTGGAGAATGAGCAAGTAATTAGCAGATGGAACATATTGTAGGGAAGCATACATTGCACTTTGGTAGAAGGAATAAAGGCATTGACTACTTTCTAAACTGGCGGCAAATTCAGAAATCAGAGGAGCAAAGGGACTTGGGCATCCTTGAGCAGGATTCCTTAAAGCTTAGCTTGCAGGTTGAGTCAGTGGTAAGGAAGGCAAATGCAATGTTAGCATTCATTTTGAGAAGACTAGGATATAAAATCAAGGATGTAATGCTCAGGCCTTATAAGGCATTGGTCAGTCAGCACTTGGAGTATTGTGAGCAGTTCTTGGCCCCTTTTCGAAGAGAGGATGTTTTAGCATTGGAGTGTTTTCAGAAGAGATTTGTGAGAGTGATCCCAGGAAAGGAAGGGTTAATGTATGAAGAGTACTTGATGGCTCTTGGTCTGTACTTGCTGAAGTTTAGGAGAATGAGAAACTTATCGAATATTGAAAAGCCTAGACAGTGTATGTAGAGAGCTTGTTTCCTGTAACGGGGGAGCCTAGGACCAGAGCGCTCAGCTTCAGAATAGAAGGACATCCCTTTAGAATAGATGAGGAATTTTGTAGCCAGTTGGTGGTGAATCTGTGGAATTCTTTGCCACAGGTGGTTGTGGAGGCCAAACCATTGGGTATATTTGAAGCAGAAATAGATATATTCTTAATTAGTCAGGATGTCAAATGTTATGAGGAAAAAGCGGGAGAATGGCATTGAGAGGATTAATAAATTAGACATGATGGAATGGCAGAGCCAATTCAATGGACTGAATGGCCTAATTCCACTCGTAACCTTGTGATACAATTGTCTTGGAATTCTACTTTGCCAGGTAGGTAACACCCTCGTCTCCTGAAATGTTCAAATGCAAAGTTTTAGTTGTAACAATAATACTTTCTGCAAAATATCTGGGAGAAAATAAATAAATAAATTTAAACTGGCTTCAGGTTAATACCAAGCAGTGAAGTATTTGCAAACTCAAATTTAAAGCTCTCATTCATTGACAGTTCAAGAAATCTCTCTTTGCCCTAATCATTAATCTGTTGGGATTTTAAATCAAGGGTGTATGAATTTTCAGTTCATCAGCATTAATTTCACCATAGTAATAAAACATATTGTACAAAAGTGTATCCTAGGGCATGAAAAATGACCAGTGAGCAGAGATCTAATCAGAGTTATCTCTTTTCAATTCTGACTTACCATGATGATTCAGTAATACCAGCAATATCACTTTTAAAACCTGAATGGTCAAACATTTAGCTGCTCAAAATCTATTAGTGAACATTGGAATTACAGTATATTTTAATTGTGGCTTTCATGTTTATGTAGATTCATGGCAAGGATTTTGCACCAGGTATAAGTGAGGTAAATTTTTTGCAACAATACTTACAGTGAGAGGGAATCTCTAGCTCAGAATAAATTCGTAACTATTTAGTTACTGATGAAAGGTCAGCAGAATTAAAGCTTTGTCCAATTTCCATCTTCACCACATTGGCATTCATGTAGTAGAATGAATGCACCTTTTATATTTTTTTATAACACTAATTCAGCATAACTAGAACTGTTAGGAGCACAGGTTAAGGCCTACATATTTTAGCTTGTCCCCACAACATCATGCACTTTCAAGCAGTATCTGCTGGCCTTTGAAGTCTGCATGAGCAGACATTGCTCTTGTGCTCAAGAGAAAATACAGTTATGTGGTTTGAGTAACCTAGTTGGGGGCATGAGGTGATTTCAGGAAGCTGTATTAATGTGCAGCAATTTACTGGGAGAAAGTTCAAACTATGTTTAATGGAAATACGTTTAATAGACTGGTTAATTAATGAACTATAAGCTTATTTCCCTTCAAATGACAGTAACTACAAGTCCAAAATAACAAATGTGTTATTTTTCATGCAAGGATTTCTCGACAATATAATGCAGTGCTATATGAATATAAATTAATGCTTCTGAACTCACTGACATACCACTAGATCTAAAGCATCATATCACCTGAGAATACTTTGTACAAAAACTTTACCCTTGAATGAGAAATTTTGAACATTTGCCACTGAGTATCTCTTAACCTTAACATGCGAAATGATTGTTGTCTGCATTTTTATATTCTGTTCTGTATTTGCTGCCAGATTCTGAGTGATAAATGTAATTCCTGGCCAAGGTCAGCATTTTGTCAGAGCTATGAATTCAGAGGTTGTGACAGAAGAGTGCATTTCAACTGTTAATGTCATGTGATAGCCAATAAATTCAGTGCATTCAGCTCACATTACTGTTCCACTTCTTTCATCAGTCTACTTTTAGATATCTGGTGCCACTGAGTGCAAATAAAATGCTGAAGCTTCTGAAATGTAAAATAACTCAATGGGATAACTGAAGAATATGGATTGCTTTGCAATTGTACTGCATGGAATCTGTGAAATCTGACTTTGCACAGCAGGAAGAATTATATATTTGATGAATAATGAGTCTTACTGCTAACCTGACATGAAACAGTTCAAGTTCAGTTGTTCTATTTGATTTATGCTGTATGATTTGGGATGTTAATGGTGGTGCAACAACAAGTAAACCAAAGGTCTGCCGTAATAGTCCAGGGGCCAGACTTGAACTCCTACCATCGCAACTGTGGAAAATTTGCTTAATAATTTAGTATTAGTCATTATTACCATGGAACTAATGATATTGTTGTAAAGAACCATCAATTTACACATATCCTTCAGAGGAGAAAATTCACCATTGTAGTCCTGTGTAGACTATATGTGACTGTAGGTCCTTAAATTTGGCCTGTGGACCAAATGCAGCTGCAGTAAAGTACACTAAGTAGCCTCACAAAAAAATGAAATTCAGCTAGCTGGAGAACTGAAGATCTACATTCCAGAACTCCTGTGACTTTAACCAAGATGTGGCACAGTACTATTGCAGTTAGCACAACTCTTTGCAGTGCTGGTGATCCGGGTTCAATTCCTCCACTGTGGTAAGGAGCTTGTATGTTCTCCCCATGACCACATAGGTTTCCACTGGGTGCTCTGGTTTCTTGCCACGTTCTAAAGACATACTGGTTAGGGTTGGTACGTCGTGGGTGTGCAATGTTGGTGCTGTAAGCATGATGACATTTGTGGCTGACCCCAGCACATCCTCAGACCATACTGATTGTTGATACAAGCGGCACATTTTACTCTATTTGTCACAGGTACATCAAAACATCGAAACAGAGTTAATCTCCCTCTCTCAGTAAATCACATTTTTTAAAGCTGTTGCAGTAAAGTTGCTACATTGACATTTACCCAGCAGTGCAGGTAATTGCCCTGGTATGTCCTATTCACAGTCAAGCTTTTGACTGCCTAAGCAGTCAACTCGCGATCATCAGCAAGATGATGGAAAGAGTTGCAAAAATACTTTCAAACAATACTTCAACCTAGCTACAGTAGCTTACTTTGGTATTTTCCAGTATTACTTCACTCCAGACTTCATCATAGCTTTGGTCCAAAAACGGACTGAACTCCAGAGATGAGCTATGAGGGCCTGCTTTTGATAACAGGCAGTGAAGCATCAAGAAGCCCTGGTAAAACTTAAGTTTAATGGCAACACATGGAAAATCTTCAGGTGCTTGACCAGTGACCTTACTTCGGAAGTTTGCTAATGATTGTACTATGTTCAATCCAGTTACCACTCCTTGGTTTTTTTAAAAAAAAAAAGCAGTCCATGTCTGCATGTATTAAGACCTCAATAACGTTCACACATGGACTGATAAATAGCAAGTATCATGAACAGTGCAAGATAATGACTGTCTAGCCATCTACTCTTGAAAGCCAATGCCACTATCATTATCAAGTCTCGAACATCAACATCCTCAGGGTCACTTTTGACTAGAAACTCAAGAAGACCACTCACATAAATAATATGATAAGAAAGGGTTGGGGAATGGGCAACTACCTCTTAACACTCCAATTTTTTTCTTACATCTGCAAGGCATAAGTTAGGAATGGCATGGAGGACTTTCCCTGGTGTTTTGTTCGTCATCTATATCACTGATTTGCATGAGAATGTAATTGGCTGAAGCACTGTGTCCATCTGCAGCAAGCAGCTTGCTGGCATCACGTAAACAAGGCCCATTGCTCATGATAGTTCAGGCCATCATTAGACATCTGGTGGATGTTTATTTTTTTATTTGTTGATACTCAGGATGTGGACATGATTGGTGAGGCCAGCATTTATTATTTATCATTTATCCCCAGTTGTCCCTGAACTGAGCAGATGGGAAGCATCAGCAACTTTTGGTGGCTCTGAAGTTGCATAAAAGTCAGACCAGATTGGGGCATTATTGATTACGTATGCAAGCTGTTTTAAAATATCCATTCCAAATCCTAAAGGACATTAGTCAATTGAATGTGTATTTACAAACAGTCCACCAGTTTCATGGTTATGAGCTGGAAAAGGTGCAGAAAATATTCATGAGGCTGTTTCTGGGTTGAGATACAAGGACAGACTAGACAGATTGTGAGAGTAGGAGGCTACAGATGACCTTGTGGAGGTTTATAAAATCATGAGGCATGTAAATAAGGTCAGAGACTTTTTCTCAGGGTAGAATAGTAAAAGTAGAGGGGAAAGACTTAAAGCAGACCTGAGAGGTAACTTTCCACACAAAAGGTGGTGACTATAGGGACTGAGCTGCTAGAGGAAGTGGTAGAGGCAGGTATAATCAAAATCTTTGAAACGCATTTATACAGGTGCATGGATAGAAATGGTTTAAGAAGATATTGAATAAATGAAAAAATATGCAATAAGCTCAAAGATATCTGGGTTGGCATGGATAACTTGCATCAGATGGCCTGTTGCCATGCTGTATAACCCTATAACTCATAAATTTTATCCTTTGTCTCCCTTTTGTGGACCAAGATTAATGCCTCTGATCCTTGGAAACTTGCTTACTTTGATCCCTTTCCCTCTTTAGAATAGGAGTCCTCCTCAGATTTCATTCCAAGGATGTCATAGTCATTCAGTACTTTCCTGTCCCCATTGCCCCACTAGATAGCAACTCAACAGTCTTTCTATTGTGACTGGAGTTACTGTGTGATAACATGTTGTTTAATAGTATACATTAGCTATGCAGCAACATCCAACCTATAACTTTTTTTATTTTCCAGCAGGCAGGTCATTCGATAACAACCAGAAATGAAGGGAATTCTATTACTCTGGTGTAGGGTTGAGGTTACTAAGCCTGAGTCTGGATGTTTTGGTATACATGACATTTTACCTCAGCATCAGAGATTTACTTGCCACGAGTAAAGAATGTTTTATTACTTTTTTTTTTGAAGTAATGTTGAACATTTTTAAAAACTTAATAAGACCTATCCTATTTTATGTATTTTCCCCAAAAGCAAGAAAGAATCGTGTAGTTTCTTCCAGGTCTGAAATTAAAAGCAGGGTCTCAACATTGTGATGGAAGTCATGATCCTTGAACAACTTGTGACTCTAGACTCTAACCAGCTTGCTTAGCTGAGCGCCATTTATAAAATCTGTGAGAGTTAGTGATTGTCCGCATATTACATTCCTTTGAAAAACACAAATGCTTCATAGCCTGACAGGTTCCGATGCCTATTCTCCCCTCAACTGCAAAGCTAAACAAAAATAGACACTTACCATACTAATGAGTGACCTTTTAGCTGTTTCACAGTGCGGCTTGCTCTCAAACCAATTTTCCAGCCTGATGAGTTTGAACTGAAGCTCTTGGCACAGCACATATCTTGTGTTAAGGCTGAATGTTACATAAATAGCTGTAAATTTGACATAAAATATAATATTGTGCAAGGCCCATTTTCTGCAGATCTATATATAGGCTAGTGCCTTTGAAAAGGTGAAGTTGTTGTACCTTTTCTTTTAAATGCCAAGTCTCAAACTGTTTCATGTCTTCATACATGTACAGCTATCTTGCATATTCTTAGAACAACTTTTCCTTGGATTCAATATATTACAAACTTCTCTACATTGCATCTCTACCACTCAAATGCATATTGACAAATACATTTGTAAAGTGTAGCTGATGGACATGAAATAGAAATTTAAATAATTTAAAAGACAGAGGGCAGCATGTTTCACTAATATCACAGGCACAAAATCGCTTGTAATATTTCTAGAAACAGGATTTAAGCAATAGTACAAAAACTTGTGCAGTTTCTTTTCTGTTGTTAGCAAGCTCTAGCTTTGTCTATTATGAAGCAATATTCAAAAATAAGTTGCCTAACTCATCTAATAGTCAGTCTTTTGCAAACAGAATAAAAAGTGAATTGCAATAAACTATAATACCTGCCGTGAGTGTCCTGGAATAATAAAAAAAAACTGCTGTTGAATGGGATCCCTTGTGACTTATAAAGTTATTCATTGCAAGCAAAGTTCTTTGTTTAGAGATTTGCATTTGCTGGAAAGCAGGCAGTATGTTTGGTCATTGGCTTTCAGAATCAGGTTTCATATCAGTGGCATGCATTCATCGTGAAATGAGTTTGTCTTTGCAGCAGCAGTACAATGCAATATCAGAATCAGTTTTAATATCACTGTCATACATTGTGAAATGTGTTATCTTTACAGAAGCAGTACAGTGAAATACATGATAAATACTGGGGAAAAACTGAATTACATTAAGTGTGTGTGGGTATATATATGTCTATTGAATAGTTCAGTTAAAATAAGTTGTGAAAAAAAAACAAAGTAGTGAGATAGTGTTCACGGGTTCAATGTCCATTTAGAAATCGGATGGCAAAGGAGAGGAAGCTGTTCTTGAATCGCTGAGTGTGTGCCTTCTGGCTTTTGTACCTCCTTCCCGATGGTAACAATGAGAAGAGCACATGTCTTGAGTGGTGGGCGTCCCTAATGATGTCTTGGATACTACAGAGGCTGGTTACCCATGATGGAGCTGATTAACCTGACAAGTTTCTACAACTTACTTCAATCTTGTACATTCTTCCCCCCCACCCACCCCATACCAGGTGGTGATACAGCCAGTCAGGATGCTCTTGACAGTACATTTGTTGAAGTTTTCGAGTGTTTTGGGTGACAAACCAAATCTCCTCAAACTCCTAATAAAATATAGCCAATGACCTGCCTTTTTTGTAGCTGCATCCATATGTTGCATCCAGGTTAGGTCCTCAGAGATATTGACACCCAGGAACTTAAAATTGCACATTCTTTCCACTTCTGATCTCTCTGAGGATTGATTTGTGTTCCCTCATCTTACCCTTTCTGAAGTCCACAATCATCTCTTGGGTCTTACTGACATTTAGTGCAAGGTTGTTGTGGTGACGCTACTCATTTAGCTGGTATATCTTGCTCCTGTATGTCCCCTTGTCACCATCTGACATTCTGCCAAAAGTAGTTACCTCGTCAACTTATAGATGACATTTGAGCTATGCCAAGCCATGTGGTCATGAGTGTAGAAAGAGGAGAGCAGTGGGCTGAGCACACATCCCTGAGGTGCACCAGTGCTGATTGTCAACGAGGTTGAGATGCTATTTCCAATCTGTACAGATTGTGATTTCCCAGTGAAGAAGCTAAGGATCCAGTTGCAGAGGGAGGTACAGAGGCCCAGGGTCTTGAAGTGCTGTAGTCTTTCTGCTGGAGATATCCTTGCAGTGCTGTTGAGATGACATGTTAGTAATTCTAGTGTAGCATTCGCTTCGCCTAGCAGTTTAATATAGGGGGCGATAACCCTCTGCCCAGCCAAATTTAAGAAATCTCGTTTATGTGGATGCTGCGCGATGTGTCCCCTGTTACACATCAGTACCCTGAAATAGCAAACCGTACACAATATGTGATTAAACAATTAAGCTTTATAACTCCTACTTTGACTGTATGATTATTAGAGAAACAAAATATAAAAGAAAAAGGGCCCAAATCTTATTAAACAATCTGTGCACACAAAGTTGGAGCTCACGCAGTTCAGTAGTTCTCCTTCCACCATCAATCTCCTCCAAGCATCGCTGACCTTAGGACTCCCATTTCGAGTCCACCCCATCCACCAGTCCACCAAATTTCTCCATTTGCGTCTTCTCTCTTCATCTCCCTCTCTCCCTCCGGCGAAAGCCCGTGAAAACAACTGCTTCCAGAATCACAAGACACAGCAACAATCTCTTATTGGCTAGCCACTGAATCCCAAAGTCCCGTTATCTCTAGTCATAACCCAAACATTGCTGCTACCAAGAAACTATTACCTTAACAGTGGAACATTACATAGAAGCCATTACATTAGCCTTAGCAGTAAAACCTTACAGCGTGTTACACTAGGATGACTAACAATAACATGTTGTTCGTAATGAAGGACCGATAACATATTTTCAAGTCAAGACAGTGCATGACTTGGAGGAGAATGTGCAGCTGTTCCCATGCACCTATGGTGATGGGGGTGTTGCTAGGGAGGTGCTAACAGAGTAGCCAAGGCACATTCAAGTCTTCCCCAACCAGAAGCTCTGGATGAACCAGGAGATTCGTAATCAGCAGACAGCTAGATCTGTGGCCTTTAGAGCTGGCAACCCAGGGTCATATAAGAAAGAAATCCAGATAACATCTTTGAGTACAAAGCAGCAATTTCAGATGAAACTTTTCACATATGGATGCTCAACAGCTGTGGAAGGACTTGCACAATATGACTTCCTATAGGGCAAGATCGAGTAGTATAAGTGACGGCAACCCGTCACTCCCAGATGAATGCAATGCCTTTGTGCACACTTTAATAGGGAAAACTATGACACACCAACACAAGCCACCAAATTTCTGGATGAATTGTAACTTCAGTCTTGGGCCAATGACCAAACTTTCTTCAAGAGGATGAATTCACAAAAGGCAATCTGATCCAGATGGCATACTTGTTGGAGTACTAAAGATCTCTGCGGACCAACTGGCTGGGGTGTTTGGGGACATGTTCAGACTCTCATTTCTATGGTCTGAGATTCCCGCCTGTTTGGAAAAGGTAGCTGTTGTACCTGTGAATTTGGGTGAGTGTGGTGATCTGCCTCGATGACTATTATCCATTAGTGTGTACGTCAACTGTAAAAGAGTGCTTTAAGATGCTGGTTTTGGCACAAATCAGCTCCTGTCTCAGAAGTGCCTTGGATCTGCTCCTATCTGCCAATCACCTCAGCAGGTTAAGAGCAGATGCTAGTTCTTTGGTTCTTCACTTTGCTCTGGACCATCTGGACAACAGGAATTGTATGTCAGGATGCTGTACATTGTCTACAGCTCATGTCTTAACACAATCATTAAGATCTGGGCCTCTGTACCTCCCTCTGAAACTGGATATTTGACTTGCTCATCAGCAGAACTGTCTTTAACAATTGATAACATCTCCTCATTGATCATGAACGCAAGTGCACCTTAAGACTACTTGCTAGTTTTCCTCCCTAAACACACATGACTGTGTGGCCACTCAAAGCTCCAATGTCATCTTCAAGTTTGCCAATGACGCCACTGTTGTTGCATAAATCACAGGTGGTAATGAGTTGGCCCTCTAGCGTGAGATAGGATGCCTGCTTGGGTGGTGCCGCAATCACAACCTAAATTCACTGTCAGAAAATCTAAAGAGCAGATTGTTGACTTCAGAGGGGATGGGGGAGTGAACACCTGCCAATCTACATTGAGAGGTTGGTGGTGGGGAGTCGGCACCTTTAAAATTCTAGGCATTAACAACTGGATTATCTCTCCTGGACTAGCACATGGATGCAATCATAGAAAAAGCCAGCATCTTTACTTTTCTTAAAGAAGGTTAAGGAGGTTTGATTTGTCCCCAAACTCTTAAGAAACTTCTACCAATGTACTATTGAGAATATCCTGGCTGGTTGCATTAATTCAAAGGCACAGCTATACAATTCCCACAGCAATATTGCTAACTTTCTTATTGGGTCTAAAGCCAGTTTGATGGTTATTGAGTTCACGGCACTGTGAGCAACAATCGGCACATCAAACGTGTCAACCATAATAAACCATTGGGCTCCTTATAACTCTGTGTAATTCTATCATAAATCACGCATAAGGTTTGATCTACCATTTTATTTTTGTTTAACTTTTTAATTGTTTTGATTTTTCAGCAATATTTCTGATGTGCTTTTGCGAAAATAGTATCAGTTTGACATTTGTTGAGCAAATGTATACAAGCATGTATGAGTGCAAACTGAATGCAGTTTTATGGTTTCTGTACTTTCATTGATCTTTAGATTTTTTAGGATGAAGTCGGATTATTCAGCAAGGAACTATGTGCTGTATTAACTGTAGAGAAGATTTGTGGTAACTGTTTCTACAATGCGATAGTTTGTCTTTGTGAATAGGCAGTAACAGGCAGTCTCTGCTTCTCAATTTGGCCACACCCAATGAGAAATTTGATTCTCTTTTCCATCACATAGAAATAATCAATCTGATCACTGCTTTTTCTATCTTTTAGGTGCAGAGTGAGCAAGAAACAAAATCAGAGCACTCGTTACCTAAGGTGAAGTAGACATGATAATGATAGTCGACTTTTCAACAGCACTAATTGGACTGCAATTTTTGTTAATATTGTCGTAGCAACTTTTTGAAGGTTAAATATCGATTTTTGTCTTTTGCAAATGTTACTTTTTGTCCCTAGTACATGAATATTTTTGCTCTCCCTTCTCTGTAAGCCTTATGTTGCAAGAACTCCCTGTATCTCTTGAGTTGCTCCCCATGATTTCTCTTCTGATGCTCCCAATTTGGTTCCCTGGCTGTAATTTATTTTTAAAAATAATGCCTTCATTGATATGGAAATAGATAGGGAAACAGATCCTGGAAAGGTGTAATAATAACAGAGTTGACATGATGGGAGATTTTAATTTCCTAAATATTGATTAGCATCTCCATGGAGCAAGAGGTTTAGATGGGGTAGAGTTTGTTATGTTACCTGTCCCATGAGTACCTTGTGAGCATGATGTAATTGTCTTGTGATATTGGTGTGATGTAATTGTCTCGTGATATTAGTATGATTTAATGGTCGTGATAGTGGGATGATGTGATGACACGTGATGGCATGTTCCAATCGGTATAAAAGGGGAGACCGTAATTTGTTGCGTAGTTGTTTTGTTGGGGAGTCACAGTCGGTGGTTACGTACTTGAGGAAAGAGAGAGAGAGCGAGAGTGAAGAATTTGCCAGCTTCATACGAACACAAGAAATCAGCGGCGTTCTGTGTGCCTTGAATATGACTGACATTTGGTATGGTCTATATGGGTGTTGTGGCATTACTTTTGGCTAACCTCTGCATGATCTCTGGTGTTATGTGCTAACCACCTCCTGCAAAAGGTCAGTTACTGTGAGAAATTGTATTCTTCATGATATCTTCAGACAAGGCATTTCTTGGCTGGGATCTGCGTGAGCAGTTTTGATTTCATCACTAGCTCAGAAGTCTCACCTCATTTATTTCATAAATCACTTGGACTCTTTGAACTACCACCTTAAGACTGTGCTTGAGTAAGGTCTGTTAAGAATTGTCTCTAAGTTCGATCATTTGATAACTAAAGGCGCATAACACCGTTAACTTCTGTTTAAGTTAGTCGTTTGTTTACTTTTCTATGCTTTTGAGTAGAGGTTAATAAATTTCATTGTTTATTAAAAACCCGACTCAATTTCATACTTATTGCTGCTGATCCCTAATAGTTAGGTGTGTTCAGGAAGGTTTCTTGACACAATATGTAGATAAACCTACAAGAGGAGAGGCTGTACTTGAGTTGGTATTGGGAAATGAACCTAGTCAGGTGTCAGATCTTTCAGTGGGAGAACATGTTGGAGATAGTGATCATAATTCTATCTCCTTTACAATAGCATTGGAGAGAGACTAGAACAGGCAAGTTAGAAAAGTGTTTAATTGGAGTAAGGGGAATTATGAGGCTATCAGGCAGGAAATTGGAAGCTTAAATTGGGAACAGATGTTCTCAGGGAAAAGTACTGAAGAAATGTGGCAAACGTTCAGGAGATATTTGTGTGGAGTTCTGCATAGGTATGTTCCAATGAGACGGAAGTTATGGTAGGGTACAGGAACCGTGGTGTACAAAGGCTGTAATAAATTCTAGTCAAGAAGAAAAGAAAAGCTTACAAAAGGTTCAGAGAGCTAGGTAATATTAGAGATCTAGAAGATTATAAGGCTAATAGGAAGGAGCTTAAAAAGGAAATTAAGAGAGCCAGAAGGGGCCATGAGAAGGCCTTGGTGGGCAGGATTAAGGAAAACCCAAGACATTCTACAAGTACGTGAAGAGCAAGAGGATAAGATGTGAAAGAATAGGACCTATCAATTGTGACAATGGGAAAGTATGTATGGAACTGGAGGAAATGACAGAGGTACTTAATGAATACTTCAGTATTCACTATGGAAAAGGATCTTGGTGATTGTAGTGATGACTTGCAGCAGACTGAAAAGCTTGAGCATTGTAGATATTAAGAAAGAGGATGTGCTGGAGCTTTTGGAAAGCATCAAGTTGGTTAAGTCGCCGGGACCGGATGAGATGTACCCCAGGCTACTGTCGGAGGCAAGGGAGGAGATTGCTGAGTTCTAGCGATGATCTTTGCATTATTAATGGGGACAGGAGAGGTTTCAGAGGATGGGGGGTTGTGGATGTTGTTCCTTCATCCAAGAAAGGGTGTAGAGATAGCCCAGGAAATTTAGACCAGTGAGTCTTAACTCAGTAGTTGGTAAGTTGATGGAGAAGATCCTGAGAGGCAGGATTTATAAACATTTGGAGAGGTATAATGTGATTAGGAGAAGTCAGTATGGCTTTGTCAAAGGCAGGTCATGCCTTATGAGCCTGATTGAATTTTTTGAGGATATGACTAAACACATTGATGGAAGAGTAGTAGATGTAGTGAATATGGATTTCAGCAAGGCATTTGATAAGGTACCCCATGTAAGGCTTATTGAGAAAGTAAGGAGGCATGGGATCCAAGAGGACATTGCTTTGTGGATCCAGAACTGGCTTGCTCACGGAAGGCAAAGTGTGATTGTAGATGGGTCATATTCTGCATGGAGGTTGGTCACCAGTGGAGTGCCTTAGGGATCTGTTCTGGGATCCTTACACTTCGTGATTTTTATAAATGACCTGGATGAGGAGGTGGAGGGGTCGGCTAGTAAGTTTACTGATGACACAAAGGTTGGAGATGTTGTGGATAGTGTGGAGGGCTGTCAGAGGTTACAGCGGGACACTGATAGGATGCAAAACTGGGTTAAGAAGTGGCAGATGGAGTTCAACCCAGGTAAGTGTGAAGTGATTCATTTTGGTAGGTCAAATATGATCGCAGAATATAGTATTAAAGGTAAGACTCTTGGCAGTGTGGAGGATCAGAGAGATCTAGGAGTCCGATTCCATAGGATGCTCAAAACAGCTACACAGGTTGACTCTGTGGTTAAGAAGGCATACGGTGTATTGGCCTTCATCTATCGTGGAATTGAATTTAGGAGCCGAGAGGTAATGTTGCAGCTATATAGGACCCTGGTCAGACCCTACTTGGAGTACTGTGCTCATTTCTGGTTGCCTCACTACAGGAAGGATGTGGAAGCCACAGAGAGGGTGCAGAGGAGATTTACAAGGATGTTGCCTGGATTGGGGAGCATGCCTTATGAGAATAGGTTGAGTGAACTTGGCCTTTTCTCCTTGGAGTGGTGGAGGATGAGAGGTGACCTGATAGAGGTGTATAAGATGATGAGAGGCATTGATCGTGTGGATAGACAGAGGCTTTTTCCCAGGGCTGAAATGGTTGCCAGAAGAGGACACAGGTTTAAGGTGCTGGGGAGTAGGTACAGAGGAGGTATCAGGAGTAAGTTTTTTTTTTACTCAGAGTGGTGAGTGCGTGGAATGGGCTGCCGGCAACGATGGTGGAGGCGGATATGATAGAGTCTTTTAAGAGACTTTTGGATAGGTACATGGAGCTTAGGAAAATGGAGGGCTATAGGGAAGCCTGGTAATTTCTAAGGTAGGGACATGTTCGGCATAACTTTCTGGGCCGAAGGTCCTGTATTGTGCTGTAGGTTTTCTGTTTCTGTGAAATCTTGGAAATGTTTATCTGCTTTGTCCTTCTTTCACTGGATCACCAAAATTCTGTTTATTTCTTCACCTATCTGATAATACACTGTCAGTTCTTGTATGAGGCAAAACATAATTGGTCATTGAGGAATTGTTGACATGAGTTTTTACATTTTATGTAAACAATGGAACACTTTAAATGTAATGTAAAACAGAATACTGCAGAGAGTACTAGAAATATGCATCCATGAGCATTGATATGTAGTTTGAATATTCAGAGAAACTGCTTTCAAACCAGGAAACTCAAAGTTCAAAGTAAGTTTATTATCAAAGAACATGTATGTCACCATATACTACCTTGAGATTCATCTTCTTGTGGGCATTCACAGTAACTACAAAGAAACACAACAGAATCAATGAAAAACCACACACAGGACGGACATCAATATGCAAAGACAACAAACTGTGCAAATACAAAAAGGAAAAAAGCAAACAAAATAATAAATAAATAATAAATATTGAGAATATGAGTTGAACAGTCCTTGAAAGTGAGTCCATAGGCTGTGGTGAAAAGTTCAATGTTGGGTGTATGAAGTTGAGTGAAATTATCCCCTCAAGTTCAAGAGCTTTATGGTTGAGGGGTAACACTGTTTCTGATCCTGGTGGTATGTGTCCTGTAGCACCTGTACCTCCTTCCTGCTGGCATCAGTGAAGAGAGCATGGCCTGGATGGTGGGGATCCCTGAATATGGATGCTGTTTTCCTGTGACAGTGCTTTTTGTAGATGTGCTCAATGGTGGAGAGGGCTTTACCTGTGATGGCCTGGGCTGTATCCACTACTTTTTGCAAGCCCTTCCATTTAAAAGCATTGGTGTTTCCACACCAGCCATTGATGCAGCCAGTCAGTATACTCTCAACTGTGCACCTATAGAAATTTATCGGTTTTTTTTTCTTCCTTTCTTTTTTCTTGTATAGTGTAGTGGGTTTTATTTCTTCATTTAAAATTTAGTATTTTTTCCTCTCCATGAATTGGTAAGAAGAGAATTAACTGTCTTTTTTATTATATACTACACGATGTATGATTTTGATAATGTCTATTTCACTCTTTGTATGGTTATTGATATATATATATATTTGAGATAATTCTCCTCTTATTTGTATTTATGCTCCTTTTAAATCATTAAAAAGATTAATAAAGAAAAAGAAATTTATCAAAGTTTCAGATGGCATTCGGAACCTCCACAAATTTTAAGAAAATAGAAGTGCTGCCGTGCTTTCTTTGTGGTGGTAGTTGTGTGCTGGACATAGGATAGGTCCTCTGAAATGATGGTGTTGATAAATTTAAAGTTGCTGACCCTCTCCACCTTTGATCCCTTGATGAAGTCTGGCTCATGGACTGCCAGTTTCCTTCTCCTGTAGTACGTAAGGACGAGATTGATGTATTGGGAGGAAGTGAGGGCTGCATTCTCTATTTAGCAGAGATATAGCATACTCTGGACATGCTCGAGGGCTTCTCGATGCATTGGATGGACCAGATGGCTGATTCAAAGAAGACAAAAAGTGGGGATCTGTGTTTAATGACAAATTTTTTGTGGTTCTTGGATGTAGTCTTCTTGCCACACTCTTGTTGTCCTGAGCTGGAACATCTTATGATGAAGTGTCGTCCATTCTACTTACCGAAAGAGTTTTGCTCCATGATGTTGACCGCAGTTTAAATACTGCCAAAGGCCAATGTTAGTCAAGCACTTGATTCATTGAGTGTTGCAATTAGTAAAAAAGGAACAGCCACTCCAACACCTTTCAGATTATTGACAGGTTCTTCAATTAAGCTTGCTTGTAGAAATCTCTGACCAGTTATCATCAACATAAGACCTGCAGCACCAGGGGTCCCAACTACTTGACCACTGCTACATTATCATAAGGAATGCCTACCATTCCATCTCTAGACCACATTTTTAGAAATCTGATCACCTGGCTATCCTTCTCCTACCTGCATAAAGGCAGAGGCAAAAGAGCAAGGCTCCAGAAATTAGGACAATAAGGAGGTGCGCAGAGTAGTCAGAGTATTTCTGTGAGTCACTAGGCTGGGATATTCATCAGAAATTCTGAATGATTGTACCATGATTGTCACGAACTTTATTAAAACAGGTGTGGATGAGTGAGTTTTCAGAAAATCATTCAGAGTCTTCTTCAACCAGAAGTCCTGGATGAACTATGAAATCTGCAATCTGCTGAGGGCCAGTTCAGTGGCATTCACGTTAAATAAGATGCAAGAGGTCCAGGTATGATCTCTGGAAAGCCATCTTGCGTGCGAAGTGGAATTTCTAGACAGACATGAGTTACTGGGGGATGCTCAACACCTGTGGCAGGATTTGAATGCTATCACCCTCTACAAAGTAAAACCAAGTGACATGTGTAACAACAAGGTTTCACTCCCAGATGAGCTCAATGCCTTTTATGCTCACTTTGACAAAACATGGGCGCTCTTTTATGATCTCCCACTTCTTCCAACAGCCATATGATTTCTCTGAGACTGACATGAGAGCATCCTTCAGGAGCGGGAACCTGCAGAAAGTATCCAGCCCAGATGGTCTAGTGGCCGAATACTAAAGACCAATGCTGATCAACTGGCTGATATTTCACGGATATTTTTAACCTCCCACTTCAGCAGTCAAAGGTCCTCATCTGCTTGAAGTAGGCTTCAGTTACACTGGTTCCCGAGAAGAATATGGTAACCTTCCTTGGTGGCTATCGTCCAGTAGCATTTATGTCTATTGTGATGAAAAACTGAGAGGTTGCTGATGAAACACATCAACTCCCATCCGGGGAGTGACTTAGATCCACTCCAATTATCCTACCATCGCAACAGATTCCATTTCTTTGGTTCTTCACTCAACCCTGCAACATTTGGAAACTGGACCGATTTAAGTGAGGGAAGAGGGCTCCATTAAATAAGCAAGCACCATCTAAATGTTATTGCAATTGCCTTCATTTGATAATATAGTGGAAATGCATATTAGCAAGAATATGGTGGGCAACAGTAACAGATTTCAGAGAAGTAACCAGGTATGGTCCAAGGGGTCCCTTGAATACATCAACAGAGAGAGAAGGAAATTCAACTGAGATAGCTGATTTTTTTAAGAGGCCCCAGAATTGTGAATTGTGATTCTAGTAGCTAGCAGAAGGTTGTGGGCAATCTTCAAAGACTAACAATTCCAAATTCTATTCCATTGACAAAAGTCGGAAGAGCTGTTACTGAAATTCCCAGGGAAGCAATGCTTAACACAGAAGAAACAGAAAATACTGGAAAAGCACAGCAGGTCAGACAGCATGTTGCAGAGAGAAATTGAAGCACTAACTGTTTGCCTTTTCACTGGTGATGTCTGACCTGCTGAGTGTTTTTATATTTTCTGTTGTTATTTCTGATTTCTGACATTAGTAGTTTTCTTGATCCCCATTGCTAAAAACTGCACACAGAGTGATGTTCTGAGCACTTCAGATTGCTGCCAGACATATCAATACCTGTTTCAGTTCTTGAAAATCTGATCGATCTAACGTAATTGCCTGGTGAAATCGAGAACTTTGATCTAGAAATATATTGATATTCTTTCATGCATTGATGAGGTGCTGTAGGTGGATTCTACACTGCTTTGATAAAAGAATTCAATGTGTTGCTTTTCATGAAATATACAGTAGCTCCCAGTTCTGCATGCAAAGGCTGCATGCCAGTCCTTTTGTCCTCAGTAGCAGCTGCATGCTGGATGATGTGGGGCAAGAGGCAGTTAAAGGGACACCTGAAGAACTTCAGATTTGGGAGAAGGACATGCAGTATTGTTGACTGTGAGAAAGGTGGTTGAGGATTGAGGCAGTTGAAGACATTTGCAGGCAGAACAAGTGCCACACCTACCCTTGTACCTCCTCCTTCAGTACCATTCAGGGCCCCAAACAGTTCTTCCAGGTGAGGGGGACACTTCACCTGTGAGTCTGTTGGGTGTCATCTGGTGTATCTGGTGCTCCTGGTGTGGCTGCTGTATATCAGTGAGACCCAACGTAGATCGGGAGACTGCTTCGCTGAGCTCCTCGCTTCATCCGCCAGAAAAAGCAGGATCTCCTGGTGCCACTTTAATTTTACTTCCCATTCCCATTCTGACGTATCAGTCCATGGCTTCCTCTACTGCCGCTATGAGGCACACTCAGGTTGGAGGACCAACACCTTGTATTCCATCTGGGTAGCCTCCAACCTGATGACATGAACATCGATTTCTTAAACTTTTGGTAATGGCCTTCCCCCTCCCCCCTCACCATCCCCCATTCCCATTTCCCTCTCTCACCTTGTCTCCTTACCTGCCCATCACCCCTTCTGGTGCTCCTCCCCCTTCCCTTTCTTCCATGCCCTTCTGTCCTCTCCTATCAGATTTCCTCTTCTATAGTTCTTTATCTCTTTCACTAATCAACTTCCCAGCTCTTTACTTCACCCTCCACCCTCTCCCAGTTTCACTTATCACCCACTATGTTGTACTTCTTCCCCATCCCCCACCTTCTTTCTTTGACCTCATCTTTTTTCCTTCAGTCCTGATGAAGGTCTTGGCCCAATATGTCGACTATTTGCTCCTTTCCATAGATACTACCTGGCCTGCTGCATTTTGTGTGTGTCTCTTCCCTTAACTGAGGATAGAGATTGATGGTGGATACTGAAAATATTGTAGCATTGAAAAAGATCATTCTAGATAGGAGTAAATATCAGTGAACAATAGGATAATCAAGGTTTCGGGGGAAGGTCGGAGGGTCCAAGGCAAATTTCAGGGTGGAAGTCAGTGGGTGAAATATTGGGGTAATGGGGAGTAGATTAAGAGATTGAACAACGGGATGAATTAAGGGGTTGTGGCAGTTGTAGATGAGTTGGAGCTGAGGAGGGACTTGAGGGCTTTCAGAAAATATTCGAAGTGATGGAGTTTAGTTGAAAGCAAGGACACTAACGAAGACATTTGAGAAAAAAAGAACTCGTCGTGGTTGAATAACCTATTCTGCAACATTCCTCACTGCTGGACTCTTAGCAAAGGCTCACGTGGAATAAAAGACCTTATAACATGTACTAGAGCAAGCCCTGCCTGCTGGTTTTCAGTCAGGTCATGCGCTGGTGTCAGTCTGCTGACTGATGTCACTGCATACGTGTAGAGTCCTCCAAGTACAAGGAGCAATGTGCTTCAGAGACAGCACAACAATCAATAGAAATACACAACACTCATATAGAGCATGTATCTGGTTGAGATTATGACTGGGTTCTTGGTAAACTTTGGTTGTGTAGTTCATTAAAATATTGCATGACACGATTCTGTACATCACAGAGGCATTTGGATCAGACCTTCAGCAATGGAAGAAAGAAAGAAAAAGTACTTTCTGAAATGAAGAATTCTCCAGCAGTGACATCTTCTATTCTTCCCAGTGCAAAATTCACATAAATCATTTTACCATTCCTGTGTCTTTTCTTTGTATTCAGATGTTGGATCAAAAAAAGGATTTGCAGATTCATACTAATGTTTTCAATAGCTGAATCAAATTAAGAAATACTCTGGGTTGCTCAATTAGACTGCTTAAAACTATCGTTGTACTTTAGGTATGCATGCATTTATATTTTTTTACAAGCCTAGACAGGGTTCAAGTTTTGGTGTAAGTCAAGGCTGATAATCAACAATGGGCCACCATGTCACTGATCTAAGAAGTTTTAAAGTCTGCTGTGCCAGTGTATTGCTTGATCTTTGGGATAAGCAGCTCCAGAGCAGCTGTCAGGCTGGTTTGAAATCTCTCCCCAGCACATTCCAGATATTTATCATGGAAGAGCAGAGTAAAATAGAACCGCCTTCTCCCAGGTCTTTGTTATCAAAATAACCAGACATTGTAGAACAAAAAAGACAAAGAAATTCAGGATGGTGTTTTTTGCCCTCTCAATAAAAATACAGACATATCAAACAAAAAAATCTTCCTTCCCCTTAGAACATGTTTCAAGAAGCTTGTGCATGACAGGAAACAGTGGCGGTTGGCACATGCAGGTTAATCTGCTGCTTCAGTGCTTTGACTGACCTTGATTTTTGTGTTAGAACCCATTATTGTTACCGTAATTACAGTGTCTGCCACTTTTTCAGCTATTACCAGGGCTTTGCACTTCTTAGAAACTTTGAAAATTTCTGCCTGGTTTCAGTCATGCTGAACCCTCCACTGTTACTGATGCTCTGACATGGATAATTGATTAACATTTTTCAACGTGCTCAGTCAGTAACTTAGTTCAATGGTTAACTGCATGTGCTTGTGAACCATTATATGAGTAGAAATAACCATGAATGGGTTACTACTTAGCCTTCAACACAAGGCAAGCAAATAGACTATTCATGCAATTAAATGATTCATTGTCAAGCCCTTAATTGAATGGGCAATGTACAATCCGTCTTCTGAATGTTTGTATAATTGAAGTTTTATTTTTTAGATTGTTGTTTGTGCTGCACTCGCCAAGATTTAATATGAAAAACACACGATTAGAAAAATAACAACTGCTTGAATGTACATAATGCCTCTGATTTACAAAAGAAGCCTCTGGTTTTTGACTTGCATAAAAGTTACACATAAAATGGGAACAGGAGTAGGCCATTCTGCCCATCAATCGTGCCTTCCCATTCAATATAATCATTCTTGATCATCCAAATTCAGTACCCTGTTTTGCATTCCCCTCATATCCTTCGAGTTTCTCAGCCTTGTCTAACTCTTATATCTAACTCTTGAATATGGTTCATGACAGCCTCATTATGAAATTGGTCCTGGTCCTCAGAAGGAAATACTAATAGAGAAGGTTTAATTAATGAGAAGACACTTAAAGGAGGAAAGGGAGCTCGTGATTTAGGTAGGGAGCTTGAGGGGCTAAACCCATGGCAAGAGAATTCATGGTGACCAAATGGGGACTAACTGGTTACAACGATCAGTCATGATTTAAAAGGTCAGAATCGAAGGAGTGCTTAAGGATTACGGTGTGTACGATTAGACAGATGCATGACTGTGTGGCTAGGCAGAGCTCAGATACCATCCATAAATTTGCTGACGATACAACCATTGTTGGTAGAATCTCAGGTGATGACAAAAGCGTGCACAGGAGTGAGATATGCCAACTAATGGCATGGTGCCACGGCAACAACCTGGCACTCAAAGTCAGTAAGACGAAAGAGCTGATTGTGGACTTCAGGAAGGGTAAGACGGAGGAACACATACCAATCCTCATAGAAGGATCAGAAGTGGAGAGAGTGAGCAGTTTCAAGTTCCTCGGTGTCAAGATCTGAGGATCTAACCTGGTCCCAACATATCGATGTAGTTATAAAGAAGACAATACAGTGGCTATACATTATTAGGAGTTTGAAAAGATTTGGCATGTCAACAAATACACTCAAAAACTTCTATAGATGTACCATGGAGAGCATTCTGACAGGCAGCATCACTGTCTGATATGGGGGGCCTACTGCACAGGACTGAAAGAAGCTGCAGAGGGTTGTAAATCTAGTCAGCTCCATCTTGGGTACTAGCCTACAATGTACCCAGGACATCTTCAGGGAGCGGTGTCTCAGAAAGGCAGTGTCCATTATTAAGGACCTCCAGCACCCAGGGCATGCCCTTTTCTCACTGTTACCATCAGGTAGGAGGTACAGAAGCCTGAAGGCACACACTTAGTGATTCAGAAATGGCTTCTTCCCCTCTGCCACCCAATTCCTAAATGGACATTAAACCCTTGGATACTACCTCACTTTTTTAATATACAGTATTTCTGTTTTTTTGCATGTTTTTAATCTATTCAATATACATATACTGTAAACACGAGAAAATGTGCAGATGCTGGAAATTCAAGCAACACACAAAATGCGGGTGGAGCACAGCAGGCGAGGCAGCATCTATAGGAAGAGGTACAGCGGACGTTTTGGGCCGAGACCCTTCATTAGGACTCCTGACAAAGTGTCTCAGCCTGAAACGTCAACTGTACCTCTTCCTATAGATGCTGCCTGGCCTGCTGTGCTCTACCAGCATTTTGTGTGTTACTTATACCGTAATTGATTTACTTACTATTTTCTTTATTTCTTCAGCAATCTTTTTTAATTAAAAAAGTACATACTGTATATACAAACGAGGAGAATTATCTCAAATATCTATATTGATAAAAATAGATATAAAAGGTAAAATAAACAATCAAGATCATAGTATTAATCTAATAATATATAATAAAAATAAGATAATCAATTCTCTTATCATTTCATAAAGAGAAAAAAGATAGAGAAACTTTTATAATTTTTTATATATATTAAAAGAACACTATTTTCTATTAACAAAAACAAAAGGTTAAAAAATAGAGGGGGAAAAAAAGGGACTGGGCAGCCCATACTGAGAGTAAAAGCAAGAAGAAAGAGAAACTTTCTGATCAAATCCAAAATTTCGAGAAAGTAACTGGAAGAGCAATAAATCAAACCATTTGAAAATATTGAATAAAAGGTCACCAGGTTTCTTCCAATTTAAAGAATGTATCAAATGTCCGACGACTTATTTTCTCTAAACTTAGACAGGACATAATGGAGGAAAGCCAATAAAAAAAAAACTGTAGGTGGATTAGAATCCTTCCATTTAACCAAAATGGCCCTTCTAGCCAATAAAGTTGTAAAAGTTATCATCTGTTGAGCGGAAACAGGATTATTTGGGATATTCTGGTGGGAAGATCCCAAAAATTGCTGTGAATAAATTTGGTTGTAGGTCCAAATTCAAAACTTCTGATAAAATTTTAAAGCCATCTTTCCAAAAATTATCTATCTTGATACAAGACCAAAACATATGAGTTAAAGTAGCCACCTCAATATTACATCTGTTGCAAATAGGATTAATATTGGGAAAAATACAGGTTAATTTATCCTTTGACATATGTGCCCGATGCACTACCTTGAACTGTATCAAGGACTGACGGGCACAAATAGATGAAGTATTTATCAAATGAAAAATTTTATCCTATTGATTATCTGAAAGTGACTCTCGAAATTCCAATTCCCATGCACCTTTAATTTTATCATTAAATACCATTCGCAAATTCAATAACCATTTATAAATTATAGCTATCAGTCCTTTTTGAAATGGTTTAACCTGAAAAAGGGTATCTGTCATATTGGGTGGATAAGCAGAGGGAAAATTTGGAAGTAAACTACGTTAAAAAAATTCCTAATTTGTAAATATCTAAAAAAGTGTGCATTAGATAAAACATATTTGTCCACTAACTGTGTGAAAGACATTAAACAATTCCCCATAAACAAATCTGAAAAAGTTGTTGTTATTTAATTTTTTTTTTCTACGCATTACATTGAACTGCTGCTGCTAAGGTAACAAATTTCACATCACATGCCAGGGATAATAAACCTGATTCTGAAAGTTCTTACACATGAACTAGTCATCCAGCCAATTGCTTAGCTTCATTTGAGCAAGTAGTCATGATCCTTGCTACCTGCATATCAATTTGATTAATCCAAATGAATTTGAAAACTGATATTGTTTCTACCCCAGCTATTATTCCATGAAAGGAATGTTGTAGCATTACACCTTGTCTTAAAAATGACTTTTCAGGCATCGAAGATACATAACTTTTCTTAACTCCATGTTTCTTTAGACAAATTCTAGTTCTCTTGGTGCTCTACCGGGTGTGGTGGTAGAAGCAGATACATGAGGGACATTTAAATTCTTTGATAGGCACATAGAAAACTTATAGCGCAATACAGGCCCTTTGGCCCACAAAGTTGTGCCGAACATGACCCTACCTTAGAAGTTACTAGGGTTACCCAAAGCCCTCTAATTTTCTAAGCTCCGTGGACCTATCCAAAAGTCTCTTAAAAGACCCTATCCTATCCACCTCCACCACCCTTACCGGCAGCCCATTCCACGCATTTACCACTCTCTGCATTTTTAAAAAGAAAAATTAATAAAAACTTACCCCTGACATCTCCTCTGTACCTACTCCCAAGCACCTTAAACCTGTGTCCTCTTGTGGCAGCCATTTCAGCCCTGGGGGTAAAGCCTCTGACTATCCACACAATAAATGGATAACAGAAAAATGCTCAGAGTAGTTTAGAAAGTTGGCATAATATCATTGGCCTGTACAATGCTGTACTCATTCTATGTTCAGTTTATTGTTCATATCTAGCTACCTTATTGGTCAAACTGCCACAAGTTAGCAAGTAACCTTTTGTGCATTTTATGTCATCAGTTGTGTCTGGAAATATAAGAAATAACTTTGAAAAGACCACAAATATGGATCAGGTTGTGTGGCTGCATGCCTCTATCATGGGCTCCTAAAATGTGTGAGGTAAGCATTACCCCATCCAACATGTACCTCTTATAGGGAAGGTACATTGTGTCCTTAAATGGTGGCAGACTTCTGTTATGACATCCTTCTTAAAGCACATTCAGCAGCTCCACATTGTTCTTCAGTGACATTTAGATAGGTGAATTGGTCCTTGACCATCTAAGCAGACGTGGCTTATTCTTGAGCACCACCGGTCTCCTCATCTTCTCAGTCCTGCCAGCTTGCCAAGTTCTTTACTGCCACTGCTCTTTCACTCAGTCTTGCTAATTTGTACTTTTTTCCATCAATCCTGCATGACTATTTCTTCCTTCCTACGGAGCATCTTTTGAGGCCAGTTATGACAGAATCTCTTCCCTTCAGTTTTCCAGTAGATTTCATTTTGGCTCCTGTTCATTTCACAAGAGATTCTGAGCTTTATAAATTATGGAGAAAGGATAATGCAGATGGTAGAGACTGCTGGATTAATAATTAAAATGGTAAGATGTAAGTAAACACAGCCGAATGGGTGACAGTAACAAAGACGAGAGAAGTGGCAAAGCAGAATAGAAATACAGAAGTTTATGATGAGTTTTAGCATGGAGCACTGCTAGCTCTGAAATTATTATCTTCCTGGCACACTCTCAGTGCACTGAACATACAGAATATTAAGTTCATTTCCAGCAGTTCCAGGAGAATCTATCTGCCAGTACACAGAGCTGACTGGGCATGCAGAAGTTTCTTTCAGAAGAAATGAGGAATTCATCCAGGTAGGCTGAAGTCAATTAGTTTATTGTGCAACAATATGAACGGTGAGAAAAGATGGCACAGCCTGTACTGTTATATGCTCCAAAGGTTTAGTCTCGAACTTTCTTTACAGAAAGAGGTGAAACACACTGAAAAACCATATTGCATAAGTTAGGTACAAAACAATCTTTCACAGAAATGTCAGACGTGGCTTCCCGGAGCTCTTCAAGGAAACTAGCCAAGTGAACAGATGGCTATAGGTGACGAGAGACATCTCCAAGACCCCTCCAAGAGCTGTAAGAAATGCAATTGAGCATTGCTATTAAAATTATTTGCCCAATCAGAGTAATCATTAACAAGCACCAAAGTTGCCCGGACATTCAGATTTTTCACAATATCTGTTTCAGAATGCAGTCTTGTGAGAAAAGCTGAGTGATGTAAGGTTTTTCTCTTTGGAGTGAAGGAGCATGAGAGCTGATATGATAAAGGGATATAAGATTATGAGAGGCATAGATAGATTAGACAGCCAGCACCTTTTTCCCAGGGTGGCAGAGGCCAACTACTTAAGGTGAATGGAGAAAAGTTTAGGGGATATCTTAGAGGTAGGGCATTTTCATACAGAGTGTGCTGGGTGCCTGGAGCATGCGGCCTGGCGTAGTGGTGGAAGCTGATACACTAGAGCCATTTAAAGCTTCTAGATAGGCACATGAATGTATGAAAGTGGGAGGGATATGAGCTGTGTAGGAGGGAAGGGTGAGATTGATTGTGGTGTAGATCAGCACAACATCGTGGGCCAAAGGGCCATGTTCTGTATTCCAGAGTAAAGGTCCTCAACCTGGGGTCCATGGACCTCTTGCTTAGATGTATCGGTCCATGGTATAAAAACGATTGGGAACCCCTGTTCTGGAGCATAAGAAAAACTGTCACTGAAAGGATTCCATAATGAAAACTGCTGAGAGCTTCAGATCTAAACTTCACAAAACACATTCTCAACTGAATAACAGTTTTAATAATCTTTGGCACCATTGCCGTAATCCCTTCTTGCCACCTTCTGATAGATGACTAAATGAACAAAATATGACAGAATTCCAAATGGAATTTTGAGAGTGAATACCATAGGTCCATAGTCAGTGCCTTCAGTCTGAATAAGAGCAATTAAAATGCTATGAGAGAGGCATATCTTAAGGTCAGGGAGAACAAGCTAACTAACAGGTCAGGAGATGGACATTGGTAGATATTTAAATAGCTGAGCTTTAGTGCTCAGAAGAAGCTTATACCACTGAAAAAGTGGGTTCCCATGAGAACAAGACACAATCCAAGATTAAGAGAGGAAGTAAACAAGAGTGATGAATTGATAGGTGATGTATACAAAATGACAATGGCTCATGATAGACCAGTGGACTGGGACATTTAAATACCCAGCAGCAGAAGACCAGACAGCTTGTAAGAAGGATGAAAATGAATTCTGAGACGAAACTGGCATGTGGTATAAAAACAAGCAGTAAAATTTTCACTGGTTTCTAAATACGAAGAGAGCAGCTAAAATAAATGTGGACCATTAGAAAATGAAGCTGGTAATAGCAAAGAAAGAATTAGCATATGTATTGAATATATTTTTTGCATCGATCCATGCTGTGGAAAATGTTCTCAGATATCAAGTGGACTAATTTCAAGTAACATGGTAGAACTTCCAGAAGTTCTAATTACAACGGATAAAGTATTGGAGAAACTTGGGGAAAAGTGTGGTCAAGTCATTGCTGCCATTAAGCCGGAATGAGTTCACAGAAGCTTTATGAGGATGCTGTCAGGACTCAAGAGACTGAGTTATCGAGAGAGGTTGAGCAGTTTGGGATCTTTGTCATTGAAAATTGGCGGGGTGGGGGGGTGATCTGATTAAGATATATAAACTTATGAGAGCCATAGGATGAATTCACATAGTCATTTTCCCAAATTTGGGGAATCAAGAACTAGGGGGCTTAGGCTTAAGCTGCGTTGGGAGAGATTTAATAGAAAACTGATGGGTAACGTTTTCATCCAGAGAGTGTTTGGTATATGGAATGAGCTGCCAGAGGAAGTGGTTGATACAAGTACATAAACAAAATTTAAAAGTAATTTGAACAGGTAGAGGGATAGGAAAGGTTGAGAGAGATTATGGGCCACACACAGACAAATGGAACTACCTGAGATAGAACCTTAGTTGGTATGGAGCAGGTGGGCCACAGGGCCTGGTTCTTTGCTGTATTACTCTTAAGTCATCACAACCAGGTGGACAGCATAAGAGTGATTTAGAGGACGTAGCATGGACCCATTGTTTGAAAAGCTTCATAAGTTGCTAAACTTAGGAAGGTTATCAGAAGATTGAAAATCACCTGTATGACTCCCTTCTTCAGAAGTGCAGGTGAATAAATACTTGACAGATCAAGCAATAGAGAGATATGGAGAAATAGTGCAGTGCAGAAGAGCAGTTGAGTCCAGCATAAATCAGCCATGTTCATATTAAAACATCACACACAAAATGCTGGAGGAACTCAGCAGGCCAGGCAGGATCTATGGAAAAGAATACAGTTGACGTTTCGGGTTGAGATGCTTCAGCAGGACTGGAGAAAAAAAAGAGTAGATTTGAAAGATGGGGGAGGGGAGAGGGAAACACAAGGTGATGGGTGAAACCAGGAGGGGAAAGGTGAAGTAAAGAGCTTGGAAGTTGATTGGTGAAAGAGATAAAGGGCTGGAGAAGGGAGAATCTAATGGGAGAGGACAGAAGGCTATGGAAGAAAGAAAAGCGGGAGGGTACACCAGAGAATTTCTCGAACTTCCAGTAATGGCCCTCCCCTTCACCATTCCCCATCCCCTTTTCCCTCTCTCACCTTATCACCTTGCCTGCATATTGCCTCCCTCTGGGGCCTGTATCTCTTTCACCAATTAACTTCCCAGCTCTTTACTTCACCCTTCCCCCTCCCGGTTTCATCATCACCTTGTGTTTCTCCCTCATCTCCCCCTCACCTTCTAATGCAACTCATCTTTTTTTCTCTCCAGTCCTGCTGAAGGTCTCAGCCTGAAAAGTTGACTGTTCTCTTTTCTGTAGATGCTACCTGGCCTGCTGAGTTCCTCCAGTACTTTTCGTGTGTTGCTTGGATTTCCAGAGTCTGCAGATTTTCTCTAGTTTTATGGTGGGGCAGGCTTGAAGGTGCTGATAATCCACTCTTGCTCCTGTTTGTTTTGTATTCTTTATTCTTCATTATCTCGATGTCCCCTTAAATATTAATCTTATTAAATGAGTCACTGTGAATGTATAAAGTTCATTATGTGGTAACATTCACGGTGTTGGCTGGCTTGAACGGTTTTACAGCCATGAAATTTATTCTGAAGTGCAGTCACTGTTGTAATTTCAGCTAATGCAGTCGTCAGTTTGCATGCAACAAGACTAGACAAGCAATCATAAGGTAATTGGCCTGGAAATGTTTCTGTGTTGAATAAGGGATATAAAAAAAAATGGCTTGCGTGCAGAAGAAATCCACTGATATTCAAATTGTGGTACAAAACCTGAGCAGGGGCAAAGGTGCTAACTTGCATCTCATCCAATAACAATGCTTTACACCTTCAACACATCTTCAGGCAGCCTAAAGCCTGAGTCAAAACTATGTATTAAGATTCAGAGCCACAACCAGCATCACAGAGCCTTATGGACTTTTCATATGTTTCTGTATAATGGTAATCCCCATGAATAAAAGGTCACTCCATAAATGTAGATCCTTCTTTAATGCTAGTCACACAGAATTCTTGACTGTTTAAGTGTTATTTATTTTTAACCTATCAAGTCATTCTTCTATAATAGGTGGTATCATAGAAAGTGAAGATGGTTAACAAAAGTTATAGGGGATTGTGATCTGTTAGGCATGTGAGCCAAGGAACAGCAAATAGCATTTAATTCACATGTGTGAAGTGTTGCATTTTGGGATGTCACTACGGGGTAGGACCTTCACAGTGAACAGTTCAGCCCTGGGGAATGTTGTAGAACAGAATGACCTAAGAGTACAAATACGTAGTTCCCTCAAAGTAGCATCCCACACAGACAAGGTAGTGAAGAAGGCATTTAGCATTCTGACCTTCATAAGTCAGAGCATTCCATATAGAAACTGGGACATTGTCTTGCAGTTGTACAAAATATTGGTGAGGTTGCACCTAGAGTGTTGTGTATAGTTTTGGTTACCTTGTTGTAAGCATGATGTCATCAATGTGCTACAATCACCGTAAGCACTTGCTTGTTTGGCTGAGGTGGTGTGGGGTTTGAAAAGAACTTGGGATCTTTTGGAACATTTTGATGGGCTGCAATCATAACAAAGGCCAATGAAAAGAAGTAAGGTCTGAGCGGAGTGGCTATTATTGGAGTGCACAGTGTTAGAGTGGTCAGTCAGCATTTGGCTCCACAGGCTTGGACAAGAACAGGCAGAGGCTCTCAGTAAAGGCTGATTTATACTTGTGTGTCAAATGTACGGCGTAGGTATCACATACCCTGTGCCATACCCTACACTGTAGGGTGACGTGCACCTCCCCAAAAAGTAACTCAAGGGCGTCATAGTGACGCAGACTGCAACAACTGTGATTGGTCCGCTCGGTAGCATCGCATTTCCTCCTACGCATTTCGGGTTGCTTTTCTCCGCCACGTCTGAACACTGGTGTGAAATAAATGGTTGGAGATGACGAACCAAATCGCCAAATCTACCTGCCGACACCCAAAAATATTTGAAATGCATTTCCTCGTTCATGTCTCTGACAAAGAAACTCAACACAATGGCATAGAAACCCCACCGCCAACTAGCGTTTTGGCGGTGAATTGCAGAGTGACGCAGACACAACTACACATGCTCAGTACGGTGTAGGGCTATGCAAAAGTATAAATCAGGCCTACGGTGTAGGCTACAGCATAATCCGTATGCACAAGTATAAATCTGCCTCAAGTTTTGAGTAAGTTTTTAAAAAATTCTCTTTCTTTGTCTATCATAGCTAACGTGGTGAGAATGGGTCCAGGGTTACTGGAATGTCCTTTGTGTGAGATGTGGGAACTCTGGCACACCGCCAGTTTTCCTGGTAACTACATCTGCATGAAATACATCAAGCTGCAGCTCCTGAGAGACTATGTTAAGGAACTGGAGTTGCAGCTAAATGACCTTTGTCTCATACGGGAGAAGGAGCTACAAAGAGGTAGTCACCCCTACACTGCAGGAGGCAGGTACCTGGGTGACTGACAGGTGAATGAAAGGGAATTGGCATCCAGTGCAGAGTTTGCAATGGTCGTTCCCCTCAATAATAAGTATACAGCTTTGGATGGGGGTCGGGGAGGGGCTGCAGGGAATGACCTACCAGGGAAAAGCAGCTCTGGCTCAGGAGGGTATTCGTTAAGGAAATAATAGGCAGGATAGACAAAGGAAAGTCAGTGGAAGTTGTGTGCTTGGATTTTCAGAAGACCTTTTCTCAAAGTGCCACACATGAGGCTGCTCAACAAGAGAAGAGCCCATGGTATTGCAGGAAAGATACTCACATGGATAATAGATTGGCTGATTTTCTGGAGGCAAGAGTGGGAATAAAGGGAGCCTTTTCTGGTTGGCTGCTGGTGACAAGTGGTGTCCCGCAGGGGTCGGTGTTGGGACTTCTTTAAAATTTGTATGTCAATGTCGTGGATGATGGAATTGATGGCCTTGTTGCCAGGTTTGTGGATGATATGAAGATAGGTAGAAGGGTAGTAGTGTTGAGGAAGCAGAGAATCTGCAGAAGGACTTTAGACTAGGAGAATGGGCAAAGAAGTGGCAGATGGAATATAGCGTAGGGAGCTGTATGATCGTACACTTCAGTAGATGGAATAAAGATGCAGGGTATTTTTTAAATGGGGAGAAATTTAAAAAGTCATAGGTGCAAAGAGATATGGGAGTCTATACTCAGGATTCTCCCGAGGTTAACTTCCAGGTTGAGTGAGTGGTAAGTGAAGCAAATGCAATGTGAGTATTCATTTTGAGATGTCTAGAATATAAGAGCAAGGAGGTAATGCTGAGGCTTTTCAGGCATTGGTCAGACTGCACTTGGAGTACTGTGAGCAGTTTTAGGCCCCTTATCTATGAAAAGATGTGCTGACGTTGGAGAGAGTCCAGAGGAGGTACACGAGAATGATTCAGGGAATGAAAGGTTTAACATATGAGGAGCATTTGATGGCTCTGGGCCTGTATTCACTGGAGTTTAGAACAACTGACGGAGGATCTCATTAAAACCTATCAAATATTGAAAGGCCTAGATAGAGCGCATGTGGAGAGGTGGCAGGGGATAGTAGGGCCAGGGGGCACAGCCTCAGAATAGAAGGAGGTCCATTTAGAATAGAAATGAGGAATTTCTTTAGCCAGAGGAATGAATCTGTGGAATTTAATGCCGCAGATGGCTGTGGAGGCTAATTCACTGAGTATCTTTAAAGCGGAAATTGATAGGTTCTTAATTAGTCAGGGGATGAAAGCATATGGGAAGAAGGCAGGAGAATGGAGTTGAGAGGGATAATAAATCAGCCATGTTGGAATGGCAGAGCAGACTCAATGGGCCGAATGGTCTATTTCTGCTTATATGTTTTATGGTCTTATGGTCTTATCATTAAGCTGAAAATAGTGCAAAGGAGTTCTACTAGAATTTTGTGTGGATTCAAGGGACTGAATTATCGGGGAATTTGGGTGGGCCAGGACTTTATTCTTTTAAGCATAGAAGACTGAGGGAACACTTCATAGAGGAGTGTAAAATCAACTGGGTCAGAGATAGTGGTAATGCACACAGTCTTGATTACACCCCCCACCCCCTGAAAGAAAATCACAATCAGAGGGCATGGGTTTCAGATGAGCAGGGATAGCTTTAAAAGGACCAATTACTTCATGTAGAGGGTGGTGCATATATGGAACAAACTGCCAGAGAAAGTGGTTGTAACAGGGATAATTACAACATTTATAAAACATTTGCATGGACATAAATATAGCAAAGGTTAAGGAAGATATAGGCCAAATGCAAGTAAATGGAAATAGCTGAGATGAGCATCTTTGTCAGCTTGAATGAGTCTGTTTATGTGTTGCATTTCTTTATGATAATGACTCAGGAAGATCTCCCTGTGTGCCTAAGGCAGTCACTTGGTGTAGGGAAAAACTTGCTTCCAGTTGATGAAGGGTCTTAGCCCAAAGCGTTGACTGTTGACTTTTTCCAAAGATGCTGCCTGGCCTGCTGAGTTCCTCCAGCATTTTGTGTGTTGCTTCCACTTCTTCCCAATGTCTTTGCTTTGGCAATGAGTTACTGCTGGCTACATTCCTTGGCAGCCTGATGGCATTTAGTACATAGAACCATAGAAACTACAGCACAGAAACAGGCCCTTTGGCCCTTCTTGGCTGTGCCAACCTATTTTCTGCCTAGTCCCACTGACCTGCACACAGACCATATCCCTCCATACACCTCCCATCCATGTATCTGTCCAATTTATTCTTATATGTTAAAAAAGAACCCGCATTTACCACCTCGCCTAGCAGCTCATTCCATACTCCCACCACTCTCTGTGTGAAGAAGCCCCCCATAATGTTCCCTTTAAACTTTTCCCCCTCACCCTTAACCCATGTCCTCTGTTTTCTTTCTCCCCTTGCCTCAGTGGAAAAAGCCTGCTTGCAATTCACTCTATCTATACCCACCATAATTTTATATACCTCTATCAAATCTCCCCTCATTCTTCTACGCTCCAGGGAATAAAGTCCTAACCTATTCAACCTTTCTCTGTAACTGAGTTTCTCAAATCCCGGCAACATCCTTGTAAACCTTCTCTGCACTCTTTCAACCTTATTTATATCCTTCCTGTAATTTGGTGACCAAAACTGAACAGAATACTCCAGATTCGGCCTCACCAATGCCTTATACAACCTCATCATAATATTCCAGCTCTTATACTCAATACTTTGATTAATAAAGGCCAATGTACCAAAAGCTCTCTTTACGACCCTATCTACCTGTGACGACACTTTTAGGGAATTTTGTATCTGTATTCCCAGATCCCTCTGTTCTACTGCACTCCTCAGTGCCTTACCATTAACCCTGTATGTTCTACGTTAGTTTGTCCTTCCAACGTGCAATACCTCACACTTGTCAGTATTAAACTCCATCTGCCATTTTTCAGCCCATTTTTCCAGCTGGTCCAAGTCCCTCTGCAGGCTCTGAAAACCTTCCTCACTGTCTACTACACCTCCAATCTTTGTATCATCAGCAAACTTGCTGATCCAATTTACCACATTATCATCCAGATCATTGATATAGATGACAAATAACAATGGACCCAGCACTGATCCCTGTGGCACACCACTAGTCACAGGCCTCCACTCCGAGAAGCAATTCTCTACCACCACTCTCTGGCTTCTTCCATCGAGCCAATGTCTAATCCAATTTACCACCTCTCCATGTATACCTAGCGACTGAATTTTCCTAACTAACCTCCCATGCGGGACCTTGTCAAAGGCTTTACTGAAGTCCATGTAGACAATATCCACTGCCTTCCCTTCATCCACTTTCCTGGTAACCGCCTTGAAAAACTCCAACAGATTAGTCAAACATGACCTACCACGCACAAAGCCATGTTGACTCTCCCGAATAAGCCCCTGTCTATCCAAATGCTTGTAGATTCTGTCTCTTAGTACTCCCTCCAATAACTTACCTACTACTGACGTTAAACTCACCTGCCTATAATTTCCCAGATTACTTTTCGATCCTTTTTTAAACAACAGAACAACATGAGCCACTCTCCAATCCTCCGGCACTTCACCCGTAGACAGCGACATTTTAAATATTTCTGCCAGGGCCCCCGCAATTTCAACACCAGTCTCATTCAAGGTCCGAGGGAACACTCTGTCAGGTCCCGGGGATTTATCCACTTTAATTTTCCTCAAGACAGCAAGCACCTCCTCCTTTTCAATCTGTACAGTTTCCATGGTCTCACTACTTGATTCCCTCAATTCCATAGATTTCATGCCAGCTTCCTTAGTAAATACAGACGCAAAAAACCTATTTAAGATCTCCCCCATTTCCTTTGGTTCCGCACAAAGCCGACCACTCTGATCTTCAAGAGGACCAATTTTATCCCTTACAATCCTTTTGCTCTTAATATACTTGTAAAAGCTCTTTGGATTATCCTTCACTTCGACTGCCAAGGCAACCTCATGTCTTCTTTTTGCCCTCCTGATTTCTTTCTTAAGTATTTTCTTGCACTTCTTATACTCCTCAAGCACCTGATTTACCCCCTGTTTCCTATACATTTCATACAACTCCCTCTTCTTCCTTATCAGAGTTGCAATATCCCTTGAGAACCAAGGTTCCTTATTCCTATTCAATTTGCCTTTAATCCTGACAGGAACATACAAACTCTGCACTCTCAAAATTTCCCCTTTGAAGGCTTCCCACCTACCAATCACATCTTTGCCAGGGAACAACCTGTCCCAATCCACGCTTTTTAGATCCTTTCTCATTTCTTCAAATTTGGCCTTTGTATGGTTCTCTGGGGCTATGGGCTCAATGCTTCACACATATTAATGTCCTACTTCCACCACAATACCACTGATTCTTAAAATGACAGTCTAATGGCAATTACAAGATCACAGCAAACCAAATGAGCTTGAAGCAGTTACCCTAAATTCAAAACTGTTAAGTTTTAAATTGGTAAATTAGCTTACTGTTGTCATTCGCGCTAAGGTACATTGGAAAAAATAGTCCATACAGATCAATTCCTTCCAACCGTACAAGGTAAATCAATAACAGATTGAAGAATGAAGTGTTATCTGCACTGTACTTTCTCTGTAACTGAAAGGTGCAAAACCATTACATGGTAAATTGGGGTCAAGTGTCCATCTTATCATATTAGGGAACCTTTATGTTCTTTCCCTTCAATGTTCACCAGAGCTGGATTTATTGAAGAAGAGGCAACAACTGACATACTTGTTTCAAAGATGTAGTCCTGCCTCAAATTACATTGAGATTGTCATACTTTTTTATTGAGGAATGGAATGAAGACGATGCTTCCTGCTACTCCTACACATGGGCTTGGAATATAGACATTGCTTCCTGCTACTCCTGCACAGGGGTATGGAATGAAGACGATGCTTCCTGCTACTGCTGTACATGGGTCTGGAATGAAGACTTTGCTTCTTGCTACCCCTGCACAGTGGTATGGAATGAAGACATTGCTTCCTGCTACTCCTGCGCAGGGGTATGGAATGAAGGCGATGCTTCCTGCTACTCCTGCACAGGGGTATGGAATGAAGACAATGCTTCCTGTTCTCCTGTACGTGGGTCTGGAATGAAGACGATGCTTTCTGCTACTCCTGCACAGGGGTATGGAATGAAGACGATGCTTCCTGTTACTCCTGCACAAGGGTATGGAATGAAGATGATGCTTCCTGCTACTCCTGCACAGGGGTATGGAATGAAGACGATGCTTCCTGCTACTCCTGCGCAGGGGTATGGAATGAAGACGATGCTTTCTGCTACTCCTGCACAGGGGTATGGAATGAAGACGATGCTTCCTGCTACTCCTGCACAGGGGTATGGAATGAAGATGATGCTTCCCGCTACACCTGCGCAGGGGTATGGAATGAAGATGATGCTTCCCGCTACACCTGCGCAGGGGTATGGAATGAAGACGATGCTTTCTACTACTCCTGTACGTGGGTCTGGAATGAAGATGATGCTTCCTGCTACTCCTGCACAGGGGTATGGAATGAAGATGGTGCTTTCTACTACTCCTGTACGTGGGTCTGGAATGAAGCCAATGCTTTCTGCTACTCTTGCACAGGGGTATGGAATGAAGATGGTGCTTCCTGCTACTCCTGCACAGGGGTATGGAATGAAGACAATGCTTCCTGTTCTCCTGTACGTGGGTCTGGAATGAAGACGATGCTTCCTGCTACTCCTGCACAGGGGTATGGAATGAAGATGATGCTTCCTGCTACTCCTGCACAGGGGTATGGAATGAAGACCATGCTTCCTGCTACACCTGCACAGGGGTATGGAATGAAGACGATGCTTCCTACTACTCCTGTACATGGGTCTGGAATGAAGCCAATGCTTCCTGCTACTCCTGTACAGGGGTATGGAATGAAGACAATGCTTCCTGTTCTCCTGTACGTGGGTCTGGAACAAAGACGATGCTTCCTGCTACTCCTGCACAGGGCTTCGGAATGAAGACAATGCTTCATGTTCTCCTGTACGTGGGTCTGGAGTGAAGACGATGCTTCCTGCTACTCCTGCACAGGGGTATGGAATGAAGACAATGCTTCCTGTTCTCCTGTACGTGGGTCTGGAATGAAGACGATGCTTCCTGCTACTCCTGCACAGTGGTATGGAATGAAGACGATGCTTCCTGCTACTCCTGCACAGGGGTATGGAATGAAGACAATGCTTCCTGCTACTCCTGCACAGGGGTATGGAATGAAGATGATGCTTCCTGCTACTCCTGCACAGGGGTATGGAATGAAGATGATGCTTCCCGCTACACCTGCGCAGGGGTATGGAATGAAGACGATGCTTTCTACTACTCCTGTACGTGGGTCTGGAATGAAGCCAATGCTTCCCGCTACTCCTGTACGTGGGACTGGAATGAAGACAATGCTTCCTGCTACTCCTGCACAGGGGTATGGAATGAAGATGATGCTTCCCGCTACACCTGCGCAGGGGTATGGAATGAAGACGATGCTTTCTACTACTCCTGTACGTGGGTCTGGAATGAAGCCAATGCTTCCCGCTACTCCTGTACGTGGGACTGGAATGAAGACAATGCTTCCTGCTACTCCTGCACAGGGGTATGGAATGAAGATGATGCTTCCTGCTACTCCTGCACAGGGGTATGGAATGAAGACAATGCTTCCTGTTCTCCTGTACGTGGGTCTGGAATGAAGACTATGCTTCCTGCTACTCCTGCACAGGGGTATGGAATGAAGACGGTGCTTCCTGCTACTCCTGCACAGGGGTATGGAATGAAGACAATGCTTCCTGTTCTCCTGTACATGGGTCTGGAATGAAGACGATGCTTCCTGCTACTCCTGCACAGGGGCCCAGAAGACTCCACCGCATGTATTAGGTGTACTATTATCATGGAGACTGATGTTAGACAGGCACGAAGCTGTGATGTAACAAACAACCTGCTGGAGCACCTTAGCAAGTTCAGCATCATCTATTGGAGTGGGGGAAAAGAATTGTTGACATTTGTGTCTAAAATCCTGAATCTGGTCTAGAAGTACAAAATTTTGACCTGAAGTGCAAACAATTCCTTTCCACCCACAGATGATGCTCGGCCTGCTGAATCCCTCCAGCAGATTGCTTATTGCTCCAGATTCCAGCATCTGTGGTTTCTTGTGTCTCCACAGATATGATGATCCTTGAAGAATTTTCTTTTCATTGGTCTTGCTGTAAGAAAATTTGTGCAATTCAATGACTACACATGATTTCATTAGCACTGACTTCACAAAAGTGACTTTTAATTATACAGTATTGTGCAGGTCATGTATAGGTACTTTCAGTTTAATATGGTCAAAATACATGTCTAACGTAAAAATATATTATTATTTCAAGAATTGTTGAAATTATAAATTTAATCAAAGTCTACTAAAAGTCACTAAGTGATCCAAGAAAGTAATTAAATGTGCAAGATTTAATTCCAACGGCCAATCCAGACATTGGAAGTTTGGAGAACAGGGGATTTCAATTAGGTCTACTGCCCAAGGATAAAAGACAGCAGCAGGTCACAACAGCGTAATAGAGCTTTGACCACTGCCCAATCGGCATCCGAGTTTGATTAGTAAGAGCAAATTAACGGAAGGCAGGGGCAAGTGCGGCTGCTGTCGTCAGAGTGGTGATTTGGGGCTTTAGCTCTTCGGAGCTTCGATGAAGGGAGGCTTCAGTCAGCGAAAGCAAAGGAAAGAAAAGCTCGTTTTTTTTTCTTCCCTTCTTTACATTTGCTCTGCTAGAACAGTAGAGACGCCAGGCAGAATAGTAAAATGCTCCTCTTGCAGGACGTGGGAAGGCAGGGATACCTCCAGTGTCCCCATCAACTACAACTGCGAGGTGCATCCAGCTGCAGCTTCTGTCACTCTGTGTTAGGGAGTTGGAGCTGGAACTGGATGAACTTCAGATCATTCAGGAGGCTGAGGGGGTGATAGAAAGGACATGTAGAGCGGTTGTTACACCTAAAGTGCAGGACACAGAAAACTGGGTGACTGTCAGGAAGAGGAATGGGGTTAAAGAGCCAGTACAGAGTACCCCTCTGACAATCCCCCTCAACAACAGGTATTTTACTTTGGATAATGTTGGAAGGGATGACCTAACATTGGAGAGTTACAGTGGTCGAGTCTCTGGCACTGTCTGCCTCTGTGACTCAGAAAGGAATTGGGGGAGAAGAGGTACACGCTAGTGATAGGGAATTTGTTAGAGGAATGGACAGGAGGTTCTGATGGTAAGAATAAGATTCCCAGTTAGTATGTTGCCTCCCAGATGCCAGGGTCCGGGATTTCTCGGATCAAGTCCTCAGCATTCTTAAGTGGAAGGGTGAACAGCCGGAAGTTGTGGTCCATGCAGGTACCAATGACATAGGCAGGACAAGTGACTCAGTTACGCATGGGGAGTTCAGGGAGTTGGGTGCTAAGTTAAAGGGCAGGAACTCCAGGATTGTGATCTCAGGATTGCTACCCGTGCCACATGCTAGTAGGCCAGAACTAAGAAGATTATACAGTTTAATACGTGGCTAAGGAGTTGGTGTAGGAGGAAGGGCATAAGATTTTTGGATCATTGGGCTCTTGTCCAGGGAAGGTAGGACCTGTACAGAAGATACGGTTTGCACCTGAACTGGAGGGGGACGAATACTCTAGTGGGAAGGTTTGTTAATGCTGCTTGGTGGGATTTAAACTAAAGTTGCAGGGGGATGGGAACCAGAGTGCCAAAACAGTTAGTGGAGAGGTTGTGGAGGCAGATGTTGGTAAGATCTCAGACAAAGTTAGGAATCAAAAGGTTGAACATGATGAGATTACCTACTATAAATCAGGTAGCTGGTTTATAAATAAGGGCAACGTGTAGTGAGGAAAGGCTGTTGACAGGGCAAAATTGCAGTCAACAGGATGAGTTGCAATGTAAAAGGTGGACAAAATCTAAAAAGGTGAATACAGAACTGAAGGCGCAGTATATAGAATAAGGTAGATGAACTTACAGCACAGTTGCAGATTGTGGACATCACTGAATCATGGATGAAAGATTATAGCTGGGAACTTAATGTCCAAGGATACACATTTTATCGAAAGGATAGGCGGATAGGTAGAAAGGCAAAGGGGGCAGTATTGCTCTGTTGGTAAAAAAAAATAAAATCAAATCATAAGAAAGAGGTGACGTAGGATTGGAGGCTGTTGAATCACTGTGGATAGAGCTAAGGAAGTGCATGGGTAAAATGACCTTTATGGGTGTTGTGTACAGACCCCCAAACGGTAGTAAGGCTGTGACCTACAAATTATAATGGGAGACAGAAAAAGCATTGCTGAAGGGCAATGTTACAACAGTCATGGGGGACTTCAGTATGCAGGTAGATTGGGAAAACAAGGTTAGTGCTGGATTACAGGATGGGGAATTTCTAGTGTGCCTGTGAGATGGCTTTTTAGAGATGCTCATGGTTGAGCCCACTGGAGGATCAGCTATTCTGGATTGGTTGGTGTGCAATTAACCAGAATTTATTAGGGAGCTTAGGGTAAAAGAACCCTTGGGGACAGTTGATCATAATATGATTGAATTCACCCTGAAATTTGTGAAGAAGAAACTAAAGTCAGATGTCTCAGTATTACAGTAGAGTAAAGGGAATTACAGACATAATAAAGCCAACATAATAACCAAAGAGAAGAGTATATAATAGAGCAAGAATTAATGGCAGGTTAGAGTATTGGGAAGCTTTTAAAAACCAACAGAAGGCAACTAAAAAAGTCATTAAGAAGGTGAAGATAGAATATGGAAGTGAGTGAGCCAATACTATTAAAGAGGACACTGAAAGTTTCTTCAGATACAAAGTGTGAAAGGGAGGCTAGAATGGATATCAGACCACTGGAAAAAGATGCTGGAGATGTAGTAATGCGGTACAATGAAATAACGGAGAAACTGAATAACTATTTTGCATCATTCTTCACTGTGGAAGACACTAGCAGTATGGTGGAAGTTCCAGGTCTCAGGAGGCATGAAGTGCATAAGGTTACTCGAACTAGGGAGAAGGTTCTTGGGAAACTGTAAGATCTGAAGGTAGATCAGTCACCTGGACCAGATGGTGTACACCCCAGAGTTCTGAAAGAGGTGGCTAAAGAGATCACTGAGGCATTAGTAATGATTTTTCAAGAATCACTAGATTGTGGAATGGTTCCAGAAGACTGGAAAATGCTACTCCACTCTTCAAGAAGGGAGAGAGGCAGAAGAAAGGAAACTATAGGCCAGTTAGTCTGACCTCAGTGGCTGGGAAGATGTTGAAGTTGAATTTTAAGGATGAGGTCTCAGGATACTTGGAGGCACATGATAAAATAGGCCATAGTCAGCTTGCTTTCCTTAAGGGAAAATCTTACCTGACAAATCTGTTGGAATTCTTTGAGGTAGCAAGCAGGATAGATAAAAGAGAATTAGTTGATGTAGTGTACTTTGATTTTAAGAAGGCCTTTGACAAGGTACCGCACATGAGGTTGCTTAACAAGCTACGAGCCCATGGTATTACAAGAAAGATTCTAGCATGGGTAAATCAGTGGCTGATTGACAGGAGGAAAAGAGTGGAAATAAAGGGAGCCTTTTCTGGGTGGCTTGCTGTGACTGGTGCTATTTTGCAAGGGTCTGTGTTGGGACAGATTCTTTTTATGTTATATGTCAATAATTTGGAGAATGGAATTGATGGCTTCATTGCAAAGTTTGCATACAATATGAAGATAGGTGGAGGGGCAGGTAGTTTTGAGTAAGTAGGGAGGCTACAGAAAGACTTTGTCATGGTCCAATCCGAAGTCCGCATTCCAGTTCACGTTCCGGTCCGCAGACTCCAGGTCTTCCAGCTATCCCTGGCATCGGTTGGACTTAACCATAAGCACCTGATGCTCATCTTGGGGCTGGGAATATAAGTGGCCCTGGGAGTGAGTGTGGGTGCTGAGCTGTCTTGTCAGTCTCCCCTTGGAGCAACCCACTGGTGGAAGGCTAGTGTAGTCATCGAGATATGGAATTGGCTGTTCCATAGCCTGCTGAAATTGCCGGCCGCCTCAAGTCTTGGAGCCATCCCGAACCTAGCTGTCTTCCTGTCCCTTGCCTCCGTCGGGTAAGCCAGGCCGATTGCCGTTACCCTGCGGTAGTTCTGCCCCTTCCTGTCCTTGCCTCCGTGTGGTGAGTCCTGTTTCCTGCCCAGGAGTTGCCTTTTAGTACCCTTGCCCCGTCATGTCCTCGGCAAGCCTCAAGACTCCAGCCTCAAGCCTCAAGACCCCAAGCCTCGTCATGTCTTCACTTGGTTTTGGGGTCTGAACCCAAGTCAAGACCCAGATTCTGGTTCCTTGCCCAGTCTCTGGCTCGGAATCCATGCCCAGGCTCCTTGTTCCCAGTCCCTCATCCTGGTCCTGCTTCCCTAGCCTAGTCTGTGTTCCTATCCCTACTCCTAGTCTGCGTCCTGTCCCGTCATTTAGTTTTGTCCATTCCTGTTCCTAGTACTTCAGTGTCTGTGTCCTGCATTTGGGTCGGTTCCCAATGCCCCCCATTATGACAGACTTAGGCAGATTAGAAGAATGGAAAAAGAAATGGCAGATGGAATACAGTGTCAGGAAATGCATAGTCATGCACTTTGGTAGATGAAATGAAAGTGTTCACTATGTTCTAGATGGAGAGAAAATGCAAACAACTTGGGTGCAAAAGGACTTGGGAATGCTTGTGCAGGATTCCCTGAAGGTAAATTTGCAGATTGAGTCTGTGGTGAGGAAGGCAAATGCAATGTTAGCATTCATTTCAAGAGGACTAGAATATAAAATCAAGGATATAATATTGAAACTTTATAAACCACTGATGAGGCCTTTCTTGAAGTACTGTGAGCAGATTTGGGCTGCTTTTCTTAGACAGGTGTGCTGAAACTGGAGAGGGTTCAAAGGAGATTCAGGAAAATGATTCTAGGATTGAATGTCTTGTCATATGAAGTGTTTGTTGGCTCTGGGCCTGTATTCACTGGAATTCAGAAGAATGAGGGGTAACCTCAGTGAAACCTATCGAATGGTGTAAGACCTTGATAGAGTAGATGTGGAGGGGATGTTTCCTATGGTGGGAGAGTCTAAGACCAGAGGGGCCTCAGAATAGAGGGGCATTCTTTTCGAATGGAAGTGTGGAGGGATTTTTTTAGTCAGAGAGCGGTAAATCTGTGGAATTATTGGCCACAGGAAGCTATGGAAGCCAAGTATTAATGTATATTTAAAGCAGAAGTTGATAGATTCTTGATTGGTCAGGGCATGAAGGGATACGGGGAGAAGGCAGGAGAGTAGGGCTGAGAGGAAAATTAGATCAGTCATGATGAAATGATGGAGAAGACGATGGGCCAGATGGCCTGGTTCTGCCCCTATATGCTATGGGCTGAAAGAAGATTAATAACATGATATTGTATTTTGTGGTTTGGAATAGCTTTGTTGGAAATTTGGTCATGAAATGTAAACAAGCAAGTATAGAACAATTTATAAATTTTAATTTGGTCTGAGGTAGATATTGACTTAAGGATTTCACATCACTTATTGAATAGGTGTATTAAAATTAATCTATTTCTTGATGAACCTTAAAATAAGTCACAACTATGTTTGAGGAATATGTGCAGCAATTGGAATTACTATGCCACCATAACATAGTAATTCCAAAAACCTTGGACTTAAAGCTTCATTCTCATCATAATATCAATTCCACTTCTTGCTGATCTCCACCACCAGTTATAGTAAGGTTGATCTATGAAAAGAGAATCAGCTCTTTGTCCAACCATTGAAATGCCCTCCAATCCCTCTCTAATGTGGTATGCTATTGTAGTACTCATCTATCAATCTAGCTACCACCATATATTAAAAAAAATCCTGATTTGCAAACATGCCTTTGTCAGAAGGTTCAGGGTGTGATTCTCATCTTCCTTCTATGTCAGCAGTCCTTCAGAATTTTAATTAACATCTGTTATTACTGAACTTTCCAGCACACCCTGCAGGTTATAGAACTTTTAACACATTAGCCTTCATTAATCAAAGTATTGAGTACAGGAGATGGGATGCTATGTTGTATAAGATGTTGGTGAGGCCTAATTTGGAGTATTGTGTGTAGTTTTGGTCACCTATCTACAGGAAAAATTTAAATAAGGTTGAAAGAGTACTGAGAAAATTTACAAGGATGTTGCCAGATCTGGGAGACCTAACTTATAAAGAAAGATTGAATAGGTTGGAACTTTATTCCTTAGAATATATGAAGATTGAGAGGCGATTTGATGTATACAAAATTGAGGGATATAGATAGGGTAAATGCAGTCAGGCTTTTTCCACTGAGGTTGGGTGGGACTACAACCAGAAGGTCATGGGTTAAGGGTGAAAGATGAAAAATTTAAGAGGAACATGAGGGGAAACTTCTTCACTCAGAGTATGGAATGAGCTGCCAGCACAACTGGTTTATGCAAGCTCAATTTCAATGTTTAAGCAAAGTTTAGATTGCTCCATGGATATTAGGAATATGGAGGGCTATGGTTCCGGTGCAGGTCGATGGGAGTAGGCTTTTTAGATAGTTTTAGCATGGACTTGATGGGCCAAAGGGCCTGTTTCTCTGCTGTACTTCTCTCACTCTATAAGACAGTAATAATAAACCTGTTTCTGATTTGACCACACACAGCTACAGTACTGTGTAAAAATCTTAGGCAATATACAGTATATAGCTAGGGTGCCAGAGATTTTTGCACAGTATTATATTTATATTTATTATGCTTCTTTATTATTGTGTTCTTTATTTTATTGTTTTGTGTGCTGCATTGGATCTGAAGTAACAATTATTTCACAAAAATGACATTGAATAATATTGAAGCTTGAATTTTGTTGTATCAGGTTATCAGTATTGCATCATTAAAAACACACTTCTATCCATCATTCAATTTGCAAAGAGCCATAGACCTTTATTAGTTAACTTAGATTTATTGCAAGTGCAGTATTTAAAGCTAGCAGTAGTGGATTTTGAAGACAGGTATTGCCCTCACCAACTGAAAGCTAATGCTAGGGAACAGTAAAATCTGATAAAAGTCAAGCCGCTAAGTGTTTTGAGAAAGATGGAATGCAGGGACCATGAAATGGAAAATTAACTTAAAACCAAGCAAAATGATCTACTGAAATCTTCAGTATTTTCCCTTTATTGTTCAGCCAAGTTGTCTTGGTTGAAATAAGTGAGCTCAACACAAGTGTCTCATTATATGTTCATTCATCTACAAACGTATTTGTGAATGAAGGGAGGTTTGTATTAAACATAGCTTTGTTTTATGGCAGCTCAGACCAGTGTCAGAAGATGATTCCAGTCCAAATAAGAAGGATCTCGTCCCGCAATGTCGACTGTTTAGTCAGTTCCATGGATGCTGCCTGACCTGCTGAATTGTCCATCAGCATGTGGCCCTTTATTCTTTTTACCAAAGGCCACCTCTGGCACTGGAAGGCAATTGAGAGTATCTGTGTTTCATTGGCAATTCTCCACTTTGAAAACAATGCATATATACATATGTCTTGAAAGTCAAAGTCAATGTTTGAATGCATGGGGAACCCAAATGAAGTACTGGCTTCAATTCATGGAACAGAAAAATCACAATTTGGCATGTGTGTTAAAGGTGAAGTGATATTCGTAAATGTACTTAAGCATGAGTGCACTCCAAACTGATGGTTAACCTTCTTTATGTGGCTGAGATTTATCCTGTTGTCAGCCTTCTGGACATAAACCATTGATTTTTCAAAGCCAGCTTTTAAATGGAAGAACTCAACACCATTACCATATGATGACACGTCGTAAGATTTATCTTCTGCCTTTTGAAAAGGGGCTATAACACCAATGTTTATAATGCAGAAAAGTCTTTACTTGAGCCTTGTTAAATCTCCATTTCACAACTCTTCACAGCAATCAGTTTAATTGGACTAAGCTCTAATACTGCTAAATTTGGCAAGAATTTATTACAATACTTTAACAGTTCCAAATATTCCTTCAGCTGAGTTAAAATAGTTGAGAGTTGCTGATGGCTTTCATCTTCTCTTGATCAGGATGTAGCAACACAATTGGAAGTACTGTAGTCATTCAATGTTCACTTCTCTTTAAACTTGGGTCTGCCTCGTCCAATCGGCTCGCCACTCCTTCACAACATTACCGGTGCTCAGCTCTGGAGGCGTCTGTGACCAGGGTATCCTCAAGTATACTGTGGCTCTGTATGCCCCTACATTAACCCTTCTGAAAGACAGAAGTTCCGATGAAACTTCTAAAGGTACTTGATAAAATGTTGACAGTCAAAAGCAACTTTGACAGATGCTCTGACTGTATCTGTTGATGCACATGACTCATATCCTGCTTACTAAACTTCTGCTCTCCAATCAAAGGGAATTGTTGCCAATCAGCCTCTTCCCAACACATTTAGTACAGAGCCTGCCACAACCACTCATGGTTATGTTTTAACCTGTCTTTGATATTCCACTGTCGCATCAGAATCTCCAACTGCTTCATTGCTTTACTTGTGTGATTTTTCAGATTTAGCTGTGGCTTTTTAAAAATTTATGTATGCTATTCACTGCCTGCCTTATTTCAGGCACTGTATCACTGCAACCACTGTTAAGCTCTAATATCACATCTCATTCGCATTCATGCCAAGAATCATTGTTCTACTTTTGCTTAGTCAGATCCTTTTTATCAACCATTGTGAAGACATCCTCTTTTGTATGTGCTGAAAATGGTGGGTCATAGAAACATAGAAAACATACAGTACAATACAGGCCCTTCGGCCCACAAAGTTGCTCCAGACATGTCCCTACCTTAGAACTACCTAGGCTTTACCCGTAGCCCTCTATTTTTCTAAGCTCCATGTAGCCATCCAGGAGTCTCTTAAAAGACCCTATTGTTTCTGCCTCCACCACTGCTGCTGGCAGCCCTTTCCACGCACTCACCACTCTCTGCATTTTAAAAAAAAAACAAACAAACTTCTGGCATCTCCTCTGTACCTAACTCCAAGCACCTTAAGACTATGCCCTCTCATGCTAGCCATTTCAGCCCTGGGGAAAAGCCTCTGACTATCCACACGATCAATGCCTCATGTGGAAATGTTCTGCACTTTAATTTTTACTTATACAGAGGTGCTAGAATGTTTGCGAACCCTGTATAAATATGACCTAAAATGTGAACAGGTCTTCAGATAAGTCCTAAAATTAGGTAAAGAGAACCCAATTAAATAAATGACACAAAAGACATTATGCTTGTTCATTTATTTACTGAGAAAAATTATCCAATATTACATGTATTTGTTTGAAAAAGTATGTGAACCTTTGCTTTCAGTAACTGCTGTGACCACATTGTAACTTCAAACAAATGTTCCTGGTAACTGTTGATCAGTGCTGCACATCAGCTTGGAGGAATTTTAGGTCATTCCTCTTTACAAAACCGCTTCAACTCTGAGATGTTCTTCCTAGCATGAACTGCTTGCTTCAGATCCTTTTATAATATTTCTATAGGATAAAGGTCAGGACTTTGACGCGGCCATTTCAAAACACAAATTGTCTTCTTTTTAACCATTCTGTTGTTGATTTGCTGTCATCTTTCAGATCATTATTTTGTTGCTTTATCCAACTTCTGTTAAACTTCAGGTGATGGACTGCTCCCCTGACACTCTCCTGTAAAATGTCTTGACACAATTTAAATTCATTGTTCTCTCAATAATTGCAAGCTGTCCAGGCCCTGAGGCCGCAAAGCAGCCCCAAACAATGATGCTCCTTCTATTGTGCTTCACAGTTGGGATGAGGTTTTGGTGTTAGTGTATAGTGTCCTTTTTTCTCCAAACATAGCGCTGTACGTTTCTGTCAAAAAGTTAAACTTTTTGTTTCATCTGTCCCCAAAAGTGTTATATAACCATATAACAATTACAGCATGGAAACAAGCCATCTCAGCCCTTCTAGTCTGTGCCGAACTCTTAACCTCACCTAGTCCCACCGACCTGCACTCAGCCCATAACCCTCCATTCCTTTCCTGTCCATATAGCTATCCAATTTAACTTTAAATGACAATATCGAACCTGCCTCAACCACTTCTGCTGGAAGCTCATTCCACACAGCTACCAGTCTCTGAGTAAAGAAGTTCCCCCTCATGTTACCCCTAAACCTTTGCCCTTTAACTCTTGTTGTAGAATATTCAGATGGTCTTTTACAAACTTGAGACATGCAGCATTTTTTTTGGGATACAGTTGTTTCCTCCATGATGTCCTTCTATGAATAACAGTGCTGTTCAGTGTTTTTCTTATAGTGGACACATGAACAAAGACTTTAGCAAGTTATAAAGATTTCTACAGGTCTTTTGCTGCTACCCTTGGATTCTTTTTCACCTCCTTCAGCATTGCATGTTGTGCTCTTTGTGGGATCTTCGCAGGACACCCACTCCTATGGAGAAGAGTAACAGTACTGAGTTTCCTCCATTTGTAGACAGTTTATCTTCCTGCGGACGTAATGAACACTCAGGTCTTCAGAAATGCTTTCATAGCCTATTCCAGCATCATGCATCTCTACAATTCTTCTTAAAGTCCTCTGAAAGTTGTTTTGATCAAGGCATAGTTCACATATGTAGATCTATCTTGAGAAAAGCAGGCTCTATCAGTAACCTGACTGTGTGTCATTTTTATAGGGCAGGGCACCTCTACAACCCACACTTCAAACTCGACTCATTGACTGGAACACCTGACTCCAAATAGCTTTTGTAGAAGGCATTACCTCAGAGGTTCTCATAGTTTTTCCAACAAATACATGTAGCATTGAATTATTTTTCTCAATAAATAAATGAACAAATGTATTTTGTGTAATTTGTTTAACTGGGTTCTCTTTATCTAGTTTTAAGACCTGCGTGAAGATCTGATCACATTTTCCGTCATACTTATGCAGAAATATAGAAAATTCCACAGGTTCACAAACTTTCTAGCACCACTGTACTTTGTTTTCTCAAATTAACTTCATGTTTATTCCTTCAGCTCCATCTTTTTTTATTCCATATTTGTGCTACTTTTCTTGTCTGAGCTTGCATTCAGATGGTATCTATTTCCCTCCATACTGTTAAAGGGAGATATGTGGCGAGGTTTTAATCTCTTCCATGGAAGATGGTTGTTGGCTCACAAGGAGGTGGTGGACTGCAGAAATTGTTATTGGAAGGGATGATAGAAGGAAAGAGGGAAGGGGGAAGGCAGCGAACTACTTGGTACGATAATGTGAGACAATGGACTGGGTTGAGTTATGCTGAGGCCAGAAAAAGAGCGCAAGCTCGAAGAAGATGGAGGTGCATAGCCATCAACCCCGGATTCGGGACGGCACCCACTGACTGACTGACTGTTAAAGGGGACAGCCAGTGTCAATCACAAGTTCTGTGTGCTTTTATTGAACAACTTCATCACTTGGGCAATTTTCAACACATGCTTAAAGATCAGATTTGCCTCTAATAACAACTGTGTCTGAATCCAGTTATCAGTGATTGCATTCACTAAGGGAGTGTGTAGCCATAATTACAGCCTTGTGATAAATTTTTCATTTCATATATAACTCAGCCACTGTTTCATTTGTTTTTCTTAACAGTGAATCAAACGTAAACCTTTGTAGAATATAGCTCCACTGAGGATTAAAGTGAATCTTCAACAAATCCATCAATTCCTTCCATACATTTAATACTGGAATTCTCTGAGCTCAGTAAATTGCTCATTAAACAACTGTATGTGTTGGAGCTCCTCACACACCAGTTAGAGCAGACCTCTTTATTTTCATCACCGGTGTTACCTGTAGCAAAAAAATGGACAATGTCTTTAATATTCCTTCTCTGGGTTTGAGATTCAAGTGTTAATATCAAGCTGATTGTGACCATTTTATTCTGCATAGTGTTTCAATTTATAAAGCAGAAACTATTGATAGACTTTCTTTTCCTCCTCCTATATTTTCTTCTGAAAAGTGATTTCACTTCCATTCCACCTGATTCGTGTTCCTTGTCACCAACATACAAAAAGTATCCCCAAGACTGTTCCCTCAGTATTGCCCTTTAGGATGTTGATCCATTTTCTTCAAATCTGCTGTGCAAACACAGAGCTTACAGAGACCAAACAAGATTATACAGTATTTGACAAAATTCAAAACACTGACACAAGAAAACTATGCCCTCCCCCCTTCAAAACATGATGGCATACTACTGGCTTAGAGGAGAACAAGTATTTTAGAACTTAAATTAGAATTCACTGCCGCTGCTATTGTGTGATCCAGAATCTCCGGAGGGGAAGGCACCGAGTCCTTGGCTTTGCTTGTTGCTTGGCGGCCGGGGCAGGGTCAAAGCGTTTGGCAGAGATGGTGCTCAGTGTCGGAAGGCTGGTCGGAGGCTTGAAGTTTTTGGATGGACTCAGAGTCGGCTGCGGTCGGGTGCTTCCAATGCATCGGCAAGTTTGCAGTGCTTGGAGCTCATGGCAGGGAGAGTTCCTCCCTTCTACCGTCTGTGTGAAATGATGAGGTTATCGGAACTTGAGACTTTTCTTTTACCGTGCCCATGGTCTGCTCTTTATCAAATTATGGTATTGCATTGCACTGTTGTAACTATATGTTATAATTATATGGTTTTGTTAGTTTTAGTCTTGGTTTGTCCTGTGTTTCTGTGATATCTCTTTGGAGGAATATTGTATCATTTTTTAATGCATGCATTTCTAAATGACAAATGAGGACTGAGTGTCCTCATAATCTAATCTAATACGTGACTAGAGAAGTGTAATGAACAAAACAATAGCTAAAAAGTTTAGTGACCCCTTGAAGCAGGTTAGTTAGTTGTGCAGCTTGTTGGTGACTGCAGCAACATTCAGCAGCACCTCATGCAAAGGCCCTTTCCTGAGTGCTGTGCATCGATATGATGGAGGTAGGGACCATGAGAGAAAAGTGAATTAGCGATCCTTGTGGAGAGCTGGATTAGAGAGGCAAGGCCAGGCATGAGAACTGATTGGTGTGGGAGGGGACCTCCAGACCAGACCCAAGGGGCAAGTGAGGTGGGTTTCCAGCCCTGCGCTTCTTGATTAAAACATTTGATAGGTACATTGCAAAGCAAGTGGTCAGACATCCTGGGCTCTGTGCTGAAAGAGGATTGCATAGGGAATGACATCATCTCATGTTTGTCTGATGTTGAAATTAATCAGGTCATTCTAACTTAGAAGTACAGTCAGAAGTTTCTGATTCAAACCGGACAGCAGATTGATTGTGGTCCACTTTGAAATGAACAAATCTTGTGTGTAACACTGAAAAAATGCACTACGAAGTCAATGTCTCCTTGATTTAGAGAGTTTGCGTAACTCACCAAATAGAGAAGCCTTGTGTATTGTTTGGTCAGTGCAAAATAAAAACCATGATAGGAAGATGAATTACACTTACAGAGAACATTCTTTCTTATTTTTAGATAATGATGAGCTTGGTGAATAGTTCCATCATTTTCTATTTCTAATTGTACTTCAGAAATCAATATTTAATATTTTTTTATTCCTTATTATTTTATATCCCAGATCTTCATATTGCCAAGTTTGGCTGTAACATGCAATAATTCTATTACTATGGACAAAACAATAGCTAAAAAGTTCATGTCCATGGCTAACTATTACTTTATTACCTCTAAATGTCTTCTGTTTGATTTGATTGCTGGATAGCACTATTCCATCGCATTGTGCAGTTTCACATTAGTATTTTATTTGTTGGTGCCTCAGCCTCTCTGTATATAGATATTCCCTAGTGTTCCCTGCCCTCTTCTCTGCTTCTAGTTACTTATAGCAGGCATCTCAAGGCACCTCTGATGTTATCTCTGAAAAATTCTCCAAATTTAATGGAAGGTTCAGCAAATCAACAACAATATTCTCTTGTGGGCCAACATCTCCAGCAAGGAGGTCCAAGTTACTATCAGTATACAGGCCATGTTATTTTCACGCCTGAAACCAGTTTCTGAACTCTGTCTTGGGAAGAAACTGCCAGGTAGAAAGAGGGGGAAAAAGTCAAAATGAATTACTAAATAAATGCATTATCTTCATTGACTCTGGATGTCATGGTCCGGTCCGTGAAGTCCATATTCTGGCCCACGGTCCAGTCCATGGACTCAGGACTCTGGGTCTTCTAGCTGTCCCTTGTTTGACTAAATCAAAAGCACCTGATTCCTATCTTTGGGCTTGCAATATAAGTAGCCTTGGGATTGAGTGTGGGCTGCTGCTTTGTCTTGTCAGTCCCCCTTGGAGCAACTTGCTGATGGAAGGCTAATGAAACCATTCGTGATCTCTAGGCCTGGTTGGAGGACCACTGCTTCATGGAGCCTTGTTGCCACTCATCAGAATAGTCTTTGCGGTATGGATTCGGCTGTTGCCTGGGTCAGCTGAGTGGCTGCCAGCCACTCCGAGCTAGGTAGGGATCCGGCTGTTTCTGTAGCCAGCTGAGGTTGCTGGCTGAACTGAGACTTGGAGCTACCCCGGAGCAGAGATGGAACTGTCTGTTCTTTGGTGTTTGTCTCTTCTTGTCCTTTCCTCCGTGGGGTAAGTCAGGCCGTCTTGCCGTTACCCTGCAGGGGGGTCATGTCTTGTCTTGTCTTGTCCTCACCTCTGTGGGGTAAGTCAGGCCGTCTTGCCGTTGCCCTGCGGGGGGTCATGTCTTGTCTTGTCCTCACCTCCGTGGGGTAAGTCAGGCCATCTTGCCATTGCCCTGTGGGGGCTCATGTCTTGTCTTGTCTTGTCCTCGCCTCCGTGGGGTAAGTCAGGCCGTCTTGCCATTGCCCTGCGGGGGGGGGGGCGGGGGGGAATGTCTTGTCTTGTCTTTGCCTCTGTTGGGTAAGTCTGGCCGTCCTGCCGTTACCCAGCAGATGGACCTGTCCCACCCTGGTGTGGAGAAGTTGAGTCCCGGCTTGTCTTAGGATAAGTCCCAGCTCTATGTCTATGTTCTGTCCTGTCTCATGTTAGTGTCATGTTAGAGATGAGTGCTGGCTTGTTGAAGGATAAGTCCTGGCTCTATGTTGATGTTTAGTTCTCAGTCTGTCTCTGAGCTCCAAGACCCCAAGCCCCGATGATCCCGCAGCCAAGCTCCAAGAGCCCAAGCCTCAAAGATCCCTCAGCCAAGCTCAAGACCCAAGATCCCAAGCCTTGAGGATCCCAAGCAAAGCTCGACCCAAGACCGCAGCTTCAAGCCATGTCATGTCCTTGCCTGGTTCTGGGGTCCGAGCCCGAGGCAAGACCCAGGTTCTGGGTCCTTGTCCAGTCTTGGGCTCGGAGTCCAAGCCTTGTCTTGTGTCCAAGCTCAGACCTCTAGACCCCAGCCACATCCTGTCCTGAAGCCATGTCATGTCCTTGCCTGGTTCCGGGGTCCAAGCCCGAGGCAAGACCTAGGTTCTGGGTCCTTGTCCAGTCTCGGGCTTGGAGTCCAAGCCTTGTCTCCTAGTCCATGGTTCCTAGTCCTGGTCCTGCTTTTCCTAGCCCAAGTCTGCATTCTTGTCCCTGCTCCTTGCCTGAATTCTGTCATGTCCCTACTCTAGTCAAGTCCTGTTCCTTGTACTTCAGTGTCTGTGTCTCGCATTTGGGTCCGTTTCCAGCACCCCCATTGTGACACTGGGTCTATAATCATGCAAAATAGAGAACAATCATTGAGAACCTCAAGTCTGTATGTGCCTATCCATATATATAATGCACAGGCAAGCAGAAGAAGCTTACTGACTTATAAACAACCTGTCTGCCTGACCCACTGTGGTAGAGTCTCTGGTTCTCATTTTAGTCACATCAGAACTCACAAAACTGGACATGAAGTATGTTGTCCTCATTTCATGGGAAACAACCTAAAAAAAAAAATGAACAGTTGATGATTTAGTTTACTTTTAATTTTAACACAGCAAAATATCCCAAAGTACTTTACACATAATTTGAAATAGATTTGGGATTGCAGGTACATGTACTGTTGGACATAATGAATAGAACATAAATGAGATTAATATAAAACTGATCCTATTCTTAATGTCTGTACTAACATAGCTTTTTTAATGCATTGATATTTTACGATCTGTAATTGATTACTGACGTGGTTGAGAATAGGGGTATTCATTGGTGAGAATCTAGATCTGACGGTGTGTTTTCAATTTCTGTAATTGTTTGTTTCATGGCTAAATCATAGAGTTAACATAATTGAGATCAGATTAATCTTCTATTCATATCATTAATAATGTAGTTGCTCTGAAACAACCTTTCACCACGTCATTTAGATAAGCTTCTATGTTATCTACTTGATCGTATTTAATTAACAGATGCCCTCCAATTCTGTAAAAGAAATGTCATTTATTGAATGTTATCCAATATGATGCGAATCCCTTGTTTTTCAGTTGAATGTTACAATTCAGTTGAATTTAACTTTGATCAATCATGTATGCTCAGTAAGTTAGTAGCAGTTCTCACTGCTAACTTTATTAACAGTCAAGCTGAAAGTTCATTGCAGATCATAAGCTTTATCTGTATTGCAATTACAAATTTAATATCATCCCAACCAAATGTTATACAATGACAAAATGACACATTTAATTTTCTCACAGTATAAGTATTTAATAAAAATATATATATATACAATATCCGCCCAAAGCTCTGTTGGTTTCTAATTTTACATTGTTTACCATTGCTAAGTATTTTATTGGAGTGTGTCACAATTGAGGTAACAGGTCTGATTACTTGAGGTGATAGATAAAAAGAGATACAAGTGATATTGAGGTAGAAAAATTGCAGTCCAGTCTAAAGACGAGGATTGGTCATCCTATTGTCTGACAAGAAGTCAAGTAAGGGGTACATGTCAGTATGTAGGTGAGTATTAACCATAATATATGTGAATGATGACACAAAATGCAGGTTATGAATGACAGCAAGGTGAAATGCAATGACAAAATTTCTTAGAGCATTGCTTTCTCTGATAATGTTTGTATAAGATTAACATACCAACACACAGATAAAGTCCCTGCAGTAATTGTATTGTGTAGCTATTTTTGGACAAAAGATTAACATGTACTTCTGCAGAAAAAGAATCAGATTATAGATCTGAAGATCGTAGCAAATGTATTGGGCACTGTTTTTAGTACAATATGTTTTGTCTCTTTCTCAAAGAATTCATGTTACCAATCAAAGAATATGGCAGATGGCAAGTGATGGTTTGAATTTTGTGGCCAGCAGTGAATGGCCATATTTGTCTTTGACCTCTGAAATTTAATGTAGGTGAGGAAATTTGCTGTTGCTGCACTCCATGAAGAGTCCAATATTGGGGCACAGAGGGGAAATCACATTCAACAGTTACTAGCAAATTCGTGACTTCCATATTTATTTACTTCTCTTCATACATCCCGAATGTGGCGGGGCCTCAGCAGGAAAATACTGGCAGTTACTTGCAGAAGCACTAGCTTTTACCCACATTTTCTTGACTAATTAAAATAGTTCAAGTTCAAAGTGTATTTATTATTCTGCTATTGAAGATATGATATATGTTTATTTTTATTAAAGTAGAAAAATAGAATGATTTATGAAACCTTCTCATGTAGTGCCCCATAATACAAAGGTATTAATGAAATTAATTTCTTTTTGCTTATCGTGATATGATATAACTGACAGAGTTTATGGTCCTTAGATAACTACTTTTAATGAATAAGCATTCAGTGAATGAGGTTTCAGTGGTGATCTTGACCTAAGAATTTGACAAAAAGTCATTAAATCAGTCTAATTAATTTTCACTGATTTAAATTTAGAAGTAGTGAGCTGAAAAAAGTCTGCATATCTTTAAATTGTAGAAATGTCATTGCATGATCAATAGCTTAACTACAGTAACTAACCACCTGCCTGCAAGATTAGAAGATTTGCTTGAATGCCTTCCATTAAGAGACACCTTTGAATTGTTAGATGTGAGTGAAACTTGTGACTGAAGTAATCAGCCCCCCTGTCTTTCGGATTAGATTGATTACATTTTCACTTAGATATTACATTACAACAAAGTTACATCTGGTCCACTTAATATCTGTATGAAAGAATTCAATAATTTATAAAATGTTAGTTACGACCTTTTATGATTCATTCAGGGGGCAAAACAGTCCTTCAGGTGAGGCAATACTTCACCTGTGAACCTGTTGGAGTCATCTACTGCAGCGGTCCCCAACCACCGGGCTGCATAGCATGTGCTACTGGGCCGCAAGGAAACGATATGAGTCAGCTGCATCTTTCCTCATTCCCTGTCATGCACTGTTGAACTTGAACATAAGGTTGCCAACTGTCCCGTATTTTCCGGGACATCCTGTATATTGGGCTAAATTGGTTTGTCCCATACGGGACCGCCCTTGTCCTGTATTTCCCCCGCTAAGGTAGAGCGTTCCTATTAAAACCTATCGTGCCGAAATGACGTAAAGCGAAGAGGCAATTACCATTAATTTATATGGGGAAAAATTTTTGAGCATTCCCAGACCCAAAAAATAACCTAACAAATCATACCAAATAATACATAAAACCGAAAATAAATAACACTAACGTATAGTAAAAAGGAATGATCTGATAAATACACAGCCTATATAAAGTAGAAATAATGTATGTACAGTATAGTCAGGAAGATGAAGGCAAAACCGATTTGTGGGGGGAAAGTAGGCGTGTACGTGCATGCGCACATCACATGCGCATATTATGTATGCGCACACAGGTGCCTGCGCAAGGCTTCATGGTCATGGTAGTCTTTCCTGGAGTAAAGTGTCCCAGGATTTGACTGCTACTTTTGTCCCTTATTTGGGTGTGAGAAAGTTGGCAACTCTCACTGTAAAAGACATGTTGAAGTGAGTTTAACCCTACTTGACCCCCCTCTCCCCCCCCCCCCCGGTAAGCTGGTCCGCAAGAATATTGTCAATATTAAACCGGTCCGAGGTGCAAAAAAGGTTGGGGACCCCTGATCTACTGTATCTGGTGCTCCTAGTGCGGTTTCCTGTATATCAGTGAGACCTGCATAGATTGGGAGACCACTGTGCCAAGCACCTACGCTCCATCCGTCAGGAAAAAGCCTAATCTCCCAGTGGCCACCCAGCTTAATTTCACGTCCCATTCCCATTCCCATTCCAACATGTCAGTCCAGGTCTTCATCTACTGCCACGGTGAGCCCACGCTCATGTTGGAGGAGCAATACCTTGTATTCCAGCTGGATAACCTCCAACCTCATAGCATGAACATCAATTTTTTTTGAACTTCTAGTAATGGTTCCCCCTTCCCCCTCACCATTCCCCATTCACATTTTCCTCTCTCACCTTATATCCTAACCTGCCCATCATCTCCCTCAGGTGCTCCTTCCCTTCCACTTCTTTCATGGCCTTCTGTCTTCTCCTATCAAACTCCCCCTTCTCCAGCCCTTTATCTTTCACCAATCGAATTCGCAGCTCTGACTTCACCCCTCCCCCTGTCCCAGATTCAGTTGTCACCTACTACCTTGCATTTCTTCCTCCCCTTCCCCCACCTTCTTTTTCTGACTTCCCATCTTTTTTTTCTCCAGTTCTGATGAAGGGTCTTGGCCCGAAACGTTGTCTGTTCACTCTTTTCTATAGATGCTGCCTGGCCTGCGAGTTCCTCTAGCATGTTGTGTGTATTGTTTGGACGTCCAGCATCTGCAGATTTTCTCTTGTTTGTATTTGGACCTTTTATGATCAAATGTTTTTTTTAATTTTTTCAGTCAAAATGTGTTGTTTACATTATGTGACTCTCCTCTCTCAGTCACCAAGTCATATCACTAAAACACAAGTAAAACCCTCTGAACTTTTCAGATATATTGGCTGCTCTAGTTTTCTTTCTCTTGTCATGTTGAATCGGCCAATTTTGATGCTGTCTTTTCACACACACATTAGTCTCTGAAGTGCTAATTTCAGTTAAAGAGAGAAAGGGCATGTCTGAAAATAGCAGCACTTTCAACCTAACTTAAGTATAAGGTCACTTTCATGTTCTTAGCAAATATTTCTTCATAACTGTAATTCTCCAGATTTGACAACATCCTTGTATATTTCTCTTGCATTCTCTCTGGAGCTATCATATCCATTTACCTCCAGTCAGGGCCCCAAACAGTCCTTCCAGGTGAGGCAACACTTCACCTGTGTATCTGTTAAGGTTCCCTATTGTATTTAGTGCCTGTGATATAGCCTCCTCTACATTGGTGAGAACCAGCATAAAATGGGGAACCACGTTGTCGAGCACCTCCGCTCCATCTGCCAAAAGTAGAATTTCCCAATGACCAACCATTTTGATTCCTATTCTGATATGTCAGTTCATGGCTTCCTCTTTGCCATAATGAGGCCGCTCTCAGGTTGGAAGAGCAACACCTCGCATACCAGGTAGTCTCCAAACCGATGGCATGAAGATCCATTTCTTCCTACTAGTAATTTTTTTCACTTCCCCTTTCCTCTTCTTGCATTCCTCACTCTAGCCTCTTGCCTCTTCCTCCTCACCTGTCTATCACCTAGCCCCAGGTGCTCTCCTTCTTCCCTTACTCCCATGTCCACTGTCCTCTCCTATCAGATTCCTCCTCCAGCCCTTTACTTTTCCCATCCACCTGACTTCACCTATCACCTTCTAGCTAGTCCTCCTTCCCCACCCTCCACCATTTTAGCCAGGCATCTTCCCCCTTCCTCTCCAATCCTGACGAAGGGTCTCAGCCTGAAATGTTGACTGCTCATTCATTTCCATAGATGCTGCCTGACCTGCTGAGTTCTCCCAGCATCTGCAGAATCTCTTGTGTTAATGGTTTGCTGCTTGTCACGTAGTGAGTGTCTTGCTGTGGCTGAGCTACTGATTCATACATCTCTTGCATTATCTACTTTCTCTTGGTATCTAAGCCATAATAAGTAAATGGAAATATCCCATATGCCTTCGCCAGTTTGTTCAAAAGCAGCTCATTTCTAAATATCATGATCATCCTCTCTTGCTCCTGGATAACTTGCTAAATCTGTTACATCGGTGTCTTTCCCACACTTTATGTTTACAATGAGCCTATGATGTGATTTTATTTCCTGACTGTGCAATAGTTCTTTTGCAATTAACAAGCTAGAGCAAGCCAGTCATTCTATAGGGGCTTGCCTTTGCTTCTCTTTTCCTCTCTAATACCTATGTCAACTGAATTAATACAATCTTATTAACGAAAATTGTAGATGACTCAAAATAAGAAAAAGAAAGCTTTTAAAACCTGCAGTGGTTATTTCTGTTCTTGAACCAAGTCCACACTTGGACAACCAACAATGCTATTGTCTTTTTTAAACATTTTTTAAGATCTTAAGACCCTGCTGGACACTAAGAACTTAAAGTGCTTCTGGCCTACCCCATCAGCATTGCATGTTGGCAGAGAAACTGAAGGAGTTGGTGTGAACCATGATGCTGCCTGCTATATAGAAGGGCATCGGTTCGTAAAGGAGGTGTGCAGTCTAACAGCGAATGATCATTTCAGTTGCTTTTCAGTGGCGGTGTGAAATGCTGAAAGTTTATTGGTGAACAGCGAGTGCCAGCGGCAGGGCAGCTACTTGGCCTTGGACATAGTGAGGACTGGGCCTCAAGCCATGGTGTCACTTGCTCACGGGAAGTTGTGGAGTCAGACACTCCACCGGAGTGCAGAGGCAGTGTCCATGCTGGGGTCAGGGCTGCCCCCCACCCCCCATGCTCACTTTGCAGAAGACAAGCTGAATTGTGTTCAACAGCAGACTGCTGCAACATTCATCTATTCAATGAATTGGGACAATATTTTTTGTGTGAATATTTTTTACTGCTATTTTATTTGTGCTATACGTCTGCTGTGCTATGTGTAACTATTGGTACTGCATTTTGCACCTTGACTCTGTATTTGTTTGGCTGTATTCATGGGTATTCATGTATGATTGAATGACAATTAAACTTGAACACATCCTCTCTGAAATATGGGACCCAAAGCTGTTGACAATACTCCAGATGAAGCCTGACTAGTGTCTTATAAAAGTTTAGAATTATCGCCTTGTTTTTATATTCTATTTCCCTTGAGATAAATGCCAATATTGCATTTGCCTTCTTTACTACAAACTCAGATTGTAAATTAACCTTCTGGGAGTCTTGCACGAGGACTCCTAAGTTCCTCTGCACTTCTGATGCTTGAACCTTCTCCCCGTTTAGACTATAGTCCACACTATTGTTCCTTTTACCAAAATGCATTATCATATATTTCCCAACACTGTATTCCACCTGCCACTTTTTTGCCCATTCTTCCAATTTGCCTAAGTCCTGCTGCAATCGCATTGCTTCCTCAGCACTACCTACCTCTCTGTAACCTCTGACAGCCCTCCACACCATCCACAACACCCCCAACCTCTGTGTCATCAGCAAATTGACTAACCCACCCTCCACTTCCTCATTCAGGTCATTTATAAAAATCATGAAGAGAAGGGGTCCCAGAACAGATCCCTGAGGCGCACCACTGGTCACCAACCTCCATGCAGAATATGACCTGTCTACAACCACTTTTTGCCTCCTGTGGGCAAGCCAATTCTGAATCCACAAAGCAAGGTCCCCTTGAATCCGTGACAGTGAGAGTAGGAATGCAATGAGGTGGAGGATAAATGTGTGGCTGAGGGTTTGGAGCAGGGGGCAGGGATTCAAGTTTTTGGATCACTGGGACCTCTTTTGAGCAACATCCCTCAGGACTGGGATGTAGTCCCTTTGGTTCAGGTTACTTGTCCACCTTTGAGTTCGCCAAGCACTTTTTCTTTGTAATAGCATTGGCACTCACTCCTGCTCCCTGACATATCTCTAGTGTCTTCCACAGTGAAGACTGATGCAAAGTACTTATTAAGTTCATCTGCCATTTCTGTTACTACCTCACCTGCATCATTTTCCAGTGATGCAATATCAACTCTCACCTCATTTTTACTCTTAATATCAACTGAAAAAGCTTCTGGTATGCTGCTTTATATTATTGGCTAGTCTGCATTCGTACTTCATCTTTTCCCTTTTTATAGCTTTTTTAGTTATCTTTTGTTGGACTTTAAAAACTTCCCAATCCTCCGACTTCCCACTCACTTTTGCGACCTTATATGCCCTTTTCTTGGTTTTTAGGCCGTGTTGAACTTCCTTTGTTAGCCACAGTTACCTACCTCTGCCATTTGAGAACTTCTTCCTCTGTGGGACATATCTTTCCTGTGCCTTGTGAACTATTGTCAGAAACTTCAGCCACCTCTGCTCTGCTGAGATTCTCGCCTCTCTTTCACAATTTATGTATCTGAAGAAACATTTGGTATCCTCTTTAATATTATTTATTAGCTTACTTTCATGTTCCATCTTTACCTTCTTAATGGTTTTTTATTTGCCTTTTAAAAACCAACAGAAAACTTGCCATCCTCTAACTTGCCATTAATTCTTTCTCTATTATTTGCTCTCTTTTTGGTTTTTATGTTGGCTTTGAATTCTCTTATTAGCCACGGTTGTGTCATCTTTCCTATAGAATATTTCTTCCTCTTTGGGATATACATGTCCTGTGGCTTCTGAAATGCTTCCAGAAATTCCAGCCATTGTTACTGTGCCATCAGCCCTGCCAGTGTTCTTTTCCAATCAATTCTGGCCAACTCCTCTCTCTTATGCCACTTTCTAAATGTACAGGCAATCTCTAGAGCACACCCAGCAAGCTGACAAGTTAATACACAACCCATATTTATAACTAAGGCAAAGAAAAGTCAGGAGTATTCATGTTGTGAAATATTTTTGTATTGTGGCAGAAAAAAAGATGTCCAGATTACCCAAAATGTATAATGCATATTGGTTACTTAAGGTGGTGAATAGCAAAAATCAAGAGTTGAGCCCATTAGTCCCTAACATCAAGGTTCTTCTGGCCACCTTTTCTTTGGTCCGGTGGCACCACTGGTTTAACGTGCAAAGCGAGTATCCATGTCAGATTTCCTTGGACACTTAAAGTGGTACATGTAATCAGCAACTCTTGGAATGAACCTTCCCAGCAGGGCTCCCAACCAAGCAGTTCTTGGCAGTTCTTTCATAGGTAGGGTCTCACTAGTACCCAATCTCCTAACTGGTGGGTCTAACACTCTGCAGACAGCACAATCTTCTGAGCTTCAAGTACCTGTTGATAGTGTATATACCCCTTGGGTTCATATTCTCTGTGGACTGTCACTTTAAAATGTTGGGAGAATGAGACTGACTTTTGGACACTGTTTGAGCTGCTCCAGAGAGAGAGAGGGAGAGAGTTGGATTTATTTGATGGATAATCGATGTTATGGTTTCTCTGCAGCTTGTTTTGAATATACAAGGACACACAGATACACAGCTAGAGTTAAGATGGATTCGGTCAGTGGAAGACACCAGTGAGTCAGTTGCTGGTTTAAACTTTCAGTAGCCCAAAAGGAGTGAGTTGAGATCTATCCTGAGTATTGATAAATTACTGTCACAAGTTTTCTGCAACTAGAACAAGTTTGCAGGAAGAGAAGAGCGGAGAGATGGGTTTGAAACAGAAGAAACCTAGTGAAAAAGAGATCACTGTTGGGACTCCCTCTCTAAGTAGACCATGAGGGTGAGTTTGTTTCCATTCGACTACGAAAGTGTGATTGTCACTTAGTTAATCCACAGGAGTGGGTTCTCTGGTGAGAGGAAAACCTTTGTGTATACCACGTGTGTATTTACCCTTTGTCTGGGTGTGGTGGTTCCCTGTGGCAAATCACTGTTGGAGTTATTTCGTATGTCCTGGAACTGGATAAGTGGCTATCATGTTGTGTGTTTGAGGTAATCTTGTGGAATCTACCGGTACATCGACCCTTGCCTGGGTGGCAGTTCCCTTGAAGATAAGCTACTGTTGATGATAATCCATACGTGGATTCTGTTGGAGTATCCTGTGGCCACCACTTTGAGATGTCCCATAGCTGAATTCGGATGTGGTACCACTTGTGTTGAAAGGATATTCGTTGAAGATCACTGTCGGTGATATTTTGTGTGTGGAGTAGAACAACTTCGGAGATAAAACCTACTACTATTGTTATCTTATATTGCTGTCATGGAATCTGTGGAATATCGACATAATTGCCTTCTCACAACATTCGCCTTTGGATTATAAACATCTCGCATTAATTAACCTGTGCATCTGAACTGAACTTTTCTTACCTACCATCGTAAGAAAGTATCACTTACCGCCTAAGCTTGAAGTTTGGGTTTCATATTTCCACACCTATATATGCCTAAACTCTGCTAACCTGTTCGACTTATCTAGTTTTATATTACTGTATTGCACAATTACTAATAAAGTAGTGTTAGATAACAGCAAAACAGACTCCAGGTGTGTTCCATTTCTGCTGGTTCTTTTAACCCGTTACGGGATACGTAACAATAGGAACCTTTAAGAGCTTGTGTTAGTGCTATACACTAATACAACATGCAAAAATAAACTTGTACATCCAACCGTATTCAATCCTCTACATCTTGGAGCATCAAGTTCCCATGCTGGTTCTCCAGTCTTGGGTGGCTCGCCATCTTGTTTCTTGGTTCATTGAACGAAATGCTGGGTCATCCACGGAAAGTCGATTCACAATAGTTACACAAAAAAAAAATTGGCCTGTGTACAACAGGATTACAGTCTGTAAGTTCTTATACGCATTCTATTTTCTATTTCAAAATAACTCAGTATCACATTGTCATTTCTAAACATTTCTCAGTTACAACACAAATGAACATATTTCACACACAAATTGTACATTCAGAACAGTGAAAGTGTTTTAACTCACCAAATCCCTTGGTATAATTTAACAGAACTAATTCCCAGTTGCACAGTAGTGATCTTAGACACTAGTCTCTACTGATATCACCTTGCTACAGCTGGTGCTTGTTTCAGCCTTAGCTTCAATAAATCTTTTATCCCAGGGGTTTCATACTGAGGATTTCTATAAATAGGGTAGAGATAGTAAATACTCACTCCACTTTTAACAGTTTTTATCTTTAATTAGTTTCTATAGTTTGCTGCGTTTCTGTCACTTGTCCACGTCTCATTCTCACATAGCTATTTATTGCAAGTTCTCTGTTTTAAAAAAATTTGGTAAACCTCATTTTCATCCCTCCACAGGTGGAGCTTTCTAACATTACAAATTTGAGTTTAATTAACCTGGGTTACTCAAAACTATCACATGTGGAGATAGGCCCGTTTCGAGTTTGGAGTGTAGTACCTTGTCATGAGGACCAGTGGAAGTGCTTCTGGCCACGTCAACTTGGTCTCATCATGCAATTTAGCAAACCTGCATTTCAGGAGCCCGTTCTGTCTTTCAACTGCACTGTAAGATTGACAGTGGTAAGGGCAGGTGAAGTGATGCTTGCACTATGATGCCTTTGTCAACTGCTATAACTTTACTCATAAAGTGAGGATCATTATCACTTGAGATTTCTTGGGGATCCTAATCCTAGGAATAAATTCTTATAATAAAATTATCAACAGTTTCAGCATTTTTATAAGTTGGATAAACTTTTACCCATGGAGATAACAAACAAAATAACAAGTGCATAATCACAATCCATACATCAAGGTAACCGCATAAAATCCATCTGGAGATCACAAACAAATTCCAGGGGGAAGGCCCAGTAGCGGCAGATACCAATACTATCTTTCAGGGTTATGTCTCTGGCAAATCATTTGGTTGCTGCTACTTTTCTTGTAATGGTTGAGAATTTCTCATTTATGATTATACCCATCGTTTATAATTTTGCACATAGTGTGCTTAAGTCCATAAAAACCTTTCAGCCTCTGGCGCATCACGCTGTAATTATATTAGTTCATCAAAAGAATTTGGAACGTATTGGCGGCCTAATCACACTGGAGTGTCATGTGACCATAACATTCTGCTGTTGTTGCCTGTAGCACTATGGTCCTGAAAAACATTGCCTAGTTTTTACTGTGTACTGTACCAGCAGTTGTGGTAGAATTGACAATAAAAAGTGACTTGACTTGAGCTCGTTTGTTCCCTCTATAGTTATTTCATCCCTCCCATTAGTATGAGCCACATGGTTTATAATAGCAATTGCAATAAGTAATTTAAAAGCAAGAAAAGTTTCATGGTGAGTTCATTGTGTTTTATCGGAGTTCTGAAGAGGTGAGAAACCCATGCAGTTTCCATAATTGTCCATTGTCATGTGCTATGTTTCAGGTGTAACAAGATCCAAGGCACCGGCTGCAAGGATGCAGGCTTTTGTTCAGGCAAAAAGGTTCAGCTGCTTGAGCGGAACAGGAAGGAAGGTAGCTGTGACACCTCAGCTGTTGTATGACATGCACAAACCATATATAATTTTTTTTTCTCAATATCAGATCAGGAAGAAAGGACGTCAAAGAAAAATTGCAAGTGGGCTTACATAATGTGGCATTTTACAATGGAGAAAATTAAAATTGTACAGGTTCCTAAGTACAGTTTGAAACCAGATTATTTGGTGAGGGAGGAGAAGATGGCAGCGCGACGCAGCTCGCAGCGGCCATTCCGGTGGTGATGTCTGTTATTTGTCAAGTAGGGTGCCGTGCACAATCCTGATTTGATGGAGATGGACGTGAGAGCACGGAGGAACATCTGGTGAAACTAATGAAATGCCTGCTTCACTGCTGCTGCTACTGTGTGGTCCAGAATCTCTGGAGGGGAAGGCCCCGAGTCCTCAGCTTTGCTTGTTGCTCGGCAGCCGGGGCAGGGTCGAAGCGTTTGGCAGAGGATGGTGCTTGGAGGGGCTGGTCAGAGGCTCGAAGTTTTCGGACAGACATGCCCATGGTCTGCTCTTTATCAAATTACGGTATTGCTTTGCACTGTTGTAACTATATGTTATAATTATGTGGTTTTGTGAGTTTTAGTCTTGGTTTGTCCTGTGTTTCTTGTGATATCATTCTGGAGGAACATTGTATCATTTTTTAATGCATACATTTCTATTGACAATAAATGAGGACTGAGTGTCCTCATAATCTAATCTAAAATGTGTGGTCTATGGTGCTGGTGGTTATGGAGGCAGACTATTATCAAAGTTGACTTGGCCCCAGGGCACCTTCGAGCACAGTGACCAGCTGTCTGCTTACAAAAACATACCCCTCGCGGACATCCATAATTTTACCCTTATTGTGCCCACTGTCCCACTGTAAAACCCATCTAGAATTTATTTCACATTCATAATAGTATTCTCTAACAACTTACTGTAGCCTGTTCAAAACAAAATTTACCAGTCACAAGTGGGTCATATGAATCATATGTGTGTAAAGATAATGTTAAAAACTTAATTACAGTGAAATTTTATGCAGAAGTTAATCTGCTAATGACTAACCAAAAATTATATAGGGCAGCTATTGCAATACTTTTAAACCAATGTACAATATTGCCCAGAGGCTATTGTGGAACATCCCAGGAAGTCTCTCACAAATATTGTTCCCAATTCCCTTAACAGCTTTAATCCTTTGATGTTGTAATTGCTTTTGGTAATATTGAGAAAACTCACAATTTCACTTAACTCTCTCACCTCACACAAGTAACAGTCTATGCTTTTCCTTGAACCTAGGTTGCAATTTATTTACACGAATATTTATTAAGACAGGCATCCCCACTTGTGCAGTTAATCCAGATACTTTTGAAAACATTTATGCATGCATTCCACATATTCATTCATGTCATTTCCCCTGCCTGACACTTTTCTATGCCAACCTACAGTGCGAAAAACACATTTTCTTAGACCTCCTACTAGATCAGTTCAAGGTACATTTAAATCAACATTTTGCTCATCACCTCTGCATCCCTCTGCCTCCCATCGTGCTGTTGAGAACTGCCAACTGTGGTAGGGTACCAGCTGACACCAGTTTTACCAAATCCTCAAGAGGCGTTAATTTGACGTGGGCTTTGTTGAAACTGTGCCTGAGACAGGCAGAGATACAGCATCTAGTTCATCCTCTGACTCTGGTGCAGATGGCATCTTTGTTACAGTGAGGTAGACACTGTGACTCTTTGCCTGTGCCCTTGTTTAACTTTTGCCCACTTTCTCAGCTTTTTACAGATCATCTAACCGTTTTTTCATTACGCTTCTGTGTTAAGCAAATACAGACCACTCTACAGTATTCTCACATTTTCCTTTCTCTAACAGCATGGCTGCAGACACTCACTTAATCCATTCCACATACTTCAGCATACTTCTCAATATAGCTAATACTTACTGATATAAACATGCATAATATGGAGTCCTTTTGAGGTCTGGGACAGGGGACTTTCACACTATCGTTCACGCACAATTAGGGCACGCACACACACACAGGCGTACACATCTCAGAACTCCTTTTTTGTAACAACACACTTGCTGAATTTTCCTGAACCTCATGCGGCACCAATCCAAACCATGGCCACACCTTGTGTGGGCACCAATCTAGACCATGGCCACACCTCATGCAGGTTCTAATCTAGACCATGGCCACACCTCATGCAGGTTCCAATACGGACCATGACGACACCTCATGCAGGTTCCAATACGGACCATGACGACACCTCATGCAGGTTCCAATACGGACCATGACGACACCTCATGCAGGTTCTAATCTAGACCATGGCCACACCTCATGCAGGTTCCAATACGGACCATGACGACACCTCATGCAGGTTCCAATACGGACCATGACGACACCTCATGCAGGTTCTAATCTAGACCATGGCCACACCTCATGCAGGTTCCAATACGGACCATGACGACACCTCATGCAGGTTCCAATACGGACCATGATGACACCTCATGCAGGTTCCAATACGGATCACGACAACACTCATGCAGGTTCCAATACGGACCATGATGACACCTCATGCGGCTCCAATACAGACCACGACGACACCTCATGCAGGTTCCAATACGGATCACGACAACACCTCATGCTGGTTCCAATACGGATCACGACAACACTCATGCAGGTTCCAATACGGACCATGACAACACCTCATGCAGGTTCCAATCTAGACCATGGCCACACCTCATGCAGGCACCAATCTAGACCATGGCCACACCTCATGCAGGCACCAATCTAGACCATGACAACACCTGATGTGGCTCCAATCCAGACTATGGCCACAGTTTGTGGGGCTCCAATCCGGACCATGGCCACAGCTCGTGTGGGCTCCAACCTAGACCATGATAACACCTCGTGGGCTCCACCTTGGACCACGGCAACCTTGTCTTTTCTTTTATAGCTGTTGCTCTCCTATTTCAGCGACTTGAGGTGGTGTACCTTGACTATTCCAAACAGAAGGGAATTTGCATTCCAGCAGCAAATTCAGTCCTGAGCTCAAATATGAGCAGCCTAGGATTTAGGACAAATCTGCTAATGGGGCTATATTCCTTTCTCCCATTTTACAAATCCAAGGGTTAGCCATCTTGGTGGAACCTCCAAGTAACTATCAAATTAACTGTCATCAACAATAAATAAATAAAATAACTGGGCCCAGAACAATAGAAAATAGACAATAGGCGCAGGAGCAGGCCATTAAGTCCTTCGAGCCAGCACCATCATTCACTTATGACTCATGCATTCCTTTTATTTTATTTGTGCACAAGGAGAATGGCATATCACCCTGTCACCCTCACTGTTCTGAAGTCTGAACAGAAAACTGCTATTTTTTATACAGAACTGGCTTACCAGTTACTGATACTGATCATTGTAAATTCTATGTTTGAATTCCTTACTTGCAAAATCAATTGCCATTCACTGCAGAGGTGTTAAAGTCAATCAAAACATCGAGCGGACAGCCGATGATATTTTGAAGTTAGTAAAGAACATTTGATCCTTAATTGTTAGTAAAGAACATTTGATCCTTAATTGTCTTTCACATCCATCTGTTATCTTGTCTGTCTTCAGTACCCACTATTGTATAAAGGGATGCTATGTTTTAGGTATACCTTTCTGGAAAAGTTTCACTATAGAGGCCTTGCTGATCTGGCTTGAGTGCACATTGCCACAATCAACCCAGTCTACCTTGTCCATAGTAAGCAAGGGTGTCTCCACTGGCCTCACTTCAAATGTCTCACTTGATTACAACTGCCCCAGGCTATCTTTGCTTTAATCTTTGCCTTTCCATAAATGACACTTACAACATCAGAATTTATAATATGCAAAGCTTTATTTAACAGAAGTTTAGACAGCAATTATTTCAAGCTGGATCAGATGCTATAAAGTTAATATTGTGCAACATACCTTGAAAAAGTCAAAGTTAGTCATATAGATGTCATCTGTATGTGGGATTTGTTGCTGAAAGATCTGACGAGAAACCAATAATCAGGCATGTGCTTGTGAAAAAACAAAGATAACTGACCAATGCACTTTCCAAAGGTTGACTTGTAACTTTCAAAATTGTGACACTCTCTATAAGCTGACTATTTCAGGAGAGCAGAAATAAATGATTCAAACAGCTGTACAGGCTTTAGTTTGGAAGCATAATTTGATGCCTGACCAAGTTTACAATGGGAATGGGACAGCACAGTCTACCAAGCAGCATGTTTGCTGGTGGGTATGTAAAATGAGACTGGGGTTTTAAATTAAATGTTAGCATCATATTGCTTGTTTGTGGCAATGCTTCGGATAGGATGAACCATTATCACTAAACAGAAGAAGCCTGGGACTTTCAGAGGTGTCAGATATTTGTCTGTTATCCATGATGCTCAGGGACATGCCTGAACGAATAACAGAGCCCACATTAGGTTGGATATAGTTTACAAATGTATCTACCTCAACGTCATTCAGAGCACTCACACCTGCTGTGAAGAAGTGCTTTGAGAGGTTAGTTATGCCTGGAACTGAGTAAGGATCTGAACCCTCTGCAATTTGCTACCACCACAACAGGTCTACAGGGGACACAATCTCACTGGCTCTCCACTCTGCCTTGGAGCATCTGGACAATGCCAAAACATATGTCAGGCTGCTGTTTATTGATTACAGCATGGTGTTCAACTCCATCAACCCCACTATTAATCAACAAGCTTCAAAACTCAAACTTCTGTACCTCCCTCTGTAAGCTGGTTGAGCGGTGTCTCAACAACAACTCACACTCTGTCATGGCCCGGTCCGTGAAGTCCGTATTCCGGTTCACGGTCCGGTCCAGCGACCCTTGCTCCAGGTTTTCCTATCTACCCTGTTTCTGGCTTGTTGAGCTCTAATTGAGTCAGCTGCTGCTCGTAGGGGCTGGCTGCATAAATACCTTCAGAGACCAGGGTGTGGCTGCTGGATTGTTCTTGTCCTTACTCCTTGTATCCCTTCCTCTGCCTTCTGTTTCCTCGCCTGAAGCCCTGTCTTGTCTTGTTGGTAACTCTCGCCTCGCCTCAAGTCTCCTGCCTCCAGCCTCACCTCACCTCAAGTCTCCAGCCTCGCCTCACCTGAAGACTCCAGCCTCCTTCCCAGCCTCAAGCCTGAAGACTCCAGCCTCCTTCCCAGCCTCAAGCCTGAAGACTCTAGCCTCTTGCCAAGCCAATCCAAGTCTCTAGCCTCTAGCCTCTTGCCAAGTCTCTAGCCTCTAGCCTCTTGCCAAGCCAAGCCAAGATTCTAGCCTCTAGCCTCTTGCCAAGCCAAGCCAAGACTCTAGCCTCTTGCCAAGCCAAGCCAAGACTCTAGCCTCTTGCCAAGCCAAGCCAAGTCTCTAGCCTCTTGCCAAGCCAAGTCTCTAGCCTCAAGCCTGAAGACTCCAGCCTTGCCTCTAGCCTCAAGCCTGAAGACTCCAGCCTTGCCTCTAGCCTCAAGCCTGAAGACTCCAGCCTTGCCTCTAGCCTCAAGCCTGAAGACTCCAGCCTCGTCCTGTCTGCCTGCCAAGCCTCATCCTTGCCTAGTTCAGGGGTCCGAGCAAGAGGCAAGACCCAGGTACTGGGTCCTTGTCCAGTCTCTGGCTCGGAGTCCAAGCCTGGGCTCCTAGCTCTCTTGTCCAGTCCTGTTCCAGGTTCCTGGTTTTTGTGTCCATGTCCTTGCCATCAGCCTGAATCCTAGTCCTGTCCCTAGTACTTCAGTGTCTGTGTCTTGCGCTTGGGTCCATTCCCAGCCACCGCCTTATGACACACTCAACATCAGCAAGACCAAGCAGTGATTGTAGACTTCAGAAAGAGTAAGTTAGGTACACCAGTCCTCAGCGATGGAAAGGCTGAGAAACTTTGAGTTCCTGGATGTCCACATCTTAGCAGTTCTTTGTGAGGCCTAACACAATGATGCAATCATGAAGAAAGCACACTGATGGTTTTGCATCATTAGGAGCTTGAATAGATTTGGTATGTCACAAAAAAAATCTTTCAAAGTTTTGCAACTGCGTGGTGGAGAGCATTCGGACTGGTTGCATCATAGCCCAGAATAAAGGCTCCAGTGCCCAGGATTGCAAGAGTTTAAAGAGTTGTAGCTCCATCACAGGCAAAACTCTCCCCACAATCAAGAACGTCTTCAAGAGGCAGTGCCCCAAGAAGGTGGCATGCATCATTAAAGACTGTTACCATCTTCTCATTACTATCACTGACTACTGGGGAGAATGTACCCATAGTCAGTGTTTTAGAACCAGCTACCTCCTATTCACCATTAAGACTACTGGGTCCTCTTTTATGAGGGGTGGGGTGAATAAGATATTAAACCTGGGTCTGTCCTCTCAGATGGATGTGAAAGATATTTTGGCACTAGTCCGAAGGAGAACAATTAATATGTATTTTTCACTTTACAGCTCTAAAAGTAGAAGGTAGAGTATGGGAGCTAGCAGTTTGCAAATCGGCTTGCCGTGTTTATACAAATGTTTGTATATTACAACAGGAATGGCATATCAAGAAGTGTAAAGTTCTCTTGGGATGTTCTGGTAAGGATGTTACATACAGTATATGAACACAAGGGATAAACACAACTGGAAATCTCAAGCAACATATGAAGGGTCTTGGCTTGAAATGTCAACTGTTTATAGATGATGCCTGATTTGCTGAGCTCCTCCAGCATTGTGTGTGGTTTGTTACATATATAAGCTCTGTTTCCTTTCAAATTGAATTACGGGAGGGTTATTCAATGTAAAAACTAGAGGAGATGAAGAGTTAAATAAGAGAACTAATTCATATCTGCTTGGTCCAATCAATTTGATCTGCAGGTTTACATGTAGATGAAGTAGTGGATCTCCTTTAATGAGATCTGGGAGTTAAGACACCAGCTAATATAGTTTTTACTTTCAATTCCAATTCCCTCCACATATCACCTGGCTAAGATTAACCCCAAAACTAGTTTGCCTGAGCTTCTGCCCAGACACAATGGATTATATAGGCATGGAAAATACAACATCCAGAAGATTGAAGTTCAAAAACACGAACCTCTCTCTTTCCTCAAGCTAAATACAAGGCTGTTATTGGATATGATTTAGTAGCTTAGTATTCATATTATCATTTGAGATATGCTTTGTGTGAAATTGCAAAGTGAAACCAATTAGACAATATTGATACAGGTTATGATTCCTGATTTATTATCTGAAGCTCCAGTTTTAATTGTAAAGGATATATGATCAAATCTATCATTGTGTAAATTGTATTTTACTTCTCTTTGTATTTACTGAAATAGAAATAATTTGATGAACTTGATATAGAACAGTACAACACTAGACAGGCCATTTGGTCCACAATGTTGTGCCGATCTGTGATGGTATTGGGTTGCTGACTGCAAAGTTTGAAACTCAAACAAAGCACTTAGGGCCTATCCAATATAACTAGACACGTTATATAACCTCACTAAAGGGAGGTTATACTGTAACTACTTCAAAGACAAGTTTAGTTCCCGGTTTGTTCTCCACAACATGGTTAACTGCTAATACCTGCTATTTGAGCAGTAGGTCTCACCTTCCTACCAAGGAGAAGATACTTCCAGCTAACAGAATTTAAAACACAGTTCTTTTATTTTCATTTAAATCCAAACAACATTATTAAAACACATTTATCACAGAGGATTTCTGTCTTCTAAAAGAATTCCAAATTACAAACCATTTCTAAAACACAAAGGACAGATACAATACACAGGTATATTTCCTACAAGCTAAAAAGGCATACCAACAATACAGACAAAGCAGTCGTCCATGAGAGAAATTGAAAGCAGAGGAATGGACTCTAGTTCACCCCATGTTTCTTTCATGCTTCTTGTTGTTTCTTACCCTATTCCTAAAAAAGCTGGAACTGCTTCCTACAAGTGCATGGTTTTTCTGCCACTTAGGTGACTTCACACAGATATGGTATTTCCTCAGATACCCTTTTTACACAAACAGTCTAAAAGCTTCTTGGAGATACAGATCCCACGTACCTACAATCAATGCTTTGAAGCTAACTTCCTTGCGTCCATAAACCTTCCAACTTTTTGATAGATCACCTATTGATATGCTAAGTGATTGTCTTCATCTGGTCTGAAAGCTTCCTTGAACTAAGCATCTTAGCCAACAATGTCTATTTAAAACAAACCAAATTAAATAACCCATTGTCTTATACTATACCTCTTCAGCAATTAGCCTCGTGCTATGAGCCAGCAAATCTGTTGCTCTATACAATGCACGTTTGCAAAGATGTGCTTTTCAACTTCAAGCTGATTACTGCTTTCCATTTACATTAAAAACTGAAGACTAGCTCCTATTTATGACCAGAAGCTAAGCAAAAAATATAGTTGGAAGTTTAACTTAGATGTAGCAGCCGCTAAGTTCAGAAAACTAAGTTTGGCAAAAAACAAGAGGTCCCATGGCTCAGGAAGCGAATAGCCATCACATTTTTTGATGCCAATTTATATTAAATCTCCTCCTCCTGTGTATCATACTTCTCCCTCCATTCTCTTCAAGTGTCTATATAAAATACTCTTAAACTCCAACAAACTGCCTGCTTCCAGTACTATCTCTGGTAATCTGTTTCATGCACTGTCTACACTTTGCATAAAAAATTGCCTCTCATGTTGTACTTATATTTCCCTCTTCTAACTTTAAAAGCACGTTCTCTTCTGTAAAGATTGTGATTGTTGACACTTTCAATGCCTCTCATTATTTTAGAATGCTCTGTCAGGTCTCCCCTTAGCCCCTTACACCTAGAGAGAGCAACCCAAGTTTGTACAACTTTTCCTTATACATAGCTCATATCCTCGAATCCAGGGGGCATCCAGGTAAATCTCTTCTACATCCTTTGTACAACCTCCACATTCTTTCTAAAAGGGGTGACCAGAGCTACATATAATATTCCATGTGGTCTGACTAAAATTTTATATATCTGCAGCATCACTCACTCACTCTTATACTCAGTACCCCCAACCACTCAAAGCAAGAATGCCACACATCTTCTCTGCCACCTTATCCACTTGTGTAGCTACTTTCAGTGTACGATGTACCTGGATCATCACAGTCCTCTGTACTTTCAATGCCTCTCATTATTTTAGAATGCTCTGTCAGGTCTCCCCTTAGCCCCTTACACCTAGAGAGAACAACCCAAGTTTGTACAACTTTTCCTTATACATAGCTCATATCCTCGAATCCAGGGGGCATCCAGGTAAATCTCTTCTACATCCTTTGTACAACCTCCACATTCTTTCTAAAAGGGGTGACCAGAACTACATATAATATTCCATGTGGTCTGACTAAAATTTTATATATCTGCAGCATCACTCACTCACTCTTATACTCAGTACCCCCAACCACTCAAAGCAAGAATGCCACACATCTTCTCTGCCACCTTATCCACTTGTGTAGCTACTTTCAGTGTACGATGTACCTGGATCATCACAGTCCTCTGTACCTAAGTACTATAAAGAAACTTAACATTAAATGTATACTCTCTCCCCTCATTTGACCTTCCAAACTGACACACCTCATACTTGTCTAGACTAAACTCCATTTGCCACTTACCTGTGCATGCATGTAACCAATGTACACACAGTAGCCACTTTATTAAGTACCTTCTACACATAATAAAAAGGCCGCTGATTGTATGTTCATGGTCTTTTGCTGCTGTGGTCTATCAAGGTTTGACAAGTTGTGCATTCAGAGATGTACTTCTGCACATTAGCATTGTAACATGTGGTTATTTGAGTTACTGTCAGCTTGAACCAGTCTGACCATTCTCCTCTGACCTCATTAACAAGGCATTTTTATGCACCAAACTGCAGCACACAGGATGTTTTTATTTTACTTTTTTGCACCCTCCTCTGTAAATTGTACAGACTGTTTGTTTACTTTTTATTTGTTTGCATTTTGTTCTTTTTTTCTACAAGTTGGATGTTTGGTGGTCATTATGGTGTGGGGTATTTCGTGGATTCCTTTGTGTTTCTTTCCTTGTTTTGTATGTGGCTCCAAGAAGGGGAATCTCAAGGTTGAATATGGTGTACTTTGATATTAAATGTACTTCGAATATTTTGTTCTGTGTAAGAATCCCAGCAGTTTAGCAATTTCTGAAATACTCAAAACACCCCACCTGGCACCAGCAAACAAACCACAGTCAAAGTCATTGAGATCACATTTTGTCTCATTCTGATGTTTGGTCTGTGCAGCAACTGAATGTCTTGACAATATCTGGATGATTCTATGCATTGAGTTGTCACATGATTACCTGATTAGATATTTTCATTAACGAGCAAGTGTCCAGCTGTACCTAACTAACGGCCTCTGAGTGTATATCCCACTGTGTTCTTTGGTAATCCTTTACACTGTCTACAACCCACCGATCTTGGTGTCATCTGAAAACTTGATCATCTCCTTGCTTCTTTCAATATTCTGGAATATATGCCATCAGGCTCTTATCCACCTTAATGATCCATGTTAGTGTTGGGCCATCTGAAAAGTAAACCTAGTACTACCTTTTCCTTAAACTCAAAAATGTCCCAGTATATTTGCAGGCTCCACTCTGTTTTCACTGTCGTCCAATTCCTTCTCTTCAGTAAATACCAATGCAATACACTCATTTAGTACCTCAGCCACTTGCTCTGACTCCAAGCACAAAATTCCTCCTTTATCTATGAATAGACCTACCCTTAATCATCCTTTTTCTTCATAAGAGCATAAAACGCCTTGGAATTATCTTTGACTGTGCTTGCTGAGAACATTTCATGGGCCCTTTTGGCCTTCCTAATCACCTGCTTTAGCAACTTACTGCTACTTTTATATCTCACAAGAGCCCAGTCAGCTTCCAAAACCTTACATATGCTTCCTTCTTCCTCCTGACTAAATTTAGGTCCCCTTGGGTGATCCAGGGTTCCCTCTGCCATCCTTTTCCTTATATCTTACTGGAACTTGCTAATCCTGAACACTGATCAGATGGCCTTTAAACAACTCCCACATGTTAGATGTGGACTTGTCTGACAGCAGCAGTTCCCAATCAAAGCCCCTTATCTCCTTTCTTATCGTGTCATACTTTGCCCTCTCCTAATTTAGTGCTTTTCTGCAATGTCCACTTTTATCCTTATTCATAAGGATTTTAAAACATAATGAGTTGTGGTCACTGCTCTCAAAATGTTCACTCACTATTTGGTTTGTCACCTGGCCTGGCTTACTTCCCAAAACAAGGTCCACTATGTTTTCTCCTCTAGTTGGATTCTCCACATGCTGTTTCAAGAATCCCTCTTAGATGTACTGAAGACATCCCACCCCTTCTATGTCACTTATGTTAAGGAAGTTCTTGTTAATACTGGGGAAGTTAAAGACAATCCTGTTTATTATAACCATGTTGTTTCAGTACCTTTCCACAATCTGGCTATGTATCTATTCCTCCACCACTTGATGGCTGGTGGGGGAGTGTAGTTTAACCCCGTCAGTGTAATTGCGTCTATCCCTTTTCTGAGCTCCACCCAAATTGCCTCTGTGGTTAAACCACCCCATATGTCTTCTGAGTACTTCTGTGATGTTCTTCCTTATCAGTAGTGTAATCACTCCACCTCTTTCACACCCTCTCTATCACATCGAAAAAAATAAAACCCGGGGACAATGAGCTTGTAATCCTGTCCTTCACACAACCAGGTCTCAGTAATAGCAACAGAATCATAATTCAAAGTACTGATCCAGGCTGTTTACCCCATAGCACTCCTGACATTGAAATAAACACATTTTAGCCCATCAGTCCCACCATATTTAATATCCTTTCGCTTGCTGTCATAGAGAAGCAATTGTACTTTATTAAGTAACTAGAACAAGATTACAATGTCAAGACAGTATTAGAGTCATAGAGAAGTACAGCTCAGAAACAGGCCCTTTGGCCCATCCCCAATGACCTGCACCTGGACCACAGCCCTCCATATCCCTACCATCCACGTACCTGTCCAAACTTCTCTTAAATGTTGAAATCAAGCTCACACACACCACTTGCGCTAGCAGCTTATTCCACACTCTACAAACCTCTGAGTGAAGAAGTTTCACTTCATCTTCTGGTAAATTTTTCACCTTTCACCTTTAGCACATGATCTCTGGAGGTAGTCCCACCCAAACTCAGTGGGAAAAGCCTGTTTGCTTTTACCCTATCTATACCCCTCATAATTTTGTATACCTCTATCAAATCTTCTCTCAATCTTCTGCATTCTAAAGAATACAGTCCTAGCCTATTGAATCTGTCCTCATAACTCAAGTCTTCTGGACCTGGCAACGTCCTTGTAAATTTTCTCTGCACTCTTTCAGTCTTCTTTACATCTTTCCTGCAGGTAGGCAACCAGAACTGTACACAATATTCCAAACTAGGCCTCACCAACATCTTACACAACTTCAACATAACATCCCATCTCCTGTACTCAATACATTGATTTATGAAGACCAATATGCCAAAAGATTTCCTTACGACCCTAACTACCTATGACGCCACTTTCAAAGAATTATGGGCCTGTATTCCCAGACTCCTTTGTTTGACCACACTTCGCAGTGCCCTACTGTTCACTGCAGAAGACCTACCCTGGTTGGTCCTATCAAGCTGCAAAACCTTGCACTTGTCTGCATTAAATTCCATCTGCTATTTTGCAGCCCATTTTTCCAGCCGATGCAGATTTCTCTGCAAACCATGATGGCCTTCCTTACTGTCTACTACACCCCCAATCTTGGTGTCAACCATAAATTTGCTGATCCGGTTAACCACATTATCATCTAGTTATAGGCCTCCAATCAAAGCAAACTTCTATTACCACTCTGGCTTCTCCCACAAAGCTAATGTCTAATCCAATTTACTACCTCATCCTAAATGCCTAGCAATGGAACCTTCTTGACCAGTCTCACATCTGGGACCTTGTAAAATGCCTTACTGAAGTCCATGTAGATAACATCCACTGCCTTGCCATCTCACTTTCCCAGTAACTTCTTCAAAAGACTCTATAAGGTTGGCTAGACATTACCTACTTTGCTCATAGCCATGCTGACTATCCTAATCAGCCCATGTCTGTCCAAACACTTGAATCCGGACCCTTAGAATACTTTGCAATAACTTTCCAAAAACTGAAGTCAGACTCACAGGTCTACAATTTCCTGGTTTCTGTTTAGAACTTATTTTAAACAACGGAATAGCGTTGGCTATCCATCAATCCTCTGGTACCTATTCTGTCCGGAGGATGTTTTAAGTATCTCTGCTAGGGCCCTGGCAATTTATGCACTTGCCCTCCCGTAGGGTGGAAGGGAACACCTTGCCAGGCCCTGGGGATTTATCCACCCTGATTTGCCTCAGGCCAGCAAACAGCTACTCCTCTGTAATCTGTACAGGGTCTATGAAGTTGATGCCTCTTTGCTTCACTTCTATGGACTCTGTACCTCTCTCCCAAGTAAGTACAGATGCAAAGAATGTATTAAAGATCTACCCCATTTGTTTTGGCTCCACACACAGAATAACATCCTGGTCTGCCAGAGGACCAATTTTGTCCCTAACAATCCTTTTTGCTCTTAACGTGCCAGTAGAATCCCTTAGGATTCTCCTTCACCATGTCTGCTAGAGCAACTTCAGGCCTTCTTTTAGTCTTCCTGATTTCTTATTTAAGTGTCCTTGCTGTCCTTCCTTTCAATCTTACTTGTCACACTATTTTTTTTTCCTTAACCCTTCCACCTGTTACCCTGCTGCTGTGGTTACTATGCCCCTGCCACTCAAGTTTAAACCTTATAGTTACAATGACATCTTTTCCTTCAATATTTTGGATTGACAATGCTTCCTTTGAATTGCATATCTACAGTGACAGATGCCTTTGAATATTCAAGCTCCTTTGTCACAAAGTAATTCATACAGATGGCTAAAAGCAGGGGTCCCCAACCTTTTTTGCACCACGGACCGGTTTAATATTGACAATATTCTTGTGGACCGGCCGACCCGGTGGGGGCGGTGGGAGGTAGAGTTGCCAACGGACAAGAGTAACCGTCAAATACGGGACACTTGTGTTTACCACGAGAAAGACTACCATGACCATGAAGCCTTGCGCGGGCACTTGTGTGCGCATGCGTGTAGGTGCTGATTTTTTTCTACAAATTGTTTTTGGCGATTCTGTTCAGTAAAACTACATTGTATATACATTATTTCTACTTTATATAGGCTGTGTATTTATCATATCATTCCTGCTTTTACTATATGTTAGTGTTATTTCAGGTTTTATGTGTTATTTGGTATGACTTGGTAGGTTATTTTTTGGGTCTGGGAACGCTCAAAAATTTTTCCCGTATGAATTAATGGTCATTGCTCCTTCGCTTTACGCCATTTTGGCACAAATGGTTTCATAGGAATGCTCTACCTTAGCGGGGGAAATACAGGACAAGGGCAGTTCTGTATGGGAGAAACCAATTTAGCCCAATATACGGGATGTCCCGGCTAATATGGGACAGTTTGCAACCCTAGGGGTGGGAGTGTTAATCACGACTGGAATATAGGTGATAAGTCAACTATAAGTCACTTATAAGTGGCTAATATACTCAATTTTGTTTTAAAAGGGTTTATCTAACAAACTTAATATTAAACACACAGCACATATTTTCCTCGTATGAACATATAAAATTATTGCAACACACCAATATCACTGAATCAGTGGGAGCCCTGGGCTTGTTTCCCTGCAACAAGACGGTCCTATCGAGGGGTGATGGGAGACAGCGATACTCGAAGGGGGTTCTTATGTCTAGTCTATTCCGCAATTTAGTTTTCGTTGCATTCATTGCAGAAAACCCCGCTTGGCAGAGATATGTTGGAAATGGAAGCAATGTTTTCAGTGCTTTCGTGGCTATCTCAGGATATTTAGCTTTGACTTTGATCCAGAATGCCGGCAGAGATGTTATGTCAAACATACTTTTCAGCCCGTCGTCATTTGCAAGCTTGAGGAGTTGATCTTCATCCCGTGTTGACACGGATGATGCGTGCGTAATGACCTCGCGTGCGTTTAATTAATGTTGTCAGGGCTGTCTCTGAGCACACAAAAGCTATTGATTGCCCATACCTATGACTGTGTTTGATATGCTAAATATCAACATCAGTCTGGTCTGCTGTCTTGAACTCAGTCACAATTGTGTAAATAACTTACATATGTTGCTGGTTTGATGCAAGCCAATTAACACAACATCTTGTCTGTACAGGTGCCACCTGCCCTGGGAGAGAGCCTAATGATTATGCAGGTGAAGCCCTCCCTCCTTCACCAGGTTATTAGCCACCTATTGAACTATACTATGTATTTATTTCTCACCTCACCGGGATATGGAAACCTGTAAGTCCTGTATTTTTTAACTTTCTACCTAGCTCCCCAGAATCACTTTGCAGGACCTCATTCCTGCTCCTGCCTGTTTTATTGGTACCGATATGGATCCTGACCTCTGGCTGCCTGCACTCCCCCCTCAGAATATCCTTTAACCATTGTGAGAAGAGACAACTCACTGTCCTGGAGCTACACACATACCAGTCCACACCCCTTAATGCTTGCCCTGTCTGATTTCACTGTTCCCTCCCTTGCCTCCGAGCTGGGCATGTTGCCACTAATCCAGCTACTCTGAAAAGTCTGATCTGCCAACATTATCCAAAGGAGTATAACTGTTACTGAAGGGAATGGCTACAGAGAAACCCTCCACTGTCTGCCTACTCCTCTTACTTCTCCTGGTGGTCACCCATCGATCTATAGTCTGTACCTCTGGTGCAACCAGCTCACTAAAGCTCTCATCTGTGATATCCTTAGAATACCAGATTATCCTGAGTACATCCAACTGCGCCTCAATTTTCTTTAACCAGCTTGTCAGGAGAAGCAGTTGGGTGTACTTCCTACAGATGTAATCATCAGGGAGACCCTAAGCTTCCCTGAATTCCTACATCTTGCAGGAGGAGCACTCCACTGCCCTAACTCTCATTTTAAGTCAAAGTTCTTGGATTAAAAGGAACATGGAAAATTTACGTGGTCCTTACTGACTCTCCATTGACTCTTGAGTCAATGCCTCAGTTCCCCACTCTAACATTGGCCCTGTCTCACAATATCCACTCCAATATGGCCACACAACTTAACCTCATCTTCCTTTTATTAGTTAAATTAGTCAAACTGTGAGACTTGCTAAAGTCTCTGACTGTTATGAATTTTATTTCTGAAGCATAAACATGTTAAAACTTTGGATTTGGAATGTGAACATGCAAAGCATTAGCTAGATTATTTTAATTGCATTGACTCCTTGAGAAACTGAGGAGAGGGTTACAGCTGGGCACTCACCTTAAAGCTGAATGTTTGGAGTGACCATTTTGTTGCCCTGTTAGTAATGCAACAAGGAGCACATAACACATTGTGGGAAAAGACCTGAAGTGTGTTCTCTTGTGTTAGAATTGGTATCTAGAGCTGACTTAGCAGAAGGTTTCAAGATTATGGGTAGAATTGACTAAATTAATGTAGAAATTTTGCTAATGCTGAAAAAAATAGATTAACACTTAGGTTGCAAATTTGACAAGAATTATTTTACTTGAGGTAATCATGTCGAACTACTAATCAGAAGTGAGCTAAAGCGTATTTGGAAATATGCTGAGGTAGTGGGATTTATATGAAGCAAGTAAAGTAGAGGCATAGCAAACCTTTCTGGAGTAAATACATTTTCCTGTAGTGTGTGCCTGAGAAATCAATTTCACAGGTGTAAGGAAGAGAGAAAAGGTCTAGTATTGCATATGTAATATCTTTAAGTATCTTTCTATTTGGCTGTTCCTTCTTGTCAGTTTCATGCTAATTATGTTCTGGCTTTTATTCCTTATCTTTTAACTCTGACCCTGTCCTCATACTGCATGACATTTATCTAAGGTAGCTGAGATGTGAAGGAAAACAGTGAAAGGCGCATGACATTCAACTGAACAGTTAAGTAAAAGGAACAACAGAAATCAAAGGAGATTGGATAAGATTGGCTGAAAAGATAATGGAAAAGGGGATTGTAGACAATCGTAGAGGTAATAGAAAATCTCTTACTGTTATGCGAAAACTGTTAAAGGGTGCATTGGGTCATTGAAGCTCTTTCAATGACAAGTATGAAGTATTTGCTGAGTATCATGGAAATATTAATTAATGTTACCCATTGGCTTTCATTTGAAATTGATGCTCAACTGCCAAAAGTTAATGATAAAGTTCATAACAACATAAATCAACACATTATCTTAGAGTGAATGATCTGAAAATCAGTGGAACAGCTGGACTGTGTGCTATCCACCATAGTTTCTCAAGGAGCTCTAACTATGCTTTGTCCACATGTATAATAGCACTTTGGATCCTGGAATAGGTTTTGTTTAAATTGAAGTTGAGATTAGATGTCACTTTTAAAATAAGGCCAATTTGTTTGTCATCAGTGACAGGATAGGTCCCTGTGGAAATCATTAAAGATCTTTACAAGGATTCAAGATTGTTTATTGCAATTCTTCACTACATAAGTGTTAATGAGAACAAAACGATTGTTTGTCTGGATTTGATGCAGCATATAAAAAGCATAATAAGCATAAAGAAATCAATAAAAACAATAAATATAAATACATAGGATTAGCTTATATAAAATATATATGGACAGTCTCTTGCCTGGTGGCAGCAGGACAAACAGTCCATGAGCAGGTTGGGTGGGATCTTTCATGATGCAGCTGGCCTTTATCCGGCACCTTTCTGTATATACTGTATGTCTTTGATGACAGGTACGCTGGTGACAGTGACAAGAGGAAAATATCAGAAGTATCCAGTATGACTTCATAAAAAATTAACATCTTACAAATATCATATTTTTGAAGGATTCATATTAATGGCTGATGACGAAAGTCAAAAAGATATCGACTGCTTAAACTCGCAATAAGTTTTTAATAGAGTTTCCCCACAAAAAAGCAAGGAGTTCAAAACCTGTTACCAGAAGTAATAATCTGAGCTGGACGACTATAGGAAGAAATAGTTGAGGTTAATTTAAGGACCAGTGACAATCCCCAGGAATCAATGGTAAGACTAATTTTCTTCACTATTTTTATTCATAATCTAAATGCTGTTCTTGGAACGTGATCTGAAAGTTTGCTGCTGGTTAAAATTTTAGTGATTGTTAGGTATATATGGAGGCACTATTTTAGGCATCTCTTGAAAATGTTGGAGAGAATGATTACTTTTTTAGTGTTTAGGTAAATTTTCTGCCAATTCATAGAGATCCTTTTTATCTTTCCTCCAACTAACTTAATGGTTAGTACTTCCCTGGACAATACGGATGTAATGTTATATATCTGCCTGTAATCTGGCACTATTGACATTTCTACAGTAAGTTAAATGTACTCTCTTCTCAGCTTCACTTATAGTGCAATCTGTCCGGAACAGGGATTTTATTTTTTTATTTGATTTATTTGGATTTGTCCTTTAATATTTTTCAGTCTATTATATATACATTCTTATCCTACTTTTCAATGTTATTTTTACTTTAATTTAGTTTGAAAAACTAAAGCAACATCATTATTTAACATATCAGCCATTCAGCTTTAGCTGCTTTTGACTGTATTCTGTTCATCCCGAGTGCATCCATTTCTATCCTGATTTTCATCTTTTATTTATGTACCCGTAGCAAATTTTACCCTTTTACTGTTTTATGATAACTTAGTGTCTTGCTTCCTGTTTAGCTCTCCCAGTCTTCTTTAATTTCTCTTCTGATGAGGCAGATGTGATTGTATGCATCTATTTCACCACAGTCCATGTACTTAGGCTGGCTCACTCCATACCTCAACTTCTACTTGTTGATTATTTCTCTACAGTATCTTATTGCTATTTATTGTTTTATACCAGAATTTATTTGGCCTCAACCATCTAAGCCCTGCTTTGATTGTTCCCCGTTCCTTTTCTAAAGAGAGCCATAGAGTTGGGATGGGGCAGAGTGCCCGGTATCTGGTAGAACTGTTGCCTCTCTGGGGTAGAGTGCTGAATCTGATAGAGCTGCTGTCTCTCTGGGGTGGAGTGCTGGATATGAGAGAACTGCTGTCTCTCTGGGGTAGAGTGCTGGATCTGATAGAGCTGTTGTCTCTGTGGGGCAGAGTGCTGGATCTGGTAGAGCTGTTGTCTCTCTGGGGTAGAGTGCTGGATCTGGTAGAGCTGCTGTCTCTCTGGGATAGAGTGCTGGATCTGGCAGAGCTGCTGTCTCAAAGTTCAAGACACATGGGTTCAATTCTGACTCCGCAGCTGTCTGCATGGAGTGCCTGCTCTCTCTGTATCACTGTCTGGCCTGGGCTTCCTTTGGCCTTTCATTTTTTCCCAAAAATGTGTGCATTGGTACTTTGATTTTCTACTGTATATTGTCCCTAGTGTGTAGGCAAGTGTGAGAATTTGTAAAGATTATAGCAGAACAAAATGGGATGAGTGTGAAAGCATGCTGGAATGACAGGTGAGACTCATTGGGTTATGATACTCTAGTTCTCTATAGCTGTTTCTGATACTAGTTTTTATGCTTTCCTCAAAATCAGTTCATGCTGAAAAGAAGTAAACAGACGGCGTTGGTTGTCAATATTCATACACATCCTGTCTAGTTTTGGTTCTACAGTCACTTTGTCAGGATTGTCAGACACTGGTAATAAGCCAAGCCTGTGAATATTTGTCATTGCTAAATTCAGAAGTGACATGTTGTCAGAGTAAATGCTGACTCTAATGAGAATAACCCCAAGTGATTACCATTTTCTTAACTGCCAAACCTCAAGCATATTGGATCGTGTCCATTGTAATTTTATAACTAATTTTATGAACTATATATTTCACAAATCTGGAAGCCATTTCAGTGTGAACTGTATATTGCTGGAATGTTATACCTGTATTTGATGGATGGAATAAGCAGCTCAGAGGATGACAATACTTTCACATAATGCTTAAGATAAATAACATAAAGCCATCTGAAGATGACAAATTGCCACGTGATTTCGCTTGAGGATATGTTTATAGCAATTAATCTAGTAATAAATAGACTCAAAACCGTAGAAGCCACGGCGGCTTGTCATGCAGACTTCAATGTGGTGGTAGATATGAATTTGCAATGTGACACAGTCAGTTTGTGATAGTCACATCAGTGGATGGGATGTGCTCACTGATCATTTTATCAAAGCATTTACCATGGATAAGAAATAGACAATTAACTCGATGTAAGTGGTTGGAAGAATGCAGGGTTAGAAATGGAGCGCCAACAATAGGCTTGATTTGTGAGTTTGGCTGGATGCTGGAAGGCACAAGATAAAAATTATATTGCTCTCCTGGTTGATTTCAGTCTGGTCTTAGAATTATCACATGTAGAGAGAGCCCTTTAGAATTGTTCCGCTACTCAAATTCCCCTTCCACATTCCTATAAATACTACAGCAGTAAAAAAACTAATTTGTTAATTATCACAGATAGAAATTCATTGGGAGTCTAATAAAGTACAAGTAAGGCCGATAGTATTTTGCTAAGCACACTCTGCAGGACTGTGCATTCATGAATTCAGTATGCAGTAAGCAATCACCAAGGGTGAGGGACTCTGAGAATCTCCATGCTCTGCTTTCCCTGGAAGTCTGGATTGCACTAAATTATTCTCTACAAGTGAGAAAAATCATGCTGGCAAGCTGCTTTTACATTATCTAGTGTTTTACATTGAGACAACAAAATCAAATAACTGCCCCAAAATGTCTTTTTAATTGAGCTTTTAATAGGACTGAGGAAGCATTCAGCGATCAATACCTATTCTTTCAACAGGAAGTTTCAACAGGAAGTTTTGGTGTCCAGAATTCAAAGATCTGGTCCAAAGAAGGAGAAATTCCAGCTGAGGTAGCTTTCAGTTCAAATTCCTATACCTTGAAATCTGAACCAAATAATTAAAATTAACATCTCCAGAATATCCAAACCAGTTTTTTTTTTCCAGAGAATACTGAAAACTTTTTTGCTTGATTGGCTGAGATGGCAGGAGGTTTAAAATAAGCTCTGGGTTGAGGGACTGCCCCTGTCTGCAAATGGAGTAGCAGTAATTTTCTGCTGCTCTTAGTTTTCTTTCTCTCCCCCTAGTCTAAACTTTGAATTTAAAATTTTTATTTGCTGATTCTTGAGGGGGAACAATATGTCTATGCCTACGAGAAGTGGGAAGAATTTACCTGAACCTAGTGATAAAGGTAATGGGAAAGGAAAGGTGCAAAAGGAAAGATCTGATGAAATGCCATCGTGGGCTGAAGAAATTGTTCGGACACTGAATTCAATTAAGGATCAGAATGGATCAATTAAAGAACAACTGGAAAAGAATAGTAATGAAATGAAGTCATTTCTGGGAAATCGTAAAGACCTGGAAACTCAAGTTATTATACATGAAGAGGAATTGAAGATAACTAAGCAAAAGTTGTCTGAAGCTACAACTCGTTTGGAAAGATATCAAAATAAGATTATAGACCTGGAAACTAGGTCTCGCTGAAAGAATATACGATTTGTTGGGCTGCAAGAAGGAGCTGAAGATGGAGATTTAACTGCTTACTTTGGTAAGCTTTTCCACACTTTATTTCCTACCATTCTATCAAAGCTGCCTGCTAGAGAAAGGGCACACAGGGAGTTTATCTCGAAATTGAAAGATTCTAGTAAACCAAGATCTGTTCTGGTTTGCTTTCATCACTTTAAAATTAAAGATCAAATAATGCGACAGACAAGAAAACAGAGAGTTTTTAGATTTATGGAATCTGAGCTCCGCTTTTATGAAGATTATCCAAGAGAGATAATGGAACAAAGATCAAAATTTGCCCTGGTAATGAAACAAGCATATGATAAAAAAAACTCCTTCCCTCTTTGAAGTGTCTGACAAGAATTAAAGTTTTTCCAGCTAATTCTCCTCCTTGTACTTTTTTTGATCCAAAAGCTGCACTGGACTTTGTTCAGGCTATACCCGCCGCTGTTACTGACACCGCTGGTGAATGAACTATCTGAAAGGCTGTTTGGCTATCTGTATATTATTCGCATTTTGGAAAGAAGATTTATGAAGGTCATTTGTATATTTCATTCAGAGACTAATTAAAGAAGACAAGGAGAATTGTTCATTATTGCATATTGTTGGTTTTCCTTTGGAAAGAAGATTTATGGCTCAAGAATGACTGTCTAAATGATCATCTGAACATCGACTGAGAGAAGAAGATAAGGGGATTTGTTCCTTTAATTTAATACTTGATTTGTTTATTTTTTTAATCAGCTAATTGGTAGTTTTTTCCTACGAATAGGACTTTTATATATATATATATATATATATATAATATATAAATATAAGTAAAATAAGCTCTGGGTCTTCTGCAATATTTCAGCATGCCGCAATCATAACGATTTCTCAGGCACATGGCAAAGGCCAATATAAAGAAGTAAGGTGTAAGCAGAGCAGCCACAGTTGGAATGGGCAGTATTCAAATGGTTAAACTTTGGCTCAATAGGATTGGACAAGTACAGACTTGGGCATGAACTGGGGAGGTTCTTACTTAATCTCGGCATCAAGGGTTATGGGGAAGAAGGCAGAAGAATGGTGTTGAGAGGGATAATAAATCAGCCATGATGGAATGGTGGAGCAGATTCATTGTGCCAAATTGCTTAATTTTGCTCCTATGTGTTATGGTTTTATGGTTGTTTTGGTCATGAGCCAACTAAAATAATGTAGGATTTATATTGATGATAAAGAGTTAATTTTCATTGTAAAAGCCAATAATTCAATGAACAGACCTTGGTAACTGCTATCATGAAAAAGGCAAACACGAGGAATTCTGCAGACGCTGGAAATTCAAGCAACACACATCAAAGTTGCTGGTGAACACAGCAGGCCAGGCAGCATCTCTAGGAAGAGGTACAGTCGACGTTTCGGGCCAAGACCCTCCGTCAGGACTAACTGAAAGAAGAGCTAGTAGTCTCTTACTAGCTCTTCTTTCAGTTAGTCCTGACGAAGGGTCTCGGCCCAAAACATCGACTGTACCTCTTCCTAGAGATGCTGCTTGGCCCGCTGCATTCACCAGCAACTTTTATGTGTGTTGCTTGAAATTCCAGCATCTGCAGATTTCCTCGTGTTTGCGTTATTTTGTGTAGAGCAAGATTTAGCTGTATTTTTATGGGCCATTATTCCTACCTGGTGTATTAACTGATATCATTTAATTTATAAACACAAACACAAGGAAATATGCAGATGCTGGAATTTCAAGCAACACACATTTAAAAAATGCTGGTGAACGCAGCAGGCCAGGCAGCATTTTTTATGTGTGTTGCTTGTTCATTTAATTTATATAGGGTTAGGATTTCTTACTGGATATACTGTTATTTATTTCCCTATTCATGCCCTGGTAGTGTAACTCATTTCAGTTTTATCATGGACAGATGTATAATCTACACTCAGTTGTCACTTTTTTATGTACACCTGCTCGTTAATGCAAATTTCCAATTAGCCTATCATGTGGCAGCAACTCAATGCATAAATGCATGCAGACATATTTAAGAGGTTTATTTGTTGTACAGACCAAACATCAGAATGGGGAAGAAATATGATCTGAGTGACTTTGACTGTGGAATGACATTGGTGCCAGACTGGGTGGCTTGAGTGTCTCTGAAAATGTTGATCTCCTGGGATTTAAACACACAACAGTCTCTAGAGTTTACAGAGAATAGTGCAAAAAATTAAAAATCCAGTGAACGGCAGTTCTGTGGGCAAAAATGCCTTGCAAATGAGAGAGGTCAGAGGAGAATGGCCACACTGGTTCAAGCTGACAGGAAGGCAACAGTGACTCAGGTACCACACTTTACAACAGTGGTATGGAGAAGAGCATCTCTGAACAAACAATATGTCCATCCCTGAACTGGATGGGTTACAGCAGCAGAAGACCATGAACTTGGTAGCCACGTTATTAGGCAACTTCAGGTTACTTACCTGAAAGGTCCTGAGTGTATGTACTTCTTGAGCCAATTATAAATGAGATGATTATATTTTTAGTTGGTAAAATAAATTATTTGGAATTATCTGGATTTTAATTGATGTTACGTGAGTATTCAGCAGGTGGATTCCACATCTCTTGATTTTTCCAGCTACTAAAACAAAAGTTTTAATACTTTACTTACTTTGTTTGGTGGCGTTAAACAGGAAATCAGGTCAATGCATCTTGAAGAGGATAGTCAAGTGAGCAGGTCTTCAGCCCAACACAAAATGCTGGAGGAACTCAGCAGGCCAGGCAGCATCTATGGAAGAGAGTATACAGACAACTTTTCAGGCCGAGACCCTTCCCAGTCCTGATGAAGAGTCTTGGCCCGAAACGTCTACTATTTTCTCTTTTCCATAGATGCTGCCTGGCCTACAGGGTCCCTCCAGCATTTTGTGTGTGTTGCTTGTCCAGTATCTGCAGATTTTCTCTTGTTTGTGATAGGTCTTCAGCCTAATGCTTTATCTGACTAGTAATTTCTTGTTTTATTTCATACAGTATATGCCCTTTATTTTCCTGTCATACCTCTCTGTTCTTCCATATCTCTATGTCTAGGCCCTTGGGTCATTTGCTTACAATGGGAGCAGAGAGTGTGAAAGTCAGTTTGAGAATTAGGCTGAAGGCCCATTTAGTCCCTAACATGTACAAACTATCTCAGTCTATGATCCATTACCCTCATCATGTTCTCAAAAGTAGTAGGTAAAAAAACCTGGATGCAGTTTTGTTCCAGGCCGAATTAGTTGTCCATGTTTCTCAAGACAGATTCTCTTGCTGAATGACAGGCAGATTTAAGTAAGAAATCAGAAATAATCTAAACAGAGCAGCATTTTGCATTTACTCATCTAGAAGTTTGTTCACTCTAGAGTAAAGATAAACTTTGGCAAGCTCAATTGTACTTTTCCCTGGTTATTTTATTTGGTCCTTGTTTGTTTCAGTGTCTTGGCAGAATTCACAGTTAAATGAAAGGGAAGAGGAAGAGTCAGGTAATAGAGAGTACCCCAGTGGTTGTGCCCCTTAACAATAGGTACTGCTGTTTGAGTGCTGTTGGGGGGGACAGCTTACCTGGGGGAGGCATCAGTGGCCGTGCCTCCGGCACAGAGTCCGGCACAGAGTCCGGCCCTGTAGCTCAGAAGGGTAGGGAAAGGAAGAGTAGGGCAGTAGTAATAGGGGACTCAATAGTAAGGGGGTTAGATAGATGATTCTGTGGACGCAGTCTGGAGACCTGGATGGTAGTTTGCCTCCCTGGTGCCAGGGTCCAGGCTATTTCTGATCACGTCCAAGATATCCTGAAGTGGGAGGGAGAGGAGCCAGAGGTCGTGGTACATATAGGTACCAATGACATAGGTAGGAAAAGGGGAGAGGTCCTGAAAGGAGAATATAAGCAGTTAGGAAGGGAGTTGAGAAAAAGGACCGCAAAGGTAGTAATCTCGGGATTACTGCCTGTGCTACGCGACAGAGAGAGTAGGAATGCAATGAGGTGGAGGATAAATGCGTGGCTGAGGGATTGGAGCAGGGGGCAGGGATTCAAGTTTTTGAATCATTGGGACCTCTTTTGGCGCAGGTGTGACCTATACAAAAAGGACGGGTTACAATTGAATCCTAGGGGGACCAATATCCTGGCGGGGAGATTTGCGAGGGCTACTGAGGTGACTTTAAACTAGAATGGTTGGGGGGTGGGAATCAAATTAAAGAGACTAGGAGAGAGGAGGTTAGTTCACAAATAGAGAAAGCTAGTAGACAGTGTGTGAGGGAGGATAGGCAGAGGACAGACATCAGGAGCACTCAGACCAAAGATGTAGGGGACAAGGAAGGAAAAGATAACAAAGTTGTTTGCTCCATTAAGGATAAAAAGAGAGTAAGAGGTGGAGAGTTTCTTAAATGCATCTATTTTAATGCTAGGAGCATTGTAAGAAAGGTGGACGAGCTTAGAGCATGGATTGATACCTGGAAATATGATGTTGTAGCTATTAGTGAAACGTGGTTGCAGGAGGGGTGTGATTGGCAACTAAATATTCCAGGATTTCGTTGCTTCAGGTGTGATAGAATAGGAGGGGCAAGGGGGGAGGTATTGCATTGCTTGTCGGAGAAAATATAACAGCGGCCCTCTGGCAGGATAGATTAGTGGACTTGTCCAGGGAGGCTATTTGTGTGGAATTGAGGAATAGGAAAGGTGTAGTGACACTTATAGAGGTATATTATAGACCACCTAATGGGGACCGAGAACTGGAGGAGCAAATTTGTAAGGAGATAGCAGATATTTGTAGTAAGCACAATGTTGTGATTGTGGGAGATTTTAATTTTCCACGCATAGACTGGGAAGTCCATTCTGCAAAAGGGCTGGATGGTTTGGAGTTTGTCAAATGTGTGCAAGATAGTTTTTTGCAGCAATACATAGAGGTACCAACTAGAGAAGGGGAAGTGTTGGATCTCCTGTTAGGGAATGAGATAGGGCAGGTGACGGAGGTATGTGTTAGGGAGCACTTCGGGTCCAGTGATCACAATACCATGAGTTTCAATATAATTATGGAGAAGGATATGACTGGACCCAGGGTTGAGATTTTTGATTGGAGAAAGGCTAACTTTGAGGTGATGCGAAAGAATTTAGAAGGAGTGGATTGGGACAATTTGTTTTATGGGAAGGATGTAATAGAGAAATGGAGGTCATTTAAAGGTGAAATTTGAGGGTACAGGATCTTTATGTTCCTGTTAGGTTGAAAGGAAAGGTTAAAAATTTGAGACAGCAATGGTTTTCAAAGGATATAGGAAACTTGGTTCGGAAAAAGAGAGGGATTTACAATAAATATAGGCAGCTTGGAGTTAATGAAGTGCTCGAGGAATATAAAGAATGTAAAAAGAATCTTAAGAAAGAAATTAGAAAAGCTGAAAGAAGATACGAGGCAGCTTTAGCAGGTAAAGTGAAAATAAATCCCAAGGGTTTCTACAGTTATATTAATAGCAAAAGGATAGTGAGGGATAAAATTGGTCCCTTAGAGAATCAGAGTGGACAGCTATGTGCGGAGTCAAAAGAGATGGGGGAGATTTTGAACAATTTCTTTTCTTCAGTATTCACTAGGGAGAAGGATATTGAATTGCGTAAGGTAAAGGAAACAAGAAGGGTAGTTATGGAAACTATGACGATTAAAGAAGAGGAAGTACTGGCGCTTTTAAGGAATATAAAAATGGATAAGTCTCCGGGTTCGGACAAGATATTCCCTAGGACCTTGAGGAAAGTTAGTGTGGAAATAGCAGGGGCTCTGACAGAAATATTTCAAATGTCATTGGAAACGGGGATGGTGCCGGAGGATTGGCGTATTGCTCATGTGGTTCCATTGTTTAAAAAGGCTTCTAAGAGTAAACCTAGCAATTATCAGCCTGTGAGTTTGACGTCAGTGGTGGGTAAATTGATGGAAAGTATTCTTAGAGATGGTATATATAATTATCTGAATAGACAGGGTCTGATTAGGAACAGTCAACATGGATTTGTGCGGGGAAGGTCATGTTTGACAAATCTTATTGAATTTTTTGATGAGGTTACTAGGAAAGTTGACGAGGGTAAAGCGGTGGATGTTGTCCATATGGACTTCAGTAAGGCCTTTGACAAGGTTCCACATGAAAGGTTAGTTAGGAAGGTTCAATCGTTAGGCATTAATATCGAAGTAGTAAAATAGATTCAGCAGTGGCTGGATGGGAGACGCCAGAGAGTAGTCGTGGATAACTGTGTGTCAGATTGGAGGACGGTGTGTAGCGGTGTGCCTCAGAGATCTGTGCTGGGTCCAATGTTTTTTGTCATATATATTAATGATCTGGATGATGGAGTGTTAAATTGGATGAGTAAGTATGCAGATGATACTAAGACAGGCAGAATTGTGGATAATGAAGTAGGTTTTCAAAGCCTGCAGAGAGATTTAGGCCAGTTAGAAGAGTGGGCTGAAAGTTGGCAGATGGAGTTTAATGCTGGTAAGTGTGAGGTGCTACATTTTGGTAGGACTAATCAAAATAGGACATACATGGTAAATGGTAGGGCATTGAAGAATGCAGTAGAACAGAGGGATCTAGGAATAATGGTGCATAGTTCCCTGAAGGTGAAATCTCATGTGGATAGGGTGGTGAAGAAAGCTTTTGGTATGCTGGCCTTTATAAATCAGAGCATTGAGTACAGGAGTTGGGATGTAATGTTGAAATTATATAAGGCATTGGTAAGGCCAAATTTGGAGTATTGTGTACAGTTCTGGTCACCAAATTATAGGAAAGATGTCAATAAAATTGAGAGAGTACAGGGGAGGTTTACTAAAATGTTGCCTGGGTTTCATCTCCTAAGTTACAGAGAAAGGTTGAACAAGTTAGGTCTTTATTCTTTGGAGCATAGAAGGTGGGAGGGGACTTGATAGGGGTGTTTAAAATTATCAGGGGGATTGATAGAGTTGACGTGGATAAGCTTTTTCCATTGAGAGTGGGGGAGATTCAAACAAGAGGACATGAGAGTTAAAGGGCAAAAGTTTAGGGGTAACATGAGGGGAAACTTCTTTACTCAGAGAGTGTTGGCTGTGTGGAACGAGCTTCCAGCAGAAGTGGTTGGGGCAGGTTCGATGTTGTCGTTTAAAGTTAAATTGGATAGATATATGGACAGGAAAGGAATGGAGGGTTATGGACCGAGTGCAGGTCGGTGGGACTAGGTGAGAGTAGGAGATCGGCACGGACTAGAAGGGCCAAAATGGCCTGTTTCCGTGCTGTAATTGTTATATGGTTATAAAGGTATTCTTAGATGTTCACTTATGATTATTGAAACCAATTGCTAAGAGTTTTGTATGAACTCTGTTTCCACAGTGAAAATCTTGTTGGTTTGTGCCTGATCCTTCATACAACAGGTTGGTTGAGATAGTTTGGCCCAGAAATGGAACCGCCTGTGAATGTCATACCTGTTCAGGGGTATCCTTGGATGGGATGTATTGACATTTCATTGAGTAAAGTAACTGCAGAGGCATGAGAGAAGAACTGGGCAATGTTGCTTGAAAGTGGACACCGGCAGGGTTGATAGTAGAGCAGCAATGGCTGGAGTTTCTGGGGATGACTTGTAAGATGCAGGATTGGTTTATCCAAATAAGAAGCATTCTAAAGGGAGAATGAGACATCTATGGCTGACAAGGGATGCTAACGACAGCATAAAACTGTAAGAGAAGACATATATGCAGCAGAAATTAGTGGGAAGTTGAAGGATTGAGATGCTTTTAAGAACCAACATAAAGCAACTAGAAAGTAACAATGAGAAAAGATAAAATATGAAGGTTAATTAGCCAATAATATAAAAGAGGATATGAAAAATTTTTTTCAGATATAAATAGAGTAAAAGGGAGGCAAGAGTGGACATCATATCACTGGAAAATAACACTGGAGAAGTAGTAATGGGGAACAAAGAAATAACGGACAAACTGAATAAGTATTTTGCATCAGTCCTCACTGTGGAAGACAATAGCAGCCTGCCAGGAATTCAGGAGTTTTATGTATACGTATACTTTATTGTCGTCAAACAATTGATACTAGAACGTACAATCATCACAGCGATTTCACAGCGATATTTGATTCTGCGCTTCCCACTCCCTGGATTACAAATATTAAATATTAAAAATAGTAAAAATTAGTAAATATTAAAAATTTAAATTATAAATCATAAATAGAAAATAGAAAAATGGAAAGTAAGGTAGTATAAAAAAAACCAAGAGGCAGGTCCAGATATTTGGAGGGCACGGCCCAGATCCGGGTCAGGATCCGTTCAGCAGTCTTATCACAGTTGGAAGGAGGCTGTTCCCAATTCTTGCCATACGAGTCTTCAAGCTCCTGAGCCTTCTCCCGGAGGGAAGAGGGATGAAAACTGTATTGCCTGGGTGGGTCGTGTTCTTGATTATCCTGGCAGCACTGCTCTGATAGCGTGCGGTATAAAGTGAGTCTAAGGATGGAAGATTGGTTTGTGTGATGTGCTGTGCCGTGTTCATGATCTTCTGCAGCTTCTTTTGGTCTTGGACAGGACAACTTCCATACCAGGTTGTGATGCACCCTAGAAGAATGCTTTCTACGGTGCATCTATAAAAATTAGTGAGGGTTTTAGGGGACAGGCCAAATTTCTTCAGTTTTCTCAGGAAGTAAAGGCGCTGTTGGGCCTTCTTGGCAGTGAACTCTGCTTGGTTGGAACAAGTCAGGTTATTTGTGATATTGACCCCGAGGAACTTAAAGCTTTTGACCTGTTCCACTTGCGCACCACCGAAGTAAATTGGGTCGTGCGGTCCACTACTCCTTCTGAAGTCAACAACCAATTCCTTCGTCTTGCTGACGTTAAGGGATAGGTTATTGTCTTTGCACCATGCCACCAGGTTCTTAATTTCCTCTCTGTACTCAAACTCATCATTACCTGAGATACGGCCTACAATTGTTGTGTCATCAGCAAACTTGGATATTGAGTTTGATGGAAACTTGGCTACACAATCATGGGTGTACAGTGAGTACAGCAGGAGCTGAGTACACAGTCTTGTGGGGCACTGGTGCTCAGAGTGATTGTAGAGGAGAGCTTGACCCCTATTTTTACAGCCTGGGTCCTGTCTATGAGGAAATTGAAGATCCAGCTGCAGATCTGAGTGCTATGGCCCAGGTTCCGGAGCTTAGGAATCAGCTTATTTGGAATGATGGTATTAAAGGCAGAGCTGTAGTCAATGAAAAGGAGCCTTACGTATGCGTCTTTATTCTCCAGGTATTCTAAGGAGGAATGTAGGGCCAGAGAAATGGCATCTGCCATTGACCTGTTGCTCCTGTAGGCGACTTGCAAAGCGTCGAGGTTGACTGGTAGGCTGTAGTTGACGTGTGCCATAACCAATCTCTCGAAGCACTTCATAGCAATTGATGTCAGAGCCACAGGTTGAGAGTCATTCAGGCATGCCACGTGCTCTTCTTCGGCACTGGGATTATCGTTGCCTTCTTAAAACATGAGGGGATCTTAGACTGAGGCAAGGAGCTGTTGAAGAGGTCAACAAACACTCCAGCTAGCTCGCTTGCACAGGCCCGTAGAACCCGTCCTGGGACGCCATCTGGGCCCGTCGCCTTCCTTGGATTTATCTTCAGGAAGGCCCTTCTAATGTCCTCCTCGGTGACGATGAATCTCGATGCCACCAGGTCCGGTTCATCCGGAGGGAGCGGGATGCTCCTCTTCTGTTCGAATCTTGCGTAGAATACGTTAAGTTTGTCAGGAAGGGGAGTGCCACAGTTATTGATATTCCCAGCCTTTTATTTGCGCCCAGTGATCTCATTTAGACCCTGCCATAGCCTACTGGCATCCCTCTGGTTAGCCTGGGCTTCCAACTTGGCTCGATATTGCCTCTTGGCGCCCTTAATGGCTTTCTGGAGTTCATGCCTGGATTCCGTGTAGCGACTAGTATCCCTGGACCTAAAAGCTGCAGCTCTAGTCTTAAAAAGGGACTTGACCTCATAATTCATCCAAGGTTTCCGGTTAGGGAATACCCGGATCGTCTTGCGAGACACACAGTCCTCCGTGCATTTCCAAATAAAGTCCGTGACAGCTGAGGCATACTCATCGAGGTTAGCTGCCGAGTCCTTGAATACTAACCAGTCCACCAATTCAAAGCAGTCACGGAGGACCTCATCCATTTCCTCCGTCCAATGCGACACTACTTTTGACACAGTGACCTCCCGCTTCAGTTTCTGTTTGTAAACCAAGAGGAGGAGTACGGCCTGATGGTCCGATTTTCTGAAGTGAGGTCGTGGGACGGAACGGTAGGCATCCTTGACTGCTGTGTAGCAGTGGTCAAGTATATTCGGGCCTCTAGTGGGGCAGGAGACATGTTGGTATCACTTTGGCAGCGCCTTTCTGAGGTTGGCCTGGTTAAAATCCCCGGCTGTAATGATCAAAGCCTTCCGGATACCTGGTCTCAAGTTCACTGATGTTAGCATACAGTATGTTCAGAGCGCACTCCACGTCCACCTGGGGGGGAATGTAGACCGTTGTCAGTATGACTGAGATGAATTCCTGTGGTAGATAGTAGGGACGACACTTCACTGACAGGTGTTCCAGGTCCAGGCTGCAGGAGCTTTTCAGTGCTACTGTGTCCGAGCACCACGTAGTGTTGATCAGTAGGCAGACACCACCTCCCCCCGCCTTGCAGGAAGATGCTGTGTGGTCCATCCGATGGATCGAAAATCCCTCCAGTCAGATGGCACAGTCGGGGGTGGCCGGGGAGAGCCAGGTCTCAGTGAAACAGTATACACAGCAGTTCTGCATCTCCTTGCAGTAGGTGAGTCTTCCTTTAAGATCATCCACCTTGTTCTCTATGGCTTGCACGTTAGCTAGTGGGATGGTGGGCATAGGGACCCTGAAGCCCCTCAGCTTCAATCTGACCAGCAGCCCAGCTCTTTTCCCACGCTTCCTCGGTAAGTAGTGCATAATCCTGGATGGCCAGGCTCCTGGCTGAAACAAGTCCTTAAGCCAAGTCACGGTTGCGGAGGCCTCCGCTCCAGCCGAGCCTCGGGCTCAATTTCCGAGGTTGGCGGCGGAGGCCTCACTTCCGGCAGCTGTGGATGGCCACCAACGGGGCTTTATGGGGGTCGCTCCAGGGAAGCGTCTGCGGCACCTTGAGGTCTCCACCGTCACTTCTGTGTGGTCGTCTGCTCCAGAGAGGTGCTGATCAGAATGGGCCGCGTCTCCAAGCACTCTGGCACAGTAGTAGACTGTGGGTCTCCGGGAACATGGTGGGCCTCACTGGTCGGGTCCAGGTGCAGTCCGGAGTTTAAGAAGCAGTTCTGGCGCGGTGGTCTCCAGCTGGGTCAGTAGCTTTGCCAGAGTGTTGTTGATCTTGATCTTGCTAGATTGGAGGTTTAGAAGGGTTTCTCGGGTATAGGATAGTGGAGAGGGCAGTTTGCTCGGGAGAGCATGCGCAAAGTCGCCAGTTACTGACGCCATCTTAATGTAGAGCAGAAGTGAGTGGAGTTGCTTTTTCTAAGATGAAACTGTTTAGAAAGCTGAAAGGTCTGTAAAGTTCAAAGTAAATTTATTATTGAAGTACATCTATGTCACCATATACAACCCTGAGATTCATTTTCTTGCGGGAATTCACAATAAATACAAGAAACACAATATATTCCATGAAAGCCCACACTCAACAGGATGGACTAACAACCAATGTGCAACAGATAATGAACTGTGCAAATAAAAACAAACAAATATAATAATAATTAAATAACTAATAAATATCAAAAACATGAGATGAAGAGACCTTAAAAGTGAGTCCACAGGTTGTAGGAACAGTTCAGTGATGGGGCAAGTAAGGGTGAGTGAAGTTATCCCCTCTGGTTCAATAGCCTGATGTTTGATGGGTAATAACTGTTCCTAAACCCAGTGATATGAGTGCTGAGGCTCTTGTACCTTCTTCTTGATGACAGGAGTAAGAAGTTCTGGATTATGGGGATCCTTGATGATGTATGCTGCTTTCCTGTGACTGCACTCCATGTAGATATGCTCAATGGTGGGGAGGGCTTTACTCAGAATGGATTAGGCTTTTTGTATTTTTTGTAGGCTTTTCCATTCAAGGGCACTAGTGTTTCCATACCAGGCTGTGATGCAACCAGTCAATATTCTCTCCACCACACATCTGTAGACGTTTGACAAAGTTTTAGATGATATGCCGAATCTTCACAAACTTCAAAGGAAGTCGAGGTGCTTTCTTTGTAATGGCACTTACGTGCTAGACCCAGGACAGATCCTCTGAAATGATAACACCAAGGAATTTAAAGTTACTGACCCTCTTCACCTCTGATCCCACAAAGAGGACTCATGGACCTCTGGTTTCCTCCTCCTGAATTCAATAATCAGCTCCTTGGTCTTCTGACAGTAAATGAGATGTTGTCGTGGCACCATTTGGCCAGACTTTCAATCTCTCTCCTATATGCCGATTCATCATCATCTTTGACTCAGCCATCAACAGTGGTGTCATCGGCAAACTTAAATATGGCATAGGCTCTGAGCTTAGGTTCACAGTCATAAGTATAAAGTGAGTAGAGCAGGGAGCTAACCACACAGCCATGTGGTGTACCTGTGCTGATGGAGAATGCTAATGTTGTTGCTAATCAGAACTGACTGATGGTAGATAAATCAACTGGACCAGCTGGACGACATCCCAGAGTTCTGAAAGAGGTAGCTGACAAGATTGTGAAGGCATTAGTAGTGATCTTTCAAGAATCATTAGACTGTGGAATAGTTCTGGAGGACTGGAGAACCACAAATCTCACACCACTCTTGAAGAAGGGTGACAAAAGACAGGAAATTATAGACTAGTTAGCCTGACATGTTTTGGCAAGATGTTAGCATCCATTATTAAGGATGAGATTTTGGGGTACTCCGAAGCACACGACAAAATAGGGCAAAGTCAGCATTTCCTTAAGGGGATACCTTGCCTGGCAAATCTGTTGGAATTCTTTAAGGAGATACCAGGCAAGGAGAATCAGTGAATGTTGTGCACTTGGATTTTCAGAAAGCCTTTGGCAAGATACCACTCATGAGGCTGCTAAACAAGAGCCCATAGTAGCAAAGACAGAAGACTGGCTGACTGGTGGAAGGCAAAAACTGGGAATAAAGGGCACCTTTTCTGATTGACTGCCGGTGACTAATGTTGTTTTGCATGGCTCAGTGTTGGGTGAACTGTTTTACATGTTATACGCTAATAATCTTTATGGCTACATTTGTGGATGATACAAAAGATAGGAGGAGTGATGGGGGGAGGGTGGTTGAGAAAGCAGGGAGTCTGCAGAAAGACTTGGACAGATTAGGAAAATGGGCAAAGAAACAGCAGATGGAATACAGTGTAGGGAAGTATATGGTCATGCAGTTTGGTAAAAGGAATAAAAGCATAAACTATTTTCTAAATGAGGAGTGAATTCAGCAATTGGAGATAAAATGGACTTGCAAGGCCAAGTGCAGAATTCCCTAAAAATTAGCATGTTGGTTGAGTCAGTACTAAGGAAGGCAAATGCAATGTTCGCATATGTTTCAAATAGACTAGAATATAAAAGCAGGGATGTAATGCTGAGACTTTAAAAGGCCTGAACACAATTGAAGTACTGTGAGTAGTTTTGGTCTCCATATCTAAGAAAAGACATCCTGGCATTGGAGAGGATCCAGAAGATGTTTCCAAGAATGATCCTGACATTGAAAGGGTTAATGTATGAGGGACAGTTAATTGCTGTGGGTCTGCATTCACTGAAATTTTGAAGAATGAAGGGGGAATCACAATGAAACCTATCGCGTATTGATAGGCCGAGATAGAGTGAAGAGGGCGTCCCTTTAGAACAGAGTGAGGAGGAGTTTGTTTAGCCAGAAGGTGATGGAGCTGTGGAAGTTGTTGCCATAGATGGCTGTGGAGGCCAGGTTATTGGGTACAGTATATCTAAATCAGAGATTGATAAGCTCATGATTCATAAGAACATCAAAGGTTATGGATAGATGCAGGAAAATAGGGTTGAAAGAGAAAATAAGTCAGCCATGATAGAATAGCAGAGCAGACCAAATGGACCAATTGGCCTTAGGCATCCTATGGTGCTCCATCAGAGCAAAAGCAGCAACTTTAATAAATGATGAATGTAGATGTGGGTTGGAAATTACTTGGCTTTTTTATTTAAAATTCTTTCCTTCCAAAACATTCTGAAGTAAATAAAATTAATGGCTTGTTTAAAAATGCAATGGCATGGCTTTAAATGTGAACCTGGAAGAGATATGGTGTCATCTCATATCACTTTTCCAGCAGCTATCAGTAGACAACTGCATGAAGTGAATTAATATCAAAATAAAATACTTACCATGCGTTACCCTGTCTCCTATAAAATATGTGAAAACAGTAATAAAGTATTTTTTGATTATCATTTAAACAGTAGAAATATTATGTAACAGGAGCCTGAAAAATACTGAGGATGTTTCACTAAACTTTCACAGGGACAATGTTTCCTTCTTGTAAATAGTTTATAAGTAATACAGCAATACAGTATTATTTTATGCAGTGCAACTCTTGGAGAATATTTCAGATTTAACTGAGTATAACTTAAATTTACATTTGTAACGCAAATATGGGCTGTTGTAGTGTGGCGGCCTGATCTCTACCTTACTGAGACCAGGTGGTAACTCTCAGATACCTCCTCATACCTACCCCTTGAAGAGAACCCCACTCTGGACCATTGGAAAACTGTCTCTGACACCATCACTGACCTCATCAAGTTTGGAGAACTCCCATCCACTGACACCAGAATTCACAGTTCCCTTATTCCCTTACCCTGCACCGCTCATTTCTACCTGCTACCCAAGATCCACAAACCCTACTGTCCGGGTAGGCTTATTGTCTCTGCCTGCTTCTGTCCACTGAACTCATGCTCGGGCCCCACTACCTTGACTCCATTCTATCCCCCTGGGTTCAGTCCCTTCCCACCTACATCCATGACACTTCTCATGCTCTTGATCTCCCCAGTAACTTTCAATTCCCTGGCCCTGACCACCTCATTTTCATCATGGATGTCCAGTCCCTATACACTTCTATCCCCCATCAAAAAAGGTCTTAAATCTCTCCTCTTCTTTCTCAATAAAATAACGAATGAGTTCCCCTCCACCACTACCCTCCTCCATCTGGCAGAACTGATCCCCACCTCAATAATATTTCCTTTGGCTCCTCCCACTTTCTTCAGACTTGAGGGGTAGCCATGGTACCCACATGAATTCCAGCTCTGCCTGCCTCTTCATTGGCTACGTTGCACAGTGCATGTTCCAAGCCTTCCCTGGTAATGCTACATTGGCACGACTGCATGGATACTGCTTCATGCACCCATGATGAGCTAATCAATTTCATCAACTTTGCCTCAAACTTTCACCCCGCCCTTAAATTCACTTGGTCTATTTCTGGCATTTCTCTCCCCTTTCCCAATCTTTTTGTCTCCATCTGAGACAAACTGTTGACTGATATCTTTTATAAACCTAGCAATTCCCACTGTTACTTTGACTGTATCTCTTCCCAACCGGCTATTCCCATTTCTCAGTTCCTTTGTCTCCACAGCATCTGTTCCCAGCATTTGGCTTTCCTTTCCAGAACATCAGAGATGTCCTTCTTCTTCAAAGAAAGGTGATTCCCTTCCTCCACCATTGAGGATGTCGTCACTCACATCTCCTCCATTTCCTGGACATCCACGCTCGCCCCCTCTTCCGGCCGCCTTAACTGTGATAGAGTTCCTCTTGTCCTTACCTACCACCTCATGAGTCTCCACGTCCAACACATCATCCTTCACAACTTCCAGCGTCTCCAAAGGAATCCTACTACCAAACATATCTTTACCTCCCCTTCTCACTGTGCTTTCCACTGGCATCACTCACGCCATAATTCCCTTGTCCATTTGTCCCCCTCCATAATCTCCCTCCCGGCACTTAACCCTAGAAGCGGCCAAAGTGCTACACCTACGCATTTACCTCCTCCCTCACCTCTATTGAGGCCCACACAGTCCTTCCAGGTGAGGCAACACTTCACCTGGAAATCTGCCAGGGTCACCTATTGTGAATAGTGCTCCTGATGTGGCCTCCACTACACTGGGGAGACTCGTTGTAAATTGGGGGTATGTTTCATCGAGCAATTCCGCTCCATCTGCCAAAGGCGGAACTTCCCATCGGCCAAACATTTCAATTCTGCTGCTTATTTCCATTCTGACATGTTGGTTCATGGCCTTCTCTTGTGTCACCCTCAGCAACACCATATATTTAATTTGGATAGCCTCCAACCTGATGGCATAAATAGTGATTTCTCCTTACAGTAAAAAAATGTTTCCCTCCCCCTCCTCTCTTCTTCTATTCCCCTGTCTGGCCTCTTACTGCTTCTCATCTGCCTACCACCATCCCTGGATCCCATCCTCCTTCCCTTTCTCCTCTGATCCTCTCTCCTCTCCTATCAAATTCCTTCCTCTCCAGCCCTCTATCTTTACTACCCACCTGGCTTCACCTCTCATCACCTTCTAGCTATCCTCCTTCTCCTCCCTCCGTATTTTCATTCCGCCATCTTTACCCTTCCTTTCTTTCCTGAAGAAGGGTCTTGAGCCAAAATGTTGATTGTTTATTTCTTCCCACAGATGTTGCCTGACCCGCTGAGCTCCTCTAGTATTTTGTGTGTGTTGCTTTGGAGTTCCAGTATCTGCAGACTTTCTCATGTTTAAGTTTTTATTTATATCTGTCTGTTTCAATGAGAGAATTAACTGAGATCAGAAGGAAGTGTGTTGGTTTTCCACGGGTGACTGTTGTGAATATAAGGGAGAGTGTTGTGCTGTTATTAGCCACTCCACAAAACCATAGATTTACGACAATCAAAATTGACAATTTAGATTTGGAACATGGATGTATATCTACAATTTCAAACTCCTTTTATTTAGATTTTCTCTTCATGTTACTTCCTTGATTCTGTCCCTTTTACTGAGTCAACTTGGAAAACTACCAAGACCTGAATGTACTCATGCAATTGACATACAAAATGTATTCACAAATCAAAATCTCAATGACAAGGTTTGTGAGTAGCACTAGATGTGGTATGGAGTTATATAAGGAAAGACTGAGTCAACATTCAAAATAGCATTCATATACATCTATAGTGGCATGAAATTAACAAATTAATTGGATATACAGTAAGTGTGAGTTGTTGAATTGTGGTGGGAATAATTAGATCATTAGAAAGAATTAGAGAGGCAGAGTGATATGCAGGAACAGAAGACAAATCATTAAAAGTAGCAACGTGGATTAGTTCCTCGAGGGCAGGAATAGAAAAGCCAAGAAATTATGTTGATCGTTTAGAAATCCGAGTACTGTGAGTATTGTTCAGATTTCAAGTATCCACATAGAAAAATCTATTGAGGCACTACCAATGGTCCAGAACAAAATAACAAGGTGACACCAGGAACAAAAAAATTAAAAATACCATGAAAAATAGGCTGGGGACACTGGTCTAGAAATGAGAAAGCTAAACATCTGAAGTGACAGATTTTCAGGATGATGAACAAGTTTGATAAATTGGATGCGGAGAAACATTCTGCTTATTGGAGAGACTATATCCACAAATGATGACGGTAATGTAAGCATTATATTCACTAAGGATCTCAGTTAAAAAATAACACTGGATGAAATTTTCTTCCTGATCTATACTTTATCCATGTGAAAAGCCTGCCTTGGTGACAGGACAATTGCTTCACTTTCTCTGTCAGTCTAATAGCGAAAATGAAGCAATTGTCCTGTGAATGAACTGTTTTACACTGATGGTTAGCAGTTCAATTGCTTTTACTGATTTTTCCAGTTTTGTTTTTTTTTACTGATGGGCTTTCTGTTTGATAGAAGTTCCTTGCATTCTGGTTATTTGCTGCCTTGTTTTGAGTTGTAGCAAACTTGGTAAAGAAATGGGAATCAGCTTTCTATTGTATTACACCTGATGAAAAGGAGAACTTCGTTCATTGGCAACATTTTCAGGGCAAAGACACCTCAAGTTCCATGCTTGATCCTGATAAAACCTAAGGACCTCTTTCTTTGCTTTACGCCACTTCCCTTTCTTTTACCATTTCTTTTCATAGTTAAAGGCAACCTCCAAAAATAGGACAGCTCTTCTGAATTCTGTGCAACTCAATATGAGCCCATACTTTTAAGCCACAGGAACCTTCTAGGCATTACCAGAGATAGCCAGTCTACTCTCCATAGCTGTTTATAGTAGTTGATTGGTGGCATTTATCACCAGAAGCATGCTGCCCTTTTTACATAGGGAAAGTGACATAATGTAAAACAGATGCAGAACTTATTTTCCAGCCTAGTTTGTTGTGAAGCAAGAGAATCACTGAGTTGGTCCATTCTCAGATTGATGAGAAATGTATTTTACAATGATACCTTCACATTAAGGGGGCAGAGAGAAGCACATTCACCTTGTGAAGCTGATATCTTATGTGTGTTGAGGTTGAAATACACTTTTGCCTTATACCATGCTTTGATTCTCTAATATGCAAATCAATCCTCATTCTCTTGTTGGGGTAGTTTAAAAGTTCCAGATATTCTAGATGGAATCGATGTACATAACATAATAACATAAGAAATATAATCAGGAGTAGACCATCTGACCTATCGAGGATGTTCTGCCATTCAATAAGATAGGGGCTGATCTGACCATGGACTCAACTGCGCCTACCTGTCTTTTCCCCATAACCTGCAATTCCTCTGCTCTGCAAAATTCGATCGAACTATGTGTTAGATATTTTTAAACCATTACGAACCAAGAATAGAGATATGCACAAATACTTAAAAACTCACAAAAATGTGCATTAAGTTTTTAACAATTCATAATATGCAGGGAGACTGGATGAAGATTTTATTGTCATGAGGATGAACAGGAGAAACGAATCCTGGCTTGGGAAACCAGTCAGGGACTGATACTGGCTGAATAGCTCTGATAAAGGACTGGTTCAGACATTCTGATCTGAATGATATCCTGGTTTGCTGCATCATTCTATGATTGTATGACTATATGAAGGAGCTGTGAAGATGTATGTGTGACTGTTTTCACAGTCATGGGTCCTGCCCAGCACAAATTCTGATTATATAAATGGTGAGGCCCTTGACCCCCATACATCAGCCTGCGTTATTTTTCCCATTCTGTGTATATATCCAAATAAAGGCCTGTACTAACAGCTGCTGCGATTCAGAAGGGTTAGAGTGTGCATGTGTTGTCATCTCGGCTTTTGTGTATCTTGTAAAATCAGAGTTTCTACATCATCATAAGACACTGCTATGAGAAAAGACAATATAAATATACCAGTTTTATTAATTCATCAGCAAGTAGTGTGGCCAATCTTTTTAAAAAGGGTATAAATGTCCATAAATATTTATTATGGATATTTTAGTAATTGTGTTATAATCGATCTTTCTCTCTAGGTGTATGTTGACATAGAATGCATTTGTGAATTGGAAAGTTTGCTGGTTTGAATCGGCACTGCATGTCAACTAACTTATTGCCTTTTCTTTGTGTGACAGACCAGTAACTTCCATCACTTTTAGGTGGAAATCTATTATTTTTCCTATAATATCCATTATTTCAGCTTGGAGCTTTCTGACATACATATTTATTATTGTCAGTAAGTCCTGCTCAAAGCATATGAGTCAGTTCCCATTTTCGCTGAAACCATCAAGCACTTAGACTGATTAGAAGAGAATGTTTGTTTGATCTGTATGATTCCCATGAATGTTTACAATATTGAGACATTAAGACTGTATGGAATGCTTCTAGAAGCAAATCTCTAATGACCAATTTAATATTGTTTATCTAAATGATCAGTTTTCACGATTAAAGGGATAATTTACACAGTTATAATGAAGATTGCCAGTAGAAATCAATCTTAGAAGAGAAGCTCAGCATTAAATTTAAACCATTAGATTTATAAAAATAAATTAGGTTTCCCTGACCTCCTGGCCTGTGACCCTTGTCTGACGTGTGATTTGATGTGTCCGAAATGCCCTTCATTGTGGAACGTCCTTAACTTTCCAGTCTCACATGCATTAAGAATAGCTGTTTGATTGAGAATCTTGAGACCTGCTATTGTCATTACAACCTTTTCAGTTTTGGCTGAAAAAGGGAAAACAGGGCTAAAACCTTGAGCAACAATTCACAGTTCATTTAACATCCTGAGGTTCCCAAACAGTAATGTGCAGTAAATTTATGTGGTGAATTAATAAATGATAATGATACAGTCTAATCTTCCTTCGACAGTTCAACTATTTGTCTCTACTGTAAATTTGGTGGAGGGAGCATCATGCTAACGGGATACTTTTCAGCAGCAAGGACTGGAAATCTGGTCGGGATTATTGGGAAGTTGAATGCTGTTGAATACAGAGTGATCTTGGATAAAAACTTGCTAGCCTCTGCCAGAAAGCGTAAACTGGGGAAGAATTTCTCCCTTCAGTAGGACTACGGCCCAAAGCACACTGCCAGAGCAACCATGTAGTGGCTTCAGATGAAGAAAATTGATGTCTTTGAGTGGCTAAGTCAGAGTCCTGCCTGAATCTGATTGAACATCTCTGGCAAGATCTCATGATTGCTGTCCTCCACCACTCCCCAAATGACCCAGCACAGCCTGAGCAACTTTGCAAGGAGCAATGGGCAAATCTTGCTCCACCTCATTGTGCAATGCTAATAGAAACTTATGCACAAAGGCTACTGGCTGCAATAGCTCCCAGAGGTAAGTACTGAACAAGGAGGGATGAATACTCTTGAAATGCTGACTTTTCAATTTTTGAATTGTTAGTTTTTCATGCTTCGCAATTTTCGCAGTTTTTTGGGCTCTACTGTGAAAAAGAGGAGCATGTGATTCACAAATAAATATCCTAAGTTAAATTGATCAAAATCCCTGGATGTAATATTCATTTTTAAGCAAACAAAGGGTTGTATCTGAATACTTTTTCAAGCAAGTATATATGCTTTTAATTAAGGAAGAAATCGTCAGACACACAAAAAAAACGTAACTTGTCAATCGTTCAGAGTCAGAATCAGGTTTAATATCACCAGCATAGGTCATGAAATTTGCCTTTGCAGCACCAATACAATGTAATACATGATAAATATAGAAAAAAATGAATGAATTACAGTAAGCATATATGTAATAGTTAAATTAAAATTAGTAGTGCAAAAACAGAAATAATAACAAGAAATGAGGTTGTGTTCATGGGTTCAATGTCCATTTAGGAATCGGATGGCAGATGGGAAATGGCTGTTCCAAAATCACTGAGTTGTGCCTTCAGGCTTCTGCACCTCCTTCCTGACAGTGATAATGAAAAGAAGGCATGTCCAGGGCGACGAGGGTCCTTAATAATGAATGTCACTTTTCTGAGGTACTGCTCCTTGAAGATGTCTTGGATACTACTGAGGCTGGTACGTAAGATGGAGCTGAATGATTTTACAACATTCTGTAGCTTCTTTCGATCCTGTGCAGTAGCCCCCCCGCCTCACCCCCATTTCAGACGGTGATTCAGCCTGACAGGATGCTCTCTGCGCTAGGGATACAAACCAAATTTCCTCCAACTCCGAATGAACAAGAGTAGGTCCCATCCACTTTTACAATAATTTTCTGCTATTTAGTAGTGGGGTTAGTGACATAATTAATATGACCCTCAATATACAAGTTCTTGTTAATCATTATTCCATTTTCATCTTCATTTGTAAAATTGCATCATTCTTAAATATATTAATAAATAGTTTTTGATTATTTTGTTTAGCCTATTAAATTTTCACTTTTTTCCTTATGACCTCGACTGTGCAAATGTATTTGAATGGGAACATTAGGAAAAAAGCATTGTGAAGTCAAAGACAGTTTATCACGTTTGGATTTCAATTTGTGGTAAAAACACAAACCGTTACCTGCATTATGAAGACAGTGTTTTGTGTAAGATTTCTCTTCTCCCCCTGAGAAAACAGGGCCTTCAGAATAATGTGTTAGATATGGTGCCCACCTTTAGGGTTTGGTTCAGTGACAAGAGATGAATGGGTGCACTGGGCAAAAAGCTGGGGATCTGGAGTACAATTGGCAGGTCTTGCCAATGCTGATTGTACTTGTGGGTAAATATATGTGGATCTGCCAGCTTGCTGGGCTGGGCTGGGCCGGGGTGGGATTAAACCTACATGTCTGTAAAATCAAGGTATTTATCCTGTGAGACAGTTCCCCAGGAATATTCTTTTTAAATTATACTAACTTCTTATTGAGAGGGTTTGTATCTTGAACATGACATCCCTGAATTCTTTGACAAAAATATAATTGGGTTACTTAGTAAGTTTGCAGATGACACAGAAGTTGGCAGATTTGTAAACAGTAAAGATCATCAAAGCATACAGTTGGATAGGCACAGCTCAAACGCCATTTAAAGTTCACTACCATTGTTAGTTGAACCTCAGATGGTGACGAAACGATGTACAGGAGTGAAAGAGATTGGCCTGTTGAGTGGTGATCCAATAACAAACAAGCACTCAGAATCAGCAGGGCCAAAGAATTAATTGAAGACTTCAGCCAGGGGAAATCAGCAGACATGCACCAACCTCATTGAGGGATCAGCAGTGAATGGAGTGGGCATCAACATCTCAGAGGATCTCTCCTGGACCCATCATGTTGCGTCATGTTTGGTATGGAGTCATCAATGCACAGGATCCTAAGAGCATTCAGGGGGTTGTAGACTTAGGCAGCTCAATAATAGGTTACATCTTGCTCTTCCCCTCTATGCATTTCTGAAGGTTCACGTGACAAACACCACTTCCCCTTTTGAGTTTCCAGGCACAAAGGAAGTTCATTTCAATACCACCCCTCTCAATGAAAGAGTAGCCAATTATAATGGCCTCACTTGGACTCATCTGGGCCTGTTGGCTTGTCTTCTTATACGGTTCCTTGAAAGGCCGTTTCCCATAGCCGCTGCATACCTTGTCTGACTGTGTTACACTCTGCGTGACTGATGAGCCTTTCTATTGAGCTGAGGTAATACTTTCAAATGGCGTACACCACTAGGCTGAACAAAAAATCCAGCGTTGACCCACCCCAGATGGCTGCAGTGAACCAGTGATGTTGTCTTGGACCCTAGCATCACCATCTTGGCATTTGACAGTTCAAACTCAACCCCACCGTCATCCCAGATTTGGGGAACGTCTTTCATTCCCTAAAACGTCTGTCAAAAGTAGAATCCTGCCAACTGTGCCAATTACTCAAAACACAGCTCAGGTTTCTTTTGATTCCTCTTGAGTGACTGAGTTGGAAATAAAGGACACAACTATACAAACTGTTTGATTAAGTAACTTTACCTATCTCTTAACTAAAAGAACAAAGGAAATTATTAACTTGAAAAAATTTATTTAACTCTTAGCTACAAATCTAATTTTACTCAAGTAAAAGAACAAAACTAAGATTTCTTTATTTTTTTCTACACAAATAAGACAAACTCAAAGTTGCATGAAATTCATGGTGGTACTTGTCAGCAATCAATAATAAGCAATGCTGCTTGTGTATTCTTAACCACACTGCTTTTTGTTGCTGGGGAGACCCAACACTTCAACGAGACGAGAAGAGCTATCAAGTCCATAAGACCATAGTTAGACCATTCAGCCCATCGGGTCTGCTCTATCTGTGAAGTACTTCAATCAACAACTCCCGTTGAAAAACTTCCTGCGTTTTAAAGCTCTTCACCAGACCTGCATGGGAACACTTCTGTTGCATCTGCACGGTACTCCAATCAACTAGTCAATAGACACTGCTTGCAGTCTAGCCCATGGAAAAGCTTCAAAAATCCCTTGAAACATTATTATACTGCTCATGGTATCCCTTATCTCTCACCTAAGTGAATAAAAAATCCATTATCAGGCAAGAACACCAATATGCGATTTACTGGAAATTACCACATGATTTCCAGTAAATCCGCTCAGACGGACCTACCTTTGTAACCAGACCCAAAAGTGAAACTTAAGTCAGCCATCTGGTTAATGTATTCATCTATTTTATATCTTTTGCACCAGAAAAGACTCAATTTTGCTTCTTCTGACCACACACGTGAAAAGATAGGAATAGAGAGATACAGACCATATGTAAACAGCTGGGATTAGTTTAGATTGTCTTCATGGTTGTCACAGACATGGTGTGCTGAAGGGTCTGTTTCTGTGCTGTATGGTTCTATGTTCTACGTTTGCATTTTTCCCCTCTGATTCTTTATTCTCCACAAAAGCATATGCAACCTTTGAACCAAAAGCAGGTCTCATGTGATGTATGTGTCGAAGACAAATTTCCCGAAGTGCCTTTTGGGAGACTGTGGGATGTTGGGGTCCTCCCACTAAACTCGATGTGGTGTTGAGGGTCAGAACCCGTTGGGAAGGTGGTGGCAAAGATATCTTGAGCAGTTGCTCGGTTGGGCCTCAGAACAATCAGACCAGCACTTCGTCAATGATGTCTGTGTTTCTCTGCTTCAGGCAAAATACTGTGTGCAGCTCCTGCAGTGAAAGCAGCCAGTCTAGCAAGGACCTTTTTGAACTTACTGCCTTCACTTCGTTGACGTGTTACTCCGAATGGCAAAACTGATGGGGAAAAGGGGAAAAAAAACTGGAGGGAAAACTGCAATATGCTGACTTTGATACTTCTCCATCTCAAGGAATATTCCATTTTGAGTGATGAAATCAGTCTTAGAGATACCAGTTTGACTACTTGTTTTCTGTATGCAAGAGAATGCAAAATGTCTTTTTGATGGATGTGATAATGTGCAACCTCATTTACAGAAGTCATTGATGTTTCTACTTAGTTTCTTTACAGATATTACATTGAATGAACAAATATTTGTAATGTAAGATTAATTGTAGTTTTACTAAATAGTAACAGCATGTTTCTGTGATTACCTAATGCTGTGTTCTGAAGGCATTTATATAATCCTTGTGAGATATTTCCATTAACATTCCACCCAATCTTGCCCTGGCACATGACGTATTTGCTCGTGATTCCTGTTGGCAGGAGAGTGTCTCACTGTATTAAGTAACCTTGCATATCTATCAAATGAAGTACTTTGGCTGCTCATTTGGAATCAGGTTTGATAAATGAGAGGTGAAAGTTAGATTTTTCCAGACAGGGTAGGTAGTTGAACAACAGAGTTTTGTTAGTCACATATTTCAGGTTTCTGTGAGCCATCAAGACCTATCCCTTTCCAATGAACAGATGCCTGTGAACAGAATAATGCGAGCTAAAAAAATACATTTGCTAAAGTGATGACAGAAAAGATGCTGTTTATGATTAATGACTTACAATGTAAATGTGATTGATTTCTGGCAGAGATTCGCTTTTCTTTTCAGCAATAATTTATCTTCATTTTGTGGTTATTATCAATAAATTGGTCTGAAATCAGAAGGTGTCATTTGTGATGCACATCACAAGATCAAAATACTTACAAAAATGTGCAAAGCTGATAGAGTTTATTTATTTATTTAGTTTTATTGCTTGTTTCACATTGCTTAAGATGGAAAACTGAAGCCATTTCTTCTGGTTTTGATTGTAAAGCCTAATGAAGCATGATAATTGTATGTTCTAATATAGTATATTTTTACTCTGCATCATCCATCGGCTTCTCACGTATAAAAATGTTTTGTAAAAATGCTAAGAAAAGCTCAAGGTAACTAGAGGTCACTTGCTACTGACTGGCAGAGGAATGTTGTGATAATCTTATAGCCATTGGCTTTCCTTCAGTTTGTAGATTATGGTGGTGTAAATTTTTACTGCAGACCAAAGCACATAGTTCCATTTTATCAACGACATTAGGAAGCTACTACAGGATTGGCTTTTAAAAGATCTGTTTCAGAATTGTAACATTTTTGCTTTTAATGTGTTACGTCTCGAATAATTAGTTATTTTTGGGTTATTTGCTGCTGCGTAATAAATCGTATTGGTGTTAATTGATGGCAAATCTTGGGAGACATTTTACCTCGGGGGAGAAACAGAAAAGAAGGAAACTCTGGAGAGTGCATCAAAGTGGAATGCAGCAAGCTATCACTGGCATTCATTTTATGCACAATACCCCTAAACTTTCACAGCTGCACGCAGGGACTGTGCCCACTGATGGTATCCAACACTGTGTCATGCCAGCAGACTTCCAGACAATCATACTTTTTGTTGCTCCTTCTAATTGTCAAGACAGGTTCCTCACAGACCTGGGCTGGTATACCTTTTTTGTTCCTACAGCCCTCAACTCAAGCAGCAAGTTAGCTGTCTTCTTACACTGGTTTCCCATTCCCATCTGCTCCATGGATCTCAACATCAAACCCCAGTCAATGGTGGGGAGGATGGTCTTTCTGTCCATTTGAATTCCCAGAAATAATTAAAGCTCTCCCTAACCTGATGTTTTTCGTCTCTGTAGGGATCCTATAGTAATGGCACATAATTGGTAAATTATTCAGAGTCCACAAACTTCATGAATATCTTTTGGCCTTGCATTCAGATGAGAACTGTCATTGGCAAGAGGCAGCAACTTCATTTGGAAGCAGTCTTATACATTTACTTACATGGTGTCCTTACCCAGATAAAGGTTGAGCCCATCCTGTTGAGGATCCTTGCTTGTGGATTCATGCCAGTAGCGGATTTTCCAGCCATTTCAAGAACCAGGAGACCACCCAAGAATGGGGAGAAAGTCTCCTAAGACTGAGAATAAATTGAAGCTGGAAGAATTATGTTCTGGATAGTAATTCACCAAAATGAAATTGTTAACAAGCCACCATATTAGTGGCCCTTAGAATCAGTCCTGCACATTGAACCTCATAGTGTAGAAGGTTCTGCAGAAGTCCCACTAGCTTCTAAAAGTAGTGTTCAGCACTTAAAATAAGCTAGGAGGTGTTTATTACCATACAATTTTCGTTTGTTGTTATAATAATAATAATACAGCAGCTTCAAGCAAGGAGGAAATGCATTTTAAATGCCATTGTCTAGAAGTCACCAAAAATTGTGCAGGTCCAAACTTAGCTTTGTAAAAGCAGTATTTTCTTAACCCCCTCACCACTGATGTGCATGAGGTTGTTCGGTTTATGTTCAAGTTGAAGTTCAAGTTTATTGCCATTCAACCATACACACGAATACAACTAAATGAAACTTTGTTCCTCTGGGACCAAGGTGTAATACACGACACAGAGTCACACACAGCACATATAGTTACAATCCAGCACACAGAGTCACAAAAAATTATTAGCACAAGTCCCTGAGGGGCATTACCTGAAGTTTGACTGGTTGACATAAAGTGCGAGGTGCATGTTTCTATAAGACAGTATGAAGACACTGGCACTATTATAATAAAACAAGCAGTAGTATAAATTTGTGAAACGGCAACAATAAAAGATGTGACCAGTGCAGGATGACACTGTCTGTAAATTGGGGAGTGGGAGTGGGGTAGTGCATTCAGATAGGGTGTACATACGTGCTGGGTGGCAGCAAGGTGTTAAGAAGTCTAATAGCCTTGGAGAAAAAGCTTTCACTCAGCCTGACAGCCTGACAGGTGCCTTCTCCCTGATGGCAGGAGGTCAAAGGGATGGTGGGAAGGATGGGAGGGGTCTCTGAAAGTTGAAAAGAGACCCTGAAGAAGTTTTTGGCTGTCCTCACAATCCATTACAGCGTCTTGCGCTCTGTTGCATTACATTTCCCATACCAGACAGTGATACAGCTGGTCAGGCCACTCCAGGTGTTGCTCAGGCAGAATATGGTGATAATTGCAGGGGGGTGATGGGGAAGCCTCGCTTGCCTCAGTCTTTTCAGGAAGTGGAGGCGTTGCTGTGCTCCTCCACTCCTCCCTGTGTTAGAAAAGAACTGAGCTTGTCACAGTTGCTTAGAGCTAGTAATTAACAGTATGTGTCATTTATGAATTAGCACCAATCAACATCTTTGGCACTATTAAGTATAAGAATTCAATGTCATTGACTGTGGTTTTGAATATTTCTGGAAGTTTTTAAAAAGGCAAATTTAAAACAAATTCTCTTCTACATTTCCTTTGTCTTTATTTTCCCCTCTATTAACCCATTCCTTCTAGTTATTTCTCTTAAATAATTTATTTGCGAAAGAATTTACTATCTTTGCTTTCCATTCTCTGACATTCAGGTCTTTATTTGCTAATCCTTCATTTAGATTTGCTGGAGTAATATTTATTTGGTTGTCCTGTTCTCTGTAGTTCCAGATATCCGGTGTCTACTTATACATCCAACAACAAAAGATGTTTTAAAGCTGTGCTATTGGGACAAATCTAACTGACAACAGATGCTTCTTGATGGCCTGCTACAGCAGTGTCTTGCCCATTATTTCTTTGTTCATTCATTTGCTGTTTTTGAGTCTTTCCTGTATGGAAATTGTCTGGCACAGCCATTTAAATTGCACCAGTAATTGTGTTTGAAAAATTTGTTATTGGCTTAAGGAATATAATGAATGTAATGCATCTGTGCAGAGTTCAGGTTATGTGCTAAATAGGCTGGCCATGTGAAATTTATCAAGATGGATCCCTGGTATTTGTACCTGTTTATTATAGCACTTAACTCTTCTATTTGGCAACAATAAACACATTGTAATTAGATGCTATCATTTAATTTTAAATACATAAAAAACCCACATAATTGCTGTCTCATGAAATTGCTTTTGTATTTCTGGTTCAATTTCTGTAATGATACAGAATGATTATTAAAATAATGTCCAACTGCTAGCTTTGAGTGACTGAAACAGCCAAAAGCCCATTGACAAATTGACTCCACTCTTTGATGTAAAAGTATTTGTGACAGACAAGTCACAGCTAAATAAACACTTCCACAGTGCTATCATCGATTGGAAGGACCAGAAATCTGTGCTTTTATGGACTAAACAAACCCTGATTCATGAGACGAATAACAGGCAGTTTTTTAAGCCTACAAATTGAGCTGCTTAATTTCTAATTTACTAATTCAGGGATGCTAAGAGGAATAATATTCATATTTTCCCCACCCTAACAGGTTCCTTCAGGCAGTAAATGGGAGAGAGTTTGTGGATTTTCATCAGATTGATTGTTGGAGCTGAGGGGTGGGAGGGATTGTTGTAGTGGTCATTCCATATTAAAATGAACCTTGCTATCTAATGTTTGCTTTCAATGTTAGCAACATAAATACAGTAATTAAACTGTACTGAACTAATATCTCTTTAAATTATTCTCTTCATAATTACTTGGGATACAAGTCAGAGAAACAATCCCCATTCCAGTCAGCCATGTTCCACTCAGGCTCCTTTCGTTTTTATCTCATCAAAGTCTTATCAGTGTAAATTGAAAATGAAAACAGAAAATGTTGCAAATTCTCATTAGACCGAACAGCATCTGTGGTCCAGAATCCTCCTTCAGAATCAGAGAAGAGGAAAAAAAGAAGTTAGTTTTCAGAGGAGACAAAATGTGGAGGGTTGATTATAATAAAAGGTTTATTTCTGACAGGGTGTGTCCAAATGGCTTAATGGGGGAGGGGGGCACACTAAGTTTCTTTGAGTTTGTAATGTGTTATAAATGTTGAAGCTGTGCGACATGCTCAGCGGGCCAGATTGTACAAAAAGAAGAACTAAACTGATTTGTGGTGATCTGTGAAATGGCCAGTTCTGATGCAGACAGAAAAAAATGAACATCTACCTAACACTGGAGAATTTGTTGTTGTCAAGTTGGTATTTGATATTGGTAGTTTCATGCTCAGATGGAAGATGAGGAGTTACTTTTCAGGATTCTGTTGGATTTCATTGAAACAATGCAGCAGTCACATGTAGAAAGAGCAAAGTGGGACTGGCATTGTGTAACAACAATCCCTTCTTTTCTATTGCAGTACAGCCTTCTAAATGCATCAGTAAGATCAGCTATTCTTTTCACCACTCTTGATGATTTGTTTGGGATTATTATTTTAAGATGATGACCAATGTTAAATTCCAGTGATTTACAGGAATCCATGAATTATTTTATGAATCAGGAAGAGGCTAAATAGATTCCCAAACCAAGAATACTAATAATCATGTAGCTGTGACTTGCAACTCATTTTCTTGGATTTGCAGCAGGAAGGCAGGAAAACGAGATGCACTTTTTGGAGTAGCAAGTCAATGTCAGAACATACTTCAATGCATCTGAAAGGTTTATTTGAACCTCTAATGGAGTCACTCTGAAGAGTTACTCAAATATAAGTTTAATTAGCTTTGACCATGTAGCCAGAGGATTTTTTTTCTTAAATTTAACACATCTAAGTTAGCAGGTCAGTAGAAATAGAGTAAAATGAGTTTATGCCAGTACAGTAAATATTTGTGTTGTTTTCCTTGTTCCCTACTTCTGGATTCTGTTAAATGCAATTACGCATTTTTATTCAAATTCCCTAACATAATTCCAAATAATATTTAATGATGTAAAACTAATCTTTGAGTGCCTGCAATCAAGCTATTTTAATCGACAAAGGACTGCAGAATAGACGTCTGTAATATTGTATGTGAATAGAATAATTGTTCATTCTTTTCTGAGTATGTGTGATCATTCAATGAATAGTAGATCTTTCCTCCCAAAGTAAGCAGTAAAATATGTATACTGCATCTGGAGGAACTGCAGTGATGCTGCAATTCTGATATGGCATTTTATGCTATTCATTTCAATGTATTACATATTCCACAGAAACTGTCAGAAACTGACATGTGAATTTATAAGTGTACATGATGTTAGTCTTACATGGCAAGAGACTGAAACTGAGAATGTCAATACCACGTCATATATTGATTTTGTCTCAGTTTTGCTCTCCAGACTTTAACATAGTGACAAGGATCAGCTTACTCTCTTTAATGCAAGCCTTTGATATTCTGGGCAATCAGATTAAATTCCTATTTTTAGTTTCCTTTTGGGATCTGCCTTAGAATATAATTTCACTACAATGGAATTCCTTCAGCTCAGTCCTAGTTTTAGTTGTTTACATTTTTTAAACCACTTGAAAACTGACAATTCCCGCAAGAACTTGAAAGCACAGTGTAGGATGGATCTTAAGCAACAGAGAGCTGGAACAGCTGGAATTTATGGAGACTGGGGGACAGGCTAGAAGAGTAGTGAAATCAGTTGGACTAATGAAGGCTTGTAAATACTTTTACACTCAAGGCAGAGGTTAAAATGGGTGACATTACAGAGATAGCTTTGAGTAAGAAGCTTAGCTTGAAGTCAAATGGAACAAAGTTGAGAGTAGTTGATCTCGAATTAAACCATTTTTCATCTAAGGAAATAGATTTAGTGGTGAAGATTTATCATTTGTTTTGGGATGTAGATTGATTATCTAATGATTACCCAAATATAAAAAAATCTGCCTTATCAATGACAATCACAATTTTATACAGTACAGGTTGAGTAACAGCAGATAGGCAGAGTAAAGGTCTGGTCAAGAGAGAACTCTTTGAACAACAGCTCTGTGTCTTGATGTACTTCAATGGTTGTAAATTGTTTTGGGATGACTGAAAGGGGGATGTAGATTCTATATACATGAAAATATTTTCTTATTAGCTTATTATTTCACTGACTTTGTCAAGATAAATGTAACACTACTTACATAATAGGAGAGGTTAGCGATCAAACTACAGTAACTGCTATTTACCAAACTGATGGAACTGTCCTTGCCTAATTTTTCCATCATTTCGCTCAACAAAGAATTTTGTCTTAGTGGTTATGTTTTGAATATATTTATAATGAAAACTGATATAAAACAAACATGAGAAAGTATAAAACCAGAAGAGGCTGTACTCCACCTATGGCATATATTTTTATTTATATGATGTTACTTAATAATAATACATTATGTTTTGGGGTTATTTTGTTTTATTGACCTAAATATTATTTTTGTAAAATGTTTATGGGAGGGAGCATTAATAGCCTCGCTGTACTTCACAATGGTTTCAAAGGAAATTGGTCAACTAGTTACTAGTGTTTTTATATGAACTAGATAAAGATTATTGCAGATTGTTTCTTAACACCATTTTGTCAGGATTATCTTTGTACTTTGTATCTTTATCGATGTTCCCTCTACCTGAGTATGGATAGATCTCAAGGAACAGCATTATTATTGCAGGCCTAGTGGGAAGTAGATGCTGATCGCAAACTACTGGGAAGTTTTCACTGAATTTAAAACAATCTTTGTGCTTTATGATTAGCATTAAGCTTGTTGTAATAATTGGTACAACTCCCAAGAAGGCAGACATTTTGAATGTAGTGGTTTGCAAGCCCCATGACTCTTAAAAAAAACACTTTATAATATATTTTGTTTGAAAGGATATAAAGTTTCCTCTTTCTATAAGATGAGAAACAGTAGTTCTGGCGAGTGGACACATTTAGCACAACCCCTTCTCACTCCCATTCCTACACTTTCCTCCAAATGGACCTTTCAAAAATTTGTGAACCTTGGTCTTCCAGTGTGATATCATACCCACATCTTCATATAACCCTTAAAACATCAAATTGAAATACAGGTCCAGATTCACAAAATAATATTTAAAATCACTAACTGCCTACATTCCTTTGCCACTTGCACTTCTGGAATATTGAACTACGACAGAATGATGAGCCAGTTATTCTGTGGCTCAGATTTTTGTGAATGAAAACACTATTGTCTTTGTTCAATAAAATGGTTCATTTATGGAAGATTACATCTGTGAAAGGTACAAGATCTGATTAGGGAAGAGCTTAGTCCTGCAGCATTGAAATATCAGCCTTATCAAAAAGGTATAGCGCAGATTAGTGAGATGCTGTTTAATCATCTTTCTTGTGATAGATTTCCTTGCTCTATTTTCTCACTTTATGAATTATTTTACTGGGGATAATAACAAAGCATTCTACTTACTTATGATATACCCAACGCTTCAGCTCCAGTACATTTGCAATCATTCCCTTAATTACTTATGTGAATAGGTTGCATTTCCAAAATGCCATTTCTGACATTATGCTCAGATGAGATGATAAGGGTTTCATTTGTAATGAAATTAAAAATGTTTAACAAAAAAGTGGGGCTTCTTGAATGCCCAAGTAAAGAGTAAAGTTCTCACCAAATAGTGAACCCAGCAGTGCTGTCCTGGCATTTAGCTAATTTCAGGCAAGCAATCCCTTGGTACATTTAGGATCTGCTGAGTGAGAGATAAAAGCACACTTACCACTCTGCTGTATCACAGGACTCCATGTGGTGTCCACTTCCTTCATTTTGTAGGTGGTTTCATGGGTAACTTTACGACAGTGCACTGTATCGTGGTACATGTGAGCAACAATAATGCTCCTTGGATGTAGAAAGTGGCATTACCTCCAACCCCAAAAACTGGACACTGAGTTATGTCATCAGTCACCTGGTTGGAAGCACGACTTAAAAATATCAGAGCCACTTCCTGCCTCCATCCAGTTGTTCGATCAAAATATCTTCCTTCTGAATTGGTATTTTGAATACACAATTTTAGATGGACACTATTATTCAAATTCATTTCTCCACTACCCCCGCTTCTTCCCTCATCATATTCCAAGAATCTCAGAGTCATATCTCCCGGGAAAAGTTCCCATCCTGCAAGTGGAAAGTTCCTGTGCGGGGTGCTTACATGCCAACTTCGTTATCAAAGAAAGCTGACAGTTGTTCCCATATAGTTCTGCTTGCAGTAAGTGATTAAAAGCTAAGCACAATGATTTCTGAATGCATTGTGAAACAAATATTGATATACTGATTATTAATGGTATAGCTTTTATACAACACATTTACAAAAATATTTTAAATGGTTGGAAATTAATGCGGCACTGTCCTTCACAATATCCTCTTCAGGTTGATGAGACTTATAACTTCTGTATGTGCGTGGTTATCCAACTATTCTAAAAGAGCTCTGTGTTTCAGAGAATATACCATCATATTGCTGCATCTATACACAACAATAGAGATAGGTGCACATTACCAAGGGGACGTGATTACCCACTTCTAACTATTTAATCTCAATCTCTGATCTACACCTTTACATACTTTGCTTTAAATGGTTGGGTCAAGGGACTTACTAGGCTTTTATAGTTTGATTAAATCTAGCATTTTATCACTGCCATCTCTGATGGTGATACATAATTCCTTAGCAATTGTCCCCCTAATCTTGATTCTGATTCATTTTGGTTTATTGACAGTGGAATGAAAAACCACTTGTTTTCTCCACTGAACTCTGGAAAAAGTACTCTAGCAAGACAACCAATGATACCTACTAACACAATCACTTATATTGCTTTAAGACATTCGAACAAAGCTGAACACTGAAACTGATTGAAGAGTACCCAGATGATTCCAGCAACTCTACAGCCTATCCCAGCCCAGCTGCAGATGGGATTTCATCTGCAAGATATGCTAATTTTGTTTGTCTTTCATAGTAAAAAAAATAATCAAGACTAAATTGAAGTGGAGCTTAGAGATATGTTGCAACAGATGTGTGGAAACTAAGATCACACACTTGGGTCAATTGAGACAATGCCTCACTTCACATTCTGCCAACTAAAATTAATGGGATTATTAACATGCATAATATTCAGATCTGAAAAAGTTAATAACTATCCCATAAGGAAGTCCATCTTCCCCAAAATAACCAAGCAAATGATCTGAAATTTTATTTCCTAACGTTAGTCTGGAAGCACTAACTTGTTCTTCTGAAATCAGATCTCTAATATGTTGGTGAAGCAGATCGAATCATTGATCACACAGTAAATGCACCAGAAAGAGGAATTTCCAGTGAACAAATCAACAGTTGAACCTCAGTATCACGTGGCATCTTTCAGTGCTCATGAAACAGACAGCTAAACATCAGACAAAGCAACTATGCCTCAAAGCCACCAAGTCATTTGACATGAATATTCATAAAGAGAGACTTCTTCCTCTTTTCCCCACACCTTTCTTTTTCTGGTGTATCGTTGTTGTGGTATTAGCTGTGTTTTGGAATTCTGTGAAAATGATGATTTTTCCTATTTGAGTGCCCAGATGACAGAGAGGATTTCTAAATACCTCATCTGCAGAGTTTCTCACAATCAGAATCAGGTTTATTATCACCGGCATGTGTCATGAAATGTGTTAACTTAGCAGCAGCAGTTCAATGCAATACATGATATAGAACAAGAAAAAATAATAATAAATAAGTAAATCAATTACACTATAGGTATAATGAATAGATTAAAAATCATGCAAAAACAGAAATAATATATATTAAAAGGTGAGGTAGTGTTCATGGGTTCAACGTCCATTTAGAAATCGGATGGCAGAGGGGAAGAAGCTGTTCCTGACTTGCTGAGGGTGTGCCTTCAGTTTTCTGTACCTCTTACCTGATGGCAACAGTGAGAAAAGGGCATGCCCTGTGTGCTGGGGGTCCTAAATAATGGATGCTGCCTTTCTGAGACACTGCTCCTTGAAAATGTCCTGGGTACTTTGTAGGCTAGTACCCAAGATGGAGCTGACTAAATATACGACCCTCTGTAGCTTCTTTCGGTCCCATACCACATAGTGATGTAGCCTGTCAGAATGCTCTCCATGGTACATTTATAGAAGTTTTTGAGTGTTTTTGTTGACATGCCAAATTTCTTCAAACTCTGAATGAAGTATAGACGCTATCTTGCCTTCTTTGTAGCTTCATCGATATGTTGAGACCAGGTTAGGTCCTCAGAGATCTTGACACCCAGGAACTTGAAACTGCTCACTCTCTCCACTTCTGATCCCTCTATGAGGATTGGTATGTGTCCGTTCATGTTACACTTCCTGAAGTCCACAATCAGCTCTTTTGTCTAACTGTTGTTGAGTGCAAGATTGTTGCTACGACACCACTCCACTAGTTGACATAGCTCGCTCTTGTACACCCTCTCATCTCCATCTGAGATTTTATCATCAATGGTTGTATCATCAGCAAATTTATCAATTGTATTTGAGCTATGCCTAGCCACACAGTCATGGGTATAGAGAGTAGAGCAGTGGGCTAAGCACACACCCCTGAGGTGTACCAGTGTTGATCATCAGCGAGAAGGAGGTATGCAAAGATTGTGATCTTCCGGTTAGGAAGTCAAGGATACAATTGCAGAGGGAGGTACAGAGGCTCAGGTTCTGTAACTCCTCAATTAGGATTGTGGGAATGATGGTGTTAAATGCTGAGCTATAGTTGATGAACAGCACCCTGACAGAGGTGTGCATATTGTTCAGGTCGTCTAATCATGACCAACTTCCCAAAGCATTTCATCACTGCAGATGAGAATGCTACTGGGTGATAGTCATTAAGGCAGTTCACATTAGTCTTCTTTGGCATTGGTATAATTATTGCCTTCTTGAAGCAAGTGGGAACTTCTGCCCGTAGCAGTAAGAGTTTGAAAATGTCCTTGAGTACTCCCGCCAGTTGTTTGGCACAGGTTTTCAGAGCCTTATCAGGTACTCCGTCAGGGCCTTCCAACTTGCGAGGGTTCACTCTCTTTAAAGACAGCCTAACATTGACCTCCAAGAGAGAGATCAGAGGGTCACCAGGTGCAGCAGGGATCTTCACATCTGTAGTTATATTCTTCCTATCAAAGCAGGCATAGAAGGCGTTGAGTTCATCTGGTAGTGAAGCATCGCTGCCATTCGTACTATTGAATTGAGTACAGAGAGGAAATTAAGTACCTGGTGGCATGGTGCGAAGACAATAACCTATCCCTCAACGTCAGCAAGACGAAGGAATTGGTTGTTGACTTCAGAAGGAGTAGCGGACCACAGGACCCAATTTACATCGGTGGTGCGCAAGTGGAACAGGTCAAAAGCTTTAAGTTCCTCGGGGTCAATATCACAAATGACCTGACCTGGTCCAACCAAGCAGAGTTCACTGCCAAGAAGACCCACCAGCGTCTTTGCTTCCTAAGAAAACTAAAGAAATTTCGCCTGTCCCCAAGACCGGAAGAAGCTGCAGAAGATCATGAACACGGCGCAGCACATCACACAAACCAATCTCCCATCCGTGGACTCACTTTACACCGCACACTGTTGGAGCAGTGCTGCCAGGATAATCAAGGACATGACCTACCCAGCCAACACACTATTCATCCCTCTTCCCTCCGGGAGAAGGTTCAGGAGCTTGAAAACTCGTACAGCCAGATTTGGGAACAGCTTCTTTCCAATTGTGACAAGACTGCTGAACGGATCCTGACTCGGATCTGGGCCATACCCTCCAAATATCTGGACCTGCCTCTCGTTTTTTTTGCACTACCTTACTTTCCATTTTTCTATTTTCTATTTATGATTTATAATATTTAAATTTTTAATATTTACTAATTTTAACTATTTTTAATATTTAATATTTGTAATCCAGGGAGTGGGAAGCGCAGAATCAAATATCGCTGTGATGATTGTACGTTCTAGTACCAATTGTTTGGCGACAATAAAGTATAAAGTATTGGGTTTCACTTTGTTGGAACTAGAGTTGTCGTGCATCCGATGTCGCCTCAGACCTCATTCGAAATTGGCTCTTCACCCTTGAAATAGCCCTCGGCAAGTCATACCTGGTTTTCTGGTACAGACCTAGATTTCCAGCCTTGAATGCCACAGATCTAGCCTTCAGCAGACAATGTACCTCCTGGTTCATCTACAGCTTTTGGTTTGGGAATGTACGGTAAGTCTTTGTAGGCACACACTCATCCACACAGGTTTTAATGAAGTCGGTAACAACTGCAGCATACTCATCCAGGTTCGAAGATGAATCCCTGAATATGGTCCAGTCCACCGATTCTAAACAATACTGTAGGTGCTCCTGTGCTTTGCTTGTCCTTACCTTCTTGGTACTCACTACTGGTGTGCCAGTCCTCAGTCACTGCCTATACTCAAGGAGTAGAAGTACAGCCAGGTGATCAAACTTTCCTAAGTGAAGGTGTGGAATAGCGTGGTAGGTACTCTTGATGGTGGTGTCACAATGTGTTGTTCCCTCTGGTATTGCAAGTGATCTGTTGATGGTAATTGCTTACTGATTATTTTTCAGGCTGGCCTGGTTAAAATCCCCCAAAACGATGGTGAAGGCTTTGGGGTGTGCTGTTTTGCGCATGTTAATCCCATTGCTCTGATCATCTAAAGTCTGATTGATATTGCCCTGAGGTGGAATGTATACCGCCACCAAAATGATCGTGGAAATCTCCCATGTTAGGTAAAATGGACGGCACTTAATTGCAAGGTATTCCAGGTCTGGTGAGCAGAATTAGGACAGCACTGATATATTCATACACCAAGAGTTGATCATGAGGCATACTCCTCCACCTCTGCTTTTGAAGGACTCTATAGATTTATCCTGATGGTGTATAGTAAAGCTGTCGATCTGAATCGCTGCACCTGGTACAGAAGGGGCTGTGTTTATGAGGTACAGTATTCTAGATACTGTTCACTGATGAGGATCTTAACTCATCACCAGTTTGCATGGGAACATGGCAAGTTTTTGCATATGTTTACCCATGTTGGGGGTGAAGTCGCTGAGAGTTACTCTACACATAGACTTAGGATTGAATGTTTTTAGGCTATTTGACTGCAGAGTATTTATCTGTCAGACCCAATCAACATTTTACCTTCAGTGAATATTCCTAGATAATGATCAATGGTAGAAATACAGGCAAATTTACCCTTTTATATCTCAACCCAATGGGAACCAATGGAAACTTGCTATTGTTTCAAGTGAAAATGACTACTCAGTGTGGGTGGGCATTTCTACTAGAGATCTGTTGGATTACTAGGATTTGCTGCTAATAGTTTTCCAAATACAAAAGATCAGGGAAACTACAAGAAATTTAAAGTTATATATCACTCCTGTAACTTACCTGTGATCAAGTATTACAGTTCTGAAATTTGTGTGGATTTAGAATTCAGTTAATTTTTGGAAATAGTTTGAGACTCCCTTTATTGTACAGAGTTCTGATTGTTATCAAATTTGCCTGTAGAGGTTTAGAACATGGCCCCACATGCGATAGGCAGATATCTTTCACTTGTTCTATGAAGATGAGATGTCAAATTAAAAATATCAGAAGGCCATAAGACATAGCAGCAGAATTAGAACATTTGGCCCATTGGGTCTGCTCTGCCCTTCAATTATGGCTGATCTTTTTTTTCCTCCTCAACCTCATTTCCTGGTCTTCTCCCTGTAACCTTTGATGCCATGTCAAATCAAGAACCTATCAATCTCTGCCTTAAATACACCCAATGGCCTGGCCTCCACAGCTGCATGAGGCAACAAATTCCACAAATTCACCACCCTTTGGCTAAAGAAATTGCTCCCCATCTCTGTTTTGAAAGGGTTCCCCTCTATTCGGAGGCTGTGCCCTCTTGTCCTAAATTCTTCCACCATGGGAAATATCCTTTCCATATCTACTCTGTCTAGGCCTTTCAATATTTGAAAGGTTTCAATGAGATACCCCTTCATATCCTCCTGAATTCCAGCGAGTACAGACTCAGAGCCATCAAACGTTCCTCGTATGATAACCCTTTCATTCCTGGAATCATCCACGTGAACCTCCTCTGGACCCTCTCTAATGCCAGCACATCTTTTCTAAGATGGGGGGCCCAAAACTGTTCACAATACTCAAGGTGAGGCCTCACCAGTGCCTTATAATCCCTCAGCATCACATCCTTGCTCTTGTATTCTGGACCTCTTGAAATGAATGTTAACATTGTATTTGCCCTCCTCACCACTGAATCAACCTGCAAGTTAAGCTTCAAGGTGTTCTGCACAAGGACTTCCAAGTCCCTTTGCATCTCAGATTTTTGGATTTTCTCTCTGTTTAGAAAATAGTCAGCACATTTATTTCTACTACCAAAGTGTATGACCATGCATTTTCCAACATTATATTTCATTTGCCACTTTCTTGCCTGTTCTTCTAATCTATCTAAATCCTTCTGCATCCTACCTCTTTCTTCAACAGTACCTGCCCTTACACCAATCTTCGTATCATCTGCAAACTTGGCAACAAAGCCATCAATTTCATCATCTAAATCAGTGGTCCCCAACCTCTGGACCAGGAAGCATGCAGGGTGCAGTGGTAGCCAGGACGCACCCAGCACATCTTTACAGCTGGGTGCGTCCCAGCTACCACTGCACCCCTGCATGTTTCGCGGCCCAGAGGTTGGGGACTACTGATCTAAATCATTCATATACAACATAAAAAGAGGTAGTTCCCACACTGACCCCTGCAGAACACCACTAGTCACTGGCAGCCAACCATACAAGGATCCTTTTATTCCCTCTCGCTGCCTACTTCCAATCAGCCAGTGCTCTAACCATCTTAGTAACTTTTCTGTAATACCACTGGTTCTTAACTTAGTAAGTAGCCTCGTGTTTGGCACCTTGTCAAAGGCCTTCTGAAAGTCCAAGTATACAACATCCACTTTATCTATCCTACTTGTAATCACCTCAAAGAATTCCAACAGGTTCATCAGGCAGAATTTTCCCTCAAGGAAACCATGCTGACGTTGTCCTATCTTGTCCTCTGTCACCAGATACTCTATCACCCCGTCTTTAACAATTGACTCCAACATCTTCCCAGCCACTGAGGTCAGGCTAACTGGTCTATAATTTCCTTTCTACTGCCTTCCTCTTTTCTTAAAGAGTGGAGTGACATTTGCAATTTTCCAGTCATCTGGCACCATGCCAGAGCCCAGTGATTTTTGAAAGATCATTTCTAATGTCACCACAATCTCTAACTCTACCTCTTTCAGAACCCTAGGATGCAGTTCAACTGGTCTGGGTGAATTATGCACTTTTAAGTCTTACAGCTTTTTGAGCACCTTCTCCCCTGTAACAGTAACTGCACCCACCTCTCCTCCTTCACACCACAACATCTGGCACACTGCTTGTGTTTCCACAGTGAAGACTGATGCAAAATACTCATTTAGTTTATCTGTCATCTCCTTGTCCCCTGTTATTATTTCTCCTGCCTCATTTTCTAGCTGTCCTTTATCCACTCTTATTTCTCTTTTATTTTTCACATACTTGAAAAAGCTTTTACTATCCACTTTGACATTATTTGCTAGCTTGCTTTCATATTTCATCTTTTCCTTCTAATGATTCTTTTAGTTGCTCTCTGTAGATTTTTAAAAACTTCCCATTTGCCATTTGAGTATTTCTTCATTTTTAGAGTACACGTGTCCTGCACCTTCCTCATTTTCCCAGAAACGCACACCATTGCTGCTCTGCTGACATCCCTGCCAGCAGCTCTTTCCAATTTACTTTGGCCAACTTCTCTCTCAAACCAATGTAATTTCCTATACTCCACTGAAATACTTTCTGCCTATCAAATTTCAAGTTGAACTCAATCATGTTGTGATCACTGGTTCCTAAGCGTTCTTTTACCTTAAGCTCCCTAATCACCTCTGGTTCATTCAATAACACCCAATCCAGTATAGCTGATCCCCTAGTAGGCTGAACGACAAACTGCTCTAAAAAGCCAACTCTTTGGCATTCAGCAAACTCACTCCCTTGAGATCCATTACCAACCTGATTTTACCAATCAACCTGCATGTTGAAATCTCCCATGACTACCATAACATTGCCCTTTTGACATTCCTTTTCTATTTCCTGTTGTAACCCGTGGTCCACCTCCCAGCCACTGTTGAGAGGCCTGTATATAACTGTCATCAGGGTCCTTTAATCCTTGCAGTTTCTTAATTCAACCCACAAGGATCCAATATCTTCCAATCCTATGTCACATCTTTCTACTGATTTGATGCCATTCTTTAGCAGCAGAGCATGCCTCCCCCTCTACTTACCTTCCTATCCCTCCATTACAATGTGTAACCTTGGCATTCAGCTCCGATCTACAACCATCCTTCGGCCACGATTATAATACCTTATTTCTTATACTCTGCACATTGAGATACAACACTCTGAGTACTGTATTTGCTGCCCTTTTTAATTTTGCATCCCTAATATATGGATACTCACCCTTGTATGCAATTATGTCCAATCACCTGCCTGCTCTTCCTGGTAGTCTGACTGCACGCCATCTTTATTTTTGTACCACCTGTCTTATCCTGAGTCCCATCACTCCAGTTCCCACATCCCTACCAAAATAGTTTAAACCCTCCCCAACAACTCTAATAAACCTGCCCACGAGAATGTTGGTCCCCCACGGGTTTAGGTGCAACCCGTCACTTTTGAACAGGTCATACCTCCCCAGAGGAGATCCCAATGATCCAAGAACCTGAAGCCCTGCCTCCTGCACCAGCTTCTCAGCCACGTATTTATCTGCCAAATCATCCTGTTTCTACCCTCACTGGCACGTGGCACAGGCAGCAATCCAGAAATTACTACCTGGGAGGTCCCGCTTCTCAGCTTTCTACCTAACTCTCTAAATTCTCTTTTCAGGACCTCTTTGCTTTTCCTTCCTATGACATTGGTACCAATATCTACCAAAACATCTGGCTGCTCCCCCTCCCTCTCCAAAATGTTGTGGATGCAATCTGAGATATCCCTGACCCTGGCACCTGGGAAGCATCATACCATCCGGGAGTCCTGTTCACGTCTACAGATTCTCCTGTCTGTTCCCCTCACTATTGAGTCCCCTATCACTACTGCTCCCTTCTTCTCTCTCTTTCCCTTCTGCACCACGGCCCCATGCTCAGTGGTCGCTGTGGCATTCTCCTGAGAGGTCATCCCCTACAAAAGTATCCAAATTTTTGAGGGGAATGGCCTCAGGTGTGCTCTGCTCTAACTGCCTATTTATATTTCCATTCCTGCTGTCAGTCACCTAGCTACTCGCCTCCTGTAACTGTGAGGTGACTACTTCCCTTTAACTCTGATCAATTATATCCTCACTCTCCCTTCCAAGCCGAAGGTCATCCAACTGCTGCTCCAGAATATCCCCTGTTGAATTGGTATATTGCTTAATTTGAAGCACGATGTATTCTGGAATACTTTTGGGTCAAGATGGCGCCAGCGAACAATGGTTCCTCGGATGACATCTTCCAGTTTGTCAATCATTTCAGTTTTTCTATGCCTTTTACTTACTCTTTTTATCTTAATTTTGTTCTTGAAACTGGGACTTACAATCTGTAGATCGATCGAGTGAGCTAGTACCCTGCTATCCCCAAGAAAACTCCAGGAGAGAAACGCAATCACGAGCTACCACATGGAGAAACTCAGATTCCAGATGAGGGGCCACAATCAACTACATCTCTTGCCTACTAAAGTGTCGAGGAAGATCGAAACATCGAGGCAAATGCGGAGGAGAGTGAACAGTTCTCAGAGAGGACACTGGTTCATGTTGCTTCCCTTGGAGGGGTGTCTGGTTTGCGTCCCTGCCTGTCACTTCTCTCAGAGAGGCCAATGATTCATGTCACTTCTTTCAGAGGGGCTGCTTTCGAAGGAGATTCTGCTTCAATTCACTTCCCTCAGAGTCCCAGTGCTCGGAGGTGTTATCGAAATTCTATGCATTTTGGATTGGACTGCAGTTCATATTGGCCTCTTCTAGTTCTACATTTTTTTTAGTGTTCTCACACATTCTTTCTTGTTGCCAATTGGTGGGCTGGGGGTTTGAGTGAGGGGTTGGGATTTGCCAGTTTTTGTTTTCTTTTCGTGTGGGGGGGCGGAATTAATGTCTTTCTTCCTACTACTTTTGTGGTTTTCTGTATTTTATAGCTATCTGGAGAAGACAAATCTCTGAGTTGTATTCTGCATGCATACTTTGATGTAAAATGAACCTTCTGAACCTTTTGAAGTATTTGATCATAGAGAACATTTTAACAATTTAAGAATCAAAAGCTGAATCAGCTCTTCCTGCAAGTGGACATTAAGAAACCAAACATAACTGAGTCAAAAACCTATAATTCAAGTTCTATTGAAGACTTAAAAAGACTGAAAAACAATAAGGGCTAGAAATTATCACTGATGACAGCGGTAATATTTGTGGAAGGATTGTAGGTCCCACTGCTATTTATGGAGGTAGAATTTGAAAATGCACCAGTTTAGCAGTATCCAAGATTTTCTGCTGGATTTATACTTAATCTCTGTTGTAACTAGCAGAATTTAGATATAATTTCCCCAATAGGTGCTCTGTGAACTCCTGTCCATCTCATAACAGTGAATATTTTTTCCATCAATGGTATTTAGTGTAAAATGTCTTTGACCTGATTTGTGAGAGCATGAAGGGTTGAAGTTAATAGCAAATGTTGGCAGGTCAATGCGAAATCGTTGGCATTTTTCCACATAAATGCCTGCAACTTGGGAAATCCTGCACAATTGTGTCTGTCAAGTGAACCCAAATCAAATTTATTGTCATATTAACAACTACAATGAGAACATAGAACAGTAAGAGCTGTTCAAGCCATTCAACCCATAATGTTGTGCCAATATTTAAGTGGAGCTCAGAAATAGGATAGGTGCAAAATCATAGTGTACACCAATTCCAACCCACTGCAATAAACACCAAGAAATGGAGGAATAAATATATAGACAGATTGTGGAAAGGTGAAGATAAAAAAGTGTTGTCACAATGGAGGACTCTAACTTCTGTAGTATTGACTGGAAATTTATACCAGAAGCTTAGATGGGGCAGGTTTTCTTCGGGGCATCTGTTGTAATTTACCCTCTTCCAATGTAAAGTCTTCCTTCAACGTTCGCTTTTATCTTTCTCATAATTATCTTAAAATAATGAATTGTGTTCACTGTTCCAAAATGTTCACCTACAACCAGGTCTGACACTTGGCCTGGATCATTTCCCAAAACTAGGAACAGTATGTTTTCTCCTCTAGTTGGACTCTCAACATATGTTTCAAGAATCCCTCCTGGTTGCAGTGTAGTACATATTAGAAGAGGTCGGACATACTGAAACTGTTTTTGCTGAAGTGTTAGATGCTGAACAGTGATCTGACAGAAGCATATGTAATTATGGGAGGCTTAGATGTGTATATAATGTCTTTTTTCTGTTGGGGGGGACAATGTCAAATACTAGAAAGGTGAAAGGGAGAAAGTTTAAAAAAGACACAGAAGTTTCTTACACAGAGAGTGATAGATGGCTGGAAAGGTCTGCTAGGGGAGTGGTAAAAGCAGATATATTAGCAATGTTCAAGAGATATTTAGAAAAAACACATGACAAGCAAGGGACAGAGGGTTAAGGAGCATGTGCAGGCTAATGGACAGTTAGATTGGCAACTTGGTCAGCACAAACACTTGATTGTCCCATCAATGAACTGTTCCCGCAACCTATGAACTTACTTTCAAGTAATCTACATCTCATGTTCTCCATAATTATTACTTCTTTATTTATAATTATTATTTTTCTCTTTTGTATTTGCACAGTTTGCTGTCTTTGCGTATTGGTTGTTTATCTGCCCTGCTGGGTGCAGCCTTTAATTGATTCTATCATGGGTCTTGGATTTATTGAGTATGCCCGCAAGAAAATTAATCTCAGTGTTGTATATGGTGACATATACGTACTTTAATAATAAATTCTCTTTGAACTTTTAATGTAGTGAGCTGAATGGTCTGTATCTTGTGCTGAGCTTTTCCAGGGTCTATGTTAGCACCAGGTCTTATATATCAATTTTTATGAAAACCTTAAAAATTACAGCTTTTGGCATGAAAACCAAACAGACATTCATCTAAATATCTGATGACTGTGGGATCAGTTCATTCATGAAGTATTTGCCAGCATTTTACCATTGGCAATACTGCTATTTTAACATTGGAAAATTCGCCATGTCAAGAGATCCATGAGGTAATATGGTGCAATTTCGAACGAAGTGTTGCTTGTCCATCTGAAAGAAAGATACTCCCTTTTGTATTAATGAGCTGCAGTGTTGTTGACACTCAATACATCTTGTGACTTAACTCAAAAAAATTCAAATATTTGAAGATCAAATATTATAGGTTAAGTGAATTCACAATCGTGATTCAGAACTCTGAGTATCATTAATGAATGTCAGGGGCTTGGCTGCATAGATCAGTAAGCTCTGCAAGATTTTCTGTCCAAATGTCATAGCAAGGTGAAAAAGCAATAAGAAGAGCTTGGGCAAGCAATATTTTTGAAGATGAGGCGACAGCTTGTATTAAATCCTTTCAAATTTAGACTTGGATTTGAATCAAGTCCTAATGGACAAGTTGAAATTCTCTCCCTTTTCTTATGTTAAGCTTACAAAATGAGCTGTTTGAATGTTCTCAACATGTTTCCTGTGGATGTAATTATACCGAACAAAACTCAACTTCATTTGGAAGTAATTAATATTAAATTGGGATTGATAATTTGAAAGCTTTATTATGATAGCTGGTATGGGAAATTATAATAAATTCAGGGAAAGGTTGCTTATTCTTCTGAGACTGGATTACTGCAGCGTGGATGGAATATGGCTATGCAACTTATTAGTGTCTAATGCTCAACATTAACAATCCAGTTGAAAAGATTGTATGTTCTGTGAAGCTGATACCTCACATTAATAGGAATATAAACATACCTAAAATTTATAAATCACATGTTTCTGGCCAAAAATGAAATAATAATGTGATATTGGGTCTGTTTGTTTAATATTCTCAGTCCTTTAACAAAAATGGAAGATACTTTAAATTGATAGTGAAATGAAAATTGACCTTTGTTACAATGAATACAGTGATTGACTAGATTTTAAAATGTTGGCTTGTGTACAGAAACTGCCTTGAGTCCTGGGGTGGACACTGTTTGATTAAAATGTAGGTCTGTGTAGAGACCACATTTTTCTGTGTTGCTTTCCAAGACTATCTCCCTAAAATGTTATCGACTGGCATGATGTCTCAGGGAAGTTTAAAAACATTTTTGTATTTTATATCAATTTAACAAGAAACGTTTGTTACATCTTGACAGACTTCATTCAGCCTACCTTTAGAAATGCTTAGTTTGATGGAATCATTGCTGTTTACCAGTATTCAACCCTCTTTAAGCCACCATACATTAAATTAAAAAGAAACTAAAGGCAATCTGATGGGATATCCTATATTGTTGTTATTCAACTCAGGCTCTCTCTAGCCATCTCCAGGTGATTTTTTAAAATTTCCGTTTAAACCTACACATTAGAGGTAATTGGAAGCAAAGTGCGTGTGGAGGGAAGGGAGCAAGTGGGATCATTTGCATCCCTTTGATTAATGACACCAAGTAGCACGTTCCCATTGATGCAATGAGGGTACAGGAAGTTCACATGACAAGTGACTTCCTGTTCCCTTATTTCATCAAATATTTAACCTTCTCCAGTTTAAGAGGAGGAAAAACAATTTTGGCCATTAGTATTTCATCATTTGAGTATGAGGTACAATATGCCAAAACTATCTTTTGTATTTCACAGGCAATAATCCTTTTAGTAGAGCTAAATGAATATTTTGACATAATTGGATAAAATCTTACACCTCAGTTCCATAGTCCAACACTTTTGCCATATTCCATAACTCCCTTAATGTCCAGAAATCTATTGACTTCTGTTTTGCAAGAGAGCAGTCAGTGAGTGACCTTCCACAGTCTTCCAGGACAGAGCATTGCAAAAGTTCACAGCATTATCAGTGAAGGTATTTTTCTCCATCTCAGTCCTAAACAGCCTACGCCCTTAGTGTGAGGCTGTGCCTGCTGGTTCTAGACTCCTCAGTCAATGCAAACATCCTCCCTAGGGTCAGTCATACCCTATAACAATATTGAATGTTCTGATTAGATCACCTCTCATTCTTTAAACCTCTAAAGAATACAGTCTCAGTCTACTCAACCTGTCTTCATAAGGCAAACCTAGAATAGGTTTAATAAATCCATTCTTCATTCCCTTGATATACTCCACAACAAGGCCCTGTAAGACTCCCTTACTCCTATTGTGCAGCATATCCATTCACAGGTTATTCCTGTACTTTATTCCCATTTCAGTTTGACTTTTATTCTGTGTGTGGTATTCTGTACTTCCAGCATCTACAGAATCTCTCATGGTTATACAGGCTAATTCTACAGTCTCTATCACTGTGTCTAACTACTTCATTCTGTCATTGACTCTGTAGGTGGAAGCACTGAAGAGGCAACAGATACCACCACCCACTAATGAAATTATACACATACTGACTTGGAAAGTTTCACTGAACTTTCATTGCCACTGGAATACTATCCTGAATTTTATTGCCAAATCATACATTTGCCACAAGAACTGCAATGATTACTGAAGGAAACTTACCACCACCTTCTCAAGGGTAATTAGGAATGTTATTCAACTCACTTTCTGCAAGTCAGATATATGATGTTCTGTTCGCTCACTAATTGCATTGAAATACTTGCTGAAAAGCTGAAGACCCAATTTAGATCCCTGAGGATTATCATATTTCAGAATATTAATTTGATTTCTTTGTGAGGATCTAAGAAGTGTTAATTAGAGAGATCAAAGAAAACATTCTTTTGTGTAGCATAATTTAATCTGAAATCTGAGCACTAAATGTTACTGCAGTCTTTGTTCTTGTACATTTGTGAAATTTGATCTAGACTTCTGTTCATGATGCACATACACATCAAGAGCACTGGCCTTGTGCAGTGATGTCCAATATCAGGCATTGCCTGGGTTAGTATCATGAAAATGGTCTGGAGCCAATGGCCTGAAATCCAAAGTCAATTGAATTACTATCACAGAATCATAATAAAGTTATAACATGGGAAGTCACCAGTCTATTAATAAATAAGTGTGCTTATTTGCCTCAGAATATGCCTGTATACCCTTTGCCTCACTCTGACTGTTTGGTGGTCTACGGCGTACACCGAGCATGGTATACTGGAATATACACTCTATGTGGTGATCCCATCTTTGTTCTCATGACCTCACCGCATAATCCTTCTAGTGTATGAGGTACAGTAGTGTTAAAATGAAGCCAAAGTGCTGAACTGTTTATCTAGAAGCACGAGTTTGAATCCTACCACGGCAGCTGGAGAATTTAAATTCAAATCATCAAATAATTCTAGGATTAATAGGACGAGCTAATCCTAATGACAGTAAACACAAGATGACTGAGTTGCTGTAGAAACCCATCTGGTTCACTAATATAATTCAAGGAAAGAAATCTGCTCCACCTACTCAGTCTGTTGTATTTGTGACTCAATAACCAACTCTGAACTGAATTTCAAGGCGATCAGTCAGACAATAGATGCTGGCTTTGCTAACCAAGCCCACTCTGTGAAGCAAGAAATAGGAGAATGATCCTACTTCAAAACATCTTAAATCAGCAGGATGACATTCCAACATTCATTCTGGCTTAGGATATAGATAGAGCCTGAATATAGACAGGTATCACTTCTCCCAGAAAGAGTCCTAGTGGCACAGAATCCATTGTCCTTACCATTACATGACACATTTAGCCACTGATTCACTGATTCAGTTGTCCTAATTACTTATCTCTGTTTTCATGGGCATGTAGCACCAGATATAAACTTGGGAGTGTTTTCTTAGAGGTTCTGCTTTTCAGTCATTTTCCTGCACTGCTGTCCCTTTCCAAAATACCCCTGGGACAACTCTCCTCTCTTTTCAACCTTGAGGACTAGCTGTGCTGTTCACCATTAGCACTCCCTTCCAATGTTCAAAGTATTCTGTAGGCTTTCAGTGGTATCCTTGACTCTGGCATCTCTTATGATGCCAGAGGCTGGAAACCTGCCTATCTGCTTTTGTAACTATTGAAACTCCTTGTCATAATGCCAGAGGAGCCTCAGCTGTTGGAGAGAAAGGTACTCTGATTCTACCAGCCCTGTTTATTATACATTCTACTTACACACTTTTAACCTGTACTATAGCTGTGTCCTGGAACATGCTATCCATGGTACTCTCAGGTTTGTCAGCTGGTACTTGAACTTCTCTGTCTGATGGCACTTACTGTGTATGTGTTTGATCAGGATTTAAAAGTTATCTTTATTTTTCTCCCTCTATACACCTACCCCTCCACCAGCATACAGGGACTATAACTGTAGAGTTTCATTTGCCTCCCTGGGAGCCTTTGATTCTCCCAGAGTCTTCTGTGCCCTTCTTTCATTCCACAATACTGTTGCTCACATTTATCACTTTCATGTTCCATGCTGTCTCACTGAGCCTTACCACTTCCCGGAGGCGATTATTTTATATATTAATCTCTCAGGATCCCTGTTCCAAGATGGCCTTTGTCCCAACTGACAGGTTTTTACAATGGATGAATGGTCTAACTATTTATGTGAATGTAGAAAGCAAGTTGGACAGATCTGAATGATATGGTACAGGCAAAAAGATGAACAACTAGGACTCCTTTGATTATTCTTAGGTGGGAGCTTTCTGTAACTAAGTAACATGAAAAATATTCTTTGTAGAAAGGGAAGGTTTTATTAATTTACCATGTGCAATATGGAAGGTGTTAAAGGTGTTAAATGAGTTTTGGATTTTCAAGGTCAGAAGTGATACCACCCAGTATTTCAAATGAAAATAAAAGCAATGACTGAAAAAATGAAGTGTTTGTAAACATTCTCCTGAAAAGCAGCAAAAATGAGTAAGGTAAATCAATTGCTACTCAGGACCCAGTTCAAGAAATGTGATTTCTCAGCTTGTAATGGTTAATCTCAGGCTGAGCAGACCTGTGTTATTGAAGGCACTGACTGCCTTTAAAGAAAATGCCAACAAAAAGAAGGACTAACTGTTCTCCCACTTTGTGGATGTGCCTTCCTATGAGAGCCAATTATCTGTAAAGGCATTTCCTTTTGTCATGACTGTTTTGTCATCTCACAAACAGGAACACTTTCTTCGTGCTTGGTATTAAATGAATATAGATTTGAGATTTGACCCTTTTTAGGATCATTATCGATTGACAGAATCAGGCAATATATACTTCCTGAATCTAAGTAACATGAACAATATATTTTGTGGAAAGGGAAGATGTTAGTAATTCACCATGTACTTGTATTTATAGCATTTAGTTGGACCCTACTTCTGAACCTGATACATCATTAAAATTTTACTGTGAGTTAATGCATAAAACATCAGATAGGACTTCTCTCGTATTTGGAGTCTGCTATCGTCTATTAATACCATTGTACAACAATTATTCAGTGCACAAAGAGGTGCAATGTCAAACCTCCAAATATAGCTTGGTACTGATCATGTTGAGTTACCATCAATGTCAAATGAATCACTTATGTCAACTAATTTATCACCATGATGTCATAGGTAAGTAATTTAGAGTTGAATAATAACCTATACCCACTCACGGGGAAGGCTATGGGAGTAAACCCCAAGGAAAAAAAATCTGGAGCTGGAGTCCCTAAGGCAGTCCTACACTGAGTTCAATGTTGACTGGCAACTCCTGCGATGCTGCTGCTGCCAAACTGTATCGGTCTGTACCGTTCCTTTGGGTTCATCAATTGTGTGGACAGAGTGAGCTTGCTACATGGGCAACAGCTTTCTCTCCATCTCATACTGCCCAGGTTTTTGTACCTAGACAGCGAGGATGCAATATCTATGGTCATCTGTCTGCTGGAGGCCCTCACTCAATAACCTCCACAGAAATCAAGATCTACGTTGTAAAACAAATTACTTTTCAACAAATACTTACCAGCAGTCAGTAAAGTTTGAAACTGTCATGGACAATTATTTATATATAATATATCTCCTAACTGTTATAATTCTAGAAATGCAGCTTCTAAGCATATGCTAAACTGCTTCTTTAGATATTTGCAATAAATGAGCTAAAAATCATGGATCACTTTACTGCCCATCTCCTCCCTGCAAACAGACAGAGACTAAAGAGCAAAGCTCCAGATACAAGGACAACAAAGAGGTGGTCGTCATGGGAGGCAGAGGAGTGGCCATGGGATTGCTTCAAGTCAGTGGACTGGGCCTTGTTCAAGGACTCAGAGGTTCTGAATGAATACACCACAGTTATCACAGACTTTATTAAAGCAAACATGGACAAGTGTATCCTTAGAAAATCATTCAGAGTCTTCCTCAACTAGAAGTCCTGGATGAACCAGGAAATCTGCAATCTGCTGAGGGCCAGATCAGTAGCATTCAGGTCTGGCAACCAGGTAAGATACAAGAGGTACAGGTACGATCTATGGAAAGTCATCTCATGTGCAAGGTGCCACTTCCAGACTACACTTGAGTCACTGAGGAATGCTCAACAGCTGTGCCAAGGCTTGAATGCCTCTTATACCTCTTGAGTACCTCCTACAAAGTGAAACCAAAGAACATCGGTGCACCAAGGCTTAAGTCCCAGGCGAGCTCGATGCCTTCTATGTTCATTTTGACTGATAAAACATGGAGAAACCTTCACAAATTCCTACAGCCCCCAATGACTATGATTTCAGTCTCTGAGACCAATGTGAGTGCATCCTTCAAGAGGCTGAACCCACAGAATGCATCCAGTCTAAGTTGGGTACCTGGTTAAGTACTAAAAACCTCTGCTGGTCAACTGGCTAGAGTGTTCACCAATATCTTTAAGTTCTTGCTTCAAACAGGCTTTAATTATACCGGTCCTTAAGAAGATTGTGGTAACCTGCCTACTGACCATCAACCAGTAGCACTTATATCTACTATGATGAAGTGCTTTGAGAGGTTGGTCATGAAACATATCAATTCTGCCTGAAAAGAGACTTGAATCTGCTCCAATTTGCCTACAGTCACAACAGGTCCACAGTAGATGCTGTTTCATTGGCTTTTCACTCAATCCTGGAACATCTGGACAGCAAAGATCAGGGTGCTCTCTATGGACTACAGCTCAACATTCAACACTATGAGCCCTCAAAACTAATCAATAAGCTTCAAGATGTTGGCCTCAATACCTCCTTGTGCAATTGGATTCTAGAGTTCCTCACTTGTGGACCCCAGAGAGTTCAGATTGGCAACAACACCTCCACGATCTCCATCAGCACAGGTGCACCACAAAGCTGTGTGCTCAGCCTCCTGCTCTGCTCACTTTACACCTACGACTGTGTGGCTAAGCACAGATTCAATGCCATACTTAAGTTTACTGATGACACCACTGTTGTTGGCCAGATCAAAAGTGGTGATGAATTAACATCTAGGAGGGAGATTGAAAATCTGGCTGAGTGGTATCATAACAACAGCCTCTCACTCAATGTCAGCAAGACCGAAGAACTGATTATTAACTTCAGGAGGAGGAAACCGGAGGCCCGTGATCCAGTTCTCAATGGGGAAATCAGAGGATCGAGAGGGTTAGCAACTTCATATTCAATGGTGTTATCATTTCAAAGGACGTGTCCTTGGCCCAGCGCATAAGTGCAGTTATGAAGCAAACATTGCAGTGCCTCTGCTTTGTTAGAAGTCTGTAAACCTTTAGTATGACATCTAAGACTTTGTCCCTGGGCCCAGCACACAAGAGCTGTTTTGAAAAAGGCACGGCAGTGCCTCGACTTAGAAATTTGCAACTTGACAGCTAAAACTTTGACCAACTTCTATAGCTGTGTGGTGGAGAATTTATAGATTGGTTGCATCTCGGCCTGGACTGGCAACACTAACACCCTTGAGTGGAAGATCCTACAAGTAGGAGTGGATATGGCCCAGTCCATCACGAGTAAAGCCTACCCTACCATTTAACATACCTACACAGAGCGCTGTCGCAAGAAAACTGCATACATAAAGGACCACCACCCAGGCTATGCTCTCTTCTCCCTGCTACCATCAGGAAGATGGTACAGGAGCCTCAGGACCCACATTACTAGGTACAGGAACAGTTATTACCCTTCAACCATCAAGATCTTAAACCCGAGAGGATAACTTCACTCACCTCATCACTGAACTGCTCCCACAACCTATGGACTCACTTTCAAGGGATCTTCATCTCATGTTATAGATATTTATTGCTTATTTATTTATTATTATTGTTTTCTTTCTTTTCTGTATTTGCAGTTTGTTGTCCTTTGCACATTGGTTGTTTGTCCGTCCTGTTGGGTGTGGTCTTTCATTGATTCTATTGAGTTTCACAAAGTTACTGTGTATGCCCCCAAGAAAACAAATCTTAGGGTTGTATATGGTCACATACATGTTCCTTGATTAATAAGTTTACTTTGAACTTTGAAAAATTGAAAACCACATTTGATTTAGAAAAATAACAATTGAGCAATTAATTTGTGCCCTTTGAGAACTGGGATTCAATTTTCCAAGGATCTATAATGGTCTACCCAATAAGAGTTAACTTGTTCCCCTCTCATGCCAGTAAATTAAATACTGTTGATATTTCTATTTGAGTGAATCATTACTCACATTTCAAGCATTCTGATAAAAAAAAGGTAGGATTAATATATGTACTTGGGTGTCCACCAAATCTGCAAAATGATCTCATGCAAATTATCACGTATATAGAAATGCAGACAGATTTAGTTAAGGTCTATATGCTTTATTTCATCTATCCCTCTGTCTGGATGGGCATACATTTGCTCACTATAATTCTGGAGGCTTTTAATAATGAATAAGGCTTCCTTGAAGATGGAGTAAACTCAATCTGTGGGTAGAGACTAGCGATGGGCTACAATGACTGAGATTGTCTGTGGCTTGGTGGGAAATAATGTTGTAATTATTCTTTCAAACCTGAAGAGTCAGGCAAAGAATTTGATCTGTTCTCACCTCACAGCAGTTCTATCTTTTCTGCTCAATGATGCAAGTATTGTGCATCCGTAATATATTTAGCAGGGTCATAAATAACTTCACTTGGAAAACAGTTTCCAAAACTCTGGTGGTTCCTGTGCAGGCTTTCACAAATAAAAATGGCAGAAGCACTTTATGTTTAAGAAAAACCTGTTACAACTCATTTATTGTAATCCAAACACTGAACCCAAAGGTGGTAAAAGTCCTTTATGTAATTACATCACGTCAAACCAGCCTCTTAAAGTGAACCCCAACTCAGTATCGGTTGTTGTGAATTATGTACATTTCCACCAATTACATCACCCTACGCTTAGTCTGTTTTATGGCTTGATTTCCTGCTGGATATTTTCCACAATTAATGTTACCAAACCCAGGTACAGAGTTAGATTCAATTCTTTTTGTAAATTTGGTCTTGTCCAAATGTATATATATAAACATACGATTTTGCTTTACCCCATCCTTGCCAATTTCCACCTAGGGGAGCACACTGACTTTCTCCTCTCATAATCTTATAGCCTCATCACCTGCTTCCCCTTCTTAAATACAATGATGGGTATATAAGACCAGAATGATGCAAAGGTTGTAGAGCAATCTGAAGTATTGAAAAAAGAAGTGCTAAAGTGACAACCGAGAGAAGTAGAATTAAGAATACGAGAATGTGGCAGCACCACCGGGAAAGGTGTCAAGAGAGAGGTGATTATTTAGAAGTTTGACAGCAGTAGAGAAGAAGCTGTACTTAAGTCTGAATGTCACAGCTATTAAGCTCCTGTATCTTATCCCAAAAGAAAGGGAAGAAAAAAGGAAATGGGCAAGGTAGAATGCAAAGTTAGACATGGGGTATAGACTCAGTAGAAAGATGCTGCAAATTGTGGATATCCATGATTAGGGACTCAAAGCATTGTTTTGTAGAATTGCAAATGATACTAATCATAATAGAAAAGGATAGGAGGAAATAGAAGAATAGGAAAATGAGTAGATCTTTCAACTTCTCTGAGCCCACTCCATTAATCAATAATCTTGCATCTCAGTATCATATTCATGGAGCAGAGGCAAGGCAGAGTCAAAGGTCGAAGCAAGCAGAGGCAAGGCAAAGTCGAGGCATAGTTAGGGCGAGCAGAGGCGAGGCAAAGTTGAGGCCCATCCACCAAACTGAGAGCAAAGAAAGACCCGAGATTTGACTGACCTAAGTGCCAGGCCAATTTTGAAAGATCGGATATGGGCCAAAACGTGGTGGCGGGTGTGAACCCAGAGCATATTGAAGCGGTGGGACCCGGATCCTCGACCGAGGAACAACCTGATGTTTGGATGATTTAAAAGCCAGGCCAGATTGAAGGGCAGGGTGTTGGGACAAGAGGTGAAGGTTGGGCTGATTCTGCTCACTCCTCCATGATATTTATTCACCTCTGTGCTGAACTGAGGTTCTGGCTTGCTCTGGGCTTCGTGTCTATGTACACACTTTCGTTTTGAATGCTATTTGCTTACTTTTATTGTTTATTAATTTTTTAATGGGTTCTTTCTGGTTTCTTTGTTGTGTGGAGGCCTGGAATGAGACGAATCTCAGGGTTGTATAATGTATACATACTTTGGTAAGAAATAGAATTTGAACTTTGGTCCCTCTGTACATCTCTTGATGTATGTCTGTCTAGAAATTAATCCATCTCTGCCTAAAACATATTTAGTGAGTAGGCCTCCATCACCTTTTGTGGTAGTAAAGAAATTTCTCATCATCTTGGTACTGAATGTTGAATCCCTTGCAGTAAGATTGTGACTACTTTTTGTCATTTACCTGCCACCCTGAAAATTACTCCTTTATTCTCATAGTTTACCAGTACAAAAGACCCAATTACACGTGTTTTAATTTTGTGCTTCCACATTTTATGTGGGACTTTATCAAAAATCTGCTGAATGTCCAAATACACCACATCCAACAATACTCTCCTATATATTTGTAATAGCCTGGTTCAATTTTTACTGTTATGCTATATGTCTTTCATTTTGGCAGTTCTGTAAGGGCAGCTTGTTTTGTTTTCAGCTTGTTTGGGTTATTGTTGAAGATGAGAGATAGGAGAAATGTGTGTCATCCAATTAGGATAGTCGAATTAAGGGGAGGTTTCTCTGGTGAGGGGCACTAAGGTTGGGCTTGGGCTTTTGTTCAGTAGGAGATGAAGAGAGAAGATGCTAGGGAGAACCAGTTGTAGCATACGATCCAGTGGGAGACCCATTTGTTTGAGATAGATGGGGAGCGACATTCAGAAGGTAGTTTAGGCATTCACGCTAATGAAGGTCCAGTGCATGAGTGACAGAGAAGTTCAAGATGAGCTCCAACTTGTGAACATTTGACTGTTTAATTAGAATGGGCCCTTTTTGTTATTCTTCACTAACCCTTTAGTTAAGTTAAGATTCATAAATAGAATTCCTTTAATTGTATGCAGTGTACTGTGTGTTACTTCATGGCACAATTGTAACAAGGTAGCAAATTACACAGCATCACACAAACTGGGGTTTGGGGTGGGATTGATCTGTCTCAATCTCATGAGTTTGGTAGGACTTGAGAGCATCTTCCCTCAACTTACACAGCCAAGGAAACCAGGGTGTTTCATATTCAACACACTGAATCACTAAAACTCTGAGTAAACCTCTGACATTCCCCCACATTTTCCAAAATTCACCTTCAAAGTATGTCTATATGGATTATACGTTGCCACCTAGGAAAAGGATGCTGGCTGTCCATTTTTTCTTTGATTTTTATTATCCTATACACCTCTGTTGTGTTTGCTCTCATTCTCCTCCTCTCCAGAGTGAAAATCCCTAGCTCATTCAACCTGTCAGCCAGTGTTGTAGCCCTGCAAAATATTCACAAACTTAAGCCAATTGAGTTACTTTTGATTCTTTAGCCACACGCCCATATTTACTATGGCTAATTAATGTACGATCATAACTTTGAGATGTAGGAGAAAATCAGAGTGCTCAGTTGGAAACCCCCATAGACATGGAGAAAACATGCAAACTCCACAGAGGGAGTGCTGTGGAGTTGAGACCAATACAAAATACCGTGCTGGGCCTCCCTGCTGCTTTCCTCCTTCATTTCCCCTACATTCCTTTTTCAAAAATGCAATTTCCTCCTTTTCATTGGATTCTTAGTTCCCTTCAATTGCTGGGAAGTTATGTTTGTCCTCTTCTTCAATTCTGTCTACAAAGAACTTGTTTAGTTGCTTGGTCTTTTCTTTGATCACCATTATAATTTGTCCTGTTACTGATTGAAAGTACTTTCACTATTTTTTTTCTGTGCTTGCAACAGTCCACTTTACTGTTGCTTGGAAATTTACTTTCACATGTTATTATTGTTCTCTTAGTCAATCTCTGAGTTTACTTCTACTGAACTTTGAACTGATTTGAATCCTCAAGCCAGACTTGCTACTTGTTTTAGAATCATACAGACAGAGCATTTTGGCTTATGAATTCAATCGCAATGAACAACTATCCACAATTATGCCATTTATCAGCACTTGATCCACTGCATGCATTGACCATTCAATACTTTTTCATCAGATACTTTTTAAATGTTGTGAGAATATCTGCCTCCACCTCTCTCTCAGCCAGTCCTTTCAAGTATACAACCACTCACTGGAAGAGAAAAAAAATCCTCATATCCTCTCTAATCCTCTTACTCTTCACCTTAAACTTGCACCCTCTGTCCTTGGTTGTCATTGTTATCTTATACAACTTCACACTGTTACCCTATTTGTAACTTTTATCATATTATATTTCTCTATCAAGCCCCCTATCGTTCTCCTGCTCCAAACAAGCCAGCCTATTCAGTCTGTCATCTTAACTAAAACAGGAAGAACCTGCTAAATCTCCTCTGTACCTTCACATCAGTCATATCCTTCTCATAGTGAGTTACGAGGGGTGATTGATAAGTTCGTGGCCTAAGGTAGAAGGAGTCAATTTTAGAAAACCTAGCACATTTATTTTTCCTACATTTACACAATTAGTCCAGCGGTCGTGGAGCATACGGATCCCTTTTTTGTAGAAGTCGGCGTCTTGGACCTCCAGAAGTGGTCCACAGCAGGGGTGATTGATAAGTTTGTGGCCTATGGCAGAAGGAGATGAGTTATTAACTTCAAACTTTCTGTATTTTCACTCAAAGAGTTGAACTGCACGTGCATGTAACGAGAGCTGTATAACTCATCTCCTTCTACCTTAGGCCACAAACTTATCAATCACCCCTGCTGTGGACCACTTGGAGGTCCAAGACGCTCTCGTTACATGCACGTGTAGTTCAACTCTTTGAGTGATAATGCAGAAAGTTTGAAGTTAATAACTCATCTCCTTCTACCTTAGGCCACAAACTTATCAATCACCCCTGCTGTGGGCCATTTCTACAAAGAAGGGATCCATATGCTCCACGACCGCTGGACTAAAGTGTGCACATGTAGGAAGGGACTATGTTGAAAAATAAATGTGCTAGGTTTTCTAAAATTGACTTCTCCTACCTTAGGCCACAAATTTATCAATCACTCCTCGTATATACAGGTTTCCCCCGCCATCCGAAGGTACAGCGTTCCTATGAAATGGTTCGTAAGCTGAAATGTCGTAAAGTGAAGAAGCAATTACCATTTATTTATATGGGAAAATTTTGTGAGCGTTCGCAGACCCAGAAATAACCTACCAAATCATGCCAAATAACACATAAAACCTAGAATAACAGTAACATATAGTAAAAGCAGGAATGATATGATAAATACACGGCCTATTAAGTAGAAATACTTTTCCACAATCATTACTGAACTGTTCTCCGTAGCAAAAATCTCACGCAAGCGCCGTCGGCAGATAATCTCACGCAAACGTTGTTGGCAAAAACACTCTTCCCAGTAACCTTTAAGCTATGAAGCTGCCAAATCATACCAAATAACATGTAAAAATACACAGCCTATATGAAGTAGAAATAATGTATGTACAATGTAGTATCACTTACAGGAATCGGGACAGCGCAGAGCACACTGATGATGGTGTGTTAGACTGAGACGTCGCAGCTTGGGTGGTGCAGTGGCCCCCACCCTCCAGGCCGCTGAGCGATACATTGCCGTGAAGCATGCAGGAATGCAGCAGTAGCTGGGAGGTACACAGCACATCTTTAAGAAAAAAGCCAAAATAAACAAGCTAATTAATTAGGTGCCGCCCGACACGTAATCGTTGGCCCTGATCAGTGCTGATTTCCGGTTGCTTCGTCTCTGATCTGGGTCAACAATTACGTGCTAGCGGCACCTAATTAATTAGCATGTTTATTTCGGCTTTCTTCTTAAAGGTGTGCTGTGTGCCTCCTGACTACTGCTGCATTCTCCACGAATCGGTATCTGTCCGTGGCTCGGGGGTTGGGGTGGTGGGACACTGGGGTGTCATCTCATCGTCTGTTTCCATTAGAGCAGGAAGCTCATCTTCTCCTATCTCTGCCCGCCTCGATGTCGAAGTTTGAGTTTCGTCGTCTGCTGTGGCTGATGTGGAAGGCTTGCTTGACTGCTGAGCCTCGCCCATTTTTCTATCACACAGTTCTTTAATAAGGACTCAAACCATCCTGCAAGTATCTCCTAAACTGACGTACCCTTTCAAAATTAAAGTCGTACTTTATCATTACTAATTCGGTTTCGATTGTTATCCTTTTTTCTTCCAATTGCATCAGCTCTTCATCTGTCAGTTCTTGGTGATGGGATGCCAAAACCTCTTCAACATCATGTTCATCAGCTTCCACAAGCCAAACTCACTTTGTTCTTGCTTCGTTCACCACGATTGAAATGCTTAATTATGTCTAGTTTTACCGTAAGTGTAACACCCTTACGAGCTCTTTCAGGCTTTTCCGATACCATAGAACTCAGCTTGCAAATAGCTGCTCACACGTATGTGCTTAAGCAATGCCGGCCAGAATCCAGTTCCGAATCCGGGGGAGAGCGGCTGCTCGGGGCGCGCGCTGTCTTTTATCGTGCGCTGATTTTTTATCGCACGCTGAATTTTTTTTCGTAACAGTGAAAAAACCTTCTGAAAGCAAAACTAGGGTGCTAATGTAGGTCTTTTGTAACAGTGAGGTTTCGTAAAGCGAATGTTCGAAAAGCAGGGGACACCTGTATACACACAATGGATTTAATTCGGCTTTTTTTCATTCTGATCAACAGAAACAATTTTGTGTCAAAGTAAAAACAAATTTTTACAAATTCTTACAAATTCATCGAAATTTATTACAATTATTAAACACAAAATAATTGATTGCATAATAACTCACCTCTTCAAGTCAGTATTTAGTAGATGCACCTTTGGCAGCAATTACAACCTTGAGTATGTATGGCTAGGTCTCTATCAGCTTTGCACATCTGGACACTGCAATTTTTCCCGATTCTTCTGTACAAAACTGCTCAAGCTCTGTCAGATTGCATGGGAATCGTGAGTGAACAGGCCTATTCAAGTCCAGCCACAATTTCTCAATTCGCTTGAGGTCTGGACTCTGACATGGCCACTCCAGGACGTTAACTTTGTTGTTTTTAAACCATTCCTGTGTAACTTTGACTTCATGCTTGGGGTCATTGCCTTGCTAGAAAACAAATCTTCTCCCAAGTCAGAGTTCTCTTGCAGACTGCATCAGGTTTTCCTCCAGGATTTCTCTGTACATTGTTCCATTCATTTTAGCTTCTACCTTCACAAGCCTTCCAGAGCCTGCTGCAGTGAAGCACCCCCACAGCATGATGCAGCCTCACCTGGAAGGACTGTTTTATGGCCATGAATGGTAGTGAGGGAGGAGATGTAGGGGCAGGTGTTGCACTTGTTCTGCTTGCAAGGGTAAATGCCAGGAAGGAGATCGGTGGGGAAGGGAAAAGGGACAAGGGAGTTGCGTAGGGAGTGGTGCCTGTGGAAAGCAGAACTTGGGTGATGTAAAGATGTGCAGATGTACTTGGTGGTGGGATCATGTTAGAGATGGTGGAAGTTGCTGAGAATTATGTGCTGGACATGGAAGCTGGTGAAGTGGTAGGTGAGGACAAGGGGAATCCCATCCCTGGTAGTGTGGCAGGAGGATGGGGTAAGAGCAGACATGTGCAAAATGGAAGGGATGAGGTTGAGGGCAGTGCTGATCGTGGAGGAAAGGAAGCCCCCTTCTTTGAAGCTGGAGGACATCTCCTTAGTTTTGGAATTAAAAGCTCCATCCTGAAGAGCAGATGCAGTGGAGACAGAGGAATTGAAAGAAAGGGATGGCATTTTTATAAGTAACAGGGGGGAAAGAGGAGTAGTCCAGATAACTGTGAGAGTCTGTGGATTTATAGTAGACATCAGTGGATAAGCTGTCTCCAGATATAGAGACAGTGAGATCGAGAAAGGGGAGGGAGGTTTCGGAAATGGACCAAGTGAAATTGAGGTGAGGGTGGAAGTTGGAGGCAAAGTGGATGAAGTCGATGAGTTCTGCATTGGTGCTGAAAGCACAATGAAAGTCGTCGATGTAACAAAGGAAAAGTGAGGGATGGCCACCAGTGTAGGCTTGGAACATAGACTGTTCAACTGTACTGTTGTCAATACAGTGGCATGCAAAAGTTTGGGCACCCTGGTCAAAATTTTTGTTACTGTGAATAGCTAAGCGAGTAAAAGATGACCTGATTCCCAAAAAGCATAAAGTTAAAGATGACTCATTTCTTTAATACCTTAAGCAAGAAAACTTCTTTATTTCTATCTTTTACAGTTTCAAAATAACACAAAAGGAATAGGGCCTGAAGCAAAAGTTTGGGTACCCTGCATGGTCAGTACTTAGTAATACCCCCTTTGGCAAGTATCACAGCTTGTAAACGCTTTCTGTAGCCAGCTAAGAATCTTTCAATTCTTGTTTGGGGGATTTTTGCCTATTCTTCCTTCCTGTGAGATTCTTGGACCGTCTTGCATGCACTGCTCTTTTGAGGCCTATCCACAGATTCTCGATGATGTTTAGGTCAGGGGACTGTGAGGGCCATGGCAAAACCTTCAGCTTGAGCCTCTTGAGGTAGTCCATTGTGGATTTTGAGGTGTGTTTAGGCTCATTATCCTGTTGTAGAAGCTATCCTCTTTTCATCTTCAGCTTTTTTCAGACGGTGTGACGTTTGCTTCCAGAATTTGCTTGTATTTAATTGAATTAATTCTTCCCTTTACCAGTGAAATGTTCTCCATGCCACTGGCTGCAACACAAGCCCAAAGCATGATCGATCCACCCTCGTGCTTAACAGTTGGAGAGAGGTTCTTTTCATGAAATTCTGCACCCTTTTTTCTCCAAACATACCTTTGCTCATTGCGGCCAAAAAGTTCTATTTTAACTTCATCAGTCCACAGGACTTATTTCCAAAATGCTTCAGACTAGTTTAGATGTTCCTTTGCAAACTTCTGACACTGAATTTTGCGGTGAGGATGCAGGAAAGGTTTTCTTCTGATGACTGTTCCATGAAGGTCATATTTATGCAGGTGTTGCTGCACAGTGGAACAGTGCACCACCACTCCAGAGTCTGCTAAATCTTCCTGAAGGTCTTTTGCAGTCAAATGGGGGTTTCGATTTGCCTTTCTAGCAATCCGATGAGCAGTTCTCTCGGAAAGTTTTCTTGATCTTTCAGACCTCAACTTGACCTCCACCATCTCTGTTAACTGCCATTTCTTAATTACATTACGAACTGAGGAAACGGCTACCTGAAAACACTTTGCTACCTTCTTATACCCTTCTCCTGCTTTGTGGGCATCAATTATTTTAATTTTCAGAGTGCTAGGCAGCTGCTTAGAGGAGCCCATGGCTTCTGATTGTTGGGACAAGGTTTGAGGAGTCAGGGTATTTATAAAGCTTTGAAATTTGCATCATCTGGCCTTTCCTAATGATGGCTGTGAACAAGCCATAGCCCTAACAAGCTAATTAAGGTCTGAGACCTTGGTAAAAGTTATCTGAGAGCTCAAATCTCCTGCAGTGCCCAAATGTTTGCATTGTGCTCCTTTCCTTTTTTTCACTCTAAAATTGTACAAAACAAAAATAATACACTAATCTTGCTTAAAATGTTGAAAAGAATGTTTCATCTTTAGCTTTATGACTTTTGGAGATCAGTTCATCTTCTGCTCACTTAACTATTCACAGTAACAGAAACTTTGACCGGGGTGCCCAAACTTTTGCATGCCACTGTAGATGCTGCCTGGCTTGCTGAGTTCCTGCAGCATTTTGTGTGTGTTGTTTTTGTCTTCTGTTACCCATCAACTTTAGATTTAGTTGACAGAAAATTTTATATGGCTGGATTTTGGATCTGCTCCTATCTTTAACTTCTTTTGTTAGCTATTGTTGGGTCACTTTTCCTTTTATGATTTTGCTCCAGAAAGGAATGTTTGATTATTGCAGATACTGGACAGATTCATTGAATGTTAAGCATTGCCTAAACACTCATTGAAACTATAGGAAAACTACAGCACGGAAACAGGCCTTTTGGCCCTTCTTGGCTGTGCCGAACCATTTTCTGCCTAGTCCCACTGACCTGCACACGGACCATATCCCTCCATACATCTCCCATCCATGTATCTGTGCAATTTATTCTTAAATATTAATAAAGAACCCGCATTTACCACCTCGTCTGGCAGCTCATTCCATACTCCCACCACCCTCTGTGTGAAGAAGCCTCCCCTAATGTTCCCTTTAAACTTTTCCCCCTTCACCCTTAACCCATGTCCTCTGGTTTTTTTCTCCCCTTGCCTCAGTGGAAAAAGCCTGCTTGCATTCACTCTATCTATACCCATCATAATTTTATATACCTCTATCAAATCTCCCGTCATTCTTCTATGCTCCAGGGAATAAAGTCCTAACCTATTCAACCTTTCTCTGTAACTGAGTTTCTCAAGTCCTGGCAACATCCTTGTAAACCTACTCTGCACTCATTCGACCTTATTAATATCCTTCCTGTAATTTAGTGACCAAAACTGAACACAATACTCCAGATTCGGCCTCACCAATGCCTTATACAACCTCATCATAACATACCAGCTCTTATACTCAAAACTTTGATTAATAAAGGCCAATGTACCAAAAGCTCTCTTTACGACCCTATCTACCTGTGACACCACTTTTAGGGAATTTTGTATCTGTATTCCCAGATCCCTCTGTTCTACTGCACTCCTCAGTTCCTTACCATTTACCCTGTCTGTTCTGCCTTGGTTTGTCCTTCCAACGTGCAATACCTCACACTTGCCTGTATTAAACTCCATCTGCCATTTTTCAGCCCCTTTTTCCAGCTGGTCCAAATCCCTCTGCAAGCTTTGAAAATGTTCCTCACTGTCCATTACACCTCCAATCTTTGTATCATCAGCAAATTGGCTGATCTAATTTACCACATTATCATCCAGATCATTGATATAGATGACAAATAACAATGGGCCCAGCACTGATCCCTGTGGCACACCACTAGTCACAGGCCTCCACTCTGAGAAGCAATCCTCTACTACCACTCTTTGGCTTCTTCCATGGAGCCAATATCTAATCCAATTTACCACCTCTCCATGTATACCTAGTGACTGAATTTTCCTAACTCCCATGCAGGACCTTGTCAAAGGCCTTACTAAAGTCCAGGTAGACAGCATCCACTGCCTTCCCTTCATCCACTTTCCTGGTAACCTTCTTGAAAAACTCCAATAGATTGGTCAAACATGACCTGCCATGCACAAAGCCATGTTGACTCTCCCTAATAAGTCCCTGTCTATCCAAATGCTTGTAGATTCTGTCTCTTAGTACTCCCTCCAATAACTTACCCACTACCGATGTCAAACTTACTGGCCTTTAAATTCCCGGATTACTTTTCGATCCTTTTTTTAAACAACAGAACAACATGAGCCATTTTCCAATCCTCCGGCACCTCACCCGTAGACACCGACATTTTAAATATATCTGCCAGGGCCCCTGCAATTTCAACACTAGTCTCCTTCAAGGTCTGAAGGAATACCCTGTCAGGTCCTGGGGTTTTATCCACTTTAATTTGCCTCAAGGTAGCAAGCACCTCCTCCTTTTCAATCTGTACAGTTTCCATGATCTCACTACTTGTTTCCCTTAATTCCATAGACTTCATGTCAGTTTCCTTAGTAAATACAGATGCAAAAAACCTATTTAAGATCTCCCCCATTTCTTTTGGTTCCGCACATAGCCGACCATTCTGATCTTCAAGAGGACCAATTTTATCCTTTACAATCGTTTTACTCTTAATATACCTGTAAAAGCTCTTTGGATTATCCTTCCCTTTGATTGATTTCCTTCTTAAGTATTTTCTTGCACTTTTTATACTCCTCAAGCACCTTATTTACTCCCTGTTTCCTTTATGTATCATACATCTTTCTCTTCTCCTTTATCAGAGTTGCAATATCCCTTGAGAACCAAGGTTCCTTATTCCTATTCACTTTGCCTTTAATCCTGACAGGAACATACAAGCCCTGCGCTCTCAAAGTTTCTCCTTTGAAGGCTTCCCATTTACCGATCACATCCTTGCCAGAGAACAACCTGTCCCAACCCACGTTTTTTAGATCCTTTCTCATTTCTTCAAATTTGGCCTTCTTCCAGTTTAGAACCTCAACCCTAGGACCAGATCTATCTTTATCCATGATCAAGTTGAAACTAATGGTGTTATGATCACTGGAACCAAAGTGCTCCCCTACACAGACTTCCGTCACTTGTCCTAACTCGTTTCCTAACAGGAGATCTAATATTGCATCCCCCCTAGTTGGTCCCCCTATATATTGATTTAGAAAACTTTCCTGAACACATTTTACAAACTCTAACCCATCTGGACTCCTAACAGTATGGGAGTTCCAATCAATATGTGGAAAATTAAAATCCCCTACCACCACATCTTTATGTTTCCTGCAGTTGCCTGCTATCTTTCTGCAGATTTGCTCCTCGAATTCTCGCTGACTGTTGGGTGGTCTGTAATACAACCCCACTAATGTGGCCATACCTTTCCTGTTTCTCAGCTCCACTCATAAGGACTCAGTAGACAAGCCCTCTAATCTGTCCTGCCTGAGCACTGCTGTAACATTTTCCCTGACATATCTTTCAATGAAACTCTTTAATCAATCACCTACAGCTCACGCCTCACGTCATCATAATTTCCTTTGATTAGATTAAAGTGGATAATTTTGTGCTGGTCTACTTCACCATATATCATAATGAATGTCATGGCGTTTTTGTTTTGCAAATAAGAGCATAAAATACAGAAGTCAGGTGCCATGGAAGGCTTACAGAAATAACAAACAAGAATCCAGGGTCAGTAGCAAGTCACCCATGCTTTTGTGGAAAGTGCAAATAATCTGGATTCAGTTCATCTACTGTCTTCAAGAAGTTTACACGTTCTCCCCATGACTGTGTGGGATTCCTCCAGGTGCTCTGGTTTCCACCCACATTCCAAAGACATACTGGTTAGTACAGTCACATGGCTGTAATTGGGTAGTGCGGACTCATTGGGCCAGAAGCGCCTGTTACCATGCTGTATCTTCAAGAAAATAAAATATAAAATTTAAGTATCTTGAGTTCCTGTCTGAAGCCGCACCAATTTCAAAATGGTACCAGTCTATGCATTGGCAGGTCCTTATGAGCTTGACACCAGTCTGTTGCTGAGAGGACAGAATAAGTGTGAAACAACTATGTAAAAACAACTTCAATAGCTATTTAATTCACACTCTAAACAATGTCACCAGGCAACCTTTTAAGAACTTTCAATGTTTCCAAATGTTCCTGATTTTCAAAGCTTTCAAAATCAGTGAAACAATTAATAAATAGTAGCTTTCAGACACTTAAAATGATTTAAATATTTAACAGTTCTTTAAAAAGCATTGAACAAAGCTCAATTTGATAAACAATAAATTGATTTTTCTTGTCCCTCACAACGATTTCTTGCCACTCAATTAAATGAGCTGATTAATCCTGCACTAAGTCAAAGTTCAAAGTAAAATTTATTATCAGAGTACATACATGTCACCACATACAACCCTGAGATCCTTTTTCTGCAGGCATACTTAGCAAATCTATAGAACAGGAATTGTAAACTGTGAACATCGGGAACTGTAAACTGTAAACTGTTTTACTTGGATTATTTTGAAAATGTTCAGACCGTCATTCACTACAATGTAATGCAATCAATACCAGGCATGCAATTGCCCATAGTTCAGTTTCTGAACTCTGTGGCATGTCAATTTGTTCCTAGTAGCCACATTTTACAATGATCTCAAACACATCTAAATTTCTAATAAATAAGCAAAAAGTCAAAGTCCAGTCCTAATCAGTTTGGAGTGGGCATTGGGATGCATTCTGAACAGGCAAAACCATATTTTAGTTCCAAGCTAATCTTAACTTTTTTTGCACCTGATGTGTTAATGTTAATGCTAATGTTTTAATGTGAACTTGCACAAATATAACTGTCTATAATAGAACATCAACAAGACTAAATATTTCAGATATCAGCCCATCCAGTTTTCTGCCAGAGATTTAAATTGGATTATAGCCTTAAGGAAATGAAATGCCTGCTTCAGAAGATAAACGCTTCCAAGCATCGTTGATTTTACAGGTAATGGGCATGGCCAGAACATACCCATAGTTATCATAATATTTGAAAATATCTTCTTGTGTTTACCACTGTAGATCAGAGGATATGGCATAGCTGAAGAGTAATCCAGGTGGCCAGGAATGCAACAGCCTGAACAAAAAATTGCTTGGGGCCTTAGTATTTCAGAATCTGTCCATAATGTCGCTTTTCATTAGTATCGAACATGGACCCAAACATGACCCATGATGTATGATACAAGGTTTTAATATATAATAGAGTGTAGATTTCCCACAATGCTGCTCAAGTTTATATGGATAGCTGTATTATGAAACTTTCATTTAAGTGATAGTTTCTATGACCTCAGGATATCCCAAACTAATGAACAGCCATTTATAATGTAAGGTTGTCAATGTGTGCGCAACAAATGGCATATGAGGTTCTATTTTTAATTGTTAAGCAGATAATCCAGTTTTATGATATTTCCTGAGGGTAGATGTTATCATTCGAGAGATCTCCTTTGTTCTTTAAAATGCTAGACATTCACCTGAGAAGACAGAATGAACCTCATTTCAATATTTTGTGCAGAAGATGACACCTCCAACAATACAGCTCTGTCAGTGCTAGATTTGACTGTCAGCTCATGTTCAGATTCCTAATTTCAGTCTTAAATGTTCTCTTGCAAATCTTATAAGGCCATATGACATTGGAGCAGAATCAGGCTATTTGGCCTCTCAAGTCTGCTTCCCTATTCAATCGTGTCTGATTTATTTTCCATCTCAACCACATTTTCATGTTTTCTCCTCATAAACTTGGATGCTGTTGCTAATCAAGAACCTATCAATTTCTGCTTTAAATATGTTGAATGACTTGCTTCCTCAGCCATCTGTGGCAATGAATTCCACAGATTCACCACCCTCTCCCTAAAGAAATTCCTCCTCATTTCTGTTCTAAAGGGATATCCTTCTCTTCGGAGTGGAACCCTCTGAACCTAGATTCCTGCTGCTGGAAACATCCTCACAATGTCCAATCTATCTAGGCCTTGCAATACTTGGTATGTTCCAATGAGAACCCACCCACCACCCCATTCCAGTGAGTACAGGCCCAGAGCCATCAAACGTTCATACGCCTTAACAACATCTAACTCCACAACATCCTACTATCTGTTCTAGCACTCCGGTTCCCATTCCCTAGCTACTCTAATTTGAACCCCACCCCCACCGCTGCCCATGCAGAACTAGCAAACCTTCTCACTAAAATATCAGTCCCCTTCCAGTTTAGGTACAAGCCGTCTCTTCTGTACAGATCCCACTTTCCTGGAAGAGAGCACAATGATCCAAAAATCTGAAGCCTACCCTCCTAGACCAACTCTTAAGCCATGTGTTAAACTCAATAATCAGAATCAGGTTTATTATCAGCGGCATGTGTCGTGGAATTGGTTAACTTATCAGCAGCAGTTTAATGCAATATATAATATCAAAGAAGAATAAATAAATAAATGACACTATACTTATATTGAATAGATTAAACATCATGTAAAAACAGAAATAATATATATTAAAGTTCAATATCTAATTAGGAATCAAATGGCAGAGGGGAAGAAGCTGTTCCTGAATATCTTAGTGTGTGCCTTCAGGCTTCTGTACCTCCTATCTGATGATAACAGTGAGCAAAGGGCATGCCTTAATAATGGACGCTGCCTTTCTGAGACATCGCTCCTTGAAGATGTCCTGGGTACTTTGTAGACTAGTAGTCAAGATGGAGCCAACCACATTTACAACCCTCTACAGCTTTTTTTAATCCTGTGCAGTAGCCCCACCCCTCCATCATCCTCCATACCTGACAGTGATGCAGTCTGTCAGAAACCTTTCCACAGTACATCTGTAGAAGGTTTTGAGTGTTTTTGTTGACATACCAAATCTTTTCAAAGTCCCAATGAAGTATAGTCACTGTCTTGCCTTCCTTACAGCTGCATCGATATGTTGGGACCAGGTTAGATCCTCAGAGATCTTGACACCCAGGAACTTGAAACTTCTCACTCTCTCCACTTCTGATCCCTCTATGGATTGGTATGTGTTCCTTCGTTTTACCCTTCCTGAAGTCCACAATCAGCTCTTTCGTCTTACTGACATTGGTTGTTGCTGCGGCACCACTTCTCTAGCTGGCATATCTCACTCCTGTATGCCCTCTCATCACCACCTGAGATTCTACCAACAATGGTTGTATCATCAGCAAATTTATAGATAATATTTGAGCTATGCCTAGCCACTCAGTCATGGGTATAGAGAGAGCAGAGCAGTGGGCTAAGCACACACCCCTGAGGTGCACCATTGTTGATCATCAGCAAGGAGGAGATATTATTACCAATCCACACAGATTGTGGTCTTCTGGTTAGGAAGTCGAGGATCCAGTGGCAGAGGGAGGTATAGAGGCCCAGGTTCTGTAACTTCTCAATCAGGATTGTGGGAATGATGGTATTCAATGCTGTGCTGTAGTTAATGAACAGCATCCTGACATAGGTGTTTGTACTGTTCAACTGGTTTAAGGCCGTGTGAAGAGCCATTGAGATTGCATCTGCTGTTGACCTATTTGGCGATAGGCAAATTGCAGTGGGTCCAGGTTCTTGCTGAGGCAGGAGTTCAGTCTGGTCATGACCAACCTCTCAAAGCATTTCATCACTGTCGATGTGAGTGCTACTTGGTGATAGTCATTGAGGCAGTTGACATAATTCTTCTTAGGCACTGGTATAATTGTTGCCTTTTTGAAGCAAGTGGGAACTTCCGCCCGTAGCAGTGAGAGGTTGAAAATGATCTTCCTATTTCTGGCCTCACTAGTATGTGGCACAGGTAGCAGTTTTGAGATCACCACCCTGGAGGTCCTGTTCTTTAACACCTATCTCCCTGAATTCACTTTGCAGAACCTCATCCCTCTTCCTACCCGTGTCATTGGTACCGACTTGGACCACGACCGCTGGCTGCATCCAAGACGGCCTGAATTGGTAAAAATAAATGGGGCTATGAGGCTAAGAAGGAATAACATCAAGAATAATTTGATATGCAGGAAGGGAATGGAATTAAAGGAGAAAGACCATACAGGCAGCTGAATTTGAATGAAGTCAGTGTTCTAAAGTCTTTGGCCAAAATAATTCTTGAAGCGTAAATTGGAGTGAAGATTGAGAAATGCCAGTGAGGTAGCTGACACCTAGTGCAAGACCAACACCAAAAAAAAATTGAAACTAAAAACACTGACTCGGATTCCCGTGACAAAGTGATTTTTGCTTAGCTCAGGTGTTTTAGGGCTATCTGAGAATATGATTCACTTCTTATGGCAATTGCTCCTCATTCAGGTGTTCATCTGGTGCAAGAGATGACACCCTTAAATCAAGACTTTCTACTACCATTCCAAACCCCGGAAATTATATGATGAGAAACAGTTTCTTGATTCCTTGACTTGCTGAATTTGCTATCAATAGATTCCCATTTCCATTGTTGCAACATCACATCTTTGCAGCCAAGATATGTTAAATAATAAAAATAATGACCTCTTAAATTTGTGCTACTTCTATGCCTGAGTTTCTGACATTCCAACATATGGGACCAGTTGTACAGACCACTTCATGCTTTTTTCTACCCCTGTAAGTATTTTAACTTTAAGAATTCTGCAGTACAGCCTTGATGTCTTCAAACCTGGACTTCTAAGTTCATGTTTGAGGAAAAGAAGGAACATCTTCATTAATGAAGGGCAACTCTTTTGGCGTGTGCTCTGTATTTAGACACAAACTCTTCAACAGAGTTCTCTGCATATTTCACTCACTCAGCTTATTTACAGGTTGCAGCTGTTGATGTGGCTGACAATGCCTGATTGACAACTCAGCCTACTTGCTATTGTATTCCTTGACGCTGAAGGGAGATCCATTCACTCTGAAAGATTCCTTTCCAATTTCAATTTAAGTGCCTGCACTTTCTTCCTTTCATTCAATCACATCAGTCTTTAACCATTTTCAAGGTTTAGCACTCAGGATTTTGTTTGTGGTGGCCATTGTGTGTTACATACCAGACTGGCTGCTTATACTAAGTAGACTCTCATGTATGCTTGTGATGAAGGGTTTCAATAACATTGCCAACATGTCTTCTTTGCATCTCATTTTATCATAAGGAACACATAATTTGCAACACTGGCTCTGGAAAGAGGATTATATCTCCATTTGAGATCTTAGATTATTATAGTTACATTAAGAAGTTGAAAAGTTACTTAACTTTTTGCATTGTGTTTACTTTTTGCACTGAACTTTTTTCACACATTTGCTTTCAAACCTTATTATCTTCAGTCGGAAACAGAATTTTATCTCCAAATATTTGCGTAATAGAATATGAAGCTCGCCAATTAAATGGATATGTTAGTTCTCAAGTCTTAAATTTTCACAGGTGAACCTGGTCCTAATTCTTTGGCTTTCAGAATCAATGCATAATTACAAATGATATGTCAGAATGCCTTTTAAAGTAGGAATGAACTGAACAGAGTTTGCATCCCATTTTTTGGTGATACCTCTGGTGGATAAGGAAAATGCTTCACTATTAATTATATTTAATCTACAACTCTGCTAATACTCATAGAGGTGATAAACACCACATCCACCAGATGGAGAGATTTTACAGAGATTGTCATCTGCAGGAACATTCCCTCCCTGGGACAGAGAATGAGTGCTGTGGATAGTCCGGTAAACTCTTAAAGTTAACAGATTTAATGATAGATCTTCATTTTTCCGACTATTTGAAGAACATGTATCAAAGTATACCCTTCCATCTCCCAACCCAGAGTGGTTCTTTCACTCATTACATGCTTTGCTCTTTTTCAAGGAAATAACCATGGTGTTATCTTTTCATTTGCATCACAAACAGCTGACGTTAGTGCAATCTTCACCTCTTCGCATAGATGTTTCCCCATGGCATACACTGTTCACCTTCTCCCCCATCTGTCAATTCCTTCATATTTCCTCTTGCTTTTCCTGCCTAGCATCTGTATCTGCCCCCTTTTTAACAAATGCTAATTGCTCTTCACCCACGAATATGTCCAATTAAAAACTGCACAGGTATCCAGATATAAGGAATGAAATCTTTTTCAAATTTATCAAAAACCTCTTTCATTTAGTACTAAATACATTTAGTAGTGAAGAACAGTGTAATAAATATATGACAGCTGGCAGGATTCCAATGAAGCTGGTGCATCAAGTACAATGTCATAATTTTAATTGTTCAACTGGACCATATCCTATTGTTACAAGAGAATATTGCTTGTAAACATGTATTTCTTTTGCTTTTTCAATATTTTTATTGATTTTCTACATAGGAGAATACAGAGTTCAAGAAAAAGAATTATATCAAATACATTATACTGAATCGCAAATACAAACTCCTTACTCTATATTCATAAAGATTGAATAATTCATAATATTGAAATATACTAAATTTATTATATAGAAAAAAAATCTAACCTACTCCCAAGACCGAAGCTGATTAGTAAAGAAGAAAAAAGAAAAAAAAGTATATTATTAGCCATCATCTGTGCCTAAATAGCAAATCAAGGGTTTTGAAAATAGTTCGAAAAAGGTCCCCGCAATGTTTGAAAGTCTTGATTAGATTCATAAATTGAACACCAAATCTTCCCTAAATTTAAACATGACATCACATCACACAGCCAATGAACGTGAGTGGGCGGAACTTCATCTTTCCATTTAAGCAAGAGCGCCCTCCTAGCCATAAGAGAAATAAAAGCCAAAATGTGCAAATGAGTTTTCTCCAAAATAATATTCTTTCCTCCAACAACACCAAATAAAGCGGTCAAAGGATTAGGCTTAAAATTTACTTTAAAAAGAACCGAGAAGGTTTGAAATACTTCTTTCCAATATTTTTTCAAGACTCGGACATGTCCAAAACATATGAATGAGTGAAGCTTCTCCAATATTACATTTATCACAATAAGGAGATATATCCAAATAAAAGTGAGACAACTTATCCTTGGTCATGTGGGCCCTATGGACCACTTTAAACTGTAGGAGAGAGTGGCGAGCACATAACAATGAAGTGTTAACCAATTTAAAAATTTCATTCCAAGTTTCCTCAGAAATTGAAGTCTGTAAGTCTTGTTCCCAAAGATTTTTAAGTTTATCTTAAGGAACGCCTCTTATTCCCAGCAACATATTATAAATATTAGATATAGATCCATTATAAAAAGGTTTCAAATTAAAAATTACACCTAGTAGATCCTTATCAGGAGTTTTAGGAAATGTACCTATTTGAGACCGTTAAAAAGTCTCTTATTTGTAGGCATCGAAAAAAGTGAGTTTTGGGTAAGCTATATTTAGCTGACAGTTGCTCAAACGAAAGGAGACTTCCCTCCACAAACAAGTCCTGGAAACATTTAATGTCTAATCTATCCCATTCTTTAAAAGCCACATCTATAGTAGAAGATTTAAAAAAATAATTAGAGAAAATGGGACCTGAAAGAGAAAATCTCAATAAGCCAAAGTATTTTCGGAATTGTACCCAAATTCTCATAGTATGTTTAACTACCAAATTGTCAGTTAACTTACTCAGGGATAAAGGAAGTGAGGATTTAAGAAGAGAAATAATAGAAAATTTATTAACAGAGTTAGCTTCTAAAGAAACCCACATCGGACAATCCTCACGATTAATGTAATATAACCAAAATATAAGATTACGTATATTAACTGCTCAATAATAAAACCTAGAGTTTGGTAAAGCTAGCCCTCCATTCTTTCTAGCTTTCTGAGATGAATTTTGCTTAGTCTAGAACACTTATTTTTCCATATATAGGATGATATAATAGATTCAAGAGAATCAAAAAAAGATTTAGGGATAATAACAGGTAATGTCTGAAAAAGGCACATAAATTTAGGTAAAATATTCAATTTAATAGAATTAGTTCGACCAATCAATGATAATGAAAGAGGCGACCAATTTGATAGTGTCTTTTTTACATAATTCAATAGGGTAAGAACATTTTCTTTAAATAAGCACTTATAATTTTTAGTAATTGTTATACTTAAGCAAATAAATTGGTAGCTTCCAATTTTTAAAAGAAGGTTAGAATTAGTTGATATTCAATTATTCAAAGGAAAAAGTTCACTCTTATGTAAATTCAGTTTATAGCCTGAGAACTGGCTAAAACAGGAGAGTAAAGAAAGCGCATGGGATAACAAACTCTCAACATTAGAAATAAAGAGCAATAGATCATCAACATAAAGCGAAACTTTGTGGATAGTGCCTGTAATTAGAATACCAGTGATATCATTAGATTCTTGAACGGCTGTGGCTAAGGGTTCTAAAGCCAGATCAAAAAGCAAAGGACTCAACGGACAGCCTTGTCTGGTGCCACGTTGAAGCTTAAATGGTTTGGAGTTCTGAGAATTAGTAATAACCCTAGCAGAGGGAGCTAAATAAAGTAATTTAATCCATTGAATGAAATCAGGTCCAAAATTGAATTTTTCTAAAATTTTAAATAAATAATTCCATTCAACTCTGTCAAAAGCCTTCTCAGTGTCTAGGGATACCACACATTCTGATATCTCCTTAGAAGGAGCATAGATAACATTTAATAAATGACAAATATTAAAATGAGAATATCGATTTTTGATAAATCCAGTCTGATTATCAGAAATGATAGATGGTAAAATATTTTCAATCCTACGGGCCAGAACTTTAGATAGAATCTTAGTATCAACATTAAGTAAAGAAATTGGTCTATAGGAAGAGCATATAATTGGATCCTTATTCTTTTTGAGGATAAGCAAAAATGGAAGCCTCATAGAAAGATTGAGGCAGCCTGCCCAACTTAAATGAATCCAAAAAAAAAAATGAACATAAATGAGGTATAAGCAGTGAGGAAAAGGTCTTATAAAACTCTCCAGAAAATCCATCTGGACCCGGAGCTTTCCTCAAGTGCAATGAGCGCACAGCCTCGACAATTTCCTCAAAAGAAATGGGTTGTTCCAACTGCTTTCTGTTGTCAGCAGAGATTGTGGGAATGTTTAATTGGTCTAAAAAATTGTTCATTACAGTGTTATCCTTAGCAGAGTCAAGAGCTATAGAGCCTTGAATAAAATTCTCTAGAGTATCATTTATTTCTAAATGATCAGTTGTCCTATCACCATTAGCTTTATGTATTTCTTTAATCTGCTGTTTAGCTATAAAGGTTTTAATTTGATTAGCCAATAATTTACCTGTTTTATCTCCATGAATATAAAATTGACTTTATCTTTTAGGAGTTGAGTTTCAATTGGATAAGTTAAAAGGAGATCATATGTAGTTTTAATTTCAACACGCCTTTTATATAAAGCAGGATCTGGAACCAAGGCATACTGTTGGTCTAATTGTTTCAACTGGTTAGCTAAATCACTTCTCTCTTTATTAGCTTTTTCCTTAATACTTGCAGTATAAGAAATAATTTGTCCTCTAGTATACGCCTTAAAGGTATCCCATCTGATAAGACTAGAAGTCTCCTGTAACGTATTCTCTTCAAAAAAAGGAGTAATTTGTCTCTTCATAAACTTTAAAAAATCTTTATCAGATAACAAAGTTAGGTTAAAATGCCAAAACCTGTTTGTTTGAAGAAGGCCAGGGAGATTTAAAGATAAGAGCACAGGTGCGTGATCTGAGACAACAATCTCTTTACATTCACAGGATCGAACTAACGTCGACTGTACCTCTTCCTAGAGATGCTGCCTGGCCTGTTGCGTTCACCAGCAACTTTTATGTGTGTTGCTTGAAATTCCAGCATCTGCAGATTCCCTCGTGTTTATTCTGGGAGATCCTGCTTTCCCTACCTACCACCCCACCAGCCTCTGGGTCCAACATATAATTCTCCGTAACTTCCACCACCTCCAATGGGATCCCACCACTAAGCACATCTTTCCCTCACCCCCCCCCTGCTTTCCACAGGGATCGCTCCCTACGTGACTCCCTTATCCATTCGTCCTCCCCATCCCTCCCCACCGATCTCCCTTCTGGCACTTATCCTTGTAAGCGGAACAAGTGTTACACATGCCCTTACACTTCCTCCCTCACTACTATTCAGGATCCCAGACAGTCCTTCCAGGTGAGGTGACACTTCACCTGTGAGTCGGCTGGGGTGATATACTGCGTCCGGTGCTACCAATGTGGCCTTCTATATATTGGCGAGACCCGACGCAGAGTGAGAGATTATTTCGCTGAACATCTACGCTCTGTCCACCAGAGAAAGCAGGATCTCCTAGTGGCCACACATTTTAATTCCACGTCCCATTCCCATTCTGATATGTCTATCCATGGCCTCCTCTGCTGTAAAGATGAAGCCACACTCAGGTTGGAGGAACAACACCCTATATTCCGTCTGGGTAGCCTCCAACCTGATGGCATGAACATTGACTTCTCAAACTTAGGCTAATGCCCCATCTCCCCCTCGTACCCCATCTGTTATTTACTTATTTATATACACACATTCTTTTTCTCTCTCTCCTTTTTCTCCCTCTGTCCCTCAAACTATACCCCTTGCCCAGCCTCTGGGCTTCCCGCTTCCCCCTTTCTTTCTCCCTAGGCCTCCTGTCCCATGATCCTCTCATATCCCTTTCGCCAATCAACTGTCCAGCTCTTGGCTCCATCCCTCCCCCTCCTGTCTTCTCCTATCATTTTGGATCTTCACCTCCCCCTCCCACTTTAAAATCTCTTACTAGCTCTTCTTTCAGTTAGTCCTGACGAAGGGTCTCAGCCCAAAACGTTGACTGTATCTCTTCCTAGAGATGCTGTCTGGCCTGCTGCGTTCACCAGAACCTTTTATGTGTATTTCTTTAAGCCATTTTGCATTGTAGTTCTCAGCCAAGCCGGATAGCGAAGAGAAGGCTTGAAGTTTTTGCTATAAAGTTTTGCCGTAACTTTTTTAAACTTAGCACGTTGTTCCATAACTTCCAATGAGAAATCTTCAACAATATGAGCCTTCTGACCCTTGTAGTCAATCATACCTTTCCGATGAGATTCACGAATCAAAAGGTCCTTTGTTTGAAATTCATGGAAGCAGAAAATAACTGATCTTGGTCTTGATTCTGAAGTCTATCTATAAATAGGCGATCTGTGAACACGATCAATCAAAGATAAAGACTGTATAATATTAGGGAATAATTTCATCAGAAGGTGTGCAAAAAATTCCTTAGGATTATCTCCTTCTGTTAACTCTTTAAGTCCCATAATTCGTAAGTTGTTTCTCCTACTTCTATTTTCCAAATAAATAATCTTCTGTCTTAGTTTTCCGTTGGACTTGGATTGTTTTTCATACAGCCTTTGCAGATCATCAGTTTTCTTATCCAGTATCATTATAATCTCTTCATGCCCTTTTATCTTCTTATCATGCTCAATTAAAGTTTCTTGAATAACATCCAGTTTTGTACCTATTTGCTTAACTTCAAAGCTGATTTGTTGTGAAACAGCCGACGCTTCTTTTCTGAACTGATGAAACTCCTCGGTAAGCTTTTGCGAGTCTGTAGAAAGCTTTTGAAGCAAGCCCGTAATAGATTCCAAAGCTGCTTTGGTAGCCATAGTAAGATAATAACACGTTTAACAGTATTATTTCAAAAGGTTGGAAACAAAAAAGGAAGTAAACTGGGAGCACTGGGAAAGACCTGTTACTTCATCAGCAACCAGCTCGCAAGTCCCCCAAACATGTATTTCAAACTGCAAATTAGAAAAAAAATATTTCCTGAAAATATAATAGCTCTGAGGCAGAATGAAAAGTTAAGATGATTGGTCATCATTTGCTAGGAAATATGAAGTTTTATTTTATGCATTAAATATTTATTGTCTCTTTCTTCTTATAGATTGTGGTTGACTAATTTTAAACTGCAATATCATTTCATGGTCTATTTTCAAACTTGGAAATGAAATAACATGTGTCACTTTCTTCCTGTGTATCTCTAAATCTTTGTACACTTGCCTTTGAAATCACAACTGTTGGAATTCTAATTTCATAATGAGGGCAAGGGCATTGAGTTGGAATTGCCAAATTGTATCTGCTAACCAAACTAAAAATAGCATTATCTTTGCTTTAGGAAATTCATAATCATCACAATTTCCTTCAGTGTTAAGATTGGCAGATTAGAGCTGCAATAAGTCTCGTTTAAAAACTCCTGCTGCACGAAGAGGTTTAAACTAGAGTTGCAGAAGGATGGGAACCAGAGTGCTAGAACAGATAGTGGAGAGGTTGTGGAGAAAGATGTTATTAAAACCTCAGACAAAGTCAAGAATCAAGAGGTTGAGTATGGTGGGACTAATGATCTGAGTTGCATATATTTCAATGGAAGGGAGTATTGTAGGAAAGGCAGATGAGGTTAGTGCATGGATCAGCACATGGAATTATGTCATTGTATACATTAGTGAGACTTGGTTGCATGTGGGGAAGGTCTGGCAGCTCAATTTTCCAGGGTTCCATTGTTTTAGATGTGATAGAGCAGGAGGGATTAGAGGGGAAGGTGTGGCGCTACTAGTCAGAGAAAATGTCATTGCAGTGCTCAGTCAGGACAGACTGGAGAGCTCGTCTAGTGAGGCTTTATGGGTAAAACTGAGAAACTGACCATGTTAATGGGATTATATTATAGACCACCCAACAGCCTGCGGGATTTAGAGGAGCAAATTGGTAGAGAGATCTACTGGAAGAAACATAAGGTTGTTATTGTCATTGATTTTAACTTACCACATATTGACTAGGAATCCCATACTGTAAAAGGGTTGGTTGGGATAGAGTTTGTCAGATGTGTTCAGAAAATTTTCCTTAATCAGTGCATAGAAATCCCAAGTAGAGAGTGTGTGATACTAGATCTCCAATTAGGGAATGAGGCAAAGTAGGTGAGAAGTTCGTGTAGGGGCACACTTTGCAGCTAGTGATCATAATGCCATTAGTTTCAAGGTAACTATGGAGAAGGATAGGTCTAGTCTTCAGGTTGAGATTCTAAACTGGAGAAAGGTCGATTCTGGTGGTATCAGAAAGGATCTGGCAGGTTTGGATTGAGACAGGTTATTTTCTGGCAAATGTGTACTTGATAAGTAAAATTTTGAGAGTATGAAGCTTGTATGTGCCTGTCAGAATAAAAGGCAAGGATAAAAGGTTTAGAGAACCTTGGCTGTCAAAAGATATTGAGCCCCTGGATAAGAAAAAGTAAGAGCTGCATTACAGGTGTAGGGAGACAGAAATAAATGAGATGCTTAAGGAGTACAACACTACGAGAAGTTTTTTTCTGACAGCCTAATCAAACTAAAACAGGAGGATTCTCATGGCTCAGAGCAAGAGATTTAAAAATGAGCATTCGTAGGGCTTTTGGCTTTTGGCTTTTTCTGGTGGCCCAATCAAATCAAGAGAGGAAGTTGCACTCAGTACGGGGTGAGAGATTAAAAAAGGAGTGTTTGTGGGCTTTTGACTTTTCTGACGGGCCAATCAGATCATGAATTGTTAGCAAGGTCAAATAAAAATAAGGTAAATACAAACGGGGCGGCTGTTGTGTGAGTGGACCACTGTTACAGTAAGGAGGCTTTGGTTCAATAAGCTTGGACAAGGGCTGTATGTGGCAAATTTCTTCTTCTTCTCTGTTCTTCGTCAGTTAGTGCAGTGAGAATGGTTCTACAGGCTGTGATGTGTTCTTTGTTTGAGATATAGGAATTCTGGGAGACCTCCAGCCTCCTGAATAACTACATCTTCCACAAGCTGCAGCTCCTCAGAGGACATGTTAAGGATATGGAGCTGCAGCTAGATGACCTTTGGCTTATATTGGAAACTAAGGAGGTGATAGATAGAAGCTACAGGAAGGTAGTCATCTCTAAATTGCAGGAGGCAGGTACCTGAGTGATTCTCAGGAGAGGTAAAGGAAATGGGCAGCCAGTGCAGAGCCCCTGTGGCTGTTCCCCTTGATAATAAATATACCGCTTTGGATACGGTTGAGGGGGCAACCTACTGGAGGTAGTTGCATTGACCGGGTCTCTGGCACCAAGTGTGGAACTGTGGCTCGGAAGAGATGAGATGTGAGAAGGATGTAATATTGATAGGAGATTCTGTAATTAGAGGAATAAACATGAGATTCTGTGAATGTGAAAGAGAAACTCAGATGGTATGTTGCCTCCCAGGTGCCAAAGTCAGTGACATCTTGGATCAAGTCCACGACATTCTAAAGGGGAAGGGTAAGCAACCAGAAGTCTTGGTACATGTTGGCACCAACAACATGGGTAGGAAAAGGGAGGAGGTCTTGAATATAGAATTTAGGGAGTTAGGTAGGAAGTTGAAAAACAGGACCTCCAGGTTAGTAATTTCTGGATTGCTGCCTGTTCCACACATGTGACGGTAAGAATAAGATGATTTGGCAGATGAATCTGTGGCTGAGGAACTGGTGCAGAGGGCAAAGCTTCAGATTCTAGATCATTGGGATCTCTTCTGGGAAAGGTATGACCTGTACAAAATGAACAGGTTACACCTGAACCCAAGGACAACCAATATCCTTGCGGGCGGGTTTGCTGGAGCTGTTGGGGAGGGTTTAAACTAAATGGACACGTGGATGGGAACCAAAGTGGTAGGGTGAGGATAGGGCAGTTGGTATACAACTAGATTCAGTGTGCAGTGAGACTGTCAAGACATGCAGTCAGATGATAGGGCAAAATTGCAGTCAGTGGGATGAGTTACAGTGCTGCATAGAGACAAAATCAGAAAGGGAGCTTAACGTCAAAGGATACACATTGTATCGAATGGACAGGCTGGTAGGCAGAGAGGGTGGGTTGGCAAACCTGCCTGTATGTTTGGCCCTGTTGGTAAAAAATGAAATCAAATCCTTATAGAGAGAAGATGGAGGATCAGAAGATGTACAATAATTGTGGGTAGAGTTAGTAAACTGCAAGGACAAAAAAGACCCTGATATGCAGGCCTCCAAATACAAACGTTTGTAGCAGACAGGATGTGGGTTATAAATTACAATGGGAGATAGAAAAGGGCAATGTTACGATAGTCATGGGGGATTTCAATATGCAGGTAGAATGGGAAAATTAGGTTGGAGCTGGATCCCAAGAGAGAGAATTTGTAGAGCACCTACAAATTTCTACAGCAATACTGTGGAAAGCATTCCTAGAATCATTCTCATTGACATTGGACACAGTTCACCCGAGGTTTATGAGAATGATTCCAGGAATGTAAGTGTTATGTATAAGAAGCATTTGATGGCTCTGGGTCTGTATTTGCTGGAATTTAGAAGAATTAGTGGAGATTTCTTTGGAAGTTATTGAATATAGAAAGGCATAGACAGAGTGGTTGTGCAAACATGTTTCCTATAGTGGGGGACTCTAGGACCAGAGGGCGCAGCATCAGAATTCATTCATTTAAAATGGAAATGAGGAGGAATTTCTTAAGCCAGAGGGTGATGAATCAATGGATTTAGTTGCCACAGCCAGCTGTGGAAGCCAAGACACTGGCTGTATTTAAAACAGAGGTTGATGGGCTCTTGAGTAGTCAGGGTGTGAAAGATAATGGGGAGAAGGAGAATGGGTTGAGAGGAAGAATGAATCAGCCATGATGAAATGGTGGAGCAGTCTAGATAGGCCAAATGCTCTAATTCTGCTCCTATCTCTTACAGTTGTATGGTCTTATAAAAAAACTAAGAGAACACTTAAGAAGAAAATCAGGAGGACTAAAAGAAGGCATGAGGTTGCTCTAGGAGACAAGTGGAAAGAGAATGCTAAAAAACCATAATCTGGTTTTTAAAACATGACCTTCCCTGCACAAAGCCATACTGACTATCGGTAATAAGTCCACATTTTCCAGAAATAACTTCCAGTAAGATGATGGCATGTTCAATCGTAGCGGCTTCTCTGGGGTCAACCAGAGGTGTTATTGTTTTTATGTGTATTTTCTATTATCACAAAACCCCGTGAACATTAAGGGCCATCAACATCTATTAACCTCTTTCTTAAACATACTCAATGACTTGACTTTTACAGCCACTTGTGGCAAAGAATTCCACAGATTCACCACTTTCTGACTAAAGAAATTCCTCCTCAGCTTGTTCTAAATGGATGTCCGTCTATTCTGAGGCTATCAGAATAGAGGGACGTCACCTTCGCCTATCACCTACTAACTAGTCTTCCTCCACCTCACCCCCACCTTTTTACTTTGGCATCTTCTCCCTTCCTTCTAAGTTTTGAAGAAGGGTCTTGGCCCAATACACCGACTGATTATTCTTTCCATGGATGCAGCTTGACCTGTGGAGTTCCTCTAGCATTTTGTGAGTTGCTCTGGATTTCCAGCATTTTGTGAGTTGCTCTGGATTTTCAGCATCTGCAGAATCCCTTGTGTTTATGATTTGCTACTTGCCACATGGTGAGTGTCTTGCTGTGGCTGAAGATATGATTCATACAGCTCTTGCATTATCTAGCTTCCCTTGGAATCTAAGCCCTGATAAGTAAGTGGAAATATCCCATACCCCTTCTTAGCCAGTTTGTTCAAAAGCATCTCATGCCTAAGCATCCCTGTGCTGCTCGTGGATAACTTTCTCAGTTTGTTACACTAGAGTCTCTCCCACACTTTACATTTTCAATGAGCCTGTTATGTGAATTTTCCTGCCCGTGCAACAGTTCTGAATTGGGAATATTTTGCAATTAACAAGCGAGAACAAACTAGTCATTGTATAGGGGCTTGACTTTACTTCTCTTTTCCTATCTATTCTAGATACAATTGATCTAATTGAAACAATCTTAATAATAAACAATTGTGGACCATGCTAAATAAGGAAACGAAAGCTTTTTAACTTTGCAATATTGATGTCTGCTGTTGAACCAAGTCCGGTAAGTTGGCTGTGCGCTCAGGCTTAGGGGCTTCTACGGGGTCAACCAAAGATGTTATTGTCATTTTTAAACATATTTTTTACAATTGCAAGACCCTGCTGGATATTAAGAACTTAAAGTACTGCAGGTCTATCCCATCAGTAAGTTGCATGTTGGTTGAGAAATTAAAGGAGCTGGACTTTGTGCAGATCTGTGACAGAGAGGCATTGGTGCGTGAAGGAGGTGTTCAGTCTATCAGTGAGTAAACATTTTAGTCACTTTACTTTTAATCACAAGACACTGTTGGACATCGGTGGCGTGAAATGCTACAAGTGAAATTCATTGGTTTATTGGTGAACAGCGAGGGCAGATGATGGGGTCACTGCCCAAGGACTAGGCCTCAAGCCACAGTGTGGCCTATTTGCAACGGAGTCAGGTGCCCCACTGGAGTGATAGAGTCAATGTGCTGCAGTGTCCATACTGGAGTCGCGGTTGCCCCCCACTCTTTGCTGGGCAGAAGACAAGCTGGATTGTGTTCGACTGCAGACTGATGCAATGTTCATGTACTCAGGGACCTGGACTATATTTTTTTTTGTGTGATTCTCTTTTACTGCTATCCTATATGTACTTACTATCTCATATGCTTAATACTGTATGTGCCTTATACTGTGTATGACTGTTGGTAGTGTATTTTGCACCTTAGCCCCAGCGTAATACTATTTCGATTGGTTGTATTTATGGGTATTCACATTTGTTTGATTGACACTTAAACTTCAACTTGAAGTAAGTGTATCCTATCACTAAGAATCTTTTCAATAATTTCACTCATATGGATTGACGGGTCACTGGTCTATAATTTCCTGTTTTTTCTTTTGCCTTTATTAAATAAAGAAGTGACATTGATTCTGCTCCAATCTCCTATGACCTTATTTGTGAATAAAGAGGATACAAAGACCTCTGTCAAGTACGCAACAATCTCTTTTCTTGCCTCTCTCAATAACCTGGGATCAATCCCAATAGACCCATCTACTTTCTTCAAAAGATCCAAAATCTTATCCATTTTGATGTCAACATGCCCTAGAGTATCAGCATATCCTCCATGATGTCACATCCTCTATGTCCTTCTCCTTGGTGAATACCAATACCAGTACTGAGTACTTATTTGGTATCTTGCCCACTTCCTCTGGTTCCAGGCGTAAATTACATTCATTCTCCTTGAGTGCTCCAATATTCTACCTAGTTACCCCCTTGTTTTTAATGTATAAAATGCATAAATGAGATTCAGTTCTTGTCATCCAGTGTCTTAGCCAATAATACAATGACAAGTCTAATGTTGAAATGTTGGTCTGGATTTTAACATTGTCTTGAATTTTGTGGAATCAAACTCAAAGACCTAAATTTCCCACCTGATTTCCCTGTATGTCCTGTAAATTTAATATAGTTCGCAGTCATAAGTATTTAAAGGATGGAGATTTTCAGACAAAACACCTAATCGCCAGCCCGATACCAATGAAGTGGGAGCAGATTAGGATGTTGCAATCACATGGACAATGTTCTGATTGTGGGTGGGTGGTGGAGCGTAGGGAGTGGGACTCCAGATCAGTCGGCTGATCTTGGTGAAGAGATGAGGTTTCCTGATTGCGGATTTTGGTGACATCAAATGGAGGTTGTGGGTGTCTGTTAGGAGTAGGTAGAGGTGGGCAAAGTCTTGTTTGTTAAGGTGGAGGTCAAGGCAATTAATATAAATATATTCAGCAACATCACAATATTGAAATGACAAACTGATTTCTGACAGGAAATCCACCTGCCTCCTTGTCCCTGCCCCTGTCTCTATCCTTCTCCATCCATTTTCCTCTCCCTGTTACTGTCCCTGTCTCTATCCCTCTCCATCTCTCTCTTTTTCTCTCCCTCTCCCTCCCCTCCCACCTTCCGTATCCCCTTCCCCCTCACCCCCAAATCCCCTCTCAGCCTCCCAGTCCGCTCTTCTCTTCTCCTTCTCTTCACCCCTCATCCCTTCCCCTTTCTGCTTCTACACCCCTCATCCCTTCCCCTCTCCCTTTCTACACCCCTCATCCCTTCCCCTCTCCCCTTCTACACCCCTCATCCCTTTCCCCTTCTCCACCCCTCACCCCTGTTCCTCTCCCCTTCTCACCCCTCCCTCTCTCCACTCTCCCCTCTCTCCCCCTCTCCCTCCCCACTCTCTCTCCCTCCCACCATTTCCTCCTCTTCCTCTCTCCCTCTCGTCCTCTCTCTTGCCCCCTCCACTGTCTCTTCCTCTCACTCTCTAATTCTCACATCTTCAAACAGACTCTCTTGTTTTTCAGTCAACATCCAAAATAAATTTTAATCAAATAAAGCATTTGCTAATTAATATTTGACAATCTTTCATTTTTGGAGACAAAATGGTTATTATTAATTGGACAATCTAATTTTCTTTCTTAAATCTTGGAAAACTTGTTAATGTACATAGTGAGATGTTAGGATGAGCCTTCCACTAACAGTATCATCATTCCAGACAAAATTACTCATTTGGAATTTCATCTCACTGCCTGCTGGAAAAGGTTGCTGATGTCTTCTTGAATCAGCCACATTTCTGTTTAGTTAGATCCATAGCTGAAACATTGGGCAGGTTGCTTAAGGAGCAAAGATAGTTGCACTCAATCAAACAGAAGCAAAATATGAGTATGAGAGCATAAGATAGGCATAATAATGTAGAGTTTTCCATCATTGGGGAGGTGAAGTTCCTGGTGGACAATGCATGCATTATTTTCATTCAGACTTGCATCATTGTTTAATATAAGTCACATTAATTGTTCGCCTACTTTAGCTACTGAATAATGGGATATTGAGGTATCACTTCAAATAAGTTCAAGCTCGAATTTCAGAAACAGAATCAAGTTTAATATCACTGGTGTATGTCGTGAAATTTATTAACTTTGAGGCAGCAATACGTTGCAATACATAATATTAAAAACTATAAGTCACAGTAAGTTATGTAAAAAAAAACTGATACTGAATGGAAGGGGGAGGGAAACTGTTCATGAAATGTTGAGAGTGTGTCTTCAGGCTCCAGTACCTCCCCCTTGATGGCAGCAATGAGAAAAGGACATTTCCAGGCTGGTGTAGGGTTCCCCCCACCACCACCTCCCAGTAGGGTCCTGAAAGATGGCTGCCACCTTTTTGAGGCAATGCCTTTAAAGGTGTCCTGGATGCTGGGGAAGCTAGTGACCATGATGCAGCTGGTAGTGTTTACAACTTTGCACAGCTTTTTCCAATCCTGTGAAGAGGCCCCTTCATATCAGATGGTGATGAAACCAGTTAGAATGCTCTTTAAGGTATATCTGGATAAATTTTCGAGTGACTTTAGTGACGTACCAATTCTCCTCAAATTACAAATGAAATATATCCACTGTCATACCTTCTTTGTAATTGCATCAATATGTTGAACCCAGTGTAGATCTTGAGAAGTATTGACACTCAGGAACTTGAAACTGCTCACCCTTTCTATTTCTGATCCTTCAATGAAAACTAATGTGTGTTCTGTCGACTTTCTGTTCCTGAAGTCCACAATCAACTTTTTGATCTTACTGACATTGAGTGCAAGGTAGTTGATCCATTGCCCTCCTGCATACCTCCTTATCACTATCTGAAATTACATCAGCAATACTTGTGTCATTGGTAAATTTATTGATGATGTTTGAGACATGCCTAACCACAGAATTGTGGGTATAGAGAGAGTATAGCAGTTGGCTAAGCACTCATCCTTGAGGTGCACCAGTGTTGATTATCTGCAAGGAGGAGAAGTTGTTTCCAATCCGTAGAAACTGTGGCTTACTAGTGAAGAAGGCAAGAATCCAGTTTCAGAGGAAGGTACAAGGGACCAGGTTTTGGAGCTAGCTGATTAGAACTGAGATTAGGATCTATGATATGTGTCATATTAGATTTTGTAAAACTAAATGAATGTTTGGCAGGTCAAACGACAATTTAGCTCTTTCTGAATTCTCAGCATGCGGGGCCTGTGGGTCTGTAGCATGTCTGTCAAGTGGTTTGATAGTTGGCTTGATGGATTCTTTTTGGATTTGGGCTTAGCAGTTGTATGTAAATATTAATGGGATTTTTTAAGTCCATGGAATGTTTTGTGTCCGGACATTGGGACGAAGGAGATTGACTACTAAAGTGTCAAATCGGTTAATGAGAATGTGTTTGAATGAAAGAAACCAGGCTGAGTTCATGCAAAATCAAAGAGTTTGTCTGTTTCTGGATCACTCTGTCTTCTGAAGCTTGTGAATATATTCGGCTGCTTTTTCATGATTCTCTTTGGACATCAGCAAGGGCTGGAAATTGTGATTAGTGCCTGTGACCAAGAGGTGGGTGTATCCAGATTCGGTGAATTGGACCCTGGATGCCGAGTTACTCAACCTGTCATTAGGGTATGGCCATGACTCTGGGACCACTGATGTTGCTATAAGGACAACTCATATTTCCATGTTCCCAGAAGTATACCTATTACCGTTTGGTGATAACAGGGCAATAAGCAGTGGTGAAACGGCCCTGGTGGACACTGGGGCTGAGGTATTCTTAATACATGGGAATCCGGATCAATGTACAGGGGAATAAATGCCTATTCCACACAGCCACCACTCTCCGTGTAAAAAACTTATCCCTGACATCTCCTCTGTACCCACTTCCAAGCACCTTAAAACTGTGCCCTCTCATGCTAACCATCTCAGCCCTAGGAAAAAGCCTCGGACTAGCCACATGATCAATGCCTCTCATCACCTTATACACCTCTATCAGGTCACCTCTCATCCTCCGTCGCTCCAAGGAGAAAAGGCCAAGTTCACTCAACCTATTCTCAATAGGCATGCTCCCTAATCCAGGCAACATCCTTGTAAATCTCCTCTGCACCCTTTCTATGGTTTCCCCATCCTTCCTGTAGTGAGGTGACCAGAATTGAGCACAGTACTCCAAGCGGGGCCTGACCAGGGTCCTATATAGCTGCAACATTACCTTTCGGCTCCTAAACTCAATTCCACGATTGATGAAGGCCAATGCAATATATGTCTTCTTAACCACAAAGTCAACCTGCGCAGCAGCTTTGCGTGTCCTATAGACTTGGACTCCAAGATCCCTCTGATCCTCCACACTGCCAAGAGTCTTACCATTAATACTATATTCTGCCTCACCACTTCACACTTATCTGGGTTGAATTCCATCTGCCACCTCTCAGCCCAGTTTTGCATCCTATCAATGTCCCGCTGTAACCTCTGACAGCCCACCACACTGTCCACAACACCCCCAACCTTTGTGTCATCAGCAAATTTACTAACCCATCCCTCCACTTCCTCATTAAGGTCTTTTATAAAAATCATGAAGAGTAAGGGTCCCAGAACAGATCCCTGAGGCACACCACTGGTAACTGACCTCCATGCAGAATGTGACCCGTCTGCAACCACACATTGCCTTCTGTGGGCAAGCCAATTCTTAATCCACAAAGCAAGGTTTACTTGGATCCCATGCTTCCTTACTTTCTCAATAAGCCTTGCATGGGGTACCATATCAAATGACTTGCTGAGATCCATATACACTACATTACTGCTCTACCTTCATCAATGTGTTTAGTCACATCCTCAAAAAATTCAATCAGGCTCATAAGGCACGACCTGCCTTTGACAAATCCATGCTGACTATTCCTAACCATATTATACCTCTCTAAATGTTCATAAATCCTGCCTCTCAGGATCTTTTCCATCAACTTGCCAACCACTGAAGTAAGACTCACTGGTCCTGGGCTATCTCTACTCCCTTTCTTGAATAAGGGAATAATATACTTGACCCTCCAATCCTCTGGAACCTCTTCCATTCCCATTGATGATACAAAGATCATTGCCAGAGGCTCAGCAATCTCTCCCTTGCCTCCCACAGCAGCCTGGGATACATTTCGTCCAGTCCCAGTGACTTATCCAACTTGATGCTTTTCAAGAACTCCAGCACATCCTCTTTTTTGATAACTACATGCTCAAGCTTTTCAGTCTGCTGCAAGTCATTCCTACAATCACCAAGATCTTTTCCCATAGTGAATACTGAAGCAAAATATTCATTACCTCCACTATCTCCTCCGATTCCATACACATTTTTCCATTGTCACACTTGATTGGTCCTATTCTCTCACGTCTTATCCTCTTGCTCTTCACATACTTGTAGAATGCCTTAGGGTTTTCCTTAATCCTGTCTGCCAATGCCCTCTCATGGCCCCTTCTGGTTCTCCTAATTTCTTTCTTAAGCTCCTTCCTGCTAGCCTTATAATCTTCTAGATCTCTATCATTACCTAGTTTTTTGAACCTTTCATAAGCCTTTCTTTTCTTCTTGACTAGATTTACAACAGTCTTTGTACACTATGGTTCCTGTACCCTACCATCCTTTCCCTGTCTCACTGGAATGTACCTATGCGGAACTCCAGGCAAATATCCCCTGAATATTTGCCACATTTCTTCCGTACATTTCCCTGAGAACATCTGTTCTCAATTTATGCTTCCAAGTTCCTGCCTGATAGCCTCATAATTCTCCTTACTCCAATTAAACACTTCCCTAATTTGTCTGATCCTATCCCTCTCCAATGCTATGGTAAAGGAGATAGAATTGTGATCACTATCTCCAAAATGCACTCCCACTGGGAGATCTGACAACTGATCATGTTCATTTCCCAATACCAGATCAAGTACAGCCTCTCCTCTTGTAGGCTTATCTACATATTCTGTCAAGAAACCTTCTTGAACACACCTAACAAACTCCACTCCATCTAAACCCCTTGCTCTAGGGAGATGCCAATCAATATTTGGGAAGTTAAAATCTCCCACCACGACAACCCTGTTATTATTACACCTTACCAGAATCTGTCTCCCTATCTGCTCTTCAATGTCCCTGTTATAGTTGAGTGGTCTCTATTGGGTGGTTTACAAAAAACACCCAGTAGAGTTATTGACCCCTTCCTGTTCCTAACTCCCACCCACAGAGACGCTGTAGACAATCCCTCCATGATTTCATCCTTTTCTGTAGCCATGACATTGTCTGTGATCAACAGTGCCACGCCCCCACTTCTTTTTGCCTCCCTCCCTGTTCTTTCTGAAACATCTGAAGCCTGGCACTCGAAGTAACCACTCCTGCCCGTGAGCCATCCAAGTCTCTGTAATGGCCACAACATTAAAGCAAGTACTGATCCAAGCTCTAAGCTCATCCACTTTGTTCCCAACCCTCCCAACAAATCTAGTTAAAACTCTCCCCAATAGCCTTAGCAAACCTCCCCACCAGGATATTGGTCCCCTTAGGATTCAAGTGCAATCCTTCCTTTTTTTACAGGTCACACCTGCCCCTAAAGAGGTCCCAATGATCCAAAAATCTAAATCCCTGCTCCCTGCTTCAATCCCTCAGCCACGCATTTATCCTCCACCTCATTCTATTCCTATACTCACTGTCATGTGGCACAGGCAGTAATCCCGAGATTACTACCTTGGTGGCCCTGCTTCTCAACTTCCTTCCTAACTCCCTGTGGTCTGTTTTCAGGAACTCCTCCCTCTTCCTACCTATGTCGTTGATACCAATATGTACCACGACCTCTGGCTGTTCTTCCCAGTTCAGAATATCATGGATGCGATCATAAACATCCCAGACCCTGGCACCTGGGAGGCAAACTACCATCCGTGTTTCTTTCCTGCATTCACAGAATCACCTTTTTGACCCCCTAACTACAGAGTCCCCTATCACTGCTGCCATCCTCTTCCTTTCCCTACCCTTCTGTCTGCAGAATTTAGAACTGACTTATTTATACTGCTTTTATTGAAGAAATAATTATCGCACACATACTGTTGTCGCTGGGCAAAAAAATTGTACAGCACAAGATTTTTGCACACGCTGGTCATTACAAATTAAAGGGAACATTGGCAGATCGATGGGATTGGGCAACTTGAATGTTTTCGGCATGGACTAGATAGGCCGAATGTCCTGTTTCTGTACTGTGCTTCTCTATGACTCTGTGACAGCAAATTGGGTTTACCCTTGTAAACCACACAACTTTTCTTTTTTTTTAATTTTATTTTTATTTGGATAAGGAATTCACAAATATCATGTACTTTTTTCACACATATAACCTTTTCCATTTTTTTATATGTATAAAACTACAATTATTTATACATTCTTAAGTACGCATTGAGATGATATAAAAGGAAAATAAACATTTAAATAGATAATTATGTGCTGTGGTAAATCTAACCTATTAGGCTAAATAATGGAATTAGTTGTTAAGAAAAATGGTAATAATAGTTTCCATATAACCCTTCTGGACCATTTCCACTGGTCCAAAATGTTGTATATAAGCCTATGTATCAACCATTGTAGGTGTTTATATCCTAATTTGTTCATGCTTGCTCCTGCCCGCAGACATAATTATCCAATCCCTATGTACTTATTTACTTAATTTTTTCATTTTTTTATCCCTTTCCCAAATCTTTCCCTTTACTTGTGTTAATTCTCTATTTTCCAAAAGAAAACAAAAAAAACAAACATTTAGACTAGGGCTGCTTACGTTAGCAATATTACTGTGTTGATGAGAAGAGCAGTATAAACCATTAGGAGAGTCATCTAAAGTCTGCTCGCATTGGGGTTATATATTCAATCCATTTATTCCAGATTTGATAAAATTTTTCTTTTTGAGTTCTCAGGGAGTAAGTCAACTTTTCCATTTTAAATATTTCCAAGATAATTTCGTACCAAACTTCTAATGTAGGTGGTATTGGATTTAGCCATTTTCTAGTGATTGATTTCTTACTTGCCACTAAGAGGGCCTGCAGCAACTTTATATCTTCCTTCTGTTCAAGAAACAATACATGCCCCAAATAGAGCGTCTCAAAGTTCAGAGGTATCTGGGACCTAAGTACCTTAACTAATGTTCTATGAATACTTTCCCAAAATAGACTTAATTTAGGGCAATCCCAAAAAATATGAAAATGATTTGTCTCCTTGGAGCCGCACCTTCTCCAACACATCACATTTGTATCTTTATATTTTTCCTGATATGGGGTCTTGAAGTATGTTATAATGTTTTTCCAACAATGTTCTCTCCAAGTCAAAGAATTAGTCGAGGACCATTGAAAGCTGCAGATTTTCTCCCAAGCCTCCTCTGAAAGTACCAACCCCGCTTCTTTCTCCCACCTCTCTTTAATATACAGTGTATTTACATTTTTAACATGGGAGAGTGCATTATATAATCGAGAAACTGATTTACTAGGTATTGAACTGCAAGCCGAATTCAGAATCTTGAAAAATTCTAATTCTACTGTTGATAGGTCTGTATATCTACAACTCTGGTTAACATAGTTTCGTACTTGAAGGTACCTAAAAAAGTCATTATGTTCTAGGCCATGTTTGTCCTGCAGGATTTGGAAACTTTGTAATATTCTTTTATCTATAAATGAGAGGTAGGTTGTAAGACCTTTCTTTATCCATAGCTCAAATCTTTTATCTCCTCTGTTGGGAAGGAATTCGGTATCATATGTACACCATCTAAAGAGTTTTAACATGTTATTAATTCCACATGAATTAACCACCTTCTGCCATACTTTTAATGTAAGATTTATCCAAGCGTTTTTAAATTTTTCCAACTGGGCCATCAATCCTTTGTCAGCTATTGAGGCCTGAAGAGGAAAACTGTCAACTAATCCAAATTCTATTTCCTTCCATCTAGCCTTATATTCCCTATTACACCAATATAACAGAGGGGTTATCTGTGAGGCATAAAAATAATCTCTCAGGCAAGGAAGAACCATACCTCCTCCTTCCTTCCCTAACTGTCAGGTGTTATATCAAATTCTAGGTTTCTTTCCTTGCCAAATGAAGCGGGAAATCCATTTGTCCCATTCCCTGAATTGATTATCATCCACCTCCACCGGTAAAGTACGGAAAAGATACAATAACCGAGGAGGAATATTCATTTTTATAGTATTTATCCTTGAATTTAAACTTAAAAAGGGGATAAGATTCCATCTATGCATATCTGCTTTTATCTCTGAGATTAATGGCCCATAATTTACCTGTGACAGTGTTGAAAGATCCTTCGGCAGGGTTATTCCTAAATATTTTAATGATTTAGCTTCCCACTTAAGATCATATGTATCCTGCAATTTTTTGGATGGTGTATAATTTAGGGACATAACCTGCATTTTCTTTACATTTATTTTATAACCTGATATTTTCCCAAAGTCATCCAACAGTGTAAACAATCCTATAAATGATTTTTCTGGTTCACTCAGATAGACCAAAACATCATCTGCGAATAACGCCACTTTCTGTTCAATCCCTGCCACCTTGATACCTTTTACGATTTCGCTCTGTCTTATTAGTTGGGCAAGCGGTTCAATATATAGCGCAAAAAGGAGAGGAGAAATTGGGCATCCCTGTCTAGTGCCTCTCTCTAAGATGAAGGAGTCAGAGAGGTCCCCATTTATCTTAATTCGGGCCGTAGGGCTGTCATATAGAGTCTGAATTACTTCAATAAACTTTTCTTGAAAGCCGAATCTTCCTAACGCTCTGTATAGGAATGCCCAACTAACCGAATCAAAAGCTTTCTCAGCGTCCAATCCTACTACCGTTGTCTCTGTCTCGTTCTTATTAACCTGTTCTAATATGTGCAGAGTTCTCCTTATGTTGTCCTGTGTTTGTCTTTGTTGAATAAATCCAGTCTGGTCTAAGTGGATTAGGCCAGGTAAAAGCTTTTCCAATCTGCGCGCTAATATAGATGTAAATAGTTTGTAATCTAAATTAAGAGCAACTAATTGGCCGATAATTGCCACATTCTAGTTTATCTTTACCCTCTTTAGGAATAACTGAAATAATCGCTTCTCTCCAGGAAGGTGGAGTTTCTCCTCTCTGCAAGATCCAATTAAAGGTGTTAAGTAGTAATGGGGCTAACTGTGTCTTCAGGGACTTGTACCACTCTGAGGTAAACCCATCAGAACCCAAGGACTTTCCAGCCTTTAACCTAGAGATGGCCACGTTCAGTTCTTTGACAGTTACTGGTTCTAATAAACTTTCATTTTCTAAATCTGTAAGTTTAGGTAGATCTAAAAAATTCAATACACTGTCTATACAGGGCTCATTGGGGGCCCAGGGTTGGGAGTACAGCTCTCGATAATATGTTTCAAAACTCTCTTGAATTTTCCCTATTGTACTCTCCACAAGCTTTGCCTTTGGATTCTTTATTTTATGAATTGTATTGTCTGCTTGTTGTTTTTGTAATTTATATGCTAATAATCTAGCTGATTTACCTCCTACTTCATAATTCTTTTGTCTCAGGTAAAGAAAATTTCTTTGAGTTTCCAACGTATAAATATCGTCAATTTCACTTTGCAATTTCCTAATTTCCTGTTTTCGATTTGAATTACTTTTGTTGCTATCTACAACTTGAAGTTGTTTTAATTTTCCTTGAAGGTCTGCTAATTTTTGTGCATTGATTTTTTTCATGTGAGTGGTAATGGACCTAATTTTCCCTCTCAGTACAGCTTTCAATGTATCCCATAAGATCACTGGTGATGTTTCTCCCGTGTCATTAAGGTCTAGATATTCTTTGACTTCTCCCCCTAATCTCTCCATTACTTTCGGGTTATTGAGTATATGTGAGTTTAGCCTCCATAGTGTTTTCCTCATTTTCCTTTCCAGGATTAGAGACATAGAGACTGGGCTATGATCCGACAGATCAATTGTTGCAATATTACAGTTTTTTATCCTGAGTCTATCTGTATTAAAGATAAAGAAATAGTCTATCCTTGAATAGGCTGAATGAGGGAAAGAGTAATATGTATAATCTTTACTAGTAGGGTGTAATTCCCTCCAGACATCTATAATTCCCAACTCCTCTATCAATGAATTCACTTTCCGAGTCAGAGGTTTATTCTGAGTAACTATTCTTGAAGAATCTAATATAGGATTTAATCTAATATTAAAATCCCCTCCACAAATTACTACCCCTTGAGGAAACCACACATCTTTTCATTGCTGCATTGTAAGTTCTCATAGCTGTTTATGGAGCACAGTGGGTGTGATCTTTCCAGCCAGTTCTTAAAAGAGTCTAGCAACACCCTTTCAGCCACAAGGATCTCTTACTGTTGAAAGAATGGTTGCTATTGAGGTATGGCATTGTGTTTTGAATGGTCGGAAGGAGAAAGAAAGTTGGTGAAGAACTGTGCCTGCAGGAGGCATGTTTACACTGCATGGAAGGCACAGAGACCCTCCAGTGCTACAGCCAGATGCTATTGACAATAGGCACTCAGAGAGATTTCTGCAAGTTTGTAATTGAAATCTCTGACTGCCTGCACTTTGGAGAAGCCTGTAATCCGGTAAATGCTCATGCCTGATCTGATTTCTCCCATGGGCTGAATGTAGGTGAAGTCTTGCTTCCTCATGTAGGAAGTTAGAAAGCACAATGATGCAGTAGTTAGATCTGCCGTCTCACTGATCCTGAAAACTAGATTCTGTCCTGATCCTGATTACCATGTGTACAGAGTTAGCACATTCTCCGTTACTTTTTTGTATATTTTCCCTGAATGTTCTGGTTTTCTCCAACATCCTGTTGAATTAGAGCAGTGGTTCCCAAACATTTTTGTGTTACTGCCAGACCACGTTCCCAGAAACCCCTCCACCATTCTGGCCATTGCATAAAAATTATAAAGAAATTTGATATATGATGCACAGTGTAGGAAGATAGGAACTGCAAATTCAAAACAGTGACAAATAATTGCAAATAATTATTCAAACCTATATAAAGCTATAAATAAAATTCTTTATTTAATTACATTAAAACAATTTTCATAACCAATCCTAGAGCATACATTAGTAGTCCAATACTTCATTCATCATTCAATGAGATGGATGGTGCAGTGATACCAGCTTCTCAACATCTGGCTGAATGTCTCTCAGTAGGTGTCTCAAATCCCCTTATTCATTAATTTGAAGTCTGCTTATTGCTTTCAAAGAAGTTGGCCAACTGCATTGAAGCTGCTCTCCACCAAATATGATGTTGGAAAAGCAATAAAGAACATCTTGATCTTTTTCTAGAGTGCAAGATGACATTCAGAGATTTCTTTCTACAACCAACACTTTATCTGACTTTTTAACTTCAGCAACAGCTCAGTCATTTTGTAGCGAGATCAGTTCTTCCTCCATCCTTCCTGTTTATTCCTCATTGCAAGTGTTCAGAAATTAATTTTTTTTTTACCTAATCTGAAATTTGGATTGAGAGAAGCTCGTGAAATCTGTCTGATATATCTTTAGGCAGCTCATCCAGGTAGGCACAATATACCAAAAAATCCATCATCTGGTATTCTTTCTTTCTCTTCCAACCCTGTGATCAGATTCACATAATTTCCTTGCAATTGAGGATTAACTTCATTAAACTTTGCAAATAATTCTAACAAATAAACAATGCCATGCCTGATATTCTTGAAATGATTACCAAATGAATCATTCAAATCTTCAGAGAATTTTATCAGTTTCAAAAAACACATAAAAGCTTCTCTGGTAGTTTCATTTTGAGAGCCATCTGACTTCTGTGTGCAACAGCAAGCAAACTGTTCATCATTCTCAGTACAAAGCTCTCGAAATAGTTGAGAATTGAGAATATGGGACTTAATTTTATTTACCACTGTGATAACAGTACTTAATTATTTGTGTATCCGATCACTTGGGTTTTTTAGATGGACAGATAGATAGGTAGATACTTAATTGATCCCTAAGGAAATTACAGTGTCACAGTAGCATTACAAGTTCACAGACTAATGACGTTAGGAGAGAAGTAAGTAAGAATAAATAAAAAATCTTACCTTAAGCTGTCTAACAGGAGGGGGTCATCACTTCCCCGGCTATAGGCTGACTCATTATAGAGCCTTATGGCTAAGGGTAAGGATGACCTCATAGAGCACTCTTTGAAGCGGTGCAGTTGTCCTAGTCTATTACTGAAAGCGCTCCCCTGTTCAGCCAAGATCACATGCAGAGGGTGAGAAACATTGTCCAAAATTGCCAGGTTTTTCCATAGGGTCATTTGTTCTATCACAGCCTCCATGTTTCCAGTTTGACTCCTATAACAGAGCCAGCCTTTCCAATCAGTTTATTGAGACTGTTGACCACACTCATGTTGATGCCATTGCTCCAGCACACCACCACATAGAAGATTGTACTGGCGGTGACAAACTGGTAGAACATGTGAAGGAGAGGCCTGCATACTTCCTCCTCAGGAAGTAGAGGCAACTCTGGCCCTTCTTGCACACAGCCTCTGTGTTGGTGCTCCACTCAAGTCTGTCATCCAGGTGCACCCCCAGGTACTTGTAGGCCCTCACCACATCCTCACCATCAATGGTAACAGGACAATAATGGTAACAATGTGACAAGATGTTGTCTGTGAGTTAGATAGTGAATGGTAAATATGTGAGGTACAGCTTTTTTTCAAGAAAGTAATAAACCCATTGATGGTGCTCCATCTGTTGCACAAGCAAGAATGTTGATGAGCCAAATGTCCTTGTCTTTGAAAATCTGCTCAACAACCTGGTATTCATTTCCCCCTTAGTATCAGTTTCTAGTCTCCTTGCAAATAAATATTCTTGAACTATGCTTTCATCTTTTATGAAACAAATATAACCAAGAAGCAAAGATTTGTTGACTGGCAAAGATAACTCATCCAACTGCAGAGCAAGTTCTGTTGACCTGAGTTTGTTGCACAATGTGTCTTCCACATTCTCAGGTATTTCATCTATTCGTCTTTGATCAGAGTTGTCACTGAGCGGAATTGCTTTAATTATTTGATCTGGTGACTTAAGCAAAACCTGCTGGCAAACATGTTTTGAAGTGTTTTCTGTTTCTGAATGTTTTCACTAAGTGACTTGAAAAGAATCCACATTCTTGCTTGCTTTATTGAAGTGTGCTCTCTGCAAATGTTCAAAGTGCCTGGACAGTTTCATTGGTTTATTTGAAAAATCTTTTTCACACAACAGACACATCGGCTGCTGTTGGTTGCTTGCTGCCAGTATAAATCCTTGTTTCAGATACTCCACGTTAAATTGTCTACACTTCTTTTTCGTTTGCTGTGCTTCTGCTAATTTTGTTATGGATTAATGACCACGGTCAATCACCTGTTGTTTAAGTCCAACCTTAAGCACTGTAATCAATAAAGTTAGAACTCATCAGAGCTCATACAAAACCTGACTCTCTGCCTGAAGGTATATTAAGTGGGGAAGTAATATCTTGGCTGGGCCATGGGCTAGGGAAATGCAGTCATGACTATTCAAAAGGGAAAATTCTGAACTTTACCCCACTGCGTTATTAGAATGGAAATCATACAATCTAACACTGTACTGCAGCAGTGAACGGCAATAATGCACTTTCTTCAGTCCAGGTTTCTCATGAAATGATAAATACAGAAGTGTCACTATAATGTTCTTTGAGGAAAGTCTATGAGAACAGTGATGAGCAAAAGATGAGGTGATTACGTGATTATTGTGATCAATTATGAGGCACTGAGGATCAAATGCTTAAAATAAATAATTCATTTTTTAAACTGAGCCTATAATCCCTCAGCTGCCTCCTCACTTCTGAGCACTCCACCACCACCCCTTTTACATTTATCACCCACTTAGAAACTCACACCACCCCTGTTGGGGCAGACAGTACTTCCTACTTTAGGAACCACTAGATTAGCATGTAAAATTGTATTTTTCTTGTAACTTAACTTCTGTTATGCTTGTTTATAATTTTTATTTAATCATCTAAATGTATGTAATTGTAGCATATTGTTCAGTGAATTTTCAGTATCTGTTGTATAGCTGATTATGTATATTTCTAGAAGTATCTTTGCAACTTGTATCTCACCACTAAACATATTTCATAGTTACATCTTACCAATGGAATGTCCTGTTATCTGTTTAGCTTGTATGAGATAAGAACAATTGCTTTGTTTTTGTTCTTGGCTTTTCTGTCTTCCTTTATTGTTTCTTCTTCTTTCCCTTCCTTACTGTCGAGTAATTTGGTTACAGTTATTTCTCAGAATCAGGTTTATTATCACTGGCATGTGATGTGAAATTTGTTCACAGCAGCAGTAGTTCAGTGCAATACAATAATAATAATAATTAATAAATAAATCAATTACAATATACGTATATTGAATAGATTAAAAATCATGCAAAAAAGAGAAATAATATATATTTTAAAAGTATATCTTACTATTGTGACAGATGCAATAATGGAGAAGCTTCATTAATTTATATGTTTTGGACTTGTCCATGTCTTGAAAAATATTGGAAGGAAGTTTTTCAAACTTTTTCTTTACTTTTTAAAGTCAATTTTAAGCCTAATCCTCTGACGGCCTTATTCAGTATTGTTTCAGGACAAGGTATCAAGATGAAGACATCAGATTTACATATCTTGGTCCTTAGCTCTCTTATAGCTAGGAAGGCACTTTTGTTTAAATAGAAAGATGTTTCTCCTCCTATTCATGCTTAATGGTTATGCGACGTTATGTCATTAGATTTAGAGATTAGTTGTTCAATTTCTGAATCTCGTCAAGACTTTCAAACATTGTGGGGACTATTTCTGAATTATTTTCGAAACCCTCAATTCGTTGTTTAAATTTAGATGTTGGCTATTATTAATTTTTATTATACGAGAAGGTATTTTACCTTCTTTTCTCCTTAATAAACAGCTTTGGTCTTGGTAGGGGTTAGATTCTTTTTTTTTTGTAATAAATTAGTATATTTCAATATAACTGACTAACCTACGTGAATATGGGGTAATGAGATTGTCACAGTGGGGAGGGCATAGGGAGCAAGGGTGGACCCAAATGCAAGACACATCTTGTGAGGTTAATTAAATTTAGTCTATCGTTCGATACCAGGAGAGCAAGGCAGGAACAGGAATAGCGAACTGGACAAGGACTCAGGACTACGACTAGGCTGGGACCAAGGGTCTGGGCTAGGACTCGGAAATGGATCCCAAAACTAGAGGCAACTTGAAGGGACTACGGTATGGACTCCGAGCCAGGGACTGGCCAAGGACCCAGTACCTGGGTCTTGCCTCGGGCTCGGACCCCAGAACCAGGCATGGACATGACATGGGCTAGGGAGAGGAGGAACAGGGAAAAACAGAGCCTCGGTCTCGGGAGAGCAGGTACATGGAACCATGGACACATACACAGAACACAGAGTCGGGACCCCTCCTTGGGTACAGGACATAGGGCTGGGACTCACACACAGAACAGAGAGCCGGGACCCCTCCTTGGGTACAGGACATAGGGCTGGGACTCATGACCCCACGGAGGCGAGGACAAGACACGACAAGACATGACCCCCCACGGGGCAATGGAAAGACGGCCAGACTTACCCCACGGAGGCGAGGACAAGACATGACAAGACATGACCCCCCGCGGGGCAATGGAAAGACGGCCAGACTTACCCCACGGAGGCGAGGACAAGACATGACAAGACATGACCCCCCGCGGGGCAATGGAAAGACGGCCAGACTTACCCCACGGAGGCAAGGACAAGACAAGACCAACATGAAAGAATACCAGACAGTACCTATCTAGCTCCAGCGATAGAACTAGACTGAGGTGCAGGCGAGGGCTGCAGACGAGGGCTAGAGGCGAGAGGGGCAGAGAAGGGATTCAGACGAGGGGGTAGGACAGGAATCACAGACCGACAAGGCCAGGACTTGACTCAGAACTTGGATGCCGCCAGGGCCGGGACTTGTCTCGGAACTTGGATTCCGCCAGGGCCGGGACTTGATTCGGTACGTGGATGCCGCCAAGGACAGGACTTGACTTAGTACTTGAATGCTCCTGGAGCCAGGACTTGACTTGGGGCCTCCAGATAGTGGCGGGCTCTCAACTCGGCCCGGGAACAGTAGACAGCGGTTCTTGTTTCCCTCCGGTGGGTTAACTGACGGACCCACCTCGGTGAGGAAACTTTGTAGGCTCGCTTTGGCGAGGTAGCTTGACGGGGTACTCTGGTGAGGAAAGACGCATTACCGGCACTCGCTTCGAGCGGAGACTAGGCTTGCTCCAGCCTGATGACCTTGGAACGCCGTACCTTTGGTGACTTTGCAGGCACTCCCGCGCCAAATGGCTGAAAGCTGGAGACTATAAACTACTGGTTCAGTTGAGTGTAAATTGCCTCCAGTCACCAAAGCCGAGGGACACGGGAAAACAGGGAACCAAAGGGAAACAGGGAGTCAACGGTCTGGATCGTAACATAAACAAAGTAAATTTAGAGGGACCCCGATCCGGACCACGACAGAGATTGTTATTATGAATAGATATAATGTAACTGGTAGTTGGCTTTTTTCGACCTTTATATATACTTTCTTGTACTCCGTATTCTTTTATGTAGAGACTAATAAAAATATTGAAAGAAAAAAAAGTGAGGTAGTGTTCAAGTGTTCAATGTCCATTTAGGAATCGGATGGCAGAGGGAAAGAAGCTGTTCCTGGATCACTGAGTGTGTGCCTTCAGGCTTTTGTCCCTCCTACCTGATGGTAACAGTGCAAAAAGGGCGTGCTCTTGGTGCTGGAGGTCCTTAATAATGGATGCTGCCTTTCTGAGACACTGCTCCTTGAAGATGTCCTAGGTACTTTTTAGGCTAGTACCCAAGATGGAGCCGACTAAATTTACAGCCCTCTGCAGCTTCTTTTGATCCTGTGCATTAGCCCCCCCACCCCCATACCAGACAGTGATGCAGCCTGACAGAATGCTCTCCAGGGTAGACCTATGGAAATTCTTGAGTGTATTTGTTGACATACCAAATCTCTTCAAACTCCTAAAGAAGTACAGTCACTGTCTTGCTGCCTTTATAACTGCATCGATATGTTGGGACCAGGTTAGATCTCAGAGATTCTGACACCCAGCAATTTGAAACTGCTCACTCTCTCCACTTCTGATCCCTCTATGAGGATTAGTATGTGTTCCCTCATCTTACCCATCCTGAAGTCCACAATCAGCTCTTTTGTCTTACTGATGTTGAGTGCCAGGTTTTGCTGCAACACCACTCAACTAGTTGGTATAGGGGATTTGTGGGCACGTGAGAGAAAATATTGCGCAAAATCACAGGGAAATAGGGACAGAGGGAATGGGACATGTAATTTCCCTACGAGAATCTAAGTGTCTCCTAATATGTCACAATAAATATTGACGTAGGTACTTCATCTAAAGTACCAGTAAGTAGCAAACTGTGAGATATGTGAGACGTCAGCAGCAACACCCTGGAATGGTCCAGGGTGTAATACTGAAAGTGACAGTAACTTGAACAATAAGGTTTCAGGGGGAACAAGATCAGCAAAACTTTTATTATTTGGTTATTTTCAAAATACAGTTTGTGTATGGTGCCTTGTGAAACTCAGCAGCTGCACATCCAAACTTATCTACTTTTTTGAGTTCACATAGCAGAATGTTGGTTTCCCCTGTGTGAAGCCACATATCTTCTCATTGCCCCCTCGTAAGTTCTCAAAACTGTCACAGTCAATTGTCTTTTTTTTTGTCCTCATAGAAAGAAAGTGTTTGTGGTTAATCTGAAACAGGTGCACTATATTTTGTTTCCTGTACAAGATTAACACTGTTTATTTTCTCAAATCTGTTGTAAAGCTTTCAGGGCATTTCCAGCTGGAATGAGAAGGATAATGGTTATAATAGCAGCTTAAAAGCTTTAGAAGGAACAGTCATCCAAATGGTAATAGTTTACATAGTGGTGTCTCTATGACCAGATGATTGACAGTAACATCATTTCTCAATATGTTACTTTCTAAGCAGTTGTAATAATGCAACCTTCACTGATAAAATTTTAATATAATAACTCACTTTGAACATCCATAAGAATATTATTAAAATTGATGCAATAATTTCAGGCCACCATAGGTAACTATTTTGAATGAGAGGTTCAAACACAGAACAGCTTTTCACTGTCTCTAGGTCGGACTGTCTCTGAATCTGATCATTTAGCTGTACCTCTCCTACCTGAACACAGTCAGAGGCTAAAGAGCAAAGTTTCAGAGATAAGAAGAACAAAGAGGTGATCATGGGAGGCCATGGGATTGCTTCCAGTTGGTGAACTGGGCCAAGTTCAAGGACTCATCTATGGAACTGAATGAATACGCCACAGTTGTCACGGACTTATAGACAAGTGTATCCACCCAAAATCATTCAGACCCTTCCCCAACCCCGAAGCCCTGGATGAACCATGAGATCTGTGCTGAGGGCCAGATCAGTGCCATTCAGGTCTGGCAATCAAGTAAGATACAAGAGGTCCAGGTATGAGCTCTGGAAAGCCAACTCATGTGAAAAGTGGCAATTCCAGACAAAATCTGGGTCACTGAAGAATGCTTGACAGCTTTGGCACAGCTTGAATGCTGTTACTTCTTACAAAATGATACCAAGCGACAAGCAACAAAGTTTCACTCTCAGATGAACTCAATGCCTTCAACATGACTGTCAAAACATGGAGGAACTTTCATGAACTCTTACAGCTCCTGATAACCCTGTGATTTCAACTTCTGAGGCCAACGTGAGAGCATCCTTCAGGAGGGTGAACCCACAGAAAGCCTCTAGTGCCGATGGGTACCTAGCCGAGCACTAAAGGTCTATCCTGATCAACTGGCCGGAATGTTCATCAGTATCGTTAACTTCTTGCATAGGCAGTCTGACATACCAACCTGCTTCAAGCAGGCTCAATTATACTGGAGACTATGAAAAATGTGGAAACCTACCACAATGTCTATTATCCAGTAGCACTTATATCCATTGTGATGAAGTTCTTTAGGAGGTTAGTGATGAAACATTAAACTCCTGCCTGAGAGATCCACTCCAATTTGCCTACCATCACAACAGGTGCACAGCAGATGCCATTTCATTGGCTCTTCACTCAACCTGGGAGCATCTGCACAGCAAAGATGCATATATCAGGATGTTCTTTATCAACTACAGCTCAGCATTCAATACTGTCATCCCCTCAAAACTAATCAATGTGTTTCAAGACCTTGACCTAAATGCCTTCCTATGCAGTTGAATCTTCGAATTCCTCACTTGCAAACCCCAGTCAGAACACCTCCGCAATCGCCATCAGCATAGATTGTGTGCTTAGCCCCCTGCTCTACTTACTTAACGCTTATAACTGTAAGGCTCAGCACAGCTCCAATACTATATTCAGATTTGCTGATGACGCCACTCTCTTTGGCCAAATCAAAGGTGGTGATGAATCAGCATATCGAAGAGAGATTGAAAATCAAACGTTCAAAGGGTCATTTAATATCAGAGAATGTACAATCTGAAATTTGTACTCTTCACAGACACTGACGAAACAAGTGACCCAATAGAATGAATGATAGAAACATCAGAACCCCGAAGTCCCCCTTCCCCCACTCTTTGCACAAGCAGCAGCAAAAGCAGCAGCAAAAGCATCAACCCAACCCACTCGTATCAGCAGAAGCACTGATCTCCCATTCCCCAACCATGCAAGCAACAGCAAGAACCTCCCAAAGAGACCATGATCGATCTCACTCTCCATCAAAGAAGAGAGAGAGTGAGAGCAATTAGCAAGCAAACCACCTCCTGTCTTGATGTTTCAGTCTTCCACAATGCTTCATTCGGTGAAATCGGTGAGGAACCAGGTCATCCACAGGGCTGCTCCCCAAGGGCGTACATCTTCCAGGCCTTTCCTGGAGATAGAGAACCGCTAAGCAGCTCAGCCAGTCCGAAAACCCACCACTTACGAAGAACTGAAGTTTGAACTATAGATCACGGACTCTGAGAGAACCCCAACCATCTTGAAAAGAAAGAAGTAAAGAAGAATAATCTGTTTTGTGGATGAACTGGACGAAGTCACCTGTGTCTGCAAAAACCACTGGCGCCATCTTTCCTCACTCCTCTCTCTGGCTGAGTAGTGCCACAATAACCATGTCAAGGAGCAAGACCAAGGAGCTGATTATTGAGTTCAGGAGGAGGAAGCCAGAGGCTCATGAATCTGTCCTCATTGTGGGATCAGAGGTGGAGAGGGTCAGTAACTTTAAATTCCTTGATGTAATCATTTCAGAGGATCTGACTTGAGCCCAGTGCTATTTTGAAAAAGGTATGTCAGTGCCTCGACTTAGAAATTTGCAAATTGACATCTATATTTGACCATCTTCTATAGATGTGTGGTGGAGAGTTTATTGACTGGCTGCATTACAGCCTGGTATGCAAACACATATGCCCTTGAATGGAAAATCCTATAAAATGTAATAGATACAACCCAGTCCATTATAGTTAAAGCTCTCCCCACCATTCAGCACATTTACACGGAGTGCTGTCACAGGAAAACTCGGTATTTGGGCCCCTTATTTAAGAAAGACTGTGTTGACATTGGAGAGGGTTTAAAGGAGGTTCATGAGAATGTTTCCGGAAATAAAAAACGTATTACATGAGGAGCGAATGATGGCTCTGGGCCTTTACTCACTGGAATTTAGAAGACTGAGGTAGGATCTCATTGAAACCTGTTGAAAGACCTAGATAGAGTGGAGATAGAGAAGTTTCCTACAGTGCAGGAGTCTAGGGCCAGAGGGCACAGCCTCAGAATAGAGGAACATCCATTCAGAAAAGAGATGAGGAGGAACTTCTTGAGGCAGAGGGTGGTGAATCTGTGGACTTCATTGTCACAGGCAGCTGTGGAGGCCAGTTAATTGGGTGGAGGTTAATATGTTCTTGTTTAGTCAGGGCGTGAATGGTTACAGAGAGAAGGCAGGAGAATGGGGTTGAAAGGGAAATGAATTAGCCATGCTGAAATGGCGGAGCAGGCTAATTGGCCAAATTGCTTAATTCTGCTCCTGTGGTCTTATGGGTAGCAGCATCCATCATCAAGGTCCCCCAGGCCATGCTCTCTTTTCACTGCTGCCATCAGAAAGAAGGTACAGAAATGTCAACACCCATACCACCAGGTTCAGGAACAGTTATTAATCCTCGATCATCAGAGTCTAGAACCAGTGGGGATAACTTCATTCAAATTCACTCGTCTCATCACTGAATTGTTGCCACATCCTATAGACTCGCTTTCAAGGACTGTTAGATCATAAGAGATGGAGCAAAATTAGGCCACGGCCCATTGAGACTCCGTCTCATGTTCTTGATATTTACTGCTTATTTTGTTTATAACTTTTTTCCTTTTGTTTTTACAATTTGCTGTCTTTTGCACATTGGTTGTTGTCATCCTGTTGAGTGCTGTCCTTTGTTGATTTTACTGTGCTGAATTTACTCTGTATGCTCACAAGAAAACAGGACTCAGGGTTGTATATGGTGACATATATGTACTTTGATAATAAATTTATTTTAACTTTGAACTTTGACATAAGATAAAACAAACTCTCGTTATCAATATACCAATTCTGTTATTTCGGAACTATTGCCAATTCCAGTCACATCATTACAGCACAATGGTTGATGATATCTACTTTAAAAAAAGACAAGTAACTAAATTTGGTTCTAATGCATCACACAGATAAAATCAAAAGCTACTTATATGATAGTTCCTATATTTTTCCACAGCATTGTGTCAAATACTGTGGCAGAATAATGTATAGCCCTTGAAGAAGAATTGAATTTCCTTGGGCAATCCTATCGCAAATAAGGGACATCAGGTTAAAAGTAAATGCATCATATAATTCACTTTCAGTCGGAGCAAAGCCTTCCTTAATGGCATCTTCAATAGCCTTGGAGCTGTTGGGACTTCTTTTTCACATACACTGCATCTTGCAGCAATGCTCAACTGGCAAACTGCTGTACGGGCAATGCATTACCTTTCAATTGTGTCACTCCTGAGAAAGAGCCTGAGGTGTATAAATTGGAAGGAAATTCTTAAATCCATTTTATCAACCAGTTTTTCACTTTTATGGTCCTTGAAAGAAATGGAAAATGGGAAATGATTAGTGTACTACTCAGACCAAATGACATAGCTGGTATTAAACCACTGGTTTCTTTGATATTTTTCAGCAAAGGAAATAGAAAGAAAAGAAAATTCCAGGCTCTTGGCAAATAGTTTTCTAAGAGACTGGCCACTGCTGTGAAATTAGTTGTGCAGGGAAAAGGAAAATAACTTCAAATTATTACAGGTGCTGTTCATTTAAAAGATGTTGGAGTCCCAGAACTAATCCTTCAAATTTCCGCTGTGGTCATTCATGGATGGCTATAAAATAGGTTCATACTTCCTTTAGATTTTCTATATTTTTTCTTTCTCAAACCTACATATGTCTAAAGACAAGATAAGTGATAATCTGAGGGAACATAGTGGTCCTTCAGCCTGAATGAGCAGATTGTTGTTTACATTCTACATATATTGATACAGATATGAAAACAACTATTGTGCCTGAGGAGGAGGTTAGTAAATCTCTGATCAGATTTAAAGTTGTGAACCGGGGGTCATAGGAAGTTGCTAACAGGGAGCTCTGCCACTCCTGTAGTTTTGTATCATTGTAGTAACATAACATAAAAGACAAAGCAAAACCAACATTCACTAGAAACCCAAGAAAATCATACTTTCAGAGGAAAGGGAATTTTTAATCTTTATAGTTGTTTCAAGAAGACAACACTCATTATTAAAGGTCCCCACCACCTCAGACATCACAATCTTTTCGCAGTTACCATCGAGCAGGAGGTGTAGAAGTCTGAAGTCCTACCCCACCAGGTTTAAGAATACTTACTTTCCTTCAACCATTCAGTTTCTTAGCCAACTAGCAAAAACCTAATCACTATAGTTAAGCAACACTAAGACCACATTGACCACCTTACACAAATAGGGACTTTTCCTTTGTTCTAATTGTTTCTTGTAAATATAAGATCATAAGATATAGGAGCAGAATTAGGCCATTTGGCCCATCGAGTCTGTTTTGCCATTTCATCCTGGCTGATCCATTTTCCCTCTCAGCCCCAATCTCCTGCCTTCTCCCCATCTCTCTTCATGCCCTGACCAATTAAAAATCTGTCAGCCTCTGCCTCAAGTATATATAAAGACTTGTCCTCTACAGCTGCCCATGCAGCAAATTCCACAGATTCACCACTTTTTTGTTTTTGTGTATAATTTACGATAACTTTATTTTACTTGTGAATACTGCTTATATGATGCTATGTGCCAGAGGTGCTGCTGCAAATAAGTTTTTCAATGCACTCATGTATACTTATGCATATGACAATAAACTTGACTTTGATTTTGACGATTGCTTTATTAATTGTATTTTTGTACTCAAGTAGCTATTCAAAATGTTTAAATGTTATGATAGTGTAAAGCTCCTTGTGAAGGAAGCAAATTAGCACATTAGTACATGCAGTGCAGGATACTTCACTTGTTTACACTTAGTGATGGAATTGCTGTTAATTGTTCTATTTGAGAGAAGACTATGGAGTAGACTTTATAGTTCGTTCATAAATGGGTCAGCTTTCTGAAGTATATTTTACCTTGTAATTTAAAAAATAATATTTTAACAGAAATACACTGGCACAATGAGTCAGTTTTTTCTTCTTCTCTCGATGCAGATACTGGCCAATTGCCTGTACTTACCATCATTTCAGGTCAGGAAGTGTGTTCAAAGTGCTGTACGTTTATTATCAAAGTATGCATACTATATAAAACCTTGAAATTTGTCTCCTTACAGGCAGCCACATCAAAAAAGAACCCAAAATAACCCATTAAAAAAGTAAACTGTCAAACACCAAATATACAAAAAAAAGAATGAATCGTGCAAATAATAAAAAGTAAGTAAATAATAAACAGAACTAAAGCCGGTCCAGGAGCCCGTTAGTTGCAGGCCACAGCCTCATTTCAGTGTAGAGATGAGTAAAGCTCGCCAAGCAAAGAGCTGAATACCAACCCACCTTTCACCTCCGAGCCCACAACCCGGACCTTTTCAATCTGGCCTGGTGCTTAAATCAGCCAAGCATTGGCTCGTTCCTCACGCTCAGACCTGTAGGCTTTCGCAAAAAAACAAAGTGAGGCGTTTTATGTTAGATGAAACCCGTAATACATTTTATTGAACTCCAAAACCCACACACAAAGGTGTGCTAAAAAAGTTTTTGTAATAACGTCATCACGTCAGACCAGTCTCTGTGGAGCTAGGACTAGTCGCCCAGCTCGAGTCCTGTTTTCCATAGGTCGAAGAACAGCAGCTGCATCTGGCTTGTCCAGAAGTGTGTTCACAGGGTCATGGCAGCAGAACACTCCAGATCTTGGTGGGCCGGTTTAAGGCAGTCGACTGAAATATGTTCAGGTTTACTCCTCTTGTCTATGATAAAAGTCTTTTCTCCCCATCCAAGACGTGGAACAGACCATTGTAAGGTGGCTTAAGGGGATGTTGGTATGCATCCATAAGGCATAGAAACAGAATTATTCATTCAGCCCATCGAGTCTACTCTGCCATTTCATCATGGCTGATCCTGGATCTCACTCAACCCCATACATCTGCCTTCTCACCGTATCCTTTGATGCTTTGACCAATCAGGAAACTATCAATTTTTACTGTAAATATACCCACAGTCTTGGCTTCCACGCTGTCTGTGACAGAGTATTCCACAGATTCACTACTCTCAAGCTAAAATAAAAAATCCTCCTTAACTCTGTTCTAAAGGCTCGTCTCTCAGTTTTGAGGCTGTGCACTCTAGTTCTGGATACCCCATCCTCAGTCGCTAAACTCATAATTCCCACACACCTGACCACTCAGTTTTACCTCCTCCCCAAGATCCACAAGCCTGACTGTCCCGGTAGACCCATAGTTTCTGCCTGCTCCTGACCCACCGAACTTGTATCTGCCTACCTGCACTCCATTTTGTCATCCATAGTTCAGTCCCTCCCCACCTACATCCGGGATACATCCCATGCCCTCCACCTCTTCAATAACTTCCAGTTCCCTGGTCCCAACCGCCTCATTTTCAGTATGGATGTCCAATCCCTATACACCTCCATTCCCCATGAAGAAGGCCTCAAAGCCCTCCGCTACTTTCTGGATAATAGACCTCACCAGTTCCTCACCACAACTACCCTCCTCCAGTTGGCGGAACTGGTTCTCACACTCAATAACTTCTCTTTTGGCTCTTCCCACTTTCTTCAGACTAAGGGTGTAGCTATGGGAACTCGCATGGACCCCAGCTATGTCTGCCTCTTCGTTGGTTATGTGGAACAGTCTGTGCTCCAAACCTATTCTGGTACTGCTCCCCAACTTTTCCTTCAGTACATTGACGACTACATTGGTGCTGCTTCCTGCACCCATGCTGAGCTCGTCAATTTCATCGACTTTACTTTCCACCCAGCCCTCAAATTCACTTAGTCTATCTTGAACACTTCGCTCCCCTTTCTCGATCTCTCAGTCTCCATCTCTGGAGACAGACTGTCCACTGACATCTTCTACAAGCCCACTGACTCTCATAACTACCTCAACTATACCTCTTCCCACCACGCCAGATGCAAAAATGCCATTCCCTATTCCCAGTTCCTCCGTCTCCGCCGCATCTGCTCCAAAGATGAGGTTTTCCGTTCCAGGACATCTCAAATGTCCTCTTTCTTTAAGGATCGTGGTTTCCCTTCTGCTGTCATCAATGATGCCCTCACCCGCATCTCCTCTATTTCCCGCAATTCGGTCCTCACCCCATCCTCCCACCACCACAACAGAGACAGAGTTCCCCTTGTCCTCACCTACCACCCCACCAGCCTCCAGATCCAGCACATTATCCTCCGCAGCTTCCGCCACCTTCAACAGGACCCCACCACTAAGCACGTCTTTCCCGCTCCACCCCTCTCCACTTTCCGCAGGGATCAGTCCCTCTGCGGCTCCCTGATCCACACGTCCCTCCCCACGGATCTCCCACCCGGCGCTTATCTCTGTAAGCGCAAGTGCTACACCTGTCCCTACAGCTCCTCCCTTGGCACCATTCAGGGTCCCAAACAGTCCTTCCAAGTGAGGCAACACTTCACTTGTGAGTCTGTCGGGGTCATCTATTGCATCCGGTGCTCCTGGTGCGGCCTCCTCTACATGGGTGAAACCCGACGCAGATTGGGGGACCGCTTCGTCGAGCACCTCCGCTCCGTCCGCCACAACAGACAGGATCTCCCAGTAGCCACCCACTTCAACTCTGCTTCCCACTCCCATTCAGATATGTCCATACATGGCCTCCTCTGCTGCCACGATGAGGCTAAACTCAGGTTGGAGGAGCAACACCTCATATACTGTTTAGGTAGTCTCCAGCCCCTTGGTATGAACATAGAATTCTCCAACTTCCGGTAATTCCCTCCCCCTCCCTTCCTCTATCCCTATATCACTCTGCCCCCTCCCCCAGCTGCCTATCACCTCCCTCATGGTTCTGCCTCCTTCTACTACCCATTGTGTTTACCCCTATTCCTTCTTCACCTTTCCTGCCTATCACCTCCCTGCTTCCTCTCCCCCACCCCTTTATCTTTCCCCTTACTGGTTTTTCACCTGGCACCTACCAGCCTTCTCCTTCCCACCCTCCCCCAACCTTCTTTATAGGGCCTCTGCCCCTTCCCTCTACAGTCCTGACGAAGGGTTCCGGCCCCAAACGTTGACTGATCGTTACCACGGATTTTGCCCGACCTGCTGATTTCCTCCAGTGTGTTGTGAGTGTTGCTTTGACCCCAGCATCTGCAGATTATTTTGTGTTTACCCCATCATAGGAAACATCCTCTCCACATCCACTATATCTAATGCTTACAACATTCAGTAGGTAATGTTGGATGTGAGTAAGTGCCAATAACTTAGCCCAAAAACCCTCCTGCGCCTGAACTCAGAGCTTTATATACTTCTGGGGCTCACGACTTTGGGAAGACATGGAGGGGGCAGCAGTGGCAAATGGCTCACCAGTTGCTCCCATTTCCAATCTTTAATCACCACTCATTAAAATCACTTCGCCTCTTTTTTCCCATTCTTCCTATTTGTCGAAGTCCTGCTGCAATTGCATTGCTTCCTCAGGACTACCTACCCCTCCATTTATCTTCAATTCATCCTCAAACTTTGCCAAAAAGCCATCAATTCCATTGTCTAAATCATTCACAAAAACGTGTAAAGTAGTGGTCACAATACTGACCCCTGAGGAACATCACGAGTCACTGGCAGCCAACCAGAAAAGGTCCCCTTTATTCCCACTCGCTGCCTCCTGCCTGTCAGCCATTCCTCTGTCCAAGCCAGTATCTTTCCTGTAACACCACAGGATTTTCCACATCATGGCAGACGAAAACTAATGAGGCGGAATGTAGGTCAACAGGAACCCAAGAGTGCTTGCTGTATGCCATGTTGGGAGGTAGGAAGAGGTAAAAAGGAATTGAATTTACTGAGGAGGTTGGAACGCTGTTGAGAGGATGACCAGACGGTCGTGGCATCAGGAATGAAATCACCTAGCACTAGTAATGGCTGCCCGTATATGAACTTTGCCACAGACAACTGCAGGTCCTCCTTTGGAGTAGTTCTGAGCCCCAGCAGGACCCATGGGAGATGATTATGCCAACACTCACCCGTCAAGGAAGCCCTCAGAGCAGCCTTTAATGAGTGGTGAAACCGCTCACATAGGCTATTGGACTGTAGGTACCGCCTTGGTCCCATGTAACCTTGGAGTTCTGGGACATTGCAGCCCAGAGGTCTGAAATGAATTGTGGACTGCGATCTGAGGAAATATCAGATGGGGTGCTAAACCGAGCAGCCAAGGTACTGATGAAAGCCTGATCCACATCTGCGACCGTCGTTGATAGAAACATAAAAACATAGAAAATAGGTGTAGGAGTAGGCCATTCGGCCCTTCGAGCCTGCACTGCCATTCAGTATGATCATGGCTGATCATCCAACTCAGAACCCTGTACCTGCCTTCTCTCCATACCCCCTGATCCCTTTAGCCACAAGGGCCATATCTAACTCCCTCTTAAATATAGCCAATGAACTGGCCTCAATTGTCTCCTGTGGCAGAGAATTCCACAGATTCACCACTCTCTGTATGAAGAAGTTTTTCCTCACCTCGGTCCTAAAAGACTTCCCCTTTATCCTTAAACTGTGACCCCTCGTTCTGGACTTCCCCAACATCGGGAACAATCTTCCTGCATCTAGCCTGTCCAATCCTTTTAGAATTTTATACGTTTCAATAAGATCCCCCCTCAATCTTCTAAATTCCAGCAAATATAAGCCTAGTCGATCCAGTCTTTCATCAAATGAAAGTCCTGTCATCCCAGGAATCAATCTGGTGAACCTTCTTTGTACTCCCTCTATGGCAAGATTGTCTTTCCTCAGATTAGGGGACCAAAACTACACACAAAACTCCAGGTGTGGTCTCACCAAGGCCTTGTGCAACTGCAGTAGAACCTCCCTGCTCCTGTACTCGAATCTTCTTGCTATGAATGCCAGCATACCATTCACCTTTTTCACCGCCTGCTGTACCTGCATGCCCACTTTCAGTGACTGGTGCACAATGACACCCAGGTCTCGTTGCACCTCCCCTTTTCCTAATCGGCCACCATTCAGATAATAATCTGTTTTCCTGTTCTTGCCACCAAAGTGGATAACCTCATATTTATCCACATTAAATTGCATCTGCCATGAATTTGCCCACTCACCTAACCTATCCAAGTCACCCTGCATCCTCTTAGCATCCTCCTCACAGCTAACACTGCCGCCCAGCTTCGTGTCGTCCGCAAACTTGAAGATGCTGCATTTAATTCCCTTGTCTAAGTCATTAATATATATTGTAAACAATATATATTGTTGATGATAGAGGGACGACCTCTGGCCACCTGGTGGTAGCCCCTATCTGGACTGATATTGAAAAAAACCAACTTTCCAGCTAAATGTACCAAAAGGTCTTGAATATATTTGACTAGGTAATGGTTGGGGGTGCTGGGCTTGTTAAGGCGTCGGTAATCACTATATGGGTGGCAACCACCATCGGACTTGAAGTGAAGCCCAGGAGGTATTCGACTGCCGTACAATGCTGAGTCTTTTTATGTTGACAGACTCAGCCTTCACAGTTGCCTGTTTTTCTGGGCCCAGTTTATGTGCGAGGGCATGGACTGGCGGGCCAGTTGTGGGAATCTGGTGCTCGGCCTCACGTTTTGCGACTGTAGTGGAGTATGTGGATTTGGTGAGGTTTGGGAGTTCACCCAACGGTCAAGTAAACTCACATGCTGTGCTGCATGTGCTTGACAGAGTCTTTGTGGGAACTTATTGGGGAGCAGGGGAACGACTCAAATTCCTTGACATCCAGAAGCCAGCAGTTCTTAAGATTGACCAACAATTCTTAGGTACACAGGAAATCTCTACCGAGCAGAGGGCTAGCCACCTTAGCCAGGTGGCTCAGTCCTATGTGTATCATCGCCCACTGAAGCAGAGCATCCCTTGTTGTGTCCTGTAAGTCTAGAACCTGCTGCCATTGGTGGTCTTCAGTGAGGTTTTGTCTCTCTTTGCCTTCTCATTGATAGGTGATTCTGGCAGCACACTCACTTGAGCACCCGTGTCACACAGGAAGCATTGCCCCAAAAGGGTGTCTGTAGATGGCCCTGGCAGCTGGAACCCACAGTATTCACAGACCTCTGATGTCCCAGTGCGCTGGTACTATCGAAGCTGAAAGGCGGTCACCACTTCCTAGCATTCATGCAAAAGCGCACGTGATAAAAGCACAGGCCCAGCATCGTATGCTTGGCAGCTGTGGGCATCCTAGGTTGGGGGCCTTGCTGCCTGGATTTATTGAGGTAGAGAAGGGAGGAGGAATGATGCACCACTGCCTCGCTGAGTGTAGACTATCATCCATTTTAGCATGGTCCCTATGGTCCTTCACGAGTGCATTAGTGAGGGCTATACAAACTGGATCAGGTATTTGCTGCATGAAGAGTCCTTTAAATATAAAAAAGGATGGTGATTTCCCAAGAGAGTTAACATGTGGTCCATTAGCTCCAAAGGACTTACCACTACTGAAGAGCAACTGTTTGTTGCGCTCAGACTCCAATAGTCCAAAAGTCTGTAAAAGGTGAGTTTTCAGTGATCCTTATTTTATTGAACTCCAAAACCTACATACAAAAGCGTGCTAAAAAATTTTTAGTCATAATGTCATCACGTCAGAGCAGCCTCTTAAGGTGAAACCCCAATTGAATGTCGCTGATTGAGAATTATGTACATTTCTCCCAATTATATTACCCTGCAGACTCAGGCCCTGCTGCTTCGATACGCTTTCGGGCCTGGGCCACATGGCCTTGATTCGGACCATATCCAACCTTTCCAATCTGGCCGGCTGTTTAAATCAGTTACACATCTGATCATTCTTCACTTTTGGGCCTGGGCCCTATTACCTCGTCTCTGCTTCACCTCAGATCTGCTGCTTTGAATTGGCTTCAAATCCACTTCAGCAATGACTAAATATCGGCTCATTCTTGGATTTCAGGCCCAGGCCTTGCTGCCTCAATTTGGCCTGTACATGTCATGTTGCAACCGTCCTGCACTGAGACTTTAGTGACCAGTTCACATCACAAAAATGCCAAGTCATACAGGTGGATCAAGGGCTCAACTCAGAAAGGGAAGTTACAGGCTATTGATTGCAGTGATCATTATCCAGAAAAAATTGTGATTAATAGAGTTGTTAGTAGATTAGTTAGCTACTAGCAAAGAGTCGCTGTGGTTTACCAGCACCATCTTAAACTAAGATCTAACCGTCTGTTGATTGGTGAGATGCACTGGGAACCAATCATCCAGAGTCTCAGTTACAGACTCCTCTCCCAATGATAATTGCAAATTAGTTTATTATAGTCACTTCCACTGAAGTACAGTGAAAAACTTTGATTTGCGTCATCACATTAGTCCATTGAAGTAGTGCAAGGGAAAAGCAAAAACAGAACGTAGAACAAAGTGTTCCAGTTATGGAGAAAGTGCAGGTAGACAATGAGTTGTAAGGCTATGAAGAGGTGATTGCAAGGTCTAGAATCTGTCTTCGTGTACAAGAATAGTCTTATAAGAGTAAGATAGAAGTTGTCCTTGAGCCTGGTGGTATGTGTTTTCTGGTTTTAGTATCTTCTGCCTGATGTGAGGAGTGGAAGAAAGAATATCCTCTCAGATTTTTTTGCACCTGGACTGATGAATGCTGGGGGGCATCATATTGTGTGAGACTTAAGGAGAAAGTAGGAGGAGAAGATGGCAGCGCGACGCAGCTTGCGCGGCCACTCGGGTGAATGATATCTGTAATCTGTCAAGTAGGGTGCCATGCACAATCCTGATTTGATGGAGACAGATGTGAGAGAATGGAGGAACATCTGGAGAAACTTCTGAAATGTCTTTTTTGCTGCCGCTGTTACTGTGTGATCCAGAATCTCCAGAGGAGAAGGCCCCAAATCCTCAGCTTTGCTTGTTGCTCGGTGGCCGGGACGGGGTCGAAGCACTCGGCGGAGATGGTGCCCGGTGCTCGGTGTCAAAGGGCTGGTCGGAGGCTCGAAGTTTTCGGACGGACTCGAAGTCAGCTGTGGTTGGGTGCTTCCAAAGCATCGACAGTTGTCAGCGCCCGGAGGTTTATGGCAGAGAGAGTTTCTGCCTTCTGCCGCCTGCTATCGGGGACTATCGGGAGTCAATCGAAACTTTGAGGTTTTTTTTTACCGTTCCCATGGTCTGCTCTTTGTCAAATTATAGTATTGCTTTGCACTGCTGTAACTATATGTTATAATTATGTGGTCCTGTCAGTGTTAGTCTTTGGTTTGTCTTGTTTTTTTTGTGATACCATTCTGGAGGAACATCGTATCATTTCTTAATGTATGCATGCATTTCTAAATGACAATAAACGAGGACTGAGTGTCCTCATAATCTAATCTAATCTAATAAGAGCTTATTCTGTCATGGATCAAACATGAGAAAGAGTAAACGATTTTTTCTACAAACTAGAATATAGGCGTTTTATGACTTTGAAACAGTGTTAAATTGTGCAAAGCAGACTTTTATCTAAGAAAAGAAATTGAGTTTGGAAAACAAATATGGAAACAGGCGTTCCGTTTAGGACAGCTTGCTTAAAATACTTATTTCTTTTATAATTAAAATTAATTTGCAAGTTGTACACACAGGTGTGTAGTTGAAATGTTACATCCTTATTTTTTTCTGAAAAGCCTGTTAAATCCAGAATTAAAAATATGCTGATGGCTGTCCCAGTCCATTTTGCATTTCACATGCCTTTAGTGGTTTTGCATGTGAGGAAGACATTTTTTCCGGATTTGTTGACTTTGAGCATACTAGCATTGTACTCTCCTTTAACATAGTGATGTGACTGTGTCAACTTGTTTAATTGAATGTACTTCCAGAAATAAAATTAAGTTTAAAATTAAGGTCATTTCACTAGAAACTACCATTTTGTGAGAATGTTTCTTTGACACATTGGTTATGCCGACTAGCAATGAGACAGGTATAGTTGGATGTGGGCTTCTGGTTAATCATTTCATAGAGGAATATGTAATAGATCATTCAAAAATGCTATTGAGTCATAGAACACTACAGCACAGTAACAGCCCCTTTGGCCCATCTAATCCATGGCAAACTACTAATCTGCCTAGTCCCATCGATCTGAACCCCTGGATCATTGCCCTCTATACCTCTCCCATCCATGTACCCATCCAGATTTCTCTAAAATGCATCGCCTACTTCCACTGGTAACTTATTATTCCACACTCTCACCACTCTCTGAGTGAAGATTTTTCCTCTCACGTTCCTCTTAAACATTATAGCTTTCACCCTTAACCCATGACCTTTGGTTGTAGTCTCACCCAATCTCAGTGGAAGAAGCCTGCTTGCACTTACCCTATCAATACCCCTCATAATTTTGTATTCTCCTGCCCTCTAGGAATAGAGTCCTAACCTACTCAATTTTACCCTGTAAATCAGATTCTTAAGACCTGGCAACATCCTTATAAATTTTCTCTGTACTCTTTCAATCTTATTGACATCTTTCCTGCAGTTAGGTGACCAAATCTGCACATAATAGTCTAAATTAGGCCTCACCAGCATGTCATGCGACTACAACATAACATCCCAATTCTTGTCTCACTACTTTGATTTATGAAGGCTAATGTGCCGGTGGCTTCCTTTACAACCCTATCTATTTGTAATGCTACTTTCAAGGAATTATGTATCTGTGTTCCAGATGCCTCTGTTCTACCACGCTCCTCAGTGCCCAACCGTTCACTGTGTAAGTCCTACCCTCGTTTGTCCTCAGAACTGCAACACTAGTCTGAATTAATTTTGATATGCCATTTTTCATTTTATTTTTCCAGCTGGTCCAGATCCTGCTGCAGGCTTTGATAATCTTCCTCACTGTCCAATGTTCCCAATCTTGGTGTAATCTACAAATTTGCTGATCCGGTTTATCCTATTATCGTCCAGGTCATTAATATAGATGACAAACAGCACTGATCCCTGCAGCACAATACTAGTCACAGGCCTCCTGCCAGAGAGACAACCATCTACTATTATTCCCTGGCTTCTCCCGCAAAGCCAATGTCTAATCTAATTTATTACCTCATCTTGAATGGCAAGCAACTGAACCTTTTTGACCAACGTCCCATGGGAGACCTTGTTAAAGGCCTTGCTAAAGTCCATGTAGACAACATCCATTGCCTTGCCTTCATCAACTGTTTTGGTAACTTCCTCAAAAACTTTATAAGGTTTATTAGGCACGACCTACCATGCAAAAAGCCCTGTATCCCTAGCCAGCCCCTATCTATCCAAATAATTATATATCTGATCCTTTAGAATACCTTCCAATAACTTAACCACTACTGATTGAATGGTTAAGGGGAGACTTGATAGAGGTGTTTAAAATTATGAGGTGGATTGATAGAGTTAACGTGGTTAGACTTTTTCTATTGAGAGTGGGGAAGATTCAAACAAGAGGGCATGGGTTGAGAATTAGAGGACAAAAATTTAGGGGTAACATGAGGGGGAACTTCTTTACTCAGAGAGTGGTAGCTGTGTGGAATGAGCTTCCAGCAGAAGTGGTTGAGGCAGGTTCTATGTTGTTGTTTAAAGTTAAATTGGATAGATATATGGACAGGAAAGGAATGGAGGGTTATGGTCTGAGTGCAGGTCGGTGGGAATAGGACAGGGTAAGAGTTCGGCATGGACTAGAAGGGTCGAGATGGCCTGTTTCCGTGCTGTAATTGTTATATGGTTATATATATGGTTATTGATGTCAGGTTCACCGGTCTATAATTTCCTGGCTTTCTCAAACAATGGAACAACATTAGCTATCCTTTAATCTTCTGGCACCTCACCCATGGCTACATATATTTTAAATATCTCTACTAGGCCCCTTCAGTTTCTGCACTAGCCTTGCACAGGAACCAAGGGAACACCTTATCAGGCCTGGGGATTTATCCACCCAAATTGTGCCTCAAAACTGCCAAATCCTTTGTAATCTCTATACACCCCTTGACCTCAGTGGTGCATTTCCTCACATCTATAGACTGTGTCCATCTCCTGAGTAAATACAAATGCAAAAAAATTTGATTTATTTTCTGAATGAGACATTTTAACAGCCATTTTCAAGTAGCTTCATGTGACTCCAGAAATTCTACTCGACGTTTCCTGGGCATCAGTGAATTTTGTACCCAGTGTGATTACAATCGGATAACAGTGCGGACACTGTAGATGAGTTCACTCCCCAGGCATTGCTCCTTTTAAAACAATGCATGAGAACTTCACATTGTTCCAGGAACAGCTATTACTGGGTTCTTTCAGACCTAGTAGTATTGGGAGTCCTGTCAAGCAGGACTTTAGTCAGGCCTAGATCCCAGCACTCAGCTCATCAATGTCCTTAACTCTCACTCTGATCCTGGGTCCCATCAACCTCTCCCAGGCCTTATCTTTGGCTGACTCTGAGCCATGATCCTTCCTCTCCTCTCACCCCTCCATACTACCCTCCTCAATATCCTAATGCCCAGGTACAATCCCTTACGTCCACCAGCCATCGTGACATGACTAGACTGAACTCCTGCCTCAGTAAGGACCTGGAGTCATTGCAATTTGCCTATTGCCACAACAGGTCAATGGCAAGTGCAATCTCAATGGCTCTCCACACGGCTTTAGACCACCTGGACAACACAAACACCTACGTCAGGATGCTGTTCATCAACTATAGCTCAGCAGTTCATACCATCATTCCCACAGTCCTGATTGAGAAGTTGCAGAACCTGGGCCTCTGTACCTCCATCTGCAATTGAATCCTTGACTTCCTAACCGGAAGACCACAATCTGTGCAGATTGGTGATAACATATCCTCCTTGCTGACAATCAACACTGGTTTTTCATTAACACCAATAACCAACATGATGCAGTTGACATCACTTCAGAATGCCTGGACGATGCAAATCTTGGCCTTAAAGTCAAATGGGAGAGCAAGTGTGCAGAGAAGTCCAAGGAGACGGATGCATTCGGCAGGAAGGAACAGTTGTGTCAGCACACTTTTGATGATGTTGCCGCAGAAATGCAACACAGTTGCTGGAAAGGATGTGATGTGAAATTCAACAGTGTGTGCTCAGCCCACTGCTCTGCTCTCTATATACCCATGACTGTGTGGCTAGGCGTAGCTCAAATACCATCTATAAATTTGCTGATGATACAACCATTGTTGGTAAAATCTCAGATGGTGACGAGAGGTTGTACAGGGGTGAGATATGTCAACTAGTGGAGTGGTGTCACAGCAACAACCTGGCACTCAATATCAGTAAGACAAAAGAGCTGATTGTGGACTTCAGGAAGGATAAGACGAAGGAGCAGATAGCAATCCTCATAGAGAGATCAGAAGTGGAGAGAGTGAGCAGCTTCAAGTTCCTGGGTGTCAAGATCTCTAGGGATCTAACCTGGTCCCAACATATCGATGTAGTTATAAAGAAGGCAAGACAGCAGCTAGACTTTATTAGGAGTTTGAAGAGGTTTGGCATTTCCACAAATACATTCAAAAACTTCTATAGTTGTACCGTGGAGAGCATTCTGACAGGCTGCGTCACTGTCTGGTATGGCGGGGGCTACTGCACAGGAAGCTGCAGAAGGTTGCGAATCTAGTCAGCTCCATCTTGGATACTAGCCTACAAAGTATCCAGAATATCTTCAGGGAGTGGTGTCTCAGAAAGGCAGCATCCATTATTAAGGACCTCCAGCACCCAGGGCATACCCATTTCTCACTGTTACCATCAGGTAGGAGGTACAGAAGCCTGAAGACACACACTCAGCAATTCAGGAACAGCTTCTTCCCCTCTGCCGTCCGATTCCTAAATGGACGTTGAATCTTTGGACACTATCTCACGTTTTTTTTAATCTACAGTATTTCTGTTTTTATACTTTATAAAATCTATTCAATATACGTAATTGATTTACTTGTTTATTTCTTATTATTTATTTAATTTAATTATTATTATTATTTTATTTATTTTTTTTTTCTTTGCTAGATTATGTACTGTTTTCAACTGCTACTGCTAAGTTAACAAATTTCTCATCACATGCTAGTGATAATAAACCTGATTCTGATTCTTCACCCCTGCAAATATTAACACAGACTTGGTCCCAGCTCCCAGGCAGAACATTTTTATTGTGTAAACTCAGCTGTACCTGAAGTCTTGTGCGTTATTACAAGTGAAGTTTGCAGCTACAGCCATGACTAAAGCAGTCATAGTTCCCCACTACTACACCCTCTCGGCTGTCTCTTAACCAATTTTCTTTTTATCACACTCAATCCACTACTTGTGAGTAAGATACAGGAAGTATTTTTCATAAAATATGCAGAAGTAACTGTTAATTACAATGGGATGTTAGTGTCAGCTTTTTTTGATAAATTAAAAAAAAAACATTTCACAGCTTTAGCCTATTGATCTCCTTGGTTCTAAACAGCTTCATGTTTAAATCCTCTTTAAAATCTGCATATGAACACAATAAGTAGACATGTGCGGATTAATTCATCCTAGGGTCCTAATCTAACCCTGTTTCTAGCACAATATTATTTAATGCAAAAGGTCATTAAAATTTGACTTGAAAATAATTTTTGTCAAAATTGTGCCACTCGTATTTTTAAAAACCTCTATTTGGTCAATCCTCAGTCTCTGCTGCTCCAGAGAAAACAACTTGAGTTTATCCAGCCTCTCCTTTTTAATCTAGGTAGCATCTTGGCAGATCTCTTCTTTACCCTCTCCAAAGTCTCTACATCCTTCTTAGAATGGGACAATCAGAAATGAATGCAATACTCCAGATGTGACCTATCCAGAATTCTATAAAGCTACAACTCTCGAATGCAATGCCTCAACTAATAACAGCAGACATCCATATAACACACACAGACTGCTGGAGGAACTCAGCAGGCCAGGCAGCATCTACGGAAAAGAGTACAGTTGATGTTTCAGGCTGAGACCCTTCGGCAGGACTGTTTTATGCCATGTGTCTGCTTTACCACCCTATCAGCTAAAACAGCCATTTTCAGGGAGCTATAGACTTGCAGTCCAAGATCCCTCTATCCTGCTAGGGGTTTTGCCATTAATAGTGTTCTGTCTCTTTAACCCACTGCACTGTCTCTTCTCAGTTTGGTTGAGAGATAAATATTGGGAAGGACATCCTCAAACTTGTTCAACTTGTGGCATTTTTTACATGCAGCTGAAAGGAGAGATGGGTTTCTCGTATAGTCTTTCTTCAAAAAGATGCAGGCTCTGAATCAAGTCAGTAATGTACTTCATACTCCATCCCTGACTTGCTTACTGATAAATGCCTTGCTGACTGATGAAGTCAGATGGCTCCAATTCTACGGCTTTGTTATATTCATGCCAAATACCTGATTGGCATATTGTTTCCCTTGGAGAAAAATAAGCACAATGGGAGATTTATGGTGAGAGAATATCACTGATTGGTATTACAACAAATCAGCTTTAAGATAATCTTGTTGGTCTCTTTATTTCTATTTTCTCTTAAAACCATTGATTTATTCAGGAAAATGCTTTATTCTTCACATTTTAGAGATACATTTTAACAAAACAAATTACATAAATGGACAACTATGAAATGCATTTATTTAAAGCCAAATGCTGTACTGTACATTGTTTTCTAAGTAGGTAAATATCAAAGGAGGATATATCAGTTATTTATATCTTTCCCAAATCCATTCCACAGCTTTGTGCTGAATTTGCATTCTAGTGCTTCAGTGTGATGGCAGCTCATTTGTTAAAGAAGAGCAGCACAGCATGTAAGCGCAGTAAACCGTGTCTTGTGCAAACCAATCAATACAAAACAGCACAATTTCCTTCCGCCGACATCCAATGAGACCTTAATTGGGCTTAATAGGAAAAAGCAGAAGATTTTCGAAAAATGTGCATGATTATTTCATTATATTTCCTCAAAGGAAATTTGCAGTGTTTGGTGCTGAGAGTTACAGACTTGGTTTATTTACCATAGGACAAAATTTTGCCCCAGCTACATATATCAGCAGTTCTGTGATGAACCGATCTACATATACAGTTAAGTTAGAGACTGTGACAGCATGTGTGTATCCAAATGCAGATGTACCAAACATGTTTGCATTAGGAAAATGATCAGGAGTATACAATTGAACCATTCATGGGGATGACTGGAAGAATTGGATCAATCCATGATTGAATTGCAGAGCAGACTTGATGGGCTGATTGGCCTACTTCTGCTCCTATATCTTATGGTCGTTCATGTTGCACCATCATGGACAATCCAATCTTTGCCTCATTATCTTGCATTCTCCCTCTACTTCTTTTATTCAAGCATCTGTCAGCCTCAGCCTGGAATATAATAAATGCCCGTTCTTTCTCTGCTCTTTGAGGGAGATAATTCGTCACTCCCTGAGAGAAAAAGAACTCACCTTATCTGAGTCTCAAATCGGCAAGCCCTTATTCTGAAACTGTGCCCCAAGGTTACAGATACCTCAATAAGGGTATTAGCATTCTGTTAACATTCACCTTGTCAATACCCTTCAGAAATTTATATGTTTCAATAAAATTATATTTCATTTTACTAAACTCCAGTGCATTCAGAGCCAAATTATTGAACCTCCTCTAGTCCACCAACTGTTCATCTCAAGAATTAACCTAGTGAACTTTCTTTACACAGCTTCCCCTGAAAGTACATTTTTCCCAAAACTATACGTAATATTCCAGGTTCCAGCTCATCAGTGTTCTTTAAACTGGAACCAAAACTTCCTGTACTTTTTTATTCCTTGCCCCGAGCATAAAGGCCGATATTCCATTTACCTTCTTTATCACTTGCTGTGCCTGTTCGATTAACTTTGTGCCTCATGTATAAGGACTTCTTTCTGTCACAATATTTTGTAGTCTCATTTCACTTCAATAATTAAATTGGTAAAGGTGCTGCCAGAACTTGAGTATCTGAGATACAGGGAGAGGTCGGACAGGCTAGTACTTTATTCCTTAGAGTGAAGGACCCTAAAAGGTGATCTTAAAATCATGAGCTGCATAGATACAGTGAATGTCCTCAGTCTTTTTCCAAGAGTTGTGGGATCAAGAACTAGAGGGATTTGGATTTATGTCGAGAGTGGAAAGATTTAAGAAGAACTTGAAGGGTAACTATTTTCACACAATTAGTGGTATCAGTCTAAAATCAGGTGCCAGAGGAACTGTTTAAGGCAGGTACGATAACAGGTTCTAAAAGACAGTTGGACAACTGCATGGATAAAAAAGATTTCGAAGATTTTGGGACAATAGGTGACAATTGGAAGTTGAATGGGGTATCTTGACAGCATGAACCAATTGAGCTGAAAGGCCTGGTTCCCTACTGCATAACTCCATGAGTCTATATTAGAGGCACAGTTGGTAATACATTATTAGACACTGGGAACATGACCAGACACTGAAGTGTTTTGACTTCTCGGTTGATTAATGGATTCAGGATAATACTACTATCTTTTCGGCAAATGCTGTTCTAATCAGAATTTATGAAATAACTACTTCTCTTGACTCTATCTAACAGCTAAAGGAGAACCCAAAAGGGATTTGGAGATGAAGCAGAGATATTTGCAAGTCTTGAAGTATTCTTATCAGAAGCCTAGTAAAGCCATTAAAGAGGTTATAAAGAAAAATGACTCCACAGCAGAGTATCATAACACAAGCTAGATTAATAGCTAAAGAAATCATTTGAAGAGGTTAAGACACTGAAAGGCCATGATTCAAAGAAATAAAGAGGACCACAATATACCCAGCGATTAAGAATAAACACTTTGCACAAGGGCTTTCAGGTAGAATAGATCAAAGTGTCCTAGAGATAAGATGAAGATCAGCTTGAAGGTCCAAAGGAAGGATGAGCGGTGGTGAAAGCTTGAGAGCACCAATCTCAGCATCATAGCCCTTCAATAAACTCCTTAATTGTTGCCTTGGCCTTGTTCTTCCTGCTTTGGTTATTATTTATAATCAGTTCATGGACTCAACAAGATCTGGGTCAAGGTTCTGCTGCTTTTACATATCCCTCATATCTGCTCCAATGTGCTTACAGGAAACACCCTCTGTCACCGGGTGTATTGTGGCCCTCTCTGTTTCTCTGATATACTGCCGCTCTGTGTCTTAACCTCTTCAAATGATCTCTTAGCTACTAATCTCGCTCATGATGCAACTCTCTGCCTACTCTATGTATCTTTAAATAAAAGAAATGCACTCATTGTCACAGGAAATAGGCTGCAGCAGAAAAGTGAAAGAAATCAGAAGGGTAAACAGAGACAGGTCATGACTGAGAGGCTGAAACATTTGCAGCCATCTTCATCCCAAATTGCTGAAGGGAAGATCTCAGTTTCACTTGTCAGTCCAAACCATCACAGAAGCAGGTCTTCAAACAATATAATTTACTTCAGGTGATATCACAAAACAGGGGTGTACTGAATATTTCAAAAGCTACAGTGAGGTAATCTCTGGACTGTCATGATGAAGATATATGTCCCTGCTTGAGCAAACTGTTCATGTACAACTACAATACTAGCATCAAATCATCAAAGGGTATGAGGATTCAGAATATCTGTGTTCTGAGGTGGCTAATGAAATAGATGGGCTTTGCCTCTGGTAGAGCAGCAGGTGCTTAATGAGGGAGATTGATGGGTAGTTTGGGATGTCATTTGCTGTTTTTGCTGAGGAGAACCAAAGGTTTTCAGTTCCATCTTGGATGCCCCTTTTCATTGTTGTGCAATCATTGTTAAGAAATTCTCACTTATCAGTTAGGGAGTTACTTTTCTTTTAAAAAGGAGGTTTTTGGAATATTTTTGAATCATTTTATTTTTGTTTTCTGGTAGTCCTTTTCCACTGGCAAAACTGAAAATAGATGTTCCATTTCAGGACCCTGGTGTTCGGAAGAGGAATCAATGCATCACCAGTGATTTCAGTGAACAATTCAGGTGGTGGATGAAGCACTGATCTGTAAGCTGCTTTATGTTGGCTGGTGTTCAGATTCTTCAATTTTCTTGAAAATGCATTTTCCAATCAATTAGAGCACAGACTATGAACAGGTCCGTCAGCCCACTAGGCTGATGCCAAACACGTTGTCAAATTAAACTAAATCTCTTCTATATGCATGTGATCCACACCCCACTATCTAGCACTTATCCCACCCATATTTCCAATTGATCTCTATCTTGCTGAATCATTTGACAACCATTCTCACTATCCACAACTCCATGTATTTCTTGTGATCTGCAAACTTACTACAATCTTTCTACAGTTTGTCCAAATCATTTATCACAAATGCAGATGGAGTTTAATCTGAGCAAGCATGAGTTGTTGCACTTTGAGCGGTGAAATATAAAGGGAAAATGTGCAATTAATGTCAGGTCCATTAACAGTATTGCTGTACAGAGGGATCTTGGAGTCTAAGTTTATAGCCATCTGAAGGAGGACATGCAAGTAGAAGTTGTAGTAAAGACAGTGTATTACAAAGATATAGCAGATAGAATCTTTTTCCCAGGGTAGAGATGCCAAATATTGGAGGACTTGAATTTAAGGTGAAAGGGGAAAAATTTTGAGGAGATACACAGGGCAAGCTTATCTACAGATTAGGTGGTAGGTGCCTGGGACGAGCTGCCTGCAGTAGTTGTGGAAGCCGATGGGATAGTGGTATTTAAGAGGCTTTTAGACAGATGCCAGAACATACAGTGACTGGAGGGATGTGGCTGATGTACAGGAAGGAGAGATTCAGTTTAACCTGGCATCTTGCTCAGCACAGACATTGACTGCCAAAGGCCTGTTTCTGTGTTGTACAATTCTATTAAAGTCCCTATAGTCAATATTCATTGTCCACCTTCATCTATCATATTTGTTACCTCCTCAAAAACTCTATCATTTTTATAAAACATGATTCCCACAACTCCAAAAAAACATTCTGACTTTCCTTTGTGTCTATTTTTCTGTATGTGAGTAAATCTTTTTCTGAAGAATTTTCTCCGATAATTTCCCACCCACTGTTGTAACTCACACATCCTATAATTTCCCATTTTGTCCCTAATAAACTTCTGAAATGGAGGAACAACATTGGCAATTCTCCAGTCCTCTGAGTCCTCACCTGTGGCTAAAGAGGATACAAAGATCTCTATTAAACCCCCAGCAATCTTCTCACTTTTCTTACTTAATAACCTTGGTCAGATCTCATTTGGTTTGTGAAGCTTAACCACCTTAATATTCTTAAAAAAAACAACACACCCTTCTAATTTCTGACCTGATGGTTTGCACAGTGGCAATGAGAAAGTCGATGTCAATCTTAAAGCAACAGACACAAAATGCTGGAAGAACTCAGCAGGCTGGGCAGCATCTATGAAAAAGTGTAAGGAGTTTCGGGCTGAGATCCTCCATCAGGACTGAAAAGAAAGAGAAGTTCAGTCCTTTTTAGTTTCTTTCCAGTCCTGATGAAGGGTCTCGACCCAAAACTTTATTCTCTTCCATAGATGTTGCTTGCCCTGCTGATTTGCACCAGCATTTTGTGTGTGTTGCTTTGGATTTCCAGCATCTGCAGATTTACTTGTGTGAATGACAATTTCAACTTAGTGCTTAGGAGGTCATTTGATGGATTCTAGATTTGCACGACAGAACATGGGCCTTCAGCTTACAATACGTGATCTGGATATAGTGCTAAGGGCTTCAAAGAAAGGCAGAATTGTTCCCTGTGGATGGGAAGAAGCAGTCTGAGAATGATGTTTCATAGCAGTGATTGCTGATTGACTTAGAGGTTTCCACGGAGATTACCAAAAAGAGTGTGTTCTGCTACTAGGTTTGTGACGAGAATACACATAAATTAAGATGTTTGCTGTCCTGGGCTAGCATCAGTGGCATCAGCAGTTGGTCTGCCACCTGTCCTCAGGGGAGGGAGAGATAAGGAACAATGAAGCAGCATTTGGACATGTTAATGAAAGAGCCATCAGTCTGGGTATTGTCAAGATCGGCTCCCCCTTTGAACCCTGAACTGTTTGAAGTGATGGACAGGCGATCTGGAGATGTGTAATGAAGGGACGGGAGAGAGAGCTGTCTAGAGCGGCTCCCCACTTTGAACCCTGAACTGTTTGAAGTGATGGACAGGCGATACCTCAGCAGGGGGATAAAAAGGGACAGGTTCGCTAAGGCAAGACACACACGACACCCGAGGTAACGAGACCCTGGAAGCGGTGCGCCTCTCACAAGTCGGTAGGAAGTACCGGGCCATAAACGCACAGGGTGGAAAGGTACGATCAGCGGGAACCCAGTGTGTGTCCACCCCCGCTTGGGTGCCGGGTTCACTGCAGAGGATCGACCGCATCTGGAGGAGGGGCAAAGTCGGTGACCTCAGGTGACATCACAAAGGACTCGCCCGAAAGCTGCTTGTGAGCAATATCGCCGGTCTGTGAGGGGAAGTCATTCTGAATGATCATTCGTTCTCGTTCTCTCTCTCCCTCCCCCCACGTTGTCCATCGCCATGGCAACGATTACTGCAAACTGAACTAAATTGAACTGGACTTTGTGTCACTTTGAAATTGGTCATTTACCCCTAGACAACGATAGAGCTTAATTGATCCTGTTATCTTAATTCTGTGCACATGTGTTTTTATCATTGCTGAACTGTTGCATTTATTATCCTTTCGATTACTGTGTTGCTTGTTTCTTTAATAAAACTTTCTTAGTTCTAGTAATCCAGACTCCAACTGAGTGATCCATTTCTGCTGGTTTGGCAACCCAGTTACGGGGTACGTAACATAAGTGGGGGCTCGTCCGGGATTTTGAACGCTAAATTTGGGACGGAGTAAATTGATTGGGTTAAAATTCCCGAAAGAAAGAAAAGACAAACAGCAGAAATGGAGGCTGAGGAATTTATAAAGGCGCCGACCTTGGAGGCATTAGAGGATGCCAGGAAATCGGAATTGGTAGCTGTGACCAAACGGTTGAATCTTGCTGAGGGGAAGTCGACAATGGGGAGAAAGGAGATACACAGAGCTATCGTAGAGCACTATGTATCTAAAGGTGTGTTTCCCCAAGGCGAGCTGGGGGTGGTGTCTATTGAAAAACCTGCTGGAGATGCGGTACAGGTGCAACTCGAAAAACTGAGACTTGAGCACGAGTTCTGGGTACGGCAGTTGGAGCGAGAAGAGAAAGAGAGGGACAGACAGTTGGAGTGAGAAGAGAAGGAGAGAGAGTTAGAAAGGCAAGAGAGAGAGAGGGAGAGACAGTTGGAGAGAGAAGAGAAAGAGAGGCAATGGGAGCGAGAAGAGAGAGAGAGGCAGAGGGAAAGGGAATTTGAGCTGGAGAAGTTAAAGATAAGGACCGAGCAGGGGCTCGTGCCGAACCAAGGTGGAGGGTTCCGGGCGACCCAGGAGGTTAGGCTGGTTCCCCCATTTGACGATACCGACATGGATTGGTACTTTCTCCATTTCAAAAAAGTGGTTATAAGTCAGGACTGGCCAAGGGATAAGTGGGCTGTTTTACTTCGGAGTGTACTGAAAGGGAAAGCCCAAGAAGCTTACTCTGCTTTGTCCACGGAAGATGCCCATAGGTATGAGGTGGTGAAAGAGGCCATCCTCAGGATTTATGAGTTGGTCCCGGAGGCATACCGGCAGAGGTTCCGGAATGCGAGGAAGCAGTGGGACCGCACATATTTGGAGTTTGCCCGTGAGATGCAGACATATTGTGAGCGTTGGTGCACCTCGAAGGGGGCAGAGGGGGTTTATGACAGACTGCTACAGCTGATCCTGATTGAGCAGTTTAAAGGTTGTGTCCCTGAGGGTATGAGACCCTACCTAGATGAGAAGGAGGCAGCCACGTTAGCCGCAACTGCTGAGTTAGCGGATGAGTATGCGTTGACGCATAAAATGAAGTTTGCCCCGAGTAAAGGCTACCAGAAAGGTAGTCAGGACGGCGGGGAGAGTCTGCCGGAAAAGTCAGAAAGTAAGCCGGGGACTAGTGAGAAGGATAAGGTAGTCCGGGAGCAGTCTGGCAGGAAGTCTCCTGGGGTCATCTGTTATAATTGCAGGAAAGTCGGACGTTTTGCGTCCAGGTGCTTTGCCCCAAAGAAGGAGACGGGAAAAGGGAAGACAGCGATTTTGACTGGCTGTATCGAACTGTTAAGCGAACCACTAGGGAAGGACAGGTCTGCCAAAGTTCAGGAAGGGCGCGAGAGGTTTATCTCGGCCGGATTGGTGTCAGTGAAGGAGGGGTTAAAACCAGTTCCAGTGCGGCTCTGGAGAGACACGGGAGCGTGTCAGTTACTAATACTGAAGAGTGTATTAGAGTTTAGCTCAGAGACCCGGACTGGGGAGGTCAAGGTCAAAGGTGTTGGGGAAGGGACAGAGTCAGTCCCTTTGCACCAGATACACTTACAAAGCAACCTGGTCTCTGGACTAGTCACGATCGGGGTGAGGTCCGAATTACCGATGAAAGGCGTGGAAGTCTTTCTCGGTAATGACCTCGCCGGGGAATCGTGTTCCCAGTCGTGAGATTGACAGGTCAGCCTGCCAGTATTGAGGCCCCGCCCATGGACTCACAGGTTCATCATGGGGCTGCGGTGGTAAATTTAGCTGAAACGTTTCTGCCAATCTTGTACGAGAAGGGGGTAGAAAATGAAAAGAAGGAGTGTAGTGAGACAAGAGGTAGTGAGGGAGCTGGGATAGACATAGCAGTAGCCAGGAAAGAATTTGTGCAGATGCAGGAGCGAGACGAGGGGCTGATGGTTTCGGCAGAGACAGCTCTCTCTGACACAGACTTGACAAGGGAACCAGTAGGCTATTGTGTGGAGGAGTAAGTGCTAAGGAAGAAAGGGAGACCAAGTACCGTGCCCGCCGATGAGGAATGGGAGGTGGTGCAAAAGAGTTATGGGGATGAGATTTTTAACCTGGCCCACAAGGTACCCCCCGGTGGACATTTTGCGGTACTGGAGGAAACAGTTGGTGGAATCATGAAAGAGGTTTACCGGCTGCCCAGGGGGGAGGATGTTATTGATTATGACAAACGCGAACTGAGACAGTCACAGGCTTTTGATATGCTAACAAACCTAGTCGGGGTTAGCGTGGAAATCAATGAAGCTAGGGTCCCCCCGATAAGAGAGCAAAACCATTTTGAAAAGATGAGTATGGTATCGACCAGATGGGAGAAGGCTATTGTTTTGGCCAGGTCTGCTGATAAGGTCTCTCCCTTAATCCCCGAACAAAGCGGCTCTTTAGGAGAAGTAATTAAACGACTCGCACCCTTGTGTTTGATTGTCCCGAGGCAATGCAAAGAACTGGGACGTTGGGTGGTGTCTGTTATAATAAGCCAGCCTAGTAAACAACATCCATATAGAACGAGTAATTCAGTGACTAAAGGGCTGACGAACACAGAGGTGTGTATTGGCAATTTAATACGGCTGTCTGAAGCCAGCTTGATAGTGACCTTTGAAAAAAATGAGTTCGGCCACGCGAAGGTCACTTACCTGGGAATTGTGGTGACACAGGGGCAGCTGGCAGCGATGCAAGCTACAGTGCAGGCTATCGCTGACCTCCCAACTTCGACAGACAAGAGGGCCCTCAGAAGGCTCTTGGAGATGGTGGGTTACTGTAGGAAGTTTTGCAATAACTCTGCGGTCACTACCCCTCCCCCTCCTACTAAGCCCTTGTGAGAGAAAGCTAAGTCGGAATGGGACGACCCTTGTTATTGTGGTCTGGGACAAAACCAAATGAGAGGTTACGTTGATCACAATTCATCAGTGTTTTTGGCCACTGTGAGGTTTGCTAAGTTGGAGCCTGGTCTAAGGGATTATTAATAACACGTATAAAAGGGACGGAAAATGTGATTGCTGACTGTCTGTCAGGTGTTGACAACTTCAAATTCTCTGTATTAGCCAAATAGCTGATAAAGATGTATATTTGTGTGTATCAAATAATGTACTCATGTTTGTAATTTTTACCCCAGTAAAAATCCTTAAAGGGGGGGAAGTGTGACGAGAATACACATAAAGGACTAAAGGACATGGTCTCACAGGTATTTCCAACAATATTTTTGTCTTCGAAAGGAATAGCCATTTGAATGGAGCATCAAATGCAACAGTCAAAGGAGAAGAAGCAAATGCTCACTGAAGTCCTGCACACCATGAATGCCACCTTGAATAGATACATGACCTATTAGCAATGACATTGAATCACAGGTTTCTGCCAAGCATATGCTAGCTCTTTGCTAGCAGAGAAGAATAGGTAAGAGGGAACATAGAATAGGAGACTAAATTCAAGGTAATTTAATTTGTATTCACCTCAGGCATTTCACAAGTGCTGTCTTATGTCACAGGCACAAGATACGTTCTCAAAGGTCCTAGTTTGAGAAAGTGACCATTTACGTAGGCAATACAGGGATCTGAAACACCTCTGCGAAAGCCACTGTGAACGTATTTGATAGTGTCAAGTTTGTGATGGCAACGAGATCAGAAAGGTTAGGAGGTGCTGAAATGCTGACAGAGCGGACAGGAGAGAGCAGACTTGTGGAATAATATGGAAAAACGTAAATCCAAAAGGAAATGGCTTAGAAATGTATTGATCAATCAGGCTGAATTTGGCAGCTAGTTTGTACTTTTGGACTACCAGGACCAGAGGAACTTGAAAAAGGAAAAAGGAAAAGCAAACAAGTTCACTGGGTCCTTCACTTCAATATTTAACGTAAATTTATTATCAAAGTATATATGTCACCATGTACTGTATAACCCTGAGATTCATTTTCTTGTGGGCATACTCAATAAGTCTGTAGAATAATAATCATAATAGAATCAATGAAAGACTGCCTGGCTACGGCATTCAACCAGAGTACAGAAGACAACAAACTGTGCAAGTACAAAAGAAGAAATAATAATAATAATAATAATAATAATAATAATAATAAGTAAGCAACAAATATTGAGAACAAGAGATGGAGAGTCCTTGAAAGTGAGTCCATTGGTTTTGGGAACATTTCAATGATGGGGCAAGTGAAGTTGAGATAAATTATCCTCTTCATTCAAGACCTGATGGTTGAGGGGTAATAACTGTTCCTGAACCTGGTGGTGTGAGTTCTGAGGCTCTCCTATCTTTCTGATGGCAGCAGTGAGAAGAGTGCAGACCCTGGGAGGTGGGTTTCATGTACTGTAGATGTGCTCAATGGTTGGGAGGGCTTTACCTGTGATGGTCTGGGCTGCATCCATTACTTTTTGTAGGATTTTCATTCTAGGGCATTCTAGGGTTGTGGTGCAGTCAGTCTGTATACTCCCCACCACATGTCTATAGAAGTTAGTCAAAGTTTTAGATGTCATGCCGAATCTCCACAAACTCTTAATGAAGAAGAGATGCTACCATGCTTTCTTCGTAATTGTACTTACATGCTGGGTCCAGAATAGGTCCTTCGAAAGAGTAACACCTAGGAATTTAAAGTTGTTAACCCTTTCCCCCTCTGATCTTCCAATGAGGACTGGCTCATGGACCTCCATTTTCCTTCTCCTGAAGTCTTTAATCAGCTCTTTAGTCTTGCTGACATTGAGTAAGAGGTTGCTGTGGCACCACTCAGCCAGGTTTTCTATCTCCCTCCTGTATGCTGATTCATCTGCACCTTCGATACATCCCACAACAGTGGTATCATCAGCAAATTTGAATATGGCATTGAAGCTGTGCTTAGCCACACAGTCATAAGTGTAAAGCGAGTAGAGCACAGGGCTAAACACACAGCCTTGTGGCGCATCTATGTCGATGGAAATTGTGATGGAGATGCTGCTGCCAAACTGAACTGATTGGGCTCTGCAAGTGAGAAAATCCAGAATCCAATTGCACAAGGAGGTATTGAAGCCAAGGTCTTGGAGCATATTGATTAGTTTTGAGGTGATGATGGTATGGAATGCTGAACTGTAGTCGATAAAGAACATCCTGATGTATGCAACTTTGCTGTCCAGATATTCCAGGGCTGAGTGAAGAGCCAATGAGATTAGATTAGATTATTAGATTATGAGGACACTCAGTCCTTGTTTATTGTCATTTAGAAATGCATGCATTAAAAAATGATACAACGTTCCTCCAGAATGATATCACAAGAAAACACAGGATAAACCAAGACTAAAACTGACAAAACCACATAATTATAACTGTGACAAAATACCAAATTATCAGAAGATTGATGCCGAGAAGAGCAATAAGAGAGAGACAAATGGGAGAAACATTCAAAATGCTAATCAGAGAGAGACGAGAGAGATTAACGGAAAGAGACACAGTTCAGAGTATTGTTTAGACCGGTTGCTTTGAACCTGAACTGTCTGAAGTTTAATGGACAGGTGATACCCCAGCAGGGGGATAAAAGGAACAGGTTCGCTAAGGCAAGGGACACCACGACACCATGAGATAACGAGACCCTGGAAAAGCGGTGTGCCCCCACAAGTTGGTGGAAGTTTTGGGGGTCTGGTCGCGGGACCAACCATAGACGCACAGGGTGAGAAGGTATGATCGGAGGGAACCTGGTGTGTGTGTCCACCCTTGCCTGGGTGCCGGGTTCACCGCAGAAGAACGATTGTATCCGGAACGGAGGGGTCACAGTCGGTGACCTCAGAAGACATTACAAAGGGCTCGCCTGAAAGCTAACTGCGAGGAATATCAAAGGTCTGTTGAATCCAATTTGAATATCAGCATTCACTCTCTCTCTCTTCCCAACCACACAACAGCGATTACTGCGAACTGAACTGAACTCTGTGTCACCTGAGATTGATCATTTTACCCCTAGACTGCAATAGAGCTTGATTGGTCCTATTATCCTAGTTCTGTGTACATGTGTGTTGTATCATTGCTAACCCGTTGCATTTATATCCTTACGTTTAGAGTACTGTGTTACTTATTTCTTTAATAAAACTTTCTTAGTTCCAGTAATCCAGACTCCAACTAAGTGGTCCATTTCTGCTGGTTTGGCAACCCAGTTACGGGGTACGTAACATAAGTGGGGTTCTCGTCTGCGATTTTGAACGCTAAATTTGGGACTGGGTAAATTGATTGGGTTAAAATTCCTGAAAGAAAGAAAAGGCAAACAGCAGAAATGGAGATTGAGGAATTTCTAAAGGCACCGACCTTGGAGGCATTAGAGGATGCCAGGAAAGTAGAATTGGCAGCTGTGGCCAAACTGTTGAATCTTTTTAAGGGGAAGTCGACAATGAGGAGAGAGGAGATGCACAGAGCTATCATAGAGCATTATGTGTCTAAAGGTGTGTTTCCCCAAGGGGAGCTGGAGGTGATATCTATTAGAAAACCTGGTGGAGACGCAGTACAGGTGCAGTTTGAAAAATTGAGACTCAAGCACGAGTTCCAGGTAAGACGGCTAGAACATGAAGAGAAACAGTTAGAACGACAACGAGAAGAGAGAGACAGAGGCAGTTGGAGCGAGAAGAGAGGGACAAACAGTTGGAGCGAGAAGAGAGGGACAAACAGTTGAAGCGAGAAGAGAGGCAGTTGGAGAAACAGAGGGAAAGGGAATTTGAGCTGGAGAAGTTAAAGATGATGGCAGCACAGGAGCCCATGCCGAACCAAGGTGGAGGGTTCAGGGCAACCCAGGAGGTTATCTGGTTCCCCCATTTGACGAGACCGATGTTGATCAGTACTTTCTCCATTTTGAAAAAGTTGCTGCAAGTCAGGACTGGCGGAGGGATAAGTGGGCTGCTTTGCTTCAGAGTGTACTTAAAGGAAAAGCCCAACAAGCTTACTCGGCTTTGTCTGCAGAAGATGCCCAGAGGTATGAGGTGGTGAAAGAGGCCATCCTCAGGATTTATGAGTTGGTCCCGGAGGCATACCGGCAGAGGTTCCAGAATGCGAGGAAGCAGTGGGGCCGCACGTATTTAGAGTTTGCCCATGAGCTGCAGACATATTGTGAGCGTTGGTGCGCCTTGAAAGGGGTCAATGGGGATTATGACAGACTGCTACAGCTAATCCTGATTGAGCAGTTTAAAGGTTGTGTCCCTGAAGGTATGAGACCCTACCTAGATGAGAAAGAGGCAGACACTTTAGCTGCAACTGCTAAGTTAGCGGATGAGTATGTGTTGACACATAAAACGAAGTTTGCCCCAAGTAAGGGCTACCAGAAGGGTAGTCAGGACGGCGGGGAGAGTCCGCCAGAAAAGTCAGAAAGTAAGCCGGGGACTAGTGAGGAGGATAAGGTAGACCGGGAGCAGTTTGGTAGGAAGTCTCCTGGGGTCGTATGCTATAATTGTGGGAAAGTCAGACACTTTGCGTCCAGGTGCTTTGCTCCAAAGAAGGAGACGGGAAAAGGAAAAATGGCGGTTCCGACTGGCTGACTAGCTGGTAAGCAAACCACTAGGAGAGAAGAGGTCTGACAAAGTTCAGGAAGGGCGCGAGAGGTTTATCTCGGCTGGATTGGTGTCGGTGAAGGAGGGGTTAAACCCAGTTCCGTACAGATCTGGAGAGACATGGGAGCATGTCAGTCATTGATATTAAAGAGTGTGTTAGACTTTAGTTCAGAGACCCAGACTGGGGAGGTCAGGGTCATAAAAGGCATGGGGAAAGGGACTGAAGCAGTACCTTTGCACCAGATACACCTAAAAAGCGACTTGGTCTCCGGACTGGTCACGATCAGGGTGAGGCCCGAACTACCGATGAAAGACGTGGAGGTCTTACTCGGTAATGACCTCACCGGCAGAAATGTGTTCTCAGCAGTAAAACTGACAAGCCAGCCTGCCAGCATTGAGGCCCCGCCCATGGACTCACAGGTTTATCCCGTTTGCGCAGTGACCCGACGTATGTCTAGAAAGGCTGCCAAAGTAAATATAGAATTGGCTGAGACGTTTTTACCAGCCTTGTACCAGGGGGAGGTAGAAAGTGGAAAAAAAGGAGCGTAGTGGAACAGGAGGAAGTGAGGGAGTTGAGGCAGACTTAGCATTAGCAAGGAAGGAATTTGTACAGGCACAGGAGCGAGACGAGGAGCTGATGGTTTCAGCAGAGACAGCTCTCTCTGAAACAGAATTAAAAAAGGAGCCAGTGGGCTATTGTGTGGAGGAGGGAGTACTAAGGAAGAAATGGAGACTAAGTACTGTGCCCGCAGATGAGGAATGGGGGGTGGTGCCAAAAATTTATGGGGATGAGATTCTTAACCTGGCCCACAAGATACCCCTCGGTGGACATTTTGGGGGGAGGAAAACAGTCGGCGGAATCATGAAAGAGTTCTACTGGCCACACAGGAGGAAGGATGTTATTGACTATTGTAGACGTGAGTTAACACAGTTAGAGGCTATTAACATGTTAAAAGCTCACCATGATCAGAAAACAGATCTAGCTGGCGATATCATGAAAATTAATGAGGCTGGGGTGCCACCTGATAAGGGGAAAACACATTTCGAAAAGATAAGTATAGTGCCAACCAGATGGGAGAAGTCTATTGTTTTGGCCAGCTTTGCTGATGAGTTCTTTCACTTAATCCCCGAACAAAGCGACCCGCTAAGAGAGCTAATTAAACGGCACGCACACGTATGTACGAATGTCCCGAGGTGATGCAAAGAGCCGGGACATGGAGTTGTTGTCACATCAGGTCGGTCTAGTGAGCAACACCCCTATAGGATGATTAATACAGTGACAAAAGGGCTAAAGAACGCAGAAACGTACATTGGCGATGTAGTGGTCTGGAGTGACACGTGGGAGGAGCACATTGTGGCAGTAGAGGAGTTGTTTAAATGGCCGTCCAAAGCCAACCTGACAGTGAACCTCGCAAAAAGTGAGTTCGGCCACGCGAAGGTCACTTATCTGGGATTTGTGGTAAGACAGGGGTAGCTGGCTCCGATGCAGGCTAAGGTGCGGGCTATCTCGGAAGTCCCCACCCCGACAGACAAGAGAGCCCTGAGAAGGTTCTTGGAGATGGTGGGGTACTATCGGAGGTTTTGCAAAATCTTTGCGGATATTACCCACCCTCTTACTAAGCTCTTGCCAACGAATGCGAAGTTGGTATGGGACGACCCTTGTTATCTGTGTCCGGGACGAAAACCACTGAGGAGTTACACTGATCACAACTCATTAGTGTTTTTGGCCACTATGAAGTTTGCTAAGTTGGAGCTTGGTTTTAGAGGATTTTTAAAATAACGCATATAAAAGGAACGGAAAATGTGATTGCTGACTGTCTGTCAAGGTGTTGGCAACTTAAAGTTCTCTGTATTAGCCAAACAGCTGATGAACATGTATATTTGTGTGTATCTAATAGTGTATTCATGCCTATAATTTTTACCCCGGTAAAAATCCTTTGAAGGATTGGGGTATGTGACAAAATACCAAGTTATCAGAAGATTGATGCCGAGAAGGGAGATAAGAAAGAGACAAATGGGGGAAACATTCAAAATGCTAATCAGAGAGAGACGAGAGAGATTAAGGGAAAGAGACACAGTTCAGAGTATTGTTTAGACCGGTTGTTTTGAACCTGAACTGTTTGAAGTTTGATGGACAGGCGATACCCCAGCAGGGGGATAAAAGGAACAGGTTCGCTAAGGCAAGGGACACCATGACACCACGAGATAACGAGACCCTGGAAAAGCGGTGTGCCCCCACAAGTTGGTGAAAGTTTTGGAGGTCTGGTCGCGGGACCAACCATAGACGCACAGGGTGAGAAGGTATGATCGGAGGGAACCTGGTGTGTGTGTCCACCCTTGCCTGGGTGCCGGGTTCACCGCAGAAGAACGATTGTATCCGGAACGGAGGGGTCACAGTCAGTGATCTCAGAAGACATTACAAAGGGCTCGCCTGAAAGCTAACTGCGAGGAATATCAAAGGTCTGTTGAATCCGATTTGAATATCAGCATTCACTCTCTCTCTCTCCCCAACCGCACAACAGCGATTACTGCGAACTGAACTGAACTCTGTGTCACCTGAGATTGATCATTTTACCCCTAGACTGCAATAGAGCTTGATTGGTCCTATTATCCTAGTTCTGTGTACATGTGTGTTGTATCATTGCTAACCCGTTGCATTTATATCCTTACGTTTAGAGTACTGTGTTACTTATTTCTTTAATAAAACTTCCTTAGTTCCAGTAATCCAGACTCCAACTAAGTGGTCCATTTCTGCTGGTTTGGCAACCCAGTTATGGGGTACGTAACATGACATATAGTTACAACAGTGCAAAGCAGTACCATAATTTGATAAAGAGTAGACCATGGGCACGGTTAAAAAAAAGTCTCAAAGTCCCGATAGACTCATCATCTCATGCAAGCGGCAGAAGGGAGAAACTCTCCCCACCATGAACCTCCAAGGGCCTCTAACTTGCCGATGCAGCACCATTGGAAGCACCCGACCGCAGCGGACTCTGAGTCTGTCTGAAAATTTCGAGCCTCCGACACAGCCTCTCCAAGCACCATCCTCTGCTGAACACTTCGACCCCGCCCCGGCTGCCAAGCAACAAGCAAAGCCGAGGACTCAGGACTTTCTGCTCCGGAGATTCTGGACCACACAGTAGCAGTAGCAGCAAAGCAGGCATCTCAGAAGTTTCACCAGATGTTCCTCCGTGCTCTCACATCCATCTCCATCAAATCAGGATTGTGCACGGCACCCTACTTGACAAATAACAGACATCACCACCGGAGTGGCTGTTGTGAGCTGAGTCGCGCCGCCATCTTGCCTCCTCCTGCTGTGGATGATATCTTCTGTGGATCTTGTTGCTCTAGTTGTTAAATTGGAGCGTATCTAAGTCACTTCTCAGGCAGGAGCTAATACATTTCATCACCAACCTCTTAAAACAATTCATCACAGTGGATGTAAGTGCTACTGGATGATAGTTATTGAGGCAAGTTACCATGTTCTTCTTAGGCACTGGTATAATTGAAGCCTGCTTGAAGTAGTTAGGTACCTCAGACTATTGAAGCGAGAGGTTAAATATGTCAGTGAACACACTAGTCAGTTGATCAGTACAAGTCTTTACTACTTGGCCAGATATTCTATCTGGGCCAGATGCTTTTCGTGTGTTTGCTGTCCTCAAGGCTGTTTGTGCTTCAGTTTCAGAGACTGAAATCATAGGATCATTGGAGGATGTGGGAGTTTATTCTGGTTCCTCCATGTTTCGGAGCATAAAAGGCATTGAGCTCACCTGGAAGTGAAGCCCTACTGTCTCCTGTGTCGCTTGGTTTAACTTTATAACAGTTGATAGTATTCAAACCCTGCTACAATTGTCTGGCATCCTTCATTGATTCAAGTTTGATTTGGAATTGCCACTTCCTTTATGAGATGGCTTTCTGGAGATTGTACCTTGACCTCTTGTAATTTTGTTGGTCACCAGACTTGAATGTATCTGATCTGGCTCTCAGCAGATTTCGATTCTCATTGTTCATCCAGGGCTTCTGATTGGGGAAGACTCTGTATGATTTTGTGGGGATACACTCCTCTACAGCTGTTTTAATAAAGTCTGTTATAACTATGGTGTATTCATTCAGATCGCCAGGTGAGTCCTTGAACTCGGCCCAGTCCACTGAATTGAAGTAATCCCATAGCAGCTGTTCTGCCTCCCGCAACCACCTATTTGTTGTCTTAATCTCTGGAGCTTTGCTCTTAAAGAATAATATTATTCTGCATACAACCTACTCTTCTCAACACATATTTTCTTACATGTCTTTCATTTATGTCACAAACATATACCTATCTGATTTTCTATTTTTACCCTTCAGTTTTTTCTCAGACATTTCAGAGCTTATCATGTATTTTCTTCCTAGCCAAGCTGTTTCTGAACCAGTGTGCATAACTTCATATCTGATATTACGATCTACAAACTCATTTTCAGAGCTCAAAGTATACCTATTATCAAAGTACATATATGTCACCATATACAACTCCGAGGTAGTGGGCAGATACAGAAAATCCAAAAGCAATAATAGAAACAACGAAAGACTCCACCCAACATGATGGACAAACAACCATTGTGTAGAAGACAACAACTGTGCAAATATAAAAGAAAAAGAAGAAATAATAAGAATAAATAAATAAACAAATAAATACTGAGAATAAGAGATGAAGAGTCCTTGAAAGTGAGTCCATAAGTTGTGTTTCCAGTTCAGTGATGGGGCAAGTGATCTTAAGTGAAGTTATCTCCACTGGTTCAGGGATAATAACCGTTCCCAAACCTGGTGGTGAGGCTCCTGAGGCTCCTGTTCCTTCTTCCTGATGGCATCAGCAAGAAGAGAGTATGGCCTGGGTGGTGAGATCACTGACAATGGATGCTGCTTTCCTGTGACAGCGCTCTATGTAGATGGGCTCAATGGTGGGAAGGGCTTTAGCTGTGATGGACTGGGCCATATCCATTACTTTCAAGGACTTTTTGCAACTCATGTTCTCAGTATTATTTTTAATTGTACAGTTTGGCTCCATTTGCTTATTAGTGTTTGTCAATCTTTGTTTATGTATAGTTTTTTATAAAATTATATTTATTTTTCTCCTGTAGATGCTTTGTTTTATTAATCCCTCCTTATTAGATAGTAGTGAATACAATATCACCTTTTCACTGAACACTGTCTTCTGATGTTGCTTGAGCGATTTTGAAGAACTTTAATAACTCCCTTGTGCTTACGGATTATCCCTGATGTTAATCCCAGTGTCATTCAAAATATAAATAACCATGATTACAGCCAAAGCCATCATATTGACTTTTTTACTGATTTCCATAGCAGGATATCTATTTTCTCACTTTCTTCAAGACCTGCAATATATTTTCCCATTTTACTCTACGATATCAGAAAAGAAGATTGCCTTTTCATTCATTTTGAGAAGATATGGAAGGTTAAAATCTTCCACCTTATGTATTTTTGCTTTTGATGGACACCTCTCATTGAAGATGCACTTCTTACCCACAGGTTTCATACCTTCTAATACCACTGATACCACTGAAAACGTTGGAAGTAGTCAAAGGATCAAGCAGCATCAGGGAAGGGGAGATATGGTCAATGACTTTCCATCAGGATTGTGTTTTCTGCTTTATTTCAGATTTCTAGCACTGTTCCATTTCCTCTGCCAGATTTTCAATTACTTCTCTTTACTATCATTTCCCCCTGCTATTAAAACTGTTATCCACAATCACAACCCAACCTCCACTCCTTTTATAGTACCTTTAATGTAACAATAAAAGCTTACTTATCAAGCAAAAATTAAAGAAGACACTGGACAATGTGAAGAGGCAATGAAACAGATGACCAAGATTTTGGTCAAGGTTGCAAGTTTTAAATAGCATCTGAAATCATTTTTAAAGAGAAAGTGTTGGCAAACTAGGGAGATTTAGGAAAGGATCTTTGGAGTAGAATTTCTCCAAAGTTTGGTGAAATTTTTCAAATCATGGGTGAGGAAGATGACAAAATTAAATATTGTAGTTATCTTAGAATTGTGTTGGACTGTGGGAAATTTACCAATGTCAGGGTACACTCATGTAGCACCATTGATTACAAAATGAATATTAAATGTATATTGCAGTAGTAATGAAATGCAACAACCACAAGGGTAATGGTGAATGTGACTTTGTGTGAGTTGGGACAGCTGTGTTTTGTATGCCCTCAAGTTGATGTGAGGAGAATCAGTGAAGCTGGTCAGAAAAACAGTACTGTCAGATCTAGAAATAGATTTAGCAGCAAATAGATTAAGTATGGCTCGAATCAGACAAGTCCATAGAGGTAGAAATTGTTAGTCTTTTCGTGACCTGGACATGCAGCTTGAGGCTCAACTCATTCTACATATTTCCCTGGTCAAAAGGTCTCTGTGCTATTTTTGCAAGTTTTCTGATCCAGATTTGAGGTTGTGTTCAGTCACCCACTTAGCTCAGGAACTCCAGGTATTAATCTTGGATAATAAAATTTATACTAGTCTCACAATCTGGATCCTGATTAGATATTTGGTGCTGTCAGGAACCAGTACTTTTTGTTCCTCTGATCATGGGAAATATACTAATACTTTATAGTTGGAGCAAAAGCGGTTTGGAAATAATATGCCATTTCAGCCTGTCTATAACGGAATCAGAACCAGAGTCAGGTTTATTATCACTGACATATGAGGGAAATTTGTTGTTTTGTGGCAGAAATACAGAGCAAGATATAAAAAATTATTAAAAGTTACAATGTGATGGTAAATAGTGCAAAAGAGGAATAATGAGGTAGTGCTTGTGGGGTCATGAATCACTCAGAAATCTGATGCCAGAGGGAAGCATCTGCTTCTAACATATGGAGTGTGGGTCTTCTGGCTCCTGTACCTCCATTCTGACGGTAGTAATGGGAAGAGGGCATGTCCTGAGGTTTGAGGGTACAGTACTTAATGATGGTCCCACCATCTTGAGGCACCACTTCTTGAAGATGTCCCCAGTGGTGGGGAGGGTTGTTCCTGTGATGGAGCTGGCACTGAGTCTGCAGCCCTTTATAGCCTCTGATGATTCTTTGCATTGGCGCCTCTGAACTATACGGTAATGCAACTAGTCAGAATGCTCTCCGCCATACATCGGTGGAAATTTGTGAGACTCTATGGTGACATACCAAATCTTCTCAGATTCCTAATGAAGCATATTTGGAAGAGATTCTATCAATCTCACTGATTAAAAAGTTCCCTGGAATTAAAAAAAATGTTTTAATCTACCATGTTTTTAACTTGAACACTCACCTACTCTGTGTAAGTGTCCTGTTCATAAGCAACAACCTCTTTAAAATTGAACATTTCTTGGATGTTTCCAATTTCAAAGGTTTCTTCAGTTTCTCTTTACTGTTTTTGCACTGCTACATTGTTTTCCACTATACTATCAACAGCAACGATTGAATGGAAAATCTCCATCTTTTCCACTATGTGGACTTTTCACAGTATGATCAGCTGTTTCTCCAGTCCTACAATACAGCACCCTCACACCCATCCCACACACTCAAGGAAAAATCTAAGATTCAGGATTGCCTAGATACTGGCATGGGAAATAGTCACTATCTCACTTTCAGTTCAACCATGATAAAGAAATTCTGCTCATTTACAGTCTGACTTCTCCCCTCTGACTCATGTGAGTATGAGAATCAATCACATACAACCATATAGATCTTGCAATTTCAGCCATAGTATTTCAATTTCCACTTCAGTGCATTAAAAACTATTACTCGCTTTGCCAATATCCTCCCTTGCTGTTTTCTTTCATTGCAAAGTTTTAAATTAGCTGCTGTGAGAGAAAACTAGATTCATATTTTTCCTCTGTCTTTTAATGTGTATTATGCAGTAACAGAATGTTGTTTCAGGCATTTGTAAGAGCGCATGTTTCTTATTAATCTGGCCCTGGTGCTTATACAGAGATTGTAAGGAGAAATTGTGCTGGAGTGCCAGCAGTCAAACCATCATCTTGCACATCATCCAACAATCTGGTTCATTAAGTGATGGGTAACTGAGTTTGAACTCCTATTAAGAGGGTACAGATTTCCAGGCCTTGGTATAAGACTGAATTCTGGAAAGAAGAGTAACAGATGCTTAAAAATCGGATCCAAATATATATGTATTGTTTATGTGGATCATACATAAAAATGGTTTTCTGCAGGTTACATCGTACCGGTGATCATTTCAGGTTTGTCTTGTCTTGTCCATACTGCACCAACCACCGCTGCTAGGCTATAAACATGCAGGAGCAATGTATGGTGAAGTGCCTTGCTCAAGAACACAACATGCTGCCTTGGCTGAGGCTCAAACTCGCGACCTTCAGATCACTAGTCCAACCACTTGGCCACGCGCCAACATCCTTTGCCTAACATCCTTCAGTAAATTGACTTGGGACTACCCGTGTACAATTCCTCTTAGCTTGGCTGACATTTGCCGGGCAACAATTGCGCAGATAAAGCCATCATTATATGCTCAGAGGCAGTTTCTGTGATTACCAAATAAGATTAGTGCATTATGGAGTAACCTATCACCTTAGCTTAATAGGTATAAAAAAAGAACAAATCCTGCATCAGCTTAGCAAAGAGATGCAAATTTTAGAGTAGACATCAGTGTCTCAGTCACACCTGCTACAAATGTTCAATTCATACCAAAACGCAGCAGTGAGTGCTTGCTGAATTTTAGCACTTTGTTTTATACACTCCAGTGTAAGATACTGCAATGTCTCTGAGTGATAAGCCCATATCACACTGTGACATGTGGAACTCACACCATTATATGTAATTAATGCATTGGATTGCATTAGGAGAATGGCCACACACTACTGCAGATTGCTGCTTCTCTTTTCCCAAAGTTTTACCTCAGCTTCACCGCGGTCTTGAAGGGCCGAAATGGCCTGTTTCTGTGCTGTAATTGTTATAGAGTTGTATGGTTATAAGTAGTCACGGCCACGATGTTGACCTACCCAGCTACCACCATGCCGGTGACACATCAGTTGTGAGTTTTGCACATTGGCCTTGATGGCAATCACATGTTTTGTTCGAACACATGTACTGGTGTGCAAAGTATGGCAGTTCTATTTTTCACCCAGACTCATAATATTTTTCTGGAGATCCAAGATGATGTTAGTTCTATAAACAATGTGTGGTTTGTGCCCATGTCTGGTTGAACTCCAATTTCTAACTAAGTGTGTATAAAGCTCTTCTGCTTGATTTGTAAACACAAAAGATTCTGCAGAACAAAAGTTCAAAATTCAAAGTAAAATTTATTATCCAAGTACATACATATCACCACATAAAAGCCTGAGATTCTTTTTTCTGTGGGCAGACTTAGCAAATTTATGGAGCATACCTGTTAACAGTAGACATCAGGAGCTGTTGACTGTAAACGATGTGCAAATGCAGACATATATACAAACCCCATTTCCAGAAAAGTTGGGATATTTTCCAAAATGCAATAAAAAAAATGTGATATGTTAATTCACGTGAACCTTTATTTAACTGACAAAAGTACAAAGAAAAGATTTTCAATAGTTTTACTGACCAACTTAATTGAATTTTGTAAATATACACAAATTTAGAATTTGATGGCTGCAACACACTCAACAAAAGTTGGGGCAGAGTTAAAATAAGATTGAAAAGTGCACAGAATATTCAAGTAACACCGGTTTGGAAGACTCCACATTAAGCAGGCTAATTGGTAGCAGGTGAGGTATCATGACTGGGTATAAAAATAGCGTCCATCAAAGGCTCAGTCTTTGCAAGCAAGGATGGGTCGTGGCTCACCTCTTTGTGCCAAAATTCGTGACAGAATTGTTAGTTCAAAAGGAACATTTCTGAACGCAAGATTGCAGAGAGTTTAGGTCTTTCAACATCTACAGTACATAATATTGTGAAAAGATTCAGGGAATTCAGAGGAATCTCAGTGCGTAAAGGGCAAGGTTGGAAACCACTGTTGAATGCGCGTGATCTTCGAGCTCTCAGGCAGCACTGCCTAGGAAACCGTCATGCTACTGTGACAATTATAGCCACCTGGGCTCGTGAGTACTTCGGAAAACCATTGTCACTCAACACAGTCCGTCGCTGCATCCAGAAATGCAACTTGAAACTGTATTATGCAAGGAGGAAGCCATACATCAACTCTATGCAGAAACGCCGCCGAGTTCTCTGGGCCTGAGCTCATCTCAGATGGACCGAAAGACTGTGGAACCGTGTGCTCAGATGAGTCCACATTTCAGCTAGTTTTCAGAAAAAACGGGCGTCGAGTTCTCCGTGCCAAAGATGAAAACGACATCCAGATTGTTATCAGCGAAAGGTGCAAAAGCCAGCATCTGTGATGGTATGGGGGTGCATCAGTGCCCACGGCATGGGTGAGTTGAATATATGTGAAAGTACCATTGACTCTGATTAGGATTCAATGATTTAGGATTATTTCAATGATTAAGATTCAATTATTTGGATTTTAGAGAGACATATGTTGCCATCAAGGTGACGTCTCTTCCCGGGACGTCCATGCTTATTTCAGCAGGACAATGCCAGACCACATTCTGCACGGGCTACAACAGCGTGGCTTTGTAGACATAGAGTGCGTGTGCTTGACTGGCCTGCTGCCAGTCTAGATCTATCTCCTATTGAAAATGTATGGTGCATCATGAAGTGGAGAATCAGACAATGGAGACCACGGACTGTTGAGCAGCTGAAGTCTTACATCAAGCAAGAATGGACAAAATTTCCAATTGCAAATCTACTACAATTAGTATCCTCAGTTCCAAAACAATTAAAAAGTGTTATTAAAAGAAAAGGTGATGTAACACAATGGTAAACATGTCTCTGTCCCAACTTTTGTTGAGTGTGTTGCAGCCATCAAATTCTAAATTTGTGTATGTTTACAAAATACAATTAAGTTGGTCAGTAAAACTATTGAAAATCTTTTCTTTGTACCTTTGTCAGTTAAATAAAGGTTCACGTGAATTATCATATCACAGATTTTTGTTTTTATTGCATTTTGGAAGATATCCCAACTTTTCTGGAAATGGGGTTTGTAGATAGCAATAAATATTATGCATGAAATAACAATGTAACAGAGTCCTTAAATGAGTGTAGTTATCCTCTTTTGTTCAAGAGCCTGATGGCTGAGGGGTAGTAATTGTTCTTGAACCTGGTGGTGTGAGTCCTGAGGCAAAAACAAGAAAAGAGGATGGCCTGGGTGGTGAGGATCTTTGACGATGGATACTGCTTTTCTACAGCAACATTTCATGTAGATGTGCTCAATGGTTGTAAAGGTTTTACCCATGATGTTCTGGGCTGAACTAGTTTTTGTAGGATTTTCTGCTCAAATGCATTGGTGTTCCCATTCCAGTCCATAATGCAGCCAGTCAGCACACTTTCCACCACACATCCAAAGAAGTTTGCCAAGGTCTTTGATGACATGCTGAACATTTCTTCACAGTAATATTTATATAATGGGTCCAGGAAAGGTCCTTTGAGGTAGTGACACGCAGGAATTTAAAGTTAACTGACTCTTTCCACTTCTGATTACTGGCTGATGGTCCTTTGGTTTTCCTCTCCTGAAGTCTAGAATCAGTTCCTTGGTCTTATAGACATTCAGTGAAAGGTTGTTGTTATCACACCACTGAGCCAAGATTTCAACCTCCCTTCTGTATATTGATTCATCACCCCTTTTGATATGGCGCACAGCAGTGGTGTCGTCAGCAAACTTGTATAAGGTGTAGGAGCTGTACTTAGCCACACAGTCATAATTGTAAATCGAGTAGAGCAGGGGACTAAGTACACATCCCTGTGGTTCTCCTGTGCTGATGGAGATTGTGGAGGTGATGTTTTTGCCAATCCTATTGACTGGAGTCTACAAGTGAGGAAATCCAAGGTCCAATTGCACAAGGGGGTATTGAGACCCAGGTCAGGGAGTTTACTGATTAATTCTGAGGGGATGATGGTGTTCAATGCTGAGCTGTAATCGATAAGGAGCATTCTGATATATGCATCTTTGCTGTCCAGATGTTCCAGGGTTGTGTGAAGGGCCAAAGAGATAGCACCTGCTGTAGAATTGTTGGTTGGTAAGCAAATTGGACTGTTCTTCATCAAGTTATGGTATTGTTGTACTGTTGTAACTATATGTTATAATTATGTGGTTTTGTTAGTTTTCTTGGTCTGTCCTGTGCTTTGTGATATCATACCGGAGGAAATATTGTATCATTTCTTAATGCATGCATTACTAAATGACAATAAAAGAGGACTGCATGTCTTCATAATCTAAAAAAAAAATTGGAGCACATCCAAGTCACTCCAAGGAGCTGATATGCTTCAACACCAGCCTTCGTGGATGTAATTGCCACTGGGCAATAGTCTAGACAGGTTACCACATTCTTCTTTGGCACCGTTACTATTGCAGACTGCTTGAAGCAGGTGGGTGCTACACTGCCTGAGCGAGAGGTTGAAGGTATCCCTGAATACACCAGCCAGTTAGTTGGCACAGGACTTCAGTACTCAGCCAGGTACTCCATCTGTACTGGACACTTCCCTTGGATTCATTGTCTTGAAGCCAGCCCACATGTCATCTTCAAATACTGAGACCAAAGGACCTTCAGGATACATGGGGGTGCATGATAGTTCCTCACAGCTCCAGTGGTCAAAGTGAGCATAGAGGTCATTGAGTTCATCTGGAAGGGAAGCCCTGCTGTCCCCTATGTCACAAGATTTTACTTTGTAGAAGGTTATGGCGTTCAAACCCGTTGATTCCAGTCTAGTCCAGAATCTCCACTTTACCTGAGAGAAGGCTTTCCGGAGATCATTCCTACACCTCTTGTAACATTGTTGATCTCCAGATTTGAATGCCTCTGATCTGGCTCTCAGCAGAATCCAGATTTCACTGTTCATCCAGGGCTTCTGATTGGGGAAAATTCTGAATGATTTCATGGGGACACGCGTATCCACAGCTGTTTAGTGAAGTCTGTAACGCCGCTGGTAAAGTCGTTCAGGTTTTCAGATGAGTTCTTGAACACGGCCCAGTCACTGACTCAAGGCAATCCTGTAACTGTTCCTCAGCCTTCAGCGACCACCCCTTGGTTGTCTTGATCTCTGGAGCCCTGCTCTTCAGGGTCTGTCTGTATGCAGGTAGCAGGAGAACAGCCAAATGATCTGACTTGTCAAAATGCAGTCGCAGGAAGGGAATGATAAGCATTCCTTATTGTAGTATAGCACTGGAAATCCAGAGCAACACACACACAATGCTGAAGGAACTCAGCAGGTAAAGCAGCATCTATGGAAATGAATTAACAGTCGACATTTCAAACTGAGACCCTTCTTCAGAACTAGAAAGGAAAGGGGAAGATGTGGAATAAAAAGATGGGGGAGGGGATTGCATTGTGCCTGATTTCTCTGCATACATGGGAATTTAGCTTGGAGCTGTTGAATTGTGTTCCTTTTTCTGTCAGAGCAGGGGTTCCCAATGTTTTTCATACCATGAACCCCTACCATTAACTGAGGAATCCATGGACCCCAGTTTGGGAACCCCTGGGTGAGAGTACTTTTTTTATAATAAAAGCAACATATCATATGATATATATGATATTCAGCAAGCAAAGAGTTTGCAGCTTACAAAAAAAAATGTACCCATGTGTGTGCATACCTTCCAGTGACAGAATTTGTTACTACTGTATGTATAACATTACTTCTTCATTGTAAACCACCTGGAATATTCCAAAGCAAAATATTCAGACTAAAGTTCAGATCTACCTTGTTCTTTACAGGCTGCATTTGTGCGGATGTCAGAGGCTGATGGGACTTTGTTACTTCCAAACCATCAGGCTGGGAAATGTGGATCTAATTCACCAACTCAGAAACCTGAGGCTGTGGTCCATGCTATCAAGGTAATATTTGCACTTACTCAAAAAATCAACTATCGAGGCAGTTGCAAAGCAACATTTAAAACACAATGCACTCTCCACAAATAAAATCTTAATCAAAAGTATTTTGAATTATGCTGTGTAAGAATTTTATTTGTAAGAGAAGCAAACATGCATATGCAGCACTGCAGGCTCTTTCCTTAACTATGTTATAAGTAACCTAGGTGAATTTTTGTGCAAACTTTACAATTTTCAAATGCTATTTTGATGTTTAGGACACTTCCTTGCACTTCAACTATTTTTGTCTATATTTGGACCAAGATTATGACGTGGTATAGAATTGAATGTCCCTAAATTAAACTGCCCATCCTTGGTGGATTAAGCATTGTTTCATAAGGCTTTTGGTGAGGGCTTCAGTGACATTGCTGATGATTGAGAGTAAACTGATAAGGCTGTAATTGGCTTTATTGGATTTGACCTACTTCTTGCAAAAAGGATATATCTGGGCAATTTTCCAATGTTTGGGTAAATGTCGGTGATGTACATGTACTGAGTCTGCTTGTTTTAAGCACAGGTTTTCAGCACCAATCTAGGATGTTGTTGGTGCCAATGGCCTCAGCCAGTCAATTTCTCAGGATTGATCCCCTGCCCAGTTCTAAAAGTAGAGTAAGAGGAATGGTGGACTATTGTTTACTAATTGTGCTGTTATTCATTTCTACTTCTGATGGACCTTAGGTGCCCATATTTAAGTGCAACAACTGTTTAGAGTCCATCTCATGTATCTTAGTTGTGGTACCAGATGAGATGATTGAACAAGTCCTCAGTATGAAGATGGGACTTTGTCTCCATGAGACTATGCAATGGTCATACCTAGCAAGGGCAGATACAGGTGAAGATGAGTAGGTTTGTCCTTGCAGAACACAGATGCTGAAATCTGGAGCCAAAAAATAGAGCTGCTAGAGGAGCTCAGTGGAGAGAAATGGATAGTAAACATCTTGGATCGAGACACTTCCTCTAGACCGAAAGAGTAAAGTGAAATTAACAAGCATAAAGAGGTGAGGGGAAGGGGTGGAGAAAGAGCTGGCAAATGATAGGTGGATTCAGCTGAGGAACAGTTGATTGGCAGATGGAGCCAGGTGAGGGAGGAACGGGTAGAGATATTGACAGAGGCTGGACGTGATAAATAAAGACAGTAAAGGGCTGCAGATTATAGGACATAAGAAAGGAAGCAATGGAACCAAATAAGGGAGGGGTGGTGCACAGGTATGAAAGGATAGGGTCCCAGAAAGGTAAGTGGTGGAAAATTAATAGCGTTGGTTATTTCCTGAAAAAGAGAGACATCCCAAAAATCCTGGAACGTAAAGCTTCATGCTGAGAACATATGTGGAGGAAACAGAAAAAGGGATTGATCCATTTAATCCCTTGTTTAGATTCATTCACTCCCTACCAAAGACCCACACTGGCAGTCAGATCCTTCAGGAATTGCCCAGCTCAATCTATGGTGAAGTCACCAAACCAGCCTTGAAATTGTGTACTAAAACCAAAGTGCATTCTGTCTCCTACAACTTCTAGTGCTTGACCTGCATGGAGGAGCTCACGGAAGATGGTGGAAGCTAAGTAGGAGAGATTATTTGCACATGTCTAACCTGATGTCAGGATTTCCTAGGGTCTTGATTCAATGTAGAGGACTACAAGGGCTACTCTGTCCCATATGTGTATCTCTGCTGCGGAAGGGACAACGTGTATCCAGGGGTTGTACAAAAGGACTCTGGGACATTGCCTGTAAAGTATGATTCTGTGAATATAACAATGTCAATATCATTAGTCTGTGAGACAGTTCTCCAAATTTTGACACCTGTCTCCAGATGTTTCTGAGCAGGATTTTGGAAGGTCTATTCAGCTGGTATTGGCTTTATCTTGTTCAAATTTGGTGCCTAGGTCAAGGCAGGTGGTTCACACAGTTTAGTTTCTTTCTTTGAATGTAGGGAATGTGCAATTAATGGAATTGAATTCCACAGCTGCTGTGGTGGGACTTCAACTTAAGTGAAATGGATTGTTGGTTCAGGTCTCTGGATTACTTGTCTCACAATTTAATCACTCCCCAACTATTGATAAATCATCAATGATATAAGAGCTTGGATAAGAATATAAGAAATAAGAGTACAAATATGTTACGTGGCTCCTCAAACCTGCTCTGCCATTCATTAGGATCATAGCTAATATTCTTTCTCAACAATATCTTCCTACTTTATCCTCATATCTCTTGAATCCCTTAATATAGAAAAATAAACGATTTAAGCTATCTCATTGACTGAGTCTTCACAGCCTCATGGAGAAGAAATTTCCAAAGATACACCACCTATAGGCAAAGAAATTTCTCTTTGTCTCACACTTAAGTGGTCTACCCATTCTTTTGAGATGGTAACTTCTGATTCTAGACACTTCAGTCAGGGGAAATATCCCTCTTACTTCCAGCCTATGGAGCTCTTTTACATTTGTCAGTTTCAGTGAGGTCTCCTGTCATTCATCTAAACTCAAGAGAATACAGGTCTTGTCTACTCATTCTCTCGTCATTCAGCAACATAAATTGCATAGAATGAATTATCCCCTCTGCGGCAAGTTTACACTTTTAGAAGTAAACATATTCATTCTGCACACACCCAGCTGCACTCTCACCAAAACCTAAATACTTGAAATAAACTGGTAATCTACTTCCAAAGTACTAAGAAACCATAGAGACCATAGAAAAACTACAGCACAGAAACAGGCCTTTTGGCCCTTCTTGGCTGTGCCGAACCATTTTCTGCCTAGTCCCACTGACCTGCACACGGACCATATCCCTCCATACACCTCCCATCCATGTATCTGTCCAATTTATTCTTAAATGTTAAAAAAGAACCTGCATTTACCACCTCGTCTGGCAGCTCATTCCATACTCCCACCACTCTCTGTGTGAGGAAGCCCCCCCACTAATGTTCCCTTTAAACTTTTCCCCCTTCACCCTTAACCCATGTCCTCTGATTATTTTCTCCCCTTGCCTCAGTGGAAAAAGCCTGCTTGCATTCACTCTATCTATACCCATCATAATTTTATATACCTTTATCAAATCTCCCTTCATTCTTCTACGCTCCAGGGAATAAAGTCCTAACCTGTTCAATCTTTCTCTGTAACTGAGTTTCTCAAGTCCCGGCAACATCCTTGTAAACCTTCTCTGCACTCTTTCAACCTTATTTATATCCTTCCTGTAATTTGGTGACCAAAACTGAACACAATACTCCAGATTCGGCCTCACCAATGCCTTATACAACCTCATCATAACATTCCAGCTCTTATACTCAATACTTTGATTAATAAAAGCCAATGTACCAAACGCTCTCTTTACGACCCTATCTACCTGTGATGCCACTCTTAGGGAATTTTGTATCTGTATCCCCAGATCCCTCTGTTCTACTGCACTCCTCAGTGCCTTACCATTAACCCTGTATGTTCTACCTTGGTTTGTCCTTCCAACGTGCAATATCTCACACTTGTCTGTATTAAACTCCACCTGCCATTTTTCAGCCCATTTTTCCAGCTGGTCCAAGTCCCTCTGCAGGCTCTGAAAACCTTCCTCACCGTCTACTACACTTCCAATCTTTGTATCATCAGCAAATGTGCTGATCTAATTTACCACATTATCATCTAGATCATTGATATAGATGACAAATAACAATGGACCCAGCACTGATCCCTGTGGCACACCACTAGTCACAGGCCTCCACTCTGAGAAGCAATTCTCTACCACCACTCTTTGGCTTCTTCCATTGAGCCAATGTCTAATCCAATTTACCACCTCTCCATGTATACCTAGCGACTGAATTTTCCTAACTAACCGCCCATGGGGGACCTTGTCAAAGGCCTTACTGAAGTCCATGTAGACAATATCCACTGCCTTCCCTTCATCCACTTTCCTGGTAACCTCCTTGAAAAACTCCAATAGATTGGTCAAACGTGACCTACCACGCACAAAGCCATGTCGATTCTCCCTAATAAGTCTCTGTCTATCCAAATGCTTGTAGATTCTGTCTCTTAGTACTCCCTCCAATAACTTACCTACTACCGACGTTAAACTTACTGGCCTATAATTTCCCGGATTACTTTCCAATCCGTTTTTAAACAACGGAACAACATGAGCCACTCTCCAATCCTCCGGCACCTCACCTGTAGACAGCGACATTTTAAATATTTCTGCCAGGGCCCCTGCAATTTCAACACTAGTCTCCTTCAAGGTCCGAGAGAACACCCTGTCAGGTCCCGGGAATTTATCCACTTTAATTTTCCTCAAGACAGCAAGCACCTCCTCCTTTTTGATCTGTACAGTTTCCATGATCTCACTGCTTGTTTCCCTTAATTCCATAGACTTCATGCCAGTTTCCTTAGTAAATACAGATGCAAGAAACCTATTAAAGATCTCCCCCATTTCCTTTGGTTCCGCACATAGCCGACCACTCTGATCTTCAAGAGGACCAATTTTATCCCTTACAATCCTTTTGCTCTTAATATACCTGTAAAAGCTCTTTGGATTATCCTTCACTTTGACTGTCAAGGCAACCTCATGTCTTCTTTTAGCCCTCCTGATTTCTTTCTTAAGTACTTTCTTGCACTTCTTATACTCCTCAAGCACCTTATTTACTCCCTGTTTCCTGTACATATCATACAGCTCCCTGTTCTTTATCAGAGTTGCAATATCCCTTGAGAACCAAGGTTCCTTATTCCTATTCACTTTGCCTTTAATCCTGACAGGAACATACAAACTCTCCACTCTCACGAGAGACAACCGTGGAAATAGTGGATATGTTGGTTACTGTCATTCAATGTCCTATTGATTATGCAATATTTTCTGCAGTTTGAAAAGTAGAAACGTAACTTCAAACAAAGAAATGAGGCTGGTGAACCAAACATCCAGAGAAGGGAAAATGATAGAGCCTGTGATATAGGAAGTGACAACAGGGCACTCAGAAAAACCAACAAGATTCAAAAGTAAGGCCCATGGGATTGGCATTTATGCACTGGCATGGACTGAAAATTGGTTGTCAAAGAGAAAACAGAAAGTATGAGTACATGAAACTTTCTCCGAGTGGCAGGCAGTGAGTAGGTGTACATCAGGAAGTGGCACTTGGGCTTCAACATTCACAATGTACAACAGTGTTTTACAAAAGGAAATTGGACGTCACATTTCTGAGGGTGCTGACTAAAGGAAGCTGAGTGGGATTGTGAGTTGTGACAGAGATTATAAGAGGCTTCATGATGATTTAGGGAACTTATGTGAGCAGATACTTGGTTGATGCACTGTAACATGTGTAATTGAAATATTATTTACCAGTACAAGTAACTGAAGGACAGTATATTACTTAAATGGTGATAGCTTGGGAAATGTTGATAGAAACATAGAAACATAGAAAATAGGTGCAAGAGTAAGCCATTCGGCCCTTCGAGCCTGCACCGCCATTTATTATGATCATGGCTGATCATCCAACTCAGAACCCCGCCCCAGCCTTCCCTCCATACCCCCTGATCCCCGTAGCCACAACGGCCATATCTAACTCCCTCTTAAATATAGCCAATGAACTGGCCTCAACTGTTTCCTGCGGCAGAGAATTCCACAGATTCACCACTCTCTGTGTGAAGAAGTTTTTCCTAATCTCGGTCCTAAAAGGCTTCCTCTTTACCCTCAAACTGTGACCCCTTGTTCTAGACTTCCCCAAAATCGGGAACAATCTTCCTGCATCTAGCCTGTCCAATCTCTTTAGGATTTTATACGTTTCAATCAGATCCCCCCTCAATCTTCTAAATTCCAAAGAGTACAAGCCCAGTTCATCCAGTCTTTCTTCATATGGAAGTCCTGCCATCCCAGGAATCAATCTGGTGAACCCTCTTTGTACTCCCTCTATGGCAAGGATGTCTTTCCTCAGATTAGGGGACCAAAACTGCACACAATACTCCAGGTGTGGTCTCACCAAGGCCTTGTACAACTGCAGTAGTACCTCCCTGCTCCTGTACTCGAATCCTCTCGCTATAAATGCCAGCATACCATTCGCCTTTTTCACCGCCTGCTGTACCTGCATGCCCACTTTCAATGACTGGTGTATAATGACACCCAGGTCTCGTTGCACCTCCCCTTTTCCTAATCGGCCACCATTCAGATAATAATCTGTTTTTCTATTTTTGCCACCAAAGTGGATAACTTCACATTTATCCACATTAAATTGCATCTGCCATGAATTTGCCCGCTCACCCAACCTAGCCAAGTCACTCTGCATCCTCTTAGCATCCTCCTCACAGCTAACACTGCCACCCAGCTTCGTGTCATCCGCAAACTTGGAGATGCTGCATTTAACTCCCTCATCCAAGTCATTAATATATATTGTAAACAACTGGGGTCCCAGCGCTGAGCCTTACGGTACCCCACTAGTCACTGCCTGCCATTCTGAAAAGGTCCCGTTTATTCCCACTCGTTGCTTCCTGTCTGCTAACCAATTCTCCATCCACATCAATACCTTACCCCCAATACCGTGTGCTTTAAGTTGGCATACTAATCTCCTGTGTGGGACCTTGTCAAAAGCCTTTTGAAAATCCAAATATACCACATCCACTGGTTCTCCCCTATCCACTCTACTAGTTACATCCTCAAAAAATTCTATGAGATTCGTCAGACATGATTTTCCTTTCACAAATCCATGCTGACTTTGTCCGATGATTTCACCGCTTTCCAAATGTGCTGTTATCACATCTTTGATAACTGACTCCAGCAGTTTCCCCACCACCGACGTTAGGCTAACCGGTCTATAATTCCCCGGTTTCTCTCTCCCTCCTTTTTTAAAAAGTGGGGTTACATTAGCCACCCTCCAATCCTCAGGAACTAGTCCAGAATCTAACGAGTTTTGAAAAATTATCACTAATGCATCCACTATTTCTTGGGCTACTTCCTTAAGCACTCTAGGATGCAGACCATCTGGCCCTGGGGATTTATCTGCCTTCAATCCCTTCAATTTACCTAACACCACTTCCCTACTAACATGTATTTCGCTCAGTTCCTCCATCTCACTGGACCCTCTGTCCCCTACTATTTCTGGAAGATTATTTATGTCCTCCTTAGTGAAGACAGGACCAAAGTAATTATTCAATTGGTCTGCCATGTCCTTGCTCCCCATAATCAATTCACCCGTTTCTGTCTGTAGGGGACCTACATTTGTCTTTACCAGTCTTTTCCTTTTTACATATCTATAAAAGCTTTTACAATCAGTTTTTATGTTCCCTGCCAGTTTTCTCTCATAGTCTTTTTTCCCCTTCCTAATTAAGCCCTTTGTCCTCCTCTGCTGAACTCTGAATTTCTCCCAGTCCTCAGGTGAACCACTTTCTCTGGCTAATTTGTATGTTTCTTCTTTGGAATTGATACTATCCCTAATTTCTCTTGTCAGCCACGGGTGCACTACCTTCCTTGATTTATTCTTTTGCTAAACTGGGATGAACAATTGTTGTAGTTCATCCATGCAACCTTTAAATGCTTGCCATTGCATATCCACCGTCAATCCTTTAAGTGTCATTTGCCAGTCTATCTTAGCTAATTCATGTCTCATACCTTCAAAGTTACCCTTCTTTAAGTTCAGAACCTTTGTTTCTGAATTAACTATGTCACTCTCCATCTTAATGAAGAATTCCACCATATTATGGTCACTCTTACCCAAGGGGCCTCTCACGACAAGATTGCTAATTAACCCTTCCTCATTGCTCAAAATCCAGTCCAGAATAGCCTGCTGTCTAGTCGGTTCCTCGACATGTTGGTTCAAAAAACCATCCTGCATACATTCCAAGAAATCCTCTTCCTCAGCACCTTTACCAATTTGGTTCACCCAATCTACATGTAGATTGAAGTCACCCATTATAACTGCTGTTCCTTTATTGCACACATTTCTAATTTCCTGTTTAATACCATCTCCGACCTCACTACTACTGTTAGGTGGCCTGTACACATCTCCCACCAACGTCTTCTGCCCCTTAGTGTTATGCAGCTCTACCCATATCGATTCCACATCTTCCCGGCTTATGTCCTTCCTTTCTATTGCGTTAATCTCTTCTTTAACCAGCAAGCCACCCCACCTCCCCTTCCTTCATGTCTATCCCTCCTGAATATTGAATATCCCTGAACGTTGAGCTCCCATCCTTGGTCACCCTGAAGCCATGTCTCTGTGATCCCAACTATATCATAATCATTAATAACAATCTGCACTTTCAATTCATCCACCTTATTACGAATGCTCCTTGCATTGACACACAAAGCCTTCAGGCGCTCTCTTACAACTCTCTTAGCCCTTATATAATTATGTTGAAAAGTGGCCCTTTTTAATGCTTGCCCTGGATTTGTCGGCCTTCCACTTTTCCTTTTCTCCTTAGTACTTTTTGCTTCTACCCTCACTTTACACCCCTCTGTCTCCCTGCACTGGTTCCCATCCCCCTGTTGTGAACTAACCTCCTCTCGCCTAGCCTCTTTAATTTGATTCCCACCCCCCAACCATTCTAGTTTAAAGTCACCTCAGTAGCCCTCGCTAATCTCCCTGCCAGGATATTGGTCCCCCTAGGATTCAAGTGTAACCCGTCCTTTTTGTACAGGTGCAAGGAGCACTGTGTATACTTACACAATTGCCTCAGAAATCAATGTACAGCATACAGTTAAGAAGGTAACTGGTATGCAAAGGGTTTTGAGTACAGGAACAAAGATGTCCTGCTACATTTATACAGGATCTTGGTGAGACTACACCAGAACTATCAAGCAACACACACAAAATGCTGGAGGAACTCAGCAGGCCAGGCAGCATCTATGGAATAGAGTACAGTCGATATTTCGGGCCAAAACCCTTCATCAGGACTGGAAAACAGAAGGTGAGGAGTCAGAGAAATATCATGTGCAGTTTTGGTCTTTCTACTTAAAAAAGGATCTATCTGCCACATAGGGAATGCAGCGAAGAGTTGCCATTTCTGGAATGCCTGGACTGTTATATGAAGAAAATTGGTTTAACTAGAACTGTATTCATTGAGTTTTAGAAGAATGAGAAGGATCTCACTGAACCATGCAAAATCCTGCCAAGCTAGACAGAGTCGATGTGGCGAGTATATTCTCCCTGGTTTGGTGATGGGGACTAAATAGTATTCAGAACAATTCTCAGGACGTAGGGTGAGAAATTTGGGACTGACATGAGGAAAAATATCTTCACTCAGAGGGTAGAGAACTATTGGAATTGTGACTACTGAATGCAAATTATTGAATATATTTATCAATGAAGTGGATAGATTTTAGATGCAAGAGGCATCAAGAGAGATGAACAGAGAGTGGAAATAGGGTATTGATATAGGGATTTGCATAATCTTATTCAATTGCAGAGTAGATTTGAGGGTTTGTATTCCCTTCTCCACTACCTAGTTTCTGCTGTATGTATGAGTCTACCTTTACTTCTGTGCTCAAATTTTCTTGATATAAAATGTAATATTTAGTTTCACCAAAATGTAATGTCCATCTTACAGAGCTTTAAATATGTGATGCTGTCACTCAATATCAACTGTCTCAATTTTTGATACTGCTGTGTTACCTTTAAGTGATGTGTGGACAAAGAGGGTTTTCAGTCCCTTCGAACATCACCTTCACATTTTGCAAAATTAGATTCCATCATCTGTCCTTGCTCCTACTTAATCAGCTTGCCATACACTGTTGACATTTCATTATACTCTTTTCCCCACTACTCACAACTTCACTCAGTTTTCTATCACCAGTAAAACTTGTAAGTATAGTATCTGGACTTCCTGGACAAATAGTTGATATTGATTGTGAATATTTGGGCCCAAGCATTTTTCTCTCTGGTTGCTCACCAATCACAACATTACCATCATGAGAGAAATCCACTTATTTTTCTTTCCCATTCTTTGCTGTTCTCCGTCCATGCTAATGACTGAGCCCCTAACCTCCTGTCGAGGAACTTATTGAAAGTCTTCTAAAAGTCCTGTGATTCTCCCTTGTCAATTTTACTGGTCATATCTTCAAAGAATTCGAGTAGATTAAATAAAATAAATTATAGTAGATTAAATAAACTGAATCATAAATCTACATTTTTCTGTTGAATCTTATTATTTTCAGTGTGTTCTATTACTACAATGTTCATAAAAGATTCCAGCACTTTCTCTACTCCTAATGTTTGGCCTCAGTATTTTCTTACTCACTCCTTTCTTTAAATAGTGGGATCACATTTGCAAACCTCCCCTTAAAGGAACAAGAACAATTTGCATTTTGTTCTTGGGCATGTACAGGTGACTTAAGGTCATTAATTTTTTATTTTCATTCCCACAATATCCTGTGTTTAAATGTACCTGTTTCTGCCTTAGCTAAATTTAGTTTTACTAATATGTAATAGTCCATCATAGGGAGCTACAAATATGTGATGCTGAAACTTAATACTGTATCAGCTATTCTTTTAACCATGTCTGCCTGCCCATGTTTTGTTTTTATGTCCTAACCTTAGGTTGTGGAAGTGCATGAAAGTGTGGAAAAGGAAGAGAAAGAGAAGGACCTGAGTGAAACAGAGAAAGCTATTGTGAGAGAAATGTGTAACGTGAGTAAATTGTGCCACAGCATTCAGCTCCTGCTGTGCCTCCCGCCCAACTCGCATATAGTGGATCCTTAGTCACTGAAAGCAAACCAAGTAAGATTGAGAATTCAAGAGCAAATGTTGTACTTCTTTTTGTGAAAGTAAAGCCCATTTATGTAGCAAAAGGACTTGTTTCTTGTCTCATTGCAGGTACAGCAAGCATTTTTGCTCTCTTTGGTGTGGTTCTCAGTTTACTTTTTGCTGGAACAAGTATGAAAGCCTAACCGTATCTTAAAATAGATCATTCAGTTTAATATGTCATGTTCAGTTTGTTGTATTAATTGTTCCTAAAACCAAGTTATTAGTGAGATATGTACTAACAATAAAGTGTTGACCTCAGTTGTCTGTAGAAGAAAATTCAGCCAATATTCTATAGCAGCTCGGTCATTCCTGAGCATCAGATGCCTCAAGTCTCAATCCCAAAAGCCAGCATACTAATAAAACTCAGATAGCTTCAAGATTTCTTATTAAATGAACCATGATATGAATACACAATGAAGGCATTTTGTAGGAAACATTGTTAAATTCAGATGAGAAGAAATAAGAGTTAAGGATGAACTGAAAGGTGTCAGCACCATTTTGCAATGTGGAATGTAATGTTACACCGTTGTGCAGATTGTGCGGATGTAACAGGCAGCTCATGGGCAGTACTTTAAGTATGGAAAGAAGAATGTTGTTATGGCCAGAAAGAAAGTGAAAATTCTAAACAGAGAATAACAGGATAAATTATAACTTATAGATAATAGTAGTATATAGCATCTATGAATGATTTTAAATGCTATTAATGAATTCAGAATGCAGAGAGAAAATAATAAATATTTGAATAAATGTGGTTGATGATGCCCACTGGATTCTATTTTGGATCCGTAAGCTTTCAATATCATAGAAATAACTCTAACTTGGTCAGCATTCAGACATTATTATTAAAGCACTATTCATAGAGTTAGTAGAAGCTAAATTCCAATATCTAGAATTCCATTATTAAGTTTGCTGTTTAAAAACTATCAAATTATAATTATCAAACTTACACAATTGCTGCACAAAAATCAAAAGTATCTTCAAACTTCTCATATTTTCACAGTCACTGCAAAACCCAGCTGCATTAATCAACCAGCAGTAAACCTGGCCCACTTCCAGCTCAATTTGTAATCTGTTCTTTTTTTAAACATAGAATTCACAGCATATAAAGTGACCACTTAATCCCATCTGATTCATGCCAGAGTATGTGCATTGGTTGAACCTATTACATTTGTAATGAAAAATTCCTCCAGTACTCCAGTGCATTGAATGATGCAAGCAAGATTTTAAATCATTCGTATTTGAGGTTGATTAAATGTTTCTGGGATAAAATAAAAATCAGGGCCATTAAGCAGAGCTGTATAAAGAAGACCTCCTTGATTTTGGTTCTAGTGCTAGCCTCAGCCTGTTTCTACAATGTGCATCACACAGCCACAAATCCCATGAACAATTCTTGTGCTGTGTGATGCATATTGCATGACACCACTGCACCTATTTGGCACACCCAGTGTATTAACCAGACAGACCCAGGGAAAACCAATAATAAAAGTTGTAGATTTTGCAATGTGCATTGATTTTCAATGTCCTTTTTATCTTTAAAGTAATTGGCAATATGGCAACCTGCAATCTAGTTTCTGGACAAATATATGTTGGCAGGTGGTGTTGCCCAATAATCAGTGTTGGGGATTCAGCATTTCACAACCACGTTAGTGACGTGGATGAAGGGGGAGAAAAAAGGAAATCCAATCCAAATTTGCAGATGGTGCCAAGTGTGGAGATGCAACAAGTTGTGTAGAGTGGAGCAAGAAGTAATAAAGAAACATAAACAGGTTTAATAAAAAAATATAAAAACAATAGCAATTAAAGTATGATATAATGAAATGGAAAGCCTTTCACTTTGGACCCAAGAAAGATAAATTGGAGCATTTCCTTCACATTGAGTAAATAGGAAATACAGATGAGCAAAGTGCATTTATTGTCGATGAAAATGCAATATGAACAGATATTAAAAGTAATCAGTAATATTCTACAAAGTTGGAATACAAACTTAGACTCCAATTGTAGTGAGCCTTCTTTAGATCATGCATGGAAAATTATGTTCCGTTTTGGAAACAGCACCACAGCAAAGTTACACAAGTATCAGAGGAATTATAATATAAATTCAATGGAATGATACTATGGTTTAAATGATTAAATTACGAGTTTAATGTGACTTGTACTCTCTTGCAAGGAGATGATTAAAAAGATAATCCAATTGACATGCTTAAATTGATATCGGATTCAATAGTACAGATACCAAAAAGTAATTTCTTCTGATGGTGCAATCTAAAGCATGATCTAATTGAGTTATATAACTGCCCCCATTCCCTCTTGTTGAATATTATCTTGGGGGCGTAACAAACAAAACTCCAAAGTCAAAATTACCAATCTCTTCTTTCAAGTGCCTGCTGCAAAACAAAACAGAGAAAACACATGAAGTGCAGATTGACTTCTGGTCTGTATTTTTTTTAGGCATTCAGTTAAAGCTAAATTTGAAGTATTTTCTTGATTTTCATCCAATTTTGTCAGCTGACTAGCATGTTGGGGGAAGTAGTGATGGAGGGTGCTGGAGATTTGTATATTTTGGTAGTTTTATGAAATAGTTTAGCTAATGCTTGATTAATTAATTTGCAAAAATACACAAAAAGTAAAACAAAAATGTTTACAATTTATTGATAGTTCAAGACAATAAAGACATTTTTTTGCAGACAGAAAAATGTGCAAGATCGGTTTGATAATTGCTGTAATTGAAGAATATTAACCGCAAGCTGTTGAGTAATCTGAAATACTGTAGTGTTTACATGAGTTCTATACATATTGTTCTATTCCATTGCTTAGAGATTCTGCTCTTATTGTTTTACCCTATTTTTGTGCATACAATTTTGAAGAGATGAACAAACTGCTTCAAATAGCAATATACTTAGCACTCATCCGGATTCTATGGTCCCTTTCATGTCCTATGATGGAATCTGGAGGCACACCCCTCTCTGCATTGGAAACAGAAACTTCCATTCAACCTAGCAGATGATGAGAGAGACCATAGGATCTGGGCACCATGTCAGCACATGAACCAAGTGTTGCCAGTCCCCAGCAAAGGCTGCACTCACCATGTCAGCCAGGAATACAATCCTGAGTTCCATATTTCAACATGGTGTGGCTGCACCACTCAAAACTGCCCATACAATATTGGCAAATACATCACACTAATCTGTGGGTGATTATGCCCAAGTGACCTGTGAGAGGCAAGATCTACTAGTAGTTTTCAGCACAACTGGATGCTGCATTGGGAAGGGTAGGGGTCTGCACCAATTCCTGGCACAACAAAACACAGCCCAGACAGATATCTGTCTTAATGTATGGGAACAGGGAGTGGGTTTGGTGTGAGTAAGTGTGAGGTATGAACTGGAGGACTAAGAATATTTAAATAAATCAGCACGATTAGCAGGATGCCAGTGTAGAGAATTTAAAATAAACATTGATCTCCTAGCTGCTTATATAAATTTAATTAAAAATAATTTCAATAAACACAATTTTTAAACTGCAACTATTGCCTATTTGTTTTGGGAATTATACAGTTATTTATGCAGTACATTTTAAGATCGGGACGCATGATAGGAGATGCTGTAATAAACTGATTTTTGTTAGGTTTACTGCACAGGCTAACGAGAGGAAAATCTAGAATGCGAAATTCTGTGTCAGCTTCTGAGTGCATGGTTAAAGGCGTCTGTGACATGCTAGTCTGAAATAAGACAACAACCAATTGTTAGGTGATATGTTCTGAACTCATGGAGCTATACAATCTAGAACTGTTTTAAAATTCTTTGTTTTTGCTTGTTAATCTTCCCTTTTATTATGTCATGCCTTCTTTATCAGTCAGCATTAATCAAAATATATTCTGCTCTGAATCACTTTGACCCAATGGAGTAGAAATAGATGTTTTTAAGTCCTACAGGTCCTTGTAACCTACTATTTGAATCTGCGGTGTATTTGAATGTGTTTATCATTTTGAAGCAATCACAATCTGAGTGTTTATGACTTTAAATATCTAAATTTGATTTGTAAGATGGTTTAACATGTTCACTATGAAACTGGTGTGTTAATTAGCAAGGATTATTTGTGGAAATCCTGTACACTTTCAAATTGGAATTTGAATATGAAGGTGGATGGGTGTTGTGAAGATTAAAACATAGTTAGAAATTTGAACATTCATTCTGATGTATAGACCCAGTTCTCCTTCGAATAACTCCCTTTGAATGTCATTAAAAAGCTGTGTTTGGTATGAACAATTTCATTGACGTCCTAAGAAAACTATTGTGCAATAGCCACTATGAATGGAGACTTAGGAGAATGAGATCAAATTTTGATTCTGTGCATACTCATTGCCTTCCACCGAAGTTGTATTTTAGGGAAATCATGTCTGCTAATTGCCTTTGTTGCCTCTGGTTCAATTTTTATTTTCATTTCTGGCTTTCCTCTGGATTCAAATATGGCCTTAATTCGAGGAATGGGAGTTAGCGTTTTTTCCCTTTTTGACATCAATATAAAATTAAAATTAAATATTAGGGACGATATCATCAAGAAAATATTAAGTCAGTGTTCATACAACATTTAATATTGACCACATTCTATTCAAGCCAGCCAGGGACACACCGGGAGCAAAATTCAATGGCAGTGCTTCCATCCGTAGGGTTAAATATACATTCCTAACTGGATCTTTACTCCTACACAGTCAACCTAAACTACATTCCAGTGGTTGAAATAAATGTAGCTGAGGATTAGCAGAGGAAATTGAAAGGCTTCCTCATATATTTCTCTCCAAATTTTAATTACATTTTCACAGTTTGCGTTCTCTAAAGGCTCTGCCACTGTTTTTTCTGTCACATTTAATCAACTCTTCTGGAAATACATCTTTCATCAGAGGATATGCATTTCCCAAAAGTAATCATTCAAGTTCAAGTTCATGTTCAAATTAGTTGTCATCTGACTGTACATATATACAACTAAAGGAAACAACATTCCTCCAGGCCATTTTACACCCATGAAACATACAGCATAGAAACCAAAACATTAACTTTTGTTCTCTTCATTTGTTTTGAAGATGAGAAGAATGATGATATGGGGAAGCAATATTAGAAATTCTTTGAGATACTACAGAAGATGTTTACTTCCTGCTCTGCTACCTAGTAAGTGTATAAAGATCAAAGCTCTCTTGTTCGGGTTTCTCCAAACTGCCCACTACCTGGCTTAGGTTGTGGCAATACAGTGGTGCAGCTATTAAAGCCTCTGTCTCACAGCTCTAGTGAGCTGGATTAGATCCTGATCCCTGAGGTTGTCTTCGTTAAGTCTGTACCTTCTCCCTGTGACCACATTAGTTTCCTTCAGATATTCTTGCTTCCTACCACATCCCAAAAATGGGCAGAATGGTAAATTAATTGCCCCTAGTGCATTGGTGAGTGATAAAATATAGAGGGGTGAATGGCGGTGGAGGAGGGAGTGGGGTGTGATCGTATCTCATCTGATGCTATATTCTAGATAATTTACTTAGGTTTAACTAAATGTTTATTCCCAAAAACCACTCCGTGAGTAGCATATGGTTGAGCTGAGAAGATTGTCCAAAACGAGTGCATGAACTAACATGTGTTTCAGGAATGCAGCCATTGGCATCGTTTTCCAGATGGTGTGAAACAGAGTCAGATGCAACCTAAGAGGGTTTAGGCAAGTGATTATGATATCTATGCACCTTTTGCAGTATAATAATTGCAAGGCACAGGCTCTGTGATACTAGTCTGTAGCAACCAGAATAGATATTGCAAGCCTGGTAAAAGTATTATAAGGTGGAGACTTTTGATTTGTGCTTTTGAAGACTGAACTCTTGACCTCAGCCTTTTATCTCAGAGGAAAAATAGCATGCTTCTCCTCTTACAGAACAAAGCCTTTGTCTCCATAGAGTCAAACATTAAAACCTTTCTGATCCACTCATTATATTAAGTAGCTGTCTCAGGCCTAGTGCTAGACTTGATAAGCTACTATAAAGGAGACAGTGAAGGTTTAGCAGTCATTGTGCCATGGAAGTATTCAGATGGTTACTGCAGTAGCTGGTTCCTGCATTCGAGACACCCGGCATAATGAGAAAAGGATAAGAGTTTGCTTAAATGTGCAGACAGCAACAGTTCCCCTGTGAGTGATTGACAGATTGGCTCAAGATATGACATGGAGAAGCACATATAACCAAAATTGTGCACAATAAGCCATGATCAGCACTTACCAAACCTCCTCTAATCACAATTACTTCCAATGTTGTTATGTCCAACAACTTCTTCAGTGTGAGCGCATATTACCTGCAGTGGTTCTTCTTGAAGTAGTCATAGGGTTTCCTGTTATTTTCTTCCTGCTGAAGTTTCTAATCTGTCATTATGTGTATCTTCCATTCCAGGGTGAAAACATAACATTTAAAGCTCCTGTGGGAAGCTTATGTTTTGCTTTGAATTAACATTCTTTCAGAATGCTGAGATTTCCTTGTGGCAAGCAATATAAACAGAAGTATTTACGAAGCTACACAGGATTTCAGTATCTCTGCGGTTGTTTTATATATAACAAATGTTTCTCTATAGTTAATACCATAGAAAGCACATGAAATGAGGTGTTACAGCAAACCTAAATAATTTATACAGGAGTTGCCTTGGACTGCCTTGATCACAAAATGAGATCATTGAACTTCATTCTGAATTGTATGACACTTCGTAAGGTGACAACGTTTGCATAGGCTGGTTCTACAGTCTTCTTCAGGAAATGAAACTCCCTTTTCACAAGCAGAATCAGAGTTTACAAGGATAGACTAGGAATCAGAATTCCTGGCGTATATCTCCTAATCATGGCTTTGGGATTTGAGATTTCTAAGATATTTAAGATCTATCTCCAAATCTGATTTCTATTTCTGTTTCCAAGTTCTTCCAATCTCATCACCCCCCAAAACCTTTCTCCCAATTTTGATCTCATTGATGACATAATCTAGTTCATATTCTACCATGGAGGAGAAGTTATTGTGCTGGTGAAAGAATAATCAGGGCATGTGAAGCTCTCTACTGTAAGCTGCCAAATAGTCAAATAAGGTTCTTCTTTTATGACAAACACTCTTTGAAAAGATTTGATTATGGTTATTTCTTCTTATGTACAGTAAGAAAAAGTGAAATTTTAAACTTAAACAGATTTGTACTCAGCTGAAATAGTGAACATGTTAAAGCTATTTTGAATTGCTGTGTAAGATGGCTGTGTAGCAGACTATGCTTGTGCTTTTACATGTTATTGACTAAAATAAAATACATACGTTCAATATCAGTAAGTAATAGGGTGCAATGGTGATACAAAAACTTGAGGTCAAATTATTTTGTGAAAGTAATTATTATTAAGCCTCAGTGAACTGTATTGCAAAAATGTTGAAAAAAATTTAGTCATTTCAAACCAATATTCAAATGAAATTTGTGATACTACAGTTGAAGTTTTCATTAAATTTGAGGGATTTGCTTTAATAAAATCCTTTAACACTCTTCACTTTGTTAAATATTATGTAATCAAACATGGCACAATCCACCAGCCACATTTATCTGCCATCTCATGCATGATTTGATAAGAAGCAAATTGGGAGGTCAACATTCAGTTCTTTTCAAAATTCATACTGTTCATATTCATTTAGTTTTTCTGTAAAACTCCATCCTTATTTTTCACTGAGGAAACCACCTGTGGAGTCAATTTTCTATTTTTGACAATATCAAGTATTATTCAGTCAGATAAAGAGGAAGACACATTCTATTCTGCTGCAACAATGTGCCTTAACCTAATCATAGATTGAGATATGATTTTTGTGGTCTTTCTGACTGAAATCACCAATTTTAATTCAGCTAAGGTGCTTTTTTTTAAATTCTGTGAGTACTGGGGATTGCATGGTACTCCTATTAAAAGAAGACATATCAGCCTTGACCATGCACAAATCACACTGCCATTGATGAAAATAAGATCTCGCGGTACTCCAAAATGACTTAAAGCCAATGAAGTATCTTTGTATTGTGCTTAACAATGCAATGTAGAACACCCAGCAGCCAGTTTGAACAGAGTAAGCTTTAAAAAACAATAGTATGATAATGATTAGATTATCTGTTTTAATGAATAAGAATATATATTGGCATTAGCAAGGATAACTCTTCCACATGTCTTTGAAAGGTGGCATTTGCTCTTTAATGTTCATTAAAACATGGAAAGACAGACCGACCTTGGATTAATGAAAGCTTATCCAACTGTGCAGTTAGACTTCAGTATTGCACTAAAGTGCCAACTTGGATTTTATACGCCAAGTTTTGAAGTGGTATTTCAATTCCCAGTCTCCTATCTTAGACCTAGAAGGCTATGGATAACACCAGATCATGGGGCTAAAAATCCGCATTGTAGGCCGCAGGGAGGCTGTGTATCTTCATCAGAAGTTCTTTCACAAGGCCATGATGTGTTTGCCAGAAGACCCGTAGATTATTGGAAAAACCTTATCATGAGACCATAATACCATAAGACAATGGAACAAAATTAAGCTATTCAGCCCATTTTGTCTGCACCATGTCTGATTTACTATCCCTCTCAACTCTATTCTCCTCCAATCTCAACATAACCTCTAACATCCACTAGTCAGGAAACCATCAGCCTCTGCTTTAAATGCATTCAATGACTTGGCCTCCATAGCTGTCGGTGGCAATGAATTCCACAGATTCACCACTCTCTGTCTAAAGAGCTTCCTCCTCATCACAGTTCTAAATGGATGTCTCTCTTTTCTGATGCTGTGCCTTCTGGTCCTAAACTCACCTAATATTGGAAACATCCTCTCCACGTCCACTCTATCTAGGTCTTTCTATATTCAATAGGTTTCAATGAGATCTCCTCCTCATTCTTCTGAACTCCTGCGAGTACAGGTTCAGAGCCATCAAATTCATCTGAGATTATAACCTTTTCATTCTTGGAATCATTCTCATGAACCTCCTCTGGACCCTGTCCATTACAACACATCTTTTCTTAGGTAAGGGGCCCAAAACTTCTCATAATACTCCAAATGTGGTCTGATCAGTGCCTTATAAAGCCTCAACATTACATCCTTGCTTTTATATTCTAATACTTTTAAAATAAATGCTGACATTACTGTCACAGTCCTGATCGTTAATTCCCTATTTTCTTCTAATTTCCTTTGATTGTGCCACGGTTCTGACTGTTCATATCCTATTTGCTCCTAATTCTCTTTGATGACGGCGCACCTGGTTTCCATCAGGACCTGCAGCATAAGAGCCCCGGCGTTACAACCACTAGTTGCCAGATCGTTGGTTTTGCCTGTGTGGTGATTAACGTTTTCCAGCCGTTTAGGACTGTGTGTTCTAAGTTTTGCTCCAGTTTCAAGGTTTACCTATGAAACTCCATCTCTTCATGTCAAGGCTCCATGTCAAGATCCCTCCAGTTTGCTGTTCAACGTTCACGTCTGCATAAGCATCCTAAATCGATCTCCGTGCCTGTGTCCTGCACTTAGGTTTGCTTTATTCGCTCATTGCAACAGAATGATCTGGCCCCAATGGACCCAGCGGACATGAATGCCCTGCAACAAGCCCTCGCCAGCCAGGGTTCCCTACTGGGTCTGCACGATCAACTTTTCCAGGATGTCACGGAGAACCTCCATTCCCTGTCTGCTAATGTAACAAAGATCTGTGACAAGGTGGACCATGTAGCCACTCATTTTACTCCATCCACTCCTGGAACTCTGTCTAACCAGACCAGACAGCCTGTAATGGCAACGCCCTACGTGTCAGCAACACTCCTGCCAAGAGAGCCACACGTACCTGAACCAGAACACTACACTGGGGATTTGGGGGAAGTGCCAGTCCTTCCTTCTGCAATGTTCCTTGGTGTTCGAACAGCAGTCATCCACATACTCCACAGATAAGTCAGAGATAGCTTATATCATGCGATTGTTGCAGGGAAGTGCCTTAGCGTGGGCTACAGCTGTCTGGGATAATCAACCGTATATCTGCTCTTCTTTCCCCACCTTTATCGCGGAAATGAGAAAGGCCTTTGACCACCCCGCCCACGGTAAAGGTGCCGCTAAGCGTCTACTCACGCTCCGTCAGGGCTCACGCAGTGTTGCCAAATATTCTATGGAGTTCCGGACATTAGCGGCCAACTCGGGGTGGAAAGATGAGGCACTCCAAGGGGTATTTCGGAATGGTCTCAGTGAAATAGTAAAAGACGAGTTAGCGGCAAGAGATGATACTGACATCCTGGACTCCTTGATCTCCCTAGCCACCAGGTTGGACAATCATCTCCGAGAACGCCATAGAGAAAGAATGAGTCATCCACGACCTTTGGCCACTCCACAGCTCTCATTTCCGCCTCCCGCCAGCACAAGCCTCTCTACTTCTCCTGCTCCCAGAGTAGCTCCCAGTCCGGCCATCTCCACCACCCCGGGAGAGGAACCCATGCAGCTGGGACAGTACCGCCTTTCCCCCACAGAACGACTATGGAGATTGAGAACAGGTAAGTGTCTATATTGCAGCCAGTGTGGCCACTTCTGTGCTACCTGTCCCCTTTGGCCAAAAAGGGAAAGCTCACCGGTAGAAGGGGGGACCCTGGTGAGCCAGACAACACTCCCTTCCATTCCCCAAACCCGGATGCAGCTGCAAGCTACTTTACGTTACAACCAATTGTCCCTGCCTCTGTAGGCACTAGTAGACTCCAGCACTGAGGGAAAACTTTTGGATGAAAACATAGCTTCCTGGGCCAGAGTTCCTCGCAAGCCATTGAGTAACCCCTTGGAAGCCCGGGCACTGGACAGTAGACTACTGGCCCAAGTCACACATTGCACACCACCCCTATCTCTCTTTCTCTCCGGGAACCATAGGGAACAGATACAATTCAATTTAATTTCCTCTCCTCAGGCTCCTATAGTTGTTGGGTAAACCCGGTTAAGCTGCTATAACCCCCACATTGAATGGTCCACCGAGAAGATAGTCAGCTGGAGTACATTCTGTCGCTCCTCTTGTCTACAATCGGCCCTTTCCCCTGTGAAAATCACCGCGACCTCGTCTGCTGCTGAAACCCCCGACTTATTCAAGGTTCCAGCAGAGTACCATGATCTGGGAGGAGTATTTAGCAAACAACGGGCTCTTTCCCTACCTCCACACCGCCCTTAGGATTGCACAATCGACCTTCTCCCTGGAGCCCCTCTACCCACCAGTCGGCTGTATAACCTGTCCCGGCCAGAAAGGGAAGCAATGGAGGCTTGCCTAAATAACTCTCTTGCGATGGGCATTATCCGACCCTCATCTTCCCCCGGAGGCACAGGTTTCTTCTTTGTGGGGAAGAAAGACGGCTCACTGCGCCCCTGCACTGACTACCGGGGCCTGAATAGCATCACCATAAAGAATAAGTATCCACTGCCCCTTATCAACTCTGCTTTCGAACCCCTTCATGGAACCACCATCTTCTCTAAGTTGGACCTACGAAGTACCTCCCACCTGGTCAGGATAAGGGAGGGAGATGAGTGGAAAGCAGCTTTTAACACCCCTCTTGGTCACTTCGAATACCTGGTCATGCCATTCGGTCTCACCAAAGCACCTGCCATCTTCCAAGTCTTGATAAATGATGTCCTTACCGACTTTATTAACCATTTCATTTTCGTTTATTTGGACAGCACCTTAATCTTCTCCTGCAGTCCTCAGGAACACATCCACCATGTCCGTCAGCTTCTGCAGAGGCTTTTGGAGAACAAGCTATTCGTTAAGGCAGAGAAGTGTGAGTTCCATGCCCGTTCTGTCAGTTTCCTGGGGTACATCATCGAGAGCGGGCGAGTGAGGGCAGATCCTGAAAAGATCTGGGTGGTGGCGGAGTGGCCAAAACCTACGACACCCAAACAACTCTAGTGATTTCTGGAGTTCGCAAACTTCTATCGCCACTTCATCAGGGATTACAGCCAGGTGGCAGTGCCCCTTACTGGACTCACCTCACCTAAGACCCTTTTTCACTGGATCCCAGAACAGACTCAGCCTTCTCGGAGCTGAAGAGGCGTTTCACCTCCACTCCCATCCTGGTCCAACCTGACCCCTCCCGCCAATTCATTGTGGACGTCGACACCTCCAACTCTGGGGTGAGAGCGGTCTTGTCCCAACGCTCCAGCCCAGACCAAAAGCTCCATCCCTGCGCCTTCTTCTCTCACTGTCTATCCCCTGCTGAACAGAACTACGACATTGGGAACTGGGAGTTACTGGCGGTCAAACTCGCTTTGGAGGAGTGGAGACACTGACTGGAGGGAGTGGAACATCCATTCATCGTCTGGACAGACCACAGGAACCTCACATACATCCAAACCGCCAAATGCCTGAATTCCCACCAAGCCTGTTGGGCATTATTTTTCGGCCGTTTTAGAGTCACACTCACCTATCGTCCGGGGTCCAAGAACGAAAAGCCCGATGCTCTCTCCCATCAAAGTGTCTCCGTGGAGGATCATCTCAACCCTGAGACCATCCTTCCACCATCCTGTGTAATGGCTGCCCTCACCTGGGAAAACAAATCCATAGTCAAAGAGGCCCAATGGACTCAACCTGACCCAGGCAATGGACCCTCCAATTGCCTCTTCGTGCCCGACTTGGTTCGGTCTCAGGTTCTCCAGTGGGGGCACACTTCTCGTTTCACCTGTCATCCCGGGATCGATCGAACTCTGTTCCTTCTGAAGAGACATTTCTGGTGGCCCTCCATGGATGGTGACACTTATTCCTTCGTCTCTGCCTGTTCTGTTTGTGCCCGCGGAAAAGCCACCCACCGACCACTTGCTGGGTTGCTTCGTCCTCTACCAGTCCCTAGCCACCCTTGGTTTCACATTCCTCTGGATTTCATTACTGGACTACCCCCTTCACATGGGAATACTGCTATACTCACCGTGGTGGACCGCTTCTCCAAAGCTGTGCTCTTTGTAGCCCTTCCCAAACTCCCTTCAGCCCGTGAGACAGCAAATCTCCTTGTTCATCATGTCTGCCGCCTTCATGTAATTCCCTCTGATATTATTTGTGACCGGGGTCCCCAATTCATCTCTCAAGTCTGGAGATCCTTTTGTCAAGCCCTTGGAGCCTCAGTAGGCCTGTCTTCTGGCTTCTATCTGCAGACTAATGGTCAAACAGAACAAGCAAACCAGGATTTGGAAGCAGCACTGCGCTGCATAACTGCCAACAACCCGTCATCCTGGAGCACCCATTTCTTTTTGGTCGAGTACGCCCACAACTCCCTGGTCAGCACCATCACCGGAATATCTCCCTTCGAGTGCTCCCCTGGTTACCAACCCCCTCTGTTTTCCCCACATGAAGACGACATCACTGTGCCTTCTGTTCAGGCCCATCTCCGCCGGTGCTGCAAAATCTGGAAGGATGCATGCACGGCCCTGCTCCACTCAGCCGACTGCAACCAGAGGATTGCCGATTGCTATCAAATTCCTGCACCAAATTATCGGCCTGGGCAGAAGGTTTGACTCTCATCAAAAGACATCCCCCTCAAGAACAAACCCAAGAAACTCGACCCTCGCTACCTGCGACCATTCGAGGTTGAGAGTGTCATCAACCCCTCAGTGGTCAGACTCAAAATGCCTGGATCCATGCACATTCATTCCACATTCCACATCTCCCAATTGAAAGCTGTATCTGTCAGCCCTTTGCGCCCTCCTGCTGATCCCCCTCCACCCGCCCGGATCATTGATGACCACCCAGCGTACACCATCCAGCAAGTACTGCATGTGCGCCGCCGAGGCAGGGGTCTCCAGTACCCGGTCGATTGGGAGGGATACGGCCCAGAGGAACGCTCCTCGATTCCCTGCTCCTTCATCCTGGACCCGCCCTCATCCATGATTTCCATCGAGGCAATCCGGACAAGCCTAGTGGTTCGCCTGGAGGCTCCTGTTTAGGGGGGAGGGTACTATCATGGTCCTGATCGTTAATTCCCTATTTTCTTCTAATTTCCTTTGATTGTGCCATGGTTCCAACCGTTAATTTCCCACTTGCTCCTAATTCTCTTTGATGACGACACACCTGGTTTCCATCAAGACCTGTAGCATAAGAACCCCGGCGTTTCAACCACTAGTTGCCAGATTGTTGGTTTTGCCTGTGTGGTAATTAACATTTCCTGGCTGCTTAGGACTGTGTGTTCTATGTTTTGCTCCAGTTTCAAGGTTTACCTATGAAACTCTGTCTCCCTGTGTCAAGGCTCCGTGTTAAGATCCCTCCTTTTTGCTGTTCAACGTTTACATCTGCGTAAGCATCCTAAATCAATCTCCGTTGCTGTGTCCTGCACTTGGGTTCAATTCATTTGCTCATTGCAACAACTTACTCCCAAATCACTCTGCACCTCTGATTTTTTAAATTTACTCCCGTTTAAAAAATGGTCTATGCCTTTATTCCTTCTACCAAAGTGCATGACCTTACATTTCCCTGCACTATATTCCATCTGCTACTTGTTTGCGCATTCTCCTAATCCGTCTAAGTACTTCTGCAGACTCTCTACCTCCTCAACATTAGCTGCCCTTCCACCTATCTTTGTATTGGCCACAAACCTAGCCATAAAGCCATCAATTTCTTCATCCAAATCATTCACAGGCAGCTAAGCAGAAAAGGACCCCTTTCTTCCCACTCTGTGCCTCCTGGCAGTGAGTCGATCTTCTATCCATGCTGGTATCTTTCCTGTAATATAATGGGCTCTCATATTGCTAAGGAACTTCATGTGTGGTGCCTTGTCCAAAGCCTTCTGAAAATCCAAATAGACAACATCCACAGACTCTCCATTGTCTATTTTGCCTGGTATTTCCTCAAATAATTCCAACCAATTTGTCATGCAAGATTTCCCCTTAAAGAAACATTGCTTATTTTGGCCTATTTTATCATGTGACTCCACAGACCCCAGAACCTTATCCTTAATAATGGATTCCAACATCTTCTCCGCCACTCAAGTCAGGCTAACTGGCCTATCTTCCTTTCTTCCTTCCTTTCTTCTGCCTGCCTCCCCTTTTAATGAGTGGAGTGACATTTGGAATTTTCCTGTCCTCTGAAACCATTGCAGAATCTAGTGATTTCTGAAAGATCATTACTAATGCCTCTATAATCTCTTCAGCTACTTCTTTCTGAACACTGGGACGTAGTCTATCAGATCCAAGTGACTTACCCCCCCTTCAGATCTTTCTACTTCCCAAGCACCTTCTCCTTAGTAAAACTACGCCCAACAGTCTCGAATTTCTGGCAAACTGTGATCTCTATTTTGTCTGGATTTCTATAATCATACACTAACAGAACCAATGAAGGAGCAGAAAACACATTTTAAAATTGAAATTAATTATGAGTCGATGTTTTGGTCAGCCCAGAAAACTTTTTGTCTTTTACTTCCTTGGCTCCAGTATTTCAATAATATTTGTATGTTTAATTCTTAATAGAGGAAGAAGACATAAAATAGCCCATCATTCCATTTTAGATTTGTCAGTCTCACCTAGAGAGTATACTGGGCATTTCTCTGATGCAATTTGAATACTTTACAGATGTTGTAACAACAAATGGGATGCTGCTTAGCTTGTATGAAGTATTTGGCAGTCACAAAAGCTGGAGTAAGGAAAGTGATGTGTTTGAAAATTTGAAATATAAAAACTACCATGTTTACTTCGTATAAGCAATATGAGGTGTATTAACTGTCAATATGAAGCACTGTCATCTATGAAAATCATTGCCAAAGATTTGCAAATGCTTGAAATCCTAAGTAAAAATAGAAAATGCTGGAAGTACTCAGCCTGTTAGGGAGTATCTATGGAAGGAGAAACAGAGTTAATATTTTAGGTTGAAGGCCTTTTGTCAGAACAGAGAGGAAAATAAAGTTAGTTTTATGTATAAAGAGGGTGAGGATGGTGTGGACAGGATTAAGAGAACGTCTCTAATATGGGGGGTCTGGGTAGCTATGCACATAAACTGTAGATCAAGTCATTTGGTTTGATAGGTTAATGGGAGCTACTGGAGAATCTGAACAAAGAAACATAACAACTATGAAATGAGTTCAGTTAGAGGGTCAGAACATATGGAAAAAAACATTGAAGTTGAAAACTGCATGTCTGAAGGACATGCCCAGCAGGTTGGGGTTTGTTGCTAGAGAGAGAAAAAAACAGATCAGTGTCAGAGATGGACTGTCTAGTTCAGACACAGAGAAAGAAAGTCTGAAAGGCTGCAACATGCCCAATGGAGGGTGCTGTTCCAAAAGATTACATTGTAAAAGTGGCCGAAGCCACAGAGAGATGAACTAGAATGAGAATGGAGTGGAGAATTAATGTGGCAGACAATAGGGAATTCAGAATTGCCTCTGCAGTCACTGCACAAGTGATTCTCAAAGTGATCATCCAAACATTGTTTGATTTCTCCAGTGTAGAGAGATTACATTGTGAGCATCAATCCATTAAACTAGATTAGTGACCAAAGCAGACTTCCAGGCGAAGGAGCAATTTGTTGCTACATGTCAGTCATGCTGCAGTACCAGGTGTAGTTCAGTTATTAACACATTGACTTTGGAACAAACATTTAAGCAGTTAATATGGTGCAGAGCTATGTGATTGTTGCATGATCAGAGGTACAGTCCTTTCAATACAGTTCTTTGGTTTAGACATTATACAAAAAATCCAGTGTTTTTCTACTGGGAAGATGTAAAAGGTACCTTGGTTGTTTTTAGAAGAGAAGGGGAGTTTTTTATTATTTGGGTTTATTTTCTTTGGAAATGGGAGACTCTGGCAATGTGAGTATTTACTGTTCATGCATGAATAAATGCTCCTACAAATGTAGTGATGAGCCACCTTCTTGATTCACCTTAGTCCTTCCACTGAAAGTACTTCACTCCCACAAGGTCAATACCTGGTGAATAGAAAGGATGATGATAGATTATAATGCCAGTAAGGTGTACAACTGGGATTGAAACTTGCAGATGGTAGTGTTCCTGTTTTCTTAAGGCCCCTCCATTTCTTGGTAACAGACAGTGCAGGTTAGGAAGGTGTGGTCAGGGTTGCCTAGATGAGCAATTGCAATGCAATTGTAGATGATTTTTCACTACTCACAATGTACTGATGAGGGCCAGAACGATCGGTCCAGAAAACACTTTCCCATGTGCTGATGATAAAACTATAGATAACTACAGAGTTTAATGTGGCATTTGATAAGATCCCTTATGCTAGACTGACTCAGAAGATTAAGGTGCATGAGATCCATGATGATTTGGTAGATTGGATTCAGAATTGGCTTGTCTATAGAAGACAGATAGTCAATATATGGTGGAAGGGTGTTATTCTTGCTGAAAGTTTATGATCAGTGTTGTTCTGCGTGGATCAGTTCTGGAGCCTCTGTTATTTGTGCTAAAAAATGTAGGTGGGTGGGTAGTAGGTTTCCAAATGACACCAAGATTGGGAAAATTATGGAGCATGAAGAAGCTTGTCAAAGGATACAACAGGATATAGAAAGGTTATAGATATGGGGCAGGGAAATGACAAATGGGGTTTAATCTGGGCATGTATGAAGGGTTGCACTTTGGCAGGCCAAATGTAAGGGGAAAGGACAGGACTATTTACACCAATGATGTATAGAGGGATCTTGAGATCCAAGTCCATAACTCTGTGAAAATGGAAGTAGATAGGATGTTAAAGAGACATTTGGCATGATGGTTTTCATTCAACGGGTCAGGAAGTCATGTTGCAGATACTGTATATAAAGCATTGGTTTGGTGGCATTTGGGGTATTGTGTACAGTTCTGGTTGTCATTGCAGGATGGTTGTAGAGGCTTTAGAAAGGGCACAGAAAATGTTTACAGCATGCTGCCTGCATTACAGAATATGAGCACTAAGGAGAATTGGGACAAACTTGAGTTTGCAGGAGTGTCAATGAGGAGGGAAGACTTGAATATGATCCCTTTATGTCCCCTGAAGGAGCATATGACAAGTTGTTTTCTGACAAGTCTGTGGGATCAATTCCCACAACTTAAACTACAGTCTTTAAATGTTTTAATTGTAAGAGTTGGAAATCAAGTAAAAATAAAAAAAAAAATGCTGGAAAATCCCACAGGTGAGTCAGGATCTATGGAAAGAAAAATAGTTAATGATTCAGGTCGTAGACAATTCATCAGAACATATGCTGAATGGTCTTCAATTTGAAATATTAACTATTTCACTTTCCACAGATGTTGCCTGACTTAGCAAGTCTTTCGCAGTGTTCCTGTTGTTATTCTAGTCCTTAAATATTTCTGAGGCCCATCTGCTTTCATCCTTTCTCTGTTTCAAAGTAACAGTTTTGATTCAACTAGGTGGCCTGGTTTGTAAGAATTAACTAGAATTAAAAGTCAGGCAGCCCAGACAGGGTAAGAATAGAGACCCCACCCCTCTTCCACCAATTCTTGGGCATTAATGATCCAAATCAAAAGAGCAGCTACATTTATTCACTGAATTTAAATAACTTTGAACTGAGTTGATTGTGCCTTTTGTCCAATTTGATTGGGTCTGGTAACAATGAGCACCCTTATCCCCATGCTATGAGCAAAATCAACAAAACCACAAAACCAAAGAAGTTAGATAACTCATTATGATGCTGCTGTTTGTGAGAGCTTGCTTTCCACATTGTGGCAACCATATTCGCTACATCATAATAGTTATTGTACTTAAAGGTACTTCATTGGCTGTACAGTGCTTTTGGATATCCAGAGGTTATAAATGGTGCTATGTAAATGAAAGGCTTTGTGTTCTGGACTTCCAATCACTGGGACCTCACTAATTTTAATTGAATAAATCACTGCTTCGCGGGCAATTTGCTGAAGGTGTTAATAGGGTAGCTGGGTGTATCACCATATCTTTCTATCATTGTCTCCTAGCTTATGCAATGGAATCATTGGTAGTAAAATATGTCAAGGTACAAACTGGATCATCCTTTCTATGTTTTCAAGTTGTCTCATGAAAATAAAACAGGTTCTCCTGTCAGGAAATTCTCTGAGAACCCTTTCAAATAATTGAGTTGTATTCAGCCCATTGTTTTCTCATACTAATTTGACAGTTTTGCAATCAGACTGTTAAAATCCAGCTTCATTGCTGAATAAAGTAATTCTTACTTTAGACTCACTATGATTCAAGTGATGAACTGAGCTTCAAGGGTATACAAATGGCTATATGTTTCCTGTAATTTCTTTATTGTTGAGTTTTACACTAGTAAAGGCCTTAAGAATTCCAAAATCTTTGCACACCTATTAATTCTGAAACCGTAACAAAGTTTTTTTTTGCCTGCAATGTTTAGCTGTAATTTAAATTTGAAAAAAAAAACTTTTGAATATTGACATGCTATGGAAATTTTGTGGAAACTTTTGATATTGTGTTATTTTTTTACTCATGATATAGTCAAGTATGTATAATAAATGTAACATTAATTAAAAATAGAACTATTATTATCTTTATTCAGTCTTCTTTATGTGTCTTCTAATGAAATGTATGCACAGATTCTATTTATTGGTGCAGAAATCCACATGTGTCACTGCATCTACTGAGCATAGATCTCATTCTGTGAATCCAGAATGATCTGATTCCTAGAGTTTCAGGAACGGTTAACTTGAGTTAAATTTGCCATTTTTCCTGCTTCTACCAGTTATTTAGTGGTTCAGCTGAAAGAGATCATTTGTTTTTATCAGCAGTAGTCTTGGATGAGATACTACTTGGTTAAGGATGCTGCCAAAACCCAACAGTCCAGGCTTGCTAATATTTGAGCAAGATGCCCAAAGGTGCCCATTGAAAATGAAAACAATGATCAAGACGAATCAAGCTGACCTTTAAATTGTTATGTTCTGCTGCCAGATGGATTGGCAAAAATTCCACGTTGTCCCATTGACTTGCACACTTAATTATGTGACCCGATATCCCATTGCCTCTCTGTTCATTGATATTTCTGTAGCTTCAAGCATCACTGTGTGAAGATAACATACCTATTGCATATGTTAAAGTGTCTAAAACTGATAGAGGATAAGAGGAAAAAATGAAGTGTTTACTCATGCTAATAAGTGCACCAATTATAAAAAATTGGAGTTGAATAACAAATTAGATGGTAGAAGATTTCAGCTGGTTCCAATTCTCTTCTATGTATAAATTACAACTCAGTAGTTAAATTGTTTATGATGCAATAAATCCCGGGGATCAAAGTTTTCAGGACAATTACATGCTTATTCCTTCCCTGATTTCCTCCCTTGTAGGCATGCCTCCAATGACTGTTACTTATTTTTTTATTTTTGTTTCATTCACAGCCATTTAAATTATTACCTTTTTATATTTAATGGTGATTGTGCAATGATTCATTAAATAAACCTGGTAATTTAAAGCCAATGTATTTGGGATATACTGGGACCAGAATACATCACAGAATCTTTTTTGTTTCAAAACCCTGCTCAAGCTCTCAGGTCTTCTTCCGCCAGTCTCTTAAATTTAAGCAAAGAAAACTGACAGGTCAGCTTTCCTAACTGCGCTCCTAAACTATGGAGCTCAATACTAAAACTATAAGATGTATTTCAGTGATGTTTGAGTAAACTTATGTGTGTGTGTGTATGTATATATATATATGTTGATTAAGTATTCTTATTCATCTAGATAATTAATTATGGGTTATATGTAAAAATACATTAATTGCACACGTCGCCACTCTACCAAGTGCTACGTGTGCACTTCGCTAAAACTAAAGGTGAAGTTACACCCATAATTTCAGACTCCCTTTGTCTTCTTTTGAATTAATTTAATGTTTTGAAGCTACAAAACATAACATAAGGGTTACAGACTCAGTTGATACTTTTAAATGCCTGCTCAAAATTTATTTATTTATCCTTGTTTTTAACTAATGTCATTTTGTCTTTTATTTTTATATTTGCACTTAGAATTACATCGTTTGTATGAAAAGTACTCATTAAATAAGTCTTGTTATTATTATTATTAGTAATTGCTAAAGAATCTCAAGGCTGCACCACCACTTTATCCCAAATTTATAGTTAACAGTTAGCAATGCTACTGAAGCTACAGTACGTCTTCAGGATGTTAAGTTTGTAAAAATTCAATTCACGTACCTTGATTCAGTTGAAGAAAGTTGCAAACAGTGAAGTATTTTAGGGGGCATTGGATCACTGACAGCAGCACTGCATTTCTATGTGAAAGTGTACCTGTGCAGATGCCTGAATACTACAGCAATGATGGTGAATACCAGCCATTAGTACTGCAAAATGTATGCTTTCATTTTGCAATTAATCCATTGACCCAACATGTAACTTATTTCCTGAAGACATAAAACTGCTTTCAGTTTGGCACCGACTAGTTCATAATTAGGGAGCTCCATGCTATCAAACATAACATAATCAGAGCAGGAAGCTGGAATCAGAAAGGAGACTGAACCCAGTCCTATGCCTTGGACTGTTCAAGGTTTGTAATGACTAAAAAGGAAGAATGGCTGTGATATTCCTGTACTTCAACTAAAATAAAATATAATGTTCAGAATTTTATGAAAAGGAAGTGAAATAGATAATAAATGCAATAATAGTTTTTCTAGTAGATATAGTATATTATAAAGCACAATTTGAATTTTCTAAACCATTTGGGAGTTAATGATTTCTTTAACAGATAATGCTTCCTCTTATTTTTTATGATCCACTATTTCCTGACTTTAATATTTGACAAGATTTCTTTGATGTTGTTAAATTTGTGATCAATGATTTCATTGGTTCTCTATTAGTGGCTCTCCACTGTTGGTTGTGCTTTACTAAATGTGCAAATCAATGTCAATTCTTCTTTGTCTAATTGGTAGAACCATTCTGATTCTTGATATTTAAAAGCACTCAATACAAATGTTCTTGGAAATGAAAACATTCCAAGTTATGGTAATATTTTGTCTTCAAACTTGCTTTGTTGAATATTATGCAGCAGGAAAAAAACTCATGAGATACAGATTCTGCTCACTTTTCCCATGAACAGAATTATTTCCTTTTCTAGCGCAGTGGAACAGAAGCAGAGAAACCATTGACCTTCAAGGTTGGAATACAAAGCAGCTGATCTTTCTTTCTTTGGCAAAGCTTTAATTGAAAATAAAATACTGACTGACACTTGCATGGAGAAGAAATTCACCTTTAGTTTTAATTATATTCATCATCAATAGTAGCATTATAGGACTTTATTAGCTATGAATCCTGAAATACATGCTTTAATTTAAATAACAGAGACCTCTGTGCTTTGTGCTGATCATCAATATAAATATTTCTTAGAAGTCCTACTTTAATTCACTTTCATTTTACCCGATTACAATAGGAAAAAAGTTTGAACTGAATTAGGTGTGACTGCTTTTCATTGAACTATTTTTCATGCACAGAATTTTTAACATCCAACATATTATTCCACTGAATGTCAAAAGATCAAAGCTAATATCTATGATTTCTCCTGTGACCTCCACCACTGCTGCGCAAGATCTGAGATTTTCGTTTATTTTTGTGCATAAACTGTTTCTATGGATGATCTTCCACAATAAGTGCAGAACTTAACTATGTGTAAAGATATTTGCAATAGAAATGTCTTGTCAATGGAGGTATTAAATATATGGTAAAGACAGTTTTCTTCAATGAAATTCAGTCTCAGTATGCCAAAATACATCAGATTATACTGTGCAGTAAATTCATGAGTTGCAGCTTTGTGAATGTTATTTTCCCTTGTTTCATCCCAATTATACCACTCAGAAAATAATTTTCATGTTAACTTGCATATTTCCCAATGTCAGCTTCAGAGTAATTTGAATCATATATTTAAAAAATTAACTTGTATGCCGAATACATAAGAATTGAGTAATAATATTTATTTAACTGGGGCCTGGATTTTGTGGTTAGTGGTAAAGGAATGGTGTTTGTCATTCATCTTGCTAATGTTGTCCCATCGGGGTTTTAGGTGACTTTTGTGCAAATTTGCACCCTGTATGGGACTTTTGTAATAACCTAACTAATCAAGGAACAAAGAGCCTCTTTACCACATTAGTTTGAAAAGTTCCCACAATATCAGGTCGGGCTGAGTTTTAGTTTGCAGAGAACCATGAGTGTGGATATAGCTAAATGGTTAATACCAGTGATCCAGTAGTAACCTACCAACATTTATATTGCATTTTATATTGCTTATCAGAGAGACAGGATGCCCACAAACTAATTTAGTCAATTGGAAGAATATTAACACACAATTTCAATGTTGGGTCCACAGATTTCCAGGGCACCTATTATGCGTTTCTTCTGCCTAGATATTCACCGCCATGGTTGTTGTGTACAGTATGTTTTAAAAAAAATAAGACAATTGAGTCTTTAGGAGGAACAAGATGAGGGGTTCAGATTCTTTTCAGGTGATTGAAAGAGTGGAGAAAGAAAAGGAAGTTCTCTAACAGCCTACATTCTAACCTGTTGCCAAGAATGCCATGATTAATGAAACATTCATTCATTCATTCATAATGCACCAGTGGAACATAGATTCTAGAAACTGTAAGCTCCTTTTGACTTCATTCCCACAACACTTATGCACTGACACCAAGTATTCCTGAAATCCGTCAATCACACTTCCAACATCCACCCTTTAAGCTGCATCACTTCATGTCTCCAGCATACCAAACCATTACCATTCAGCACTCAAGGATAAATAAGATGAGATAGTACTGAAGAATAAACTGCAAGGAAATGTACTACAGTCTCAGTGGCCACTTGATTAGGTTCACGTGTACACCTGCCCATCGGTGCAAGTATCTAATCCGCCAGTCCTGTGGCAGCAACAGAATGCATAGAGACAGGCAGACACGGTCAATACATTCTGTTGTTAGTTAGACCAAACATCAGAATGGGGAAGAAATTTGATCTAAGTAACCTTGACCGTGGAATGATAGTCGGTGCTAGATGGGCTGGTTTGAGTATCTCAGAAACTGCTAATCTCTTGGGATTTTCACACACGACAGCAACTAGGGTTTACAGAGGATGGTGCAAAAAACAAAAAAAATCTAATGAACAGCACTTCTATTTTAAAAAATGCCTTCTTAATGAGAGCGGTCAGAGGAGAATTCCAGACTGATTCAAGCTTACAGAAAGGCGACAGTAACTCAGATAACCACGTTACAATAGTGGTATACAGAAGAGCTTCTCTGAATACACAATACAACAAACATTGAAAAGGATGGGCTATGGCAACATAAAATCATGAACGTACACCAAGTGGCCACTTATGAGATATAGAAGGTTTCTGATATAGTGGTCACTCAGTGTAGATAAAGAACACATTCTATGAAGCTATGATTTTTAAGATACCCATTTGCAACAGCAATACTTACTTCAATCTTTTTCTACTATTCCTAAGTGTTCCAACTGAGTAGCTTCAACAGATGGAAAGCCCTGTTGTTCGTATCCAGTCTGCCAGCTGAAATCCTCTTGATCTATATTCACTCTGTTTTGAAGCTAGTGAGATCTCTGCCAGACATTACTTCACTTGCTTCTGTGTTGGAGCAGACTGCCAATCAGGAAACAAGGCAGCATATGAATTACTGACTGTCAGAATTTAAAAACAGTGCTTGTGTGGTTTCCCCAGTTCTATAATTGCATTTTCCATCACCCCTTGTAAAAATGGAATTCCAGCTGCTCTTCACTGCCCCCTGTGGTATAAAATACAATAGTCCTTCCTCTCCAGCCCTTCACCTTTCCTACCCACCTGGCTTCACCTATCACTATCTAGCTATCCTCCTTCCCCTTACCCCACCTTTTTATTCTGGCATCTTTCCCCTCCTTCCTTTCTAGTCCTGAAGAAGGGTCTCGGCCCAAAACATTAACTGCTTATTCATTCCCATAAATCCTGCCTGATCTGCTGAGTTCCTCCAGCATTTTGTGTATGTCTTGAATGCTAAATCTTATGTTTCTATCTGCCTTCACCAGATGTGAGAGATGTTTGTTTCTATTGATGTTTGCACCCGTGTATTGAGGTGGGCATTTGATAGAAGCATATTTTATTCTGCAGGATGGCCTCTACTCTATGCAGAAAGATATAATTTCATTCAGCTAGGATATCACCTTCTGGGCAGCCACTCAAGCTTGTGTTAGGCCCCTTCAATCTCTCTGCAATTGCAGTGACTGTGCTTTCTTCGAAAGATTTATGATAATTGGTAATAATAGATCAGAAGAGAAAATCAGAAGCTCATTATTGGCTCAAACTTTTGTCTATTTGAGATATTTTTTGTTATACAATAAGCAATTTCAATTCTATTAAGTATCTATAAACTGTTGCTCCGCTTCTTCTGTTATTTTTCTCTGTGAAGGAACGATTCTCCCATAATGTTTCAATGGTCCATTTCCATTACAATTGAAAGTCTTTGCACAAAAAGGTCCTAGGCCTGTATTGTTTGCAAGAAGAAGAGGCTAATGTCAGCCTTGACTGAGTAATGAGTTGAAAGATTTTGGCAGTGATCCCTTTGGCCCTTATATTTATACAGCTCCTAAATGGATGTTTGCCAAGGTCCATTAAAGCAGTGCTGCTTCAAAAATAATGCACTCTCTTACAGCTTAATGGTAGACCTGGAAGAAACATCATGACATATTTCAGAAAGAGTACATCATTTTACTATGCTGTTTATGTACTATCAAATACAAGGATATACCAAAAGGTCAGCTGATTCCAAGGGGAGCATTTTTCTTTGCAAATAGAGGATGAGTGAATTTAATACATGGGATCTTTTGTTTCTTCCTTTTTAAGTTTATACAGGAAAATCTGACCTTTGTAAAGTTAGATGCATTAAAATTCTTCCCTTAAGAATGTTATTACAGGACTATGTAATGCACTCTTAATTAACTGACTCAGTGGTAGACTCTTACCCCTGACTAGAATGTAGAACATAGAAATCCACAGGATATTACAGGCCCTTTGGCCCACAATGTTGTACCTATCTAAGACTCTCTGAAAAGACCCTATTGTATCCACCTCCGCCACCACCGCCAGCAGTTCATTCCATGCATTCATTACTCTGTGTGAAAAACTTACCCCTGATATCCCTTCTGTAGCTACTTTCAAGCACCTTAAAACTATGCCCCCTCATGTTAGCCATTTCAGCCCTGAGAAAAAGCCTCTGGGTATCCACATGATCAATGCTTCTCATCATCTTATACACCTCCATCAGGTCATCTCTCATCCTCCGCCGCTCCAAGGAGAAAAGGCCAAGTTCATTCAACCTATTCTCAAAAGGCACACTCTCCAGTCCAGACAACATCCTTGTAGATCTCCTCTGCCAGCTTTCTATAGTATCCACATCCTTCCTGTACTGAGGTGACCAGAACTGAACACAGTACTCCAAGTGGGGTCTGACCAAGGTCTTATATAGATGTAACATTACCTCATGGCTCTTGATCTCAATTACATGATTGATGAATGCCAACGCACCATACACCTTCTTAACAACACTGTCAACCTGCGCAACAGCTTTGAGTGTCCTATGGACATGGACCCCAAGATCTTTCTGATCCTCCACACTGCCAAGAGTCTAACCATTAATACTATATTCTGTCTTCAAATTTAACTGACCAAAATGAACCACTTCACACTTATCTGGGTTGAAGTCCATCTGCCACTTCTCAGCCCAGTTATGCAACCTATCGATGTCCCGCTGTAAACTCTGACAACCCTCCAGACTATCCACAATAGCCCCAACCTTTGTGTCATCAACAAACTTACTAACCCACCCTTCTACTTCCTCATCCAGGTCATTTATAAAAATCACAAAGAGGAGGGGTCCCAGAACAGTTCCCTGCAGAGCACCGCTGGTCACCAACCTCCATGCAAAATATGAACCATCTACAACTACCCTTTGCCTTCTGTGGGCAAGCTAGTTCTGGATCCACAAAGCAACTTCTCCTTGGATCCCATGCCTCCTTATGTTCTGAATGAGCCTTGCATGCGGAACCTTATGAAATGCCTTACTGAAATCCATATACACTGCATCCACTGCTCTACCTTCATCAATGTGTTTTGTTACATCCTCAAAGCATTCAATCAGGCTCGTGAGGCATGACTTGCCCTTGACAAAGCCATGCTGACTATCGCTAATCAGATTATGTCTCCCCATGCTCATAAATCCTGCCTCTCAGGATCTTCTCCAACAAATTACCTACCTTTGAAGTGAGACTCACTGGTCTATAATTTCCTGGATTATTCCTACTCCCTTTCTTGAACGAGGGAACAACATTTGCAACCCTCCGATCCTCTGGTACTTCTCCTATCCTTATTGATGATGCAAAATCATTGCTAGAGGCTCAGCAATCTCCCTCACTTCCCACAGTAGCCTGGGGTATATCTCGTCCAGTCCCAGCAACTTATCCAACTTAATGCTTTTCAAAAGCCCCAGCACATTCTCTTCCTTGATGTCTATATGCTCAAGCATTTCAGTCCACTGTAAGTCATCCCCACAAGTGCCAAGGTTCTTTTCACCGGTGAATACAGAAGCAAAGTATTAACTAAGTATCTCCGCCACCTCTTCCGACTCCATGCACACGTTTCCACTATCGCTCCTGATTAGTCCTATTCTCAGATGGCTCATCCTGTTGCTCTTCACATACTTGTAGAAGGCCTGAGGTTTTCCTTAATCCTGCTCACCAAGGCCTTCTCATGGCCCCTTTTAGCTCTTCTAATTCCATTCTTAAGCTGCTTCCTGGCAACTTTGTAATTTTCTAGTACTCTATCAGTACCTAGTTTCTTGAACCTTTCATAAGCTTTTCTTTTCTTCTTAACTAGATTTTCCACATCCTTTGTACACCATGGTTCTTTTACCCTACCATCCATTCCCTGCCTCAATGGAACATACATATGCAGAACATTGAGAACATCTGCTCCCAAGTTCTTGCCCAATAGCATCATACTTCCCCCTACCCCAATTCAATGTTTTCCCAAATTGTCTGCTCCTATCCCCCTCCAGTGCTATGGTAAAGGAGATAGAGTTGTGATCACTACCTCCAAAATGCTCTCCCACCAAGAGATCTGACACCTGATTAAGTTCATTTCACATTACCTGATCAGGTACAGCTTCTCCTCTAGTTGGCTTAGCTACATGTTGTGTCAGGAAACCTTCCTGAACACAGTTAACAAACTCCACCCCATCTAAACCCATTGCTCTGAGGAGATGCCAGTCAATATTAGGAAAGTTAAAATCTCCCATCACAACAACTCTATTATTCTTTTGCATTGTTCCAGAATCCGCCTCCCTACTTGCTCCTCGATGTCTCTGTTACCATTGGGGGGTCTATAAAAAACACCCAGTCGAGTTATTGCCCCCTTCCTGTTTCTGACTTCCACCCACCCTGACTCAGTAGACAATCCCTCCATGACCTCCTCCTTTTCTGCAGCCATGTCACTATCCCAGATTAGCAATGCCATGTTCCCACTTCTTTTGTGCCCCTCCTTATCCTTTTTGAAAGATCTAAAGCCTGGCACACTCACCAGCCATTCCTGCCCCTGAGACACCCAAGTCTCTGTAATGGCTACAATGTCAAAGTTCCACGTATTGATCCATGCTCTAAGTTCATCCGCCCTGTTTATGATATTCATAGACTCATAGAAAACTAGAACACAGAAACAAACCCTTTGGCCTATCCAGTTCGTGCTGAACCATTTAAACTGCTTAGCCCCATCAACTTGCACCCAGGACACATCACTCCATAGCCCTCCCATCCGTGTACCAATCTGAACTTCTCTTCAATGTTGAAATCAAAATGGCATCCACCACTTGCTCAGGCAGCTCATCCACACTGTAGTTTCCAGGATTATTCCAGTTTCCTGACATTTTCTCCACATTTGAACTGAATGTTCAGTCCATTTTATGTATTTATTTACTTACCTATTTGGTGATCAAGCATGGAGTAGGGGTTTCTGACTCTTTGAGCTACATCAGCCCAGTAACCATCGACAACCCTGATTAGCCCAAACCGCATCATGGAACAATTTACATCGACCAATTAACACACAGCTTTTGGACTGTGGGATGAAAATGGAGCACCCGAGAAAAACCCATGCATTCCATGGGGAGGATGGACAGAGACTCCTTACAGATGATGCTGGAACTGAACTCTGATCTCCAATGCCCCGAGCTGTAATAGCGATGCACTAACCGCTACGCTACCATGACAGCCATTAATGTATCCCACTAATTGGTGAAGGATGATGTCTGCAGACTCCCGCAACTCCCTGGAGATTGCCCCACCACTGAAATGAGTCTGGGGCTGTTGAAGCTCCTCCGGGTTCTATGCAGAATGGGGTCAGTGGGCAGATCAGTTCTCTAACCTAACTCCAGGAAGCTGGCACTTCTTGCATTAAAATAGACACATCTCAAACCATCAGGCTGAGTGCATCTTTGCTCTATCATCTACCTATCCTTCCTCACAAACTCCCTACAAGCTGTCTCTAATTATGCGCAACCGCCCCATCCTCTGCCTCTTCATTTTGCTTCCCACCCCCCTACAAATCTAGTTTAAACCCTCCCCAATAGCACTAGCAAGCCTCCCCGCCAGGATATTGGTTCCCCTCAGACTTAAGTGCAACCCATCCTTTCTGTACAGGTCACACCTGCCCCAGAAGAGGTCGCAATGATCCGGAAACCCTGAATCCCTGCTCTCTTCTCCAATCCTTCAGCCACGCATTTATCCATTACCTCATTCTAGACCTATACTCACTGCCACTTGGCACAGACAGCAATCCTGAGATTACTACCCTTGAGCTCCTGCTTCTCAACTTCCTTTCTAGCTCCAAGTGTTCTGCTTTCAGGACCTCCACTCTTTTTCGATCTATTCTACCCATTTACTTGCAAATGTAAAATGCAGCAGAATATATGTGAGGAAAGAGATTGCTCCAGATTCTTCCTTTACAGATAGAACATAGAATATAGCACACTACAGCACAAGAACAGGCCATTAAATTAGTAATCAAATGGCTAACTGAACTTATCTCTTCTACTTACACAACCTTCCATTTTCTTCAATTCATGTGCCTGTCTAAATGTCTCTTAAAAGTCCCTCATGTTTCTGCCTCTACAACTACCCAAGACATTGTATTTTAGACACCCACAACTCTCAGTATAAAAAAACTTGTCCCTCACATCTCCTGTGAAATGATTCCCTTTCACCTGAAATGCATGCCCTCTGCTATTAGACATTGCAACTCTTGGAAAAAGATATTATCTATTTACTCTCTTTATGTCTTCCATAATCTCATAAACCTCTATCATTTCTCTCCTCAGCTTCTGCTGCTCCAGAGAAAACACCCCAAGTTTGTCCAACCTGTCGTTATAACACATGCCCTCTAATCCAGGCAACATCCAGGTAAATCTCTTCTGCACCATCTCCAGAGCCTCAATATCCTTCCTATAATAGGTGACCAAAACTTTATGCAATACTCCAGATATGGCCTAACTAGAGCTTTATAAAGCTGCAACATAACGTCCTAACATTTTTAAACTCAATTCCTCAATTAATGAAGGCAAACATACCATATGCCTTCTAAACCACCCCATCAACCTGTGTAGCCACTTTCAGGGACCTAAGAACTTGGACTCCAAGATCGCTGTACTCATGAACACTGTAAAGGATCTTGCCCTTAACAGGCTATTGTCTCTTTGTACTTGACCCACCAAAGTGCAACCCTTCACATTTGACCAGGTTAAACTCAATCTGCCATTTCTCTGCACATACCTGCAACTGATCTGTATCCCATTGTTTTTTGTTACCGCCTCTTCTATGTTATCTACAATCCCACCAACCTTCCTATAATATGCAAATTTACTAAACCACACACCTACATTTTCATCCAGGTCATTTTTACATGACAAACAGCAGGGGTCCCAGCACAGATTCCTGCAGAACTCTATTAATTACAGACCTCCAGCTGGAATAAGTCCCTTTGTCCACTACCCTCTGTTTTCTTTGGGCAAGACTGTTCTGAATCTGAACAGCCAATTCACCAGGGATCCCATGCATTTTAATCTTCTGGATGAGACTCCCATGAAGGACCTTGTCAAATGCCTTACTAAAATCCATGAAAACAACATCCACCACTCTGCCTTCATCAATCACCATCATCACCTCATCAAAAAACTCAATCAAATTAGAAAGACATAACTTGTCTATAAGACCGTGGTTTTTCAAGTGCTCATAAATCCTATCCCTAAGAATTTTCTCCAATAACTTCCCTACCACTGACATGAGACTCACCAGTCTATAGTTTCCAGGATTATCCCTGGTTCCTTTCTTGAATATTGGAACGACATTCTCATCAGTCCTCTGGGACTTTGCCTGTGTCTAGAGAGGATATGAAGATATTGGTCAAGGCTCAGCAATCTCTTCTCTTGTCTCTCTTAATAACTTGGGGTATACCCCATCCACCCTAATACTCCTTAGGAGACCCACTACATCATCCTTTACATCAAAATGCTCTAGTATATCAATAAACTCAACACTGATCTCCATATCCTCCACATGCTTCTCCTTGGTAAATACTGAAGTACTCATTAAGAACCTCACTCACATCCTCCAGATCCAAGCAAATATTCTTCCCTTTATCCTTGGGTGGTCCTATCGTCTCCCCGGTTATCCTTTTGCTCTTGATGTATGTATAGAGTGCCTTGGGAATCTCTTTGCTCCTACTTGCCAAGGAATTTACATGAATCCTCCTGGCTTTCCTAATTCAGTTTTTGATATTATCAGCAATTATCTGTCCTTTATGACTCTGAGTTCAGGATCCTTTCACAGATGGATCTTCCTTACATTTACCCTGATCAATCCAATCATAATTTTAAGACCTTGTCCAGGTCAACTCTAAATCATTTCCTTAGTACAGTACAAGAAAATACTTTAACCTTACAAATCTATCCCTTCATTTGCAGTCCTTCAGTTGTGTAACCATTAATGAAAACATATATTGCACTTCCTCCAGTCTTTCTTCATCCCATTCATAAAATGTATGTTAGAACTGTGCAGGTGAGCCTCTCTATAAGTTTAACATTACCTCACTGTGCTTGAATTTTATATCCAATACCTTTAATACTTTCTTTAATATTCTTGTTAACTAGCTTAAATAATTTTCTCCCCTGTATTCCTAGACCCATTTACTACTTCACTCCATTCAATTAATTAAATTTGGTATTGTCATTATGCATTACATTGAATTTTTATCCAAGTCAGTCACGTCTACCTCTTCTGGATGCCACCACCAGTAAATTTGTATTGACTTTCTTATCCTCAAGTTCAAGTTGTTAATATAAACAGTGAACAAATGTGCTTCAATGCTGATCCCTCTGAAACCCCCTCTCCAATTTCAATTCTTTTTCCTTCTTCGTGTGCGTAACATCTAAATTAAATTTGAAGTTCATAATCTACTCTGTGACCTTTTCAGTGAGAGCTGTTATTGTGAAAGACTCACCGTGGAAATTTGTCGAAAGCAGGATGTGATAATACAGTCCTTTGTTCTGGTTTTCAAATTCACAGGCAGAGAATTGTTTGTTTCACCAACCACAAGTGCGCTGCAACCACATCACCCACGTTATGATCTTGTTCAGAATTGCCTTTGTCGATTGAGACTATTACAACCAGGCCACCTTGAATACGTCCCATATGTCAGATAGAATTTTCATCTAGGCTTTATTTTATTTACTGTCATAGTTGAAGTTGAAAAGGCAAAAGAAGGGAACCAGAAAGGGTACTTTGAAACCATGTGGAGAGTTAATGATGGGGGAAGATAGTAGGAGTTGGGAGGAGTGGTTATAGTGGGCCACATAGCGTGAATGGATTGGTAGTTGTAGATTTCTGGTGTTTTTCACAAGCTCTTTGTTTATGAAGGCATTTCAACAGATAAAGGAGTGACAGCCAATTCCACCTGGAGCTGATGAGTTGCAATGTAATCTTAATAAATATCTACCACCTACTCTCAACATCTATTTAATAAGGTGATTTTCTATCCATCAGCTGGATATCTATTACTTCCATATGTCCTAACTCCTGTATACACTATAGAACTCAAATATATGATATAATGTCCTTACGTTTTTCATTTTATTGCTTTTTACAAATGACTTAGTTTTTCAGAATCTACATTGACTATATTTATGTTCTTGTTCTTAGGATGATGTCATTTACTTTACTGCTACAAGATTATTGTGTCAACCTTATCACTGACATTAAATTGACTTATTTTTTACGTATTGGAGTTGTTGGAACTGAACAAAGTCACCAGAGAGACACTGAAGCTAGTGGATATTGAAGTGCTTATTTAGCAAAAATGAGTAACAGACATCATATTGAGATGCTCTTGGAAGAAGAAGCCTGCTCAACCCAATATTATATGATATTTTATATGCTAAAGATTAAAAGTAACAGCAGAACAATTCTATGGTTACAATGTATCTAGGATGCTTTTTTTGAATTACAGTTTACAAACACCTCCTTCCTTGCACCCACAGTCCAAAATGAATGTTAGTCAACATTGTTTGATTTGCACTAAGCTCCAGTCTGCAGCTCCAGGAATACTATTGTTCAGAGCTGCATTTTAAATTCAATCTACAGTCCATGTTCAGGTCTGTATACTGCCTGCTGTTAAAATCAGTATTTGCTATATACCATAAGCAACTACTCATTCTTTTGCCTAATTTTCTTGTGCTTGTGTGGATGCATGCCTCTTAGAGTGGGTCTTATCCAGTATTTTACAGAGTTATCAAAATGTCTCCCTTTCTTCCAATAGTACCATTTTTAAAGCCTATCCTGTAATGAACTTTTTATTCTTTAACTTTCTGGTAAGAACATGATATCACAAAGAAAATTATGTACTGTTGTTACAGTATGGATTTAGGCATTAATACTTTCCAAGATATAATTTGATGCCTGCTGATCACATTGCTCAGCTCCTCCAGGACCTGCTTGACATTGGCCTGAGGTGGAATGTGCACTGTTACCAGGGTGATAGCAGCGGAGTGCCTCAGCAGATAATATAGATGACATTTGACCACTGAATGTTCCAGTTCAGGTGAGTATGATTGAGACAGAACTGGCCATGTTTGTGCACCACAATGGGTTAAGCATAAGGCATATTTCACCCTCTCTGTCTTTAAAAGACTGATCTGTCCTGTCTTTGCAGAGAGTGGTGATGCTATCAAGCTGCAGCACTGTGTCTGAAATCAGCAGAGTAAACAGCAGTCCCTGATGTTCCTCTAGCAACAGCAATATTGCTCTGAAGTCTTCAATTTTATTTTCCAAAGACTGTACATTCACTAGCAGAATAATCAGGAGTTGGGGTCAGAAGCTTCTGTGTTTCTGTCGTACCTGTAGACAGACTTGGTTTCCCCACTTCTGTTTTCTTAAAGGGGAGCTGCACTTGCAACCCAAATATGCCATCCGAGATTCAACAATTTTGAGTATTGATAAGTTTTTTCAAAGTCTTAAAACAATGCTGCTTACTGAAGTACACGTGGTTGTGACTGTGGATTTCAGCTATAGTAGCCCTAAACAGGAATACTTGATGATTTCTATCAGAACTGCAAGCAAAGAGTCACCACTTAATGGCACCACCTTGAAGCTTTAATCTTGAAGTAGATTTCCTTGAATTTTCAGTGCACTATTAATTAACAGTAGACTTGTATTAGGTTTGTATGATGACCATGCATTAGATGTTCACCTTTGTTTTAGCTTTTTGTACGTACTTTTGATATTAAGCAGCTAGCATTAAAAATTCATGAAAAGGTAGGTGTGCTGGCCAATACTTATTCCTTGATCTAATTCAGTAAACTGTCAGTCTTCTCATTAACTGTGGGAGATTATTGAATAAAAGTTGATCGCACTAACTTCAACATTTCAACAGTTACCTCAGAAATGATTCATTGACCATAAACTGTTTCAATGAGCGTGAGATGGTGAAATACATGTTAAGTATAATTTCTGGTTTCTTTCTTTAACAAGAGGTCATTGAAATATGGAATCTCAGGAGAAAAACGAACATGTATTGAGAAATGCAAAGCTCTCATGGATATTACCTTTTCTCAAGATCACAACTTGACCCATGGTGCAAAATCAATGTGTGGAATTAAGTTATAGGAAAAGGATGGGAAAAGGATAGTTAATGTTCAAGAGGAAGAACAGTATTCTGAACAAGTACTTTGCTGGGATATGCGGCCTATTCCTGCTATGGCTAACTTGTTGATAGCACAAAGAAAATTCCATTCTTGTAAATGACAAAGATGAAACACATTTATCTTCCTTGATATTTCTGACTAGTTCCAATTAATTTTTTTTTAACATTGCATTACTTACTTACTTACCTAAGGCAATCACCCTTACGGTGGCATAGGCTGCTAAATTGTCCCCAGGTGTATCCTTCCTCTTCCTGATACCAGGGAGTCAGAAAGCAGACTGAGCAAGGACAGGTATTTGTTTCCCTGTAAGCACCAGTGTCATGGCAATTACCTGATGGATGAGGTCTTTGGAACCTCTGTTGGTGTTACTGTAGCTCTGGGTTTTTACAGGATGGGGTTGCTAGCCCCATGCCAAACCCTCCTGATTTCACAGCTAGACTTTGAAAAGCCCACGGTGGAGTTTTCCATTACATTGATCCCAGTTATATCCAATACAAGATATTGAGAGAGTGGGTTGCAGAGCTTCTGTAGGAAAAAAGGATAAGTCAAGTAAAAAAAAAAAACCAACAAACATTAAGCAGTGCTTTGTTGAAAAACTTTGCTATTATACTTAGCAGAATATCCTTTTGCTTCCAATAAGGTTCATACCTATAGACAGTTGGCTAGCTGGTTGTTGCATAGGGCTCAAAGCTGTGACCAAGATGACAGCAGACAGGCCTCATGGGAGAAACAGAGGTGATGGAGAAATACTTGAGGAAGAATTGGTATTAAGTTATGAGTGGGTTGTCAAGAAGAGCAGGTTTCTGGTTGAGATGGTGGTTATGGGAGCAGACAGTATAGGGGTATTTGTTTGCAGAAATGATCTGATGCTAGAGAGTCAGAGAGTAGAGAGAGCAAGGACAGGTATTTGTTTCCCAATAGATGCCAGTGTCATGGCAATCACCTGCTGGATTTTGCTCTGTGGGATTCCTTCCACTTCCTGGGCTTCCGAAGTCTCTTGCTCATTCCACCTTTATTGATAACAGAAGTAGGCAGAGTTGAACTGTAATGAAGGTTCCAGTTTTTAGTTTTGTAACCTTTCACTGAAACCATACTATTTACATGTTAAAGAGACCCCCATTGTTTCCACCAGCTGCAAGGTATCAGTACACTATTAATTAGCAGTAGACTTGTATTAGGTTTGTATGATGACCATGCATTAGATGTTCACCTTTATTTTAGCTTTTTGTATGTACTTTTGATATTAAACAGCTAGCGTTAAAAATTAATAAAAAAATTAGAACTTTGGCATCAAATAAATTTAAGATGTTTATTAAGAAAGAGAAAATGAACAACTGAATTATTAGAAGACTCCATGAATTCATTTATCATGTGACTTACATTAGGTTTTCTTGCTGCTTAAAAATGGAATCTAAAAGGAGTCAATTCAAATTGTCTGGGTTCACTACAGACCATTCACATGGAGGTCATGCAGTCACTAAATGGAAAGGAAAAAATGAACTGCGGAGTCCAAATCGGCAAGAGGAAAGTAATGTTTTCTGATGCTAGACGCAGGGGTGGCAATTGTGAGGTTATTGGAATAGGTGAGGGAGATAATCTTGCAGGAAGCACCAAGTACATCAGAAACCCATGTGCAATCCCATAAAGTGCGATTGCCTGGACCTGATGGAACGGTATTGCATGAGGAAGTTTGAGGTGTTAGGTTTATGGGTGTTGTGATGGAACAGAAATTCATTCTCATCAGACTGTATGTGACCAAGACTTGTTGGCTATATGGCAGATGGTCCAAACCACACTACCCCTGGCAGTTAAGGACACTTGCTTTCGGTTTACATGCAATGGTAACTTAGTAAGCATTGTTCAATGTCATACTGCTCATCATGTTTCCTCCCATCTTCTCATCAGAGACATTCAAAACTAATCCCAGTGCAGTGCCCTTTATAGCTACTATACAGTATGTTCTTTGTTATAAATATTTATCCATCTTTTCCATTCTGCTATAACTGGTGTGAAACATATATCCTGAATTCATTTAGTCACTTTAAATAGATAACCTTCCATTACCAGCCAACCCAAAACAATAATCTTTCTCCATTAACTGATTGTTCACAGTTAAAATAATTCATTCAGCTCCTCTTAACCTTTTTCTTTAGGTTAAAAAAAAATTCCAGAGGCTGAAATCTCTTTTAACTGTTGTTTTCCATCACTGGCATCATCCTGATCAAAGCCAAACCTTCCAGGGCCTCCAATGAGTAGGAACTACTTTTGTCAGTATTTGTATATCAAAGTTCACTGAGCAACAAGAAGGCTAAATGACCAGTCAATCTACTTATGGTTAAGTGCATTCTGCTCAATTTCTTTCCCTTATCAATTGCTAGCACACACAATTGTCATCCCTCAACCATCAGGCTCTTAAACCAGAGGGGATATCTTCTATCAACTTCAATCGTCCCATCACTGAACTATTTCCACAAACTATGGACTCACTTTCAAGGTCTCTTCACCCCATGTTCTTGATATTTATTGCATATTATTACTATTATAATAATAATTATATTTTTAAAAATTTTCAGCACAGGCTGAGCACACTCATTTGTCAATTGCTAGGAACTTTCAGACTATTCTGGTGGTGTTTAGAATTGTGGCTTTCTGAAGATTTACATAGATATTACTGTGTAGCCCTAATCGTTTAATGTATGGTGTAGTGCCTTTGGGATGACAACAATTGTAGATATTGATATTGGGACAATGTATACCCTATTCATGTTCCAAAGTCTATTAATTTCCTCTTTTAATTCAGCATATTTCTGCTGTTTTCACTTATTGATTTCTGTAAGTTATGTGTGTTTGGAATGGCTATATCTATTAAATAAGTTGTTCTTGCTTGTTTATCCTGTATTTTTACATCCAGATGATTATTATGGTTTGTCCTATCTGTAATAACTGATTGGTCATAATATAATTTGTGGTATTCTAACTCTGAAACTGGATCAGGCTTGTAATTATAGCAAGGTATAATTTCTTTTAAGAGTTTGTATTTTAAAACAAGATTTTGATGAATAGTGTTTGCCACTTGATTGTGTCTGTGTAAGTAATCAGATAAAGTTAAACTGCTATGGGATCCTGTAATGTATTGGATTGTTTCTGGCTTTTCTTTGCATTTTCTACATTTATCATTTTGAATTTGTTGGTTTTTATTAGGTATTTTTGATAATTTTTTTGTGTTAACCACTTGGTCCTGTATTGCCACAAGAAGCCCGTCTGTTTCTGGGAAGAGATCTTCAACTCTGAGCCAGGCGTTCGATGCTTCCTTACTGACATTTAGTCTGCTCCGATTGTGAGGATGTCTTCCATGGAGGGTCATGCTCTTCCGTTGGTTAACTTTTTCTTCAATAGTGATCAGGTCTTCATTTTTCTGGGTTGTGCTCTCATTTAAGCTTAGTACTGTGCACTTCTTAGCAGAATTGCATATGCTTGTATTGAGTGCAGATGCCTGTTTTCGTTGATGAAAGTATATCCTTAGAAGTTTTATCTGACTGTTATGTAGATTTTTAATATCTGTTATTCCTCTTCCCCCTCCTATCCTAGGTAGTGTTAATCTAAGTGCATTTGAATGTACATAATGTTTTCTGAAATTTGTCATTTCAGTTCTTATTTTATTACTATTATTACTTCTTTATGTTCCTTTTTCTATTTGTGTAGTTTGTTGCCTTTTGCATATTAATTGTTTGTCCTGTTGGGGAGGTTTTTCATTGATTCTATTGTGTTTCTTGTATTTACTGCGAATGCCTGCAAGAAGATGATCACAGGGTTGTAGATGGTGGCATACTGTATATGTACTTTGATAATAAATTTACTTTAGACTTTGATAATATTTCTGTTTAGTAAACAGTTTTGTATGTCTTGTACATCCCTCCATATATTCTTTTTTTGGAAATCTTGTTTTTTTTTTTAACCATAATCCAACTTTTTTATGCTAGCTACTTTCCTGGAATCTGTTTACCATTTCATTCCTCACTATCGTTATGACATGAAAATGACAACAGCATAAACACATACTGACAACAGCATTAAATACACACCGGTTAGCAAGGCTGCCGTCAGGGATCCACTGTTTCTCTACATGAAGACCTGGTACCACTTTCGCAGATGCAACCAATGTCATATCAGTGCTTTAGGAATTCCACTTTTTATGGAATATTCTTACGGTCAAGGCATTGAATATGTTAAGTTGCCTTGATTTGGATATAATTGTGTATTAATGAAGTATATAATAGTTATTGTTCATCTGAAAAAAAAACTGAATGTTGAGTTCTTTTCCCTTGGAGTTTCATATGAAATTCCATAAATTTAAAAATAATAATTTCTTAATAATATTTCTTAATATCCTAAAGACTTGATCCAATCTTCAATATTCTTTCTATAAATGTTTAAGTAATTAAATTTAAAAATTATTTTATTTTCTATTTTATGATCCTAGCTCTGTTTAAACATAAATGTGAAAGACCATAGGCTGTCTTTGACCATCAGTCTTCTGATAAACCTTTAGAAATAACTTTTTTACAACAAAATTCTGGGTTCCGTTTATGAGTTGTATTTGTTATTTGTTGTATTCTCAAACCTTTTCAATTACAGTATTCAATAAAAACTGAGAAATTCCACCAATCACTTCCCAGCTGCTGATCTTATTCCCATTCTGCCCTTCTCCATTTGCCCATCATCCTTACTCATCTGGATTCACCTATCACCTGCCAGCTCTTGCAACACCTTTTTATACTGGCTATCTCCCCTCTTTCTTTTATCCCAGATGAAAGGTCTTGACCAGAAAGGTTGCAGTGGTTATCTACTAACATGCACTGAAAGGCTCAGGGCACCACTCCAGACTTGGCTATCCAGCTGGAAGGCCTAATCTCCTGTTGGGTGGACAGAAATGACGCGACCTCTGGCAAGACCTGCGGAGGAGAGCTGTGAGTCTACGTCAATAAGAAACGATGTGCGAATGCCTCAGTAGTAATTGGTCAGTCACCATGCACTGCAGATGGAGTTTTAAAGGTGGAGTGCAGGCCATTCTACTTACTGAGGGAGTTCACTGCCATTGTGACTGTGGCTGTTCACATCACCCACCCCTTTGCTAGTACTGGTGAATTGCTGCAGGAGCTCCATGGCTTCATTAATGACCTGAAGCCACTCATCCTGATGGTTTCTTCATTGTTGCTGGTGACCTCAATCATCCTACCTTAAAAACAATCCTGCCAAAGATCTACCAGCATGTCAACTTTACAACCAGAGGAGAAAATATGTTAGATCTAGTCAACACCAATGCTTGTGGGGCCTACAAACTGCTCCTCCCCCCGTCCTCATCCCAGATGCTCAGACAACATATCTATTTTGATAATCCCTGCATACAGACCACTGGTTAAATGCGTCAAACCAGTTTACAGGGAGATCAGGACACGGACAGAAGGTGCTATCTCAATTCTGTAAGATTGTTTTGAAAACATGGACCGGAACATATACAGGAAAGTGGTTATCTACAATCATCACGTTAATATTGATGAATATGTGGGATCGATGACTGGCTAAGTAGGAAAATACATTGAGGACATTACCATGATTAAACACTACCAGTGTTAATGATTAAACACTGCCAGTGCAAACCAGAAACAGTGGTTAATTGTAGGGTTTAGTGTACTGCTTAGGGATCGGGACACTGCCTTTTTATTCGGGAATAGGACAGCAAGTGCCTCGTGCTATTAAGAAGATAAAACAAGAATACAGACAGAAAATCCAAAGACATCTTTGTGAAAACAGGGACAGATAGTGCATATGGCAAGGGATACATACCATAACTGACTAGGAGCCCACCCTGTGTGTCAATGACCGTGATACCTCCCTTCCAAATAGGCTGAATGCCTTCTATACATGAGTTGACTCAATGTATGATGTGATATCAAGGAAAGCCCCCTCTCCTCTTGAGAAATGGGCGATAGCTGAGATGAGAAGGATCCTAGCCAGGGTAAACCCACGCAAAGCTGCAGGGCCAGACAACACACCTGGATGGTTGCTGAGGCATTGTGTGCCCTACCTAACTGAAGTCTTAAAGGACATCTTCAATATATATTTACAGTAGTCCACTGTCCTTGCAGGATTCAAAGCAAACACCATCATTCCAGTGCCCAAGAAAGTAATGGTAACTGGCCTAAATGATTACTGCCCAGTGTCACTGACTCCAACAATCATGAAGTGCTTTGAGTGGCTGGTAATGGAGCATAAAAAAATTCCACCTTCCAGTTATATTGGTCCCATTCCTCCTCACCTCCCGCTCAAACTGGTGCACCATTGATGCCATAGCCTCAGCCCTCCACTCCATTCTGTCCAACCTAGAAAATGATGCCTCATATGCCAGGATACTGTTTATCGACATCAGCTCAGCGTTTAACACCTTCATCCCTCAGAAGGTGGTGGTAACTTCTCCTTGTTGGGACTCAATACCCCTCTCTATAACTGGATCTTGGATTTTTTATGAAAAGAATCCAGTCAGTCCAAGTTGGCAGCAACCTCTCAAGCTCCATTATGCTGAGCACTGGTACCCCCCAGGACTATGTGCTCTGCCCACTGCTGTTCACACTGTTGACTCAAGAGATTGCGAGATAAAACACTGAGTGGCCGCTTCATTAGGTATACCTGTACACCTGCGCATTGACACAAATATCAAATCAGCCAATCATGTGGCATCAACACATGCAGACATTTACAAGGAGTTCAGGTGTGTTTTGGACTAAACATTAGAATGGGGAAGTAATGTAGTATAAGTCCCACTGAACATGGAATATTTCCTGGTGCCAGATGAGGTGGTTTGAGTGTCTCAGAAACTGCTGATCTCCTGGGATTTTCACACACAGCAGTCTCTAAAATTGACAGAGAATAGTGCAAAAAGACAAAGAAATAAACATCCAAGGAGTGGCATTATTGTGGGTGAAAGTGCCTCATTAATGAGAGAGGTCAGAAGAGAATGGCCAGACTGGTTCAAGCAGACAGGAAGGCAGCAGTAACTCAAATAACCACATATTACAACAGTGTTGTGTAGAAGAGCATCTGTAAATGTATAACACATCAAACGTTGAAGAGGATGGGCTACAGCTGCAGAAGACTATGAACATACACTGTAGTCAGTTTATTAGGTACCTAATAAAGTGGCCACTGAGTGCATGTTAATAAATTATAGTGTTACACATTATATTGGTAGCTTGTTATCACTCTAATCTTGTTTGTGAAAAGCTGGCAGTCCAAATGTTTAAGTATATCATCAAGCACGGATGTCTCAAACAGTGATTGTTGGTGCTATGCATTTAGTGCCTCCTAATGTGGAATCCAATGCTGGAGCTGAATCTTGCCAAGATTCCCCAGAAAGCTTGTGCATCAAGCACAGAACTAGACTTGAGAAGTGGTGGTTTCCATCAGAGATTACTTTCCCCACTCAACAATTCAATCCAACCCCTCCAGATTTTTCCCAACATCTGCCTGGAACAGATGCAAAATGTTTTAATTTTGGTCTTGTATGCAAAGTCAATTTAAAAGTCTATCTGAATTTTCATTAATTCATTACATGCTGTGTCGTCTGATGTGGGAAATCATGGTCTTTCCATGATCATGATTGTTTTTGGCAAATTTTTCTGCAGAAGTGGTTTGCCATTGCCGCCTTCTAAATTTTGCAAGCTTCAGAAAACGTTTGCCCGCATGTACCTTCTATCAATGCTATCTAAAACTTATCCGTGCACACTTGATATTGAAATACTTGATATTTGATGATGTTAGCACACCTTTAATGATGCCCCCTTATGCTACTATCCATAAATCTTGAGGATATCCACAACTCTGTCTCCTAACTTGCACCCTGTCCCATCCTTCTATCATCCAGTTCTTTGCAAACCTACATTAGGTATCACTTAAGTAACATTAAAATGTATGTCCTTGTTTCAAATTCTTCCGTGGTTTTCCTCATCTCTTTCTCTTTCCTGTCTTACCGTGTTCTAAACCTCCAAGATGGCTGTGCTCTAATTTTGCCTCCTTGCTGAACTGTGAATTTAATTAGAATTAGAATCACATTTATTGCCCCACACATAAGTCAAGAAATGTGTTTTTTTTTAGGGCAGCATTACAGCACAGGTATAACAAATTACTATAAGTTACATTTAAAAAGTAAGTAGTGCAAAAGTGTAGTGTTCATTAGTTCATGGGCCATTCAGAAATCTAATGGCAGAGAAGAAACTGTTCCTAAAATGTTGTGTGTGTGCCTTCAGGCTCCTGGAATTCTTTCCTGATGGGGAGAAAACATGTCCCTCTTCTTTTCTGCTTTTGGTTGTTTTCCTACTAAAGCTCCATAGTTTTCTCTCCAAACGTGTCTGCTTCTCTACCTCTCTACCTCTCTTTTCTCTTTCAGGCAGTTACTTAAAAACAAATTGAAGTTTGGTTATTTGTTTATTATCATGTTTTATAAATCAGCATCAATTTTGATGACCTAACTCTTAAGCAACTTAGGACATTTTAACTGTATTAACTTTGCTATTTAAATTTTTGAGAAAGACATATTAAAGGTAGAGTAGTAAAAACAGAAAGTGCTTGTGGTCAAGTAGATTAGAGCTCTGGATTGAGAGTAACATAATCACATGCATTGGGAATTGGTTAATGGATAGAAACCAAAGAGTGTATCTTTCTCAGATGGCAGTGGGTACTGCAGAGTCTGGGTGCTGAGGCTCATGCTATTTATAATCTATGTCAATGATTTAATGTTAATAATGTCATATTTGCAGTTTTTGTAATGTCAGCAGGGAGGAGAATGTAAAACGATTTCAAAAGAATATGAACAAACTAAGCTAAGACAAAAAACCTTCCTGATCTTTTCTTTTTATTTTGCAACCCAGCATTTGGACACAGAGAAACAGGAAAAGATTGGAGTATGTCATTTGGCCCTTTGATCCTGCTATGCCTGCTCTGCCATTCAGTGCATAGCTGATCCTGCATCTCAGTAGCATTTCCTGAGGTCTCTCTGTATTCCATGGTACTAATTGTATCTTGATACCTATCTAGACTTTTCAGTACATTCAGTGACTTGGCTTTAAGAGCTTTACAGCTGGAGAAGTCCACAAGTTCACCACCTTTTAATCTCAGATTATTCCTCTTATCTCAATCCTAAAGTTTTAATAACTGTGCCTTCTAGCTATAGACTCCCAGCAAGGAACCATTTTCCTCACTCCCTTGCCCTATCAGATTTTGAGTATTTCTATAACTTCCCTATCAGTCTTAAATTCTATTACAGTAAGTACAGGCCTGGTTGAACCAATTTCTCCTCAGTCAACAGTCCTGCCACCCCTGCGATCAGTCTGGTTAACCATAGCCATGGCCTTTCATGGTTTGTATATCCTTTATTAGGTAAGGAAATAAAAACTACAAGCAATGCTCATGGTGTTGTTTTACCAAGTACTGTACCTCTATAAACAGAGCAAGCTGTTCTGGTTCCTCTGCCAATGTACTAATATTCTTCTTGAACATCATTCTACATCCACTTCTTTGCTTTAGGAGATAGGGTACAAGCATATCGAGATCCTTTTATACATCAACATCTCAGTCTATCTACATTTATGTAGTACTCCCCTTTTCTGTTTCTCCTACCGAAGTGAATAAATACACATTTAGCTCAGAGTCATAGAGTCATAGAAAATTACAGCACAGAAAAAGGCCCTTCTCCCCATCTAGTCCGTGCCAAATCATTTAAACTGCCTACCCCCAATTGACCTGCGCCAGGACCATGGCTCTCCATACGTCCACCATCCATGTACCTACCCAACTTCTCTTCAACATTGAAATTGAGCTTGCATGCACCACTTGTGCTGGTAACTTGTTCCACACTCTCACAACTCTCTGAATAAAGAAGTACCCCTCATTTTCCACTTAAACTTTTCACCTTTCACCTTTAGCCCATCACCTCTAGATGTAGTCCCACCCAACCTCAGTGGAAAAAAGTCTGCTTCCATTTACCCTATATATGCCCCTCAAAATTTTTTATACCTCTATCAAATTTAATCTCAATCTTTTACCTTCCAAGGAATAAAGTCCTAACCTATTTAATCTTTCCTTACTACTCAGATCCTCCATTCCCAGCAACATCCTTGTATATTTTCTTTGCACTCTTTCAACCTTATTTACATCTTTCCTGTTGGCAGGTGACCAAAACTACACACAATACTCCAAATTAGGCTTCACCAATGTCCAATACAACTTCAATATAACATCCCATCTATTGTACTCAATACTTTGATTTATGAAGGTCAATGCTTTGAAAGCTTTCTTTATGTCTCTTATCTACCTGTCATGCCACTTTCAATGAATTATGGACCTGTATTTCCAGATCCCCTGTTTTTAACAGCACTCCTCAGTGCCCTACTGTTCTTTGTGAAAAACCTACCCTGGTTGGTCCTACTGAAGTGCAACAACTTGCATTTTTTTGCATTTAGTTCCATTTGCCATTTTTCAATCTATTTTTCCAGTTGGTCCAGATCCCGATATAAGCTCTGGTAGTCTTCTTCACTGTCCACTACACCCCCAATCTTGGTGTCACCTGCAAATTTGTTGATCCAGTTAACCATGTTTTAAATTCAGATCATTGATATAGATGATGAATATCAGCACCTGTGGGACTCTAAGTTCAAAGTACATTTATTATCAAAGTGTGTATACATTATATAACCTTGCAGTTCATGATCTAACAGGCAGCCATGACACAAAGAGAGCCAAAAGAACCCATTAAAAAAACACTGATTCAAACATCTAGTGTGCAGAGAAAAAAAAAAACAAATCATACAAACAATAATCACAAGCAAATAGCATTCTGAACTGAAGTCCACAAAGAGAGTCCAAGACCCATAGTTCAGCACAGAGCCAAGTAAACGTCACGAGGCAGCGAGTTGAACTTTCCATCCCTCCCCTTGGGCACCGACTCCCCGGGCCGGCGTCAGAATCTTCATCCAAACATTGGGTTCAATTGCTTTGATACGTTCTGGTGTCTGGACCTCGCCACCTCGATTCAGCCTGTATCCAACCTTTCCGATTCAGTGCACTGCTTAAATCATCATTTAAATATTGGTTTCACTTGCCTCGATACACACTGGGGCTTGGTTCTACCCACCTCAGTTCAGCCCGTACCCAGCCTTTCTGATTCAGCACAGTGCTTAAATCAATTAAACCTTGGGTCTTTCTCATTCTTGGTGCCTCATCTCGGTTCTGCTACATCAAATTGCCTCCAAGTCCAAAGAGAAGTTACAGACTATTTCTTGCAATGATGGTTGTTTGCCAGAAGAAGTGTGATCAACCAAGTATTTTGTGTGTATTGCTTGCATTTCCAGCATCTGCAGATTTCCTCATGTTTGCATATTTAGTTGTTTTCCATGTTTGTTAGCCACCAGTCAGAAGTCGCTGAGATTCACCAGCGCCGGTGCCATCTTATACCAGAAGTCACAGGCCTCAGTCAGAGAGGCAACCATCTACTATCACTCTCTGATTTCTCCCACAAAACCAATGTCTAATCCAATTTACTACCTTATCCTGAATGCCCAATGATTGAACCTTCTTGAACAATCTTCCATGTGAGACTGTGTGTGGCCTAGTGAAGACGGAACATTGAGGTTGTAAATAGGTTGGAGATAATGCATTTCAGAGAGAATTGTGTTGTGAAGTAAGGATCATGCTGAAACTAGACATTGTTGAAACTTTATATGCTGTATTATTTTTAACAGAAAGGTTGGCTCCTAAGTTATTTCTCTTTTAGTACCTTGTATTAAAATGATTTCTTCCACTGTCTATTTATCAACATCTTAATCTCTTTGGTTAAGCAGATAAACTGTAGATGCTGAAAAGCTGAAACAAAAACAGAAAATGATCAAAAATGTACAACTTGGACTGAAGCAATCATGTATGAAGGCATTTACTCATTCCTACCATCAAAAAAAATGAAAGAAATTGTACAACTCTTTCAATGGTGAACAAGGTAACTTTCCAGAGCAAGTAGACAATGGACATTGTGGAGAATGAGGGCCACAATCTACAATGACATGGTTTTCCTAAGATGCTCTTTTCTGTCTGATCCACTACAAAGGGCTCAATATAGAGCAGTAGCAAAAGCCAACTGAACCCAGAAAATCATTTGGAGATGAAGTAGAGAAGATTACATTATCCTCCAGTGAGGTGTGAGTACAAGCTTCATTCAGCTATGGCACATGAAGTTTGCTTTGGGTCCATTACATTTTCACTTATATGCTTGAAGGTTGTGATTTAAAATTCCTTTTCAATCAACTGGTATACTTTTGGCCTAAACTGTCACTCAATGGAATATAAAGACGCTGCAATTTTTAGAGATGCCATCTTTTGGTGTGACACATCATGGTTTCTGTTTTGTGAATTTCATAAGAAATTTATGAGGCTATACATTTTACTATGTCAGCTTCCAGAAAGCTATGAGCATCCCTGTTCTCATATATTTTTAGAAGTGTGATCATATTTTAAAGAAGTGCTTAGTTCCTCCATCAGGAATGAGAATTCTGGTATTGTTTTCCTTCATAAATTGTTTAGAATGATAGTATCTAACCTTTCATAACATTTAAGAGACTATTGTACATTGTGTTACATATTATGAAAAGCTAAGTATAGATTTCGATATTCTGCTGTTTATAAAATTGTGGGCGGCATATAAGGTATAATTGAATATTCTTGTAACAAAATATGTTAATTTTCTAAAAATCTACTCTTGAAATTAAAGAGCATAGCAGTACTTCAAAAATTAGTTTTAGGAATGCAATCAAAAACCACAAGACTTAAAATAAACATCCTAAAAAACTTTTCTTTGAAAGATTTTCTGAACCTCATTGTTCATATATTTTTGGGCAATTAGAATTTACATGGACAAAGATAAAAGATAAAACAAGATGTCATTTGAATAAAATATAAAAGCTAAATGTGCAGTCAAGTCTCACAGTCCCTTCTCTCACAACACACTTACAATCATGTAATACATATATAATATACTTTTGCGAATTGGAGATGTGTGGGGGCTGGGTGGGATGCGATGAGCAGATCAGGGAGTCAGAGAGAGTGTTTGCTATGCAGGGGAGAGGGAAGAGGAGGAAAGAGATGGCTGACAATTAAATACTGCAGGTCTACTCCATCAGCGAGTTATTCATTGGCAGAGGAGTTGGTGGAGCTGAACTTGGTTTCGACTGTGTTGCTGCCTGCTACAGAAAGGCATCGAAGTTAGGGCATGAAGGCAACGTGCAGTCTAACAGTAAGTGATTGTTTCAGACACGTTTCTTGCAATCACAGGACCCTGTTGGATATTGTTATTGTAAAATACTGCAAGTCCAATTCATTGGTTTATTGGCAAGACCAATGGTGGGGTAATTGTGCGGCCTTGGCCACATGCCGTGGGCTTATCTGTTGCACCAGTCTAGATGGGGAGATGCTTCAGGGAATGTGGTGTGACATCCATGCTGTGTTGTGGTCTGACCCTTCTTGTCGGTGCTGCTCTCCAGTGTTCACTGAGTGAAAGACAAGCTCGATTGCGTGAATGCATCCGTTTGTCTGCGGACTACTGAGCATAGCTGGTTCTTGCCAATAACACCCATGCGACATCAACTTACAGCATATGTTACTCAGCGACTTGAACTGTATATATTTTTTGAGTGAGTGTATGTTTATTGCTATCTTAAATGTGCTATATGTGCCCTGTGCTGTGTATGATTATTGGTGCTGTGTATTGTACCTTGACCCCAGAGGAATGCTGTTTCACTTGGCTGTATTCATGGATAATCATGTATGGATGAATGTTAATTACATTTGAATTTGAACCTGAACTTGAACTTCAACGCTGCCCAAGACATTCTGAAAAGTGCAAAGAAGCACAGAGAGTTATGTTTCTGTTTTCTTGACATTGGGTAAGACTCCCAGTCCATTTTCGGGCACTCCATTTATAACCTTACTAAACTTTCTGGTAATTCTTAGATATTCCTGGTGTAGTTCCTTCAGTAGCAATGACCATCTTTGTAGGAAAACGTAAAGTCCAGTTCCTGCCAAGATGCATGCAGCCGGCACATTCTCTCCTTCATTGTGTGAATGGTAGGGCATTTGATCCTCCTCCCTGTAGCCACCCCGTTGTGACATACACCTGAACACGAGACAGTACAGGATCTATTTTTGTCCACTCTCTGATTTGCACATCATTCACCACTCTGACTAATGTGGTTGCATTCATAGCTACTTATGTCAGCAAACTCCTTTGACCTCTCAAACAAATCAGGTATCAGATTGAAGTTTGTAAATTTTGTGAATATTTATTTAACTATGATAATGTATTCAAGTCCCCATAAATTCTCCCATCTTCAGCAAGAGGTTTTAAGTACCATCTACGCAGGCTGGCAAAATCATTTTGTATTCTCTGACACTCCAAGAGATCACTTGTGTTTATTTACAAGTAACATATTCATTAATATAGAAGGAGCAATTTTTAAAACCAATTTATTGAAAGTGGAATAATCACTTAAAGCATTTTATGTTGAAGTGTATCATTTATATTCAGGCAAGCAGCTGGAGAACTTCAAAAATGACTGGATAAATATTTGATTAAGAAAAGGGTTGAAGGTTTTAAAAATAAGTCGACCCAGTGATGATCAAATATAGTGGAGCTGGTATTGGCATGGCAGAATCACCTCATCTCTAAAGCATTGGCCAGGTTTTAAAAAAAAGTATAGATTTGATATTGTGGAGCTATCCTAATTACTTTGGAGGATTAAAGAAAACAATTTCAGATGTGTCCTTCCTTTGCTTATGTTTGTTTGGTGAACTTTGTGTAAGGGAAGACACTACCCAGACAGGTTGCAAAGAAATCTGATAAAAAATGTTCATATCTGTTCTGTTTTGTAAAATATGGAAACACAACAAAAACGTGTGTGTGTTCTACAACAGAGAAACAGAACGTGACACAGATTGTAAATTTACATGTTGCAAAGTCTGCACTTAAATACATTGCAGGAGACATATTGTGCCAGTGTATTTTGATATTGACTTTAGCACTAAAACATTTTTTAATTTTCTGTGACCAGAGACAACGATCAATATCCAGCCAGCAACAGAGAATTTAGAAGTGGTTACAATGACCTTCATAAGTCCTGTGCAAGGTACATAAAATAATCTTGATATACAAACACCAATCCTACTTGCTTTCTGTTATCTTTTCATACTCTCCTTTCCTGAAGTTAAGACTTGGCTGATGTGCCTTCTGTGGCTAATGTTTAAGGTATTTTATTTACATATTAAGCTGAAAATCTGTCTTCATCCAGCTTTCACACCAAGAGCAAGAGTCAGATTGCAGGACAAACTCAGGAGGTAACCCAACGTGATATTCTTACATATTTTGCATATAATAATTTTAATATGTTATATTTTAGTTTTAGAAAGACATAGCACAGAAACAGCCCACTGAGTTGGCAGTGACCATCAATAATCCACTTACAATAATCCTACATTTATCCATTGTTTTATTCTCCCCACCATCCAATTCCACTACTCACTGACACACTAGGGGCAACTTGCCAATTAACCAACCAAGTACATACATCTTGCGATGTGGGGTCAACATGGAGCACCTTGAGGAACCCACAGTCAGAGAGAGAAAGTGCAAACACCACACAAACAGCAGCTGATGCCACGTATCTGGCACTGGGAGGCAGCAGCTCTACAAATTATATCACAGTGCTTTCCTTATACCTGAGGATGGGACAAAGTAAAAGCAAAGAAATACAGCTGATATTGAATAAGATTAAAGCAAACTAACAGAGGTGCTATGTGCCTTGGCATGCATTAAAGCATAAGTCCACCCAACATACTTGTGGGAACCAGCACATATAAGAAGGAACTGGGGATTTCAAAATTGTGTACAAATCGAGAGATGAAGGTGAGACACGAACATGCAAGTTCCAACACAATCCCTATCCTTACTCAATCCCGCTAGGAATTTGGCAGCCACAAAGGCAATCTTGGGAGAGGGGAAGGTGTGCAGATGTTTAGGAGGGAATTCTCAATAACGTCGGCTTGGAGCCCGATCCAGTGAATTCCTGGACTACATTAATAATTAAATTATAGACTGTTCTGCAGAGTTCAGCACTATTTCAAATGACTCTTGCGGTATCTAAAGAATTTTATAACGGTAATTAAACAGAGAATGAGTATTAGAAGAACTCTGTAAAATATTATGGTAGTGCAGGATTTCAAATGCTTGTCATCCCTCTCCTGATGCCTCCATGCAGATTCAGACTGAGTCAGTAAGCAAGGAGGACGAGCTGAGCATCCCTGGTCAGAGGTGAATGGAAGGGTAAGGTCACCAGGCTCCAGCTTCAATGCAGACAGTGTAGTAGACACTTTACCATGCAGCAAGGGCTGAGTACAACTCTGCAGCAGCACATGGCACTTTCCATCAGGTCCTTCAAAATAAACTTCTCTAAAATTTCATCTCTTCACTGTTTCCCTTTGTTGGAGAAAACATTCTCTTCTCAGACTCCATTCCGCCCAAAAATCAGCTGCTCCTAGCATCAGGTCCTTAACATTTTACATCCACACCGAGACACAAGAGATTCTGCACATGCTGGAAATCCTGAGAGGAACTCAGCAGGTCAGGCACATCTATGAAGGGAAATAAATTAGTCAGTGTTTCAGGCCAAAACCCTTCATCAGAACTGGAAGGAAGGGGGCAGCAGTCAGAATGAAAAATGGGCGGAGGGTTAGCAGTACAAGCTGCCAGCTGATAGGTGAGCCAGGGAGAGGGGTGGGAGTGAGAATATGTGAGGTAATAGTGAGAGGTAAAAGGCTGAAGAAGAAGGGATCTGATTGGAGAGGACAGTAGACAATGGAGTCAAGGGAAGGAGGTGGGAACTCCATTTTACATGTGGTTGCTTTTACTTTCAGCCTAATTCCATCCTTGTTCGTTTGGCTTCCTGACACCATATTGAGACTGATGATGCACGTAAACCTTGCCCATCTTCACTCATTATTTGCGCATCAGTCTTTGCTGTCTGCAAGACGAGACTGTACAGAGAGAACAAGGTAATGGAAAAATTAACATCACCGCTCCTGCACGAGCAAAGCGACGCATTCTGAGGGAGGACTCAGCAAGCTGAGAAACTTCGTCATGTTTTTTCCTTCTGTTTTAGGATATCAAATATCCGGAAGGGGTTTAATAGAAGGCATTTTTTCCACAGGATGCTCCATTAAGCTCTCCAACCCTCCAACACACCAGAACAGAAGATGGGAGCAGGGGAGATCAGTGTACATATGTGTGTTCCACTGGGCAGCCACAACACGGATAGCAGTAATACCTAAGAAGTCCCTCTTAATTCTGTAGAGGGAGGGTGACAGATATGAGGACCTGCACATTGCAGCATATTAATAAACTAGCTAGCCATGTACAAAAAACTATGGGTGTCCAAGCAGTGCTGTGGGAGCAATACGCATACTGATGCTTTATACTTTATACTTTCTAGTTTCCAAACAATTGATACTAGAGCGTACAATCATCACAGCAATATTTGATTCTGCTCTTCGTGCTCCCTGGAGTACAAATTGATAGTAAATATTAAAAATTTAAATTATAAATCATAAATAGAAAATAGAAAAGGGAAAGTAAGGTAGTGCAAAAAAAGGCAGGTCCGGATACGGCCCAGATCCGTGTCAGAATCCGTTCAGCAGTCTTATGTAACGTTCTGTTATATTGGCTCGTGAATGTCTAGGGGAAATCCCGCCCAGCACCTGCTTCAACACTCCCCTCAGGATCAATCATCGCCCGAATCAATCACAAACATCAATCATCAGCCAGCACACCCAGTAAATTTTAACACATACACTTTATAGATATTACTAATTCTATGGTATTAATATACATTTGATACAGAGAGGAAAGTAATGGGAAAAAAAAAGGCGCCAACACTTATCAAAGTCCAAGTTCTTCGCGTGCTACCGTTGGAGCTCAGTTCGACGTCAGACGACCACCCGAATTCCGTCGACCCACGGCTCGGGACCACCCGGAGTGATCGACCGGAGCCTCTCCGCACGTCCGCCGTCCTCCTCGCCTCTCCTCCGACTCCCCGCCAAAACTCAGTCCACAGTCATATCATACAGCATGGTATCCGAAAACAAAACGATACATAACCACCCATTGGCTAATAGAACCTGGTTATCTCATTTAAAGTAAAACAAACTGTTAGCGCAAACTCTCTACAGCGTTAAAACACAACAAAGCCGCATTCCACAGATTAACATAACAAAATTGCCATTTTAAATGTAACAAAAGAAAGACCCCGTACACTCTCCCCCCACCTCAAAAAGTCATGCCCTCATGACGTTAACAGAATTCACTAGTACTCCTTGTAAAACACAAAACCCAACCCAGGTGCATAACGCAGTGACATAACTTTGCAGGGCAGTAGAGATCACACCCTGCTCTCCTGGCGCTATATAAGCGAGTCTTTCCAGGGGATGCCTACTCCTCTGAGGCCTCTGTACTTCCTCTGCTGTCTCTCCCTGTTCAGACACCCCAGTTGACCCCTCGAGCCTATCTGACGGACCTTCCCCTTCACTGGGATCCCTCTGCCCCGGTGAGCCCTCTGGCTCGGGTTCTGCCTCCACCCTCTCCTCCCCCAATGCCGGCTGTAATACAGGCGGCTCTGCAACACCCTCCCTCGGTTCCCCTGACTCAGTGATGGAAGGGCCAAGAGTCTCTTCTCCCGGCACCGGGGAATCAGCGAACGGAAGCAGGTACCACACGTCCGAATCATCATCTTCCGATGACGTATCCCTTCTCGAGGTGGAGACCAGCCCCGTTTTCTTCGCAGCGGGCTCTTCCCGCGCCCCGCGCCCTCGCAAAGCCCTCGTAATAGGGGTAAACTCCCATTCGGGCTCTGGGTCCATCTTCACCTCTCGACCCAGAGGCAACAGGTGGTTCCGATGGAGTACCTTGACAGGCCCCTGCCCACCCTCAGGTCTCACCCGGTAAACCGGGAGATTCGGCATCTGACTCTCCACCACATATGGGGTGGCTGCCCAAGGGTCCGCCAACTTGTGCTTACCCTGTAGTCCTAAATTCCGGATAAGGACTCGGTCTCCCGGCAATAGCTGGACGAACTTTACCTTCTGATCATACCTCCTTTTATTCCGCTGGTTCTGCTTGGTGGCTGCCGCCTCAGCCAACTCGTACGCCCTTTTCAACTCTCTCCTCATATCGGACACGTACTTCAGACATGGCTTCGAAGATATTTCCCCCGCTTCAGTCCCAAAACACAGATCAATGGGCAACCTCGCTTCCCGTCCGAACATCAGATAGTAGGGCGAGTACCCCGTAGCATCATTGCGAGTACAATTGTAACAATGCACCAAATGGGCGATGTGCTGACTCCACTTACTCTTCTGTCCAATCTCCAAGGTGCCGAGCATGTCCAGCAGGGTCCGGTTAAACCTCTTGGGTTGAGGATCACCCTGCGGGTGATAGGGGGTGGTTCTGGACTTTTCAACCCCAAACATATCCAGCAATTCATGGATAAGCCTGCTCTCGAAGTCCCGTCCCTGATCACTGTGGATCTGCCGGGGAAGGCCATAATGAACAAAGTACTTCTCCCATAACACCTTCGCCACTGTAGTCGCTTTCTGGTCCTTAGTAGGAAAAACCTGCGCATATCTAGTGTAGTGATCCGTGAGGACCAAGACATTCGCGGTATTGCTGGTGTCCGGCTCAATAGACAGGAAATCCATACACACCAGGTCCATGGGTCCCGCACTCTGCAAGTGGGATATCGGGGCCGCCTGTGCAGGCAAGGTCTTCCTCCTGACGCAACGGCTACAGGTCTTACAGTATTCTTCCACCTCCCCCCTCATCCGGGGCCAGTAAAACCGGTCCTTGACTAATCCATAGGTCTTCTCTACCCCTAAGTGCCTGGAATCATCATGTAGCGCCTGAAGCACAGCCTTTCGATACTTCTCAAGCATGACCAGCTGCCAGCGCCGGGGGTGGTCCGGAGGCGATGTGACTCGGTACAGGACGTGGTTCTTCAGCTTCAACCGGGGCCACTCCTTCAGTAGTAGAGGAACGGAGGCATGTTTCGCCTTCTCCACCTGCCCCATATCACCCTGGCTAACCGCGTACCAGATAGTGCCAATACTTGGGTCATCACGCTGAGCCGCCTTTACTTCCTGGGGACTCAACTCCGGCAGCCGCCTGTTCCTCAGAGCAGTCACATTACAGTAAACAGTGGGCAGCGCGTCACCGTCAGCCCCCAGTTGATCTACTGCCCGATCCGTTCCCATCTGTGCTCCTACTTCCCCGTCACTCCCAACTTGACACATGGCCTTTACTCCCTGGGCAGGGACACTCTTCCACTCCTCGGCCGTGCCCAACTCGTCGTGCGCCCGACGAGACAGGGCATCTGCATCGATGTTCCGACTCCCCGGGCGGTACTTCAGGCTGAACTCATAGGCAGACAAGGCTGCTAACCACCGGTGCCCAGTAGCGTCCAGCTTCGTCGAGGTCAGGATATAAGTGAGGGGGTTGTTATCAGTTCTCACCTCAAACTGGGCCCCGTATAGGTAGTCACTCAACTTGTCCACCACCGCCCATTTCAACGCCAAGAACTCCAGCTTGTGAGTGGGGTAGTTTCTCTCAGATGGCGACAAGCTCCGACTGACAAACGCCACTGGCCTCAATCCGTTTTCCTGTTCCTGGTACAGAACAGCCCCCAGACCGTCGTGACTGGCATCAGTGTGCAGAACATACGGCTTCCGGGGATCAGCAAAAGCCAACACTGGGGCCTGTGTCAGCGCCCTTTTTAGAGATTGGAACGCCTCCTCACATTGAGCATCCCACCTCAATCCAAAAGGCTCCCTCGGGTTCAAGTATCCTCCTACCTCCGACCCTCGGTCTCCCTTCCTCCTCCTCCCCACAGGTGGATAGCCACACAGCAGCTGGTTCAATGGATGACTCATTTTCGCATATCCTTTCACGAATCGCCGGTAATATCCGCAAAACCCCAAAAACGAGCGTAAGGCGCTCACCTTCTGAGGTCTCGGCCAGGTGGTGACTGCGGCTATCTTACCCGGATCGGTGGCCACTCCATTTCGCGAGATTATGTGCCCGACATAGCTGACCGACGTCTTACAGAACTGGCATTTACCCAGGGAAAGTTTTAACCCTTCCTCCTTCAGCTGACTCAGCACCTTCAGCAGCCGCTCCTCATGTTCATCCAACGTAGATCCAAACACTATCAGGTCGTCCAGGTACACCAATACCTCCAGCAGGTTCATGTCCCCCACTGTCCGCTCAATGAGCCGCTGAAAGGTGGCTGGGGCCCCCGGGATACCTTGGGGCATTCGTTCGAACTGGAAAAACCCCAGGGGACAGATAAAGGCTGTCTTCTTCTTATCAGTCTTGCTCATCGGAATCTGGTAATACCCACTCCGCAAATCCAATACACTGAACCACTGTGCACCACTCAGACAGGCCAATGCATCTTCTACCCTCGAGACCGTATATTGGTCGGGAACAGTGCGGCGGTTCAGGGTCCTATAGTCCATGCACATGCGTACCTTCCCATTTTTCTTCCTTGCCACCGTTCCTTGGGGACGCATAGGGGCTTCGGGACTGCGCAATAATCCCGGCGTCTTTCAACTGCCGCAAGTGCTGCCGCACATCCTCCACATCTGCTGGGGCCAACCGCCGCGACCTCTCCTTAAACGGGGTGTCATTTGTTACCCGAATGGTGTGCCGAGTGCTCTTGGAAAACCCTACATCAAACTCGCCCTGAGAAAAGACATCCCCTAACTTCTGCATCTTCTCCACCAGCCTGCTCTTATACGCCGGCGGTACAGGGGAGTCTTCAAAATTAAAGGCCTCCTCGGTCAGCCGCCCCCCGTTTCCCAATAGTTTTCCTCCAGTGGGCTTCACGGGGGCGCTGGACATCACCGTCACCGGGAACAAGTGCGTGAGGGGCATCCGGCGCTTAAAGGTGATCTCCCTCTCCGTTATGTTCCTTACCATCACCCCCATCCGCCATGCCTGTACAGCTGAGGGCCTCTGCAATTCAGGTCTCACCAGCGCCCCAGCTGGGAACCAGGACTCCCTTTCCAGGTCGTCGGAGGCGTCTACTAGCAGGACCTCTCCCGGCGGCAATCCAGGGAATCTGGGGGTCCCCATCACTAATGCCGCCTCCCTTGGCTGTATCACCTTAGGCCTCGCCTGAGTGCACCACACCGTCCCTCGTTTGCTCTCCGGGTCCAGCCCCTGGGGGTCACTCACTCCTTCGTACACTGCTCAGAACACGGGGTGTACCGAGAGGGTCTCCAAAAAGTTCTCCCCCCCCCTTCTTCTTACAGGCTCCCAAGAGCCGTCGCACCAGAAGGGAGTTAGTCCCCACCAACAGGGCAGCACCACCGGTCTCCACCGGGTCCGGACAAACCAACACCAGCGTCTCAAAGGCTTCCGATACTCCCACATCTCCCTCTGAAAATTCCAATCTCACTGACAAGTATCCATCGTACGGGTAATCACCATCACTTATGCCCCAAATCTCCAATGCGTTAAACGGAGTTACTGCCAAATGCTTCAGATATTTGTTGTAGAACGACTGGTACAGTAAGGTAACCTGCGACCCGGTGTCAAGGATGGCTTTCGCAAAGATTCCCTCTATCCGTAGGGACACGCTGGAACGGGGTCCCACCAGTCCATCAGGAATTTGGGCTTGTTCGTTCCGGGGTTCCATAGCAGTTTTCTGGGAACGTGTTCCTCCCGAGACTCCAGTCCGTTCCCTCACTGAGCCTCTCTTAAGTTTCCCGACACCTCTCCCTTCTTGGTGGCCTGGGGGCCCTCCCCCCTCGGCGCATCTCGTCTCTCACAATCCTTCCGCAAGCGGCCAGCTTCCCCACAGTGGTAGCACGCCCCCGGCCACTCACATTCCCGGCGGAAATGCCCCTCTCTCCCACAGTTATAGCACCCACTACTCGCCGCCTCTCTCCTCCCGATACGGGTCCCCGAGGACCCCTTGGATTTCTCTGGTCTCACCCCGGCTACCACCTCCTGAACCGCTGAAGACCGTCCCTGAGGGTCCGAGCCCCCTGGTCGGCCCAGAGCACACTCCTCGGCCCGTACCTCTCGGATCAGCCGTCCGAATGATGGAGGGGAGCTCTGCTTAAATGACACTCCAAGCCACCCTGTCATCCTCCCGGGAACCGCTACATATCTGGCTCATCCTTAACTCCGCCACGTCATCCTCCCTCACTATACCTCGTCGCAGCAACCCCGTAAGCTTTCCTTCCAGCTTGAAAGCATAGTCGGAGAGCTTTTCCCCTCTTCTGTGCCCCATCCGTTGAAACTCTGCTAAATGCCGCCAGGGATCCCCTGACAGTCCAAACACTTCCTCCAAAGCGTCCAAACACTCCGATAGGGAAGCCAAGGGGCGTGCCGCTCTCAGATCGCGGACCACCCGGGCCACCCCGCCCCTTAAGCTTTCCACCAATCGCTGTCTCTCTTCCTCATCCGAAACTGGCCACACCTCTAACAATTGGGATGTATCTTCAACCCAGGTCATCCTCCCCTTCCGGGGTGGGCTTGGCTCCCGAGAAAATTCTCAGCTTCGGGCGGGGCCTCTCAACCCTTCTCGCCAGGGAGGTAATGGCAGCCGTTAACTTGGTAGTCTCCTCAAGCCCATGGGGGCGGGGCCTGGCCAAACCTTCCCACTCCACACCTCCACCTCTTGCTACGGGCACCCGGCCGGGGGCCTCATCTAGCTCCTCCTCCTCCGGCACCTCCTCACTTGCTTCCTCGGGGAGAGTGTGGAGACCCCACGGCCCCGCCTCCCCCTGGACATGGACTGTCACTGGTAATTCCAAAGTCATGACGTCGGCACTGGTCCGCACCAACATCCAGCTAGCCTCCAGTTCTTTCTCACCCCTTCTAGCTACAAGTTCTACCTGCCCGATACCTTTAATCAAACTCAACCCTCGCACCAGTACCTCTGCCGAAATGCGATAATCAACCCCGCTTACCACACATGCATGATTCAGCGGTACCTCCTCCAATTCACACCAACTTACAATCTTATCTCGCTCCATCTTCACACCACTTACCGCAACAACAAGTACAACTTTCCCGAAAAAAAATCCAAATCCCTGACGGTAGCCCCCACTTGTAACGTTCCGTTATATTGGCTCGTGAATGTCTAGGGGAAATCCCGCCCAGAACCTGCTTCAACACTCCCCTCAGGGTCAATCGTCGCCCGAATCAATCACAAACATCAATCATCAGCCAGCACACCCAGTAAATTTTAACACATACACTTTATAGATATTACTAATTCTAGGGCATTAATATACATTTGATACAGAGAGGAAAGTAATGGGAAAAAAAAAGGCACCAACACTTATCAAAGTCCAAGTTCTTCGCGTGCTACCGTTGGAGCTCAGTTCGACGTCAGACGACCACCCGAATTCCGTCGACCCACGGCTCGGGACCACCTGGAGTGATCGACCGGAGCCTCTCCGCACGTCTGCCGTCCTCCTCGCCTCTCCTCCGACTCCCCGCCAAAACTCAGTCCACAGTCATATCATACAGCATGGCATCCGAAAACAAAACGATACATAACCACCCATTGGCTAATAGAACCTGGTTATCTCATTTAAAGTAAAACAAACTGTTAGCGCAAACTCTCTGCAGCGTTAAAACACAACAAAGCCGCATTCCACAGATTAACATAACAAAATCGCCATTTTAAATGTAACAAAAGAAAGACCCCGTACACTTATAACAGTTGAAAAGAAGCTGTTCCCAAATCTGACCATACGAGTCTTCAAGCTCCTGAGCCTTCTCCCGGAGGGAAGAGAGACGAAAACTGTGTTGGCTGGGTGGGTCGTGTCCTTGATTATCCTGGCAGCACTGCTCTGACAGCGTGTGGTGTAAAGTGATTCCAAGGATGGAAGATTGGTTTGTGTGATGTGCTGGGCTATGTTCACGATCTTCTGCAGCTTCTTTCGGTCTTGGACAGGACAACTTCCATACCAGGTTGTGATGCACCCCAGAAGAATGCTTTTTACAGTGCATCTATAAAAATTAGTGAGTGTTTCAGGAGACAGGCCAAATTTCCTTAGCTTCCTCAGGAAGTAAAGGCGCTGGTGGGCCTTCTTGGCAGTGGACTCTGCTTGGTTGGACCAAGTCAGGTCATTTGTGATATTGACCCCGAGGAACTTAAAACTTTTGACCTGTTCCACTTGCGCACCACCGATGTAAATAGGGTTGTGCGGTCTGCTACTCCTTCTGAAGTCAACAACCAATTCCTTCATCTTGCTGATACTGAGGGATAGGTTATTGTATTCGCACCATGCCTGATGCATCTCTTTGATTCACTTCCCAATTACCAACCCTGGTTACACAATCATTTCTATCATTGACCTATAAAGAAATAGATGGTGCCTTGCTTTTGGTCATATTTGTGTGCCTCACAAATTGTGGAGCAGACATCAACCAGGTCTGTGTAGTGTTTCTGTCATTTCCAGATTAAATACAGGGATACAGTAGTGTCTGAAAATAAAAGGATTGAGTCTGCTTCCTGGATACCTTGCACAGACACATCTGCTGGTGTCACCATGAATGTCCTGGGCAATGATATTCTACTCTAAGCAGACTTATTTTGCAGGGCCATGACAGAGGATTTGAGGACAATTTACCACTCCTTGCCCATAAGAGGAACCAGCCACTATTACAAAGCTACAAGCTATATCCTGTTGATTGCTGGGATCAGTGGGGATAATAGATATAGAAAAGAGGAGATACAGTATATATAGATATAGAAAAGAGGAGATTAATAACCTGTTTAGTATTACTCTGCATTGCAGTCTTGACGAGTTGGCAAATTATTTTGGAGGTAATTGAATAAGTCTGCAAAGTGCTGCCCTGGGACTCACAATCTCCACTTACACTGCTGCACTGGTACCCTGCTCCCCTTAGACCTTGGCTTCCTTCACGTAGCCAGTTTCTCCTGTTTTATTCAGGAAGCCCCAATAGTAGTGATAGTGGTTGTTGAGTCCTGCTTTATCTAGACAAAGAAGAACAAACATTGCCCCCAACAAGAAGTGAAGATGAGCAAGGTAATATTGGGTAGCAAAAGTAGTTTGTGATCTGGAAGTTGGGAACAATTTTGGTAATCCAGACAGTGGAATAACATGATCCTAGCAAGCCTTTGCCGGACTCTAGTTCAGGATCTCTCAGAGTGTATCATACCCTCCAAAACTGAGAGAAGAACGTGTTATTCTCGGTTCAAATATGCCAGGAGGGAGTATGTGTCATCGGATTGTAACTTTGAACTTTGAAGTAGTATTTTGCTTTGATGCAGGTACCAGTGGGGAGACAAAACATTGTGAGTTAAATTGATGAGAAAAGCAGGTGCACTGACAAACTGGTTGTAGAGCCCTCAAGCTCAATTTTACCATTCCTCTGTTTGCATTCAATGGGCTACATTAAAATTGGGGCTGATATCTCTCTTAGAACACATCATAAACCATATCACCCTCAGTTTACTAGTCAGAGTAAATGCCTGGAACTTCAAAAAGAATTATTTTTGCTGTCAAATGGGTAATGGTATGATTATGGTGTTTTTTGTGGATGTGTCAGGGTGAACAGTGAAACATGATAAGTATCTGCAGAACTGAATCAAACTGGAGCACCAAAATCTTCAGTGCTTGAATTATGGCCAACCTCTGGAAACAAGGTTTTTGTCATATCTCATCTGAAACTGACATGTCTAGTTTTGTCAAGACTTAAATTATGCTGTTAAATAACCTCACTATTCAGTCTGCAATATGCAGACGTTGTTTATGTTTGCAAATACTCAGAGGCTGAGCTGCAAGGCATCTTGACTTGTTCACCAAAACGAACAGGAGGATGGACCTTACAGAATGACTGAGGTCTCAGAACAAATCCTCTATTTCCCAAAAGTGGACGATGAGTGCGTTTTTGGGACAGTCTGTGTTTGGCCAATCTCCCATGAAACATTTCCTTTCTATGTAGAGTAGTGCCCAAGTCTCTACCACCTGCACTGGTAGGTTGATCCGTATAAACCTGACTTTTTCCATCTCCTTGGACAGGGCTAGGAGCAGGTAGAATTGGAACATATTTAATTGGGGACAGTGAATTATGATGCTTTTAGGCAGGAACTTGGCAGTGTAAATTGGGAACAGATGATATGATACACTCAAGTGGCCACGGCTGTCTGCGATATGCAATCCTTAGTGTTTGCTATGAGCTAGATGCAGCTATCACAAAATGAGGGATTTCAACATGCTGCGACAACTTTAGGCAGCTGTATAATTTATATATCCTCACAGTTAAAATGTTTAGCTTCCTCTCTAAGCCTAAAAATAATCAGACTGAGCAGAGTCAGCATTGCATTTATAAAAGGAAAATTTTATTTGACAAGGTATTGGAGTGCTTTGAAGATTAAACTAATGGAGGAGATAAGGGAAATCAGTGGATGTACTACATTTGAATTTTCAATCATTTAAACCAGCCACCTGCTGCCTAACATGCCTCACTCAGTTCAGTGGGGCTGATGCACTTAACATTGTGAATGATGTAGCCACTGAGAGAAAGTATTCACTTTGGGGAAGAATGAAAAGCTAGAGGTCTGAGAAAGAAGTGGTTGGCAAAACTCATCAAAGCAACATGAACAACAATTGTTTTACAGAGTAAACGGTATTGTCTGGAATGCAATGAGATGGTCGGTTTAAATGTAGCAAATAGGGCAAACTGAATTGTAATAGGGAGAGGTCCAGGGAGTAGGGCTCATGCAATTGCTAATCCATGGAACCACACAGACTCAGTGGGCCAAAGGACCCTTCAATGTTGTAACCATTGTGATACCAGTACCATCTCTTCTGAACTTGCCGTTGATCAGAGCAGTGTACTTTGTTAGTTTCTGCTACTTTGGACCTTCTTAGTTAGCTTACTTTTATCTTCCTCTTCATTTCTTCTGATATCTTCCTGAACTGTCATCCTCCATAGACCCCACACATTGGTAGCTATCACCCAGTTATCTACGTTGATGCCTGGCATTTTTGTATGTTAGTTATTGTTGTAAAAGAGGTATGGACCTACAGCGAATCATGATCCATTGGCCAGTTCACCACACAGATTACCTTTGTGAATAGATCCATTGTCTATTCAAACTATGTGGCACATCCATTACAAAAGTACTCAGCTGCTCTTGGCACAATCCAAGACTTCTTGGGCAGGAAAGTTGTTTCCACTGAACAGTGCCTATAAGAAGTATTCACCCCGTTAGGAAGTTTTCACGTTTTATTGTTTTACAACATTGAATCACAGTGGAATTAATTTGGCTTTTTTGACACTGATCAACAGAAAAAGACTCTTTTGTGGCAAAGTGAAAACAGATCTCTTCAAAGTGATCAAAATTAATTACAAATATTAAGCATAAAATAATTGATTGCATAAGTAATCACCCCCCCCCCCTTAATATGACACACCAAATCATCACTGGTGCAGTCAATTGGTTTTAGAAGTCACCTAATTAGTTAAATGGAGACCTGTGTGCAGTCGAAGTGTTTCAATTGATTGTAAGAAAAATACACCTGCACCTGGAAGGTTCAACTGCCGATGAGTCAGTATCTTGGCAAAAATTATACCATGAAGACAAGTGCAAGAAGGGGACGAATGAGGGAGGCCGCCAAGAGACCTATGACAACTCTGGAGGAGTTACAAGCTTTAGTGGCTGAGATGGGAGAGACCGCGCATACAACAACTGTTACCTGGTTGCTTCACCAGTCCCAGCATTATGGGAGAGTGGCAAAGTGAAAGCCACTGTTGAAAAAAACTCGCATGAAATCTTTGCTAGAGTTTGCTAGAAGGCATGTGGGATACACTGAAGTCAGCTGGAAGGAGGTTCTATGGTCTGATAAAACCAAACTTGAGCTTTTTGACCATCAGACTAAATGTTATGTTTGGTGTAAGCCAAACACCACACATCATCAAAAAACAGACCATCCCTACCGTGAAGCATAGTGGTGGCTTCTTCATGCTGTGGAGATGCTTAACTGCAACAGGCCCAGGAAATCTTTAGGGAGCGGTGTCTCAGAAAGGTAGTGTCCATTATTAAGGACCTCCAGCACCCAGGACATGCCCTTTTCTCACTGTTATCATCAGGTAGGAGATACAGAAGCCTGAAGGCACACACTCAGTGATTCAGGAACAGCTTCTTCCCCTCTGCCTTCCGATTCCTAAATGGACATTGAATCTCTGGACACTACCTCACTTTTTTTAATGTACAGTATTTCTGTTTTTGCACATTTTTTAATCTATTCAGTATACATAATTATTATTTTAAATTTTTTTTTCATTATTTATTCTCTCTGCTAGATTACGTATTGCATTGAACTGCTGCTTCTAAGTTAACAAATTTCACGTCACACGCCGGTGATAATAAACCTGATTCTGATTCTGATTGGTTTCAGTATCAAATGACTGACAGCTGGTAATTGCAAGTTTGTCAGGTGACAGTGGTAAGGTGACATGCGTGCCATAACATTTATCTTGCTTATGATGAATCTGAACAAGGGTCAACCAGTCAATCCATGAGGTGTTCTGAGGTACAGGTATAAGGTGCTAATATGAAATTATCAGCAACACATCTTTGAAGTCCTGGTATAATTTTGTCTTGGTTTTAGGCTGGCAAGGCTCAACACCTTTCCACCAATTCTGATCTGTAATTAGACACTTACTCTGGTTGAGCCAATTATATCAAAAAGTGTTGGCACGGATCCCAGTGCAGATCTTGAGGAGTTCATAGGTTGCGCTCTCATACCTGGTTGTATTCCTCAAGCTGCCATGAAGAGAATAGATCAAACTAAGTAGACCTGCTAGGCAGCCAATTTTCTAAGGCACCTTAAATAATCCACACTTGCTCATAACACTCATACTTTTCTGAGCCTCTGAAAGCAACGTAGTCTTAGTTCATGGCATTTCTCTTGCAACTGTGACAATGAGAAAATCATGTTAATTCTGAATCCCTGGACTCTATTGTCCCTTTTCGGTTCAGGGGTAAATGCATTCAGTCAATCTCGCACTCTCTCTGAGGCAACAAAGGTAAATTATTTCCCCCGGTACTCGATGGTAATAATATTCCTTATGTAATTAGTCATTTACAGAATCATTAAGTTTGACATAGTCAAGTATCACAGGGTTAATATTCATGGCTAAGAAGTGCAAACCAGGAGCAAGATTTTTGATGTTACTGTTGCTTTTATGAATGATCACACTGTGGATCAAAACGTGAAAGCGCTAAGAACAAGTGCACATCATGAATAATGAAACATATGCAATGACAAAACTATTTTAAGCAATGCATTTTAAAAATAAATTTCAGGTGTTGAGTTCACAGTACTCATCTGAAATGCTGTATACTTTAAAATGCCTTGCCTTGGATGGCACAAAGCCAACTGGTCTCATTAGGTGCTAATATTTCTCATTCATTTCCACTCATGTGGGAATATGCAGGGCATACAGGTAGTGTTTCAGAACCTTTGATGAGAAGAATATGTCTTTTATGTTTAAAATGAATATAGATGAAAATACAGGAAATACTTAACTAAATGAAATATTTTATATTGTTTTCTATGGGTATTGTTTCTATTGTATCATTCATATTGATGTCTGGTTTCAAAACTAAAATGTGGTAGAGGTCTGTAAAGAAGGGAAGTGAAGTACATCAGGGTATTCTGAATCAGTCTAAACAAAATAATGCAACAGGAATCTGAGAGATGTAGGTCAATGTTTCACTTCTATACCTTGGATAACCTGGAGAATATTCAATTTGTAGCACAATGCCTTCTACTGGGAGCTGTAGAAAGATTGCTGAGACAATCGGGAACAAGGAAACATGAAATCAAATAGATTGAATTAAATCTATTAAAAAAAGATCTTTTCTAATCCTGAAGGAGGATAAAATGACTGTTAATTGTCCTAACTTTTTGCTGTTTCCATGAAAATTAAATAGAATGATTGACATTCTCATACTCCTGCACATGGATGCCCTGAGGCCCATTGTATTTCAGTGGAAATTAGTCATTTTAATTATCAGCCCAGATACTCAATAACAGGCAACAACTGAGATTTTGTGGTGTGATATAGACTTTGTATCATTCTATTCATTGACAAATTGAACATTTAGTACATTTGGTGGCAGGGAAGGTTTGCAGTTCATTCCTAAATTCTTCTTAAAGATGGACTCACAGCAAATTGTGTTGCTGTCATTGGTAAAGTCACTGCACTTCCAATCATATGTTGACTGAATAGTTTTTCTTCAAAGAAATTAATGGATTTTGATGACTGGTCAATGTGACATGATATCTCACGAGCTATAGAAGCTAAGCTTCCCTTTAAAATCAATCCATGTTGTCTGAAAGCTCTGAATCATTGACTCTGTCACATACTGTTTCATTGAAGCTTTAATCTAATTTATCCATTGTGGCTTTTACCTGCAATAACTTTGCTGTCATTAGGCTGTCAAACACTGATTTTTAATGATACATAAATCCTGTTTGAAGACCATGTTGTAGTTGCATGGGGAAGGGATAGAAATGGTGAACAAAGGGAGAGAGAACCTGGGTGAAACCAAGAGTGGGAAAAGTCTGTACTATGTCGACTCAGGCCTAGGGGGCCGGCGTGGGTTAGCTAAAAGTCTGTGGGTTACCTAAAATAAGAAAATACAGTGCTCATTCCAAGGGAAATATAAGGTGGCATTGTAAAAGGCTGAGGGAAGACAGATCAGTGTGGCAATCAGAAAAGAAGTTAAAGTAGCCACAGCCAGAAATTCAAACTGGCCATCTGTGGAAAAGGTGCAGGTGCTTTGCAAAACAATCACATAGTCCATGCTTAGTTTTCCCAGCATAGAAAGGGTGGGCAGATGGGGTGTCTCCCTTGGCAAAAAATGAAATCTAATCCTTATAAAGAGGTGGCATATTATTGGAAGATGTAGAATCTTTGTGAGTATATTTAAGAAACAGCAAGGGTAAGAAGACCCTGGTAGGAATTATACAGTATACAGGACTCTGAACAGTGGCCAGGATATAGGATACAAATTACAATGAGAGATAGAAAAAACATATGAAAAGGACAATGGTAGATTGAGAAAATCAGATTGGTGCTGGATCCCAACAGAGGGAATTTGTAGAATGCCTCTGCTTTTTACAGCAGCTTGTAGTTGAGCCCACTAGGAGAAAGAAAATTCTAGATTGGGTGTTGTGTAATGAACCAGATTTGATTAGAGAGCTTAAGGTAAAGGAACCCTTAGGAGACAGTGATCATAATAGTCATATGATATCATTTATAATATTCATAGTAATATAATAGAATTCATCCTGCAGTTTGACAAAGAGAGGGAAGCTAAAGTCAGAGTAAAGGACATTACCGTGGCGTTAGAGAGGAGCTGGGAAAGGCTGATTAGAAGGGGACACAAGCAGAGATGACAGCAAAACAGAACAGCAATGGCTAGAGTTTCCAGGAGAAATTCAGAAGGCGCAGGTTAGATACATCTCAAAGAAGAAGAAATACAGTATTCTAAAGGGAGGATGAGGCAATTCTGGCTGACAAGGAAAGTCAAAGAAAGCATAAAAGCAAAAGAGCTAGCAAATAATATAGCTAAGATTCATGGGAAGTTGGTGGACAGGGAAGCTTTTTAAAAAGACCAGAAGTCAACTAAAAATGAATGAGAGAAAAGATGAAGTATGAAGGGAGTATGAAATAATAATTGTTTTGCATCAGACGTCATTGTGGAATACACCAGCAGAGTGCCAGATGTTTGAGATTGTCAGAGGGCAGATGTAAGTGTAGTTGCTCTAAGTAAGGCAAAAGTTAAGTAGATAAGCCACCTGAACCAGATGGGCTACAGCCCAGTGTTCTGAACTAAGTAACTGAAAAGATTATGAAGTCATTAGTAATGATTTTTCAAGAATCACTGGATTCTGGAATGGTTCTGGAGGACTGGGAAATTGCTAATGTAACTCCACTCTTTAAGAAGAGAGAGAGGCAAAAGACAGGCAATTATAGGCCAGTTAGCCTGACTCCAGTGGTTGGAAAGATGTTGACGTCCATTATTAAGGTTGAGGCTTTGGGATACTTGGAGGCACATGATAAAATAGGCGAAAGTCAGCATGGTTTCCTTAAGGGGAAACCATGCTGACTTTCGCCTATTTTGTCATGTGCCTGACAAATCTATTGGAATTCTTTGAGGAAATAACAAGGGTAGCATAGATAAAGAAGAGTCAGTAGGTGTTGTTTACTTGGATTTTCAGAATGCCTTTAACAAGGTGCTCCTCATGAGGAGAGGCTGCTAAACAAGATAAGAGCCCATGCTATTACAGGAAAGATACTAGCATGAATAGAAGATTGGTTGACTGGCAGGAGGCAAGGAGTGGAAATAAAGAGGGCCTTTTCTGATTGCCTGCTGGTGGCTAGTGGTGTTCTGCAGGGGGCAGTGTTAGGACCAAGAAGTGGCAGTGGGAATATAATGAGGTGAAGTGTATCGTCATGCACTTTTGCAGACGGATCAAGGGTGTAGATTACTTTCTAAACAAGGAGGAAATTCAAAAAAAATCAAGGGTGCAAAGAGCCTTGAGAATCCTCATAGAGGATTCTCCAAAAGTTGGATTGTAAGATGAGCTGTTGGTAAGAAAGGCAAATGTAATGTTAGCATACATTTCAAGAGGACTAGAATATGTTAGCAAGGATGTAATACTGAAGTTTAATAAGATATTGTTCAGATCACACCTGGAGTATTGTGAGTACTTTTGGGTCCCTTATCTCAGAAAAGATGTGCTGGCATTGGAGGGGGTCCAGAGGAGGTTCACGAGAATGATTCCGGAATAAAAGGGTTAATGTATGAGGAGCATTTGATTACTCTTTGCCTGTACTCAGTGGAGTTTAGAAGAATGAAGCGGGATTTCATTGAAACTTATCAAATATTGAAAAACCTGGACAGTGGATGTGGAGCGGGTGGGCTGAAAGGGATAATAAATCAGCCATGATGGAATTGCAGAGCAGACTCGATGGCCTGAAGAGGCTAATTCTGCTCCTATGTCTTATGTATCTTATAATCAATCTGATTCTGATTCTGCTTGAAGGAAATTGAGAAAGAAAAGATGATGAGAGGCGTTGATTGTGTGGGTAGCCAGAGGCTTTTTCCCAGGGCTGAAATGGCTAACACAAGGGGGCATAGTTTTAAAGTCCTTGGAAGCAGGTACAAGGGGGATGTCAGAGGGAAGTTTTTCACACTGAGAGTGGTGGGTGCGTGGAATGCTCTGCCAGCGAAGGTGGTAGAGGCGGATACAATAAGGCTTTTTAAGAGACTCTTAGATAGGTACAGCTTAGAAAAATAGAAGGCTATGCCGTAAGGAAATTCTAGGCAGCTTCTAGAGTAGGTTACATGGTCGGCACAGCATTATGGGCCGAAGGGCCTGTAATGTGCTGTAGATTTTCTATGTTCTATGTTCTGTTCTAAAAATACAAACCACAAAGCAGTGTTTGAGATTGAACTGCTTGTTCCAGTAATGCTAGGATCTTCCCAGAATGTCTGAAGGACTGCAGCTGCATAATATTGATTTGGAGGCTTAACTGTTTAATTATCTCATACAGGTTTCATACCTCACTTCCACCAGCAGATAAAGGGATTAATGTGCTCAGGTAACTGTCCTCTATCTCCATCTAGAGGCTATAAAGAAATTTACTGACAGCACAGTTGCGAATGCTGAATAGCTCTGGAAACCAGCATTTTTCAGTTTCAGTAAATGTGGATGCAGAGTCGTCTGAGCATCAGCTCTGGCTTAGTTGTATGCACACTTGCCAGTAAAAATGATGTTAGAGGTTTAGGTGCTACTTGAGAGTCTGAACAGAACAAATCTAAACAGCCTTTTCTGTGCAGGAGTAAGGGATTTCTTCACTACTGGAAGTCCCACCGTCTGGACAAAACCTTCGTAGACGTGGGACTGTGATAGCTGTAGAACAGATGGCCACCTTCTGGAGGATCTGTGCAGAGTGTCTTCTAAACATTTGTGACTACATCTTATACTCAATCAGGTTTAAATCTGAGATTGACAGCTTTTCATTTTCAAGTGTAAATGTGTGAGAAGCAGGTGTTACTGAGTTTAGTCAAACTTTTGTCATGATGTCATCAGATGGAATGCCACATGAGTTGAAGGACAGACAAGGAAACAGAGGACCCCTGGATTTGAGATAGTGTGAAAGACAAAGAACATGATGGGTTGATAGTTAGGAGCAGTGTGAATCTAGCAGTAATGTGGGACAGACACCAGTGGTCTAAGGACATGTGGAAGAAGCCTCAGGGACTTAAGGACAATGTAGGAAATTGAAGCCCCATTGGTTAAGAGACAGATTGGAAGACAGAGTCCCATAGGATTTGAGGAGAACATGGAAAGAACTGAGGCCCTATGCATCTAAAGACCTCTAAGATTTCAAAGTCAAGTTTGCTTTCATTTGCACATGTACATGTATGCAATAAAAAACTTACTTGCAGCAGTTTCACAGGCACATAAGCAGTACTCACAAGAAAAACATAAATTAATCATAAATTAAACCCAATTTTTTATAAAAAACACAATTACTGTAATAGAAAGTTAATTTTAGTAAAGTGGTCACCGTGTGCTAACCTGTAGTTTTGCTGCTTGGTACAAGATTTGAATGGTTAAAGTAACTGTTTTTGAACAAGGTGGTGTGGGACTTCAGGCTTCTGTACCTCCTGTCCAATGCTAACTGCCAAAAGATCCCAAGGTGGCGGGGAGCACTGATAATCATTTAAAGTCATTATTCATGCTTAGTGGTGCCAATTGAAATATTCCCCATGCCTTCAGCACATATCTGCCAATCTCAGTTAGGAAATTACATCCCAGTACCCTCCAACTCTCCTACAGAGCACCATCTGAGGTCTGGTGTCATCAGATTGCTCTGGGAGGGCATTTGGAGATTTTCCCTAGGTTTTTGGGGTGATATCCAGGGTGCCTGGGCTAGATTACAACCTTCGGATAGCATTTCTGCTGCGACTGGGGTTGGTGAGAGAAAGTCACCAATGAATGAACCATATGGAAATGCTGAACAATGCACCAGTGATGGGGGTATGAATACTTAAGCTGCTGGATGGGATGCTCACGTAAGGGGGCTTCTTAGACCTAGTTAGCATCAACCTTCATGAGTGTTAGGTTGTGCAGCATAAAACAGGCAATGGAAATTAATTAATTAATTCCTTAATTAAAAAGTCACATAAAATGCCTAGAAGATATTTTAGAATCAGGTTTATGATCACTGTCTTATATGATGTGAAATTATTTGCTTTGCACAAGCAATACAGTGCAAATACATTAAATTATTATACATTATAAAATAATGAAATAGTGTTAAAAAGGAATAATGAGGTAGCTTTCATAGGTTTATAGACCATTCAGGTATCTAAATTCCTGAGGGGAAAATGATATTTCTGAATCATTGAGCGTGGTTATTCAGGCTCCTATAACTCCTCCCTGATTGTAGCAATGAGTAGAGGGTATTTATATAACTTACAGTGTAAATATAACATGAATGTGCTCCCACATGGAATAATTGGAAGAAGTAGTTTAAATGCCCTCCAAGGAGTGTTGAATGAAAACAATGGAAGGATATGACGGGGCTAGAAAGGAAGGTGGGAATTAATTGATAAGGAGTCAGTCAGTGAACTATTGGGTGGAATCCTTTTTTGTGTCATAGCCTCTGTGCCAATGTATGGAATTTCACTGAGTCTTGGCTTGTGGCATGTATTTACTGGTAGTGAAGCTTCAGCATGTCTAGAAATGACACGCCAAAGCTTCAATAAAGAATAGTCTCTTTGATCTATTCTGACAGACATAAATTATTGTAACTGGGTTCAGTTCTTGCTGTGGTCAGTGGTGACATTCAAGACATTTGTGGTTGGAATGAGAATGTTGACTGCAATAAATGTCAAGTTTTTGAAGTGACCATTGCCTGGAATGTGTGTGATCTAGATGGTACTTCTCACATATACATTGTCAAGTAAATACTCTATGCATCTATATTCTAAGGAATTCAGAACACCAAGCAACCATCTTCCAGTCCTACTCTTATAATGGTGGAGACTTCATTAATAAAGCAGTTGAGCATTAATGAGCACAAGATGCTGCTTTGTAGAGTTTCCATTGTGATGTACTGGGTCTGAGCTGCTGGGTCTCTATCATCTGCATTAACCCTCTCTGGTTTAGATTTGCCACTAAACTCCTCAGCCCTCAGACCCTTAGAACTACCTTTATTTTATTGAAGGAGAGCTACGATGAAGCATAAAAACTCTTTCCACAGATGCTGCCTGACTTGATAAGTGTTTACAGATTTTATGTTTTTTTTATTTAAGGTGTATCCAATCATTCAAGATTTAAGATTGTTTAATGTCATTTCCAGTACACAAGTGTAAAGGAGAACAAAATACTTGTTACTCTGGCTTCAGCGCAGCATAAAAAAACACAATAAGATAAAGAACACAATTATGATTAAATAAAAAATCACAATAAGTATAAAAAACACAAGGTATTGTATATACATAGATTGATTATATATCCATAAAGCGATGCTAGGCACAGGAGAGTCTATGCATAAGGTGACTGATAGGAATGTTAAAGTAGTGGTGGCTGGGGATACAGAGAGGTGGGTAAATGGGTGAATGAGTCAATCAGTCTTATTACTTGAGGAAAGTAACTGTTCTTGAGCTTGGTAGTCCTGGTATGGATGTTACGTAGCCTCCTCCCTGAATGGAGTGGGCCAAACAGTCCATGACCAGGGTGGGTGTATCCTTCATGATGTCTCTGGCCTTTTTCCATCACCTTTCCATATATATGTTCTCGATGGCGAGTTGGCTGGTACTGGTGATGAGTCGTCAATTTTGACTACCTGTTGTAGAGCCTTCTTGTCTGCAGTGATGCCGCTTGTTAGGATGCTGTCTGTCGAATGACATGAGTATTGATGTTTATAGCCCGGCTCTCCAGCCTCCTCAGAAAGTAGAGGCATTGGTAAGCTTTCCTGATTGTGTAGAATGTGCTTTCTGGGACCATGAGAGGTTGTGTATGATGTTTTTATGTTTCCCTCCATTTCCAGAACATTCCTCTTCATCTTTTAAGGTGAAGGACCTCACGTGTTTCTTTGTAATTAATGACCAGTTCTATGTTCTTATATGTTTGGCTATAGAGTAACCTGATGTATCATGGGCATTTGGGGAAAATAATGAGGGCATGACAATTTCCAGGCATTTAGTGACAACCCCAATTACCATACTTGTATCCATCTATCCCAAGGAAAGCAGGGAGACTGGCCCTGGTAACATGACTTTGGAGAGGTTAACATCAATGGCACTAAATACTCATCAAGCATTCAGCTTAGCACGAAGTCATGCTATTATTTTCATGCTAAACACTTCCTTATTATGGTGTGCTTTTCCTCTTTAAAGTGATGTATAGTTCTGAGCATGCCCAGTATCTTAGGTCTTCTCATTTCGAAAAGCTACTGTTAATGTGATGCTGATGCTGGGAATGAAGATATTGGAAGTGCGGTTGGTGTAATGTGAGCTTTTTATTTCTGTGTATTGCTGCTGTTGATATTTAATCTGGTGTCTGGAATTCCTTGCATGCTCTGTCTGTCTCTGGACCAGTCTGCACATCCTAATCTAATTAATCAGAGTTGGTGCAAGTCAACTAACATTAAAAATGTATGGTTAATTAAATAAACAGTAATATTCAGTACGTATGGCATGCCAACGCTGCATTTGCATACAGATAAGATGATGGCAGCTACTCCTAACCTCACACAATTCAAACTGCCATTCTCAATTTTCTTCCACTAGGAAGACTGTCTTTGTATGTTTTAGTGAGAAATGACAGGATATAGAATCACCGATATTGTGTGTGTGTGTGTGTGTGTGTGTGTGTGTGTGTGTGTGTGTGTGTGTGTGAGAGAGAGAGAGAGAGAGATGAACACAGTGATGTAGTGAGTAAAAATGCTATTTTACAGTTCCAGAGACCAGGGTTCAACAGGGTGCTGACTTTGTACATTCTCCATGTGACTGCGTGTGTTTCCTCTGGAAGCCCTGTCATTCTCACACACCCAAAGATCAGTGTAAAACAAGTAGTTGATGGTTGTTGTGGATTCAATGAACCCAAGGGCCTCTCTCCATGCTCAGTTTCTCCATGACTCTATAACACCAACACCAACAAAAGAAACGAAGTCTATGTAGACAGTATATTTCTCAATAGCAGAATGTGGTAAATAGGAAACTGTGTTAAACAGGTGAACAATGCTGGACACAAATGCAATAATGCCACGAAGTGTGAACTTTCTTTCTCATGTTGAAAGCCCTTCGTGGAAGGATCCATCTCAAAGGGATAGATCCTTCAGTGATGGATATTTGACAGAAACCACTTGAACAAGATATTTATTCTGCCAAGATCATTGGCTCTTTAAAAGAATAGAGCAGTTGATACAGAAACACCACGAGGTACAGAGACAGAATGCTAGATGACGATAATATTATTATTACTCAAATATTATTGAAATATTAAATACACTACAATTGTGATACCTATCATAGTTTTAAAAAGTACCATTTACATAATGTCCACAATTGACCTCAATTACCACAAAGAAAATTAGAGAACAATATAATAGTTTGTGAGTGTGAATGCAGTGCCCAAAATTGATGACCAGTGAAACTAAAGAAGCAACAAAACAAAGTAGATCTTTCATTCTTCTTCAAAACAGTAATTCAATCAAAAAAATGCAACATGGTAAGAGAAAATAGATTTTTGAGTTTCATTAATATGTTTGGCAATATGCAAATAGTTTCTCAACTTGTTGGTGCAAATAGATTTCAATAACAACATTGCTTGTGAAGATCATCTTTGAATCATGACTGCAAAGCATTTTGCAGAAGATATGGCTCCCAGAAATAGGTTGCTGAAATTAATAAATATCTAGCATCTCAAACAATCACAATGTCAAATCTCTAAGAGTCAATACAAAGCTCAGATTTACCCAAGTGCTCTGAATTAATGTTGATCTGCTGATCAACCATTCCATGGTAGTGTAGCTGGTAGCGCAATGCTATTACAGCCAGGGGCTTTCCAGAGTTCAGAGTTCAATTCTAACGCTGTCCATAAGGGATTATACATTCTCTCCGTGACCACATTGGTTTCCTCCAGGTACTCCGGTTTCCTCCCATAATCCAGAGATATGTGGGTTGGTATGTTAACTGATCATTGTAAATTGCCCTGTAATTGGGCTTGTGTTCAATAGGAGGATTGCTGGGTGCTGCAGTTTATTGGGTCAAGGGTCTGTTCTATGCTGTATCGCCAAATAAAATAAAGAAATAAGTAAAATGTCCCAGTGGCCATCTGCCTTGTAATTACTGATGACTGTTTTCGATTTCCCATTGTAGCAATTGTCAGTTCTTTTCCCTGAAAGCTACCATTCTGAAGTGTAATAATTTCCTTCCACTGCTCGATGTTCCGCAAAGTGTAGTTCAAGCAGCAGCAACTTGAGGAAGTATGTAAACCACTTACGTTTCATACTTTTCTGGATCATAGCTGACTACCCACGAGCTAGTGGTGAAGTAATGAGATATATGAATTACTAGTTAATCAGCTCATTTCCTTTCTAGGAATACCATGTGTTATTGCTCTTTAAGACATTGGATTGTTGTGAGTAATAAAGAAAACCGCCTTTGTTTTGCATAATGCAACAGTAAGATTGTTTAACTAATCACATTATTGAAGGCTCAATAGTTGCAGTTTGAGGCTATGGTTCGAGACTTTTGCACCCATTACTTGAGAAACAGGGCAGCCAAATGATATCACAGCTATATTTTGAAAGTATTTAATTGTCTACCAAGTGCTGTGGTAGATATGCACAATTCTTTTATTTAATGATATCCAGCCCAAATTTTAATTCATTATGGAACTCAGTGCTGGTGTCAATGGTAAGAAGTATGTGTTCAACATTCTGCATCATTTGACAGTGGATTCTGAAATGATACTTTGAATTCATGAATTCATCTCTAAATGTATTTTTAATGCTTTAACTTAAACACATTTCCACTTCCACTATTATTTCTATATTCTTATTATGGCAATGCTCCTGAAAAATAATGGAGTTATTTCCTGTTCATTGCTTACTCATTCTGAAGAAATTTCTGGGTGAGTTCAACCATCATCGAGATCATCTTCAAATGGCAGTTCTTCAAGAAGACAGTCCCCGTCATTAAGGACCCTCACCATCTGCACATGGTCTCTTCTCGTTACTACCATCGAGGAGGAGGTACAGGAGCCTGAAAACCCATATTCAATATTTTAGGAATAGTTTCTACCTCTCAGCCATCTGATTTCTGAACAGTTCATGAACCCATGAACATTACCTTGCAAACTACTTACCTATTGCAAATTATAGTAATTTTTTTTATATCTTGCACTATACTGCTGCCACAAAACAACAAATTTCACAGTATATATCAGTGGTAATAAATCTGAAGCTGATTCTGAACCTACCAACCACTGGAGCAGCCCGTTTGGTTCCATGCTTTTGAGTTCCTGTCCTCATCCAATGGGGAAACTATTAAGGGTAATATCCCAGTGGAATATCAGTCAACAGTCATCATTCAGGGCAAGACTGTTTATTGGGACAATATTATTGAGTCCTGATGAAGGGTCTCAGCCTGTTTATTTCCCTCCATAGATGCTGCCTGACCTGCTGAGTTTCTCCAGCATTTTGTGTGTGTTGGTAGGACCTGGAGTCAGGAGTAGGGTGGAGAGAATAAAGCTGAGGAAGGGTACATGAAGCCTATGGAAGTGCCCAGTGTTTTAATGGAGATAGACAATAGACAACAGACAATATGTGCAGGAGTAGGCCATTCAGCCCTTCGAGCCAGCACCACCATTCACTGTGATCATGGCTGATCATCCACAATCAGTACCCAGTTCCTGATGGGATGAGATGGGAGTGATGTTATAGTTTCTCTCAGTCCTGAAATGAACACTTCAAATTTTTTCTGGCTTTACCCAGATTTTGTGTTCTAAGGTCAGCCCAGGCAATTTATAACATTGAATTAAGACTCCCAATTACACCATCTGGACACCCGTATCCGGGGGATAGAGGCCTGCTGCTTCCCAGAGACAAGCATTTCAGTAGCACAGAGCCAGCAAAACGACCGGTAGATCATCAGGGTTCAAGAAATAAAAAGGCTTCTAAGCTTATCTTTGGATAAGCTTGAATAACCCAATTGAAATTCACCAGTACTAATCATTTCCTCAACATGAGTAACAGTAATGAAGAGCATGTACTTTTACCATTAGGTTCCACTGTTCCTCTGATAGAACTGCTATGTTTTTGCTGAAACGTTTTCTGCTTTGCCTGAATTGCAGACAGTTTACCAGCCAGACAGCTGGCTGACTCCTGGTCACAAGGTCAACAGCAGCCGAGCTCAGTCCCCCTCTCGACACTGCACTACTATTCAATCAAAGCATGACTGATTACATTTTGGTCTCTAGACTAGTTTCCCACCCATTGACGCCCTAGTAATTCAGATCTTTGTCAGCTGCTGCCTTGGAAATCTTCATGTCCACCATTCCCGTCTGGAAGAGAATCAGAGTCAGAATCCTTTATTATCACCAAGTATGTGGACACATACAGGGAATTTGATGCCAGTTTCCCTGAGCTCTCGCTGTACAGAATCAAAAAGCAAACAAAACAATAGTGCAATTAATCATGAACTATATACAATAAGGTATACCTGTGTATGAACAGGTGGACTTGGTTTATAATAGACTAAAAATTCAAGTGTTCATAAGACTGATGGCATATGGAAAGAAACTGTTCTTGTACCTATTTGACCTGGCATACAGTGATCTAACGCGCCTACCAGAAGGAAGGAGTTGGTACAGGTGATGCCCAGGGTGTGATGGGTCTACAATGATTCTGCTTGCTCGCTTCCTGACTCCAGATGCGTATAAGTCCTGGATTGCGGGCAGCTTCACATCAATAATCCTTTCCGCAGCCCTGATGGTTCTTTGGAGTCTATTCTTGTCTTGTTGAGTAGCTGATCCAAACCAGACAGTGATGGACGAACAGAGAACAGAAGAGGAGATGGGGTTGAATGTCTCTGCTCCAGATAGAGTTCAGCAGTATCATGTTACTCCTGTAATCATTACTGTCATGGTGAATGCAAAAAAAGCTCAACATGTCACAAGTACATGGTGTTGCTATGTTGTATAAAGAGGGTAATTATTTTAACTTATCGTTTCAGGTATGACACTGAAAAGCCAGCATTTATTTCCCATTTCCTAGATGCCCCAGAGAAGGTGATGGGGAGCCAGTGCCTTGACCTGCTGTAGTCTTCCAACTGAAGAACTCCCACAATGCTGTTGTGTAGGGAGCTTCACAGTTTGCATCTGATGATGACTCATTTACCTCCCGGACAGGATGGCCTGTGATTTAGAGAATTACCTGTGAGTGGCACTGTTCCCATGTGCTTCCTACCCTTTATTTTCCCTTTAACAAAGGTGATTTATTCAGTGATTACAATATTGAAGGAATGCAATATTACAGTTTTACATGATACACACTGCAATTTCAAACTCTAGCACGGCCATTGCTCTCCATAATATACTCAAGCCCTGTGGCACCCTTGCATACCCTGTGGACACTGGTAGAGGAACAGGTAATTGTCTCAGGTAGAAGCCTCGTTTGTTCACTGCCTAGACCCATGAATGGCCACCTTGACCAGAACCGGGAGCAAAGTGACCCGGAGATTCCCCGAGTGACCCATCCCCTTTTACATGGGATCAGGGTGATGGACATGAAGTGCAGCCAGAACCTGATGAGCGGCCCCATCAGATACTCAGAGAGGCTGTAACCTCTCACACTCCATATGTACATGATACACCATAAAGTCCATAACTGATTTAAGAATCTGTTATACAGTTCTACTTTGTGCAGTGCTTTCCATCCCAGGACCCAAGTGTAGAGGGGACTAACTCCCACATAGTGACCTCTATTGGGAGCCTCCCTCATTGTTGGTAAACAAAATGGACCACACTTCAGCACATCATAAAATACCACAAAAGATATCTCTACCAGGCAGCCCATGTTGTGTGACACTTGCTCCTGAGAAATATTTTGGGCCTTAGGTCCATAAGACCAATAAAGCATAGGAGCAGAATGAGGCCATTCAGCCCATCAAGTCTGCTCAGACATTTTTATCATGGCTGATCTATTTCCCTCTCAACCTCATTCTCCTGCCTTCTCCCCATAACCTTTTATGCCCTGACTAATCAAGAACCTATCAACCTCGTCCTTAAATACACTCAATGACCTGGCCTCCACAGCTGCCTGTGGCAAGGAATTCCACAGATTTACCAGTCTTTGGCTAAAGAAGTTCCTCCTCAGCTTCATTCTAAATGGACATCACACTGTTCTGAGGCTGTACCCTCTGACCGTAGACTCCCCCACCACAGGAAATATCCTCTCCACATCCACTCTTTCTAAACCTTTCAACATTCGATAGGTTTCAGTGAGAACCACCCCTCCCATTCTTCTAAATTCCAGTAAGTAAAGGCACAGAACCATCAATCACTCCTCATACGATAAGCCTTTCATTCCTTGAATCATTCTCATGAACCTCCTCTTAACCCTTTCCAATGTCAGCACATCCTTATCAACACACGCAAAATGCTAGAGTAACTCAGCAGGTCAGGCAGCATCTATGAAAAAGAGTAAACAGTCGATGTTTCGGGCCAAGACCCTGCTTCAGGACTCTTCTTTAGCACATCCCTTCTTAAATAAAAGGCCCAAAACTCCTCACAGTGCTCCAATATGAAGCTTCACCAGTGCCTTAGAAAGCTTCAGCATTACATCTTTGCTTTTATATTCTATTCCTCTTGAAATGAATGCTAACATTGCATTTGCCTTCATAGTTCCAGCTGAGCAGGGGTTGACACAGTTGAGATCACTCCACACTTCCAAGTCCCTTTAACACACACTACAACATGACGGGTTGGGGACTAGCCTCTCTCGCATCTAAAACACCAGTTTCTGCTAGCAGAGGGGCACTCTGACTGAAGTGACATATCCCAGACTTACATTAGCCCCTGATAAAAGCTGGGCTGATGTTCACAGCTGGGAGCCATACATCCTTCTGAAGGCAACGCCCCAGCAGAAATATTATGTTGTTGGTGCATGCCATCTTGGAGGGTGCTCAGTTTGCAGGTATCTCTGCAGCGTCTGAGACGGAAAGCTGTCAACTGGGTCTGTACGCACATCAGCGACTGACTGCCCTCCATGACTGAGAGACTCAGGATTATAGCAGAGTTCCAACTGCCTTTCTTAGTAGAAGAGGTCATGTGTTTGGGACATACTTGCTGTAGATTAGTAATCCAGAAACAATTTGGAGATCTTTAATGGAAATGTTCTTTATTTCATGGAAGTGAAGTTAATGAATGCTCACATTAAGGAGGCATGTTTGGAATACTGTGAGTACTCCCCAAATTGCAAACATCAACTGATTCTAGGTTGCAAAACAAAGTATTTCACTGAAATTATTTTTCCTCACATTTGGTCATTCATTGCCCTTCTTATTCTGGCCAGGTTGAGTCTATCACCTTCTGAATATTGATTACTGTACCTGACTTGAAGAAATATCTTTTGTCGGTAATGCACCATTAAGCTGGGTGCCAACTGCTGTAAAACAAGACGGAGAAGAAGGAGAAATATCATTACTTTCTTTCGTTCATTTTCAACCTTTATTTCAATATTATAGTATAGAAACATAGAAATATAGAAAATAGGTGCAGGAGTAGGCCATTCGGCCCTTCGAGCCTGCACCGCCATTTATTATGATCATGGCGGATCATCCAACTCAGAACCCTGCACCAGCCTTCCCTCCATACCCCCTGATCCCCGTAGCCACAAGGGCCATATCTAACTCCCTCTTAAATATAGCCAATGAACTGGCCTCAACTGTTTCCTGTGGCAGAGAATTCCACAGATTCACCACTCTCTGTGTGTAGAAGTTTTTCCTAATCTCGGTCCTAAAAGGCTTCCCCTCTATCCTCAGACTGTGACCCCTCGTTCTGGACTTCCCCAACATCGGGAACAATCTTCCTGCATCTAGCCTGTCCAATCCCTTTAGGATCTTATACGTTTCAATCAGATCCCCCCTCAATCTTCTAAATTCCAACGAGTACAAGCCCAGTTCATCCAGTCTTTCTTCATATGAAAGTCCTGCCATCCCAAAAATCAATCTGGTGAACCTTCTTTGTACTCCCTCTATGGCAAGGATGTCTTTCCTCAGATTAGGGGACCAAAACTGCACACAATACTCCAGGTGTGGTCTCACCAAGGCCTTGTACAACTGCAGTAGTACCTCCCTGCTCCTGTACTCGAGTCCTCTCGCTATAAATGCCAGCATACCATTCGCCTTTTTCACCGCCTGCCGTACCTGCATGCCCACTTTCAATGACTGGTGTATAATGACACCCAGGTCTCGTTGCACCTCCCCTTTTCCTAATCGGCCACCATTCAGATAATAATCTGTTTTCCTATTTTTGCCACCAAAGTGGATAACTTCACATTTATCCACATTAAATTGCATCTGCCATGAATTTGCCCACTCACCCAACCTATCCAAGTCACCCTGCATCCTCTTAGCATCCTCCTCACAGCTAACACTGCCACCCAGCTTCGTGTCATCCGCAAACTTGGAGATGCTGCATTTAATTCCCTCATCCAAGTCATTAATATATATTGTAAACAACTGGGGTCCCAGCACTGAGCCTTGCGGTACCCCACTAGTCACCGCCTGCCATTCTGAAAAGGTCCCGTTTATTCCCACTCTTTGCTTCCTGTCTGCTAACCAACTCTCCACCCACACCAATACCTTACCCCCAATACCGTGTGCTTTAAGTTTGCACACTAATCTCCTGTGTGGGACCTTGTCAAAAGCCTTCTGAAAATCCAAATATACCACATCCACCGGTTCTCCCCTATCCACTCTACTAGTTACATCCTCAAAAAATTCTATGAGATTCGTCAGACATGATTTTCCTTTCACAAATCCATGCTGACTTTGTCCGATCATTTCACCGCTTTCCAAATGTGCTGTTATCACATCCTTGATAACTGACTCCAGCAGTTTCCCCACCATCGACGTTAGGCTAACCGGTCTATAATTCCCCGGTTTCTCTCTCCCTCCTTTTTTAAAAAGTGGAGTTACATTAGCCACCCTCCAATCCTCAGGAACTAGTCCAGAATCTAACGAGTTTTGAAAAATTATCACTAATGCATCCACTATTTCTTGGGCTACTTCCTTAAGCACCCTGGGATGCAGACCATCTGGCCCTGGGGATTTATCTGCCTTCAATCCCTTCAATTTACCTAACACCACTTCCCTACTAACATGTATTTCGCTCAGTTCCTCCATCTCACTGGACCCTCTGTCCCCTACTATTTCTGGAAGATTATTTATGTCCTCCTTAGTGAAGACAGAACCAAAGTAATTATTCAATTGGTCTGCCATGTCCTTGCTCCCCATAATCAATTCACCTGTTTCTGTCTGCAGGGGACCTACATTTGTCTTTACCAGTCTTTTCCTTTTTACATATCTATAAAAGCTTTTACAGTCCGTTTTTATGTTTCCTGCCAGTTTTCTCTCATAATCTTTTTTCCCCTTCCTAATTAAGCCCTTTGTCCTCCTCTGCTGAACTCTGAATTTCTCCCAGTCCTCAGGTGAGCCACTTTCTCTGGCTAATTTGTATGCTTCTTCTTTGGAATTGATACTATCCCTAATTTCTCTTGTCAGCCACGGGTGCACTACCTTCCTTGATTTATTCTTTTGCCAAACTGGGATGAACAATTGTTGTAGTTCATCCATGCAACCTTTAAATGCTTGCCATTGCATATCCACCGTCAATCCTTTAAGTGTCATTTGCCAGTCTATCTTAGCTAATTCACGTCTCATACCTTCAAAGTTACCCCTCTTTAAGTTCAGAAGCTTTGTTTCGGAATTAACTATGTCACTCTCCATCTTAATGAAGAATTCCACCATATTATGGTCACTCTTACCCAAGGGGCCTCTCACGACAAGATTGCTAATTAACCCTTCCTCATTGCTCAAAACCCAGTCCAGAATAGCCTGCTCTCTAGTTGGTTCCTCGACATGTTGGTTCAAAAAACCATCCCGCATACATTCCAAGAAATCCTCTTCCTCAGCACCTTTACCAATTTGGTTCACCCAATCTACATGTAGATTGAAGTCACCCATTATAACTGCTGTTCCTTTATTGCACACATTTCTAATTTCCTGTTTAATACCATCTCCGACCTCACTACTACTGTTAGGTGGCCTGTACACAACTCCCACCAGCGTCTTCTGCCCCTTAGTGTTACGCAGCTCTACCCATATCGATTCCACATCTTCCCGGCTTATGTCCTTCCTTTCTATTGCATTAATCTCTTCTTTAACCAGCAACAGCACCCCACCTCCCCTTCCTTCATGTCTATCCCTCCTGAATATTGAATATCCCTGAACATTGAGCTCCCATCCCTGGTCACCCTGGAGCCATGTCTCTGTGATCCCAACTATATCATAATCATTAATAACAATCTGCACTTTCAATTCATCCACCTTATTATGAATGCTCCTTGCATTGACACACGAAGCCTTCAGGCGCTCTTTTACAACTCTCTTAGCCCTTATACAATTATGCTGAAAAGGTGTAAGGAGTTTTATTCCATTATCAGTAAATGACATTTGGATACTTTTATGGTGGTTTCTTGCTTGTAAGATCCTATACCGCCATCTGAAGGACATCAGGCTACATTGCAATTAAAATTGGAGAAAAGTGGAGATAGATTTCCAGAAATATCTAATGCATGCAAAATAAGTAAACATTGATAATGTGCAGCAGAAAATCGATGTATGAACCTTGTCTTTTTATCCTGGTTTTCATGTGGTCTTCAACTTTATTTTCTCCACCCCATACTTGTGTTCATCAGTGGGGCATTCTCTCTCTCCACTTAAAGCTTCAGAAATTCTCTGGCTGCTACTTAGGCAGAGGGTGAGGGAAGGAATAAGAGGAGCCACTACTGACCTAGTATAGCTGATAGTATTGTAATGTCGGGGAAAGGAGCTCCCCTTAAACTCTCAAGCATTATATTGGCAATTTTCATTGGCACTGATTAGACGAGCAGACAGCAAAAAAAAAGGAGTTTGCTCGGTGCAAGTCTCACTGAGTATAGCAGTGGTGTTCGGAAACAGGTTATTGAATATGGAACCTAAAATGTTACAGGACCAAAACTAATAGTCATCTGATTTAAGAAGGCATCTTGGGTGCTGAGCTGCCCTTATAATTGTAACCTTATCCCTTGTTTTATACCCATCAAGTAGTTCTGTTTTGCCTTCAACTCATGTAATTTCAGAGCATCAAACTCAAGAAAGCTAAGTTTAAACTGTTGTTGACTAAATTTAAGATCAGCTCCATGAGATAAAGAGACTCTGATACTGAACAAGTTAATTTTTGAGTGTTATTAAATGCAGCTCTCTCAATAAGACAAAATCTATGCCCTTTAAAGAGCAATGCTTTCAAAAGAGGAGTAGTGAATATTGATGGAGGAATTTTCAGTGATACCATGTTCTGCAACCTATTTCTAAAGGCAAAAATGTGTGCTTTAAATGTTAAAAGTTTCTTTGTACTTGTTTATAACGAGGAGAATAAGGAATGTATTTGAAAGACAGGTGAGTCAATTGATGCAATAATTCTTCAGTAATACTGGCTGCACAATAGTAGAAATGAATTCTGGGATATGTGAGCTAATTTATTGGATGGCATTCTCAATCAGGAACAAGAAATACAGTAAACTTGTTTATTTGATATTCAAAGCTGCCTGGCACTTTGTAGCTTAGACTATGAAATAGTTTCTACTGCAACAGTAGGTGCAACAAGATAACATAACTTAGGAGAGGAATCAGTTTTTAAGTACAGGGTTATTATAACTTGAAGCTCACCTCTTGAATTGAGGGTGAAAGGAGATTTATTTGACATTTTAAAGATGGGGTGGGTGTTGGCATTATAAGCAAAAAATGGTGGATTTATAAAGTTTTTTTTAAGATTCAGCAAAAAGGCAATGAGCCAAGGAGTTTTCTTCTGTATCTTTTTGCTATTAAGTGAAACCCCTGGTTTCCTTGGCTGTGTAAGTCTAGGGAAGATACTCTCCGGTCTCGCCAAACTCATGGATTGAAACTGCTCTCCCACCCCAAACCCTGGTTTGTGTGGATGCTTTGTAATTTCTACCCTGTTACAAATTACTGCCACAAAATAACAGATAGTAGCCTGCATACATGTATAGAGCCATCTCTTAGGCTGTTGGCAGAGGGTATTTGCCATAACCAAAAGTTGCCTTGTGTTGCCCTTAACACATTCATTTGACTTTGTTGGGTCTACGCTTTAAATGCTTTGTTTGTAACTATTTTCTAGTTAAAGTGAAAGGTTGATAATTAAGTTACAGTCTAACAAAGGTAAATTCACTGTCTGCGGTATATCGCGGCATGTGATGACGTCACCTCCGGTTTTGCCGCGTCTTGTGTGTAACTCCGGTTCGGGAGGTGTGAATGTGGGCGCCATGTGTGCAGCATGATCGTGAAGAGCTCCGTTTCTACCCACAAAGAAACAGTATAGAGGCAACGCCGTAAGTTCCTATGAAAGTATTTGAAGTAAAAATATTAACGCGGTTTCTGTTAAGGGAGCGGCGGTTCGGGTGGCACGCGTGTCGGCTTTTCAATTTCAAACGTGGGGTGGGCTTGAGCCCGGCAGCGGTTTGATGTGACCCCCCCCTTCGCTCCCTACTCGAGTGGCTGGAGACACTCGCTAAAAGAAGAGAGCACGCCTGGTCTCCAGAATGAAACAGACGCTGTATATGTTTGTATCTTTTAATCAATTGTTTTCACCATACGATGTTAATGTGGAAGAGTGCACAGTAAACGGTTAACCTTACTACCACTCTGTCTTCATTGGCTCCCGGTTAACTTGGTGTTTAGTCAGAGTCTCAACACACTGCACGAGAACACTACAGTGAAAAGGCAGAATCATTTGGTGTTTCGACAAGTGGTACGATGGCTTCGTGATCAAGCATCAAGTCGCTTGCACTCAACGCCAAGAGCAGTAGGACATCAACAAGTGTGGCTGCCCTCGCAAGAGCTAAAGCAGAAGCTACCAAGGTGCGAGCGTCATACGCTAAGCAAGAAGCAAAACTGAAAATGGAAAAGGCTGCCAGAGAAGCGGAAAACCAGTTGGAAAAGGCAAGGATAGATACAGAGTTAGAAGTGCTGACGCTACAACGAGAAGCTGATGCGGCCGCGGTGGAAACACAAGTGTTGGAAAATGCTGAAGAAATGCACGTTCTACACGAAACAGGAAAATCTATGTCAGAAAGGGCCAAATTGGAACGCACCAGCAAATATGTCCAATCTCAAATTGACCTGCAGATTCATTCCCCCTCTCCATACTTGCCTGTTGGCGTCCCATCTCATGTGAAATCACAGGGAAGCTTCGTTGCATCGCATCCACCTGGGGAAGACAACTCACAGTATGAAAGGGCTGACTACGATACTTCCCGACACCAAACTTACCAGATTCGGCAAGATCAGAGACAAAGGCTGAAGTCAGAACATTAAATCCCATCATGAACATACACGCTCAGTCATATGTTCCCCAACATATTCCCCCAGCTGGCACGCCACCTGCAGCATAACCCTTGGCACAGTATTTAGCGCGACGAGATCTCATCAATTCAGGACTGTACCAGTTTGACAACAAGCCTGAAAATTACCGTGCGTGGTACTCCTCATTCACCAGTGCCACCGGCGAAGTCCAGCTCACAGCAATCCAAGTGTTGGACCTTATCACTAAATGGCTGGGAAAGGAATCAAGTGAACAGGTGAAACGCATACGCTCAGTGTACGTCAACAACCCCAAGCTAGCTTTACACAAAGCATGGGAGAGACTTCGGGACTGCTATGCGGCCCCTGAAATTATTGAGAGAGCGCTATTTCAATGGCTGGACAATTATGCTAGGGAGTCAGCCAAGGACCACACTAAATTACGAGAACTCGGAGATTTACTCGTGGAGATTCAAGGTGCTAAAGAAGATGGCTATTTAACTGGCCTGTCGTATCTGGATACCTCACGCGGAGTTGGACCAGTTGTGGACAAGCTTCCATTTGGGCTGCAGGAAAGGTGGGTGTCTATTGGCTCAGAGCACGTGGAAGAGAACGGTGGTCGATTCCCTCCCTTTGAATATTTTAGTAGGTTTGTGTGCAAGGAGGCGAAGAGGCGAAATGACCCTAGCTTCATGAATCAAGGCAGCACCACAACTCACACCAACACAGTCAAACCCATTTCGACCAATTTTGTCATCAATAAACCCGTCTCAGTGCATAAAACCTGAAGTCTCCGCAATCAACGATGACCCTAGCAAGAATTGTCCATTGCACAACAAACCCCACCCCCTCAAAAAATGCAGAATGTTTCGAAACAAACCCTTTGCTGAAAGAAAGGCCCTTCTTAAGGAAAAAAGAATATGTTTTAAGTGCTGTCCCTCTACCTCCCACCTCGCTAAGGAGTGTACGTTCCCCGTAAAGTGCTCGGAATGTAACAGCACTAATCACGATGGGGCCATGCATCCCGGCCCATCACCGCAAACTGCCAAGGCTCCTCCACGCCCACAAGAGGATGGCGGGGAGGGAGAGCATTACTCTGATACAACTATTGTCAGCTCGAGCTGCACGGAAGTTTGCAGTCCAGGTCAGTCGAGCCGTTCGTGCTTAAAGATCTGCCTTACTAAGGTATACCCTAAGGGAGCCAAAGACAAGGTCATCAAGGCCCATTTAATTCTGGACGACCAGAGCATCCACTCACTAGTGAGACCAGAGTTTTTTGAGTTGTTCAGCGTAAAGGGTAATCCATTCCTATACTACCTCAGAACTTGCTCTGGCATCGCAGAAACATATGGCAGGAAGGCAGAAGGCTTCCAGCTCAAGTCGCTGGATGGCAAAGTCGTCATCAGTCTCCCTCCACTTTTAGAGTGCAATGAGATCTTAAATAACCAATTCGAGATTCTGATGCCAAGCACAGTGCTACACCAGCACCATCTCCACCACATTGCCAAGCACATCCCAGAACTGGATCCGGAAGCAGAAATACTCTTGCTACTCGGAAGAGATGTTCTTAGGGTGCACAAAGTCAGGCAGCAGGTCAATGGACCACATGACGCCCCCTTTGCCCAACGTCTGGATCTGGGCTGGGTGGTGATAGGAGAGGTGTGCCCTGGCAACGTACACAAACTGACAGTTAACACGCTCAAGACTAACGTGGTAGAGAGTGGCCACCATTCAATTTCTCAGCCCTCCACCAGTGTTGCGTGTCTCAAAGAAGCACAACAAAGGCACGAGCATTATAAAGTAACTGAGAAGACACTGGGACAGTCAGTCTTCACTCAAACTAAGCACGATAATAAACTTGCTCCATCGGTGGAAAATGCCATCTTCTTAAAAATAATGGACACATAGGTCTTCAGAGACAAAGTGAACAACTGGGTCACCCCACTACTGTTCAGAGAACCATGCCAGCGCTTGCCAAACAACAAAGAGCAGGCAGTCAGCCAGTTCACATCTTTACAATGAACCCTGAAAAGGAAACCTGAGACCAGTTACAGAGGTCATTCTACTTCTATCTAAAGACTGATCTAGAGACTAAAGTTCTATACCATGTTTATAGTGACCTTACAAAGGTCAGGCAGGGAGTGTGTTGCCCTTAAGGCATTCATTTGACTTTGTTGGGTCTACGCTTTAAATGATTTGTTTGTAACTATTTTCTAGTTAAAGTTAAAGGTTGCTAATTAAGTTACAGTGTAACAAAGGTAAATTCATTGTCTATGGTATATTGCGGCATGTGATGACGTCACCTCCGGTTTCACTGCGTCTTGTGTGTAGCCTCCGGTTCGGGAGGTGTGAATGTGGGTGCCATGTGTGCAGCATGATTGTGAAGAACTCCGTTTCTACCCACAAAGAAACATTATAGAAGCAATGCCGTAAGTTCCTATGAAAGTATTTGAAGTAAAAATATTAACGCGGTTTCTGTTAAGGGAGTGGCGGTTCGGGTGGCGTGCATGTCGGCTTTTCAATTTCAAACATGGGGTGGGCTTGTGCCCAGCGGCGATTTGACGCGACCCCACTTCGCTCCCTACTCGGGCGGCTGGAGACACTCGCTAAAAGGAGAGAGCGCGGGTGGTCTCCAGAATGAAACAGACGCTGTATATGTTTGTATTTTTTTATCAACAGTTTTCACCATACAATGTTAATGTGGAAGCGTGCACAGTAAATGGTTAATCTTACTACGACTCGGTCTTCATTGGCTCCGGTTTAACTTGGTGTTTAGTCAGAGTCTCAACACACTGCACAAGAACACCACATGCCTTGTTACTCATTATTAAGAAAACCAAAATTATGTCGTCCAGCCCTATTAACTCCGTGGTAATAAATGGAAAGGAAGTGGAAGCAGCAATGGATTTTGTCTTCCTCTGTTCAAAGATTTCTAAAGATGGTAACTGTAGCCACAAAATTAAACGGTGTTTACTTTTGGGGAGGGCAGCAAGGGCAAATTTAGATAAAATACTGAAGAGCAGAGACATTACATTGTCTACAAAGATTCGTACAGTCAAGTCGATGGTATTTTCAGTTGTGATGTACGGCTGTGAGAGCTGGACTATTCGTAAGGCTGAATACAAAAGCATCAACGCCTTTGAACTTGGATGTTGGAGGAAAGTGTTAAGAGTTCATTGGACAGCAAGAAGATCCACCAAGTCAATACTTGAAGAAGTACAGCCAGACTGCTCACTCGGAGGCTTAATTATGAGACAATAGCTCAAATATTTTGTCCACATCATGAGAAGACAGGATTCTTTGGAGAAGACTCTCATGTTAGGTAAAACAGAAGGTAAAAGAAGGAGAGGACGGCAGAGGCTACGAAGGATAGATAATATTAATCAATGTGTGTGACCTTGGGGGATCTTAGAGAGGCAGTTTCCAACAAGAAGGCTTGGTGTACAGGAGTCCATGAGGTTATGAAGAGTCAGACTCAACTTGACGACTGAACAACAACAACACACTGCATATGATTAAAGGAATTATATTTATGAATCTTAACTTAATTATAGGGCTAGTAAAGAAAAAAAAGAAAAGGGCCAATTCTAATTAAACAGTCAAATGTGCACAAGTTGGAGCTCATCTTGAACTTTTCTGTCACTGACGCGCTGGGTCTGTGTAAAAGCGCACACTACCTTCCGAACGTTGCTCGCAATCCACCTCGAACAAACAGGTCTCCCACTGGGTCGTATCCTACGACCGGTTCTCCCCAGCATCTTCTCTCTTCATCTCCTGCTAAACCCAAAGCCCCAACATCAACCTTAGTGTCCCTCACCAAAAAAATCTCCCCCCAGTTCCACCATCCTAATTGGATGGCACACGTTCTTCATCATCTCTTATCTTCAACAAAACTCAGACAGGCTGAAAGCAGAACAGACTGCTCTTACAGAACTGCTAAATGAAATACCTACAGCATAACAGTAAAGATGTGTACCAGAGCATGACATAGCTTGAGAATTTCTGTTCATTGGATATGAATTGTGGAATTCAGTCTTAAACATTTCTTTTGATAATGTGTGATCCTTGTACTGCTCAGTTAAAGTGATATATACTTATTTATTTCCATTTCTTTGAGTGACATTTATTAATTATCCAAACTGTGAAGGTAATTCTGCTTGCCTGTTTCTATTTTTGAGTCTTCATTCATGGAATATAAATAGCAGTAATTGTCAATGAGTAGTTATTAACGCATGATGTCAACTGATTTCTTTTGATTTTGCAAGAAAGCATTAAGTTGTTTACTCAGTAACTAATTGCTATGCTGACTGTCTTTATAGTAAAATCCTGTCCTCTGAGTTATGTAACATATTACAATAAGGCTTGTAGATTTCTAGGCTAAATCTTAGGTTTATTACCTAATTTGTTTCTGTCTTTAACTGTGAAAGACCAAAGTGAGGCAGTTATAAAGGTGTTTGGCCTTTATTTATTGTGATACCAAATCCAATGTTCATATGTCAGTGGTAAGAATTTCCAAGAGCTCAAATTTCATCATGTATCTAATACTGGTCCTGCTGTTCCATTTTACAACAACATGGAAATGTGAAATCAGTTTAAAATTATCACAACACAAATGGTTATTGAAACATAATTGTGGTTCATTTATTACACTGAAGTTGGAAAATCACAAAAGATTTGGGCAGAGCTCAAGGGGAAAATGAGAATTGGCATTGGATTTTTGTACTGAGGTCCATTGTGTGAATTTAGCATAAACTGGGAATGAGCAGTTTGATGCTTCCCATTTCTGCTTCATTCTGCAGTAGTTTCTACCATTCCATTCTGTTCTTTCTCCACAGTCACCGGGCAAGTGGGACAGTTTTAAAAATATGATATTAAGAGACCATGTTTCTGCCAGGATGAAGGGCATGGCTGGCAAGATTAGGGAACTCTGGTGATGAGAGATATTGAGGCTCTGCTCAGGAAAGAAAAGAGACGTATGATGTATTTAGACAATTGAGAATAAGGGACTCCTTCAGTGGCTAAAATCAGGAGGGCAAAAGGAGAATGGAATGGATCTGGCATACAAGGTTAATGAAAATCTGAGTGATTATATAGGTATTGTAATTATGCAGGTGGGTCTGAGGCACAATTGCAGGCAGAGACAGTGACATTGCTGGTCAAATGACTTCAAACTTTACTTCAACAGTCAGAGGCACTCAGTATAACCATCTTGCCACATTCACTTGTTCAGATTCCGACTAAAATACACAGGCAACTTAAGAGTTCACAGAGAATATATCAAAAACTCTTCAGATAAGCTGTCTCGCAAGATCCAAGGCTTCAGGAGAAAATCGGGCAGTCAGTCCACGAAACAAAGGGAACATTTCCACAGGCTAGATCCCTGGTAAGTCTTTTCTAGTACTAACACAGGTAAGTAATTCTGCAGAGAATGACTCATTCTGGCAGTTGATTCTAATAAGCAGAGTGAGTATCAAAACTGAGTGACTGGTAGACATAGCCTCCAGCCTTAAACACCTCTCAATCAGTCTCAGGTGTGTCTGGTAATCCAATTCGGATTCCGATGATCTCTGCCTAGACAGACAGACATTATTGCACTTGGAGGTGTCAGCACCACCTGCTGGATGCTTGAGGTGTTACAATTATATTCAGTAGAAAGATGGCTGGGGAGAAAATAAGTCACCATAAAAATCAACATGTGTGGAACCACAGGAGGTGGGTGAGATTTGTAATGACTATTTTTCATCAGTTTGAAGAAGTGATGGATGTGAAAGAAATGAGGGAAATAAGTGATGATGTGTTAGACTACATACGAATTACTAGGGAAGAAATGTTGGACAGCCTTGAAGTGCATTCCCAGGACCTGACTGAGTGCATCTTCAGAGCTCATGGGAAGCTGGAGAAGAAGGGGTGGAGGCTCTTGCTGAAATATTTGCCTCATCTTTAACCACAGGTGAAGTTCTGGAAGACTGGAGGGTGTATTGTTATTTGAGAAGGGCAGCAAAAGCAAGCCATAGAACTGCAGCCCAGTGAGTCTGACATCAGTGAATTACTGGAGGGGATTCTGAGGACACTATGCATCAATATTTGGATAGGTGAAGTCTAATTAGGGAGACCTCTTTACATGGGTATTAACATATTCTATGAACCCCTGGACTGAAGGCCAGTGAAAGCAAATACCTGTGTTTCTGTGCAGCAGTGAAAAACTGGGTGAAGATCCTTGCCTTTGAGTGTGGAATATGGGTGAAGTCCATAAAGCAGCAATGAACAGCAAACACTGAGATGTGGAGAAGAGTAGCAGCAGTCATGATGCCCATGTGATGACTTATTATACAGATTCTATAGCTGAGCAGTGTGGGCACGTGGCCAAGTGGTTAAGGCATTCGACTAGCGATCTGAAGATTGTGAGTTTGAGCCCCAGCCGAGGCAGCATGTTGTGTCCTTGAGCAATGCACTTAATCATACAGTGCTCTGCGATGACCCTGGTACCAAGCTGTATGGGTCCTAATGCCCTTCCCTTGGACAACATTGGTGTCATGGAGAGGGGAGACTTCCTGTCTTCCATACAACCTTGCCCAGGTCTGCGCCCTGGAGAGTGAAGACTTTCCAGGCGCAGATCCATGGTCTCGCAAGACTAACGGATGCCTTTAATAGCTGAGCAAGTCAGCTGCAGGCCAAAACAACCTGGTATCAAATAATGGTGCAAGCCATTTGTGTATTAAGTCAGCTAGAGTGCAAAGAACTTAACTGTAATCGATAATGCCAATCATGGGGTTGGTCAACTTTACACTCCTGTAGATAGCACTGCCATCTCAGAGGTGAAAGAAAATAATTTTAACCTGTTTTGTAATGGGTACAACGTTGTAAAGCCTGAGAGCATTGTTAATCACTGCCTTGGTAATCGAAGTTCAAAGTAAATTTATTATCAAAGTACATGTATGTCACAATGTGCTACCCTGAGATCATTTTCTTGTGGACATTCACAGTGAAAACAAATAAACACACTAGAGTAAATGACAAAACACACACGACAGAGACAAACAAACAAACATGCAAAAGGCAACAAATTGCGCAAATACAAACAAATAAATAAATAAATATTGAGAACACAAGTTATAGAGTCCTTTAAAAGTGAATTCATAGGTTGAGGGATCAGTTCAGTGTTGAGATGAGTGAAGTTATCACCTCCGGTCCAAGACCCTGATAGTTGAGGAATAATAACTGTTCCTGAACCTGGTGGTTTGGGACTTGAGGCTCCTGTACCTTCTTCCTGATGGCAGCAGAGAAAAGAGAGCATGGTAATCTTCAAACTGTTAAATAGATTAATAATCTAATGATGTTAACATGTCAATTTATGTCAACATCAGGCTCCAGCCTTAAATATTGTTTGATAATGATTGATCCAGTTAATGTTTTGAAGTTAGTAACATTTATTTACTATTCCGACTATCAAAGGAATTCTGCTTCTTTGTATCTGTTCACTTCTATATGTTCGATCTTTGAATTTAAATAGAGAGAATTATTTCATATAATATAGACAAATAGACACAAAATGTCCAGTTATAATAGACAAACCACACCCATGTTCTATATTGTGCAGCGTAAATTGTACTTTATAATTCTTTTCATCATAGAAGATTGCAAATGAAGCCTTTTATGCCATAACTGCTAAATACACAGTTTCATAAGTATATTGAAAGCCAAATTCAGAATCCTCCCCAGATTATTAACCTACGTTTTCCTTTCACATCTTGAATAACCTTCTATACATTCCTGTCATTTTCAATTTGAATAAGTACATATTATCTCCAAATGAATGTGGAATGGTACATTATTATGCATCTATCTAGATTCTAGACCATTGCCGTAGCCTGCTACAAATAGATTTGTGCAGTGTTGTCAGGTTAGAAGGTTAGTACAACAATTCATGTCTACTTTCTTTCCAATCTATAATTACTCATCTAATTACAATAATACCATTCCATCACCTAACCTTAGCTTCCAGAGAAAACAATGCATAACATAATTCATTATCCTTCAGGCACAGTCTGTATTGTTACCAGTATTGCAAACAATGTTAAAAGCTTTATCTCTTACAGAGATATAATTATACAATTCAGTTTGCTACTTTGCTGTACCAGGTGTCAGGAAAGCTGCTTTGTTATGCCAGAGGGCAAAAAACTATATTGTCATGTTAGCTTAAGTGCCCAGCATGATCATCTTACTAATAAGAAATAAACTGAGCCTAATGATAGAGAAAAAAAAATCTGATTATCAACCTATAAAAGCACAAGAAATTACCCAAAAGCAGCAATTATTTTCAGAAATGGAGATTCCACTGAATTGATTTCCATTGCACTATTAAAACATAAGGATTGTGATTTTGCGTCCAATTTCAAAGCACAATCCAATTTCCCAAATACCAAAAAGGTGGCTGGAAGAACTTAGTAGGGACAAACAATTGGCCGTTGCTACCCTTGCATGAAACAAGCTTCAGGAACAATGGCTACATTCAGAGAATCCCAGTATAAAGATCATGTGCTTTAAAAATACAAGTGACTTGCAATTGTTGCTTCCCATAGCTATCAGAATCTTCACTCAGGGACTTGAGCTATGATAACAGAATATTTTCAGTCTGTGTTTATTCCTGATGTTGCTGGTCTGAAAGTTGCCTCCACAAGCTATTTTTAACATGCATTGGCTGCTACATATCGGCTGTCATATGGACTTCTCAGAGTAGGATCTTGATTGAGTAGCAAGGGAGATCAAGGTGGCTGAAGGGCAGGCTGTGCTGCGTGGGTATTCATGCTCACACAGTAATGGACCCACAATGCAGTAGGTGGTGCCCAGCCTGGACACACACATATGGAGGCTCAGACCTTACCCACTGCCTCTTGACCCCTTGTCTACATTCTGAACTACACTGCAGTAACTAGCAGCTCCTGACCCTGGCTGCATAACAGGCCTCGTTCCCAGTCCCTGGTTCTGTTTGCACATCTAACCCCCAACTCTAGCTATGCACTTAAACAGAGTGATGCCCAGCTCTAGCTGCACACGCATGGCCACACTGGTTTGTGCTTCCCCGAACAACGACTCTGGTTGCATACCGAACCAAATCAACGGTCCCTGAATCCAGCCACACAATGTCCACACTGGTCTCTGACTCTGGCCATAACATTGGCATGTTCCTGAAGCCATCTCTGGTCATGTACTATACTGAGTACACATGAAGTAACTGTGACCACCTAATAGTGTTACTCTCTTATCTGTGGTTCTGTCATCTATTATCTCCACCAATCTGACCCCAAAACCTGAATATCATTATCTCTAAATCTGTCAGCAAGGGACTATTTTGCTTTTCCCTTTGAGATATTTGGAGCTCAGCCTCATCAGTTTTACCAAAGGGACAAGATGTCATGGTAACAACCCCAGCTAAGCACTGATATATGTCAGTTTACATTATTACCTAGGCAAGGAATTGCAAAGATAGCATCACCACAAATAACGGGCACCAGTGACTGCTGAACTGACTTCCAGTTCATCAACTCTATTAACTCCATCAAACTCTCCCCAAAGCATCAACTTCAACAGGATTGCTGCAAGAAGATGAATGTCAAAGTTCCCATGGATCCCACACAAACAACTCTTCTCACATACTATATGTAACACCTTACAGACAACCTATCACTACACACACCTACAGGAGCTGTGGAGTGCTGTGTGTTATGGGCTGCCCTGAAGGTGGCCGTAACTGGCAACACTGAAGAAACTCTTCTGAACCCAGAAGAACCAGGAGTAGTTTGACTGTGGCAATTAGAGAGGCAGATGCTCCTCAACCATCTCTTCCTAGTGTCTGATCGAGGCACAGTGGACAAAACCATGACTCTGCTGTAATTCCATGCAGGAGAACAACATGCCTTTTGGAATCTCATTAAAGCCTCTGACTTTATCTGTCCCGAGGGACTGTGGGCTACTCTCCTCAAGTGTGCCTATCACAGAGATGTAACTCAACATTTCATCTGTGCAACATCGAATCTATGATACAAACTAACTGGTCAATAAAGAGCTATCTCAGCAAATGCCGATGTCAAACAAAGCCGTGCTATTGTCCCAACACTTCTTTTAATTTGCAGGATTTCACACCTGGTATAAAATTAATCATAGAACATAGAATAGTACAGCACAGTACAGGCCCTTCGGCCCATAATGTTGTGCCGACCCTCAAACCCTGCCTCCCATATAAGCCCCCACTTTAAATTCCTCCATATACCTGTCTAGTAGTCCCTTAAACTTCACTAGTGTATCTGCCTCCACCACTGACTCAGGCAGTGCATTCCACGCACCAACCACTCTCTGAGTAAAAATCCTTCCTCTTATATCCCCCTTGAACTTCCCACGCCTTACCTTAAAGCCATGTCCTCTTGTATTAAGCAGTGGTGCCCTAGGGAAGAGGCGCTGGCTATCCACTCTATCTATTCCTCTTATTATCTTGTACACCTCTATCATGTCTCCTCTCATCCTCCTTCTCTCCAAAGAGTAAAGCCCTAGCTCCCTTAATCTCTGATCATTCTGCATACTCTCTAAACCAGGCAGCATCCTGGTAAGTCTCCTCTGTACCCTTTCCAATGCTTCCACATCCTTCCTATAGTGAGGCGACCAGAACTGGACACAGTACTCCAAGTGTGACCTAACCAGAGTTTTATAGAGCTGCATCATTAACTCGCGACTCTTAAACTCTATCCCTCGTCTTATGAAAGCTAACACCCCATAAACTTTCTTAACTACCCTATCCACCTGTGAGGCAGCTTTCAGGGATCTGTGGACATGTACCCCTAGATCCCTCTGCTCCTCCACACCACCAAGTATCCTGCCATTTACTTTGTACTCTGCCTTGGAATTTGTTCTTCCAAAGTGTAACACCTCACACTTCTCCGGGTTGAACTCCATCTGCCACTTCTCAGCCCACTTCTGCATCCTATCAATGTCTCTCTGCAATCTTTGACAATCCTCTACACTATGTACAACACCACCAACCTTTGTGTTGTCTGCAAACTTGCCAACCCACCCTTCTACCCCCACATCCAGGTCGTTAATAAAAGTCATGAAAAGTAGAGGTCCCAGAACAGATCCTTGTGGGACACCACTAGTCACAGTCCTCCAATCTGAGTGTACTCCCTCCACCACGACCTCTACCTTCTGCAGGCAAGCCAATTCTGAATCCACCTGGCCAAACTTCCCTGGATCCCATGCCTTCTGACTTTCTGAATAAGCCTGCGGTGTGGAAGCTTGTCAAATGCCTTACTAAAATCCATATAGATCACATCCACTGCACTACCCTCATCTATATGCCTGGTCACCACCTCAAAGAACTCTATCAGGCTTATTAGACACGATCTGCCCTTCATAAAGCCACGCTGACTGTCCCTGATCAGACCATGATTCTCTAAATGCCCAGAGATCCTATCTCTAAGAATCTTTTCCAACAGCTTTCCCACCACAGATGTAAGGCTCACTGGTCTATAATTACCTGGACCATCCCTACTACCTTTTTTGAACAAGGGGACAACATTCGCCTCCCTCCAATCCTCCGGTACCATTCCTGTGGACAACGAGGACATAAAGATCCTAACCAGAGGCTCAGCAATCTCTTCCCTCACCTCGTGGAGCAGCCTGAGGAATATTCCGTCAGTCCCCGGGGACTTATCCGTCCTAATGTATTTTAACAACACTAACACCTCCTCTCCCTTAATATCAACATGCTCCAGAACATCAACCTTACTCATATTGTCCTCACCATCATCAAGTTCCCTCTCATTGGTGAATACCGAAGAGAAGTATTCATTGAGGACCTCGCTCACTTCCACAGCCTCCAGGCACATCTTTCTACCTTTATCTCTAATCGGTCCTACCTTCACTCCTGTTATTTTTTTTCTTCACATAATTGAAGAATTCCTTGGGGTTTTCCTTTACCCTACTCCCCAAGGTCTTCTCATGCCCCCTTCTTGCTCTTCTCAGCCCCTTCTTAAGCTCCGTTCTTGCTTCCCTATATTCCTCAATAGACCCATCTGATCCCTGCTTCCTAAACCTCATCTATTGATAAGCAGTGATACATGCTCCTTGAAATGCTTTAAGACCGTTCTGGCACAAAATCTTTTAGGGTTATTTTTCTAAATTCACTAGCAGCAACCAAACCGAAGTCGGTGTCCTCTTGCAGGTTAACTCCACATTTCTGAGGTCCAATGCGACCATGCTAGACCTTGGGATTGAACTGGGAAGTGATTGTGGTCAGGTGTCAGTGTATCTGTGTGAGATCATCTTAGGAAATAGCAATCAAACTTCCCATTTGCACAAGAATCTGCAATTCCCACATTGATCTAATCAGTCATCTCTTCTTCTTAAACCCCTCATTCCTACTGGGGCATAGGGGCATAGATCGCTGACAGCAGCTCATCAGAGTCCTCTGTCCTAGGTCAGTCTTTCAAATTGTCCCTAGCTGTAGCCCATCTACAAAGATCCTTCCGCTCCCAACGGTGAGGTCCTTGTAGCTGCTGTTGGCATTTCTCTAGCTCTGGATTCTCATGGGATGGTGTGCCAGCACCCTGCCCAACCCTCTTCTTACAGCTTGGGACCATCCATGGTGGAATTCATCAGTCATCTCAAAATCCACAAAACTGGAATCTAAGTACGTTTTCCTCAATTCTAAGGAACTGATTACCTAAAACAATGCAATGTATAATGATCTTTATTGTAACGTGGATGAAATCACCAGAGAGACAGAGTTAATGGGAGGTACAAAGCAGCTTCTTTATTCGACACAACAAGGTACAGCAGGCATCATATGGACGGAGACGCTTTCGGTAGAAAGGTCTGCTAGCCTAATGTGGGCTCGATATTTATATGCTAAGCACAAAGGGCAATCGCTACTTAAAAAGTTATGGACAATGCAAAGACAATGCTTCCTTTTGAAACTACATACAAAACATCACACCTGCTGACTTCATCCTTTCCTCCCGACGCCAACATGTCTGTGTTGGTACTCACAGCCTTTAGGAGTGCAAGTCAAATCCACAATACATTTATTTGGTATTTTACGTGCTAACATAGAGGGCAATTAATATTATAAAGTATAGATAATACTGCCTTCGAAACTACCCGTAAACTTCACACTTCCATCCGCAGCGTCTGGCTAGTACGTATTCCGATATTCACAGCTTTTAGGAAATGCATTGTTGTGAACTCAATCCACAGTACTTTGTCAAATAGAAGACTAGTGGCCAGAGTCATTTAAGTGTAAATGAATCATCTACCCAAAAACTCACTCTAACAATCTTCACATTGTCCTGATGTAGTTGAGTCATGAGATGTCTTTCTTTGCAGAATCAGTAATTCTGTGCTCTTGCTGCTACTTCCTGGACCCATTCTGGTCATGCTTTCCTTTTGAATGGAGTAGATTACTTCTTCCTCTTGCTTAGAATGATCATTTTTTTGACATTTTTCCCTGGTCAACATTGCCAAATGGCCATGTAGAGGAATCATTTTGTTGCAGTCTTGCAAAATTTGGCAATCCACTAAAATGATTATATTCCATGATTAGCATCAGCAACCAGCAATTTATTTCTAGATATTGATCTCTGTCTCTGATACTTTGTCTCAAAAAGGACAGGCAGGAAGGCATAGGTGGTGATGAGGCTCTGTTGGTAAGAGATGGAATTACATCTTTATAAAGAGGTGACAGGGTCAGAGAATGTTGAATCTTCGTGGGTGGAGTTAAGAAATTGCAAGGGTGAAAAAACCATTACGGGAATCATATATAGGCCTCGAAACAGTAGCCAAGATGTGGGGTTGAGATTGCAAAGGCATCCAGAAAAGGCATGTAATAAAGATAATGACATAATTGTAATGGGGGACTCAATATGTAAGGAGATTGGGAAAATCAGGTTGGTGTCGGATCACAAGAGAGCGAATTTGTTGAATGCCTACGTGATGGCTTTTTAGAGCAGCTTGTGCTTGAGCCTACTCGGGGAAAGGCTATCTTAAATTGAGTGTTGTGTAATAATCTAGATCTTATTAGGGAGCTTAATGTAAAGAAATCCTTAGGAGGCAGTGAGTATTCATCAATTGAATTCATCAGTTGAGAGGGAGAAGCATAACTCACATGTATCAGTATCGCAATGGAATAAAAGGAATTACAGAGGCATGAAAGAGGAGCTTGCCCAGGTGGATTGGAGGAGGATACTGGTGGGGATGACGGCAGAGCAGAAATGGCTGAAGTTTCTGGGAATAGTTCACAAGGCGCAGGATAGATACGTCCCACAGAGAAAGAAGTTCTCAAATGGCAGGTGTAGGCAACTGTGGATGACAAAGGAAGTTAAGGACTGCATAAAAACCAAGGAAAGGGCATATAAGGTAGCAAAAGTGAGTGGGAAGTTGGATGATTGGGAAACTTTTAAAATCCAACAAAAGGCAACTAAAAAAGCCATAAGAAGGGAAAAGATGAAATACGAGGGCAGATTAGCCAATAATACAAAGCAGGATACCAAAAGATTTTTCAGTTATATGAAGAGTAAAAGGGAGGGGAGTTTTGGTATTGGACCACTGGAAAATGATGTTGTTGACATAGTAATGGGTAACAAAGAAATGGCTGATGAACTTAATGGGTACTTTGCATCTGTCTTCACTGTGGAAGACACTAGCAGTGTTGCAGAGGTCCGTGAGTGTCAGGGTGCAAGAGTGAGTGTCAGGGTGCAGAAGTGAGTGCCATTGCTATTACAAAGGAAAAGTGCTAGCAAACTGAAAGATCTTAAGTTGGATAAGTCACCTGGATCAGATGGACTACATCCCAGAGTCCTGAGAGAGGTTGCTGAAGAGATAACAGATGCATTGGTCATGATCTTTCAAGAATCACTTGACTCTGGCATAGTCCCGGAGGACTGGAAGTTTGCACATGTCACTCCACTCTTTAAGAACGGAGGAAGGCAAAAGAAAGGAAATTACAGGCCAGTTAGCCTAAACTCAGAGGTTGGGAAAGTGTTGGAGTCCATTATTAAGGATGAGGTTTCGAGGTACTTGGAGACTAATGATAATACAAGTCAAGTTCGCATGGTTTCTGTAAAGGTAAATCTTGCCTGACAAATCTGAAAGAGTTCTTTGAGGAAGTAATAAGCAGGGTGGACAAAGGAGAGGCAGTGGATATCATTTATTTGGATTTTCAGAAGGCATTTGATAATGTGTTACACATGAAGCTGCTTAACAAGATAAAACCTATGGTATTATAGGAAAGATACTGGCATGGATAGCAGAATGGCTGACAGGCAGGAGGCAGTGAGCCAGAATAAAAGAGGGCTTTTCTGGTTGGCTGCCAGTGACTAGTGGTGTTCCTCAGGGGTCAGTATTGTGATCACTGCTTTTCACATTGTTTGTCAAAGATTTAGATAATGGAATTGATGGTTTTGTGGCAAAGTTTGCGGATGATGCGAAGGTAAGTGGAGGGGTAGGAGGTGTTGAGAAAGCTATGTGACTGCAGCAGGACTTAGACAAATTGGAAGAATGGGCAAAAAAGTTGCAGATGGAATACATGGTTGGGAAATGTACAATAATGCATTTTTTAAAAGGAACAATAGTGTGGGCTATTATCTAAATGGGGAGAAGGTTCAAACATCAGAGGTGCAGAGGGACTTAGGAGTTCTCATGCAAGACTCCCGGGAGGTTAATTTACAGGTTAAGTTTGTGGTAAAGAAGGCAAATGCAATGTTGGCATTTATTTCAAGGGAAATAGAATATAAAAGCAAGGAGATAATGCTGAGCCTTTATAAGACACTAGTTAGGCCGCACTTAGAGCATTGTCAACAGTTTTGGGCCTCATATCTCAGAAAGGATGTGTTGTCATTGGAGAGAGTCCAGAGGAAGTTCACATGTATGATTCTGGGAGCAAAGGGGTTAACATATGAGGAGAATTTGACAGCTTTGGGTCTGTACTCACTGGAATTTAGAAAAATGCGGGAGAGGGGGGAGGATCTCATTGAAACCTACCGAATGTTGACAGGGCTAGATAGGGTGGATGTGGAGAGAATGTTTCCTATCGTGGGGGTATCCAGAACTAGAGGACACAGTTTCAAAACTGAGGTGTGACCCTTTAGAACAGAGGTAAGGAGGAATTTTTTTGGTCAGAGAGAGGTAAATCTGTGGAATGCTCTGCCACAGACTGTGGTGGAGGCCAAGTCCATGCATATACTATTTAAGGCGGAGGTTGATCGTTTGCTGATCGGTCAGTTCATCAAAGGATATGGCTATTAGGCAGGTGTGTGGGATTGAGTGAGATCCATGATCAGTCATGATGGAATGGTGGAGCAGACTCGATGGGCTGAATGGCCTAATTCTGCACCTCTGTCTTGTGGTCTTGTATTTACTGTGAATTACATTAAGAGATAATTTAAAAATTACATAGTACAAGAAGATAGTGAAATACTGAGACAGTGTTCATGAGTTCCATGGACTGTTCAGAAATCTGATGGTGGAGCAAAAGAAGTTGTTCCTAAACAGTGAATATGTCTTCAGGCTTCAGTACCTCCTGCCTGATTGTAGTAATGAGAAGAGGGTATGCCAAGATCGTGAAGATCCTTATTGCTGGATGCAGCCTTTCTTAAGTCATCGCATTTTGAAGATGTCCTCAATGGCGGGAAGGCTAGTGCCCATGATGAAGCGCTCTGAGTTTACATTCCTGCTTCCTGCTTTCCCAGAGTCAACTCCAACAATCACCATAGAGGAGCCCCACAAGCTGAGATGGTTTCGCAACCACAAGTCTCACCTGCCAAGCAGAGGGATCTCCCTTGTCAGGAAAGACATAATCCCACAAGAGTAAAAAAAACTCCACAGTGATTAAATCTTTAGGAACAACATAAAATTTACTGTGCTGTGAATACCTGTATAATAGTTGTGTTACATGGTATATTGTATATGTAGTTGAGCTAGAGTTCATAGTAAAGCAGGGAGGACTGTTGTGTGTTTAACATTTCAGTAATATGTGATTTATATTGTAAATATATTTGATTAAGCATTCTTTGTTGTTTCTATAATTTATTATGGTTATTTGTACGAAGCACATGAATGGCGTACATTATAACACTACCACATCATATATGCGCACCTCGTTTGAGTGAAAAAACAAAGTTAGACTTGAATTCCCATTCCCTTGTCTTTCTTTTAATTAGTTTTGGAGTTACAAAACATAACACTCTCCATGGTACATCAGTAGAAATTTGCGAGAGTATTTTGTTACATATTAAATCTCTTCAAATTCTTAGTGAAATATAGCCACTGCGTGCTGTCTTCATAATTGCATCGATATGTTAGGCTCAGAATAGATCTTCATTGATGTTGAAACCAGTGTACTTAGATATGCACATTAGGTATGTTAAGGAGAGTGATTGATTAAATGAACACTTCCTTTAATCTTCTGAGCCTTTTTACAGCCTTGAAGGGTCTTTGACCTGAAACCTTAGCTGTTTCTTTTTCCACAGATGCTGAGTGTTTCTGTTGTTCTTTTGATTTTAGATTTTCAGCAGCTGCGCTTTTCCTTGCAAAGTCGTTGTCTGAAGCATGAGAGTGTGCTTGACATCCATGACTGCCATTTAAAGGCTATTGTGATCGTATTGGGTTTTCTGATCTCTAAGTCCTAAAGGGAGATTATATGGTAATTACCCAATCGTCAAAGCCTAGTTCACTTCCCTGTTCATTTCCTGTCTATTCTCTGTGAGAAGTTTAGTGGTGTGATGGGCATTTGCTTCCTGGGCCAAGTTTTCTAAACACATCTGCTGCACCTTGTAAGATCAAACATTTGCAAGTAGACTTCAAACTCACATTGTTTAGCTTCTGGTGGTTAATCGGAGCTAGTCTTCAATGTGAATGGAAAACAGTGATCAACTTCAAGTTAAAAACACTCTGTGTAAACAAGTTCTGTCTGTGGAGCAGACTGCTAGCCCACAACACCTGGCTTATTGCTGCCTAAGGGATTCAAAAGATGCAAAATCCACATACAGTAGTATCAAAGTATGCATTCTGTGTACAACCCTGAGATCCGTTTTCCCACAACAGCCGTGAAACAACGAAACACCATGGAACCCGTTTAAAGAAAACATCACACAAATGGCAAAAAAAAGAACAAATCACACAAATGGCAAAAAAAAGAACAAATCACACAAATGGCAAAAAATGAGCGAAAAACACAGAATATAAAACATCAAACCACAAAGTCACTGAAACAGTGTAGGAGTGATCAGTCTCGTTCAGGTCAGGTCAATTTAATGCTGTATCGTTCATTAACTGCACGCTGCACAGTCAGTCTGCCGCGATCAAAATCGCACAAAATAGCAATAAAAAAGGAGTAACCAGAAACCAGAAACACTTACCACATGAACTACAGGTCCAATCCACAAACCCTATCCATTAAACCTTGTCCAATGCCCAAGACTCTGGCAGAGTCGAGCACGAGGGAGAGAAAGGTGAGTCAAACACAGGCACCTTCCTCTGGGAGCAGCGAGGGAGAGACCGGTTGAAAGGTAGACACATTCCTCTGGCAGCAGTGAGAGAGAGATGGTCAAATGCAGACAGATGGCACTGAACACCCACTCACCTTCCACTCTCCTTCCACTCTCGTTGATTTCAATCTTGTTCACGCTTTAAACAGCAAGATCGATGAGAAATGGAGTCGATCATGGGCTCGCGTCACATCTGCAGGAGTCTTGGCCTCCATGTCACATACTCCACTCGAAACCTCACCAAACTCTATTGGAGACAGCAAATTGGCCAGAAAACACACCATCAAAATGCAAATCACCGGCTCCAATAGTAGCAAGATCATATTTGAAATAATAAGAGGACATAAAAAAAGTAGTTTTGTGAAATTGTCTGAAGGATGTCGTCTTTGGTCGCGTTGCTCCCTGAAGCCATCTTCTTCCAACTTGTTGACTGAGGTGCAGTGTAAGACAATAGGTTATTTAATATGGCTTGGTTCGAAACAGAAAACACAGACAAAGTTGTTTAGTTCAAGGAAACTTGCAGACTAGATGGAGTGTTTTTTTAAAAGCTAAAACATTTTGTGATTATTGTAATAGCTTGAGTGATTTTAATAGTCCTTTTACATCAATAGTACTCCCATTCAGAGGTAAATATACAGAAATAATGACTCCTATGGTCTAATAGTTCATTTCTTATACAAGTAATGTTTTTAAATTGATATAATAACACCTTTCATCAATTTTCACTGCAATGGCAATTAGTATATTGAAAGTGATAATTGACCATAAACAGCTTTGTCCTTGCAAAGGAGTGCATGTGTCTTAGATTGTAACAGTACAAGGTTCTGATACTCTATGATTTAAATGACTCATAATATTTACTGTGCAGTCCACCCAGGAAACACATGCCTTGAGTCGGATACAAGAGAACAGCTGGCCATCCAAGGAACAATCATAGAATTATGTTGTTACCTGTAGAGAGAATTGTAACAATAGGAGGAAACAATATTTTCTACCAAGGGGCTATTTTCCTAATACAACATGAGAACTTTACATGCTAAAAGAGCTGCCAACTCAGCCAATACAGGATCTTCACCTCCCGTGGCAGGTTAACCAAATTCTACCATCTTGGTAGAGAAACTAGAATGTGCTGTAGAAAGTATCAGCCTTTGAACAGCAATTAAATTGCCTCAATGAATATTAAGGAAACTACCTAGAAGTATGCTGACAAGCACTGTTATCATCAGCTGACCAGCTGAATAGGTATAAAGAGACTGTTAGTGACGATCAAGGCCGTGCTTGGCATTTTTCACTCTTTAGTTATTGATGAATGTTCAGGCAATTGATCTCAAAGAGGAGATTTGTTACACTTCAGATTATAGGGGGCACCAATCAAAGCCAGCATTTACAGAACCAACTGATGATTGCTTTTTTTTATTGTCACATGAACCCAGGTACAATTTTTTTTTGCACTTCATCTACACCGATCATTTCACCACAACATTGCATTAAGCTAATACAAGGGTAAAGCAATAAAAGAATGCAGAATATAGTGTTACAGTTTCAGAGAAAATGCAGTACAAGCAGACAATACGGTGCAAGTCCATGACGAGATAGCATGCAAGATCAGGAGTCCATCTTATTGTACAAGAGGTCCATTCAGTGGTCTTATAGCAGTGTGATAGAAGCTGTCTTCCAGCATTTCTATGGTTGTTCTGGTGCAGTGGTCAAAGGTTCTCAAAAACCCTAGTTTAAATAGATCCACAACACCTGTAGAATTGAAATAAAGTTATAATAAGGAACTTTAAAAATCAACTAATCTCAGTAACGATGACGAGAAAACAATTGGATTAAAATCAGAAGCCTGCTCTTTCATCAATGCCCTTGAGGAAAGGAAATCTGCCATACTTACCTGGTCTGGCGTCTGTGTAATTCTTGACTAACCAATGTAGTTGATTTTTAACCGCCCTCTGAAATGTCTGAGCGAGCCACTCAATTGTATCATAACATTGCATTAAAACAGAAATTAGATAAAATTGGACAGATGAGTCAGCATCGACCTAGCACAAATTCAGACCTGGCTGCTGCCTGCCCTGCTTCCCCACAAACATTTGATTTCCTGAATTGCAAGAGCTGTCTCGTTGGATAATCAAGCATCAATCTAACATAGTGTTGGGCTGCTCCCACAGACGCTTGAAGACGTATTCATGTACAGATTCCCCTCTGAATCTGCATCAAATATGAAACATCTGACCTACATCATGTAATTTATTTCACGGTTTCCCATAGATAGTCTCATAAGTATGTTTGTATGTTCCCTCTCTGTGTTATTAAGCATACTTTAGTTCAAAAACAATTATGTTGGAGAAAACCTCAGTTTAAAAAGCAAGTACATAAAATGAACAATATTGAATTTATCCTTTGTATATTTCCTTGGAAAGCTGCCTTCCACAACCCATGACTGTGTAGAGCTGCATAGTGGCGCAGAAGTTGGTGATGCTGCCAGCTCCAAGGACCTGCGGTCAATCCTGACTTCGGGTGCTTTCCGTGCAGAGTTTGTATGTTCTTTTCTTTTTCAATATTTTTATTGATTATATAAATTGCATGAATACAAATACAGAATTCATAAGGATACAAGTAAATAATACGAACTACATTACATTTAAATCAGAGTAATATGATCACAGTATCCCATATTCCAAATCAATCATGTATAAAAAAAGATTGGATTATGAAACGAAATAGAATAAAATAATTGTATTTTGTTTAAAAAAATCTACCCCCACTACAAAAATGAGCTGGCTGGTTAAAAAAAAGAAAAAAGAAGAATACCTTACCATATGATATTATAATAATAATGGCTCGGATCCATACTTTAATATCAGTTCAAAAATAGTGAAAGTAATTCAGAAAGGGTCCCCATAACATTAGAAAATCATGTTTAGAATCAGAAATCGAACAATGAATCTTCTCTAGATCAAGGCACAACATAATGTCAGATAACCATTGAACATGAGTGGGTGGGGCAGCCTCCTTCCACTTGAGCAAGATCACCCTCCGGGCCATAAGAGACATAAAGGCCAATACCCGCAAATTAGGTGGCTTCAATTTTGTAGCACTATCCTCAACAATACTAAACAAGGCAGTCAAAGGATTGGGCTTAAAGCTGACATTGAAAAGCGCAGGAAAACTTTGAAATACATCTTTCCAGAATTTTTCAAGGTTCGGATATGTCCAAAACACATGAGTTAGTGTGGCCACTCCATTAGTACATCTTTCACAGTAAAGGGAAATATCTGTGTAGAAACGGGAAAGCTTGTCTTTAGACATATAAGCTCTATGTACCACTTTGAATTGTAATAAAGAATGACGAGCACATAATGATGAAGAATTAATCAATCTTAAAATTATCTTCCAGCTCTCATCAGATATGAAAATCTGTAAATCTTTTTCCCAATCTCCTTTAATTTTATCTAAAGAGGCCTTCTTCAGTCCCAAAAGTAGACCATAAATGTAAGATATTGAACTGTTATCAAAGGGTTTCAGATTAAAAATTGTATCTGTTATGTTCTTATCTGGACTTGTAGGAAATGTAAGTAATTGAGGTCTTAAAAAATCTCTAATCTGTAAGTATCGAAAAAAGTGAGTGTAGGAAAGGTTAAATTTTGTTGAAAGTTGCACAAAAGAAGAGAGATTCCTTCCATCAAACAAGTCCTGAAATAGTTTAATACCCAATCTATCCCATTCTTTAAAAGATAAGTCAATTGAAGATGATTTAAAAAACAATTAGAAAATATGGGACTTGAGAGGGAGAATCTCAATAAACCAAAATGTTTTCTGAACTGCAACCAAATCCTCAATGTATGTTTAACCACCACATTGTCAATTAGTTTATTTAAAGATAAAGGCAGCAAGGATCCAAGTAAAGAAATAATGGAAAATTTTATAACAGAGTTGACTTTCAGAGAAACCCATGTAGGGCAATTCTCATAGTTAATGTAATATATCCAGAACGTAATATTACGTATATTAACTGCCCAATACAGGTGTCCCCCGCTTTTCGAACGTTTGCTTTACGAAACCTCACTGTTATGAAAGACCTACATTAGTACCCTGTTTTCGCTTTCAGAAGGTGTTATGTTATGAAAAAAATTCAGCGCGTGATAAAAAGCAGCGCGTGCCCTGAGCAGCCGCTCTGCCCGGATTCGGAACGGCATTCTCGCCAGCATTGCTTTAACACGAGCCTGTGAGCAGTTGTTTGCAAGATGAGTTCTATGGTGTCGGAAAAGCCTGAAAGAGCTTGTAAGGGTGTTACACTTAGCGTAAAACTAGACATAATTAAGCGTTTCGATTGTGGTGAACGAAGTAAGGACTAAGTGAGTTTGGCTTGTGGAAGCTGACGAAGATGATGTTGAAGAGGTTTTGGCATCCCATGACCAAGAACTGATAGGTGAAGAGCTGATGCAATTGGAAGAGGAAAGGATAACAATCGAAACTGAATGCAGTAGCGAATGACCGAAAGTGAAGTTGTCCAGGAACTGAACGTGAAGCAACTGCGTGAGATTTTCGCTGCAATGATAAAGTACGACTTTAATTTTGAAAGGGTACTTAGGTTTAGGGGATATTTGCAAGATTCTTTGAGTCCTTACAAAGAACTGTATGATAGAAAAATGCGCGAGGCTCCGCAGTCAAGCAAGCCTTCCACATCAGCCATAGCAGACGACGAACCTCGATCTTCGACATCAAGGCGGGCAGTCATAGGAGAAGATGAGCTACCTGTTCTAATGGAAACAGACGACGAGATGACACCCCAGTGTCCCACCACCCCAACACCCAGGCCTTGGACAGATACTGTACTGATTCGCGGAGAATGCAGCAGTAGCCGGGAGGCACACAGCACATCTTTAAGAAAAAAGCCGAAATAAACATGCTAATTAATTAGGTGCCACCCCACACGTAAATGTCGGGCCAGATCAAAGGCGATGCATTCGGCAATCGGCACTGATCTGGGCCGACAATTACGTGTCGGGCAGCAAATAATTAATTAGCATGTTTATTTTGGCTTTTTTCTTAAAGATGTGCTGTGTGCCTCCCGGCTACCACTGGACCCCTGCGTGCTTCGTGGCAATGTATCGGTTGGTGGCCCGGAGGGTGGGGGCCACTGCACCACCCAACCTGCGACGACTCAGCCTAACACACCATCATCAGTGTGCTCTGCGCTGTCCCGATTCTGGTAAGTGATACTACACTGTACATGCATTATTTCTACTTTATATCGGCTGTGTATTTTTACGTGTTATTTGGTATGATTTGGCAGCTTCATAGTTTAAAAATTACTGGAGAGCGCTTGCACCGTGTCTTTGCCAACAGTGCTTGTGTGAGATTTTCTGCTGACGGCGCTTGCGTGAGATTTTCGCTACAGAGAACAGTGCAGTAATGATTGTGGAAATGTATTTCTACTTTATACAGGCTGTGTATTTATCATATCATTCCTGCTTTTATTATATGTTACTGTTGTTTTAGGTTTTATGTGTTATTTGGCATGATTTGGTAGGTTATTTTTGGGTCTGCGAACGCTCACAAAATTTTCCCATATAAATAAATGGTAATTGCTTCTTCGCTTTACGACATTTCGGCTTACGAACTGTTTCATAGAAACGCTCTACCTTCGGATGGCGGCGGAAACCTGTAATATAATCTAAAATTGGGTAAGGCAAATCCTCCATTCTGTTTGGTTTTTTGAAGGTGAGCTTTATTTATATGAGGTTTTTAAATTCTTCCATATATAGGAAGAAAGAATTGAATCCAAAGAGTCAGAAAAAAAGATTTAGGAATAAAAACAGGCACAGCTTGAAAAAGGTATATAAATTTAGGTAAGGTATTCATTTTAATAGAATTGATTCAGCCAATCAGTGATAAAGAGAGAAGCGACCAATTAGAAAATGTTTTTTAACATAATTCAATAAACTTTAAAAAATTTCCTTAAATAAATCTTAATAATTCTTAGTAATTGTTACTCCTAAATACGTAAATTGTTTTCCTAAAATTTTAAAAGGAAGGTTAACATCAGTTGGTGTTAAATCGTTTAAAGGAAATAGTTCACTCTTCTGTAAATTTAATTTATATCCTGAGAACTAACTAAAATTAGTCAATAAACGGAACACAGATGGTAAGGAGGTTGTAACATTAGGTATAAAAAGCAATAAGTCATCAGCATAGAGTGACACTTTATGAATAGTACCTCTCCTTAAAATACCAGTAATCTTTTTAGACTCTCGAAAAGCAATTGCTAAGGGTTCTAATACCAAATCAAAAAGCAGAGTGCTCAAAGGGCAACCTTGTCTAGTTCCACGTTGGAGTTTAAAGGGTTTAGAATTCTGAAAATTAGTAAGAACCCGAGTGGAGGGAGAAAATAAAGTAATTTAATCCAATGAATAAAATTAGGTCCAAAATTAAATTTTTCTAAGGATGTAAATAGAAAGTACCATTCAACTCTGTCAAAAGCCTTTTCGGCATCCAAAGATATCACACATTCCGCTATTTCCTTAGATGGAGAGTATATAACATTTAACAAACACCATGTATTAAAATGGGAATATCGATTTTTAATAAATCCCGTCTAATCATCCGAAACTATAGAAGATGTAATATCTTCAAGTCTGCGAGACAACACTTTAGATAAAATATTAGTATCAAAATTGAGTAAAGAGATACGTCTATACGAAGAACAATCAGTAGGATTCTTATTCTTTTTGAGAATGAGCGAAATGGAAGCTTCGTAAAAAGACTGCGCAAGTCTTCCTACCTTAAAGGAATTTGTAAGGGTAGAACCTAAGTGTGGTATAAGCAAGGAGAAAAAAGCCTTATAAAACTCTCCAGAGAATCCATCAGGTCCTGGGGATCTACTAGAATGCAATTCTCGAATAGCCTGAGCAATTTCCTCCCGGGAAATGGGTTGATCCAATTGCCTACAATCATCTAACGAAAGATTAGGAATATTTAATTGATCTAAAAAATTATTCATTGCAATTGTATCATTAACAGAGTCATAACTATATAATTTAGAATAAAATTTCCTAAAAGTGTCACTAAGAGGAGGAGAAGATGGCGACGCGACGGCAGTGCGCGCGGCCTCTCCGGTGAATGATATCTGTAATCTGTCAGTAGGGGACTGTGCACAATTCTGATTTGATAGAGACGGACGTAAGAGTACAGAGGAATATCTGGAAAACTTCTGAAATGCCCGCTTCGCTGCCGCTGCTACTGTGTGGTAACCGGAATCTCCGGAACATAAGGCCCCGAATCCTCGGCTTTGCTTGTTTCAGTGGCCGGGGCTAGGTCGAAGGCACTTGACAGAGGATGGCGCTTGGGAGGCTGTATCAGAGGGGCTGGTCAGAGGCTCGAAGTTTTCGGATGGACAGACTCAGTGTCAGCTGTGATCGGCTGCTTCCAATGCATCGGCAAGTTGACGGTGCCTGGAGGTTTATGGCAGGGTGTTTCTCCCTTTTGCCGCCTGCTATCGGGGACTCGGGAGTCGATCGACTCGGGGACTTTGAGACTTTTTTTTACCGTGCCTATGGTTTGTTCTTCATCAAATTATGGTATTGCTTTGCACTGCTGTAACTATATGTTATAACAATGTGGTTCTGTCAGTATTAGTCTTTGGTTTGTCCTGTTTTCTGTGATATCACTCTGGAGAAACATCGTATCATTTCTTAATGCAGGTATGCATTTCTAAATGATAATAAAGGAGGACTGAGTGTTCTCATAATCTAATTTCAAGGTGGTCAGTTGTCATGTCCCCATTAATTTTATGTATTTCTTTAATTTGCTGCTTGGCTGTAAATGGCTTCAATTGATTAGCCAGTTGCTTACCAGTTTTATCTCCGTGAAGATACCAGATCCTGGTATAAGAATGATGGACATGAGAGAAAAAAAAGTATTCCCTGTCCGTCGGATGAAGAAAGCGCCAAGCATCAACTATACCACATTTAGTTAAAAAGGATTGGATAAACACAGCTGATTTATTAAGTGTGGCTGGTGTAATAGATGAGCGATCTAATACTGGATCTAACCAGCAGTTAAAATCTCCTCCCATCACAAGGGAGTAAGTACACAAATCTAGCAAAACTGAAAATAGACGTTCAAAAAACCCTGGATCATTTACATTGGTGGCATATACATTAGCAAAAACAATCAATTTACTGTCTAAACTCCCTGATACAATAACAAATCGACAATTAGGGTCCAAAACAACGTTATCCTGAACAAAAGAAATTGTATTATCTACAAAAATCGAAACTCCACGTGGTTTTGCATTAAACGAAGAGTGGAGCTGCATGCCCTTCCACCGAGTAAAAAAATGTAAGCTATCACAGCTGCGTATGTGCGTTTCTTGTAAGAAAATAATGGGTGCTTTTAATTTTTTAATGTTAATCAAACACTTTGTTCCTTTTGATGGGGTGGTTCAGCCCTTTCACATTCAAACTAAATAAGTTAATATTTTGAACCATTTTAAATACCAATCAACATGTAATTAGAAGATCTGGCCATAAGTTATTAAAACTAGGAAGCAAACCATAAGGTAAGGTATTCAAACAAACAAACATATATTCAACTCAGCACAGCTCCCAGAAAAAAATAGGCTTTAGTCCCCTCTCCACCCAAAGCGAGAAAGCTGACCAATAGACAGTCAGCGAGCTAAAAACTAAGTTCCTTCCCCAAAAAATCCTGACAGAAAAAACTATTGTCCTACAAGGTCATTATGTCCCTACCAAGACACAACATCAAAAGAAAAATAACTCAGTATTCGAAAATATGAAAGGATCGGTTTAAACAAATTCAAAGAAAACTGTATTAAAATAAAACTTCAAAAAGGGATAAAATAAAAAAGTATCAAAAAAAATAACAAAAGGCAATATATGAACAGCCAAAACATAAGCTGTATGTTGACTATGTGGATTTCTACCAAGTGCTCTGGTTCCCTTTTGCATCTCAAATATAGGCTGTTAGGTTAAATAGCTACTGTAAGTTACACCTTTGTGTAGATTAATGGCAAAAGGAATCAAAGGGAGTTGATGGACATGTGTGTAAATTGTAGGTGTTGGCAAAGTGAGTGAAGGGAGATGGGGCTGTTGGGATACCATACGTCTTCCAAACTCACTTCGCTCTTTGAATTAATATCAAAATTGGTAGCATGTGTGGTTCCCATAAAGAACTAAAGAGGTAATGAGTAGAGTTTATTTTGTAACACTATTGAAGAAGATCAGGGCAGTTTTCCCTGAGCAAGGATGTACCGTTGAAGATTGCATTTGGAATATTGTGAGCAATATGGGGCCCCATGTCTATGGAAAGATGTGCTAGCCCTGAAGAGGATCCAGAGGAGGCTCACAAGAATGAAAGACTCCAGCTATGAGGAGTGTTTGATGTCTCTGGGCCTGTACTTGATGGAATTAAAGGATGCTGGGAGATTTCTTTGAAACTTACCTGATACTAAAAGGTCTGGATAGAGTGGATATGGAGAGTATATTTCCATTAGTAGGAGAGTTGAGATTCTGAAGGCATAGCCTCAGAAGAAAGAAACATCCAGTGGTTGGTAAATTAGTAAAATTCATTGCCACAGAGGGTAGTGGAGGCCAAATCATTGAGTGTATTTAAGCAGAGTCGATAGTTTCTCGATTGGTAGGAGGGTTAAGGGTTACTGGGAGAAGAAATGAGAAAAATGTTGAAAAAAATCAGTCATGATTGAATGGTGGAGCAGACTTGATATTACAAATGGTCTAATTCACCCTGTATATCTTATCATCCTGTCCAACACTTGCGCCCGAGTTTCCATCAAAATTACATGCAGTTCATTGACGTTTATAGCAGGCTGTCAATACAAATTGTCTGTTATGTTTCCTTCATTTACTAATTAAACTCTTTAAAGTTAGTAAATTATTATGAAAAACTTGCCCTCACATTGTAAAAGATTTCATGTAAATACAAACGCTGCTTTTACTCAGTTCTGCTGTCATTCTTAGACATTAGCACAATGGAATTCAGTGGATGTGGATTTTAACTCAAGCAAGATCTTATAAAACACAAAAAAATGATGCCAACACCTGTCCAATATTTGCTTTCTTCTAGAAAATAAGTCCAAAATGCTGAGCTCAACTTAATTTTCATTGTTAATGACACTTCCAGTTTTAGAAATGATTTTCTAGGGAACTCCTCTAGAAAGTAAAAAAGCAGCTCAGGTTAAAATTAATACAAAGAAATATTGTTTAGCAGAGAGATGTTTCAAGGCATCCTATTCAAGACTATTTTATCCAATGAAAAACCCAATGTTAATTACTTATACAATGTTAATTTATTATACTAGGTGTTCTATTTTGATGATATTGTGATATAGAAAGGATGTCTAATTTACTTTATTATCTTATCCATTTCATGTTAATCAGTGCCTTTCTATAGCAATTGATAACTAGTTTTTCCAGATTTGTGTATATAGTGAAGAAACAGCACTTGTATTTCTCTCAGATCTCTCATCCCTCTTCACCCATCTCCTTGATGAAGGCCAATGCACCGTATGCTTTCTGAACCACAGAGTTAACCTGCACAGCAGCCTTGAGTGTCCTATGGACTCGGACCCCAAGATCCCTCTTATCCTCCACACTGCCAAGAGTCTTACCATTAATACTATATTCTGCCATCATATTTGACCTACCAAAATGAACTACCTCATTATCCAATCAGAAATTGAATCCATTAGTAAGGATGTTGGAGTCCATTATTAAGGATGTGGTTTCAGGCCAAAGTCACCATGGTTCCTGTAAGGCTTCAGGGGAAATCTTGCTTGACAAATCTTTGAGGAAATAATAGGATAGACTAAGAAGAGTCAGTAGATGTTTACTTGGACTTTCAGAAGGCCTTTGACAATGTGCCACATATGAGGCTGTTTAACAAAATAAGAGCCCATGTTATTACAAGAAAGATACTAGCAAGACTAAAAGATTGACTGACTGGCTGGAGGCAAAGAATGGGAATAAAGTGGTGGAGGGGGGTTTCTAGTTGCTGCCCGTGACTAGTGATGTTCTGCAGGGGTTGGATCCATTTATTTTCACATTATATGTTTTTTTTGATTATTTGGATGACAGAATTGATGGCTTTGTGGCAAGTATGTGGATGATACAAGGATAAGTGGAATGGCAGGAAGCAGGGTGTCTGCAGAAGGATTTAGACAGATTAGGAGGATAGGGAAAGAAGTGGCAGATGCAATGCAGTGTAGGGCAATGTGTGGCCATGCGCTTTGGTAGAAGGAATAAAGGCATAGGCTATTTTCTAGATGTGGAGAAAATTCAAAAATTAGAGGTGCAAAGGGACTTCTGTGTCCTCGTATGGAATTCTCTAAATATTGACTTGCAGGTTGAGTCAGTGGTAAGGAAGGCAAAGACAATGTTATCAATTCATTTTGAGATGACTAGAATGTAAAAGCAAGAATATAATGCTGAGGCATTGGTCAGACACCTTTTGGAGTAATGCGAGCGGTTTAGGGCCCCATATAACACATGATGACACAAAGGTTGGGGGTGTTGTGGATAGTGTGGGGGGCTGTCAGAGGTTACAACAGGACATTGATAGGATGCAACACTGGCCTGAGAAGTGTCAGTTGGAGTTCAACCCAGAAAAGTGTGAGGTTGTTCATTTTGGTGGGTCAAATATGATGGCAGAATATAGTATTAACGGTAAGACTCTTGGCAGTGTGGAGAATCAGAGGGATCTTGGGGTCCGAGTCCATAGGACACTCAAAGCTGCTACGCAGGTTGTCTCTGTGGTTAAGAAGGCATACGGTGCATTGGCCTTCATCAATCATGGGATTGAGTTTAAGAGCCGAGAGGTAATGTTGCAGCTACATAGGAACCTGGTCAGACCCCTATTGGAGTACTGTGCTCAATTCTGGTTGCCTCACTATAGGAGGGACATGGAAACCATAGAAAGGGTGCAGAGGAGATTTACAAGGATGTTGCCTGGATTGGGGAGCATGCCTTATAAGAATAGGTTGAGTGAGCTCGGCCTTTTCTCCTTGAAGCAACGGAGGATGGGAGGTGACTTGATAGACGTGTACAAGATAATGAGAGGCATTGATCATGTGGATAGTCAGAGGCTTTTCCCCAGGGCTGAAATTGCTAGCACAAGAGGACATAGTTTTCAGGTGCTTGGAAGCAGATACAGAGGAGATGTCAGGGGTAAATTTTTTACTCAGAGAGTGATGAGTGTGTGGAATGGGCTGCCTGCGGCGGTGGTGGAGGCGGAAATGATAGGGTCTTTTAAGAGTCTCCTGGATGGCTACATGGAGCTTAGAAAAATAGAGGGCTATGAGTAAAGCCTAGGTAGTTCTAAGGTAAGGACATGTTCAGCACAGCTTTGTGGGATGAAGGGCCTGTATTGTGCTGTATGTTTTCTATGTTTCTATATCTAAGAATAGATGTGCTGGCATTGGAGATTTATCCAGAGGAAGTTCACAAGAATGATTCCTGGTATGAAAGGGTTAATGTATGAGGAGTGTTTGATGGCTCTCAACTCACTGGAGTTTTGAGAAATGAAGGGGAATCTTATTGAAAGCTATTGAATATTGAAAGGCAAGGACAGAGTGCATGTGGAGAGGATGTTTCCTACAAAGGGGGGATTGTAGGACCAGAGAGCACAGCCTCAGAATATGAAGAGGAATGTCCTTAGCTAGAATGTGGTGAATCTATGGAATACTTTGCCATAGATGGCTGTGGAGGCCAAGTCATTGGGTATATTTAAAGCGGAGTTTGATAGGTTCATGTTTAGGCAGGGTGTTAAAGGTTATAGAGAGAAGGCAGGAGAATGGGATTGAGAGGGATAATTTATCAGCCATAATGGAATGGTGGAGCAGACTCAATGGGTCAAGTGGCCTGATTCTGCTCTTGTGTCTTTCTTTCTTTATTAATATTTTTATTGATTTTTTAAAAAGGCAAAGATACAGTCAAGAGGTGAATTAGTTCAAGTACATATATCAGTTACATTATAAAGCAAGATTAAGATAAACATAGATAATGTTAAACTAGTGTAAAATATATAATAATAAAAAAAAGAAAATAACAATTCTCCTCTTACCAGTTTATGAAAAGAAAGGGAAAAAACATTGGATTTTAAATGAAAAGAAAAAAAACCCACTGCACTATAATTAAACAAAAAAAAGGGACTGGGCAGTCCATTTTGAAGACATGACAAAAAAGAAAGAAAGAAATACTTTCTGATCAAATCTGAGACTTCGAAAAAAAAAGATTGAAAGCGTAATAAATCAAATTAAATGAAAATATTGGATAAAAGGTCGCTATATTTGCTCTATCAAATGTCCAACTTCTTATTTTCTCTAAACTTAAACAGGACATAATGGAGGAGAGCCAGTAAAAGACCGTAGGCGGATTAGAATCCTTGCACTTCAATAAAATGGCTCTCCTAACCGGTAATGTTGAAAAGGCTATCATACGTTGAGTAGAAACAGGAATATTTCCTGCTTCTGATGGAATAATCCCAAAAATTGCCATAAACAAGTGAGGTTGTATATCCAGATCCAAAACTCTTGATGGTGCTTTAAAAACATCTCTCCAAAAGTTATCTAGCTTTATACAAGACCAATACATATGAGTTAAAGAGGCCAACTCAGTATTACATCTGTCACAAATCAGATTAATATTAGGGAAGATACGCGCTAATTTATCCTTTGACATATGGGCCCGACGTACTACCTTGAACTGTATCAAGGAATGATGGGCACAAATAGATGAGTTGTTAACCAAATGAAAAATTTCACTCCATTGATTATCTGTAAATAACTCTTGAAGTTCAAATTCCCAAGCGCATTTGCTCTTATGTCTTATGGTCTTATCGTCTTCTATACACTGGGATTGTCTCAGGTTAGTGAAACATCCCAACTCCAGGACATCACACCAGGAGGCTTAGGATAATGCTGGAGGACCTCAGCAGGTCAATCAGCATCTATGGAAGGCAATAAGCACTCAACAATCTGAGACCGTTAGCAGGGCTGGAAAGGAGGGGGGTGGAGAAGTGAGAATAAGAAGGTGGGGGAGGGGAAGGAGTACAAGCTGGCAGGTGATAAGGAAGACCAGGTGAAAGGGAAGGTGGGAAGCTGGGGGAAAGGGATATGAATTGAGAAGCTGGGAGGTGATGCGTGGAAAAGGTAATGGGCTGAAGAAGAAGGAATCTGATAGGAGAGTAGAGTGGACTGTGGGATAAAGGGAAGGAGGAGGGGAACCAGAGGGAGGTAATAGGCAGGTGAGGAGAATAGAAGGGGTAGGGGGGAAGCGGGAATGGAAAAAGAGAATGGGGGTGGAGGAATTACTGGAAGGTAGAGAAGTTAATGTTCATACCATCAGGTAGGAGGCTACTCGGACTGAATACGACAATTTGTTCCTCCAACCTGAAGGTGGCCTCCTAATGACAGTACAGGAGGCTGTCGACTGACATGTCAGATTGGGATCGGGAAGTAGAATTAAAAATCATGGCCACCAGGAGTCTCGTAATAGTGTCCCAAGAATAATAACTTGAAGTCCGTTCACATCTCCTCAGCAATTGAAGCATTCCACATCTGTGTGTGATAATCCTAAGCAACATTCAGACATTGTCAGAAAGGTCATATAAAGCATTACTTCAGTACATTCAATAGTCGTAAGGTAAGTCGTAGACTCCCTGCCACCACCCAGGTCTCATTATGTATGAAGCACCAGCAGCATTGTACTGTTTACTTGTTAACTTGTACCATAGTTACACCTTATTATTTGTTAATTTATTTGTGGTAATATTACCTGATGTGATGTGTGTACAAGTCATATAGTATGTACATTGTTATGCACCTCTGTCTGGAGGAACATTGTTTCATTTGGCGATATCGTATGTACGCTTAATAACAATAAACTGAACTTGAACTTGAACGTTCATGTCAGAAAAGAACCAGGCAATGTATAGCTCCAACAAGAGATGAGCAACACCCCTTTGATATTTAAACCCTTTACCCTCGGCAAGTCCTTCTGTCGTCAACATCTTGATTGTCATCATGAATCAGTGTCGAATTGGACCACCCACATGCAAAGAACAAGTCAGAAGTTGCATGCTCTGTATGAAGTGGCTCATCTTTGACACTATCTTCAAAGTAAAATTCAAGAGTGTAATTGAACACATGTGGCTTGCCTGGATTAGTGGAACTCCAATAACTCTCAAGAAATCAACAACATCCAAGGGAAAGCAGTCCACTTGACAGCTTTTCCCAGAGCCACTAATCTAAGCAGTTATTCCTTCTGCCACATGAGTGCCCCACTGCTGTCTGTGAGTGTAACCTGGTTTATGTGGCATTCCCCTGGGAGGTCAGCCCCACAACAGTATACTCTTTATTGAGAGGAATGGCCACAGGGGTGCTCTGCACTTTCTATTTACCTTTCCATTTCTTCTGACAGTCACCTAGCTACCCGCCTCCTACAACTGCGGGTGACTACTTCCCTGTAACTCTGATCGATGAAATCCTCATTCTCCCATACAAGCCGAACGTCATCCATTTGCTGCTCCAGATCCCTAACACAGTCTTCAAGGAGCTGCAGCCGGATGCACTTCACGCAGACTTAGTTCCCTAGGAGACTCTGGGTCTCCCAGGACTCCAACACCCGGCATGAAGGACACACATACAGAAGCGAGTGCATTTACCATTACAAAAAAGAAGGTACTGAAAAATCTGAAAGATGTAAATATAACCATATAACAATTACAGCATGGAAACAGACCATCTCGGCCCTTCTAGTCCACGTTGACCGCTTATTCTTACCTAGTCCCACCGACCTGCACTCAGCCCATAATCCTCCATTCCTTTCCTGTCCATATAGCTATCTTAAGTGTAGCTATTAATACTGTATATACGATCATAAATGTGCATAAGTCACCCGGACCAGATGAACTGCACCCTAGAGTTCTGAAGGAGTTAGCGATAGAGATTGTGGAGGAATGATCTTTCAAGAATCATTGTACCTTGGCCTGGTTCTGGAGGACTGGAAAATTGCAAATATCACTCCACTCTTTAAGAAAGGAGGGATGCAGCGGAAAAGAAATTATAGACCAGTTAGACTGACCTCAGTGGTTGGAAAGATATTGGAATCAATTGTTAAGAATGAGGTTATGGAGTACTTGGTGATACAGGACAAGATAGGACAAAGTCAGCATGGTTTCCTGAGGGGAGAATCTTGCCTGATGAACCTGTTAGCATTCTTTGTGGTGATTATAAGTAGGATAGATAAAGGAGATGTAGGGGATGTTGTATATTTGAATTTTCAGAAGGACATTGACAAGGTGCCACACATGAGGCTACTTACCAAGTTAAGATCCCATGGTATTACAGGAAAGTTACTGGCATGGGTAGAGCATTGGCTGGTTGGTAGGAGGCAGTGAATGGGAATAAAAGGATCCTTCTCTGGGTGGCTGACAGTGACTGGTGGTGTTCTGCAGGGGTCGGTGTTGGGACCACTTTTTTATGCTGTATGTCAATGATTTAGGTGATGGCTTAGATAGCTTTTTTTGCCAAGTTTATAGATGATACAAAGATTGGTGTCCATTTAAAACAGAGATGTGGAGAAATTTCTATAGCCAGATGGTGGAGACTTTATGGAATTTGTTATTACAGGCAGCTGTGGAGGACAGGTCATTGGTGTATTTAAGACAGATGTTGATAGGTTCTTGACTGGCCATGACATCAAAGGTTATGGGGGAAAGGATCAGCCATGGTTGAATGGCAAAGGCGACCCGCTGGGCTAAATGGCCTAATTCTGATCCTATGTCTTATGGTCATTCACTCAAGCTTCTTCCAAACGTTTCTGTCAAATCCATGAGCTCCAACACAATGAAGGACAAAGATATCAAGCATATGGGAACATCACCAATCAGCTTCCCTTCAAGCTACCTTCGATCATCATAGTATTAACGTGCCTTTATTTTTGCTGGGAGTTTCTAGGTGTACTTTAACAAAGCCTGCAATTGTTTTAGAAAGACACTCATCACCACCTTCTCCGGGGAAATTAGGGAATTTGTTACCAATTTAATTCTTTGTATAGTAATATGTAATATGAAAGGATAAACAGAATAAGTCATTTATTATTCTTGTACACCCAAGAGAAAAATTAATAAGTATAGATAGTTTTGATGGAGGAAACTCATTACCCAAGATTCTCTTCTGCAGGAAAAATGTAATAATTTAGTAAAGGGCCAATGTTTCTTTTAAGGACCATCAATGAGTCCTGCAAACTTGTGTACCAGAAATGCTTTTTTATGTTGTCATGACATATACTGATGATATTAAATCTGATTCTGATTCTGATGTGGGATGGACAGGAAATAGATACATCATCATTTCGAGTCTGAGTCCAATACTTGTTGCTATTTGTGGGGCAAAGCAATAGTAGAGGCCAGCTGTATGAGGCAGTCATCAAATAATGGGGAATTCAGAATAAATTATCTATGCTTAGACAGTTATAAGAATGTGCAGTAAAAGGCAGATAAACTAGATGAGCATATATAGAAAGAAATATACTGCCAAAGTTAAACAAGGATAAAGAAGAGGTGAGAATGGCAATCTGAGTGCAGCCTAAATGTTCTTTTGGAAGTTTTAGATCATAAGACTAAGGACAAGGCAACAATGGAGTTACAAAGTAGAAACTGGAGGGAGAGGTTCTTATTGTTGTGTCCTTTCCCTTCCATTCAGATCTAATAAGTGTCTGCTGAATGTGTCAGTCTGTCAGAGCCTGAAGTCTTCATCATGTTTGTCCATTAAGCCCTTCACCTTTTATGGGTTATTTCTGCATTTTAAAAAAGTTCTCAACAATTGGAATATTTCTCACATACGAAGTTTCCTTCATGATTACCACTAATCCAACACAAGCCATTGACTGTTAAATTATAGGAGGTTCCACAATATGTTTTCACTTTTCCTGTAATCCATAACCTGCCTAATTGACCATAGATTCAGCCTTGTCTTTGTTTTACAATGAAAATAACTGTAGCAAGGAAGAAGGTATTGGGTTTACAGTTGTAGATAAAGAGTTGCTCAGATGGGAGTTGGCCTACCCACAAATTGTCCAAGATTGGAACAAAGCCAAAACTGTGTGATAGAACTGAGCAGTAATGATAAATAAAATTCAAAGCTGCATGGTTATTAATTTCACTGTAGTAATGTATAAAGTTATGTAGTTTCACATCTATAATAATGTGTTGTTGATGGTAATTCTCCTCCAAGCCGGCAGGGGTTATGTTGCTTTGAGGTTTTTCTTGTCTAAATGTTTTTTAGCAGGAGAATAGTAATTGTTCCCCTTAAAGGTGATGTTTGCAGGCACATGCACTGATTCATTTCCTAAAGGATGAAAATCATTCCCCATTATTTTTGTGTGTTAAGATGTAATATTATCATTAATTTGATATAAATAATTAGCAGCTCTTTAGCCTCATTACTTGAATTTATCTCAAATGGAAAAAAAATCAAATTTACCTGTTCTACAAAATATAATAGCATGTTTTGTTGATGAGATAGACAGTATTTGTGCTGATTTGTGTTGACCGAAATCAACCAAAAATCATTTCAGTGAGCGATCAGGATTGCACAGAACATCATTGGGACATGACCATTACATCTGGAAACCATCTCCAACTCATAATGTGTACTGTGGGCTCACAAGCTAGTGATAAACTCATCGCACACCAGTCATCACCTGGTCAGTCTTCCACCATCCAGCAGTAGATACAGAAACATCTGACTGAAAAAACAGCTTTCTCCGCAGGGATGTTGTGCAACTGAGCAATGCCCCATTCACCCACCCATAGTTCACAGGCACTATGAACAATCTCTAAGTGCAATACATGGGCATAATTCTTGATACAATTTGATATTTAATGATTACATTTTATAACATGGGTATATGCAACACTTGAATGGGGCAGCCACCGTTTCTTTTAATTTTAGAGTTGTTTGTTTTTAATTCAGTTGTAACTTAGATGTCCTTCTACATAACTCAGATGTTATCTTAATTTTAGTTAATGTGTTTTTAGTCATTGAATTTCCAGTATGCTGTTTTGCACTAAATGGAGTAGCACTGCAATCTCACTGTCCACAGCAATGACAGTAAAGCTCTAATAAGCAAAGCCAATGCTTGGATTCACATAAATATTCACTGAACATTTGTGAATGGCTGAGTATTGACTGAGGTTCTGAATGAACAACCACAATGAAGTCAATAAATTCTTGCTTTGGCCAGTTGTGTAATTCATTTTCATTTCATTCAGTTTTTTTGTCATTAAGTTAACTTCAGATTTCACTTGATGCAAGGATTAATGAAGAATGGTCTTTTTCCAAGAAATCACAAAATAATTCTACATCAGCTTCTATGGAAATGATTAACACAATTGCACATTAATCAAAAGTCGGGTCCAATATTATGGTTTTCTTTTTGTTTAATTGATTCTTCTTCTAGACATTTTTTCGGTTTCACAGATCATTAAAGCAGGAAAATTTGAATTAAACAAATAAAAGTACAGACTTTCATGGCAGATATTGGGGTATTTTTTTTCTGCAAATAGTAATTTTAGTTTTAACTTTTCTGCACCTTTGTTATATTGAACAAACTACTTTAGAACACAAGAATTACATACATTTTGTCACCCGATGAAGAGATTGCAAACTCATCTGGAAACAATTATGCCAACTATTAATTTGTAATTTCTATTTATTTTTAAATGAATGCTTTATTTTTCATTATTTTCTGGGCCACTCTTCACAGAAAGGGCTACAGTGTTGGCGATAAGATGATCCAGGTCATGGACTGCTGCATGAATGATGTCTCTATGATCACTCAGCACAGAATACAGGCTGATACAAGAAATGCTGCAGCTTTTCTGCATTTGAGTTTCTCTCCTTCACATGATGGCCTGGGTATGGACTTCAGGGATAACTGAGGTAGGCAGACAGGGGCGGCAATTTACTCTGGCCAGGATATAGGTAAAGCATTAGGGAGGATGGGGAAAGAGAGGGAAAATTTGTTGCAGGTAAGATCATGTTGAATGGTGGAGTAAACACGGATGGCTGATTCCTGCTCTTGTCTTCTATTATTTTGTGTTTCTAATTCTCGTTTGTGGAGTAAACACGGATGGCTGATTCCTGCTTTTGTCTTCTATTATTTTGTGTTTCTAATTCTCGTTTGTGACTCCTTGACCAACCACTTTGTCGTTCTCTATAAAGACAAACTTTCTTATTGTTTGATTACATCAGATGGAGTTTTTGCCACTAAAGTTAATGTTTCTTGTGAAAGTTAAACAGTCATTCCTTTATTTCACTGAAGTTACTGCGGATAGCTTATTGGAAATGATTTAATGAATTATCTGTTACTGATGTAAAATTGTTGGTTCTTTATTAAGAATTGTATCTGTTATGTTTTGTAACTCCAAGGCATAAAGCTAATCAAAGTAAAAACACGGAGCCAGGGGATAACTCGTGCATTTGTTTTTACTTTTAAATAAGGTGTGCATTTATCACTTCGTAGCATCATGACATAAGCAATTCACTTATGTTTACATATAACCCATAATGAATTATTAAACAAATACAGAACGCTTAATCAACTTGTATATATACACACAAGATTATGTAATATTACTGAAATATTAAATACACAACACTCCTCTCTGCTTAGTTGTAAACTCCAACTCATTAGAGAATGCATCTCACCTATATACACAGTATACTATATAGTGCAACTACTATGCACAGACATCCACAGCATAGTCAATTTTAAGTTGTCCCATTCAGGCCTAAATATTTAATTCCTGTAAAGGTTTTCTTACTCTTGTGGGATAATGTCTTTCCTGACAAGGATTATCACTCTGCTTGGCAAGTGAGATTTGTGGCTGTGAAACAATCTCCGGTTTTGGGATCTCCTCCGTGGAGGTTGTAGGAGTTGACTCTGGGACTGCAGGAAGTGGTTCTTCGAACTCTGGCCACCCTTCTTCTCTAACAATTGACTGTGCGCCTCCTTAGCTGATTGATGTGTTGTTTTCAGATGACATCAGATGCAGTCTCCTCTGTGTAGGAGTGTGGTCCAGTTCTATCCTTAAACTTTCTGAGTACCCACTTTTGATCGCCTCATAGCTTCTTGCTGGGACTGCTTGTCTAGGAGTGAAACATCAAACTCCCTGTTTGCTGAGGCTTCAATCTGTCTCAGCTGTTTGTCCTGCATACTCCTTCTAAGATTGGGTTTGAGGAGATCCAAGTGTGAAAGCAAGGAGGAAATTGGCAAACATCTGATTCAGCATCAGTGTAGTCTGTTCTGCTGACATTGCCCACAGTGTGCCTTTAGACACTGGGCAAACCTTTCCGCTAAATCATTTATAGATGGGTGGTAATATGTAATATGCCTTATTCTTATATGTCTTATTCAGGAATGTCTGAAACCCAGTTCCACAACAGACTGTGGTCCATTGTCACGACTAAGTGATCTGGAACACTGTAGAATACAGACAGGAAGTATGTGTGTGAGACCGATTTTCTGTGCTCAGTGTCAGATCTGAGGGGTCCGGGAGACTCCCAGCCTCACGGACAACCACATCTGCATCAGGTGCGTTGAGCTGCAGCTCCTTAGGGGCCGTGTTAGGGAACTGGTGATGCAGCTTGATGACCTTCGTCTGGTCAGGGAGAGTGAGGAGGTGATAGAGAGGAGCTATAGGCAGGTAGTCACTCCGGGGCCACAGGAGACAGAGAAGTGGGTAACAGTCAGGAGAGGGAAGGGCAAGAGGCAGATGCTAGGGAGCACCCCAGTGGCTGTCCCCCTTGTCAATAAGTACTCCTGTTTGAGTACTGTTGGGGGGATGGCCTACCTGGGGGAAGCAACCATGGCCGCGCCTCTGGCACAGAGTTCAACCCTGTGGCTCAGAAGGGTAGGGAAAGGAAGAGGATGGCGGCAATGATAGGGGACTCTTTAGTTAGGGGTTCAGACAGGCGATTCTGTGGACGCAGGAAAGAAACACGGATGGTAGTTTACCCCCCAGGTGCCAGGGTCTGAGATGTTCCTGATCGCGTCCACGATATCTTGAAGAGGGAAGGAGAACAGCCAGAGGTCGTGGTACATATTGGTAGCAACGTCATAGGTAGGAAAAGGGAGGAGGTCCTGGAAACAGACTACAGGGAGTTGGAAGGAAGTTGAGAAGCAGGACCTCAAAGGTAGTAATCTCAGGATTACTGCCTGTGAGTCTAGGAATAGATTGAGGTGGAAGATAAATGTGTGGTTGAGGGATTGGAGCAGTGGGCAGGGATTCAGATTTCTGGATCATTGGGACCTCTTCTGGGGCAGGTGTGACCTGTACAAAAAGGACAGGTTGCACTTGAAACGCAGGGGAACAATATCCTGGCGGGGAGGTTTGCTAAGGCTATTGGGGAGAGTTTAAACTAGAATCACTGGGGGGTGGGAGCTGAACTGAAGTGATGGAGGAAAGGGAGGTTGGCTCAGAAATAGAGAAAGCTTGGAGATGGTGCGAAAGTGAGGATAGGCAGGTGATAGAGAAGGAACCCCCTCAGACCGATAGTTTGAGATGTGTCTATTTTAATGTGAGCAATATCTGAATAAAGCGGATAGGCTTAGAATGTGGATCAGCACTTGGAGCTATGATGTTGTGGCCATTACAGAGACTTGGATGGTGCAGGGGCAGGAATGGCTACTTCAAGGGCCAGGCTTTAGATGTTTTAGAAAGGACAGGGAGGGAGACAAAAAGGTGGGGCGTAGCACTGTCTATCAGAGATAGTGTCACGGCTGCAGAAAAGGAAGAAGTCATGGAGGGGTTGTCTGCGGAGTATCTGTGGATGCAAGTTAGGGTGGAAGTTAGGAATAGGAAGGGGTCAATAACTCTACTGGATGTTTTTTATAGACCACCCAATAGTAACAGCGACATCGAGGAGCAGATAGGGAGACAGATTTTGGAAAGGAGTAATAATAACAGGGTTGTTGTGGTGGGAGATTTTAATTTCCCAAATATTGATTGGCAGCTCCCTAGAGTGAGGGGTTTAGATGGGGTGGAGTTTGTTAGGTGTGTTCACGAAGGTTTCTTGACACAATATGTAGATAAGCCTATAAGAGAAGAGGCTGTACTTGATCTGGTATTGGGAAATGAACCTGGTCAGATGTCAGGTCTCTCAGTGGGTGAGCATTTTGGAGATAGTGATCATAATTCTGTCTCCTTTACCATAGCATTGGAGAGGGATAGGAACAGACAAATTAGTGAAATGTTTAATTGGAGTAAGGGGCTATCAGGCAGGAACTTGGAGGCATAAATTGGAAACAGATGTTCTCAGGGAAACGTACGGAAGTAGTGTGGCAAAAGTTCAGGGGATATCTGTGTGGAGTTCTGCATAGGTACGTTCCAATGAGACAGGGAAAGGATGGTAGAGTACAGGAACCATGATGTACAAAGGCTGTTGTAAATCTAGTCAAGAAGAAAAGAAGAGCTTACGAAAGGTTCAAAAATCTAGTTAATGATAGAAATCCAGAAGATTATAAGGCTAGCAGGAAGGAGCTTAAGAATGAAATTAGAAGAGTTAGAAGGGGCCATGAGAAGGCCTTGGCGGACAGGGTTAAGGAAAACCCCAAGGTATTCTACAAGTATGTGAAGAGCAAGAGGGTAAGATATGAGAGAATCGGAACAATCAAGTTTGACAGTGGAAAACTGTATGGTACCGGAGAAGATAGCAGAAGTACCTGATGAATACTTTGCTTCAGTATTCACTATGGAAAAGGATCTTGGCGATTGTAGGGATGACTTGCAGCTGACTGAAAAGCTTGAGCATTTAGATATTAAGGAAGAGGATGTGCTGGAGCTTTTGGAAAGCATCAAGTTGGATATGTCACCGGGACCGGACGGGATGTACCCCAGGCTACTGTGGGAGGCGATGGAGGAGATTGCTGAGCCTCTGGCGATGATCTTTGGATCATCAATGAGGATGGGGGAGGTTCTGGAGGATTGGAGGGTTGCAGATGTTGTTCCCTTATTCAAGAAAGGGAGTAGAGATAGCCCAGGAAATTATAGACCAGTGAGTCTTACTTCAGTGGTTGGTAAGTTGATGGAGTAGATCCTGAGATGCAGGATTTATGAAAATTTGGAGAGGCATAATATGATTAGGAATAGACAGCATGGCTTTGTCAAAGGCAGGTAGTAACTCACGAGCCTCATTGAATTTTTTTGAGGTTACAGTGGGACACTGATAGGATGCAAAACTGGGCTGGGAAGTGGCAGATGGAGTTCAACCCGGATAAGTGTGAGGTGATTCATTTTGGTAGGTCAAATATGATGGCAGAATATAGCATTAATGGTAAAGCTCTTGGGAGTGTGGAGGATCAGAAGGATCTTGGGGTCCAAATCCATAGGACACTCAAAGCTGCTACACAGGTTTACTCTGTGGTTAAGGAGGCAAACGGTACATTGACCTTCATCAATCGTGAGATTGAGTTTAAGAGCCGAGAGGTAATGTTGCAGCTATATAGGACCCTGGTCAGACCCCACTTGGAGTACTGTGCTCAATTCTGGTCGCCTCACTATAGGAAGGATGTGGAAACCATAGAAAGGGTGCAGAGGAGATTTACAAGGTTGTTGCCTGGATTGGGGAGCATGCCTTATGAGAATAGGTTGAGTGAACTTGGCCTTTTCTCCTTGGAGTGACGAAGGATGAGAGATATACTGATAGAGGTATACAAGAGAACGAGAGGCATTGATCGTGTGGATAGTCAGAGGCTTTTTCCCAGGGCTGAAGTGGCTAGCATGAGACAGCATAGTTTTAAGGTGCTTGGAAGCAGGTACAGAGGAGATGTCAGAGGTAGGTTTTTTATGCAGAGAGTGGTGAGTGCGTGGAATGGGCTGATGGCGGTGGTGGAGGCGGAAACGATAGGGTCTTTTAAGAGATTCCTGGATGGATACATGGAGCTTAGAAAAATAGAGGGTTATGGGTAAGCCTAGGTAGTTCTAAGGTAGGGATATGTTCGGCACAGATTTGTGGGCCGAAAGGCCTGTATTGTGCTGTAGGTTTTCTACGTTTCTATGTTGCTATGGGACACCAGTCCTTGAGAAGAGGCTTCAACAGTGTGCGAGACTGTCATGGAGGCTATTGGGAAAACTTCTGGCCACTTTGGAGCTGCATCCATTACCATGAAGAAATTTGTGCCCATAAAGAGTCCATAAAATCAACATGAATCCTCTGCCAGGGCAATGCCAGCCATTCCCAGGGTTCAAGAGACATTGCTTTTGGCATCTTCCGGCTGTGTTGGCATCCCAAACAGTGCATGGCAAACTGTTTGATCTGCTGATCTATGCCAGGCCACAAGACGAAGCTGCAAGTCAATATTTTCATTTCAACCACGTTTAGTTGACGAGCTCCTCCATCACTTCAGCTGTCATCTTGGATGGTACAACAACTCTTAATCCCCACCTAAGACGATCTCTATCAAGGGTAAGTTCATCCCAGTACTGCTGAAAATTGGGAATTGGAATTTCTGCTGCATATTCCAGCCATTTTGGGTGGCCATGTAAACCTGAGACAATGTGGGGTCTTTTCTGGTTTCCCTTTGGATTATCACTGCCATAATAGGGAGACTTTCGATTTGCATTTTGGAGAATACATTGAGGAGTGTCCTCTTTGTAAATTTTTCCGGTATCTCCTTATCCAAGGGTAAATGGGACAATTGATCAGCATTTGCATAATTAATTGCCCTCTTGAATTCAATATTGTACCTGTGCCCTCCAAGAAACAGAGGCCATCTCTGCATTTGTACTGCTGCTGTGACTGTGGATTGAAAATGGACACTAGTGTTCAATGATTAGTAAGGAGTTTAAACTCTGTCCTGTACAAGTACTGATTGAAATGCTTTACACTTCAAATCAGACTCAAGGCCTCTCTATCAATCTGTGCATAATTTTCTTCTGCAGCGGTAAGGTAACGTGATACAAAGGATATGGGGCGTTCACTTTCATCACTCATAATATGTGACATGACTGCACCTATACTGTAAGGCAAGGTCTCCCAGGCAAGAGTCAGTGGATAACATGGATCATAATGTGTGAATACTGTGTCTTATGTCACCATTTCCCTTGCCATTTGGAAAGCCATCTCACATTGCTTTGTCCATCGCCGTTTTATCCCGATCTGTAGTAATGAGTGCAATGGGTGGAGTACATTAGCCATGTTTGGCAGAAACCTGTTATGGTAACTGACAAATCCTAAAAAGGACTGCAACTGTGACAAGTCCTTTGGCCTTGGGACATCCACCACTGCTTGAATTTTCTCATCACACTTGCGTAATCCTTGGAATCGATGGTATTGTTTTAAAGAATTAACATTTGTGTGTCACACTCTGAGCCCATAAACTTCTGATCTTTTTAACACTGTCTTGAGATTTTGGAGATGTTCCTTTCATCCTTGCTGGTAACATTGATGTCGTCCAGATGTAACACTGAGTGTCTGAGCAATCTTGCATCACCTAGTACATAGCTTTCTGCCAGAGTGCAAGTGCAGATGCAAGTTCAAAAATAAGCCTATTATAGCAATAAAGCCCTTTGTGAGCGTTTATGGTGAGAAACACATTGGAATCTCCTATAGATATTTGACTCGTGTTCATTTAAAATGTTCTTGTCACTGTTGTTATGCCTTGTAACTCCAAAATAATTGAAATGAAAACACAAAGCTGGGAGATAACTCCTGTATGTTCATTTTTACTTTTAATTGAGAATTACACTTATCATGTGGTAGCATCATGACATATACAATTCATGTATTTTTACATATAACTTTAATGAATTATTTAAACAAATAAAAAATGCTTACTGAAACAATGTATTTCCAATATTACTCAAATCCACCCCTTCCCATCTTGCAAACCCCTGGCGAAATTCCTCCCTGACAATGCTCCCCTCCAGGACCATTGCCTCATCCAGCCCTCCTCTGCACTAGCTTCAGTTTCAAATTTATCTCCAGGAAGGGTAAGACGAAGGAACACAAACCAATCCTCATAGAGGGATCAGAAGTAGAAGAAGTGAGCAATTTCAAATTTCTGGGCGTCAATACCTCCAAGGATCTAACCTGGACCCAACATATTAATGAAGCCATAAAGAAGGCAATACTGTGGCTATATTTTATTAGGAGTTTGAGATATGGTTTGCCACCTAAAACACTAAAGGACTTCTTCAGGTGTACCGTAGAGAGCATTCTGACAGGCTGAATCACTGTCTGGTATGTGGGGGGGGGGGGGGGGGGGGAGGGGTGTTGCGGGTGGGCTACTGCACCAGACTGAAAGAAGCTGTAAAGTTTTCATCTCCATCAAGTGTACTAGCTGCCATAGTATCCAAGACATCTTCAAGGTTCCTCAGAAAGGCAGCATCTATTATTAAGGATCCCCATCAACCAGGACATACCCTCTTTTCATTGGTACTATCAGGAAGGAGGTGCAGAAGCCTGAAGGCCCATATTCAGTGATTCAGGAACAGCTTCTTCTCCTCTGCCATCTGATTTCTAAATGGACATTGAACCGATGAACACTACATCATCTTTTTTATGATTATTGTTTTTGCACTACTATTTTTAATGTAACTCTTTGATGTACATATATATATACTTACTGTAATTCTGGTTCTGTATTTATCATGTTTTGCACTGTACCTCTACCACTAAATTAACAGATTTCACAACATATGCCAGTGATATTAAACCTGATGCTGATTCACAGCTACCTATTAACCCCCAACACTTCTTAAAGTTCAGTGGTGAGAAAAGTAACCAAAAGTGTTTGGGTAACTCATTCACCAACTCTATCGGGGCACTTTGTGAACCAAATTCAACTCAGTCAATTTAATGAGACAATGTTTCCTGAAATTGTAAGCTTTTATTTCTTAAAGTAACTTGATTATTACTTGAAATTACTGGCTATTTTCCAACAACTGAGAAAGGGAATGAGAGAGGTTTCGAACGAGATGTTAAAAATACTGGTTAATAAAACTATGAAATATGGAGTTTAAATGATACGTCTAAATCAGAGTAGCGAATGCAGGGTGTGATCTATCAGCCAAGGTAAGTGCAGAAAAGTGCTGGGAGGTGGGAGTTGTGTGATTCAACTGAGATAACTTAGAGCAAACAGGATGCTAAAGCCATTGGTCTCCAGGCAATTAGCATATGATGAATGGAGGTAGATAAAAGGAGAGTTCGTACTGTGTGATAATTTAGCTGTGTCAGATAAACCAGAGCAAAAGAAAGTTCAACATGTTATTAGTTATAGGGAAATGAATTGTACCACAGCACAAGGGCTCCAAACGAGTTCCTGGACCATGGACTAGATACATTATAAGTGTATTTAATTCTACCCTGAAGTGAAGCAGCTTACTGTTTTCAGTTCTTTACAACCAGGAGTAGGGAGAGCTTTTTTGATCATTTCTTAGTGGAGATACATTTGTCAATCTGTTTCAGTTTGGACTGCAGTTTCCACAGCCCAGGGATAACAAGCCATCTTGTGTGGAGACAGTGAGTAGACTAACTAGAACTGTATGCCCTGCAACAAAAAGACTGCAAGAAAGAGAGTGACAAGTAAATGTACAACACCAACCAAAGTGGAACAAATAAAAACAAGCCCACCGGTAAGAATTGCAGACTCAATTAGGATAAATTCCATATTACTGATGCGTAATATGGTAGAAAAATGTGACTGGACGAGCACTTTGAAAAAGTCAGGGTATTGGGGCTGGAGGCAAGACGCAGGCTGATTCCGCTTGCTGCTCCACAAAGTTTATTTGTCTCAGCATTGAACAGGCTGGCTTTTCCTGAAGCACAAATGTTCCACAAACAAAACACACCACAGCTCAATAAATTATTCCAGAAGAAACGCAACCTGCCAGGACCTGCTCGAGCAGAGTAGTTCATTGAGTGAAGCAGGTATTGGACTTTCTGCTGAAGGAAAGCACACAGAACCCACACAACACGTACAAAATGCTGGATGAACTTAGCACGTTAGGCCGCTTCCATGGAAAGGAATAAACAGTCAAAGTTTCCACATGAGACTCTTCATCGGGAATGGAAAGGGAGGAGGAAGAAATCAGAATAAGAAGGTGGGGGGAGGGGAAGGGGTACAAGCTAGGTGCTGATAGGTGAAACCAGGTAGGCGGGGATGGGGAAATGAAGTGAGAAGCTGGGAGGTGATAGGTGGAAGAGGTAAAGGGTTGAAAAAGAAGGAATCTGATAGGAGAGGAGAATAGACCATGGGAGAATGGGAGAGAGAAGGGGCACCGGGGGAGGTGATAGGCATGTGAGGAGGAGAGAAGTGGCTACAGGAGAACCAGAGTGGGGAATGGAAGAAAAGGGAAGGGTGAGGGGGACAAAGATTACCTGCCATCAGGTTGGAGGCTACACAGATAAAATATGAGGTGTTGCTCCTCCAATCTGAGAGTGGCCTATTCGTGGCAGAAGAGGAGGCCATAGATCAATATGTCCGAATGGGAATGGGGATTGGAATTAAAATAGTTGGCCACCAGAAAATCCTGTTTATTGCAGATGGAGTGAAAGTGCTACGTTAGGTCTCACCAAAGTAGAGGAGGCCATATCAGGAGCATGGGATGTAGAAGATGACCCCAATGGATGTGCAGCTGAAGTGTTGCCTCAGCCAGACTGTTTGGGGCTCCGAGACCACATAATTATTTTGATTTTTTTTTCTCTTTTTGCTTTTTCATTATTAAAACAGGGATGATATTATAAAGTTATATATAACAGTTGCTGGCCCCAGTTTAAGAACCCAGCCACTTGTCTTCTTTGATGCCATCTTAGAGAAGTGTCCTGCGGGAAAGAGGATCACAGTACAGGATCAGTACCATCGGCTCATGGTGTCTGTACCGAACAATACAGAATAAAGCAAAATCTATTCCCTATCCCTCCATCCCTGTACATTCATATGCCTTATCTAACAGACATTACTTTACCTGCTTCCATTACTAATCCTGGCAGCCTATTAGAGGCACCTACCACTCTCTGTAATAAATAAATAAATAAATAAAAACTTGCCCAAACATCTTCTTTAAATTTTTGATCTCTCACCATAAAGGATGTCCTCTGGAGTTTAACATTTATAACCCTGGGGAAAGGAATCCAATTATCTACAATATCTATGGCTCCCAAGAATGTTATAAACTTTTATCAGGTCTTCCCTCAGTGTCCAACACTCCAAACACAGAAGCCACATTTGTCTAACCTCTCCTTAGAACTCACATCCTCTAATCCAGGCAGCATCCTGGTTAAACTTTTCTACACCCTTTCTGAAGCTTCCACATCATTCCTATAATGGGGTGAGAAAAATTTCACACAATCCTTGTTGGATCCTTGTTTTGTAATATACAGGGTACCCAGTCCTATTTTGCACTTGCCTCGGTCAGAGGATATTGCAGAGTTTGGCAACTCTTGGTGTAGAAGGAAAGGTTCAAATGATCCAATTATTGCTGAAAATGCTGAGAACATCCTGAAAGTCGTCTTCTCCACCTCAGTCAATAGTATCCTGAGAACTCTGTAAAATGTGTAGCCTGGGGAAAAGTACACATTCAGGACAACAAATACTTTTTCGGGTTTTAATTCCTTTATCTGTTTTAGATGTTTAAGTGCCAGAAGAGGGTCGTAAAACAAAATGAACGAATTTACAACCAGTTCTTGCCGTTACAATCTCAGTTTAACTTTTGATCCACACCTTTGTGTATGGACAGAATTGCATATGCAGTATAAAAAATACCAGAACTAATACAGTACTAATACGGTAGTGGCAATCCTGAAGGAACACAATACAAACAACATTAGAAACCCTCCCACCTTGCATCTTATACATAACAGTGAAAAACATAAGCAAGTACATCTCATCTAAGACGTACACACATGCTGAACTTCCGAACAGAGACTAAATATTCACGTTACGCAGTTACATGCACAATCAGTCCTGATACAATAAAGTTAGACAAAAGTTACACTTTGGCACAACTTTTACAAGGTATTGCCTGGTAGTTAAATTACAGGAAGACTGACCTTCTTGGATGGTGAGGAACTTTGCATAAGCCACACGATCCAGCGTCGATTTCTTCACTTGTGGAAATCTAAACCATCCCCATGTAAACATGTCAAATTACCGATATTCTTGAATCACCAACAAGCATAAACGAATTCACATGGATATCGTCAATTAATGCTCACCTTTCCTCACCATGCCCAGTCTCTGGGAGGAACTCAATTCCAATGCTCCACCAGCGTTTTCAGCAGAAAACAAAATGGTCTCCCTAGTAACCCGCATGTGCGTAATGACATCACCGTCTCCCTTAAAGGCACAGACAACTATTCTAGCATTTCCCGGATGGATGCCTAAGTACACTTTTAACGATACTGAATAAGATCCAACGGTCACCCGGTTACAAATGTAATTGCATTCAATCATTGTTTGATAAAACTGTTGGAGGCTTCATCCTTAAACAGTTATTTTAAGAATATAAGGTAATTTTTCTCATGTTTATACAACATGCTTTTAACCAGTTTTGAAGTTGGTATACCTCAACAATGGAATTTTTCCAATTAATTGAAACAAATGAAGTAGGTTCTCATGCACATTTAGTTATTGTTAAACTTTGAATGACTGCAGTGCATTAAAATTCATACATCAGTTTAATATGAGGCACTAGTCTTATGGTGATCCAATTCTATTGAAAATGGCTCATTTTTCCAATCTCTTGAAATGATATGAATAATTTTTAAACGTAGATGATATAATCTTATGAATTGCTTTTTGTGAAATAGGTAGTTGTTACTGTGGAAAGAGGTTCTCAAAACTTATAGAAACATAGAAACATAGAAAATAGGTGCAGGAGTAGGCCATTCAGCCCTTCGAGCCTGCACCGCCATTTATTATGATCATGGCTGATCATCCAACTCAGAACCCCGCCCCAGCTTTCCCTGCATACCCCCTGACCCCCGTAGCCACAAGGGCCATATCTAACTCCCTCTTAAATATAGCCAATGAACTGGCCTCAACTGTTTCCTGTGGCAGAGAATTCCACAGATTCACCACTCTCTGTGTGAAGAAGTTTTTCCTAATCTCAGTCCTAAAAGGCTTCCCCTCTATCCTCAAACTGTGGCCCCTCGTTCTGGACTTCCCCAACATATTTTAATTGAGAAATGCATTCTAGCTGTAAGATGTATTGGTTAAGCAACATTATAAATCTGATATTTCATTAAATATATTGTTCACTGAGCAACCATATGTGATCAAGTAATCACTTACAATTTTCATTCCAAAATAATCCTTGAGAAGTCTTCTGTATCACAGAGCATTGAATATTTCTGACAGAAGTTTAACTGTTGGATCTTTAGTTCTTTTGTTAATGTGAGTCAGAAGATAACTCAAAATATAAAGACAGAAGTGTTAGACTTTGTAATGACATGCAGAGTACTATTCCCTTGATGAATAGCTGGAATGTAGCTGTTGTAAATAAGCATTTTATGAAAGAAATTAGAGGCCAAATCCTCATGGGAAAACACTGAGATAATTACACAGTCAAAATTCAAGAGTTCAGATTCAAAATTGTTTAATACCATTACCAGTACACAAGTGTAAAGGAAAAGAAAGTAATCGCTTCTCTGGATCCGATGTAGCACAAAAAAACACAGTAAGATAAAGAACACAATAATAAAACAACTACAATAAATATAATAGATAAGATAGCTTGTCTACATTGATTGTATTCCATAAATTGATGCGAGGCACAGGACTGTCCGTACATAATGCGGCTGACAGGAAATAATAAAGTAGTGGTGGTGGGATGTGGAGGGATGGGTTAGTCAGTGGAATTGTTGACCAGCCTTACTGCTTGTGGAAGTTAACTGTTTTTGAGTCTAATGGTGCTGGTGGGGATGTCAGGTAGACATAGCCTCCTCCCTGATGGGAGTGGAACAAACAGACCATGAGCAGGGTGGGTAGGATCCTTCCTGAAGCTATGGGCACTGCAGTGCAGTTTCCATACCAGTCACTGATGCAGCTTGTTAGGATGCTCTCTACTCCGCATCTGTCCAATGACACGGTATAGATGTGCAAAGTTGATCTCTTTTCTGCCTCCTCAGAACGTTGAGTCATTGGTGTGCTTTCCTGATTGTGTGAAGTGTGTACTCAGACCTCGAGAGGCTGTGCGAAGTGTACACTCTCACAAGTTTGAAATTGCTCACAGCTTCTACTGCTGTGCTGCCAATATGAAGAGTGGTATGAGTTCTTCTGAAGTTGATAACTATCTTCTTTGGCTTATTGATGTGGAGGAAGAGGTCATTTGCCTGGCGCCAGGCCGTGAGCTCTTTCACCTCCTCTCTGTAGGCGATCACATCGCTGCTGGTCATGAGCCCCACCACTGTCATGTTATCAGTGAACTTGACAATGTGACTTACTCGGGTGTTTAGCTAGGCAATCATGTGTGTGCATTGTATACAGCAGTGGTTTCCAAACTGGGTGATATCACCCTCCCCAGGGGGAGATGGGGTGGGGGGATGCTTGATAGCAAAGTTCAAAGTACATTTATTATCAAAGTATGTATGCTATCTGCAACCTTGAGATTTGTCTCCTTTTAGGCAGCCACAAAGTAAAGAAACCCAATAGAAACATTAATAAAAAGACTATCAAACACCCAATCAGCAAGGAAAAGAATAAATCATGTGAGCTATGAAAGTAAGCAAATAACATTCAGAACTGTAGTTCACAAAAATGAGTCCAGAGCTATGAATCCAATCACAACAGATTCAGGAGCCTGTTAGTTGCAGGCACAGCCCTGACCTTTTCAATCTGGCCTGGTGCTTAAAACGGTCCAACATCAGCTTGTTCTTTGCTCTCGGGCCTGTGCCCCACCGTTTCAACACAGCCTCGCCTGTGTTTTGCCACTTTGAATTGCATCCAAGTCCACTCCAGCAATGGCCAACTGGCTCATTCCCTGTTCTAGGCCCAGGCCCTGCCACCTCGATTCAGGCCATACATGCCACACCTCAGCCATCCTTCAGTTCACACTGCAAAGTTGACAGGTCATTCAGGCAATTCAAAACTTCACCTCCGAAAGGGAAGTTACAGGCTATGGATTGCCATGATTGTTTTTGAGGAAAAAGTGTGATTCATAAAGTAGTAGTTTCGTTTGCTGCCAGCAGGTCATTGTTGGGCTTCACCAGCACCATCTTAAACCTAAAGCAAGTTGGGGGGGGGGGGGTGCAGCTGAGGGACTACAGACTTAATTTATAAAATGACCTTACTTATTATAAGCATTTGGTCTTCAATACCTCATAATAGATTACAATGATCACATAATCGCCACATCTCTTTCTAACTCACTGATCATCCACGCATGAAGCATGTTATACATGTTAAAAAGCAATGCAGCACTTCTGTATTTGGCATGTCATGAGAAATCTGGACTGAAGAAATCGTAAACAAGAGAAAATCTGCAGATGCTGGAAATCCAAGCAAAACACACAAAATGCAGGAAGAACTCAGCAGGCCAGGCAACATCTATGGAAAAGAGTATTCAACATTTCAGGCTGAAACCCTTCAGCAGGACTAGAAGACAAAAGATGAGGAGTAGATTTTAAAAGGTGGGGGGAGCAGAGGGAGAAACACAAGGTGATAGGGTGAAACTTGAAGGGGGAGGGGTGAAGTAAAGAGCTGGGAAGTTGATTGGTGAAAGAGATACGGGGCTGGAGAAGGGGGGATATAATAGGGGAGGACAGAAGGCCATGGAAGAAAGAAAAGGGGAGAAGAGCACCAGAGGGATGAAATGGGCAGGTGAAGAGATAAGGTGAGAGAGGAAAAAGGAGATGGAGAATGATGGGCGGGGGGGAGCATTACTGGAATCAGTGTTCAAGCATCAGGTTGGAGGCTACACAGACAGAATATAAGGTGTTGTTCCTCCAGCCTGAGTATGGCTTCATTGTGACAGTAGAGGAAGCCATGGATAGACATATCGGAATGGGAATGAAGAAATCGTATTTTTTCCAAGCGCGGCCCACACATTATTGCCATTCACTGCTGTAGTACAGTGATAGCTAGTACGATTCCCATACTCTAATCATGCATTTCCTATGAATTAGAGTATGGTGTTCAATGGGATAGAGTTCAGAATTTGTACTTTTGAATGATCTTGACCACAATTCTCTAGCCCACAGCCCAAATAAGATCTCGCTGCCCCACTTTATGTACCTTTAGGTAGAGTCAATTTTACCTGAGTTAAGATGACATTGTAACTTCCCCCTTTATTGATTGCAACACCTGAGGCTGGACCTAAACTATTGGCAATTGACAGTGGTCATTACTCCATAATGAAAATGGTAGACGCAGACCAAACAGAAAGGAAGTGTAGACAGTATAGTGTGGAGTATCTGAAATATGGATTTACACCAGCACCAAGTAACCAACAGCAGTCAATGGGTCTGTTGTGTGAAAATTATTTTTCATATGAGGCAAAATACCACCCAGGCTCCTTGAATATTTGTATTTCTGATAAAGCAAACAAGAATTTGGCTAGTTTTCAGTTAGTTCATGAAAACTTTTAGAAATAGTAAACACTTCAAAACTTATTTGTCTGTACTTTACAACAAAACAGTGATAGTCTGCGTGCTCCATGAGTCAACTTTGCAAGGCAGCAAATCTTTGCTTCTTGGTTACGTTTGCTTCATAAAAGATGAAAGCTTGGTTCAAGAGTTGTTATCTGCAAGGGGTCTAGAAAGAGATATGAAGGAGGAGTCAATATTTTGAGTTGTTGAACAGTTTGAAAAAGAGAAGGACAGTCGCTCACTACATTCTTACTCGTGCACCTGATGGGGCACCATCAATGACAGGACATCACTTTCTTGAAAAAAGCTGTACCTAATAGATTTATTATACACAATGTAATTCAAGACAACATTTTGTTGCAAAAAACCTAAGTAGTTGGCTGCAGAAATTATTAAATACGGTACTCAGAGCGGTAAATAAAATTAAATCCAATGCTCTCAATACTCAGCTACTTTGAGGGTTTGTATTGAGAATGATGAAGAGTTTGAAGGCTTGCTGTTGCACACAAAAGTCAGATGGCTCTCAAAAGGAAACTGTCTGAGAATATCAGGCATGACATTGTTTATTTCTCAGGATTATTCTCAAAGTTTAATGAAATCAATCATCAATTGCAAGGTAATGATGTGAATCTTAACAAAATTAAATCAGCCATCTCCACAGTTCTGCCCAAGCTATTCCTACTTAAGTGCAACCTTTTCTAATTCCCAAGTCTCTCTGAGTTGGAAGAGAAAGAAAGAATACCAGATGATGATCTTCAAGTATACTGTGCCCCCCTGGGTGAGCTGCAGAAAGACATGTCAGAGAGATTTCAGGATCTTCTCTTGATCCAAATTTCAGATTGGGTAATAAATCCATTCCTGAACACTTGTAGTGAGGAATTAACAGGAAGGATGGAGCAAGAATTGACCTTGCTACGAAATGACAGAACTGAAGCCAAAGTTAAAAAATCATATCAAGTCTTGGTTGTAGAAAGAAATCGTTGAATGCCATCCTGCGCTGTGGAAACAGGTCAAGATGTTCTTTATTGCCTTTGAACATCACATTTCGTGGAGTGAGATTTCAGTGTGGTTGCCCAAATTTTAAAGCAATGAAACAGACTGAAAATTATTGTACGTGGCGATCTAAGGCTCCTTCTGAGTGACATTCAGCCTAGAACATAGAACATAGAATAGTACAGCACATTACAGGTCCTTTGGCCCACAATGTTGTGCCGACCCTTAAACCCTGCCTCCCATATAACCCCCACATTAAATTCCTCCATATACCTGTCTAGTAGTCTCTTAAATTTCACTAGTGTATCTGCCTCCACCACTGACTCAGGTAGTTCATTCCATGCACCAACCACTCTCTGAGTGAAAAACCTTCCTCTAATATCCCCCTTGAACTTCCCACCCCTTACCTTAAAGCCATGTCCTTTTGTATTGAGCAGTGGTGCACTGGGGTAGAGGCATTGGCTGTCCACTCTATCTATTCCTCTTAATATCTTGTATACCTCTATCATGTCTCCTCTCATCCTCCTTCTCTCCAAAGAGTAAAGCCCTAGCTCCCTTAATGTCTGATCATAATGCATACTCTCTAAACCAGGCAGCATCCTGGTAAATCTCCTCTGCACCCTTTCCAATGCTTCCACATCCTATAGTGAGGCAAACAGAACTGGACATAGTACTCCAAGTGTGGCCTAATCAGAATTTTATAGAGCTGCATCATTAACTCGCGACTCTTAAACTCTATCCCTCGACGTATGAAAGCTAACACCCCATAAGCTGTCTTAACTACCCTATCTACCTGTCAGGCAACTTTCAGGGATCTGTGGACATGTACCCCCAGATCCCTCTGCTCCTCCACACTACCAAGTATCCTGCCATTTACTTTGTACTCTGCCTTGGAGTTTGCCCCTCCAAAGTGTACCACCTCACACTTCTCCGAGTTGAACTCCATCTGCCACTTCTCAGCCCACTCCTGCATCCTATCAATGTCTCTCTGCAATCTTCGACAATCCTCTACACTATCCACAACACCACCAACCTTTGTGTCGTCTGCAAACTTGCCAACCCACCCTTCTACCCACACATCCAGGTTGTTAATAAAAATCACGAAAAGTAGAGGTCCCAGAACCGATCCTTGTGGGACACCACTAGTCACAACCCTCCAATCCCAATGTACTCCTTCCACCACGACCCTCTGCTTTCTGCAGGCAAGCCAATTCTGAATCCATCTGGTCAAACTTCCCTGGATCCCATACCTTCTGACCTTCTGAATAAGCCTACCATGTGGAACCTTGTCAAATACCTTACTAAAATCCATGTAGATCACATCCACTGCACTACCCTCATCTATATGCCTGGTCACCTCCTCAAAGGACTCTATGAGGCTTGTTAGACACAATCTGCCCTTCACAAAGCCATGCTGACTGTCCTTGATCAGACCATGATTCTCTAAATGCCCATAGATCCTATATCTAAGAATCTTTTCCAACAGCTTTCCCACCACAGACATAAGGCTCATTGGTCTATAGTTACCCAGACTATCCCTACTACCTCTCTAGAACAAGGGAACAACATTCGCCTCCCTCCAGTCCTCCGGTACCATTCCCGTGGGCAGCAAGGACATAAAGATCCTAGTCAGAGACTCAGCAATCTCTTCCCTCTCCTCATGGAGCAGCCTGGGGAATATTCCGTCAGGCCCTGGGGACTTATCCATCCTAATGTATTTTAACAACTCCAACACCTCCTCTCCCTTAATATCAACATGCTCCAGAACGTCAACCTCACTCATATTGTCCTCACCATCATCAAGTTCCCTCTCATTGGTGAATACCGAAGAGAAGTATTCATTGAGGACCTCACTCTCTTCCACAGCCTCCAGGCACATCTTCCCACCTTTATCTCTAATCAGCCTGATGTTGAGAAGCTGGTATCATTGCACCAAGCCCATCCATCTTATTGAAAGGTGAAATAACCATGAAGTAGTGAATAGTTGGGCTTTAATGTATACTATAAACTTGTTGATGAAAATTGTTTTTAGTGTAATTAAATAAAGAAGTTATTTTATTTGTAAAGTTTTAAATAGATTTGAATAATTTTTGCAATTATTTGTCATTGCTTTGAATTTACAGTTCCTATCTTTCACTGTGCATATAAATCACAATCCTTTATAGTTGTTACGTCATTGCTGAAATGGGATGGGATGTGGTTTGGTGGTCAAGGGCTTAGTAACCCAAAAAGGTTTGGGAACCACCAGAGTACAGCAGTGGGCTTGGTACACAGCTCTAGGGGGCACCCATGTTGAGGATGATGGGGTAGGGAGGAGTGTTTGTGCTTCCTGGCTATCTGAGATCAGGGTGCACAACCTGGGAAAATAGGAATCACAAAAGGCCATTTAGCTTTCAGCGTCTCTTCCATTAGACAGAGTGAGGCCATGGCTGATCTGTGTAGTTAGCCTCTGTGCTTACATTTTCTCCATATCCATTAGTGACTTTGTTTTTAAATCTAACAAGCTCAAAATTATAGTTAACCATTAGCTCAGCATCAATTGTCATGTTTTCCGATCCTTTATTCCCTTTTCCACACAGAAGGTTTATCCATGACTTGGGACTTTTTTTTTGACTAGTTTTCCTTTCATTAAGGCTCCAGCCAGTGGTCTAACAGCAAGGCATGTTTGATATATGTTGCTTAGCCCTGAAGATTTACTAACCTTATGCCGTCTGTGTCTATCCAAAATACTCATATATCCAGTCCTTCAGAATACCTTCCAATAACTTTCTCACTACTTTTGTTCCATGAGTTTGCCTCGCATAGGTAACAAAGTATGTCATCTGAAGGGTATCATTCAAATGCTAGCAAACTGAATTTATCTGTATGTAGCCTGTATGTACAGATTTTTCTGTATTCGATAGCAGCTTTTCCAAATTACCCAAGTGGAATTACAGCAAGCTAGTACACAACAGTGCAAGGCAATTAAGAGTACAATTTTTTTTATGCAACACACATCAAAGTTGCTGGTGAACGCAGCAGGCCAGGCAGCATCTCTAGGAAGAGGTACAGTCGACGAAGGGTCTCGGCCTGAAACGTCGACTGTACCTCTTCCTAGAGATGCTGGCTGGCCTGCTGCGTTCACCAGCAACTTTGATGTGTGTTGCTTGAATTTCCAGCATCTGCAGAATTCCTGTTTGAATTTTTTTATGTGTTTGTTCAAGTGATATAATTATCACTGATGAAAGCAGTATTCACTCTCAATTTGAGCTATATGATTATATAGATGTGTAGTAGAGAGAATATTGACTGGCTGCATCATGGCCTGGTATGGAAACACAAATGCTCTTAAATGAAAAATTCTACAAAAAGTAGTGGATAGAAGATTAATTAACTGGCAGAAGAGAAAATGACAGAATAAAGGGGGCCTCTTCATAGCTACTGGTAACTAGTAGTGTGCCACCGGGGTCAGTGATGGGACTACTTCTGCTCATGTTATATGAAATGGTTGCAGATGATACAAAGATGAATGGAAGGGCAGATAGTGTAGAGGAAGCAGGGAGAATGCAGAAGGACTTAGATAGATTGTGAGAACGGGCAAAGAACTGGCTGATGGAATACTGTGTAGGGAGGTGTATGGTAATGGATTGGTAGAAGGAATAATGGTGTGGACTATTTTCTAGATGGGGAGAAAATTCAATAATGGGAGGTGCAAAGGGACTTGAGAATCCTTGTGCAGGATTCCCCAAAGGTTAGCTTGCAGGTTGAGTCAGTGGAAAGGAAGGCAAATGCAATGTTAGCATTATTTTCGAGAGGACTGGAATTATAAAAGCAGGCATGTAGTGCTGAGGCTTTATAAGGCATTGGTCAGACTGTACTTGGAGTGTTGTGAACAGTTTTGGGCCCCTTACCTAAGAAAAGATATGCTGGGATTAGAGAGAGTCCAGAGGAGGTTCACAGGAATGATCCCAGGAATGAAAGGGTAAACATATGAAGAGTGTTTGGTGGATCTGGGACTGTACTCGCTGCATGTTAAGAGAATGGTAGGGAATCTCATTGACACTAATCGAATATTGAATGGTCTACATTATGTTTTGTAGCTCCAAAGCATAAAACTAAACAAAATAAAAACACAGAACCAGGAATAACATGTCTTACTTCATTTTTACATTAAGCGAGGTTCACACATATCACATGGTGGTGTAATGACATATGCCATTTATATACTTTTACGTATAACCCATAATTTTTTTTAGATTAGATTATGAGAACACTCAGTCCTCTTTTATTGTCATTTAGAAATGCATACATGCATTAAGAAATGATACAATGTTTCTCTGGAGTGATATCACAGAAAACAGGACAAACCAAAGACTAGCACTGACAGAACCACATAATTATAACATATAGTTACAGCAGTGCAAAGCAATATCATAATTTGATGAAGAACAAACCATGGGCACGGTAAAGAAAGTCTCAAAATTCCCTGAGTCGACCGACTCCCGAATCCCCGATAGCAGGCGGCAAAAGGGAGAAACACCCTGCAGGCACTGTCAACTTGCCGATGCCTTGGAAGCAGCCGACGCCAAGTCCATCCGTCCGAAAACTTCGGGCTTCCGACCAGTCTCTCCGATACAGCCTCCCAAGCGCCATCCTCTGCCGAGCACCTTCGACTTTTACCCGGCCGCTGAAACACGCAAAGCCGAGGATTCAGGCCTTCTGCTCTGGAGGTTCCAGTTACCACACAGTAGCAGCGGCAGCGAAGTGGGCATTTCAGAAGTTTTCCAGATGTTCCTCCGTACTCTCACATCTGTCTCCATCAAATCAGAATTGTGCATGGTCCCCTACTTGACAGATAACAGATATTCATCACCGGAGAGGCCGCGCGCGCTGCGGTCACGTCGCCATCTTCTCCTCTCCTTTGTGTGAAGTTAGGTTGCCCTTACAAAAGGGTTCTTCTCCATTAAGTAATTAATTAAGTTATTAATTACTTAAGCAAATTTATATACAGTGTACTATATAATACAGTTACGAGGCTCCTCAGCACAGTAGATTTTAAATTGTCCCATTCAGGTCTAAATACTTAATCACTGTGAAGGACTTCTTACTCTTTCCTGACAGGGGGGATCAATCTGCTCGGGCAATACAGGCCATTCCCAGAGATAGAGAGACGCTGCTTTTGGCATCTTCTGGATGTGTTGGCATCCCAAATAGTGCATGGCAAGCTGCTCAATCTGCTGATCTACCCCTGGCCATCTGACAAAACTTGGAGCCAACAGTTTCGTTTTGCTTGCACCTACTTGACGGATATGTAGCTCCTCCAACACTTTGGCATTCAGCTGGATGGTGGCACAACTCTCAATCCCTTCATAAGGCAACCTCCATCAAGGGCAAGTTCATCCTGGTTCTGGTTAAAATGGGGGAAATGGGATTTCTGCAGCACATTCCAGCCATTTGTGTTGCCATGAGGACCTGAAACAGTGTGAGGCCTTTTCTGATTTCCCTTTGGATCATTTCTGCCATAATAGGGAGACTTTTGAATTGCATTAGGGAGAATATGACAAGAGGAGTGTCCTCTTTAGTAAATTTTCAGGTATTTCCTAATCCAAGGGTAAACAGGACAATCTGTCTGTATTTCCACCATTAGTTTTCCATTGGAATTTGATCTTGTAATTTTGTATTCCAAGTAATAAAGCCCATTTTGGAACTATTAGAGGAAGACCCTATTGTGGATTGAAAATGGACACTAGTGGTTGATGATCAGTAATGAGGGCAAACTCTGTCCCATACAAGTACTGGTTGAAACGTTTTACACCCCATACTCAAGGTCTCTCTGTCAATCTGTGTGTACTCAAATATTAATGAAATATTAAATTTCAAGCAGATAAAATTAGGATGAACTTGAGTTGGTAGCAGTAAACAGTTTTAATGCTGACTCAGGTGTTACATATTTTCCATTCATTTTTGAGAAAAGAAGGACAGAAGTTGAGCTAATCAAATGAAAATTCTGCATTGAAGTGCTTGTTTGCTTAAAAATTTCGGTAAAATACTTTTTCAGTAAAAATGACTTGCATTGCAAATAGGTGATTATATTTATAAGTTGAACATATTTTCATAAAGCTTTCATTGAACTTTTCACCTGAAGGCATCACGTTCTCCTAAACGAGGTCTTGGAGATGTTTTTCTATCATTGTTTACCAGAAGTTGAATTTTCAGATGGTGATACAAGTACATGCTGAGTAGCTGCTCCTGGAACGTAGCAATACTTTTCCGTGACGCAATGATTTTCTTCAGCTTCAGCATTTTGTTCAGCCGTTATCTAGATTAACTGGGAAATTGGGTGAAGGAATGGCAAATGGAACTTGCCATAGGAAAGCAAGAAGTGATTGAAAATGAAACTGTGGCAGTGAATGACAGGGCCCTGGAGAGTGTTGTAGAACAGAGAGACCGAGGGGAACAAGCGCCTGGTTCTTTGAAAGTGGTGACACATATAGCATGCTTGCCTTTATTGGACAGGGCATTGAGTTCTCAAGTTGGGACATCTTGTTTACAAAGCATTGGTGAGAATGTTTCTGGAAGGATATGAATAAGCTAGAGAGGGTGCATAGAAGATTCATAAGAATGTTGCCAGACTGGAGGACATGAATTATGAAGAGAGAATAGGTAGGCTGAGACTGTTTTCTCTGGGGCAGAGGCAGCTAAGGGGTGACTTTATGGAGATTTATAAATCATGGGGGCATAAATAAGATTGTCCTTGGGTAGGGGAGTCGAAAACTAGAGGGCATAGGTTTCAGGTGAGAAGGAAGAGATTTGAAAGGGACCTAGGAGGAAAGTCTTTCCACATGGAGAGTGGTGAGAACATAGAAAGAGATCATAGAGGAAGATGTAGAAGCAGGTCTAATTACAATGCTTAAAATGCGTTTGGACTGGTACGTGGATAGGAAAAGTCTATAGAGTACTATGGTCCAAATGCAGGAAGATAGGACTAGCTCAGGAAGGTATCTTGGTCAACATGAATAAGTGGGTCCAAGGGGCATTTTTATGTGTGTGTGACTCTAGAACTATTTCTTCAGATAAAAAAAATGACAGATATCAAACTCTTACTGGAGGTAAACATTGTTCTAAGTATTATTTAAAGAAAGTATGTAGTGACTAGACAATTCCTATCTGTTAAGCTTATCATCTATACTGCTGTGAATGAATGCAATTAATCTTAGGCACATAATTTATTTGTAACTTTTCTCCATTCACTTCATTTTTCTGAAGAAATTATCCTACCATTGCCAGGAGAACAAAATGCAATTTGTTTCTTCACTTTAAAAAAGGGAATTTACCCAATAATTTGACTGTTCTTGTTATGCAATACACCATTCTACCCCACCTCTAGTTTACTGACTGACATGATACAAGAGGTACTAACTTTAAAGCTCTCAGTGTGCACATGTGTGGCATAATGAAAGATGGAGAGATGAAGAACGAAGGACGAAGTAAAGTGAGAAGAAGAAATAATGATAGAAATAAGATTCTGGATAATAATTTCTGATTGTTGGTGAATATTGTTTTTTTCCTATAGCTGCTTAGTTTGAATTGGCAAAGTCTTTAAATGCAGATGTTGCCGAAGAATTGAATTTTGGCTGCAGTTATATCTTGTCACTTTACTGGCTACAGATCTACAAGAATGCATTGCGCTTAAGGTGAGAATAGGAAAAGTTAAATTGGTGCCAGAGACTGAAGGAGTTTAAAAACGAGGGTAATGAGGACAGCGTGATATTTTTACAAAAGATTGTTCTTTTTCAACATGAGGGCTAGCGTATTACTGTGGAAGCTGCACTTCAGTCCACAGAAAGACCCTGACCTACTGACACAAGCACCAGAGTGCACACACAACTGACTTCGGCTGTACAGCTATCAGTGGCCTTACATTTTCTTTCAAAGTCAAAGTATATTTATTATCAAAGTACATATATGTTACCACATACAACCCTGAGATTCATTTCTTGCAAGCATTTACAGGAATAAAAGAAATACAATAGAATTTATGAAAAACTATAAATAGACAATAACTGACAAACAACCAGTATTCAAAAGAAGACAACGTATGCAAATAAAAAAAGTAGAGTTATAAAGTGTCCTTCAAAGTGAGTTGGTTGGTTGTAGAACCAGTTCAGGGTAATTGTGAGTGAAGTTATCCACATGGTGCAGGAGCCTGATGTTGTAAGTTAAGAATTATTCTTTAACCTGGTGGCTTGGGACCTCCAGCTTCACTGCCTCCTGGTGGATGGTAGTAGCAAAAAGAGAGCATGGCCTGGATGGTGGGAGTCTTTGATGTATGCTGTTTTCTCATGCTGTAAATGTTGGGGAGGGATTTGCCTGTGGTAATTGGGCTGTGGCCTCCACTTTCTGTGGCCTTTTCTGTTCCTGAGTATTGGGGTTTCCATACCAGGCAGTGATGCAATCAGTTTGGATACTCTCCACTGTGCGTCTATAGAAGTCTTCTGAAGAATTTGGTGACGTAGAAGATAAGACTGTACAGTACAGTACAGGCTCTTTGGTCCACAATATCATGCTGACCCTTTAACCTACTTCAAGATCAATCTAACTCTTCCTTCACACATGACCCTCCATTTTTCTTTCATCCATGTGCCTATCAAAGAGTATCTAAAATGTCCCTAACGTATCTGCCTCTACCACCAGCCCTGGTAGTACAATGCATACACTTACCATTTCTATGTTTAAAAAAAACTACCTCCGATTTCTAAACTTTCCTCCAATCACCTTAAAATTTTGCCCTCTCATATTAGTTATTTCCGTCCTGGGGATGAAGGCCCTGGCTTCCCACTCTATGATTATTATTATGTTATACACTTCTATCAAGTCACTTCTCATCCTCCTTTTCTCCAAACAGAAAAACCCTAGCTGGCTCAATGTATCCTCAAAGACATGGTCTCTAATCCAGGCAGCATCCTGATAAGTCAGAGCATCAAAGGATATGGTGAGAAGGCAGGTGTATAGGGTTGAGTGGGATCCAGAATCAGCCATGATGGAATGGTTGTGCAGACTCAATGGGCTGAATGTTCTTGTCCTGCTCCTATGTCTTATGGTCTTATAATGATGAAGATATGGCAGAGATTAATGAAGAAAGAGGTGTAGATGATGTAAAAACACCATGCTTTTGCTCAATGCATTAAAGGAAATGTCCAACCTGGTTTCTGACCCAGACCTTCAAGAGGACCTTCAACATCACCAATTCATGGGTTTTCATCACCAGACTGAATGATGATCAGGAGAGATAACAATGAAAAAATAATTCTCTCCTATCCACTGCCACCAAATCCATGGCCACCTTACTTACCACACACTGCTCGCCTCTACCTCCTTCCCAATCTGACAGACTGGGTAGGCCTATTGACTTTGCCTGCTCCTGCCCCACTGAGCTTGTGTCCTCTTAGCTCGACTCCATTCTATCGCCCTTGGTTCAGTCCCTTCCCACCTTCATCCATGACACTCCACATGTTCTCTATCTCCTCAGTAATTTTCAATTCCCTAGCCCTGACCACCTCAGTTTCACCATGGATGTTCAGTCCCTATACACTTCTATCCCCCGTCAAAAAGGCCTCAAAGCACTCTACTTCTTTCTCAATAAAAGAACCAACGAATTCCCCTCCTCCACTACCCTCCTCTGACTGGCAGAACTGATCCTCACCTCAACAGTTTTTCCTTCAGCTCCTCTCACTTTCTCCAGACTCAAGGGTAGCCACAGGCACCTGCATGGGCCCCAGCTATGTTCATTGGCTACATAGAACAATCCATGTTTGAAGCCTTCCCTAATAATACTCCCCAACTCTTCCTCTGCTACATTGACTGCATTGGTGCTGCATCATGCACCCATGCTGAGCTTGTCAATTTCATCAACTTTGCCTCTAACTTCCAACCTGCCCTTTAAATTTACTTGGTCCATCTCTGACTCATCCCTCCCATTTCTCACTCTCTCTGTCTCCAAAGAGATAAACTGTCAACCGACATCTTTTATAAACCTACCGATTCCCAAGGTTATCTGATTATGCCTATTCCCACTCTATCTCCCGGAAAGATGCGATGTCCTTTTCTCAGTTCCTTTGCCTCTGCCACATCTGTTTCCAGGATGCGGATTTCCTTTCCAGGACAACAAGAGTTGTCCTCCTCCTTCAAAGAATGGAGTTTCCCTTCCTCCACTGTTGATACTGCCCTCTCCGCATCTCCTCCTTTTCTCAAACATCCGCACTCACCCCATCATCTTGCCAACTTTACAGTGATAGAGTTCCTATTGTCCTTACCTATCACTTCATGAGTGTCCTCATCCAACACATCATCCTCCGCAACCTCCACTACCTCCAAAGAGTTTTTACCTCTGAGTATATCTTTACCTCCCCACCCCCTCTGCTTTCTGCAGGGATCGCTCCCTTCGCAACACCCTACTCCATTCGTCCCTTCCTACTAATCTCCTTCCTGACTTTTATTTCCAGCAAGTGACCTAAATGCTACACCTGTTCATTCACCTCTTCCCTCATCCCCAGTCAGGGCCCTGAACAGTCCATCCAGTAGAGGCGATACTTCACCCGCGAATCTCCTGGGGTTGTCTATCGTGGCCGGTGCTCACAATGTGGCCTCCTCTACATTGGTGAGACCTTTCATTAACTTGGTGACTGCTTCATTGAGCACCTCTGCTCCATCCACCAAAAGAAGAACTTTCCGGTGGCCAAACTTTTTAATTCTGATTCCCATTCCCATTCCAACACGTCAGCTAATGGCTTCCTCTTGTGCCAAGATGAGGCCATCCTCAAGGTGGAAGAGCAACACCTTATATTCCGTCTGGGTAGCCTCCAACCTGATGGCATGAATATCAAATTCTCCTTCTGGTAAAAACTTTTTCTCTCCCGCTTCCCTCTTCTACTCCCTACACTTAGCCTCTTACCTCTTCTTACCTACTATCACTTCCCCCGAGTCCCCTCCTTCTTCCCTTTCTCTGCCCTCCTTCTCCTCTCCTCTCCTCTCAGACTCCTTATTCTCCAGCCCTTTACCTTCCCCATCCACTTGGCTTTACTTGTCACCTTCCAGCTAGCCTCTTTCCCCTCCCCCAACATTTTTATTTTGGCAAATTCCCCGTTCCTTTTCAACCCTGAAGAAAGGTCTTGGCCCAAAACGTCGACTGGTTATTCACTTCCATAGATGCTGCCTGACCTGCTGAGTTCCTTCAGCATTTGTATGTGTTGCCTTGGATTTCCGATATCTGCAGACTTTCTCGTGGTTAAAACCTAATTTCTTTTTCTTTTAATTGTATAGTTACTGAATATAAGTAAATGTGAATTCATCCTGGGGTGATTCTTTTGTGAGTTAAATTCTGAATTTACGAACATACTTGCCTAGTTAGGTGGCATCTGTGCAGAGAGAGATAGAGTTAAAAATCCTTACATGAGAATTAGGAAGAGTTTGTAATCAGAAAGATGCAGACCAGAGGAGAATGTCTGTCTGGGAAAGGTCTGCGATGGAAGGCAGCAGAAACTGAATGACCTAAGAGGAGACTGATTGACCTGAAGTGTTTCCTTTAGCAAAGATGCTCTTTCCCTGCCAAGTACCTCCATCATTTTCTATCCTTACTTCTCTCCTCACTCTCCTTTCCAGCATCTGCAGCATGATGCTCTTGTGCATTTCTTTTATGGTTGCTCTTCCAATGTATATTTCTTTTCTTGTCTGTGCAATGATAATTGCCTGTCACTGTATTCTGGATGGCAAAAAGCTATTGATTATCCACATTGAGCACTTGATAAATTACCTGTGGTGGATGATTTCCAATTATATTGACCTTTGAAGTCTGACTAATATCTATTGTCTTGGCTGTGTTAGATCAGGAAATGTTGTCCAGAAGATTCTTCAAAAGTCAAGAAGGAGTCACAAATCTTTATAGTTACTGCCATTTAATTAAATGCCCGCCATTGTACAGGTCAGGCAGGGTCAAACTGTACAAGCAAGTCAAAAGTAAGCAACAAGTAGTAACAAAGGAACCTGAGCACATTATTTCCTTTTATTCTGCAAACGGGTCTGGATCAGATCAGATAAGAAACTATTTAATAGGCACTGAATAAGTCACATTTCAGCTTTGAAGGCAAAAACAAAATGCTACAGAAGTATAGAATCAAATATACTACAAATTACTAAAGGTTTACAGATAAACAGGTGATTATTCAAACATAAAAGCAACCATAAAGAAAGCTAAAGCACAATAAAAACAGTAATCTGGATGCTAATGCAAATGGCAATCTGGAAGCAACGCAATCACTATGTTTGAGAATGTGAGATATCTCTTCCTAAGAAAAGACAGAGTTCAAGTTCAAGCCTATTGTCATTCAATTGCATACATGTATACTGCCAAATGAAACAACTTTCCTCCAGACGGAGGTGCACAACACAGTACACAGTACAGTACAGAAGATTGGTTTTTAGCATAAGGTGCATTTCCGACACAAGTTAGAAAGTAAACAGTATAATGCTACTGGTGCTTCATGCATGGTGAGACCTGGGTGATGGCAAGGAGTTCAGTGGACTCATTGACTGGGGAAGAATCTGTTTCCCATTCTAGGATAATTGTCATAATGATACAGTCCTCCTGCCTGCTGGTAGTGGGTCAAAGAGATTGTGGGATGGATGAGAGGGATCCTTGACAGTGCTAAAGGCCCTGCATTTTCAATGTTCCTGATAAATATGTTGAATGGGTGGAAGAGAAACCTTGATGATCCTCTCAGCAGTTTACACGAACCTTTGTAGGGTCTTGTGGTCAGATATCTTGCAATTCCTGTACCAGATGGTGATACAGGACGCTCTCAATGGTGGTCCTGTAAAAATTGGTCAGAATGAGCTTGTGGGGGGCGGGGAGCCTTACTCACCTCAATCTCCTCGGGGAGTGGAAATGCTGATGTGCTTTCTTAACTAAAGGGAAGAGGTGTTGAGGGACCAAGTGATATTGTCCATTATGTGCACTCCCAGAAATTTGGTACTCCTAACTCTCCACAGAGAATCTGTGTATGTGCAGTGAGGAGTGGTCAGTCTGCACCTAATCATCCCTTTAGTCTTACTAGTTCTCTAAAAGACAATGTTATTCTAATCATGCTCTAGAAATCTTTATTTCTGTTCCTCAAATTCCTGTTTGTGTTTTGAAAGGTTGCGAAGATGCTATTTCTCAGAACTGAGTGAGAAGTGACCGAAGCACTTGGCAGAGTTATCATGCCTCACCCACTAGTGGCTTCATCTTGTATGTTTCATAAAACAGCTTGGTCAGCTGCAAGGTCTTGCTTCCCTGTTAATGAATTGCACAGATCAGTACATTAGATGCTGGTTCTCATAACAATTTCACACAAGTCAAAAATCCTTCACAATTTCCAATGCAGAAGTCCACAAATAGCAGGTAGATAATTACAAGTGTATTGAATGGCTGCAGACCATGGACCTGGGCCAGTGTGTTCCTTCATTTCATATTCCATATGAAACTTCTCCCACTGATGTGCTTAACACCTGTAAGTAGATTCAAACCATGGATCTTCCCCTTGCCGGATGGTGTAAAACATATCTACCTCTCGCTTCGGCCAGAGGCTTAATAGGGATTTGAAAACCTCCTTAACATTTACCACAGATTTGTTTTCCACAATGGAAACATTTAAGTCAAGATTAACCAACTTGGGCTAAAGTAGTGCATTAGCACCAGTAAATGTGGATACCAATTCAGTTGATTTCACATTTAATTCTTCCTGCTGTAAAATCGCTGTCTGCTTTTAGATTATTCACCATCTATTGACATTTACCAACAATCCTTTCTTCTGTCACAGCAATTCTGTTATACAGTACTGTGATACATGGGGTGGCAAACTTGCTGAGGTAATACATAAGTTTCTGGCAGACCTATGTATTTTTATTACTAACTGAATTAAAGGGGAAAGTCAATATGTGCTTGAGGAGCAGAATTTTGAATAGAGTTCTGTAAATAACTTCTCCATTGAGATCCATTAATAAACTCAGAAACTAATGCAACATTACACATCATCAGTTTTTAAAAAAAAGCCAAAAAAACCTATAAGCAAAGGCTGCCAGGAAGAAATGAAAACCAGAAAGTGTAATCTGCTAATGTCTATTGAAAATAAAAGGTCGGTTCTATGATAAAGATGCAGACACAAGGGCAAACAATGATAAATTTACATAGACAGGGACAAGCAAATTGCTCTTGGGAAGCAGCATAACTCACTGTTTAAATTGTTCCCACAAACCCCAAAGAGATGAAGCTGGGATATTATATGATAAGTATGCCAGTGCTCCTGCAGTTTACTGTTGGTTGAGTTCCAGCAATTATCATTAAGGCAGATGTCATGAAATGAAAGAAGCTATTGTTGTCGAGAGTATTGTCATAATTCAAAATAATTTAATGTGCTGTTGTCTGTGGATCACTGTCATGTGATGTACATGCACTACATTTGTCAGTCATGTGACAAAGTCCAAAGTAATTGGCTGTCTTACAAGTTGCCCATTGCACTCATGACACTCAGCATGTGTAACCTCCCTATCATTTACCATGGGTCAGCAATCACTTCCACTGCAGTAATTGCATCTGAGAAGATCAGTCGAAACAAGTGCTCTTCTCTTCCTCTGCCAACAGGGACTAGGACATTCATCAAACTGGGCAGATTGAAGCCTTCTCTTCATTAGGACTCCTTTCTGAGCCCAGTGCACTGATAATTAGTGCTGTATGCTTGTTTACTCAAGCCAAGTGCTCCCTGGTGTCCCACTACCATGCAAAATAACCTTCCTAACTTTCCGTTGAGCTGAACATGCTTTTAACTCTTTATTTAAAGTGAAGCTGGTGGCTGAACCAACGAGTCATCAACGTAAGTCTATTCCTGGAAGGTATCTTAGTTTACAAACATGCACTTTCAATATTTGCATTTCAGTTGTTAATCAAAGGATTCAAATTGACAAATCAAGGAACTGCCTGCTAAACATGGTTTCCTTGATTATCTGATTTTATTTTATAATTTCCTACCCCTCTCTACGCAATAACATTCAACACTGCTATAATATTCAGCTTCTATCACCAGCGAGTGAATCATAGTACCAATCAAATTGTAATTTGTCAAATATCACCTTTAATTTGAATGATTGCATGTTGCTGCAAAGCAAATCTCTAGAGAGCCAGCATATGTTGTTTGCCATTTTAATTGCAATTACAACTATTTTTCATATAAGACAGAAATTTTAAATAAAGTTTGAACATGACTAGTTTAATATCTTTGGTGATCATGTCAGAAACTCAGGCTCTTCTTCCATTTACTTGATACCATCTTTTCCATAGCCATTGATCTTATTGTTTGCTGGTGTTAAAGGAACAGAAACAGTAGCATGACAGTGTATTTTGGAAAGGTACAGCAGCCTGCCTTCTTCAGAATTAGCATTTGCTCTGGCGAAGAGGCAAAAAAATGCATAACTAACTTAAAATATAATTTCAACTCTCAAAGCTTAAAATGATTTATCGCAAACATTGTGCTTTACTGCCAATGGTTTTAGACACTGGAACACCATCAAGTGCTTTCTTTCTTATGTATAGATCTGTCCATTTAAAGGAGGAAATTATTCCTCCTCTTTTTGTATGTCACCACAACTTGTCTAGGTTTGTAAAATGTTTTGTGAAAATGACATTCCTCAGCTAATGAGAAAAGAGCCCATTTGACAGTCTATATATTTGAATAAAACCCCAAAGCAACAAAATATATTGCCTGCAGCAAATCTTCAAGTGCCAGGAGCTAGGTTCTTAATATTCCTTATCAACAGATTCCAACAGAAGACAAAGGCTGATTCATAAGTATACTTTATGCTACATTTCAGCAGCCTTCCATTCAAACTGTGTAATTCAGGTTTATTTCATCATTTGATAGCTGGACCCTGCCACTAGAAACCATCCATCAGCCTCTTGGTTTTCAGTGCTTGCACTAGAGTATTCCCATCTGTGCCTTGTATTACTGAAAATAACATCATTTTCTTATTCTCTGCAGAGCATAAAATGCAAAAGAGAAATAATTTATGAACTCAGTACCTTAACCCATGTCAGATGAATGTCAGGCTGATTGCTTTTCTCATTTGCCTGAATGCGAAAAAGAGCTGAGCACATTCTGCATATATTTACTGCAGTTGGTTTTCAGTGGGCCAATCCCAGACGCAATTGTATTGTGGGTCATGTGTCCAGCTGCTAAAGTTGACTTTTGAAATTAAATGCGTGAATTGTTGTAGCAGTGAACTGAAACTGAATTCGTCGCTATTAATTGCCCTATATTTTACATTTGATGGCACTGATGCCAATAACCTACTTTGGCCTTTAAATACTAAATTATTATTATTAAAGCATGATTGACATCTATGGTTATTAATTATAATTTTGTGCACATATGCAGTGTGATTTCTGAGAATAATCAGCTTTGTCTGCCAAATTGGCAACACTGAGGAGCTAATTTGCCCTGACACACTATCAAAGATTCTTTTTTAGAGACACACTGAGTGACTAATGCCGCATGCACTGTTCCAGTCATCATATGCTTTGAAAGTTGACTTTATACTGCAATGATTATGAATAAGTGGTAATCATCTCCGTACTGATAGATTGCACAAAGTGACTCAGAGTTCAAGCCAATGTTAAATCATAAATTCCTTAGATTAGATCAAGGTCAGCAAAAATCATTAAAATAGCAGCAGTGGACACTTCAAACCCCAGAATTCATTAAGAATAGCCAAAAAAAAACAGTGTTACAATTTGATAGTTGAAACATATGCCTGATTCATTACAAAAATTATGCTTTTCCTTTGTTCGTTTGTTGTGATGATTAAAAACTAACAAGTTGGTTTCACCATTTGGCTGAGTAATTTGACCGCTTAATAAGCACTTGAGATTGGAAAGGCACCAGATCTATTTCTTACTCATCATTGTGCTATTGATTTTAGTGGTGGACCTCCAGGGCAATAAAAACCAGGACAATGGAAAAGGCACTGTGAATTTGCTGTCAGTCATCTTACAAAATGACGCAAGGTTAAAACCTACACCAAAGTGTGCTGAACACTGGCTATTGTTTCATGCGCGCTCTGAGGTTTCTCAGATTGACATGATAAATTAACAATTACAGCATACTTGAAATGGGTTTGCTTTTAAATTGTGAAAAAGGCAACTGAGTCCATGAAAATCTCCCTTGTAAAATAACTTTAGCTTCATAACATATTAGCATCAGTTTTATGTAACTGATTGCAATATACATCTTTATGAAGTTAAATTGTACACTATCCCAAAATACAAATTACTGTATTTTAAGTTCAATTCAAGGATCTTTATCAGGGAGTTCTTCGTGAAAGAATTTTCTGTTTGGAGAATCTGTGTATTATTTCAGAGCACATTTACTTTTAATGCAGTTTACAACAGGATGAGATTAGTGAAACAACTTAAGGGGGTTACATTTCGCTTTATTTAATAGCCAATCTGTAAATACAACAATGTTATTGCTTTCATATTTATAGTATTGTTTTAGATCCAATAGCTTTCCACCAAACTATCAAAATTGGATCATTACTTCTAAATTCAATGTCCAAAATTTAATTTTGAAGACTGAAATGAAAGCATGTATTACTTTTCTGGAAAAAGAAAACAAGAAAAAGGAAAGAAAATATTATGATAATTCATTAAATTGCAGTTCATGGCACCGTGACGAGTTTGAACCCACGGATTATGAAGACCTCATTCTTGTCTTTGAATAAACAGTACAGTGGAAGGTATTTTGGAGTAATATTCATTTTATTCTGACTTGACAACATGGATCTTAGGTACTAATTACACCAAGATCCTGGTAACTCTGCATCAATGTTATTATTCATAGTCATAGTCATAGTCATACTTTATTGATCCCGAGGGAAATTGATTTTTGTTACAGTTGCCCCAACCAAGAATAGAGTATAAATATAGAAATATAAAACCATAAATAATTAAATAGTAATATGTAAATTATGCCAGGAAATAAGTCCAGGACCAGCCTATTGGCTCAGGGTGTCTGACCCTCCAAGGGAGGAGTTGTAAAGTTTGATGGCCACAGGCAGGAATGACTTCCTATGACGCTCAGTGTTGCATTTTGGTGGAATGAGTCTCTGGCTGAATGTACTCCTGTGCCCAACCAGTACATTATGTAGTGGATGGGAGACATTGTCCAAGATGGCATGCAACTTGGACAGCATCCTCTTTTCAGACACCACCGTCAGAGAGTCCAGTTCCATCCCCACAACATCACTGGCCTTACGAATGAGTTTGTTGATTCTGTTGGTGTCTGCTAACTTCAGCTTGCTGCCCCAGCACACAACAGCAAACATGATAGCACTGGCCACCACAGACTCCAAGAAAAGTCATCACCCAACTCCAACCCTTGGAGTTAATTCCTCCCTCCGCAACTCCATCCTTGACTTGCAGACCAATAGACTGCATTCAGTAAGGAAAGGCAGCAACAACTTTATTCTATACACTGGTGCTCCACAATGTCTCAGCCCCTACCAAACTCCGTTTTACGCTCATGTCTAAGTGGCCAGATTCTGCTCTAACACAGTTTACAAGTTTGTGGATGATATCACTGCAGTGGGTGGCATCTCAAATAATGATGAGTTAAAGTACAGGAAGGAGATGGAGAGCTGAGTGATATGGTGTCAAAACAATAATGTTTACCTCAATGTCAACAAAACAAAAGAGCTAGGCATTGACTTCAGAAAGAGAGTCAGTGCACATGCTCCTGTCTACATAAATGGTGTTGAGGTTGAGAAAGTTGCTCGTTATGTACATCACTAATAACTTGCCCTAGTCGAACCATGTTGAATTAATAGCTGAGAAAGCTCACCAATGCCTCTATTTCCTGAGGAAGTTAAAGAAATTCTGTATGTCCAAACTAATTTGTATCGATGCACCATAGAAAGAATCCTATCTGAAAGCATCACACACAAAATGCTGGAGGGACTCGAGGCAGGTCAGGCAGCATCTATGGAGATAAATAAAGAGTCAGCGTTTCACAATCAGACCTTTCATCAGGATTGGAAAGGAAAGGGGAAGAAGCCAGAATAAGAAGGTGAGCAGAGTGGCAGGAGTACAACTAGAAGCTGGTAGGTTAAGCTAGGTGGGTGGGGAAGAGGGAATGAAGAAAAAAGCTAGGAGGTGATAGGTGGAAAAGGTAAAGAACTAACGATCAAATAATTTGATAAAAGAGGAGAGTAGGCAATAGGAGAATGGAAGGAGGAGGGGCACCAGGGGAGGTGATAGGCAAGCGGAGAGAAGAGAAGAGATAAGAGGGGGGCCAGAGTGGGGAATAGAAGGTGGAAGGGGAAAAATTACCAGAAGTTGGAGAAATCAATATTCATATTTTTGTAACTCCAAAACATAAAACTAATTGAAAGAAAAACACGGAGCCGGAATGATGTGTGTGTACTTCGTTTTTACTTTAGCAAGGCAGGAACTTATGATGTGGTGCCATAATGATGTCTGCCATTCACATACTTTTACATATAACCCATAATGAATTATGCAAACAAAAATTAGGGGAATCAAGGTTGGAGAAAATGGGAAGGGAAAGAGGAGGGCGCAAGAAGCACCAGAGAGACATTCTGCAATGATCAATAAACTAATTGCTTGGAATCAAATTGCCTTGACTGATGTCTCAAGGCTGGGTGTGTCTGCCCTCGTGCCACCCAACGCCACTGGAATTTCTTCTCTGCCACCCGTCACACACCCTCCCATGGCACTCCACCTTCACCTTTCACAATATCCTTTGCTCCCACCAGATTTACAAACTTGCTCAAGTAGAGTACAGTGACATAAGGTGATCCCCATCAAGGGAAAGTTTGTCCAAGTGCCGGTAAAGTGGGGGAACTGGAATTTCGGCTGCACTTTCTACCAATTTTGGGTGGCCATGTAGACCTGAGACAGTTTGGGGTCTTTTCGGGTTTCCCGTTGAATCATTTCTGCTGTAATAAGGAGACTTCTGATTTGCATTATGGTGAATATACCAAGAGGAGTGTCCTCTTAGACAATAGGTGCAGGAGTAGGCCATTCAGCCCTTCGAGCCAGCACCACCATTCACTGTGATCATGGCTGATCATCCACAATCAGTACCCTTTTCCTGCCTTCTCCCCATATCCCCTCACTCTGCTATCTTTAAGAGCTCTACCTAATTCTTTTTTGAAAGAATCCAGAGAATTGGCCTCCACTGCCTTCTGAGGCAGAGCATTCCACAGAACCACAACCCTCTGTGTGAAAAAGTTTTTCCTCAACTCTGTTCTAAATTGTCTACCCCTTATTCTTAAACTGTGGCCTTTGGTTCTGGACTCCCCCAACATCGGGAACATGTTTCCTGCCTCTAGTGTGTCCAATCCCTTAATAATCTTATATGTTTCAATCAGATCCCCTCTCATCCTTCTAAATTCCAGTGTATACAACCCCAGTCACTCTAATCTTTCAACATATGACAGTCCCTCCATCCCGGGAATTAACTTCATGAACCTACACTGCACTCCCTCAATAGCTAGAATGTCCTTACTCAAATTTGGAGACCAAACTGTACACAATATTCCAGGTGCAGTCTCACCAGGGCCCTGTACAACTGCAGAAGGGCCTCTTTGCTCCTATATTCAATTCCCCATGTTATGAAGGCCAGCGTGCCATTAGCTTTCTTCACTGCCTGCTGTACCCGCATGCTTACTTTCAGTGACTAACACATCGATCTCATTGTACTTCCCCTTTTCCTAACTTGACACCATTCTGATAGTAATCTGCCTTCCTGTTCTTGCCACCAAAGTGGATAACCTCACATTTATCCACATTAAACTGCATCTACCAAGCATCTGCCCACTCACCCAACCTGTCCAAGTCACCCTGTATTCTCATAACGTCCTCCTCACATTTCACACTGCCACCCAGCTTTGTGTCATCTGCAAATTTGCTAATGTTGCTTTTAATCCCTTCATCTAAATCATTAATGTATATTGTAAATAGCTGTGGTCCCAGCACCGAGCCTTGCGGTACCCCACTAGTCGCTGCCTGCCATTCTGAAAAGAACCCATTAATCCCTAGTCTTTGTTTCCTGTCTGCCAACCAATTTTCTAACCATATCTGTACCCTACCCCCAATAACATTTGCTCTAATTTTGCACACTAACCTCCTATGTGGGACCTGAGCAAAGGCTTTTTGAAAGTCCAGGTACACTACATCCACTGGCTTTTCCATGTCTATTTTCATAGTTACATTCTGAAAAAATTCTCTTCTATTAACTTTTCCAGTGTTTCCTCTCCAAGGGTAAATGAGGCTATCCATCAGCATTGCCATGATTAGCCATCCTCTTGAATTTGATCATATAATTCTGTCCTCCAAGAAACAGAGCCTTTCTACACACATGCTCGTGCTGTTAGTGGAATACCCTTCTGTGGATTGAAAATGGACACTAGTGGTTGATGATCAGTAATGAGGGTAAACTTTCTCCTATACAAGTACAGGTTGAAATGCTTTTGTCTCCCAAACCAGACTCAAAGTCCTCTCTGTCATTCTCTATGTATTCTTTTTTCTGCAGTGGTAAGGGAACGTAATGCAAAGGCTATTGGGTGTTCACATCCATCACTCATAACATGTGATATGATGACATCCACACTATAAGGTGAGGTGTCACAGGCAAGCTTCACTGAATGCTGTGGATAATAATGTGTGAGTACAGTGACTGACCTCACCATTTCCTTTGCCTTTTGGAAAGTGATCTCACACTGCTTTGTTATTTCTTCCCAATCTGTAGTAATAAGCTCAAGGGGTGAAGCACAGTGGCCAGGTTTGGCAGGAAATTGTTATAGTAATTGACAAGTCCTAAAAAGGACCACAACTATGACACGTCCTTTGGCCTTAGTGGCGCCCACTTCTGCATGAATTTTCTCAGCACACTTGCGTGAAATCTTGTGCATCAATTGTGTAACCATAGTCAGTGATGCTTGGTTTTAAGAACTCACACCTGTCATGTCATCCTCTGAGCCCATAATCTTCTAATCTTCTTAACACTGTATTGAGGTTTTGGAGATGTTCCTTGTCATCCTTGATGGTAACAATGATGTCATCCAGGTAACACTGAGCAGCACCTGGTCCATTAGCTTTTTGCCAGAGTGCGGGTGCCAATACTACTCCAAAAATAAGCCTTTTATGGCAATAAAGCCCTTTGTGAGTATTTATGGTGAGAAACAGTTTGGAACCTTGTTTGGACTTGCGCTTGTTTCTTGTAAGATTCCAGAAACTAAATAATCTCTCAGTGTATCGTTAAGCCCATCATTGAACTGACAATACTCAAACAATCTCTTTAATACAACCACGTACACTGAAATGGACTCCCTTTCATTTTGATTCCATGTATGAAATCTGAAGTGTTCTGCATTAAAAAAATATTTTGGTTCTAAATGTTCCTGCACTTTTTATGATATTAACAAAAACTCATTTCAGCTGGATTGGTTGGACCACTCATACTTCTAAGCAAACTCTGTGCTTTTCCACCCAATGCTCTCAGCAAACCCAGCATTCACTTTTCATTGGATATTTCACTTGCTTCAAAATACTGCTCAATTTGCTCAGTATACATATTCAAGTTATCTCTTGTGGAATCAAATGTGTCTGTCTTTTCAATGTAGCCAGCTATTTCTGTTTTATTTTTGTTTGTGGTTATTATCACACCTGGTACTCACGGTTTATGAACCTGCAAATTCGTCCATTTTCTGCTTTTTTTTAAGCTCAAACATCTTTCTCCTCTTGCGAAGAAAAAAAATGTGCTGTACTTTTTTTTAACTCGAATGTCTCACTAGATTTTTTTAAAGTCAAACATCTTGCTCCACTTCAATAGGGGTAAGTCGTCTCAGGTTCATTTTAAAACTTACTCATTGCCACTGTTATATTTTGTAACTCCAAAACATAAAAATGAACAAAACAAAAACACAAAGCCATGATGAGTATGTATTCTTACTTTAGTGAGGCAGGGTGGTGTGATGATGTATGCCATTCATGTACTTTGACAAATAACCCATAATGAAATAGTGTATGTAAATAACAAGGAATGCTCAATCAATATATTTACAATATTACTCAAATATTACTGAAATATTAAATGCACGACACATGCCATCAGATTGGAGGCTATCCTCTTCTCATCTAAGATTGGCCTCATTATGGCAGTAGAGGAGGCCAAGGACGGACATGTTAGAATGGGAATGGGGATTGGAATTAAAATGGCTGGACACCAGAAAATACCGCTTTTTGTGTGGAGATAAGGTACTCAAGAAAGTTGTCCCCCAATCTATATCAGATCTCACCAATGTAGAGGAGGCCATATCAAGTGTACCAGATACAGTCGGTGACCCCAACAAATTTACAGCTGAAGTGGTGGTTTGGCACCTTGAATGAAGGTTAGGGAGGAGGTGAATGGGCAGGTGTAGCACTTCCACTTGCAGGGATAAGTGCCAGAAGGGACACTAGTGGGGAGAGACAAATTGACAAAGGAATCACGGAGGAAAGCGAAGGGTGGGGGAGTGGATGTAAAGAGGTGTTTGGCAGTAGTGTCCTGATGAAGATTACGCAGAAGTTGTGGAGAGTGATGTGCCAGATACAGAGGCTCATGGGGTGGTAGGTGAGGATAAGAGGTAGTCAGTCCCTGTTGAAGCAGCAGGAAGATGGGGTGAAGGCAGTTGTCTGGGAAATGGAGGAGATGTGGGAGAGGGCAGCATCAGTGTGGAGGAAGGGAAACCCCAGATGCATAATGGCTTGGTATGCAACTGCTCTGTACGTTATCGCAAGAAAGTGTGGAGTTGTGGACACAGCTCAGCACAGCCTCTACTCTGTGGACCCTGTCTATAATTCTCGCTGCCTCAGTAAAGCCACCAACGTAATCAAAGATCCCACTCACCCTGTGTATTCTCTTTTCGCCCCTTTCTCATTGGGCAGAATTTCCAAAAGCCTGATAGCATGTACCAACACTGTCGAAGACAGTTTCTATTCCACTATTATCAGACTCTTGAACAGACCTCCTGTTATGGTGAGATGGATGCTTGGCCTCACAATCCATCTTGTTATGATCTTGCACTTGTTTACCTGCACTGCACTCTTTCTGTAGCTCTTATACTTTATTCTGTATTACTACTGTTTTACCTTATTCTAATTCAATGTATATATAATGATTTGATCTGTATTAACATTAAACAAAACAAGCCTTTCACTGTATCTTGGTACATGTAACAATAATAAACCAATACCAATACCATCTTGCATATCTGGAGTTTTCTTTCTGATTCTTTTGCCACTGGGTATGGCCGTTAGAATTTGGCAGGACATACTTATAATCTGTAATTCGGGTAGAGGTTTCCCCCGCCATCTGAAGGTGGAGCATTCCTATGAAACAGTTCGTAAGCCGAAATGTCGTAAAGTGAAGAAGCAATTACCATTTATTTATATGGGAAAATTTTGTGAGCGTTCGCAGACCCAAAAATAACCTACCAAATCATTCCAAATAACACAGAAAACCTAAAATAACAGTAACATATAGTAAAAGCAGGAATGATGTGATAAATACACAGCCTATATAACATAGAAATACTTCTTTACAACGATTGCCTGCACAGATTTCCGTAGGGAAAATCTCACGCGAGCGCTCTCGGCAGAAAATCTGACGCAAGCGCTGTTGGCATAAACACGCTGTCCAGTAACCTTTAAACTATGAAGCTGCCAAATCTACCAAATAACACGTAAAAGTACACAGGCTTAATAAAGTAGAAATAATGTATGTACAGTGTAGTATCACTTACGGGAATCGGGAAAAGAGCTTGCCAAGCACACTGATGATGGTGTGTTTGACTGAGTCGTCACAGGTTGGGGTGGTGCAGTGGCCCCCACCCTCCAGGCCGCCGACCGATACATTGCTGCGAAGAACGCAGCGGTAGCCGGGAGGCACACAGCACATCTTTAAGAAAAAAGCTGAAATAAACATGCCAATTAATTAGGTGCTGCCCGGCACGTAAATGTCGGCGCAGATCAGTGCCGATGGCCGATTGCATCGCCTCTGATATGGGCCGACAATTATGTGTCGGCGGCACCTAATTAATTAGCATGTTTATTTCGACTTTTTTCTTAAAGATGTGCTGTGTGCCTCCCGGCTACCGCTGCATTCTTTGTGAATCGTTACAGTATCTGTCCGGGGCCCGGGTGTTGGGGTTGTGGGATATGGGAGTGTCATCTCATCCATTGCTTCGCTTTCGCTACTACATTCAGTTTCGATTGTTATCCCTTCCTTTTCCAATTGCATCAGCTCTTCATCTATCAGTTCTTGATCATGAGATGCCAAAACCTCTTCTATATCATCTTCGTCAGCTTCCACAAACCAAACTCACTTTGTCCTTGCTTCATTCACCACGATCCAAATGCTTAATTATGTCTAGTTTTATGCTAAGTGTAACACCCTTACGAGCTCTTTCAGGCTTTTCCGACACCTTAGAACTCATCTTGCTAACGGCTGCTCAATCTAACGTGTTAAAGCAATGCTGTTCCGAATCCGGGGGAGAGCGGCTGCCTTATATCGCGCGCTGATTTTTTATCGCACGCTGCCTTTCTTCGTAACAGTGAAAACACCTTCTGAAAGCGAAAACAGGGTACTAATGTAGGTCTTTCTTAACAGTGAGGTTTTGTAAAGCGAACGTTCGAAAAGCGGGGGACACCTGTATGCAAAGAAAGCATCATTTCATTAACTTCCAGCTACTGAAGGAATAGATTTGGACAATGAAGAGATCCTGAAAGATGATTGATTTTTGAAGTGGTAGTGGGAACCAGGATGCCCCTCTGAGATCCACATGGTTTAGGCCATTAAAACTGCTTATTTTAGAAAGGGTATACTGACATTGGAGAGGGTTCAGAGAAAATTCACAAGAATGATTCCAGGAATGAAAGAGTTACCGTATGAGGAATGTCTGGCAGAGCTTGGGCTGTATTCCCTGGAGTTCAGGAGAACGAGGGGGGATCTCATAGAAACATTCCGAATTTTAAAAAACCTGAACAGATTAGACATGGCAAAGTTATTTCCCATGGTAGGGGATTCTAGGACAAGAGGGCACGACTTCAGGATTGAAAGACGTCTATTTAGAACAGAGACGTGGAGAAATTACTTTAGTTAGAGGGTGGTAAATCTGTGGAATTTGTTGCCATGAGCAGCTATGGAGGCCAAATCATTGGGTGTATTTAAGGCAGAGATAGATAGGTTCTTGATTAGCCAGGGCATCAGAGGGTATGGGGTGAAGGCAGGAGAGTGGGGATGACTGGAAAAATTGGATCAGCATATAATTGAACGATGGAGCAGACTTGATGGGCCGAATGACCTACTTCTGCTCCTATGTCTTATGGTCTTATACTACTTGCTGCTCCATTCTCACCATTGTCCTCAGTATGCACTTCAACACCTACACCTCATGCTTGCAGATCTCCATGAGGCTGGCAGATGGGAAATAGACACTTTTAGGAGACCCAACAGTCAATATCAATCTTATCAACTCCTGTGTATAAATCGACTGCATTTCCAAAATACTGCTTGTCTCACTGGGAATTTCCACGATTTTCTTTTTTTTTTGATTTAAGCACCAAGCACTGAAATTAGTTCTCTCAGCAGGGATAAATATGCATTCAAACTACCCATATTGAGAGGTATGGATCATTTTGCTTTGTGCATCACATCCAAACTTCTGTTTATTATGTCAGTGGACCTGCTTTGCAGCAGAAGATGTTGAGATCACTGGCCTCCTGTATAACAACACTAAAATGGAATACAATTGGATTGAACAAATAGTAATACTGAAATCTGATGTACATTGTGCTCCAACAGCTATGCCCCTGCAGCTATCACTTCATCTAAATACTGAATATTTGCAAATTTCAATGGAAGTACCACAGAGAGCATTCTAACTGGGTTGTCACCGTCTGGTATAGAGAGACCACTGCAGAGGATCACAAAAAGATGCAGAAAGTTGCAAGCTCAGCCAGCTCCATCACGGGCACCCACTTCCCTAGCATCGAGGACACCTTCAAAAGCTGATACCTCAAAAAAGAGGCATCGTTTGCTAAGGACCCCAAACACCCGCTTCTCATTGCTAACATCAAGGAAGAGGTACAGGAGCATGAAGATACACACTCAATGTTTTAGCAACAGCTTCTTCCCCTCTGCCATCAGATTTCTGAATCGACAATGAACCCACATACACTACCTCAATTTTTTTTTGTTTTTTTCTTGTTCTCTCTTTGCATTAGTTAGTTAATTATACATATTTATATCTTATTATTGTTTATAGTTTTTATTATGTATTGCAATGTACTGCTGCTGGAAAACAACAAATTTCATGACATACTGTATGCCAGTGATTTTAAACCTGATTCTGTATGCTGCCCTGCTATCATGGTTACAAATTTTAGGGAGCATCACAACTGGATTCAATTGATTTAAAGGATTTTTTGGTGACTTTGGGAGAAGGGATTGTGGAACCTCGCAAATTCGTGCTTTATCTCATGCATCAACTATTGGGTGTGATGTACAAGCGTCCTCCAACAATTGTTTTGAAGGCCTTAGCATTAATGATTGGAGGCAATCAGCACTCAGAGTTAAGAGACTGTAGTTCCTCCAGACAAGCTCATTAACTAGAGCTAATAACATGAAGAGAGCATTGGCAATGATCTTTATCTTGAGCAACATGACTCTTCCAAGCCATTTCTTTGTGTTGCTGCAATGCAAGGTATGCCAGAAATAGTTGGTTAAAATTGAATTATATTTTCAGTGCAATGATACAATTCAAAAGTATCTGAAAAGCTCTCAAACTCTGATTAAGTTAAGAATCAGTGAAAACTAGGTTTATCACAAAATAACACACACAAAATGCTGGAGGAACTCAGCAGGTCAGGCAGCATCTATGGAAATGAATAAACTATCAATATTTTGGACCGTGACCTTTCTTCAGGACAAAGCATTAGCATTTCTAACAAATGCCTACTACATCACAATTAAAATAACAAGAAATGGCTGAAGTAAATACACAACCATTTATTAGATTCCCTGGGTACAGAAAATTGTGCTCAGTTTTGGTTGCCCTGATATCAATATGGAGTACAGAGAAGATTTATGAGGATGATGCCAGACATCGAGGGCCTGAGGTTATAGGTGGAGGTTTGGCAGGCTAGGACTTGTACCATCCAAAGCACATTTGAAGGTGTACTTGGGTAGAAGCGTTTTAGAGAGACATGGGCCAAACACAGGTAAATGGGACGAGTTTGATATGGATGAGTAGGATATGTGGCCTGCTTCCATGCTATATTGCTCTCTGACCCAGTGGTGTTCACTGGTCAGGTTCTTAATCCACTGAATGAACGGTTTCTCCCCCTCTGCCATTCAATTCCTAAATGGACATTGAACCCATGAACACTACCTCACTTATTTAATTTCTGGTTTTAATCTAACTATTTAATATACATATATGCTGGCTATAATGTTCATGGGTTACTTTTTTTCTATATTTCTATGTATTGTGTTATACTGTTGCTGCTAAGTCAACAAATTTCACAATATATGCTGGTGATATTAAACATAATTCTGAATATAAAAGAAACTGCAGATGCTGGAAATTTGAGATAAAAACAGAAAATGTTCGAACCTCAACAGTTCAGGCAGCATCTGGGAAAAACAATCAAATGTTGTCTTCAGCTCTGTTCCTTTCTCCTAGAGTATACAGTGCCCTGTAAAAGTATTCATAAATGAGTATTACAATCAGGATTTTGATCAATTTAACTGAGAATAATTATAGGCAAATTACACATTCCTTTTTTCATAGTAGAGCCTAAAAAAGCAGGGAAAACTGGAGGGAGGAGAAGATGGCGGCGCAACGCAACACACGTGGCCAGTCCGAATGTTATCTGTACTTGTTAATTAGGGTACCATGCCAATCCTGATTTGATGGAGACAGATGTGAGAGCACGGAGGAACATCTGGAGAAACTTCTGAGATGCCTGCTTTGCTGCCGCTGCTACTGTGTGGTCCAGAATCTCCGGAAGAGAAGGCCTCGAAGTCCTCGGCTTCGCTTGTTTCGGTGGCCGGGGCGGGGTTGAAGGCGCTCGGCAGAGGATGGCGCTCAGGGGCTGTATCGGAGGGGCTGGTCGGAGGCTCGAAGTTTTCAGACGGACTCAGAGTCAGCTGTGGTCGGGTGCTTCCAATGCATCGGCAGTTGTCGGTGCCTGGAGGTTTATGGCAGGGAGAGTTTTCTCCCTTTTTGCCGCCTGCTATCGAGGACTATTGGAGTCGATCGGGACTTGAGACTTTTTTTTTTACCGTGCCCATGGTCTGCTCTTTATCAAATTATGGTATTGCTTTGCACTGCTGTAACTATATGTTATAATTATTGGTTTTGTCAGTGTAGTCTTTGGTTTGTCCTGTTTTTTTTGTGATATCACTTTGGAGGAACGTTGTATCATTTCTCAATGCATGCATTTCTAAATGACAATAAATGAGGACTGAGTGTCCTCATAATCTAAAAAAAATGGTAAAGCATGAAAAACTAAAAATTCAAAAATTGAAATGTCAGCAGTTCAAAATTATCCATTCCCCTTTGCTCAGGACTTAGTTGAACCAGCTCTCGCAGCTATTACATGGAGTAGTCTTTTTGGATAAATCCCTATTAGTTCTGCACAATGTAATGGAGCAAGATTTCACCATTCCTCCTTGCAAAATTACTCAAGCCGTGCCAGGTTAGTTGGAGAGTGGCATGGACGGCAATCATGATGTCTTGCCAAAGACATTCAATTAGGTTAAGGTCAGGACTTTGACTGGGCCACTCAAGGACATCAATTTTCTTCATTTGAAGTCACTCCAAGGCTGTTCTGGTAGTGTGCTTTGTCCTGCTGAAAGACAAACTTTTTCCCTAGTTTAATCTTTCTGGCAGAGACTAGCAGGTTTTTTTTATCAAGGATCTCTCTGTATTTAGCAGCATTCATATTCGCATTAGTCCTGGCCAGGTTTCCAGTCCCTGCTGCTGAAATGCATCCCCATAGCACGATGTTACCTCCACCATACTTTACAGTGGGGATGGTGTGAAATGGCTGATACACAATATGAAATTTATGCCACACATACCACTTAGTGTTGGGGCAAAAAAGTTCCACTTTAGTCTCCTCTGACTACAAACCTTCTTCCATGTCTTTACAGTATCTTTTAAGTGATGCTTAGCAAAGTCTTTATGGGAAAGGATATGCTTTTTTTTTTGGCCAGGGCTTCTTCCTTGCTACTCTTCCATAAATACCTTAGAGATTGTGGAGCCATGAACTCATCTCCAGTTGCAGCCACTGACTTCTGCAGCTCATTCAGAGTGACTGTTGGCGTCACAGTAGCCTCCGTTGCAAGTGCCATTCTTCTTTAGTGATTACGTTGAGAGGGGCAACCTGACCTAAGCAGTGTGGCTGTGGTTTCATATTTTTTCCACTGAGCTCTGAGGTATATTCAGTGCTGCCTTTGAGATGGTCTGGTACCTTTCCCTGGATTTGTGTTTCTCTATTGTCATTTCCCTGACTTGTCTTGAATGCTCTCCTATCTTTATTTTTATTTGGTCTGCTGAAAATCTACCATACTGTTGGACCTTTCAGAGAGAGGGGGTATACATTCTTATGAATTCATTGAAAACAGGTGATTCTCCAATTTTCTACGTCATCAAATTGGGTGAGTTGGTAAGGTGATGTGTTGCATCTGAGGAAATTTAGCAGAGTAATTACAAAGGGGATGAATACCTTCTCAGCCTCACAACTTTGGTTTTTATTTTTAGTAAGTTATTGCCAGGTTTTGGAATTTTTCTTTTGTTTTGACATGATGCACACAGTTTTGTAGATCAGCTCAAAATTCCTACTTCAATATATTTTAAATTTATAAAATGAGACAATAAAATGTGAAAATAGTTGTGGGGGCTGAATACATTTTTAGGGCACTGGATGTTGCATACATAGAAATGAAAGCAGAGTTAAAATCCACTCTGTTTCTCTTTTTATGTATGATGCATATACTTCAATAGTTTAACTGAACTCTTAAAGTTTCTTTAAATGCTTTTACACCAAAGGCACCAAAAGAGGCTCTTTGAAGCAACTCTTCCTAATGCTGACCAAGAAGACAGCCATTCTCATTGTTATGCTCTGGGGACCTGAGAGCGTTATGGGTTTGGGCAGGATACAGGGCACTCTGACTACAACTCTACCACAAAGTAAATAATTGACCTTTCCCTTGTCCTGCAGGAAGCACAAAGACAAGAAAAATCAGTCCCTGTAAACTCACCGCACTGAGCTGAAATAGCAAAAGAAGACAAAACCTGATTTAATTAAACAACATACAAACAGCTGTAATTTAAAACATAATCAGTGCCACAATAATAGTTCTTTTAAATCTTTCTTGTTCAGGACTTGCTGCACTTTATACGTTTGCGTGGTTTTCAAACCCTTTGAATCGACTGCATTAATTTTTTTTACAATGTTATGATGTCAGTCCATTGTGAAATAAATGCAGCAATGTAAATAATTATCACTATCTATTTATATGGCTATGCTTTTAAAAAATACAGCAGATAAAATCATCATGTGTGGAGATTTTATCTTCATCATGAAGTACATAATTTGAAATTATTTAAGATTTAACAAATTGCTTTTCCATGCTGAGAGCTTATATATTAAACATTAAACTTGAAATACATAGACATCCTTCATTTATTTCACTATACATGTTGGTACCCTTAATGCAGTACTTTCTACAATACATTTTTATATGGTAATAAAAAACAATAAAATTTTATAGGGCTCTGAAGTTATTACATGAAACAGCCTTGACATTTATATGACTGATTTTCAGGAAAGTATATACAATATTGATTAACACACAATAACTTTCACCATAAAATTATATATGCATATCTGGCAGCAACATTTTGTGAACAAATTACTTTTAAAGCCAATTTTAATTAAGTGTCTGCTCAGGGTATCAGTAGTGAATTTTACAGCAGCAGTTCTATCCTTTGTTACATAGAATATGAATATTCTAGTTATAATTAAATTAATGTAACACTGAATGATAAACCCCAGGTATTTAAATATGGAATACTAAGGAACTGGTTGAAGGAAAAACACATATGGAGCTATTGACACACAACAGTGGAAACAACTTGCTTTTTGTCAAAGATCCTGCTGTAATAGTCCGGCATTCCTGCTGAGAAAGGTTGTGATATTGCTCCACTATCTTAACTCTGTGGTAGTTGAGCATACTCTTTCAGCTCTAGATATTCTGTTCCTTTGCTTGGTGATCACTTCTGAGGCACAGCAGGATAAATAAGTGGCAAAGGTGGAAAATAAAGCTGATAAAACACGTGAGAATCTTTTCTTTCCCCATATTCCTCATTGCCATTTTAATGCCTAGAAACACAGCTCTTTCCCTGAGTGAATGAATATCTTGCACACTGTCAATAAAACAGCATCTCCTGAGTTGACGTGAAGGTATTGGCAATGTCTATTCTCTGCAATATTGGAGAGTACTGGATAAAGACATGGTTGATATTTAGCATAATGGCTGCAGCAGCTGCAACACAAATGAGACTCTGACTCAAATACTCCTTCGTGTTAGTAGTATGAGCACAGTACCTATGACTGCTCATCCTGGCTATTTCTGTTACTCCTAAAATAAAATTGCAGGTGAAAAGGTGAATGACGTGAAATATTAACTCTCTCTCTTTGGACGTGCTCCCTGACCTGCTGACTATTTTTAGAATTGTTTGTTGTTACTTAGGTTTCCAGCAAAGCTTCTCTTGCCACCAGAAATTTCAGTCATATAATGTGACCAATTGAAATTCCATCCCTGTATGCATTTTAAATGCGGAGCTAAGAACCAATATAGAAATACTTACAGTAGGATGTTCAAATCAAGCTAAACAATACTGGAACTCCTTAAATTCAGATCACACCTGTGAAGTGATAAACCAAATTAATGGCCTGGATTTCAGACTGAATGTGAATTTAGTGTGTGGCCCTATGTGGACGCAGTGTGTGTATAAGGTGGGTAGGGGTGGGGAGTACTGTTGTCCAAACCTAAACTAGGAAGTTTCTCAAGCATTCTGTAGAATGTAACTGCAGGTTCTTTTTTTAGAAGGCACTGATTGTCATGATTGGTGGCTTATTTGACAAAAAGACTGCTTTGAAGACTGGAGCCAGCTAGAACATGTAGATTGGGCGTTAAGACTGACTGTTGGGCTGTCACGATCACATGGGTAGTATCAGGATCATGGTTTGGGGCTGGTTAGGGGAGCAGACAGACGGTCTGGTGTGAGGGGGACAAATGGGGTGAGCAATAGCATTTTGGGGCCACATTGTGGCATTGCAGAAGTGTCCTGGTGCAGTCTCACCATGGTCTTATCTAATTGCAATAGAACATCTTTTGAACTCAATTCTTCCAGAAGGTGTGCTATGAGGACACTAGCTTACTCCGTTCACCTCTTCTTGCCTGATTTCAGTTGGCGACTTTCCTCGGGGTTAGGAAATCCAGCACCCTATGGTTTCAGCAGAATGGAAGATGTAATGGAGAAGGCAACCATAATATAAAACTCACTTCCTTCAGGTGGATTGTTCACCTCTTCCTAATCCCAGATGTGTTACAAAGCCTCAGAATAGCGAAATGTCTTTTTTAGAATGGAGATGAGGAGCTAATTTCTTTAGCTAGAGAGTGGTGAATCTGTGGAATTTGTTACCACAGGCAGCTGTGGAGGCCAAGTTTTTACATATATCTAAGGTAGAGGGTGATAGATTCTTGATTAGTCAGGACGTGAAAAGATATGGGGAAAGGGTAGGAGACTGAGGGCTGAGAGGGAAAATGGATCACCCATGATGAAATGGCAGAGCAGACATGATGGGCCAAATGGCCTAATTCTGCTCCTATATCTGAAATGAAATTGAATTCAGTTAGTGTCACTATTTAAACCCTTTCGTTCTCTTTCTTAGAAAACCATTATTGGCTTGTGATTGAGAAATTAACTTCAGTTTTAATATACATTATGCACATTGGAAAACTTTTCATATTAATAGTAAACAGAATTCATATGCATCGATACAGATATATAGGGAAATCATTTTATATGAAGTATCTGGCCTCTATTAATTTGAAGTAGGTCCCTCAACTTTCCGTCTGGGTTACTGATGGATGCTGCTCTTTCCTGCTCCCACCTACGTCTGTTGAAGAAGGAACAATTTTGCCAGGCAGATCAGTGCACTGAAGTTTACTCTGATGGAATGGTTCATTTACATAGAAACATAGAAACATAGAAAATAGATGCAGGAGTAGGCCATTCAGCCCTTCGAGCCTGCACCGCCATTTATTATGATCATGGCTGATCATCCAACTCAGAACCCTGCACCAGCCTTCCCTCCATACCCCCTGATCCCCGTAGCCACAAGGGCCATATCTAACTCCCTCTTAAATATAGCCAATGAACTGGCCTCAACTGTTTCCTGTGGCAGAGAATTCCACAGATTCACCACTCTCTGTGTGAAAAAGTTTTTCCTAATCTCGGTCCTAAAAGGTTTCCCCTTTATCCTCAAACTGTGACCCCTCGTTCTGGACTTCCCCAACATCAGGAACAATCTTCCTGCATCTAGCCTGTCCAATCCCTTTAGGATTTTATACGTTTCAATCAGATCTCCCCTCAATCTTCTAAATTCCAATGAGTACAAGCCCACTTCATCCAGTCTTTCTTCATATGAAAGTCCTGCCATCCCAGGAATCAATCTGGTGAACCTTCTTTGTACTCCCTCTATGGCAAGGATGCCTTTCCTCAGATTAGGGGACCAAAACTGCACACAATACTCCAGGTGTGGTCTCACCAAGGCCTTGTACAACTGCAGTAGTACCTCCCTGCTCCTGTACTCAAATCCTCTCGCTATAAGTGCCAGCATACCATTTGCCTTTTTCACCGCCTGCTGTACCTGCATGCCCACTTTCAATGACTGGTGTATAATGACACCCAGGTCTCGTTGCACCTCCCCTTTTCCTAATCAGCCACCATTCAGATAATAATCTGTTTTCCTATTTTTGCCACCAAAGTGGATAACCTCACATTTATCCACATTAAATTGCATCAGCCATGAATTTGCCCACTCACCCAACCTATCCAAGTCACCCTGCATCCTCTTAGCATCCTCCTCACAGCTAAAACTGCCGCCCAGCTTCGTGTCATCCGCAAACTTGGAGATGCTGCATTTAATTCCCTCATCCAAGTCATTAATATATATTGTAAACATCTGGGGTCCCAGCACTGAGCCTTGCGGTACCCCACTAGTCACTGCCTGCCATTCTGAAAAGGTCCCATTTATTCCCACTCTTTGCTTCCTGTCTGCTAACCAATTCTCTATCCACATCAATACCTTACCCCCAATACCGTGTGCTTTAAGTTTGCACACTAATCTCCTGTGTGGGACCTTGTCAAAAGCCTTTTGAAAATCCAAATATACCACATCCACTGGTTCTCCCCTATCCACTCTACTAATTACATCCTCAAAAAATTCTATGAGATTCGTCAGACATGATTTTCCTTTCACAAATCCATGCTGACTTTGTCCAATGATTTCACCGCTTTCCAAATGTGCTGTTATCACATCTTTGATAACTGACTCCAGCAGTTTCCCCACCACCGACGTTAGGCTAACCGGTCTATAATTCCCCGGTTTCTCTCTCCCTCCTTTTTTTAAAAAGTGGGGTTACATTAGCCACCCTCCAATCCTCAGGAACTAGTCCAGAATCTAACGAGTTTTGAAGAATTATCACTAATGCATCCACTATTTCTTGGGCTACTTCCTCAAGCACTCTGGGATGCAGACCATCTGGCCCTGGGGATTTATCTGCCTTTAATCCCTTCAATTTACCCAACACCACTTCCCTACTAACATGTATTTCGCTCAGTTCCTCCATCTCACTGGACCCCCTGTCCCCTACTATTTCTGGAAGATTATTTATGTCCTCCTTAGTGAAGACCCAAAGTAATTATTCAATTGGTCTGCCATGTCCTTGCTCCCCATAATCAATTCACCTGTTTCTGTCTGTAGGGGACCTACATTTGTCTTTACCAGTCTTTTCCTTTTTACATACCTATAAAAGCTTTTACAGTCAATTTTTATGTTCCCTGCCAGTTTTCTCTCATAATCTTTTTTCCCCTTCCTAATTAAGCCCTTTGTCCTCCTCTGCTGAACTCTGAATTTCTCCCAGTCCTCAGGTGAGCCACTTTTTCTAGCTAATTTGTATGCTTCTTCTTTGGAATTGATACTATCCCTAATTTCTCTTGTCAGCCACGGGTGCACTACCTTCCTTGATTTATTCTTTTGCCAAACTGGGATGAACAATTGTTGTAGTTCATCCGTGCAATCCTTAAATGCTTGCCATTGCATATCCACCGTCAATCCTTTAAGTGTCATTTGCCAGTCTATCTTAGCTAATTCACATCTCATACCTTCAAAGTTACCCCTCTTTAAGTTCAGAACCTTTGTTTCTTTGTTACAGAGTGACAGGAGCATCCAGGTTTGAAGTAATTCCTTCTTACATGCTATAAAGTTGAAAGGAATTTCAAGCTAAAAGCTGATTTTGTGATAGAGTGGAGAGAATTTATCTGCAGTTGATTCTACAGTAAACTCCCATATTTATAATATGTATTCTAAAACAGCAACTTCAGAACATGGGAATTAGTCACTGATCCTTTGTACTTTCTCCCCCATTCATCAAGGTCAGGGCTGACATATCTCAATGCCATTTTCTGGTGTTGACATCATTCTTGATTCCCATAATGTTTACAACACTCATACAGTTTTGAATAAACTCAATGACTGAGACACCACACACCTGCACAGCAGAGAATTCCAAATGATTCTCCACCTTCAAAGTGAAAAAATTTCTCCTCACTGCAGTTCTCCCCATATTCTAGGACTGTGACCCCTAGAACATCTTCTGTACTCAAAACTGATTTAAGGTGCTGTTTACTATTTATGAAAGTCCTTTACATTGAGGGATCTATGGAAATGCATTCTAAGTCCTTATGTTGCTCTTTCCTACCATTTACAGTCTATTCCTTTTCCTTGTTTACTTTTTCCAAATGATCCCACACTTGTTTTGTAGCCTGGGGAAAAGTACGCACTCAGGACAACAAATACTTTTTCGGGTTTTAATTCCTTTATCTATTTTAGATGTTTAAGTGCCAGAAGAGGGTCGCAAAACAAAAAGAACGAATTTACAACCAGTTCTTGCCATTACAATCTCTGTTAAACTTTCGATCCACACGCTTGTGTATGGACAGAATCGCGTTTGCAGTATAAAAAATAACAGAACTAATATGGTACTAATACGGTAGTGGCAATCTTGGCTGGTGAGGAACTTTGCGTAAGCCACGCTATCCAGCATCGATTTCTTCACTCATGGAAATCTTTCCTCACCGTGCCCGGTCTTGGGGAGGAACTCAGTTCCAATGCCCTAACGGCGTCTTCAGCAGAAAACAAAATGGTCTCCCCACTATCCCGCGTGTGCGTAATGACATCACCGTCTCCACTTAAAGGCACAGACAACTATTCTAGCATTACCCGGATGGCTACCTAAGTACACTTTTAATGATAATGAACAAGATCCGACGGTCACCTGGTTACACTTGTTTAAATTGAATTCCCTTTGCTACTTTTGTGTTCACCTAATCGGAAGTTGATATCATTCAGTAACATAGAACTTACTTCCATATGATTCAATCTTTTTTATTGTTTACTGACGAATTACCACAGATTCTAATCATAGAAAACACATATTTTAATAGGAGATTCCAATGGTAATTTCCTCATAAATTAATAATATTTTGTATGAAGCAAGGCATTAAGTTGACAGGAGTCTAGTATATTTGTCAGATACTTTTCTCGTTTGTGTGCAAAATTCTGACAGTTTTCCATCACTTGAGCTGCAATTGTAGGTTATTCATGACAGAACACCAGATGTGCATAATTATGCTTGCAAAGTAATCTTTCAGATTCTCAAAATCTGTCCGTTGTAACTGATATAACCCCATAAGATTATATCATATGCATCAGTGACTATAATGCAAATTGGCAAAGAAGAGAAAAATGAGCAAACTGAGAAAAATGATGTGTTCTCTTAATATCAGTCCTTATCGGTCACAGGAAGCAATTGAGATTTTAAACTTCATGGCAATTTTTGATAATTCTCATCAAAGGATTAATTTTCTGCTACTTGACAAGTTTAATTCTATGCACTTGTATCAAAATCCTAAATACTTTAACAACACACACAAAATGCTGGAGGTCAACAGGTCAGACAGCATCTATGGAGAGGAATAAACGGTTAATGTTTTGGGCCGAGACACCTTCATCAGGACTGGAAAGTAAGGGGGCAGAAGCCAGAATAAGAAGGTGGGGGAGGGAATGAGTGCAAGTTGGCAGGTGATAGGTAAAACCAGGTGAGTGGATTAAACAGTTTTGAATTCCTTGTACTTTATGGCAAAGAAGTTGGAATTTAAGAAAAAGAGGGTATTGTTATAGTTTTTGCTGCATCCGGAATTGCACAGTTTTGGTCTTCTCATCTAAGAAAATAATATGGTAGCAATAGGCAAAGTTTAAATGAGATTCACCTTGCTAGTTCTAGGGATGAGAGTGTTGTCTTATCAAGAGAGGCTAAACAGTTGGACTCCATATTACTTGGAGTTTAGAAAAATGACAGGTGAACTTATTGAAACATTAAAGATCTTAAGAGAACTTCACAGGATAGATGTTGGTATATTTACACAAATGAGAGAATGCCAAACAATGGGGAAATAACAACAAGAGACAAGTCATTTAAAGCTCAATTGAGTAAAATCTTCTCCTGGAGGATAATGGACATCTGGAATTCTCTTCCCCAAGGCTGGTAGAGGCCAGATCATTAGATAATGATCTATGTTACTGGAAGGTATCAATTTCTGATTAGATAATGAGGTGGTTCATTTTGGTAGGTCAAATATGATGACATAATATAGTATTAACGGTAAGACTCTTGGTAGTGTGGAGGATCGGAGGGATCTTGGGGTCCGAGTCCATAGGACACTCAAGGCTGCTGTGCAGGTTGACTCTGTGGTTAAGAAAGCATACGGTGCATTGGCCTTCATCAATCATGGAACTGTGTTTAGGAGCCGAGAGGTAATGTTTCAGCTATATAGGACCCCGGTCAGACCCCACTTGGAGTACTGTGCTCAGTTGTGGTCGCCTCACTATTGGAAGGATGTGGAAATCATAGGAAGGGTGCAGAGGAGATTTACAAGGTCGTTGCCTGGATTGGGGAGCATGCCTTATGAGAATAGGTTGAGTGATCTCGGCATTTTCTCCATGGAGCAACGAGAGATGAGAGGTGACCTAATAGAGGTGTATAAGATGATGAGAGGCATTGATCATGTGGATAGTCAGGGGCTTTTTCCCAGGGCGGAAAGGAGTAGCATAAGAAGGCACAGTTTTAAGGTGCTTGGAAGTAGGTACAGGGGAGATATCGGGTAAGTTTTTTTACGCAGAGTGGTGAGTGTGTGGAATGGGCTGCCGGCAACAGTGGTGGAGGCGGATACGGTAGGGTCCTTTAAGAAACTCCTGGACAGATATATGGAGCTCAGAAGATAGAGGGGTATAGGTAACCCTAGGTAATTTCTCAGGTAAAGACATGTTCAGCACAGCTTTGTAGGCTGAAGGGCCTGTATTGTGCTGTGGGTTTTCCATGTTTCTATGTTTCTATAATATTTAAGATGGAATTTGATAAATATTTGAAGGATTGTGTAGTTAAGTATTATAAGGAACTCTCACAGAAGAGGAACTGAGTGTAGGGCAGATCATTAGGCTTGAGGAGCCTCGTGAACTACTCCTGCACCTACTTTGATCACAGAGAATGGGCAGATTTTCTCTTCTCTGTACACAGGCTCATTGAGTAACCTGATCACTGCAAGTAAAACAAAGTCAGTCAAGGGGCTGAGGATTTACTTCCTCTTTCCTATTTCAGTACCTAAACTAACCTGTTGAGAGTAGGCTCAATACAGTTTTCTGAAACTGGATAGGATACCTTCTATGCACATTTGAGCTGAGTGCCTGGGCCATACTACATGGACGCTAGTGAATTTAGCAGTTCCCCAAATACTTGTGAAGGTTAAGTCTGGCCTTCACGTTGAAGTACCTAAGTACAGTATTTTACCTAAACGGTCTGTATCTGCTAACATCATAAAAAAGTTACTTCAGGAAATAGGCCTGCAATGCAAAATGCTTGATAAGGCCATTCAGCCCATTGATTCTGGTCTGTCATTTGATATTGACTGATATAGTTCACTGCCAAGAAGGCCCACCAGCGCCTTTACTTCCTGAAAAAGCTAAAGAAATTTGGCCTGTCCCCTAAAACCCTCACTAATTTTTATAGATGCACCGTAGAAAGCATTCCTCTAGGGTGCATCACAACCTAGTATGGAAGTTGTCCTGTCCAAGACCGAAAGAAGCTGCGGAAGATCATGAACACGGCGCAGCACATCACACAAATGAATCTTCCGTCCGTGGACTCACTTTACACCGCACACTGTCATGGCAGTACTGCCAGGATAATCAAGGACATGACCCACCCAGCCAACACACTTTTCGTCCCTCTTCCCTCCGGGAGAAGGCTCAGGAGCTTGAAGATTCATACTGCCAGATTTGGGAACAGCTTCTTTCCAACTGTGATAAGACTGCTGAACGGATCCTGACCCGGATCTGGGCCGTGCCCTCCAAATATCTGGACTTGCCTCTTGTTTTTTTTGCACTACCATACTTTCCATTTTTCTATTTTCTATTTATGATTTATAATTTAAATGTTTAATATTTGCTAATTTTTACTATTTTTAATATTTAATATTTGTAATCCAGGGATCAGGAAGCACTGAATCAAATATCGCTGTGATGATTGCATATTCTAGTATCAATTGTTTGGCAACAATAAAGTATAAAGTATATATTTTCCTTCTCAATCTTATTCTCCTGCTTTCACCTTTGATGTTCTTATTAATTGATAACATATCAATTTCCATTTTGAAAATACCCACTGACCTGGTTACCACAGCTATCTATAACATTGTACTCCACAGACTTACCAAACATTGGCTTAAAAAATTTCCTCTCATCTCTGTTCTAAGTGGACATCTTTCTATTCCGAGACTACGTCCTTTGGTCCTAGACTCTTCCACTATTGGAAACATTAGTTACATATGACTTCCCTAAAGTTTATTCAAGAAATATTTAGGTGATCTGAATTGCATTTGTAGCTGACGTATTCCATTATAGAGTTAATATTGGCCTGGTTCCTTAACCCATTTGAGAAAAAAGTTACAATTTAATTATATAATTCAAGGAAGTTAAGGCTATGATTTTTGAATAGATTTTGAGAGTGGGTATAATATTAGCCTAACAAATCTTTTAATTTCCTTTTAATACCCACAGTGATCTCTGGGAGGCGAACATCTATACTTTTATTTTTAATTTTTTTCCTAGCTATTTATATTCATTGCAAACAGATTCAGTCAATTATTTGTCATGGTTCCTGCCCAGCAAGGTACAAATTACAGAAAATTCATTCAACTTATATAAAAATTGAATATATTTCAAAAATTCCAAAGTAGGATCTGTAATTTTTATTTATTTGTAATACAACTGGGCAGTCAGCAAAAGAGCACACATTTTCACATTGTTCTGTTTCCAACACAATGACCAGATTGAATTGACTACCTCAGAATGACCACAGGATTCTGCATTATTTGACAGATTACAGGGATATGATTCCAGTCCTCTGCATGAGATCATTATTCACGCACAGTGGCAAACTAAGCAAAATGTGGATTAGCAGCTACTCTCCTTGACTGTCTTAAACATTGAGACAAATGACATTCGGCAAGGCACATTTGGTTGGGTTGAAATTGCTGCTAATATTTCTTCATTAATGTTAAATCCTTTTAACATAAGATCATAAAAGTTGTAGAAGAATTGGATATCATCTTTCAAAATTCTACAGATTCTGGACTTTTTCCTATACATTGAATCAGATCCCACTATTTAAAAGCGGTTAGAGAAAATTAAAAATTGAAAATAGAGAAAAGAGAAAATTGGGTAGTCAAGAAGTTGCTAGAATCTATAATGAAGGATGTAATAACAGCAAATCTAGAAAAGAATTTCAGGACTGAGCAGATTTGTCCTAGATTTATGAAAGAAAAATAATATTTGATAGGCCTAGTGGAGTTTGTTGAAGGTGTGACTAGTGAAACACATAGCAGGGAAGCGATGGATATAATGAATTAAGCTGTTCAGTATGTTTGAGGGATATGGAATCAAAGGCAATGGAGTGAGAGTTGGTGGATAGATGGAGAGTGGGAATGATTGAGTTGTTTACAAGTCTTCAAGCTGTTGTTAGTGACAAACCACAAGAATCATGCTTAGGCCTCAATTATTTATTATCTATGTTGCTGATTTGGCTGTGAGTACCAAAAATTATATTTCCAAGTTTGTTGATGATGGACAAAAGTATGTAGGATTCTGAGTAGGAAAAAGGACGTAAACAGGATTTAAGGATAAAGATAAATTAATTATGTGAGCAAGATTTTGGTAGCTGGAATAGAATGTGGCAAAATGTTAAGTCATTCAATTCAATTCACAGATAGAAAAACAATTAATTGGAAAATGTTGATGTTCAAACCTGAGCACCCTAATGTAAATGTTACTGAAATCTAACATGCTGGTACAGCAAATAAGCTTGGCGTTATAAGGTTTTTGCAAGTAGATTTGAGAGTGATGTCTTACTATAACTATATAGGGCCTTGCTGATATCATTCACACCTGGAGTACTACAACATTTTTATCCTTAAAGAAAGGAGGAATCTTTGCACTGAGTGAGTGTGGCAAAGATTCACTGGACTGAGAGAGTTTGAGTAGATGAGGTTTATGTTGATAGAAAATGAGAGGAAGTCACATTGAGATATACAACATTTTTACAGGGTTCAGTAGGCTGATTGCAGGAGGGTGTTTCCCTGGCTGAGGAATCTGGAACCACAGGTTACTGTCTCTGCATAATAATTGGGGTGTTTGAAACAGAGTTGAAGAAAAATGTCTTCATGCAGAGAGCGATGAACCTTTGGTATTTTCTTCCTCAGAGTCTCAGTGATTCTACTTGTTCAACGCTGAGATCAATAGATTTCTGAGCATTAAGGGAATCAGGATGTTGGAGGAAAATGGTGTTAATTTAAAAGACCACCAGTGATCTTGATCAAAGAGCCAGATGGCCAAATCCTGCTCCTCGTTATGAAGATCTTGTAGGTAATTAATGATACAGAAATCAATATGCTTCTTTATTGGCTGAGGCATAGGATGCCAGAACAGGGATGTAACACTGGAACTATATAAAACATTTCACTATAGTAGTGTGTAATCATACATGTATCTACAGTGTTGGTTACCAGTATGTAAAAGCACTGGAAAAGGAGCTGAGCAGACTTACAGAAAGTTGCTTGGGCTGGGGAATTAGAATTCTGAAGAGAGATCATTTGGCAAGGGTTGCTTTTCTTGGAACAAAAGCAACAGAGGAGAGATGTACATACAACTATGAGAGGCAAAAACAGAATCAGCAGAGAAAAACAGGAATCCTTAGCAGGGAGGTCAATGACTATGTTGCATAGATACTAGGTTGATTAGTGATGGATGATAGTTGGGAGGGGAAAATTGATTTCTCTCTGTGTGATAGTCTGGAACACTCTATCTAAAGGGATGATAGAGTCAGAAAAGTAGCTGAGTAAACGTTTCAAGTGTCATAAACTGCAGGGCTATGGATAAAAACCTGGGGAGTGGGATTAACATAAATCACTTTTCAGATGGCATGAACATGATGGGCTAAATAACCTCCTTATATCTTGTATATATTTATGATTTTGTGAAAAAGCAGAATGCAGCTTTTATGGATTTGTAGGGTTATGAGGGGTTCATATTTGTCAGGGAGTGAAAGCATAAATTATTCTATCAATTGAAATTAATGCATTCATCAAGTAGTTTTACAGAAAAGCCCAGTGAAGCAAAGAATTGGTTTCCAAACATAGAATGTCATTGAATAGCTTGGTGAGGCTTCACATTCCTGGTAACTTTCATGTAGAACTCTGAGCTTAGTTGGAATGTCAAAGGAAGATACTAAACTGACCTGAAGATACCTCCTATTAAAGAGGCAGAGAAAAATCAAAGAGTAAAATCAGTCCAAATCACTTCCATTCATTTTTTTATGTCTCAACTAATAATGCCAAGATATTAATGTTATGGACCATAGAACATAGAACATAGAATAGTACAGCACAGTACAGGCCCTTCGGCCCACAATGTTGTGCCGACCCTCAAACCCTGCCTCCCATATAAGCCCCCACCTTAGATTCCTCCATAAACCTGTCTAGTAGTCTCTTAAGCTTCACTAGTGTATCTGCCTCCACCACTGACTCAGGCAGTGCATTCCACGCACCAACCACTCTCTGAGTAAAAAACCTTCCTCTAATATTCCCCTTGAACTTCCCACCCCTTACCTTAAAGCCATGTCCTCTTGTAATGAGCAGTGGTCGCCTGGGGAAGAGGGGCTGGCTATCCACTCTATCTATTCCTCTTATTATCTTGTACACTTCTATCATGTCTCCTCTCATTCTCCTTCTCTCCAAAGAGTAAAGCCCTAGTTCCCTTAATCTCTGATCATAATGCATACTTTTAAAACCAGGCAGCATCCTGGTAAATCTCCTCTGTACCCTTTCCAATGCTTCCACATCCTTCCTATAGTGAGGTGACCAGAACTGGACACAGTACTCCAAGTGTGGCCTAACCAGAGTTTTATAGAGCTGCATCATTACATCGCGACTCTTAAACTCTATCCCTCGACTTATGAAAGCTAACGCCCCATAAGCTTTCTTAACTACCCTATCCACCTGTGAAGCAACTTTCAGGGATCTGTGGACATGTACCCCGAGATCCCTCTGCTCCCCCACACTACCAAGTATCCTGCCATTTACTTTGTACTCTGCCTTGGAGTTCATCCTTCCAGAGTGTACCACCTCACACTTCTCCGGGTTGAACTCCATCTGCCACCTCTCAGCCCACTTCTGCATCCTATCAATGTCTCTCTGCAATCTTTGACAATTCTCTACACTATCTACAACACCACCAACCTTTGTGTCGTCTGCAAACTTGCCAACCCACCCTTCTACCCTCACATCCAGGTCGTTAATAAAAATCACGAAAAGTAGAGGTCCCAGAACAGATCCTTGTGGGACACCACTAGTCACAATCCTCCAATCTGAATGTACTCCTTCCACCATGACCCTCTGCCTTCTGCAGGCAAGCCAATTCTGAATCGACCTGGCCAAACTTCCCTGGATCCCATGCCTTCTAACTTTCTGAATAAGCCTACTGTGTGGAACCTTGTCAAGTGCCTTACTAAAATCCATATAGATCACATCCACCGCACTACCCTCATCTATATGCCTGGTCACCTCCTCAAACAACTCTATCAGGCTTGTTAGACACGATCTGCCCTTCACAAAGACATGCTGACTGTCCCTGATCAGACCATGATTCTCTAAATGCCTATAGATCCTATCTCTAAGAATCTTTTCCAACAGCTTTCCCACCACAGACGTAAGGCTCACTGGTCTATAATTACCCGGACTATCCCTACTACCTTTTTTGAACAAGGGAACAACATTCGCCTCCCTCCAATCCTCCAGTACCATTCCCATGGACAACGAGGACATAAAGATCCTAGCCAGAGGCTCAGCAATCTCTTCTCTTGCCTCGTGGAGCAGCCTGGAGAATATTCCATCAGGCCCCGGGGACTTATCTGTCCTAGTGTATTTTAACAACTCCAACACCTCCTCTCCCTTAATATCAACATGCTCCAGAACATCAACCTCACTCATATTGTCCTCACCATCATCAAGTTCCCTCTCATTGGTGAATACCGAAGAGAAGTATTCATTGAGGACCTCGCTCACTTCCATAGCCTCCAGGCACATCTTCCCACCTTTATCTCTAATCGGTCCTACCTTCACTCCTGTCATCCTTTTTTAATTCACATAATTGAAGAATGCCTTGGGGTTTTCCTTTACCCTACTCACCAAGGCCTTCTCATGCCCCCTTCTTGCTCTTCTCAGCCCCTTCATAAGCTCCTTTCTTGCTTCCCTATATTCCTCAATAGTCCCATCTGATCCTTGCTTCCTAAACCTCATGTATGCTGCCTTCTTCCACCTGACTAGATTTTCCACCTCACTTGTCACCCATGGTTCCTTCGCCCTACCATTCTTTATCTTCCTCACCAGGACAAATTTATCCCTTACATCCTGCAAGAGATCTCTAAACATCGACCACATGTCCATAGTACATTTCCCTGCAAAAACATCATCCCAATTCACACCCACAAGTTCTAGCCTTATAGCCTCACAATTTGCCTTTCCCCAATTAAAAATTTTCCTGTCCTCTTTGATTCTATCCTTTTCCATGATAATTATAAAGGCCAGGGAGCGGTGGTCACTGTCCCCCAGATGCTCACCCACTGAGAGATCTGTGACCTGACCCGGTTCATTACCTAGTACTAGATCTAGTATGGCATTCCCCTGGGTTGGCCTGTCCACATACTGTGACAGGAATCCATCCTGGACACACTTAACAAACTCTGCCCCATCTAAACCCTTGGAACTAATCAGGTGCCAATCAATATTAGGGAAGTTAAAGTCACCCATGATAACAACCCTGTTATTTTTGCACCTTTCCAAAATCTGCCTCCCAATCTGCTCCTCTGTATCTCTGCCGCTACCAGGGGGCCTACAGAATACCCTCAGTAGAGTAACTGCTCCCTTCCTGTTCCTGACTTCCACCCATATTGACTCAAAATGTTAATTGAGTATTCATTTTAGCCAAGGAATTGTATGTAGTAACGTGACAAACAAAGCGAGAAAATGGCAGTTTTCCTCTTTATTTGGCATTATAAAGTGTTTAGAATATTTGTCATAATTAACAATTTATTATAATAGAGCTGCATTCTGCCACATGCATTTACACACTGGAATTGCCAGACCCTAGAGAATAAGTAAAGAGACTACCAGAGGACTCCAAAAATGATCCAATTTCTGTTCTGTCATAGGATTTGTGCATTTGTTGTTCAAATTGTATATTTACTTGGGCACTTTTTCCTCAGTTATGATATATAGATAACTGTAATTTTTCTTCAGTCTTTAAGAGAAATTCTTGGATATGTGGCGATGGATCTAGGGCATTCATCATATGGATGCTCTTGAAGAACCATTATTCTTCCATGTGTAATCCAGCTAAATTTCAGGCAAATCAGTGTTGGAGGTGCCTTGCTAAGCAGGTTCACAGAGAATAGCCATTTGGCCAGAATAGTAGGTAAATGCAAGAAACAGTGAAAATATAGCCCGGCATATCTTGAAGATATAAAAGAGAGTAAACTAAAATAAAGAATTGGAGATGTATTTATTTTAAATTGGTTAATCATTTAATATCATCTTATGGTTGGAGCAATTTAAAGTTGAAGTACTATATGTGCCTCCTGGATATTAACTATAATTGAATAATTCTTCATTATTCTTCACAATTGATTTTAAATCCCCTTCTAACTACACCACCAGAGGTGAATAATGTGTTTGCTGAACTGTGTCCTACCAATTTAAAATTGCTTAAGGCAACAAAAACTGTTTTGCACTTTTCAAATGTCCGATTTATAAACATGAAGTATCAAAATGATATGGTGTAAAATATTTCATTAGTCGTTCGCCTTCTTAATATATCCGTTTGGACTAAAGACTCAGAGTCATACTTCAGGTATCAAAGAATATTGAAAATTAACATGGATTGAGGTGGAATATTGTGCAAATATTTGTTCGGTTCTAAAGTCTGTAAGCCAATACCTTAGAGGATCAAGTGCTTTGAAATCAAATCATGAGTAGCCTTGTGTCCTTCTTCTGCCCAAACTGGAATGTGTCTATGATGAATTAGCTAATGAGGCAAGTGTGTAAAGGTCATTAATTGCATTAACTTATTTTCAAAGACTGGTGAGACTAGTCCAGAGCAACAGGAGCAACTGTGCTTTAGTTTGTGGTGGTATTACAAGTCCTGAGAGTCATCCACCTGCCCGGTCCTACATTTAATAAGAAAATGGGTTTGGACTATCAGATGCTTTAGTGGGAGTCATAGTCCACTTTGAAAGCACCGTTCATTATTATGTTGTTTCTGGGGTGCAGGATCCAAATGGATTCTTACATGAACCCTTCTGGTTTCCTGACCTACAGTATCAAACGCAGTGAAGATAAATGATGCTCGGTGTGGACCATAGTGTAACACTGCAAGAAAAGAGGCCATTCAACCTAACTCATCCATACCAACTATGGCACCAACCAAGCAAGTCTTATTTGCTCGGTTTTGGTCAATATCCTTCTAAAAACCTCCTATCCATGTACTTATCCAAAGGTCTTCTGAATGGTGTTATTATACCTGGTTCAACCACTTTCTGTATACCCACCACCCTCTGCTTGATCAGGTTGTCCCTTACCTTAACAACTCTCACCTTAAACCCCAGCCCTCTAGTTTTTAGTTACTCTTCTGTGGGAAAAGACCATGTGCAATCACCCTATCCATGGTCCCTCATGACTTTATACACCTCAATGAGTTCACACCTCGATCTCCTACATGTCAATATAATAATAATAATGTAATATAATATAATTCAGGCCCTTGAATCCTTACAGGATCCCAATAAATCTTTTTGTATCCTTTCCAGTTTAATGATGTCTTTTATTTAGTAGGGTGACCAAATACAAAATACTCCAAGTGAACTGACATCAATATATTGTGCAAGAACAGGCATAGTGTGCCAATCCCTGTATTGTATAACGTGAATTTTGAATGCCAACATGCTAGCTACCTGCTTCACCACCCTGCTTACCTGGGATACCACTTTCAGTAAACTATGTACATGTACTCCCTGATCCCTCTGTTCCACAGCACTTCACAGCACCAATCATTCACTGTACAAGTCTGACCCTGGATTAATTTTCATCTGCAGTTATCTGAATTGAAAGTAATTTGCCAATCCTCTGCCATTTACCTTGCTCCCTCTACACCTATGAATGTGTGGCTAACTGCTGCTCAAATGCCACCTATAAATTAGCTGACGATATAACTATTGTTGGCAGTATTTCAGACGGTGATGAGAGGGTGTACAGTAGCGAGATTGATCAGCTGGTTGAGTGGTATTGCACAACAGTCCTCATCAAAGCATCAGAAGTGGAAAGGGTTTCAAATTCAAATTCCTGGGTGTTATCAACTCTGAGGATCTATCCCTCTGAGGGGACAGGAGAGGTTCCGGAGGATTGGAGGGTTGCGGGATGTTTTTTCCTTATTCAAGAAAGGGAGTAGAGATAGCCCAGGAAATTATAGACCAGTGAGTCTTACTTCAGTGGTTGGTAAGTTGATGGAGAAGATCCTGAGAGGCAGGATTTATGAACAATTGGAGAGGTATAATATGACTAGGAATAGTCAGCATGGCTTTGTGAAGGGAAGGTCGTGCCTTACGAGCCTGATTGAATTTTTTGAGCATGTGACTAAACACATTGATGAAGGAAAAGTAGTAGATGTAGTGTATATGGATTTCAGCAAGGCATTTGATAAGGTACCCCATGCCAGGCTTATTGAGAAAGTAAGGAGGCATGGGATCCAAGGGGACATTGCTTTGTGGATCCAGAACTGGCTTACTTACAGAAGGCTAAGAGTGGTTGTAGACAGGTCATGTTCTGCATGGAGGTCGGTGATCAGTGTTGTGCATCAGGGATCTGTTCTGGGACCTTTACTCTTCATGATTTTTTTAAGTGACCTGGATTAGTAAGTTTACTGATGACACAAAGGTTGGAGGTGTTGTGGATAGTATGGAGGGCTGTCAGCAGTTGCAGCGGGACATTGATAGGATGAAAAACTGGACTGCGAAGTGGCAAATGGAGTTCAACACAGATAAGTGTGAAATAGTTCATTTTGGTAGGTCAAATAAGATGGCAGAATATAGTATTAGTGGTAAGACTTTTGGCAGTGTGGAGGATCAGTGGGATCTTGGGGTCTGAGTCCATAGGACGCTCAAAGCAGCTGCGCAGGTTGACTCTGTGGTTAAGAAGGCATACGGTGCATTGGCCTTCATCAATCGTGGAATTGAATTTAGGAGCCGAGAGGTAATGTTGCAGCTATATAGGACCCTGGTCAGACCCCACTTGGAGTACTGTGCTCAGTTCTGGTCACCTCACTACAGGAAGGATGTGGAAGCCATAGAAAGGGTGTAGGGGAGATTTACAAGGATGTTCATCGAAGTTGCTGGTGAATGCAGCAGGCCAGGCAGCATCTCTAGGGAGAGGTACAGTCGATGTTTCAGGCCGAGACCCTTCGTCAGGACTGAAAACGTCGGCCTGAAATGTAGACTGTACCTCTTCCTAGAGATGCTGCCTGGCCTGCTGCGTTCACCAGCAACTTTGATGTGTGTTGCTTGAATTTCCAGCATCTGCAGAATTCCTCTTGTTTACAAGGATGTTGCCTGGATTGGGGAGCATGCCTTATAGGTTGAGTGAACTTGGCCTTTTCCCCTTGGAGCGACAGAGGTTGAGGGGTGACCTGATAGAGGTGTATAAGGTGATGAGAGGCATTGATCGTGTGGATAGTCAGAGGCTTTTTCCCAGGGCTGAAATGGCTGCCATAAGGGGGCACAGGTTTAAGGTTCTTGGGAGTAGGTACAGAGGAGATGTCAGGGTTACGTTTATTACGCAGAGACTTTTGAGTGTGTGGAATGGGCTGCCAGCAATGGTGGTGGAGGCAGATACGATAGGGTCTTTTAAGAGACTTTTGGATAGGTACATAGAGCTTAGAAAAATAGAGGGCTTTGGGTAACCCTAATAATTTCTAAGGTAGGGGCACGTTCGGCACAATTTTGTGGGCCGAACGGCTTGTATTGTGCTGTAGGTTTTCTATGTTCTATGTTCTATCCTGGGCTCAGCATATTGATGCAGTTACAAAGAAGGCCTGACAGCAGTTGTACTTCATTAGGAGTTTGAGGAAATTTGGTATGTCACTAAAGACACTCGCAAATTTCTACTGATATACTGTGGAGAGCATTCTAACTGGTACATCACCAGCTGGTATGGGGGGGGGGTGATGGGGATACTGCACAGAAATAGAAAAAGCTGCAGAAAGTTGTTAACTTAGTCAGTTCCATCATGGGCTATAGCCTCCTCAGTATCCAGGACATCTTCAAAGAACAATGCCTCAAAAAAGCAGCATCCATTATTAAGGACCCCCATCAACTAGGACATGCCCTCTTCTCAATGCTACTAACAAGGTAAGGGAGCCTGAAGGCACATACTCAGTGATTCAGGAATAATTTATTCCCCTCTGCTATCAGATTTCTAAATGGACATTGAACTCATGAACACTACCTCACTCCTATTTTTCTCTTTTCTCATTATTTATTTAATTTATCTGTTATATATAAAACACCCATATGCTTTGTTCTGTAATTTACAGGTTTTATTATGTATTGCAATGTACAGCTGCCTCAAAACAACAAATTTCATGACGTATGCCAGTGATGTTAAACCTGATTCTGATTCTCATTACCATTGTAATTTTTGATAACATTTCAATATTTATAATACCATGTATTTTAATATTACCCACAGGTTTATTAAACATGCCTTGTACATTCATATACAAATTGTTTATATACATAATGAATAACATGGGTCTCAGTTCTGACCCCTGTGGCATATCACTAGTCTCAGGCCTCCAGTCCAAGAAACAGTATTTGCCTATCACTCTCTGCTTCCTATCACTGAGCCAATTAGCTATCTCTCCCTGGATCCTATGGGATCTAAGCATCCAGAATAGCCAGCCAAGCCAGACCTTATCAAATGCCTAACTAAAATTCATATAGGCAATATCCACTGCACTATCTTTATTTTCCTAGTTATCTCATTTTTAAAATACTCTGAGATGACTTAGACTCCTTTGTATTATTGACAATACAAAAATATTCTCAACATTACTTTGTTGGCATTTTATTAGACGTTCTGCCTGATAAATCATGGCATATATTGTATTAGCAAACTCCACTGCACATGTCCTTTCCATGTCTTAGTGCTCCAGCATACATGCTGTCTGAATCAGGTGGCCTCTTCAACTGCCGTCAGCAGGCACTGTTGAAGACAGTGTTCCTCAGTTCTAAATTAGAAACAAGATGAAAAGACCAATCACAGCAACATTTCAAGCGCTGTGGTCCTTTACACACTTGGAAGTCCAAACTGAGCTGAATTATTTTCTGTCAGGCTTAGGTCTGGATTATTTTATCTGTAGGACCAACAGCAAGAAAATGGCTCTTCACTAATGTCCTGCCTTAACATTAATTTCCTTTACTCCTGTTACCAACCAGATGTTGCCAGTCAGCCTTCCCTGACTGCCACATGTAAACATAAGTTAACAGGTAAGGCAGGAGTTCTCAATTTCATATGAAGTTGCTGTTGACTCAATTACCTGAAGCACTAGGATTTGAGGAATTACCAGTCATTGGATTAATATCTATATTCAGAGCCTTCACTCCATCCAATAAAGATCTGTTGCAAGCTCCTCGAGACAAATGTAGTTTAAGTCGTTACAACAATATTAAGATTTACCTTAATTATGACATGTTCTGTGAATTCCAGTCAGTTCAAGTTTGCCTAGCAAATTGTTATACCTAGCTAGAATGCTTTAATCCTTAAACACCTGAATGAGCATGCCATTATTCTTGTTCTGTTGTTCTGGAATTGGAGTTAAATGATTTTTTTTCATTTAATTGAGTTATACCATGTCCAGTTTCCAAATGCATTACGTCTCAAAGGCATAACATATTTGCATTTACATTAGAAGATTTTCTCCAATTATGTATCTTGCAGCTGAAAGCACCAACATGAGGATTCTTTGAATGATTAATGATTACTTAGACAGGGGAAAAAATGGTAACACGAGTAACATTGTTAGACAGGATTTCCGCAGAATTTTCAAATAGGATTCAATGATATATTGGCCCTTTTACAGTTTGCAGGCATTGTTATTCTTGCAATGTATGGTGGAACCAAATTAGCTTCATTAACTTTGTCAATAATAATGGAGTCTCAGTAACAATCCCATCACATCACAACCAAAGCTTTTAATTTGAAACACAATGGACATATTTTAAGCTATTTACCTTGTAATTGTATCTGTTCCCAAGATATAGCTTTCCTTTCCTGGACACCAGAGGAGTCCTATTCTTCAAATAATGGGGTTTCCCTTCCTCCACCATTGTTGCTGCCCTCACCCACATCTCCTCCATTAGCCAAATGTCTGCGCCACCCCGTCTTCTTACCACCTTTACAGCAATAATGTTCCTCTTGTCTTTATCTACCACCCCATGAGCTTCCACATCCAGCATATTGTTCTCTACAACTTCCACCATCTCCAAAGGGATCCTAAACCAACCCCATATCTTTACCTTTCCACCCTCTCCGATTCCCACAGGGATCGCTTGCTCCATGATTCCCTTGTCCATTCATCCCTCCTCACTAATCTTCCTACTGGCACTTAGCCCTGCAAGCAGCCAAAGCACCACACCTGCCTATTCACCCCCTCGCTCAGCTCCATTCAGTCCTCCCAGGTGAGGTAATACTTCACCTGCAAATCTGCTAGGGTCGTCTATTGTGTCCGCTGCTCCCAATGTGTCCTCCTCTACATTGTGAGACTCATCGTAAGTTGGGGGACCACTCTGTCAACCACCTCTGCTCCATCTGCCAAAAGCGAAACTTCCCAGTAGCCATGTATTTTAATTCCAATTCTCATTCCCATTCTGACGTGTCACTCCACAGCCTCCTCTTGTGCCAAGATGAGGCCATCCTCAAGGTGGAACGGCAACACCTTATATTTTGTCTGGATAGCCTCCAACATGATGGCATGAATATCGATTTCTTCTGGTAAAAAATAATTTCCTTCCCCTTTCCCTCTTCTTCTATTCCCCACTTTGGCTGCTTCCCTCTTCTCACCTGCTATTACCCCCCCCCCCACACTGTCCCCTTCTCTTTCCCTTTCTCCTACTGTTTAGTCTCCTCTCCTATCAGATTCCTTCCTCTCCAGCCCTTTACCATTCCTACCCAACTGGCTTCACCTATCACTCTCTAGCTATCCTCCTTCCCTTCCCCTCCCCTCACCTTTTTATTCTGGCATCCTCCTCCGTCCTTCCCAGTCCTGATGAAGGGTCTCAGCCTGAAACGTCGACAGTTATTTACTTCCAGGTCAGATGCTGCCTGCCATGCTGAGTTCCTCCAGCAATTTGTGTGTTACTTATCTTGTACTCTACACAGATTGATATTTTGAATTTACAAGCCCATTTTTGTTTGCCCACTGTTTTATCATCTTGCATCCTTTCATTAATTTGTCCAGCTTTTAGATATACTACCTAAATCCCATGTATAAAAGTAACACAAAATGGGTAGGGAGAAAAATAGAAATGAATATTGCATTTTTCCAAACTTAAAAGTAACTTCAGAATTGTGCTAATACTGAAATGCTGGTCTTAAATTTTATCCTTCCATTCTTTTCAAATCTTATATAAGAATAAGTGATTACATTCTCCTTAGACTTTGATTGTAGAGTCTTTGCTACCTTTACAGTTACTGTGGTTGCATGAACAGGAAATATATACTCAGTGGCCACTTTATTAGGTACCTCCTATACTTAATGAAATGTCCACTGAATCTATTTCTGTATGTTTCAGGTCTTCTTCTGCTGTAGCCCTTCCATTTCAAGGTTCAATGTGCTGTGCAGTCAGAGTTGCTCTGCACTGTCGTAACACGTAGTTATTTGAGTTACTGTCGCTTTCCTGTCAGCTTCAACCCATCTGGCCATTCTCCTCTGACCTCGCTCATTAACAAAGCTTTTTTGCCCACAGAATTGCTGCTCACTTGATGTTTTTTTTTGTATCATTGTTTGTAAACCCTAGAGATTGTTGTATGTGAAAATCCCAGAAGATTAGCAATTTAAGAGATAATTAATCAAAGCACCTGGTCTGACACCAACAATCATTCCATGGTCAAAATCACTCAGATCACATTTCTTCCCCATTCTGTTTTTTGGTTTGAATAAAAACTGAATCTCTTGACCTTGTCTGCATGCTTTTATGCATTGAATTGCTGATATGTGATTGGCTGATTATATATTTGCATTAACAAGTAGGTGTACAGGTGAATCTAATAAAGTCGCCACTGAGTATAGGTTTTAGAAGTGAAAATGAATGCTTCTGATTATGTTTATTACGTTTTCAAGGTTAACAGTAATTAGAAACATGCATAGCTTTGAATTGCAAATCAATATCTAAAAATGCAGTCTTTTAGATTTCAGCTATAGTGGATTCCAATTAATTGTTATACATCAGGACCAGAACGCCTTGGCCCAATTAAGCAGTTGCCCTAATTATCTGCAGTTTCATGGAAATAGGTAGAAAGATATAAAATGACAAATTACAATTTAACTGAGTAGCAAATTGTGTATTTAAGTGAAATACTGATATGCGAAACACTACCAATATTACTACAGTACTATAAAACTGTTTATTAGTTCGTAATGGTTTCCAACAAGCAATTCATCAAGTGTATGCTGGAATAGTACTCGACTGGTAAACTTAGCCATTAAAGCATCCAGTTTAACATTGTTTCCAATGACCAACAATTTCTTTTTTTTTAACAGTTCCTGGCATATTTGAACAACACAACTCAGTTATGTGATCCATTGCTTTCTCTGAACCTACTTTCTTTGAGGAGATTTGGTTTGTCACCTAAAACATTAAAAACTTCTACAGATGAGGAGCGTTCTGTCTGACTGCATCACTGTCTGGTATGGGAGTGGGGTAGGCTACTGCACAGGATTGAAATAAGCTGCAGAAAGTTGTAAAATTATCAGCTCCATCTTGGGTACTAGCCTCCATGGTAGCCAAAATGCCTCGGAAAGGCAGCATCCATTATTAGGGTCCTCCATCACTCAGGGCACCCCCTCCTCCCATTGTTACCGTCAGAAAGGAGGTACAGAAGCTGGAAGGCCACACACAGCGATTCAGGATAGCTTCTTCCCTCTGCCATCCAATTCCTGAATGGGCATTGAACCAACGAACACTACCTCACTTTTTTTATATTATGTCTGTTTTTGCACTATTTCAATCTATAAAATCTATAGTATATATTATGTTTTTGTCCCTAAAGTATCTGCCTGTACCACCACCCCTGGTAGTGCATTACAAGCACTTACCATTTCTGTGTAAAAGGAACTATCTCTGAAATCTAAACTTCCTTCCAATCACCTTAAAATTATGCCCTCTCATATAGCTATTTCTGTCCTGGGAAAAAGGCCCAGGCTGCCAACTCTATCTATGATTATTGTTATTATATTATACACCTCTCTCAGGTCACTTCTCATCCTCCTTTTCTCCAAACAGAAAAACCCTAGCTGGCTCAATCTATCCTCATAAGACATGGTCTCTAGAACAGGCAGCATCCTGATACATCACTGTCTAAAACACCTCATCCTACGTATAATTAATCAATCAGAACTGAACACAATACAGCATGTGTGGTCTAACCAGAGTTTTACAGAGCTTCAGCATTAATTCACGACTCTTGGACTCAATCCCCAACTAATGAAGTCCAACATAGCGCATGCCTTCTTAATCACCTTATCGACTTGTGTGGTAACTTGGAGGGATCTGTGGATGTGTCAAATCTATGCAAACTTCTAAGAAAGTAGAGGCACAGTCATGCTTTTCTTGTACTGATCTCAGGACAGATCCCCTGATATGTTAACACTACGTAACTGAAAGCAGCTGACCCTCACCACCTCCTCTCCAATGATTTGGTTTGTCACCTAAAACACTCAAAAACTTCTACAGATGTACCATGGGGACCATTCTGACAAGCTGCATCACTGCCTGATGTGGGGGGTGGGGGGTGGGGGAGCTACTGCACAAGATCTTAAGAAACAATAGAAAGTTGTAAAATTAGTCAGCTCCATCATGGGTACTAGCCTCTGCAGTATCCAAGGAGTGGTGCAAAAAGGCAGGATCCATTATTATGGACCCTCATCACCCATTATTATGCTCTCTTCTCATTGTTACTGGCTAGAAATAGGAAGAGGTACAGAAGCTTGAAGGCACACATTCAGTGATTCAGGAACAGCTTCTTCCCTCTGTCATCTGATTTCTAAATGCAAATTGAACCCATGAACACTGCCTCACTTTTTTTTCTGTTTTTGCACCATTTTTAATGTAACTGTTTAATATTATATATATATAGAGAGAGAGAGAGAGAGAGAGAGTAATCGATATTTTTAATATATTTATCATGTTTTGCATTGTACTGCTGCCAGTAAGTTAACATATTTCGCGACAAACGTCAGTAATATTAAACCTGATTCTGGTAGTGTTGAGTGTTTGTGGCCAAGGGAACTGTTCTGTATGGCACAATTTTTTTAAAAAATGGCTTGTTTCATCAGCATTGTAGCTATCATCTGCACAAGTTTTTTCAAGTATGTCAGGGAGTTTTGTAGATTTCCATGTTTATGCACTTACAGCATCGGCGCTACTTTTCTCACCACATGCTTTCTTGAATTTAATATTGTGCCTACCTCCATCGAGACAACCAAACATCTGTTGCTTCAAAATCTTCGTGACCAGCTTCTTAGCTAGGTCCTCTGACTTGTTTTTTAACATCGGTCCACTGACATGCACATCTCATCCAGCTATAATAGAAAACAATTGAAGGCCTCTTTAATATCTGGATCATTACCTTCACGCTTTTGTTTTTGGGGTGTTCCCAGTTCCCTTGTGTAATGCCCATTCTTCTCACAGTTTACCTTGCTGATGTATCAAGCGTGCAAGTGTAGATTTTGGCACTTCCAGTTATATCTGCCAGCTGATGATGAGTGCTGTTAGGCAGTTGGCTTTAAATTTGGTCCAGTAGGAAAATATTTTCATCTAATGTCAAATTTTTTTAATGGCAAGGGTCTCAAAATTATTTTTAAGTCAAAATAAAAATCAAATGATCAAAAATCACCGCTTTGTGAATCAGTGTCTGTCAGCCCAAATAGACAACTTAACACAAGCACATACAACTAATGCAACTGCTTGCTCTGAGCACGGCGCAGTGTCTAACAGTCACAATTGTGCACAATTGTGACTGACCATCCCTTGTCCCAATTAAGTGGCATAGTGTCTCAAATAAACCCAGGGAATCCGGGCTATATTCTCGATTTGCTTTTGTTCTTTAAGTGTTGTCCCAAATATGCAGCTGTCCCAATTAACCAGAATCCTCTGTACTACAATCTGTGTTTAACTAGTCTATACTTAATTCAACTGTTGCCATTATGAAGCCAAAAAAATTGCTCCCTATGTAATAATTAAATCATTTTCCCTTTGTCTAGTCTTTATCATAGTTTAATATTGACCAGAAACTTTACTCTGTTTTTGTCTTTTTTAAAATATGAATATTTTGTATTTCATTTTAGTGAGCAAGATAATATTATAAGTATTCTTGATAAACTACATAATATGCCAGATATTATAAATTCTCATAATAACAAATAAGAACTACTTCAGGATGTATATGTAAGTTGACATGCCCATGGTGTTTTATAAGAGCATTATCATTTAACAAATGATATATAAGGAGATATTAAGGGAAATGAGTAAAATCTAGGTCAAAGAGATGTGTTGAAATTGAGCATACTGACAGACCCTTTGTCAACCCATCAGTAGGTTCAGAATTTCACAACTTGTACGTATGCAGATAAATGCCACATTTGCCATAATTTGCAAATTAACCCAAACTGATGCTTCAGGTCTATAGTTCTGTGTTTTAGCAAACAAGGAAAAAATAACTCAAACTAGATACTTGCACACTGGTAAAATATCTCATTGGTTGGTAGACAGTTTTTTTGCACCTGACATGACATTCTGTAGAAAATGTGCATTACCAATGTTTACTTTGTCTCTTTTTAATGGAGTTAATGATTTATAATTGTTTGCAGAGGATGTTAGATTTAACATTTACACTGATGTTCTTATTTTTGGAAATAAATGCTTTCTCTTAACATCATAAGCATTTAAAAAGCTACATTTCCTCAGATCATTTACTGAACAGTTGCACATTAATAGCATACATTAAATGCAACAGAATGATTCCTTGATGCCACAGAGCAATTGTAATTCATTCAAAGTAACTGGTATTAAGCATATAAAATATTTCCACTAACATCAGCGGAAACAAATGTTAGTACACAATGTTGTGTTGAGTGCTGGTTGCCACACTATAGGAAAGAATTGAAGGCACTGGGGAGAGTTCAGAGGAGTTTTACAAAAATACTTCCTGGCGGTAAGCAACTCCACATACAAAGTCAGATTAGAGAACCTGTAATTGTTTTTAGTGCAGAACAGAAGACTGAAGGAAGATTTAGTAAAGAATAGGATCTGCACAAAGTGGAGAGTGGAAGGAAGGCTATCCTTTTTGACAGACTGGTTCAAGATGAGAGGAGAAGCTGAGGGATAAGAGAATTAAAAACAATATGAGAAAAAATATTTTTAGGCAGTATGTGGTTGAAATCTGGAATGTACTGCTTGTAGATGGTGGATGCAGGTTCCACTATTGGCCTCATGAGGGAGTTATTTGCAGCACAATAGAAAAGGGTACAGTTGCTGAAACTTCAGTATTGCTCTGGCAGAACAGAAATGGGCTGAATGGTCGCCTCCTGTGCTGTAATCATTCTATGATTCAATGAAATGTGCTGAGAGGACAAATCCTACCTGGGCTTCTCCTGAAGTCCTCATTACTATTAGCCAGTGCAGTTCATTCCCAATATCAACAAAATACTCCAGAGGGGACTGGTCAGTAAAGGATGAGATCCAATGCTACTCTGCAGCACTAGCCACTCCTGTTCTAGTGGAAAATCATAAGCTGACATTGTGTTATCAAGATGTCTAAGAGTTTGGACTTCACAATTTAGAGAAACCTGGACTTGAGCATGAACTAATTATTACTCTCCCTTGGCAGTTTCTACTGGGCTTTTGCAGAATGCTGACAAAGACACTCAATGTTCTCACTGTGCCCTGTTCAATTGAATAGGCTGAGTGTAATTAAAGCTGTGATTTTGGATCCTTACCTTGGTTTACTTATCCTCTCAATGGATTTGGAGAATTTTGAGAAGACACTGTTCGTGGTATCATTCCAGTGCGGTAGATTCATTCATTGAAATACACAAGAGAATGGGGCCTATACAAAATATATGCAGAATGAAAGTCGTCTAGCAACATTTCCTTGTTGCATAGCACTACAATAAAGTTCTACGACGAGACCCCAGAATGTGCAGACCAAGTTTGTTTTGGGAGTCACCTCTCAGTAAAGGTAGGAGTCAGCAATGAAATTCACCACTGCTACATGTGCCCCAGCACAGCCAATAACATCTGATGTGAAGAGTGAAGTGCAAGACCTCAACCTGGCATAAATGTTCATAGTTTGCTGGATAGGAGAAGTCTCTACCCTCCCGTTTGCTTCAAGGACCTTGACTAAATCAAACTACTTAGAAATCAGTGTGTTGATTTATTGTCATATCAGGTGTTTAATCAGAAACATGGACTTGAAATTGTTAAAGGTATGAGGACACTGGGGTCCATTCCTAAAATTATTCAGATTTTTTTCCCAGTTTTGCTGTTGTATTGTGCGATTCTGAAAAATAACAGTTATTCAAATTTTTGTAATATTTCCTGTGATCGGCATATTAATTTATCAGTAGTTTTTTGACATAAATAGACATTCAGTTAATAACAGAGAATGGTTAAGTCCCATGTTTCACCTTGGACTTCAATGTAAATAAAACTGAGAATCAAACACCAGATTAATTTAGGAAAAAAGGTGAGGGAAGGTTGAATAGGTTAGGACTTCACTCTCTGGAACATAGTAGAAAGGGGGGAGATTTGATAAGAGTATGCAAAATTATGAGGCGTATTGACAGGAAAAATGAATGAAAGTTTTTTCCACTGAGATTGGATGAGACAAGAACTAAAGGTCATAGGATAAGGGTGAAAGGTGAAAAGCTTAAGGGGAACCTGAGAAGGAACTCCGAATGTGGAAAGAGCCGCCTGCGAAGTAGTGGATGCAGGTTTGATCTCCAAGTTTAAGAAAAATTTGGATAAGAATATGGATGTCAGGGGTATGGGGAGGGCAACAGTCTGGGTGTAGGTTGATGGGACTAGGCAGAATAATAGTTTGACATAGACTAGATGGGCTGAAGGGCCTGTTTTTTTTTGATGACTCTACTTTCGGTCTTATACATGGCTAAGTGAGGGATGATAGTTTGTGAGACCTACTCCACAAAGAGGGTATTTAAAAAATGGACTTTGACATAAAAGTTAAACAGTTTGCAAAGCATACCAGAACATTACAATATCCAAGGGGAAAAAAAGGCTAAGTAAGATGGTGAATCTGTGTGTTTCATTGAGCTGTATGGCATGTTTTACAGCCTCATTGTATTTTATGCCACGTGGAATGTCTCAGGCGGTCTTCTATCCACGTGGAAAGATGACAAAATGTGACAGGCAGATACAATAAAAAATTTCCAGCCCTTTAGGACAGTCACTATCACTTAATATCATGAAGGTTGATGAAGAACAAAAAATATGCAATGCTAGTGAAGATGTAGCGAATCTTGCTTTAGGAAACAATGCAAATATTGTGCAAAATATAGCTTTGCTGGTTGGATTTTGTGATCAGTGACACGGTATAGCTCCAGCTATTGAATACATCTGCGCTTGCTCACAGCTTTTCTACAAGTTCCTGTGATGATTAGCAATGATGTGTTCTTCAAGATGCTGTCACTTGTATGAACATGAAATGAAAACTGGACCTTAAGAACCAAACAAAAGGACTCTTAAGGTATGCAGAATCCAAAGCAGAACTAAGTTATAATAGGTAATGCCAAATTTAAGGACTTTCAAAATAGAGAGGGAAGAAAGGTAAGACTGAAAGGGAGATGGAAAAAGATAAGAAGAAAAGCAGACTTCTAATGTTAATGATTAAAATATTAAGGAATGTAGATCTGTCCTTCTGATCATTCATTTTGCGCACGAGGGTGATTATCTGGCAATAATTCAGACTTACTGCAATGAATCTGGATTGGATAAGCACTAACTTTATTAGGCTTACAGCATATAAGGCCATCATGTTTGCTTCATTGCAAGTGTATTAAAGCTGTTTCATAATGAGATGTTGGTATGCAAACTTTAAGGAGGAAGCAGGATGTTAGACTGAAGCCTTCTGATTTTACATGCAAGTATGTGACATGCTAAGGATTGGCATCATTTTCTTATTGTGCTCCCTGCAGACTTGGACCTGATCAGTTCCTGGGAGACTGGGGGCATGCCAGGTGCAGTAAGCTAGCTGCTGGGAAGATAAGTGATCCAACCAACTCATTTGAATTTGTTAAAATCTCAGTGACATTAGAATATATGTATTAAAATTAATTAAAAATCACAATAATGATGCATGTATTAAAACAGATATCCATGTGCTTGATGTATTGAAAGCTCAATCAGAGGAAAAGCTAACCAAGCAGGAATGGCTCAGTGTATCTATGATAATGTTATTGAGATATCGGACAGATGATAACACTTAGTACCTTTGCAATATGGTCCTTTAATAGACCAGAGAGTGATGGAAAGTTGTTCATCCACCAGCCCTGCAGAGAACCAGCCACTTAGCTACCGGTGAGTGCACTCTAGATCCTCAAACCTGTGCACAGCAGTGTGGAACTGTGGGATGTAATGGCATCAAATACAAATATTTAAGCCCTTCAGATCTGCTCCACCATTCACCAAGATCACAGCTGAATTTCTTCAAACTCCATATTTTTGATCTAGCCCCATGTGTCTTGATTTCTTTTATATGCAGCAATTTATTGATAGCTGTCTTGTGAATGAGCTCCCATTGTTCTCTGGGGCACAGAGAATTCCAAAGGTTCACTACCCTTGGAGTGAAGATATCTCTGCTTATTTAAGCTCTTATGTTGAGACTGTAATCCCTAACTCTCGGTTTCTTAGCCTGGGGAAATGATCTCATCACATTTACCCTATTGAATCCAATATGAATTTTTAATTTCAATGAAGTCATTTCTCATTCAGCCAAGCTCCAGAAAACAGAGGTTCTGCCCACTCAACCCTCTACAATCAACAGACATACCAATCCAGGAACCATTCCAGTGAATCTTCACTGCACTCTCTCTGCTAAGTATATGTCTTTTGTTTAATGCATAAGGAGAGCAAAATTGTACAGGTGCAAAATCACTGAGGCCATGCCTGATTGTAGCAAGATGCATTTCTTCTTGTGCTCCAGTGCTCTTGTAATAAAGAACAATATTTCACTTGCCTTTGTGGCTCCATGCTGCTCCTTACTGTAGGCATCTGGTGGCTTTGTGTAAGGACACCCATGTCTCATTGAACATCCATGTTTCCCAGTGTCTCACAGTTTTAAAATAATATATTTAATATTTCTTTTATTCCACTAAGAAACCTAACTTTACATTGTTCCACACTGTACTTACCTACTGTGTTGTTGCTCACTCATTTGGCCTTTCCATATCCACATGAAGCATCCTTGCTTTCTTATCACTGCTCACATCCCAGTTATTGCATTTCGTCCCCTCAGCCAAATGTTGGTTGTGAGTAGTCTGAACCCAGGTACTGATCCCTGGGGTATGCTGCTCATTACAACCTGCCATCATGTGAAGGACTCCTTATTTTAATCCTATTCTTTGTAATCTATATGTTAATAAACTCTTAATCCCCTTCACTATGTCCAGCTTCTCTCATCTTAGAAAATCTGAACCAGAAAACCCATAAAAAATGTAGAGCTTTGGTATTTCACAGAATAATCCGGAATACATGAGATTTCTACCTACCCTAGCACAACAATGACTCATCAATTCATCAATTATTAAGGGACGAATAATTGTGGCATTGGGTAAGGATATGCAGAAGACATTATCTATGTCTTATGATATATAGTGTGTTGGCAATTATACTTAAGGATACAAAGTTTAACCAATCCATGCTGGGAAGGCTGATCATATCTGTTGTTGACCAGGAACTGTCGTAGTCAGTCTGGGATTGGACACAGGAAGCAAAATTTAGACTTTACAGCAACAAAGGCAATTTCCATATGGACAATGAAAGGAGCTAGAGTTATACAAGAAAACCCAATCTTCAGGCAACTCAGCAGATGCAGATACAGATCAGAATAGAGATATGAAGCCATTTCATTACTGACACAGTGGCACACAAGGAAGAGCTGTTGACTCAAAGCTGCAGCAATCCAAATTCAGTCCTGATCTCTGGTGCTGTCTCTGCGGAGTTGATATGTTCTCCCTATGCTTTTTTATGGGTGCTTTGGTTTTCTCACACACACACCCGGTTGCTAGGGATTATTGAGGTTTCTTTGTGAACTTTCTAGTGGGTACTGTATAATGAAAAATCGCCAATTGATTGTTGCCTATGGATGGAGTCACTGTGGCCAGAGTAAATAATAAAGGAAAAGAGATCTTTCCTTTCTGTATCTGCAATTTGTATCTTTATTTTAATAGAAGTAAGGGGGGGAGGATTTGTTTTATTTTATTCTGTTTTAATTAGACTTATAATGTAGAACAGGTCCTTCTAGCCCAATGAGCCGTGTTGTCCAGCAACCCACCTATTTAACACTAGCCTAACCACGAGCCCATTTACAATGACCAATTAACCTACTAACCAGTACATCTTTGGACTGTGGGAGGAAAACCACGTGGTCACAGGGAGGACGTACAAACTCCTTACAGACAGCGCCGGAATTGAACTCTGAACTCTGACACCCCCAGCAGTAATAGCGTCACGCTAGCTGCTATGTTGCCATGTTATCCCTTGTTAAAATGTGATCTGTATCTGACCTGTACAAGTGGAATGTTCAGCGATTCAGTGTGCACTTGCAAATGCTGGAGTGAGGAGGAGAAGGACAAGAGGTGACCTGTCTGTATTCCTGAGTGATGATGGAGTAACCAGCTAATATGTGATTTGCAGCCACAGAAGGACATGAAATATGTACGAGATAATATATATCTGGATAATATATAAACATATTTCAATAAAGCTCATGTAAAAGAACAAGCTTACTGGTTATAGATAGAAAATTCTCGCTGTTAATAATTTCATAAAGTCAGGTAAATGGCATAGAGTCAGCGATGTTGGACTCACTTGCTGAATATTTTGCTAAAATCACTCACAGTAGGAATCACAGTCCTGTAAGGTGGGAATTAGTTTCTTTAGCAATATCCATCCCTCTGTGATTGCTGGATTCATTAATGATATTTCAATTTAATGATCCAGCCAATATCACTTTAATTTAGAAAATACTGTAAATTGGAGCATTTTGGGTTTTAATTAGCTACATATCTTCCCATATCGAAAATTCATTTAAGCTCCCACCTTAACTTTTATTGCCATCTCTGGGTGATAATCCAACAATGATTTCCCCTGGAATTTTCCAACTTTAACAAAACCAGACAAATTGTACCTGTGTTGGAAAGGTTAGCATTGGTAATATCTGTAATGAGTTGGAGAACAGAGGTCAGTTCTGTCTTTGACTCATGAATGTTCAAATTAGACACTGTTCATATTTGAAGTTTGAAAACCAGATTTCACAATAATAACACAGCAATAATAACAATAAAAATAGCTGAAGGGGAATTTCTCAATGTTTTCAAAGTGATCAGAGGAACAAATAATATAGAAGCAGTTTCCCATAAATGAACACAGAGATGGTGGAAGTTTGACCTCATTGCCTGAAAGAATAGTGAAGTCAGAGGTTTAAATGTGATTGAGGAGCTGGGAACATCAAGGCTACAAACCAGGTGTTAGAACATGTGCTGAGGTTAAAATAACTCTTTATTAACTGGAACAGGCATGATAGGCTAAATGGCCTCCAATGTTGGAAATTTTCTGCGATTCACCTGCAAGGTACTGTGTACAATTCTGCAAAAAATTGTGGCTTGCAATCTTTGTTATCACGTCATTTTTCTGTGAGTGAGAAGATAATGTTTTCAAAATCAGTCTGACCTACAAAGTAAAAGATGGTCCCACAAGGACACACTGATGTAAGTACTGAATTTTAATCCCTTTCTATAAAAAAAAGGAAAGCTGCAGTTACTTCAATTAAATCAAAAAAGTAAAAAGCGAACATTGTAAAATAATAAAACAGCTTTCAGAAATACCTAGTTTTAATGTAATTCATTTCAAATCAGTTTCAAGTATTTACAATAGATTGGACTAAATACTATTAACTACTAAAATGATGATCTCCTAATTTACAAATTGTTCACCATTATGATGCATAACTAAAAATGTTTAAATAGTTTGACAGAAAAAGACAAGAATTCCAAGTTTAGTCTTATTTGTCTAGGTCAAGAAAGGATGAATGGTTAAAATACTGATAAAAATAGATCAGAAAATTAAGCCACTATAAAAATCTTCTGGACTGCTGATAGAAATATTTTAAAACTCAACTGATGTGAAAACTTTCTCCCTCCCAAACCGTGGTGCCTGCCAATACTAACACTCCCCACCCCCCAACTATCTCCATTCTCCTATACCACTCCATCTTCCCCAAGCACTTACATGACTGTTATGGATAATATTTTGGGTTCCTTTGGGGCCAATACTTATGTGGATTGGGTCAAGGCCATCCTGCTGCTAGATCGGTGTGACTTGCACATACTTTGCACCTTGCATATAACATTTGTTGCCCCTCTTGAACTGAGTTGACAATTGAGTGGCTTTTAGATGCTTTGTGAACAGAGGGGGCATTGCTATATTCTCTTGTTTCATGCTTTCTTAAGTTTCCGTAGGAAGCTTAATTCCCTTCCCGATCCTCCACAGGCACGAGGCATCTTTCAGTCTCTTGCCCAAGTGGCCATTCTTCAGATGTGAGCTTTGACAGTGGGCCCCGGCAGACTTATAAGAAACAATATCTAGTGACACTCCCCTGTTAAACTTGTGACCCTGACTGCTATGACGAGAATCATACTGAAAAGCTACAACAGAAGAGGTCAAAATTACCCTTCAAATATCAAAAAATTCCCACAAACCTTTTGAAGGTTTGGCACTAGTTTGATTTCTTTCAAACTAATGATCTCATCCATTGAAATTTAGGAATTCACTTTTCAAGAGGAAAGAAGTAATTAAAGTGAGTTACCTTGCGTTTGACTAAAATAAAAGCAAATTTAGCAATCAACATTTGTGAAATACTGTGTGAGGGCAATTATTAAAATTGTAATTGAGTATTTTAAACTGAATTTACAATCCGCCATGCAACAATGGATATGAATGTTATATTTTTATCAGTTACAGATTTAAATATAGTTTTATTTGTTTGGGGTGCAGCTTTGACTGGATTGGGACAAGAGATATTAAAGATGAGGAGTCAAATGTTTACAAGTCGCTGTTGTAATAAGTTATTAAGTAATGTAAACTATAATGAACATTAATCTTTGACTTTTTAGAGTACAAATAAATCTGATTTTTGTCAAGAGAAGTAGTGTTTTAAGAACAGAAGAAAGGGAAATCAGGTATTGTCCTTCAGGAACCATACCTCACTAAGGCTGCCAGAATGTGAATCCAGTTATCATCTTACATCCTTGTCAATTATCCAACCAAGCCATCAAATGGTAGCAATGAAGTTTGAAGACATCAAAATAACTTATTTAAAACCTACTATAGTTATTCATGCCAACATATTAAAGCATATTTTCTGTATCTACTGCAGACTTGTAATGTACTGTGCTGCTGCTGCAAAAAGCTACTGTTCATGGCATTTATACCCTGGGTACGTATGCCCATGATAATAAGCCTGAACTTGGACATTGAAGCTTTGAACTTTTAGCTTGTGAGAGACGATGTGCTTTGAGCAGGTAGTTGGTTAAATTTCACCAAAAGTAGTACATTTACTGTTCATCAGGAGTGATCCTAACAGCAGTTTAACAGATTAACTTTAGGTGTATAAATTTCCAGATTATGATTAAAGCATGGTTTACAGTTGACAATATAACGTGTAGGTGCTAACTTTGATGTCTCCGTCATTGGCTCCCTTTGGTGGAGTTATACCAGATCAATCCTAAACAAATGTTGTCATCATTGGACTTGCGCATTTTCTTGCAGTAACTGGTGGGTATTCAAGGAGACTTTGTGAAGGGTTTTGCTCATGCAACAATACCCAGACCTAGAAGAAAATGAGAAGGCCAACGACTGGAGTGATGGAAGGGGTAGCTGGCTGCTCCAGACCACCAAAGATGGACTTGAGTCTGAGCTGTAGTCCACAAAAGACCATGCTCTGCACACAGGCTCGGTGTCCTGAATACGTGGAAACATCAGAGCCTTGGGGTCTCAGACTTGTGCATGCTGTCCGGGGACCTGTGCAGTTCTTGGAAGAGGACCTGCTGCCTAGTAGACCTAGGGGATACACTCTGCTGAATGCAGTAAAAAAGGCAACAGCCACCAACTTGTGCACTGCTGGATCTATCTTGGACTCTGCCAGAAACAGTGTAGGATTCTAACAGTTAAGAAGTGCAGTAACAGGTGTTTTATTTACCAGTGTGGCCATTACCTCAGTTTATTTCTCTGGATGAAGTCAGTCCGGAAGAGAAGGCAGTCATGTTCATGGTCCTGACTTACTTCCTATGGTGCTGATCGCGCATAGACTCCTGATTATCTGGGGTGTCCATTATTTTAAAATGACTCCTTTCCATTAATGTTCTGGTGTCTGCAACCTCAGGAAAGTATTTTCTTCAGGTGTGCGCAAGGTTTTCTCAGGAATCTGCCTTCCTGCAGGCTTCCAGCAGCACCTGGCTCTCCCCTCTGTATTCAACTGCCTAAAGGATTAAGGATTGCATCCCCTGGTGTGAATGAAACCCACTGAAACATGGCTGACAAGCCAAAGCAATAAAGTGTAGGTAGAAACAGTGTCACATGTTCGCCTGAAATGACTTGATTGGTGAGAGTGTGTTTTAATATCATGTGAGGAGCCCCTTATTATGGGATGTCAAGAATGGTGATGCTCTGCACAGTCTGTAGCACTATACAACTACAATGCTCTGACACATGTGGCAGAGGAAACACCTTCCTCCCGCAAACATTATTACTCAGCATTGTAGAGGAAAAAGCTGCAGAAAGAAAGTATTGAATGAAATCTATATTCATGGGCTTCTCTAACTCTTTGCTAAAATTCACCATGCTTAATATTATCAGCATCCTATGAGGAAACAAGCAGTTAATCCATGACTATTCATTTGAGTCAAGTCGTCAGTTTGAAATTGATTGCAATTATCATGCCGCTTAAAAGCTGCAACCAGACCTCTACTATCTGCTCTGTGCTTGCTTAGCTTTCCATGTTCAGAGAATGAAAGTGATGCCCAACCCTCAAAATTGGTTTCTGAGCTATTACTGGTTCTTACTTTATTTCTCATCTCTTTCCCGTGGTTCATGTTTAATGACACGTCCAAACCAATGTCACAGAACTTCTCAACTCCCCATCTGATACAACTTAAAAGACCACTTGCCATTCAAAAGAATTGTTATTGGTACAGCAGATAGTGATGGTTTGAGAACAAGAGGGGGATGCCTTACTGCAATTATATTTGTTCCTGGTGAAACTACAGCGAGAATATTGTGTGCTGGGCTAGACTCGCTAACCAAGGAGGGATAATAAATTTAGTAAAGGGAACGCAATGAAGGTTAAACTGAATTTTTGGATCTCTGTACCCAGGAGAGTAATGGAGGCTTAGATGCGTAGTGTATTCAAGATGGAATTTGCATATTAGTGGAATCAAAGATATTGAATTAGTGCAGGAAAGTGTCTTAAAGATAGACAGTCAGTCGTGAATTCTTGAACTGCACGGTAGTTATCAGGAGCTGAAAGAACTCCAATTATCTGTTAATTATAATGAAAATCAGAAAATGATGTAACATATTCTTATCAATTTGTTAACAACGGAAGCTTAATTCTTAATGTTGCCAATACACCATTCTGTTACTACAGAACAGTACAAGCCCTGTTGCGCTGTCCCCTCCTTTACTCCCTGTATACTCATAACTGTGTCTCCACCCACAGCTCCAATCTGCTAATTAAATTTGCTGACGACACTACAATGATTGGCCAAATCTCAAACAATAATGAGGTGGCTTACAGGGAAGAAGTTATTTCTCTGACACAGTGGTGTCAAGAAAACAACCTCTCCCTCAATGTCGCAAATGCAAAGGAGCTGGTTGTGGACTACAGGAGGAATGGAGACAGGCTAACCCCTATTGATATCAATGGATCTGGGGTTGAGAGGGTAATCTGCTGTAAGTTCCTTGGCATCCACATCACTGAGGACCTCAAGTGATCTGTACACACCAGCTCTTTGGTGAAAAAGGCACAACGGCGCCTCTTTCACCTCAGGTGGTTGAGGAAGTTTGGTACAGGCCCCCAAGTCCTAATAACTTACTACAGGGGCACAATTGAGAGCATCCTGACTGGCTGCATCACTGCCTGGTATGGGAACTGTACCTCCCTTAATCGCAGGACTCTGTAAAGAGTGGTGCGGATAGCCCAGCTCATCTGTAGTTGTGAACTTACAAAGACAGGTGTGAGAAAAGGTCCCGAATGATCATTGGGGACAGGAGTCACCCCAACCACAATCTATTCCAGCTGCTACTATCCGGGAAGCAGTACTGCAGCATAAAAGCCAGGACCAACAGGCTCCAGGACAGCTTCTTTCACCAGGCCATCAGACTGATTAACTCATGCTTATCTGAGTGTATTTCTATGTTACATTAACTGTTCTATTTATTATAAATTTTTAAAAATTACTATGATTGCACATTGCACATTTAGATGGAGACATACGTAAAAATTTTTACTCCTCATGTATGTGAAGGATGTAAGAAATAAAGTCAATTCAATTTAATTCAATGTCCATTTAACCTGCACTAAGGTCAATCCACCCCTTCACTACCACATAGCCCTCCATTGTCCTTACATCCATGTAACTAACTAAGAGCTTCTTAAGGTTCATACTAAGACTTCTTCTGTTTAACGTATACATGCTCCCTCTAGCTCAAATCACAGTAGCAACCAAATAGCTTACCTTAATTATGTGAATAACACTCAGATTTATATAACAGTGTCATCAAGTGACTATGATCCCCTACAATCACGGAAAAACTGCACTGAACAAATCACTGATTGGATGAGCCAAAATGTCCTCTAGTTAAACAAAGAGGAAATTGAAATAATTGATTTTGGTACCAAAAAAAGAATGATTAAAAGTCAGTGTTCACTTTGAATCCATGTCGTTACAAATCAAGCCAGAAACCTTGGTGTTGTAAGGACTCCGAGTTAAATTAATGTGGCACACCGACTGCCACATTAAGACAATTACAAAGCCAGCCTGCTACCATCTTAAAAATATAATGTGAATTAAAGGGCTTATGTCTCGGCAAGATCTAGAAAAACTCGTCAATGCATTTATTTTTAATAGGCTTGACTACTGTAAAGCTGTTTTCACAGTCTCTGTAAAAATTCCCTCAGTCACCTTCACCTCATTCAGAACACTGCTGCTAGAGTCCTCACTAAGACTAAGAAAGTAGAACACATCACTCCAGTTCTCAGATTGCTACACTGGCTTCCTGTCCATCAGACAATTGACTTTTAAATATTGCTACTGGTTTATAAGGCACTGAATGGTCTAGAGCCAAAATACATCTCTGATCTCTTGCTGCATTATGAACTTTTCTGAGCTCTCAGGTCAGCTGGAGTGGGTCTACTCACCACTCCCAAGGTCAAAACTAAACATGATGCAGCAGCTTTTACTTACTATGCTTCACATATCTGGAATAACCTTCCAGAGGATCTGAAGTCTGTCCCAAATTTATGCTGTTTTAAATCAAGGCTTAAAACTTTTCTTTTTGCTGTAACGTTTAATTAAAATCTCCTCAAGTCAAGTCAAGTCAAATCAAGTCACTTTTTATTGTCATTTCGACCATAACTGCTGGTACGGTACACAATAAAAATGAGACAATGTTTTTCAGGACAATCGTACTACATGAAAAATGCAAAAACTACACTGAATTACATAAAAACAACACAAAAACTACACTAGACTACAGACGTACCCAGGACTGCATAAAGTGCACAAAACAGTGCAGGCATTATAATAAATAATAAACAAGACAATAGGCACAGTAGACAGTGTCAGTCCAGGCTCTGGGTATTGAGGAGTCTGATGGCTTGGGGGAAGGAACTGTTACATAGTCTGGTTGTGACAGCCCGAATGCTTCGGTGCTTTTTGCCAGATGGCAGGAGGGAGAAGAGTTTGTATGAGGGATGCATGGGTTCCTTCATAATGCTGTTTGCTTTACGGATGTAATGTGTGGTGTAAATGTCTGTAATGGCGGGAAGAGAGACCCCGATGATCTTCTCAGCTGACCTCACTATCCGCTGCAGGGTCTTGCGATCCGAGACGGTGCAATTTCCGAACCGGGCAGTGATGCAGCTGCTCAGGATGCTCTCAATACAACCTCTGTAGAATGTGGTGAGGATGGGGGGGTGGGAGATGGACTTTTCTCAGCCATAGAACCATAGAACATTACAGCACAGAAAGCCTTCGCAGAAAGTAGAGATGCTGCTGGGCTTTCTTTGCTATGGAGCTGGTGTTGAGGGACCAGGTGAGATTCTCCGTCAGGTGAACACCAAGAAATTTGTACTGTACTGTAACTTTCATTTATCATATCTATTTTATGTGATTTTATTTTCTTATATATTGTCATCGGCATGTGACGTGAAATTTGTTAACTTAGCAGCAGCAGTTCAATGCAATACATAATCTAGCAGAGAGAGAGAGAAAAAATTATAATAAATAAACAAGTAAATCAATTACATATATTGAATAGATTATTAAAAATGAGCAAAAACAGAAATACTGTATATTAAAAAAAGTGAGGTAGTGTCCAAAGCTTCCATGTCCACTTAGGAATCGGATGGCAGAGGGGAAGAAGCTGTTCCTGAATCGCTGAGTGTGTGCCTTCAGGTTTCTGTATCTCCTACCTGATGGTATCAGTGAGAAAAGGGCATGCCCTGGGCACTGGGGGTCCTTAATAATGGATGCTGTCTTTCTGAGACACCACTCCCTGAAGATGTCCTGGGTACTTTGTAGGCTAGTACCCAAGATGGAGCTTACTAGATTTACAACCTTCTGCAGCTTCTTTCGGTCCTGTGCAGTAGCCCCTCCATACCAGACAGTGATTCAGCCTTTCAGAATGCTCTCCACAGTACAACTGTAGAAGTTTTTGAGCGTACTTGTTGACACGCCGGGGTTATCCCCATTACTTTTCTTGAACAAAGGAATAACACTTATCACTTCCATTTTTCTGGTACTACACCAGTGGCCATGTGAGACATGCCTCAGGTTAGTAGGTCAATCTTACTTCCTCTACATATCTGGAGTATATCCTATTTGACTCCAGTGACTTACCTATCCTAATGTTTTTCAAAAGTTCTAACACATCCTCTTTCTTAACATTGACATATTCTAGCATCTTAGCCTGTTCTGTTCTCACATTCATCAAGGTTCCTCTCACTGGTGAACACTAAAGCAAAGTATTCATTAAAGACCTCCCTTACCTCCTCCAACTCAGGCATGTTTCCTCTTTTAACCCTGATCGGTCCTATGCTAATGATAGTCATCCTCCTGTTCTTCACAAATGTAGAACTCCTTGAAGTTTTCCTTAATCCTACTCACCAAAGCCTTCTCTCTTCTAGCTGCCCTAAATCCATTCTTAAGCTGCTTTCTCTCTACCTTGTAAGACTGTAGAGTTCTTGCTTCCTAATCCTTAAGTATGCTTCTTTCTTCCTCTTAACTAGATGTTCCACATCTCTTGTCAACCATGGTTCCCTCATCTTACCATCCTTTCCTGCACAAAACTATCCAGAACCCCATGCAAGTGCTCCGTATACAACCTCCACAGTTCTGTTATGCATTTCCCTGCAACAATCTGTTCCCCATTTAAACTTCCAAGTTTCTGCATAAAAGCATCAAAATTTCACCCCCCCCCCCCCCAATTAAATACTTTCCCATCCTTGTCCAAGGCTATGGTAAAGGTCAGGAATTGTGGTCACTGTCTACAAAATGCTCACTCACCAAGAAAACTGTCACCTCACTAGTTTCATTGCCTAGTATCAGATCCCGACTGGCCTGTCCTCTGGTTGGCCTGTCTACATATTGTGGCAGGAATCCTTCCTGGACATATCTAACAAATTCTCCTCCATTTAAACCCCTTGCACTAAAGAAGTGACAGTCAATATTAGGAACTTGAAATCACCCATGACAGTAACCCTGTTACTCTTGTACCTTTCTAAAATCTGCCTCCCCATCTGTACTTCAGTGTCTCCTTGGCTACTGGCACGTCAATAGAATACTCATAATCAAGCAAATTCTTCTTTCCTGATTTCAACTTTCAGCCACACTGACTCAGTAGATGATGGATCCTCCCTGTCTGCAGCCGTGCTACTCTCCCTAATTATCTATGCCATTCCCTCACCTCTGTTACCTCCCTCCCTGACCCTTTTGAAATATCTAAATCCCAGAACATCCAGCAGCTGTTCCTGCCCTTGTGACAACCAAGTCTCTGGAATGGCTTTATAGTTTTTAAAAACTATTGACCATCTTCTACTATTACAGACGGAATGTGATGCTAATATATCTGACAAGTGGTGTGTACCTTGGGCTAGAAGTAGATTCAAGCAGTCTTCCTGCAGACTGGATCACCTTATATATACTTTGATAAGAGGTGAACAAGCCTGGATGAAGAATGCAAATGTTGCATAGTAACAGATCTTTGGTCTTCAAAATAAATCCAGTCTTATGAATCCCTAAGAGCATGTTGAATAGTTGTTTGTCATGGGATGTCCCTTAAAAACATACTGAAAACTTGAAATAAACATAATTTAAAAATTCAGGCAATACCTCAGCAAAGGATAACAGAAATCTTTAACATCAACAAGGCAGCAGGCACAGATGGGAATCCTGTGAGCGGGAAGAATAAACTTCTTTAAGGTGGGCATTTTTGGAAGAGAAGTGGCAATGAGATTAAACAGTAAATGATCAAAGACTATTGACCATATTTGACTAATACAGATGAAATTTGATGCTAGCACTTGCAATGAGGAAAGTAAACCTTAGGCTGTATGTGGAGTCGATTTCAAGTTTAATTGTTATTCAGCCATAAATGAATACAGGCAAGCAAAACAGTGACACTCTGGGGTCAAGATACAAAACACAGTACAAACAGTCATACATAGCACAAGGCACACACAGTACATGTAAGACAGTAGTAAAATATAGTCACTCAAAAAGCATATTCCAAGTCCCCGAGTCCATGAATGTTGCAGCAGTCTGCAGTCAAACACAATACATCTTGTCTCCTGCCAAACGAACACTGGAGGGCAGCACTGACTGTAGCATATACACAGTGCCACAGCACCTCTGGCACTGCAGTGGAACACAGTGACTTTAGCACCTCTCTCGGGCGGTTGCAAACAGGTAACACTGCGGCTTGAGGCCTAGTCTTTGCTACAACCAAGGCCATGGTGCTCCCCCACCTTTTGCCAGTAAGCCAGTGAATTGAAATTACAGCATTCTACATTAAAAGATTCCAACAGGGTCTTACAATCATAAGAAAAGCAACTAAGACAATCACTCGCTGTTAGACTGCACACCTCCTTGGCACACTGACACCTCTCTATCATAGGCAGCGGCACAATCCACACCAAGTCCCGCTTCTTCAGTATTTTTGCCAACGAGCAACTCGCTGATGCGGTAGACCCACCGTACCTTAAGTTCTTAAGTTCCAGTAGGTTCGTGCAATCGTAAAAAAAAAGTTTAGAAGAGACAATAGCACCTTTGGTTGTCCCTGGAGAAACCGTTGAGTCTAAGTGCACCACCATCTACCAGAAGTCAAGCAGTTAGAAATAAGACCTTGAAAGGAGGTAAACCACCATTCTGGAAGAAAATTGCAAATGTTGCATAGTAGGGAAATTCAGGAAGGGTCAGTAGATCCAGATTAGACTGAAGCCGAAAGGCAAAAAATGAAAATGTTCCATCAATACAGAGGGTAGGCAAAGAGAGTCTACAATGAATGATGACTTTTAGCTACTAGTTGAGAGTCACTGTGTTAATGCTACTAGCAATGAGTCATACAACACAAAGTTTGGCCAATTCAATCTATCAGGCATCCATCTTCACCAGTCCAACTTCATTCTCCTTTGCTTCCCATCAATTCCTCCAAGCTTCATCTCTCAGCTACATGAGTAGCTATTTAACCAACTAATCGGCCTGTCTTTGGGATGTGGGAGGAAACTGGAGCACACAGAGGAGGCTTGCATGGTCACATGATGAATGTACCAATTTTCCACAAGTGGTACAGGAGATCACAACTGAAGGTGGGTCACTGGACCTATGAAGCTGTGTTGCTGACATTTTGCTGATAACTCTACCGCTGTAATTTTCCTCAGCACTACACTTGGTTGGTGTCTGGTGTTCTCTGCTCTTCCTACTGTAAGCAGGAAACAAAAGGAACCATGAATGAGTGTAATGACATACATTGATTAGTAGAATGAGCAGAACATATTTGTTGTCAGTGGCTTTGTGGGAGAGGCTGCATAAAGTAAGGCTGAATGTTTGGGTATTTTGAGATCGGAGTGTGAGGAACCTAGAAGCACAGGTATAGATGTAAAATTGTTGTGTTGTAGTCGAAGGCACAGGGCAAAGTGTGGGGTTGGATTCATAGGCAGATCAGCATGCAGATGAATGTGTCAGCTGCTTACATTTCCTGATCTGTTGAAATTATTAAACACCTGACACCAATGTATCAGGAATGTTGGGGTGCTGACTTCTGCAACCAACTTCAGCCATGTGCCTTTGGTATTGGCTGCAGGTTTTTGCTGCCAGTAATCAGACAAATTGATGTCCCCTGTGAATCCTTTCACTCTCAACTTGGCATCCAGAGAATGATCACAAATTCGAGCAGTCATCTTGTTGTACAGATTTTCTCTTCCTCTCTTCCTCCTTCGCAATACTGCCAGTGGCATTGCTAATCAGATTTCATATTTGCAGGCAACATTTCAATACCTGAAATTGAGTCATACCAACCTCTCATAGATTTAGAAACCCAGAACTAACACTGCTAAATAATAACTTTGAATCTGGTCCATCAAGCCGAATGTTAGGAAAAAATATTTCTCCCTTGCTAGGACTTGTTGAAAACTAATATCTCCTGTCACTCTCCACCATGCTCCTAATGTTTGGAAAGTTCAGCTCTTCCTGTCAAAGCCACATTCATTTGCCATTTTACTTGCACCAATTTATAAGGAATTACCTTTCCAGTAGAGGGCAGTAAAACATCATTTTTTTCCTCCAACGAGCGATCAAACCACAGCAACAGTTTACGTGAACAGTTTAACAGTGCTTTAAAGCTGAAATCTTCATTTCTGTAATGTTATTTTACTAAATGAAAGGTAGAGAAATTAATGGGGGAATCATTCTTTTGGAACGTAAATTAAAAATTGATTGATAGAAATTTAAAAGTAAAATTTTTTGTTGCAGAAGTGAATTACACTGAAGTGCATATTGATTTGAATATGCAATTTAATGATTGTAACAATTTAAGGCAACTTATACATGGATAGAACATTTCTGGGTTTTTTTTGCAGTAGTATCTGTACTTTAATCCTTTTTCATAGTGCATTGCAATTTGCAAAGGGATTGGGCAACCTTTCAAACTTGTTGAAATAAAGTAAATATTGTATAATGCTGTTCATAAGCTATAAAAGTTTGGTGAATATTCACTCAGTGGCCAGTTTATTAGGTACCTCCTATATCTGATAAAGTGACCACTGAGCGTATGTTCATGATCATCTGCTGCTGTAGTCCATCTACCTCAAAGTTCAACATATTGTGCATTCAGAGATGCTCTCCTGCACACCACTGTTGTAGTGCATGGTTATTTGAGTTACTATCGCCTCCTAGTTGGTTTGAACCAGTCTGGCCATTTTCCTCAGATCTCACTCATTAAAAAGGCATTTTCACCCACTGAACTGCTGCTCACTGGATGTTTTCTGTTTTTTGCACCATTCTTTGTAAACTCTAGAGACTGTCATGCATGAAAATGCCAGGAAACCAGCGGTTTCTAAGATAATGAAACCACCCCGTCTGGCACCAACAATCATTCCACAATCAAAGTCACATAGATCACATTTTTCCCCATTCTGATGTTTGGTCTGAACAACAAATGAACCTCTCGACCATGTCTACATGCCTTTATGTACTGAGTTACTGCCACGTGTTTGTCTGATGAGATATTTACATTAATGAGCAGGTGTACATGTGTACCCAATAAAGTGACCACTGAGTGTAGATTGGCCGGTTGAGTGCTGTTACAACAACAACCCCATACTCAATGTTAGCAAGACCAAAGAATTGGTCGTGGACATCAAGAGGGGAAAGTCGGGAGAACACTAGTCGATTGAGTGTCAGCAATGGAAAGGGAGTAACAGCTTCAAGTTCCTGTGCATCAACATCTCAGAGGATGAAAGAGGAACTAGTGCTTTGCCAGTGTATGTGACAGGTAAACTCTTCTTGGGCTTCCAGTGGGGTTCAGGTATCAATTTTAACCAATGCTTCGATGACAAACTCTGCCATCTTTATTAGGGGTCCCTGAAGAAGATGGCAGAGTTTGTCATTGAAAGGATGGTTAAAATCAACACCAGTACCTCGCTGGAAGCCCGAGAAGAGTTTATTCATCTCAGAGGATCTATCCTGGCCTCAACGTTATGATGCAATTACAAAGAAGACACACCAGCTGCTATACTTCATTAGGATTTTGAGGAGATTTCATATGTCACCAAAGACTAGCAAATTTCTACAGATCGTACATGGTACAAATGATACAATAGGGTCTTTTAAGAGACTCTTAGATAGGTACATGGAGCTTAGAAAAATAGAGGGCTATGTGGTAGGGTAATTCTAGGCAGCTTCTAGAGTAGGTTACATGGTCGGCACAACGTTGTGGGCCGAAGGGCCTGTAATGTGCTGTAGATTTCTATGTTTTTCTATGTAATATGGAGAGTATTTCGATTGGTTTCATCACGGCCTGGTATGGAGATTCCAATGCACAAGATTGAAAAAGACTGCAGGTGGTTGCAAACACAACCAGCTCCATCATGGGCACAACCCTCCTCACCATCAAGGACATCTTCAAAGGCAATGCTTCAAGAAGGCCCCAGTGAGGACCCTCACGATCCAGTACAAGAGCTCTTCTCATATTGCCATTAGAGAGGAGGTACAGGAGCCTGAAGACACAAACTCAGTGTTTTACGAACAGCTTCATCTCCTCTGCCATCAGATTTCTGAATGGTTCATGAACCCATCAACACTACCTCACTTTTCTCCTTTTGCACTAATTATTTATTTTTTTTTAAATGAAACTTACAGCTTTTAGCTCTTGCACTGTACTGCTGCCACAAAACAGCAAATTTCATGACGTACAGTATATCAGTCATAATAAACCTCTTTCTAGTTCTGAATTAGTAACCCAGTTTTAAGAATAACATTTCATATGATGGGTAATGGTGATCACAAAGCTGCTGGATTCATTAAAACACACCCACGCAGGTTCGGAGAAGAAATCTATGATCCTTGTACAGTGTGGACTCTACAATACTCCAGTCCATCCGAGAAGATACATGTGAGGTGCCTTCAGAGATAGTGTAGTAAGGTGCTTAAGTGAACAGAAATAAGGGATGGGCAGTAAATGCTAGCCTTTGATTGAAAAATAGATAAAAAGGTAAAATAAGTAGGGAGCACACATCTTCAAACTCATTCTACTTAGACTTAGCAATTACCCTGACAGGTAATTCCTCATTTATTCCCAGCAGTCTAATGTCTACGGAGAGAGTTGGCATCACTCCACCCACACAAAGTAGGAACATAAGTCAAACCAATGAAGATGCTGTTCCCGGTAGCCAATGTATTTCTGGTTGGAAATTGGGCACAGGGATGTTCCCTCCTTTTACCCATCACCAGGGAAACAGGAAAATCCACTAAATCAAGAGAACCTTTGCAAATACATTACTTCTTTTGAATCCAGATTGCCTGGTAGGAGCTCCATGAAGAAGAATAAGCAGCCCATGAGTGAGTTACATGGTGAATGAGCCAACATGATATGGGAGGGGGTTGCACTTCAGATCTTTAAAAGGATAACAGTTGCCAGAACAACAATGTGAACTGTGTCATAAATCTAAACCAAACCACTATATAAACATTTATAACAATAGAGGGTATTATAGTGTTGACCAAATTATTTGCTATTGGAATATAATCAACAGGGATGGACGAGGGGTGATTGATTAGTTCGTGGCCTAGGGTAGAAGGAGTCAATTTTAGAAAACTGAGCACATTTATTTTTTAATATAGTCTGCTCCTACATGTATTCACTTGGTCCAGCGGCCGTGGACCATACGGATCCCTTCTTTGTAGAAGCGGTCCACAGCAGGGGTGATTGATAAGTTTGCAGCCTAAGGTAGAAGGAGATGAGTTATTAACTTCAAACTTTCTGCATTGTCACTCAAAGAGTTGTACTGCATGTACATGTAACGAGAACATCTTGGATCTCCAGGTGGTCCACAGCAGGGGTGATTGATAAGTTCGTGGCCTTGGGTAGAACGAGATGAGTTATACAGCTCTTGTTACATGCACGTGCAGTTCAACTCTTTGAGTGAAAATACAGAAAGTTTGAAGTTAATAACTAATCTCCTTCTACCTTAGGCCACATACTTATCAATCACCCCTGCTGTGACCACTTCTGGAGATCCAAGGCGCCAACTTCTACAAAGAAGGGATCTGTATGCTCCACGACCGCTGGACTAAATGCGTAAATGTAAGAAAAATAAATGTACTCCGTTTTCTAAAATTGACTCCTTCTACCTTAGGCCATAAACTTATCAATCACCCCTCATATAGACAATAGGTGCAGGAGTGGGCTATCGGCCCTTCAAGCCAGCACCACCATTCACTGTGATCATGGCTGATCATCCACAATCAGTACCCTGTTCCTGCCTTCTCCCCATATCCCTTGACTCCACTATCTTTAAGAGCTCTATCTAACTCTTTCTTGAAAGAATCCAGAGAACTGGCCTCCACTGCCTTCTGAGGCAGAGCATTCCACAGAACCACAACCCTCTGTGTGAAAAAGTTTTTCCTCAACTCCGTTCTGAATGGCCTACCCCTTATTCTTAAACTGTGGCCTCTGGTTCTGGACTCCCCCAACATCGGGAACATGTTTCCTGCCTCTAGCGTGTCCAATCCTTTAATAATCTTGTATGTTTCAATCAGATCCCCTCTCATCCTTCTAAATTCCAGAGTATACAAGCCCAGTCGCTCCAATCTTTCAACATATGACATTCCCGCCATCCCTGGAATTAACCCAGTGAACCTACGCTGCACTCCCTCCATAGCAAGAATGTCCTTCCTCAAATTTGGAGACCAAAACTTCACACAATACTCCAAATGGAGTCTCACCAGGGCCTTGTACAACTGCAGAAGGACCTCTTTGCTCCTATACTCAACTCCCCTTGTTATGAAGGCCAACATGCCATTAGCTTTCTTCACTGCCTGCTGTACCTGTATGCTTACTTTCAGTGACTGGTAAACAAGGACACCCAGATCTCATTGTACTTCCCCTTTTCCTAACTTGACACCATTCAGATAGTAATCTGCCTTCCTGTTCTTGCCATCAAAGTGAATAACCTCACATTTATCCACATTAAACTGCATCTGCCATGCATCTGCCCACTCACCCAACCTGTCCAAGTCACCCTGTATTCTCATAACATCCTCCTCACATTTCACATTGTCACCCAGCTTTGTGTCATCTGAAAATTTGCTGATGTTACTTTTAATTCCCTCATCTAAATCATTAATGTATATTATAAACAGCTGCGATCCCAGCACTGAGCCTTGCGGTACCACACTAGTCACTGCCTGCCATTCTGAAAAGGACCTGTTAATCCCTACTCTTTGTTTCTTGTCTGCCAACCAGTTTTCTATCCATGCCAGTACCCTACCCCCAATACCATGTGCTCTAATTTTGCCCACTAACCTCCTATGTGGGACCTTATCAGAGGCTTTCTGCAAGTCCAGGTACACTACATCCACTGGCTTTCCCATGTCCATTTTCATAGTTACATACTCAAAAAATTCCAGAAGATTAGTCGAGCATGATTTCCCCTTCGTAAATCCATGCTGACTCGGACCTATCCTGCTACTGCTATCCAAATATGCCATTATTTCATCTTTTATAATTGACTCCAGCATCTTCCCCACCTCTGATGTCAGACTAACTGGTCTATAATTAATTGCCTGTTTTCTTTCTCCCTCCTTTCTTAAAAAGTGGGATAACATTAGCTACCTTCCGATCCACATGAACTGATCCTGAATCTATAGAACATTGGAAAATGATTACCAATGCGTCCATGATTTCTAGAGCCACCTCCTTAAGTACCCTGGGATGCAGACCATCAGGCCCTGGGGATTTATCACCCTTCAGTTCCATCAGTTTACCCAACACTATTTTCTGCCTAATGCGAATTTCCTTCAGTTCCTCCATCACCCTAGGTCCTCTGGCCACTATTACATCTGGGAGATTGGTTGTGTCTTCCCTAGTGAAGACAGATCCAAAGTACCTGTTCAGCTCGTCTGCCATTTCCTTGTTCCACATAATAATTTCACCCCTTTCTGTCTTCAAGGGCCCAACTTTGGTCTTAACTAATTTTTTCCTCTTCAGATACCTGAAGAAGCTTTTACTATCCTCCTTTATATTCCTGGCTAGCTTACCTTCGTACCTCATCTTCCCCCCCACCCCCCACTGCCGTTTAGTTATCTTCTGTATATGGATGGCTAGTCAGATATCATGAGCTCAATTTCACTTGAGTTCAAAATGCTGTTAAAGTCAATTACTCAGTTTTTTCCACTTACAAGATAGCCCATTCACCCCAGGAATTAAATCTTTCATCGCAATCCTTCAAGACAAGTCCTCTATGGATATTGTAATAGGGTCAGAGGTCATATCTGAAGGATTACCTTCGATATCCTAACCCTCAAGGCTGGCTTGGTAGATGAATGCAAAATGGAAGCATCCTGGAAAGAGTGCGACATTGAGCATGATCATTGTGGGCTGAAGGGCCTTTTCTCATGTTGTACGATTCCATAGCCCTAAGGTGTTTCTGAGAGTGAACAGAAATCTGTCTGTATGAAAGAGGAACTGAAGGCAGGTATAGAAAAGAAAAGGAACTGATTCAAGAGGAGCTACAATTAATCAATTTGCTGCCCTTTTTAATGTACTAAACTCTAGAGTTTGTACATATGGCATTGGCCTGGTTTTCTTATGAAGTAGTTTAGCATTTTAATTTTAATGTGAATTACTTATATGATGATTGCAAACTTTTTCTTTCATTTCATGTTCTGCTGTGTTCGGACTGTTCGAAGCAGACTAAAAGCTTTATAGTATCTGTTATCCTTAGGAGTTTGTGACTGGCCATACTTTTAATAAATCAAGTTCTGCAGTGGGACCCTGCCCAACGTACAGGCAGGTCAAAACTGGAAACCACCTTCGTGATGGGTGTGTTCCACCACAGGGACCTGTCTCATTCTTTATCCTTTCCCCTGGAAATTACACTTACACCCAATACCCTTTGCTTCCAGCTAGTCTATGGTTTTATTCTTTGGATCTGAGGTGAATCCTTAACTGAGCATTAAGAACATCTATCAAGTTTTGATGTGATAAAGATAAGGAAACTGAGAGCAGGAGACAGTATTCTCACCAGATGTAAATGTCCAAAGCATTAAAAATTTTCCCCTAAGGCAAACAATAAGAACATTCCAATTATGTCAAATTCCTTTCTGGATTAGAGCTCCATCTGTTTTACTATAAAAATCAATGTGTGTTTTAGGTGCGAGTAAATGTTTTTGTAATTTTGTTGATGTTCCAAAATCTCTCTCGGTGGGCAGATTGATTTAATGTACAGATCTAGAATTAACTTCTTTTCCTTTTCCTTCAGGACTTGTTAAACGTCAGTCAGGTTCAGATATGACAACTTGTCCTGATCTGCTCCTCAGGTAGAATGAGCATTAATAATGCAATAAAATTTGAGTCTGTAGAGATCCAAAACAAGAGAGATGATGGATGTAATTCAATCATTCTATTCCACAAAGTATTTTTATTCAACGAATGTATAAATTTACTCAAGTACATCATCTAGATATGTGGATTGGTGACTGATTCAAATCATGGGAATTTTTGAATATCAAGCTGGAGCAGTAAATTATTGAGCACCTTTACAACTTGTGACCATTACGTCAGAAATTACAAGGTCCTTTTGGCTTATAGGTTGATTAATTTGATTGACGTGTACAATGAGAAGGATGTTCCGTGAGGGCTTGAGTAAGTACAGTCAGTGTTCTTTGGAGTTCGGGAGATTGAGATGATCTCTTTGAGACAGAAAGGACTCAGAGAGGGATCATCAGGGTTGGTGCTTCAGCATTGTTTCCTCTCCCGAGAACAAAGAAGCAATAACTTGGAATAAGATTGGGAATTAAAATGAGCTTTTTGTTTGCAGACTGTTATAAGTCTTTCAGACTCCCTATCCAAGAGGATGATTCAGTTAAGTATATACTATGCTTGATCACCATCTTAAACACAGTGGAAGCATTCATTCTAATCTTACTTTTTTTTTAGTTATTCTGTCTTCAGATTTTACTAAAAATTAAAAAGACAAAGATTGGCTTTATTTGACACACGTGCATTGAAACATACAGTGAAATGTGTCGCTTGCATTAATGACCTGCGCTGTCGGAGGATGTGCTGAGGGCAACCTGCAAGTGTCGCCATGCTTCTGGTCCACAACATTCTAACCTATACCTCATTCGGAATGTGGGAGGAAACCCACGCGGTCATGGGAAGAAAGTACGAACTCCTTACAAACAGCAGCAAGAATTGAACTCTAATCACTGATGCTGTAAAACAACACACTAATTGTTATACTATTGTGCTACTTCATAATTAGAGGTGTTTAAGATGATGAGGGGCATTGATTGTGTGGATAGTCAGAGGCTTTTTCCCAGGGCTGAAATGGTTAGCACGAGAGGGCACAATTTTAAGGTGCTTGGAAGCAGTTACAGAAGAGATATCAGGGGTAAGTTTTTTTAAGCAGAGGGTGGTGAGTGCGTGGCGGCGACGGTGGTGGAGGCGGATACGATAGGGTCTTTTAAGAAACTCCTGGACAGGTATATACAGCTCAGAAAAATAGAGGGTCATCATCATCATCATAGCTTGTCACACCAGACAGCCAGGGCTATGGGTAACCTAGGTAATTTCTCAGGTAAGAACATGTTCAGCACAGCTTTGTGGGCCGAAGGGCCTGTATTGTGCTGTAGGTTTTCCATGCTTTCTAATACAATGTCTGGGTGCTTTCACACTCATTAGCACAGCTACTAACCCTCTTTGGTATTTTCTTGGATGGTATCATCTTCCAATCAGGATTCAAATGAGTAAACAACTGGAAACTAAGCTCTTTCCCTGAGCCAAATAGAGGTTCCTTCCTCTAGTTTAGCTGTCTTCTGACTGACCAGAAACATCATTAGATAGTTACTGAAGAGACAGAAAAAGATGAAGATCCAAATGACTTACTTAACAGTTCAGTGAATGAAAGAACAAACTGAATCGTTTAATTAATTGGAAGAAATAAATCACAGCTTCATGATAAATGAAGAGGTAGGTGGGCAGAAATGAAGGTTATAAGGAGGTAAGACCTCATTTCTGCGGCCTTGCTGCACTTCTCCATGTGCTCCCCAGGTGTGGAGGATCAGTTCCTTTGGTGAACTGTGTCCAACCCTGGGGTGAGGATTGTGGCCGGTGTATCAGATTCATCCTTAAATGCCTCCACAAGTAATGCTGTGACTAAAACCAACCAATAGACTTGGCTTTTCCTCTCGCTGCCTATCTCCCTGACATGTGGCCTCCATTTTAATTACTGCAAGATGTTGGGAGTTGGGGAGGGAGATGAGGAGTAGGAAGGATGGGGTCATTAAACATAAATGAAGCCTTAATGACTGTTCTCCCAGTTGCAGATAGAAAAGACCGCAGGCTGTTGGGTTCTCTTTAAATATGCAAATTGTTCTGATGATGTTGTAGAGACCTACTCAGTTGTGAAATTTTGAGGCCTCAGTCACAGTTGTAAATAACAATCAGAAACGAAAGGGGTAAGTTTTTAACTTTTTTTTTAGTTTATTTGTGGGTCCAGCGCACAAAAATGAACTTTCTGGCCTTGATAGAAGGTTCTCTCCTTGATTCTTTAAGGATAGCCTTTCCTTGTGACATGTGGTCCTGTTGATAAAACCCAGTTCCTTGCCTAGCAGCTTTGGCTGAGATCCTGTCAATGTTTTGTGGCCTGGGAGCTAAAATCCCTCTATGCTTTGGTCTGTGAACTTGTCATTCACCTTACTCCAAGCGATACCATCAAAGGTTAAAATTGAAGTCAGAAGTGTATGTTTAAGACATGCAGCACAATAACATTCCTAACTTTATATGGAACAAAAAGATTCACTAGAAAGTGTCCTCCTTTATAGCTAGAATTTAATTTTGTCAATGTGAATGATGTATGATATCAGATGTCGCATAGTTGATAGCATGTTTAGCTTGGAGTCACTTTCTGCACGTGCTATCTCATGCAGGCGTTTTGTATTACTTAAACTGGGTTAGATTTAACTTCTGTACCTTCCCAACTTTGTGTGCAATAAATTTGTGATAGTAAAATAATGTAAAATTATTTTTAATACTGGAGTCTTGGATATAAACTATTATTATATGTTCGTAGGCTCTCTGGCCATTAAGTACTCATCTATACTGATCCCATTTTCTAGCACTTAGCCCATGGCCTTAAGCATTTCAAACGCTCATCAAAATACTTTTTAAGTGTGGAATGCAACTGCCTTTGCCACTGCTTCAGGCAGTATTTTCCAAGTATCAGCCATTCTCTGGGTGAAATAGTCATCCTCGCCCTCTCTAATTCTCCTATCCCTTATTCTAACCATACTCCCTCTCATTATGATCAACTCCACACGTTTCTTATGATCTAGCCTTGTTATTAAAACCATAAGACATAGGAGCATTTGGCCTGTGGAGTCTGCTCTGCCATTCAATCATGGCTGATTCTTTTTCCCCTCCTCTGCCCCACTCCCCAGCCTTCTCCCCATAACCTTTGATCCCATGTCCAATCAAGAAACTATCAAACTCTGCCTTAAATACACCCAATGAACTGGCCTCCACAGATCCCTGTGGTAACAAATTCCACAAATTCAGCACCCTCTGGCTAAATAAATTTCTCCACATCTCTGTTTTAAATGGATGCCCCTCTATCCTGAGGCTGTGTCCTCTTGTCCTGGACTCTCCCACCATGGGAAACATCCTTTCCACATCCACTCAGTCTGGGCCTTTCAATAATCAAAAGGTTTCAATGAGATCCCCCATCATCCTTCTAAATTCCGGTGAGTACAGACCCAGAGCTATCAAACATTCCTCATATGATAACCCTTTCATTCCCAGAATCGTCCTTGTGAACCTCCTCTGAACCCTGTCCAATGCCAGCACATATTTTCTTCGATGAGGAGCCCAAAACTGTTCACAATACACAAGGTGGGGACTCACCAGTGACTTATAAAGCCTCAGCATCACATCCACACCCTTGTATTCTAGTTCTTTTTGAAATGAATGCTAACATTGCATTTGCCTTCCTCATCACTGACTATGTGCAAGTTAACCTTTAGGGTGTTCTGCACAAGGACTTTCAAGTCCCTTTGCATCTCGGATTTTTGGATTTTTTCCGTGCTTAGAAAATAGTTTGGACATTTTTTTCTACTACCAAAATGCATGAGCATGCATTTTCCAAGATTGTATTTCATTTGCCACTTTCTTGCCCATTCTCCTACTCTGTCTAAGTCCTTTTCCTCAACACTACCTTCCCCTCCACCAATCTTTGTATCATCTTCAAAATTGGCATCAAGGCCATCTATTCCATCATCTACATCATTGATATACAGCATTTAAAGAAGTGGTCCCAACACTGACACCTTTGGAACACCACTAGTAACTGGCAGCCAGCCATTCACTGCCTCCTCCCAATCAGCCAATGCTCTAACCATGCGAGTAATTTTCCTGTAATACAATGGAATCTTAACTTGGTAAGCAGCTTCATGGCACCTTGTCAAAGGCCTACTGAAAGTCCAAATATACATCAACAACTACATCCCCTTTATCTATCCTACTTGTAATCTCTTCAAAGAATTCCAACAGGATCATCAGGCAAGATTTTCCCTTAAGGAAACCATGCTGACTTTGTCTTATTTTGTCCTGTGTCATCAAGTACTCCATAATCTCATCCTTAACAATTGACTCCAATATCTTCCCAACCACTGAGGTTAGGCTAACTGGTCTATAATTTCCTTTCTGCTGCCTTCCTTCTTTCTTAAAGAGTGGAGTGGCATTTGCAATTTTCCAGTCTTCTGGCATCATGCCAGAGTCCAATAATTTTTTTTGAAAGATCATTACTAAAGGCCAATTTATACTTGTGCATCAAATCGGCACCGTAGGTGCGGCGTAACCACGTACCCTCTGCCGTAGCCTGACGCGCACCTCCCCAAAAATGTAACTACGTGTTGCGGCGACACAGACCGCAACAACTGTGATTGGTCCGCTTGGTAGCATCACTTTTCCTCTTACGCTGCAATAGTTTCCCATTGGGCGACTGAAGGGCAGGGAAGGAACTCTGGCTGCAGTGCTTTCCATAAAGCTTTACAGACCTCTGAACTTATGGAGGACCCTGTGCTTGACGCCAGTTTGTAGCTAGCTGCTACAGCCTGTTGACTTCCACCTGAAGCTAGAACTCAAATGGTGATTGCCAGTTTCTGAGTATACTGTACATACTGTCTGTCTGTCTGTCTAGGTACCATATCCGATGTGGACTTTGGTGACCATGGTTTTCCATGTAGATCTATCCTTCGTTTTTTGGATGACTTCCATTTTCTCGATCTGTAGCCACCTGTCTATGTTTCTGATGTACATAAGCCGAGGTCTTCCTCTAGGTTTGCTCCCCTCAATCTTTCCAGAGAGTATGAGTTTTTCTAGTTCACCTTTCTGCATGATGTGTCCTAGGAATCTGAGTTGTCTTTCTCTTATTGTTGGTATGAGTGATCGAACTGCTTGGGCTCTTCTGAGAACTTCTTCATTTGATATGTGTGTGGTCCATGATATTTTTTAAGTTTAACTGTGCATACACTGATGCAAAATGTTTGGAGACAATGAACCAAATCGTTAAATCTACCTGCCGACATCCGAAAATATTTAAAATGCATTTCCTCGTCCATGTCTCTCAGTGGCCGGACAAGCACAGAAAATTCACCCTCCTTCAGTTTCAGTAGCCATTGTTTGAAGTTTGCGTTTCTTCGTGTTGAGTTTCAACACGAAGAAACTCAACACAGTAGCATAGAGACCCCACCGCCAACTAGAGTTTTGGCGGTGAATTGCAGAGCGACACAGACACGCCAATGCACAAGTATAAATGCTAACGACGACGTAGGCCACTTGCGTAGGCTACTACGCAGAAGTATAAATCAACCTTAATACCTCCACAATCTCTACCACTACCTCTTTCAGAATCTAGGGTGCAGTTCACCTGGTCCGAGTGACTTATGCATCCTTAGGTCTTTCAGCTTTTTGAGCACCTTCCTGTTATTATTTCTCCAGCCTCATTTTCTAGTGGTCCTATATCCACTCTCATCTCTCTTTTACTTTTCACATACTGAAAAACCTTTTACTGTCCACTTTGATATTGTTTGCTGGCTTGCTTTTGTGTTTTATCTTTTTCCTCCTAATGATTCTTTTAGTTGCTTTCTGTAGATTTTTAAAAGGTTCCCAATCCTCTGTCTTCCTGCTAATTTTTGCTGTGTTGTACTTTTTTGCTTTTAAATTAGCTTTGACTTCCCTTGTCAGCCACAGTTGTACTATTTTGTCATTTGAGCATTTCTCTGTTTTTGGAATACATCTATCCTACACCTTCCTCATGTTTCCCAGAAACTCACACCAATGCTGCTCTGCTGTCATTCCTGCCAGCATCTCCTTCCAATTTATTTTGGCCAACTCCTCTCTCATATTGTAATTCCCTTTACTCCACTGAAATACTGCTACGTCAGACTTTACTTTCTCCCTATCAAATTTCAAGTTGAACTCAATCAGAAATTATGCCCCTCACTAGTTTGTAAATCTCAGTCAAATCCCCCCTTTGCGTTCTGTGCTTCAAGGAAAACAAGCCCAGCCTTTTTAGTTTTTCCTTATAGCTGAAATGTTCCATTCTAGACAACTTCTTGGTGAACCTTCTCTTAATCCAAAGTAATCACACTCCTGACGCATTAAATCTGTTTTTTTTAAACTTTCCTATTTCCTCACACAAGGCTGGAGTCTGATCCTTGGCTGGAGTGACTTCAAAGCAAATTGCAATTGGAGAAAGAAAATCAGTAATTCCAGATTTGGTTGATCATCCAACAAGTTACCGGTCTACCATGAGATTCTAATTAGAGACAGAGTAAATCATGGCTTTTTGAGACCACACCTGGAGTATTGTGTGCAGTTTTGGTCCCCTAATCTGAGGAAAGACATCCTTGCCATAGAGGGAGTACAAAGAAGGTTCACCAGATTGATTCCTGGGATGGCAGGACTTTCATATGAAGAAAGACTGGATGAACTGGGCTTGTACTCGTTGGAATTTAGAAGATTGAGGGGGGATCTGATTGAAACGTATAAAATCCTAAAGGGATTGGACAGGCTGGATGCAGGAAGATTGTTCCCGATGTTGGGGAAGTCTAGAACGAGGGGTCACAGTTTGAGGATAAAGGGGAAGCCTTTTAGGACCGAGATTAGGAAAAACTTCTTCACACAGAGAGTGGTGAATCTGTGGAATTCTCTGCCACAGGAAACAGTTGAGGCCAGTTCATTGGCTATATTTAAGAGGGAGTTAGATATGGCCCTTGTGGCTACGGGGATCAGGGGGTATGGAGGGAAAGCTGGTGCAGGGTTCTGAGTTGGATGATCAGCCATGATCATAATAAATGGCGGTGCAGGCTCGAAGGGACAAATGGCCTACTCCTGCACCTATTTCCTATGTTTCTATGTTTTGTCACACAATGCTCTGTAGATGATTACCACCCCCACCCCACCTTTCTTTCCCCAGGACAATTTCCTGGCCCAACTGCGGAACCCAGCTGAGCCTAGTACTGCCAGCTTTGGACCTCGGTGACACAGTCTCATGGGGAAAGATGATGAGCTGCATTCACTGGGTGAGATGAAATAGTTTATGCTGTGCTTTTGCGACAAACATAACCAGAGTAGCAATTAGGTCTCATCAGTGTCTCTGGACATGATTCTGCAGGATATTAGACATCTGCCTAATTGTGTACAATTTTTAAAGTAAAATGCTATTGAGGCTGGAACAAAATAGAAAATACTGGAGGAGATCATAGCCTGTGGAGATAGAAATAAACTTTTAAGTCACCAACCTTCCAGAAGAGTAATGTGGACTTGGTAAAAATGATTCCTTAACACCTTGTCGGGTATGTATTTAAATTCTCTGATAGATTTAACAGTATAAATTAACAAGCTAATTTTCTGCATCTGTGGGTGTTTATATTTTCATTGGATGGGGAAAACTGCTATGTCCTCTTCTCTTCCATGTTTTAATTTATTTGTAGATTTCAGTGATATTCCCAAATATCTATGAAAAAGTGACATTCAGTTAAAACTAGCTTAAAGAATAGAAACATGTAAACAGTTTAACAAAGAACATAAGAAATAGGAGCAGGAGTAGAGCTTCCATGGCCATATTGGGCAGAGAATTCCACAGATTCATCACTCTTAGGGAAAAGTAATTCCTCTTCATTTCTGCCCTAAATCTACTCCCCTGAATCTTGAGGCTATGCTCCCTAGTTCCAGTCTCACCTCCCAGTGGAAACAAATTTCTTGCCTCTTTCTTACCTATCTCTTTCATTATCTTATATGTTTCTATCAAATCTCCTCTCATTCTTCTGAATTCCAGTGAGTACAGTCCCAGGTGACTCAATCTCTTCTCATGGTCTAACCCCCTCATCTCTGGAATCAACCTGGTGAACCTCTTCTGCACCGCCTCCAAAGCCAGTATTTCCTTCCTCAAATAATGAGACCACAACTGCACGCAGTATTCCAGGTGTGGCCTCCCCAGTACCCTGTCCTGTTGCAGCATAAGTGCCTGCTCTTAAATTCAATCCCTCTGGCAATGAAGACCAAAATTGCCTTCTTGAAAGCCTGCTGCACCTGCAAACCAACCTTTTGTGATTCATGCACAAGCACTCCCAAGTCACTCTGCACAGCAACGTGCAGGAATTTTTTACCACTTAAATAATTATCTGCTCTTTCATTTTTCCTTCCAAAGTGGATGACCTTGCATTTACCAACATTGTATTCCATCTGCCAGACCCTTGCCCACTCACTTAACCCATCTATATCTCTCTGCAGACTCTCCATAACTTCTGCACAGTTTGCTTTTCCACTCAATCTAGTATCATCAGCAAACTTAGATGCACTACACTCGGACCCCTCTTCCAGATCGTTAATGTATATCATGAACAGTCGCAGGCCCAGCACTGACCCCTTCAGCACACTGCTCACCACTGATTGCCAACCAGAGTAACACCCATGTATCGCAACTGTCTGCTTTCTATTAGGTAACCAATCCTCTATCCATGCTAATACATCATCCCCAATTCTATGCATCCTTATCTTATGGATAAGTCTTTCTTGCAGCACCTTATCGAATGCCTTCCTTAAATATCTTGCCTTGTTAAAATTCTCCTATTTAGATATGTTTATGCTGTGTTTCTCTGCATATATAAAGATACTCCAGTATACTATCACGTACTTTGTGTACAGAGATCCCTGACATCAATGTCACAGTATGGCAACATATTCAGAATGAGAGTTAGGTTTAATATCACCATCATATGTTATGAAATTTGTTAACTCTATGGCAGCAGTACAATGAAATACATGATAAATAAATATAGGGGAAAAAACTGAATTATATTAAGTATATATATATTTGTCAATTAAATAGTTAAGTTAAAATAAGAAGTGGAAAAAAAACAGAAATAATAAAGGAGTCAGGTAGTGTTCACGGGTTCAATGTCCATTCAGTTCCAATCTGAATTATGCTTAATAACTCATTCATTTCAATCTTCTCTGAATCGTTTGATGCATCATCCCAGTGCCTCAGTCAACCTTTTCCATTCAATCTTGTGATATTGATTGTGAAATCCCATTGAAAATATTGGATATTAATTGCAGTTCCAGCAGGGATATGGGATTTATTTGCGCCATGATCTTCTGCAATTAATTTGCCAGATTCAATCTTTTGAGGTTTTGCTTGTCTAATTTTCTTGCTTGGTACAAACAAAGCATGGAAAATGAATATCAAGTGACATATTTCAATGTCAATGAACGCAAGTTATTGATCACTTGACTGGTAGAAGAATATAATGAGGCTATTTTTGGCTAAGTCACAGGGTTATTCATTGTATTCTAATTGTATGGCATGTTTTCTTGACATGATGATGTTTAAGTCGCAAGATATTTTGTCATTTAAACAAAAGTGGTCAACATCAATTTTCATTTATTTCCAAAATTAACACATAGAGCATTGTGACGGATTAGGTTTCCGTAAGTGTCATTACATTTATTTTTCCAATCTGACCTATCAGATGTTGGGTATGCAATAAAATTACTTATCTTCATAAAGTGAGTATTATGTACAGTAAGTTTCATAAACTTTGGTTAATGTATTTTTTAATATTAACTCTAATATGAGCAGGAAACACAGAATTTCATCTTCTCTGATGGTGTAAAGGTGATGTGCAATTAATTAAATTGGGATAGCTCCATTTCCCATTTTATTCGGGCCGATAACTTTTTTAAGCACTGCAGCAGAAGAGCTGTGCATTACAAGTGTACGTGCATTTATTGTGTCCATCTGAAAATCTCATGCCTCGTAAATGAATGTACTTTTTTAAAAACCTCTGACTGTGGCTCTCAGTAAAATCAAGTCAGAAGCTTATATAAAGGAAAGTTCGGTCTTTTCTTTTTTTTTAATAGTCTTTTTTTATTACAAAACAAAAAAAAACAGCACATCTACAAAAACCACAACCATAACAAATCTAATTAAATATTGAGCAGCAAAAGGGAGAAAAATATAAAGGCAAAAGTAAACACGCACAGCAGAGGTGCACTGCACCAAAAAATCTCAATCCTCACCCCATAAGAAAGTCAATACAGGGCCCCATATCCTTTCAAGGATGTCCCCGCTGTCCTCATAGTCTCAGTTTCTCCAAACGTAAAGTATTTGTCAGTTCTCTCAGCCACAGATCGTACGTAGGCACAGAGTCCATTTTCCACATTTGCAGGATTAACTTCTTAGCAATCACTATTCCAAACAATAAAGCCAATTTTTCATACTTATTGGCTGAAGATAGGGAGCTTGTTGCTCCAAGGATGGCTATAAGCGGGTCTGGTTCCCACTGCTTCTCATAAGCCTCAGAAAAACAGTGAAAAATACTTTTCCAGTATGCATAAAGCTTACAACATGACCAGAATGAATGTGACAAATTACTGTTCACAGATTTACATCTATTACAAACTGGTGAAACATCTGGGTAGAAACAGTGCAACTTTTCTTTGGAATAATGAAGTCTATGTATTGTTTTAAACTGTATAAGTCTGTGTCTGACATTGACCGAACAATCATATATACTCTTTAAACACTCATCCCAGACCTCCTCTGTCAGTTCTATACCCAATTCATCCACCCATGCCTGTTTAAGACCTGCAGTATTCACCTGAGCTCCATTATGTAGGATCTGATAAAAATCGGATACCACACTACGAGTAACAGGATCAAATTTATTTATTGCACCCAGGGACTCATGTTTGTCTAAAACTTCGAAGTTAGGTATATATTTGCTAACATAATCTCGAATTTGTAAATACCTAAAAAAGCTAGTTACCGGGATATTGTAAGCTGCTTGTAACTGCACAAATGAGGCAAAGTTTCCTTTAATATATAGGTCACCTACACTTAAGATGCCTCTTTGTTTCCAGGTAGAAAAAACAGTATCATTCAGGCCAAGCAAAAAGGAATGATTGTCACAAATTGGAGTGTTAGTATAAGCTTTTGGGGTTTTAATGTGTAGTTGAATCTATTGTGGATCCAACCCTTGTACTGTATATCTCTAAAGGCAAAGCATTATATGCCTCACCTCTTATTTGATTCCCCACTCCCTTCACTGTAGACTAATATCAAGTGAAATCCTTGATCTCTCCCTTGCTTGAAGATCTCTTGTTACCACTGCTTGGTATGAAATTAACTTGTCTCTCTGAGCAGCTTTCAGATATTAATCCACCTTAATTGTTTAGCCAAACAAAACCAGTTTATATTACGAGATCAGGGAAGAGCTCAGTTGCCCTAACAGATACCTGCTGACACCTAATGTCATTCCCTCCTGCTCTACTTATTTCCTCTGTCCTACAACCTTAACCTCTTTCACATGACCATCAGCTCCCTTTGCTATTTTTGCCACTTGGCTATGTGAAGAGGTAAATTTCAATAACCCGTCAATCTACCGACATAAACCAGCCAATGGTAAAACATGCAGATTTCACATAAACGCCGCCCAAGGTCAAGATCAAACCCAGGTCCCCATATCTGCAAGACAACAGAGCCAAGTTGTACCCCATATCATGGAATCTTTCAGTAAGGTCAAATATCATAATACAAGTCAAAGAGTACTTGTTCAAAACCACTCACTCTGAGGAAGTTCACTTTTGTATTTGGACAATCAAAAATTGTTATCATTGCTTGGCTTGAAGAATGTTAACAGGTCCTTTAATAAACTCTGAGCATATTTAATTATAATTATTTTGCTGCTGTTGCATCCTGTGATCAATAACACCACTCCAATTAAAGGATAGAGAGAAAAAAATTGATATTTTGGAGTGATGGTGCACAATTTAATTTTTCATTTGTATGAAGAAGTGAAAATGAAAAATAATAGTGTTCCTGTGTTGTCCATTACCAACAGCTTTAGCGAATGTATAATTAAGTGGTCTACAATCTAATTGATAAGTGAGCTTTAGCATATTTAGCAGAAGGAAGGGACTATTAATGCATTTTTGTAAATGGAAATATCTGCACTGTAATTGTTTAAGAATGAAATGATCTGTAGTTCCACATTACAGTTTAGCACCATGGTCATGTAGTAAATGGGTGTGTTTATTTACTGGAAATCAACAAGTTGGCTGCAACACATGAACATCTCATTTTTGATTGTCAAAGATGATTAAGAGTAAAATCAGCTTTCTGAGCTGGCTTATAAATAAATGCAAATCTTTACAATTTGCCAAATTCACAACTCTGTCAGGATATAGAGATTGAAGTTCAAGGTACCAAAAATGCCAAGTTATCTAGGATAACTGGTAACATTCATACCACTCAGGTGCCAGATAATGACAATCTCCAAAGGAGAGAACTTAACCGCCTGCCCTTGACTTTCACTAGCAGTACCCTAACTAAGTCTCCAACCATCAATATCCTGGGACCTGCCATTAACCAGGAAATCTTTCAGATCATCAGTGTGGAAACTGAGCAGGGAAGAAGCTGGAAGAGTAAGAAGCTATTATCTTGTAGTGAGTGACTCGTCTCTGTCAGGCATCTATAAATCACAAGTCTCAGGTATGATCAAGTATCCCCTACTCTAGTAACTTTTAGGAAGCTTGGCTTCATTCAAGACAAAGCCACGCACTGGATTGGCATTCAATTCACAACTCTAAGCATTCATTCCCTCTACCAACTGTGCATTATTGTTGCCATAAGCACTGCTTATAGTTAACCATCCAGGCTACTGCTACAGTCTCTCCTGGAGCAATGACATCTGCTTCCAGAACAATAGGGGCAGCAATTGTATGGGAACATCTCCACTGCAAGTTCCCCAGCTTGACTTAGAAACACAGCATCAGTCCTTCACTGCTGCCTGTCTAAACTCTTCTCCCTTTGTCAACACCACAGAGCGTACCTTCACCTGTGGAATGGTGGTAGACTTCTACACACTATACTTTAGATTATATAGCTAATTAAAACTCCACTGCCTGATTTAAGGTTGATGTCGATGCCATTGTTTTTGGTCAAATTGAAGGTGGTGATGAATTAGCATGTAGGAGTGAGATTGAAAATCAGGCTGAGTGGTGCCACAACAACCTTTCACTCAATGTCAACAAAACCAAAGAGCTGATTATTGACTACAGGATGATGAAACCAGAGGCTCATGAGCCAGTCTTCATTATGGGAATGGAGTTGGGGAGGGTCTGTAGCTTTAAATTCCTTGGTGTTTAACATAGGATTTGTCCTGGGACCAGCACCTAAATGTTATCACAAAGAAGGCTCAATGGTGCCTCTACACTCAGCATGTCACCAAAAACTTTGACAAACTTCTATAGATGCACAGTGGAGATTATCCTGACTGGTTACGTTACGGCCTGGTATGGAACCATCAATGCCCAAGAATGGAAAGGGCTACAGAAAATTGGGATACAGCCCAATCCATCAAAGCCCTCTCCACAATTGAAGCATCATCCATCGTTAAAGACCCCCACTATCCAGGCCATGCGCTCTTGCTACTATCATCAAAGAGGAGGTACAGAAGTCCACACCACCAGGTAATTACCCTACAAACATCTGGCTAACTTCATTCACCATAACTCTGTACTGATTCTTTGACCTACAGACTTACTTTCAAGGACTTCTTACAACTCTGTTCTCAGTATTATTTTCATTTCCCATGTTTTTTGCCTTTTGCCATTAGCGTTTGTTAGTTTCCTTCTGTTTATGTACAGCTTTATATAAAAATTCTATTGTATTTTTTTCTGTAAATGCCTGCAAGAAAATGAATCTCAAGATAATACGATGGCATATTTGTACTTTGATAATGAATTTAATTTGACTTTGACCACCACCACTTTGACTTTGTGTTGGGCACATGGCCAAGTGGTTAAGGCGTTCGTCTAGTTACCTCAAGGTCGCTAGTTCGAGCCTCAGCTGTGGCAGTGTGTTTGTGCCCTTGAGCAAGGCACTTAATCACACATTGCTCTAGTCTGTGCGAGGAGTGGCGCGTTACACAGACTTCCAATCTGCGCCTTGTAGGGCATGAAAATGCTCGATGCAGGCTTCTCATGGTCTGAGTCAACGTTCCCCTTGACCACCAACTTCTTTGGGCCAATTGGAGATGAGCCACCCACATCCCAGAAAGTGAATTAAAAATCCATGTGAGTACTTAGCATAGAAATTATTGGCAGTAACTCCTCCCCCACCTTCATAGCTTTTGTAAAAATTAGTGTTTGTTAGATTAAAGAAGAGGGTTCCCAGTTTGATAAGTAGGTGTTGGCAGTCAGGTAGAATACTGAGGGAGTTGACCATTGTTTGTTCCATTGGGAGGGGTGAGGAGGTGAAAACAGTAAAAAATTTTGAATTGGGTGGCCTTAATTGCATGGGAAAGTGAATAAGAACTAATAGAAATACCTTCTGTTTGTTACTGGGACTGTCTTGTTGTTTCTTTTGAAGGAGCTGGAACATAGTCAGGAATTCACACTAACATCAAAGGTCCTTTTTGAAAAAGTGCTTTGGGGTAGTATTATATTTCTTACTGTGGTTTTCTCCAGAGTCACATAGGTTATTGAAACTGTCATGCTAAACTTTGTTGCAAGAACACAGCAGATGATGCCAACCTTGAAATGGTACCACTGCTGTGATTGTTCCCAACCAATGTAATATACCGGACACCTATATAGGAGTGACATTTAAAGTCCTTTGGCCATATGTGATACAAGGTTGAGGGAGGGGATAGTGTATGTTGTAAATGTTGTTGAAGTTTAAGTTATTACAAATGCCAAGTGGGGAAAGAGGCAAAGTAATTTTGGTTTGTAGTATTCAAAGGATTTGCAGGTAGAGATTTAGTGCCTTTGGTATTTAGGCAGAGAATGGGATAAAACTTGTAACTGGAAGATGTTGGTTCAAAGTCACTGCATATGGAGATAAAAATGAAGGATTACAGTAGATATCCAGCAGCAGTTGGTCTCTGAAAGAATGGGTTGACAGAAAGAGTCAGAGTGTTGTGCTGGATTAATGGGGAATGTCAAGATTAGGGTAGAGGAATTGGCATTAGATTATTATTGGCACAGATACCAAGGCACAGTGAAAAAATTGTTTTGCATACAGATTACCCAGAGCATTGAGGTAATACAAAGAAAATAAGTCCAATGCAGAGTAAAGAGAAGTGTAATGCAGGTAGACAATAAGGTACAAGATCATAATGAAGTGGATTGTAACTGCAAATGTATTAGATGCTCTGATGGTTCATCAAAAGAAAAAACTGGGAGATGATGAAAGATCAGAAGAATCATAGTGTAGGAAATATGGAAGGAAGTGAAAGGAGATGCAGTTAAGCACTAAGACATTTTTCCTCAAACCTGTCTGCAGGTAACTTAGAAAAGTCATTGCCCGGCTTGGTACTGGACACAATAAATTACAGTGCCATTCTAACTCAGCAGTAAACATTTGGCCTATTTATTATATTGCTTCAACTGACTGGTTGGGAAAATGCATTGTTATTATTTTTTTTAGCCCTTTCCCCTCCTTTGAACTCCCTAGACAATCTGCCCTCTTCTAAGGATGTGAACACTGTTATTGTTTAAAATTTACCGATTTCTTTAATATCCTCCTGACAGTCGTTGCTCTGAAGTTGTTCAGCAGCTTCATCAGTTATAGGAAGAGAGAGAGTGGTGAGTGTGGGGTGATCTGGTGAATAGCCCTAGAGTACTGTAATTTAATTGTCATGGGAATGGATAGAGCAATGGTTGAATGTTGTCTGCTTCTTGATATCAAATGTTTTGCGGAATAACAAAAGTTGCCATTGTACAATCTGTGAGCACATATACACATTAATAATTGCTGCTTTTCTGTGACTCTTCAGATTTAACCTAAAGCCAAGTGCAGAGCTTTGCTAAGAGTTCTGGAATACCTGAATACTTGGCAAGTAATAAATCTTCTATTAGTTCAGTGCAGTGAAACGAGTTCTGCATATTTGCCACTTGACCCCTGATTTTCCCTTGTGGTGTTGCTTCTGGAGACAGTGTGGGTCCACACCAGCACACTGCTTCCCAGTCAGGTAATATTTTACATGTGTCTCCTTCTCTAGTACAATGATTGCAGTCTGTTAGGACAGTTTAAGCTTAATTGCTTTAAATGGACTAATTTGGACAATATGAAGTAGAATAGTCCTTTGGCTGTCTTGAAATTACTATTTCAAACCACAAGCAGGTATTCTGTTGCACCGTTCCATTTGTTTATATTTATTTGTACATTTATTTATACAGGTAGTTGCTTAAAAATCAATCCATGTGCATTTTAACCCTTTTAATCCCAACATTATTTGCAGCTCTTACAATCATTAGATATTCTTCATCCTGATCATGGCTGGAGATATAATTTCTCTAAATTTAAGTTTTTCATAATCTGGTGCCAATTATGCATTGTAAATTGCTGAAGGTAAGATTTTTGTAGGATGAGAATTCTATTGAGTCTGACCAAACTAATTTCCTTTAGTGCCCTTAACAGCTGTCAAAGGAAAACGATTTCATCCCATTTCCCAATCCCAGAGGTGCAAAGAATACATTCTAACCTTCCACCTTTTGCATTATACAGTCCATGTTTATAAATTTCTAGTACTCAAATTAATGTAAACCACCAGGATGTAAAGGATCACCAGGCATTTCTTAAAGGAGAAACTGAATCCCAGCAATTAAATATTTTGTTCAGTGCTCCAATTATGGATCTTCTCCCTAATCACTGCGACTATTTCCCATCTGTCAGTTAACGCTTTGATCCTGCATTCTTTGCTCACTTATTGATCTATCTTCCTTGTCAAGATATCTTTTTTTCAAGCTCAGCATTTTGCAGAAGTAATATTCTGAGTAATTGCCAGATAAATCTCCCTTGCTTTCCCCATCACTAAATTTTAACCATCTAACTGTTTGTGTTGGAACTGTAGCCTCAGGTATCCTCTATTAATGACAATGAAATACCAACAGAATGTATGCTGGCTACCTTGCCAATAATGCTAAAGGGAACTTCTGACAAAATTATCCAATGGGCTTATTTGAGTACAAGAGAAAGTAATAGCTGACAGAGATAAAGGCGAGTGCAGCCTTGGAACATGGGGAATAAGGTACATCATGATGGGCAGGGAAGGTTTGGGATGTGAAAAATTCAAATGCCAAGGAAGACCCATAAACCCACCTGCAGATGTTTCTCTATGGGTCACTTTCTAAAAATATCACAGGTTCCAATATTTAATTGCAAGTTTAATTTAAATGTCATGACTTCTGTCCATACCCCTGGTTTGAGGCACTTGGTGGTAAATATTGTTAGTTTAAACTTTGATGGATATTCCCTCTTGGCCTGTAGGCCTCTTGGTTGCTTGCTAATCTTGTTTTCTAAACACAGTTTAAAAAGATTTGTAAAATCACAAATGATTGCAAGTAAACTTCCAACAGTGGTTTGACTTCTGGTCATAAAGGGAAGTCAGTCTTCGGTTCTTAAAATGTAAATAGCAAGCAGTAATCAGCTTGAAGTTAAAACATGTACTGTACTTCTATCGGTCAACTTTACAAACAAGCTCTGTAGATAGTAGATACTTTGTCCATAAGAAATAAGATTTAGCTCACTACACCCGATTTATCATGCTTGAGATGCAGTATAAGACAATAGTTTATTTAATTTAGATTGCTTCAAACATACCAGCTGACTCTTAAGTTGCTTCAATCAAGGAAGCTTGCAGAACCAGATGGATAATATCATTTAGCATGTCATATAACCATGTGTTTATGGTTGGAAGTTTTGTGTGCTCAAAACAGTTAGCAGTACAGCATTAATTGGGAACTGTAAACATTAATCTGAGATCTATGTCTCCAAAATGCTTTTAGACCCTTTTGTGTTAAAAGTGTTCATTCATCTGCATTATTGCTATATTTTAGTTTATAAGAATTATTCCAATGTTTTGGAAATCCTTTGTATTTTAGAAAGGTTTTATATTCTGGAAATGTTTTATAAAATAGAAATACTCTGAGTTTTAAATGTATTTGATGTTGTTTGGATTTAGAAGTATCACTGAAAGTAAATGAACTGTATTTAAACTTTGTTCGCTGCAAGTTCTTCTCCTTGGTACAAAGGGGGATCCCACCACCTGAATAGTGGATATTGGCGGCTCAAACTTGCTGTAGGGAATAAACAGGGAAGTAAACTAATCTGTGAAGTTTGGGTAGTAAAAGTATAATCTCCCTTTAGTAATAGTGCTTATGGCTATTTATATTTGATAGGGCTTCAGGTCTTCATTTGAGTTTAGAATTTTTCAGTCAGTAAACCCAATACCATCACACAAGTTTTTTTTAATTTTTTAGATCACTGGGTAATTGCTGACCCATTGTATCCTTCAGCTCTTCCTAACAGAAACTCAATTTTCCTCTAGGCACTTTCACACTCTGCAGGGCAAATCTGATCAGGCTGATAATCACCCGATCAGTCTACTCAATAATCTGCAAGCTGATGGCTCATGGTGCTGTCAACTGGCACTTATTGTATACTAATCTACACTTGTGCATTAAATCTGTCTACTTTTGGTTTCATCAGTACTAATTAACTCAAACATTTCATAACAGCCTTGATACAGATATGAAACAAAGGGCTAAATCCTTGAAGTAACTAAGAAGGTAAGCGTTTGACTTCATTTAATCTAGTGTGCTGAGTAATGCCTTATACATGACTCAGTCATTGGAAAGTTTTCCTTTTCACTCTAAAGATGTCAATAATCCAAGCCTTTGGATATCGTTGTAGGAGTTCATTGAGACAATGTTGTAGGCCTAACGGTTAGTTGCTTCATCAATGGTCTCTCTTTTATCATAAGGTCAAAGGTGGTATGTTCATTGACTACACATGTTCAACTCCTCAGCAAATCAAGTTCAAGTTCAATTGTCATTCAACCGTATGTGAATACAGCCAAAAGAAACAGCATTCCCCTGAGGCCAAGCTGCAAAATATAGTATCAACAGTCATACACAGCACACAGCACATATAAGATAGCAGTAAAATGCAGTCACACAAAAAATAGAAGTCCCTGAGTCCACGAAAGTTGCAGCTGTCTGCAGTTGAAAACAATTCAGCTTGTCTTCTTCTGGGTAAATATGAGAGGCCAGCATGGGCGCTGTATCACACTGCCTCCAACACTCTAGTGAACTGCCTGACTCCAACACCTCCCTCTGGGCAGCTGCAAACAAGCAATGTCGCAGCTTGAGGCCTAGTCCTTGCTACAACCAAGGCCACACAGCATTCTTGCCATCCACTCCATGCTGCTTGCCAATAAACCAATGAATTGGACTTGCAGCGCTCCACTCCACCAACGTCCAACATTTCTTGCGTTCACAAGAAAAGTGACTAAACCAATCACTGCACACCTCCTTCACGCACCCACTCCTCTGACATGGGCAGTAGCACAATCTGCACCAAATGCAGCTCCTTCACTTTCTCCACCAGCCAGCAACTTGTTGCTGGGGCAGATCTGCAGTACTTTAAGTTCTTAATGCTCAGTGAAGTCTTGCCATTGTAAACAAAAATAGTTTAAAAGATAATAACGCCCTTGGTTGACCATGTAGTAGCTGCTGGATTTGAGTGCACCACCATCTTACCGGAAGCAGCCTATGCTTACAAGCAGCAGCAACTGGCAGTAACCAGGTATGAGGTGAAAAGTGGAATGTAAGATTCAAGTCAGTAAAGTGCCAGGGAATGCCCATCTCCAACACGAGTTGAAGCATTCATCCTTAAACTCAGTTGCATTACTATGGCTAAGTCTCCCCACATCAGCGCTTTGGAGGTCCTTATTGACCAGAAACTCAACCACAAACAGTAATGACACCAATATGAGACCAGCTTTGAAGCTATGGTAAGTGCCTCTCCTCCCAAGTCCTTCCCATCATTTACAAGGCATAGATTAGGAGCATGATAAAATACGTAACACTTGTCCAAATGAAATCATGCCAACCATTATTAAAGAGCTCAACTGCATCCAGGATGACACTTAGTTTTGACAAAGTGTCTTTGACTTGAAACGTTAATAATGTTTCTTTCTATAGAATTGGCCTGATCTGTTGTGTGTCCAGCATTTTCTGTTTTTCATTTCAATCTCCAAGACAAACAATCTATTTGCTTTGTGCCCCAATCACTACCCTAAACACTCATTGCCTCCAACATCCATGTGTGTTAAGCTGCACTGTGTATCATCTACAAAATCCTTTACTCTTGTGTTTAAATCCCAACCCTTTCCTCCCAGAAGTGTTGCTGGAGTCCTTTCACTGGTAAGACTGCAGCAGTTCAAATGGCAACTTGTCACCATTTTTCCTAAGGATGCCTGAGGCATTGGAAGTAAGCGTTGATCTATCAGCAGCACCCAGATCTTAAAAATAATTTTGGGAGATAAAAAGCACTCTATAAATTTCTCATTAGCAGCACTTTACTATGTGAACAGAGATAGGTTAACAAGTAGCACAATGATTCACTAGTAATGGCACAAAACATTGATTATATTGTGCAAATTTTCACATTCTCTGTAACTCCTGAATATTCACACTAAATCTTGTCTGCTGCCACACTCACTTGCAAAATTGCTGTGGTGAGTATGAAAATTCCAGGCTAAGTCATCTGTAGTTGAACGACCAGTGAATTTTGCAGGCAGATATTGTGAGACAAGTCATCTTAGCTCTGCTATTGAAGTTAGCTTGAGTGATATTAATACCAATTTGCAAAATCTGGTGTAGATTTAACATAGTAATTGTTTTGTACATGTTGGGTCAATTGATCCAATTAACAGAGTGAGGAACAGCAAATCCAATTAACTCCATTCATTCTGCATGTTCTGATTAGAAATAAAATGTATTAAACCAACACTATAAATCAAACTGATCAAATCTTAACAACACTGACAGACTAAAACCAATACAAATCAAGGCAACTTTTTCAAACTATCTGACAGAATAGATTAACAACAAAAAGATAAGACTTTCAGGCATGCTGAGTTATGTCGAGTTAGCATGATAATGGTAACGGCCCACATTGCTGGGTGTTTTACACTGAATATGGATATAGAAAAAGAATATTCCAATACCTTGTGAAATGAACAGATATAGGTCATTTTGCCCCATGGGGTTGTTCTGTCACTATGGATCAGGAATCAATGGCATTTATCTGAATTTGCTTCTTATCATTTGATACCTTTCCCTTACAACAAAAAGGACTATTAACCTCAGTCTTTATAATATCAACAGATTCCAAATCCACAGCTGAGCATCCCAAATGATCTAGTTTTAATTTGAGCATTACCTATGTGAAAAAATATAATTTCTAGAATGACTGGCTGAAGTTAAGCCAGCGTTTTTGTGAACATGTTAAAAATAGTAGAGGAGTCACGGGAGAAAGCGGCACCATCTGTGTTTGATAGGACATTCCAGAAATAGTTACAGCTGCAACAGGTAATATGCTGAAGGCATTCAGCTTAATGCATGAAATCTGATTAAAAATACTAGCCAGGGAATGAATAGAGTAAAAAGGCAAATGTTAAATCCCATCCAGCATAAATCAGTGTGAGAGTCAAATTGCACTCCTGAAGTGGTACATACTGCAAATTAATATGTTGTTCTTCAATATGCAATAATTTTACTAGGAAAATAACAGTTAAAAAAGAAATGGAAGGTGACTCTTCCTCTCTTTCCTTTAAATTCCTTCAGATGTCCAAATTAATTCCTGTCATACGTTGAGAAATTCTTCCCAAGATGGCAGTTTGTTTCAGAAGGGTCTAAGGCATGGAAATAGGAACTAAAACAAAATAAAACGTGGAAATGCTGAGAATCTCAAAACTGGGAATGCTGGTAATATTCAGCAGGTCCAGCAACCTCGAGAACAGGGTTAGGCAACCTTAAGCGCAAATGATTTTCTAGCATGCGTTATTCATTAATTTGAGGCAAAACATAACTAGATGTATTTAATTGGATAATTCCCATATTTCAAGTTTTTTTTATGGCATTTATCTGGCCCACCATCCGCTCATAAATACGTGATCCGGCCCACAGAGGCAAGAAGGTTGCTGACCCCTGGTCTAGAACATGGGGCCTGTTCCTGTGTTTTATAATTGTTTGTTCCACCATGTTTCCACCAACTTGATTACCTAACGTTGGCCTATCTTCCTCTGTTTCCTGCCTGTTCAAGTACAGTATATATCCAAATATACTTGGATTAAACAATCCCATTGTGTTTACTTCAAACACCTCCCCAGCAGCAGATTCCAGATACCCGCCACTGTTTTCTTAGAAAAAAAAACTCACAAATCTCCTTTAAGATTTCCCCTCTTGCCTTAAACTCATGCCCTCTAGTACTTGACATTTCCAAACTTGATAAGGGTTCTATCAATTCCATCTATGCCTATCATAATTTAATGTACAATACTTCCATCAGATCAACACTCTGTATCTGCTCCAAAGAAAGCAATCCCAGTTTCTCTATTCTCTCTTTGTATCTAATACAGGCAAAATTGTGGTGGCCCTCTTCTGCACCCTCTCCAAAACCTCCACATTATTCCTACATGGAGTGAACCACAGTACTCGAAATGCAGCTTCACTAAAATTACATATAGGTACAATGTTACTTGCCAACTTTTCTACTCAACGTCTGTTGTGTAGTTGATATTTCAATAATAATTGAATAATCTTGTGTGTGTTCTTGTTCATTTAAATTATTCACTATGAGTTACATGTATAAATACATGAATTGCACATATCATCATGTGATACGTGCGGGCCTCACTTAAAGTAAACTTGATTTTAGACCTGCATTTCAGACTCCTGTGCCTTCCTTCGAATCAGTTTACTGTTTTGAAGTTACAAATCATAACAATGTCCCGACAGATAAATCACATTCCTTCTTTACCACTTTCAGGGAGGTATGGATCTGAACCCCAAGGCCCCTCGGTGCATCAATGCTCCTAAAGTTCTTACCAATTACTCTCCTCTTGCATTTGATGTCCCAAAGTGTAACATCACGCACTTGTCCAGATGAACTTCCATATGCCCAGGTATCCAGCTGACCTACATTCTGCTGTATCCTTTGACAACTTCCTCATTTTCCACAACCCTGCCAATTTTCATGTCATCTGCAAACTTGCTAATCAAGAAAGAAGTATAAAGCTTCAGCTCAATGAACTTTCATCTGAACTGAACCCAGCTTAATTTGATAGTAATTCATAATGTTACAGTGGTTAACTATTGCTTATATACATTGAATTTTGCCAGTCTGGATACTGAAACAAACTATTCTAAAAAAATTCTGAAGCTGGCTCTTTAGTATCAACACAAATGTGGAATTACTTAGAGGAAACCTTTGCATAGCTAGCTTTCTCCTGACTTGTTCTCATAACCTCAAAAGTTACTGGGAGGAAATCTTAAGAATCTCTAAAGCTTGACCAGGTCCTTCTTTCCAAAGCATTGAATGCATTCATGCACAGAAGACTGTTTTCCAAGATACTTTTTATTAAGATTAATGTAGTTATCTATGTCTGAAAATGCTTGCATCTTAAGGGCAGTAAGACCTTAATTAACTCCATTGGACTACAAATGCAGTGTAAATTTACATTTAATCAATAAATTTGCTGGAATCACCAGTCAGTGAGTTTAGAAACTTGGGAATAACAGCAGTGCTCCCTTATTGACAGTTTTAGGTTTCATAATGACTGTTGAGGGAGAAGAACTGACAATAGATTTATTCAAGCAGGTGAACTGATTGGCTTATAATAGCAGTAATTGCACCAGCTGGTAACTTTCTCCATGTTTGGTTGGGCAGAAAAAGGGCTAGCAGCTGGACTTGAAAAGGTAGGTGAGGAGAGGTAGGTGGAATAGGATATAGTTTTTAACTTCATTTGTACTTCAATAATCTGAGCAAGTCAAGGCTTTTGTAAGATGCCAAGTGCCTTGATATTAGAATATCATGCATTTCAAAACAAATGTAAGGTTCTTACGAAGTACTCGCTCACAAAATTGGAACAACTTTAAAGAACAATCAGGCCAGATGGTGCTAAATTTGGCTTGATACCCTGACTTTCTACTAAAAGACCTTCTCCATCTGGATTTACTCTGATCAGATGTGCAGGGTTGAAGACTTGAGCCTCTGCATCAGATGTGGTCGAAATTGTCAAAGGGTGCAATAACAATAAGCAAAAATCTGCAAATAACTAGAACTAAAAAGGGTTCACAAATGACTGGAAATGCTAAAATTTTGAGCCACAAGCAAGAAGGAGGTCAATGGGTGATGCAGTATTTGTGGAGGGAAGTGGGCAGTCAACATTTAGGAACATAAGAAACAGGAGTAGCAGCTTGAGAAGGCCCCCTGGCCTGTCCAGCCTGCTTTGTCATTGGCTAATCTGGTTTAGGATTCATAACCCTTAATTTCCCTACTATGCAAAAATATGTTTAACTATGTGTTAAATATATTTAATGAGCCTTTCTGGGCAGAAAGTTCTACAGGTTTACTAGTCTCTGGGAAAACCATTCCTCCTCATCTCCATCCTAATCTACTCCCCTGAATCTTGAGGCTATGTCCCCTAGTTTTAGTCTCGTGAGTCTCCAGTGGAAGCAACCTTCCTGTCTTTGTATTACATATCCCTTTTGTAATTTTGTATGTCTCTATAAGATTGGAGCACCAGGGCGGCATAGCAATAGCACAAGGTTATTACAGCTTGGGACGTTGGAGTTCAGAGTTTATTTCTGGCGTCCTCAGTTAGCAGTTTCCTACGTTCCTGCCCTTGTGTGCATGAGTTTCTTCTGGGTGCTCTAGTTTCATCCCATAGTCCAAATATATATTTGTTGGTTAACTGATCATTGTAAATTATCCTGTAAATTGTAAATCGGCTGGGGTTAAAATCAGTGGGTGGCTGGTCGGCACAGCTTGGTGGGCTGGAAGGGCCTGTTCTGTGCTGTATCGTGAAATAAAAACAACTCCCTTCTCATTCTTTTGAATTCCAGCAAGTACAGCCCCAGGCAACTTAACCTCTCGTGACAGGCTATTATTTGGTCGATGATAGACAACCATCATCTGGTGAATTTTTCCCCTTTATTGTTCCTAATCTCTGCTCAGATGGATTCCACATTCTGATTCTTAGATCTTGTATTATCTCTTGCTATCAACCAGATCTCATCTTTAATTAAGAGTTATACCCCACCTCCCTTATCTTCCTGCTTATCCTTCTGTATTACCTGATACCTTGGATATTTAATTACCACTCATCCTCACCTTGTTTCAGTAATGGCCACTAAATTATACACCTTTGTTCTGATTTGTGCCACAACTTCACTAACTTTGTATCAAATGGTACAGGCATTCACATCAAGAGCCCTCACACTCCTTGTCCTTTTAGAATCTGGTAATTTTTGTGTCTTTTGCACTAGATTTTTTCTGGACTCTGCTTTTTCTCTCTTTTCAAATTTTGCTTTGGTCTCGGCATTTTTCCATCTGCCTATCTGCCTCCACGTCTCAGGATTATTCCCATCTTCCTGCCATGATAGTTTTTAACCCTCCTGAACATCAGTAGCAAACAATCTCCCAAAGGAGTGACCAGCAAGATGGCGCCAGTGACCAATGATGACATCTTGCAGACAGCTTACAAAACTACTGGATACTCTCATCTTCTTCTAAACTAGGATCAATTGCAGCCTATAATTTCTCTTTTAAGAATTTATTTTTGGGCCAACTGAATGATCTAGTACTTCTGCCATCTGCTGGGGGATTCAGCATGGAGTGCAGCTATGGCTATCTTTGGGGGTGTGTATTGTGTGGATTCCAAATGGCGGAATATGAACCTGTGGTTGGCTCCATACCCCGTGCCAATTAAAGTGTGGAACAAGATTAAAATGAACAGGTGGTCAGTGCCATCTGTCTGTGTTTGACCTGTCTCCCTCTCGGTACTGCCTGTGAAATATGCAGGAGTCTTGGGTCTCACACTGCAAGGTTCGATCGCCTTGGTGTCTTGGGGCTGTGGGCTCATTTGCGGCTGCAGTTTGATGTGCTCTGAACTGACTGACTTGGTGGCTGTGACTGAGATGACTGCCTTAAGCTCTGAAACTGGCTTGACTTGTCTCGGCAGCTGGTGGCAGTGGACTTGCTTTTAGGGACTCTGCAATTTGATGCTTATTGATTTGTGTGTTATTTATTCACTTCTTGCTGTTGCACAATTTGTTTTTTTTTTGCATGTTTGAGGTCTTGTGTGGGGATTTACTTTAAACAGGTGGTATGTGTTTTTATTTTTGTTTCGTGGCTGTCTGCAAGAAGACAAATCTCGAGGTTGTATACTGTGTGCATACTTTGATAACAAATGTACAGTAGTTTGAACTATGAAGACTGATCCTGGACCTGCCAGATATAGATCAATTGGTTTGTACTGATCGCACATACTCCAGAACCAGTTCCAATGCCTCAAAGAATTCTGAAACCCTCTCTCTTATGCATATTCATCTTAATTATTTTGCTATTCCTCCTCTGATTACCACATGGCACAGGTGGCAATCCTGAGATTATTATCTTTGAGGTCCTACTTTCTAATTTACTTCCTAGATCCTCAAATTCAGTCTGTAGGACCTGATCCCACGACATCCCTATATTGTTAATACCTACATTCACCATGGCAATTGGTTGATCACCCACCCTTTTTAGAATGCTCTGCAGCCATCCCAACACATCCGTGACCCTCGCACCCAGGAAGTAACACGCCAATCAGGAGTCTCGTCTTTCTGTGGCCCCAAACCTGTCTATTCCGTTTACGGCAGAATCCCCTATCGTTGCATCTCCTGCTCTCCTGTGCAACTGAGCATTCACGATGCCATGACCTTGGCTGCTGCTGCCTTCTCCTTCATATCCCCCAACAGTATCTGTACGTCTGATTTGGAGGGAGACGATACCCTTCGTCTGGACCCCGGATATGAACGATTTAGATGGAGGAGCTGAACTTGTGGAGACTGTGAGCTGTGACGAGGACACAGGGAGTGATTTGTACTATTCTACTCCCAATCGATCGCCGGACTGCAATTTGCCGAAGATCCCTTTAAATAACACAGGCTGTGGGAAAGGGCAGGTGAAAGAGAAGGAAGAGGGACACAGTTCTTCCTGTCACTAATTGGCAGGTTTCCTGCATGGAAATAACACTGACATTGGGTGAATCACAGGGGTCCTTTTTGGCAGAGCTAATATCAGTCCTGTATTGTGCAATGCCAGCAGACTACTTGGAATACTGCTGTGTATGCAGGCCATTGTGCTACCCATGTTCTAAGTCTGAAATCTCCACCCATGATGAGAATTGAAAGTAAGCTGGCATTTCTTTTTGCTGCAAAAGACAGGCTGATAACCTTTTGTAAAGTGCTGTCAGTATTGTACACTTACAGCTGCCTTAATTACTAAGCTATCACCCCACTGTTTCCCTCTTGGTTACATATTTTATATGGCAACAGCAACAACTAGCCTGACAGGTTTTGAAGCCATTCACCTGGCCATCATCTGAGTAACTGGAAATGGTTGCCCTATTACAGCTTGAGAAAGTCCCCACAGAATAAAGCAAATAATCCCTTTTAAAAAATATAGACCAGGCAGGGACACAAAACCTTTACTTCCCCTATCCTGGGGTGCTGGCAAAACTAAGAAATGAAACCTGGCTTCAGTTCATTTTTAAGAATGAAACTAATATCAGAACCAATGAAGAACCACCAAATGATATTTTTCAATTCTGATGGATTTAAATAGCTCGACAAGTTTGTCCGGTAAAGAGTTTTACGTCACGAGCTTTAGTCTTCAATCAGTGTTGAACTGGTTGACCACAAAGAAATGGGACAGCACAGCCCCTATAATAGGTTTCAGCACCCAGTGTAAGACAAGAGGAAATGTAGTCAGGATCCCTTTTCTTTTCATTGAATCCGGAAACATTTTCATATGGTAACGGGACCAGGCTCAACTGAAATTTCTGCAGTGGTCACATAGCCTGCTAACACTCTATTGGTGCTTGGCATTTTGGTAAATAACCACTGCTCAAAAGATTTTTATGAATTATTAACTGTTGGAGAAAGATAAGAGAATGAACGAATTTTTAAAAAGAAAAGCACATTTTTACCATGGGAGATGAGTGAAACAAATAACATTTTCCTAAACTTCACGGGTACCTTTTTTTTAAATCCAATTTCCAGATAATGTAAAATGTGAAACACAACCTCAGGATGCTCTTTCACAATCCATCAGCTTATGCAGTGTTATAATCGGTTGGGATGCAAGTAACAGCATCTATAAACATCCATCAGCTAATACTTAAATCAAGTAGCTGTGTGCTTGCCGCTATGTACAAGGTCCCAATGACACTGTTGTGCTCACTGACAAATACTCCTCAGTAATTGTCAGGGATCCTTATTCAAAGTGTGGCCCCCAATGGAAATTAATTGCTTGTGTGCAGTCTGAACCACATCATAAATGTCATGTAGAAGTTGCAGGGAGTGAGGAAGCATTGACAGCTCTATCCTCACTGTATCATTTAACTACCGGTAAAACATTCTGCGACAGAAGTGCTCTTCATTAATAATTTACTCCGCAGTATACAATGAGCCTTGCCAATGATGCCAGGGGAACAGCCACCTTCCTGTTTTAATGACACGAGCAGTGAAGGGGGAGGGGGCTTGCTCACATCAGCATTCACAGTACATCTGGGCATGTCACTGTATGAAGATATCAAGGATGGAGTCGACAGGACAAAGGGGAGAAGAAAGAAGTGTCACCCAGAAAACCTTTCTTTTTATGCTTTGGAGAATAATGCATTACAATGACAGTTCATCCCGTAGTTTCTAGATTAAAGCTGAAGTGATCTATGTGGAATCCAAACAGCAGATTTTTTTTTTACCTGTTAACAAGAGAAGGGCAGTGGCTGAATGAAAACTGCATATAAACTTGATAACGCCAAGCAAGTAAAGTGGTAACTAAAGATTATGGTCTAAAGTCAATCATTTTAATTTTTCCCTTTGCCTGTCCATCAATGTTTCTAAAAATGGCCATATTGACAGTATGCAAAACTGCTAAATGTTGCTGAGTACTCCAAAGTCTATTAAAATTGTCATATTGTTAATGTTTTCATTAAATGGAATCCGGTGCTGGCAAATACTTCTTCAAATTTGCTCTATTCCCAAACATCTTGATTTTGAACAACATACAGACAAGTTGTGATTGGGGTGAGTATGAGGGAATGGTGGGGGGGGGGGGGCGGGGTGTGGTGAGGATTGAAGCTAGTGAAAGACCTGCTGGAATGGTTTTTGATACTTGAATGTTAAAATTGTGTAGTCCCAACCAGAGAGTTGATCTTAATCGTTTATTTTAATTTAAACTTAGAGAATAAAAATCCGATGAATTCTTTCCACAGCATCACAGAGAACAGTGTTTGGATCTTCCCACTTTTCCATCTCAACAAAGACAACAGGGCCAGCACAATTGGGAGAGAGGAATAGAATATAGGAGAGTGAAAAGGTACAGCACATGAACAAGCCATTTGGTAGAATATGATGTCAAATTATTATAATCCCTCCATTTCCTGTATATTCATGTTTCTACCTCACAGATTGTTAAACACCAGGATTTAACAAACTGCTTCCACCACTACCACGATCCAGGCACCTACCACTCTGTGTGAAACAAAACTTAGCAAGCACATCACCTTTAAAATTTCCTGCACACGCCTTAAAGTTCTAACCTTCTCACGTAATTTTTAAATTCACTGATGTAGTATGAAATTTCCAGTCACACTTATCAGGTCAGGTGGCATTAGTGAAATGAGAAACAAGGGTTAACATTACAATTCTCTGACTTGACACATTAATTTGTTTCTCCATAGATTCTACCTTGCTGCTGAGTATTTCCAGAATTTTCTTTTCGTTTGGATTTCCCGCATTCTCTGTTTTGATAAGACTGTGAGAGATATTGGGCCATTCGACCCATCCAGTCTGCTCTGCTGTTTCATCATGGCTGATCCATCTCCCTTTCAATCCCATTCTCCTGCCTTCTCCATGTAGCCTTTCACACCCGGACAAATCAAGAACCTATCAACCTCCACCCTAAATGCACTCAATGACCTGGCCTGTGGAGATGAATTCACCACCCTCTAGTTAAAGAACTTCCCCTAAACTGGTTTTAGCTTTTCAGTTTCTGTTCACTAAATGTTTCTCAGTGTTACATAATTATAGTAACACATTGATAAATCTACAAGACCTCCTGGCATATCCTGGAACAGAAAGGAAGCATTGATCAGCTGGTTCAGTTCTATCATGACTTTATTGAAGTTAAAATGTGGTTGGAGCAAATTATCTGACATAAATAAACTGGTTTGAAACGTGCGCAATTAGAAGCTTAATCCAAGTCAACACTGCGGTTATATCAAGATTTTATAGATTAGAATATTATCAACGTTGCACAAAATATTCCAGGATTCTGATCTACTTTTGAAAAGCCAACAACATTAATGTGGCATGCAATAAGAATAACTCACGGTCACTTCATGTTGATGCAGCAGCTGTTACTAAGGCCGGATGGGGCATTTAAGGTTGGTCAAGTACATTATTGTTATGTTAATGGTAAAATAATGGTTTATATGAAGCAATGCAGGTCCTGTTTGGAAAGAATGGATGTTCCACTCCTTTGGCTGTGTAAGGGTTATCACTGTTCACCGCAGCACTGCCAGAGAAAATTGGGACTAATTGAAAGAAATTATTGCTGTCATATTGCTTCAACTTAGAAGAGCTGAGAATGCTTTTATTTGCTGAATGCCACAATGTGCAGAATCCATACAATAGCATTTTCACAGTACAGATTACACTTGCATTGCTCACTGGAAAGGTACCATCCAAAAATTCCGCATTGAAGCTGATTTAAATTTTAAGCATTTTTTAAAATTAAGTACATTCTAAATATTTGCATGAATAAAACATGAGTCTAAGGTTTCTTCAGCCTAACAGTTACCCTTTTAAAAATCAAGGCATAGCTGCAACCACATGAAATATTAGCTAACAACAAACTCAGAATGATCAAATTACTTCTCGTTCAGAAAAGGGATTGCCTGGCAGTTCTTCTGCAGGGTAGTAGTGCCAGGCAGCAAGGTTGCCCAAGGTCTAATAACTTTTCAACCGACTTCTACATGGTGCACAAAATGCTTGAAAGTCTCTGTACACACCTGATACAAACATTAAAGCTCTTTCAAATCTAGCTGAAATATCTATACTGAATAGGTTGTTTAAGTGAGAAGCAGGTATCTGACAGAGTGAGTGTATATTAAGCTCCCAACTCCATGGATTAAAACATGAAAAACATCAAAAAATTTACACTTTAATCTTTCCTTACCACATTCAAAATATTACCCATCTTGTGACATATTGCTATGGGGATATCTGTGCCAAATGATTCTTTTTATTGTTAATTATGATGAAATTTTCCCACATATAGTGTAATAGCAATTTAATTTTACTGAGGTGCAATCTTTAAATGTGAACTTGTCTCTGTGTATTACACATTTGTTTACAGGAATGTAAATAATCCACATTGTTTCACTATAAATTCCTCTTGTACATTTTCCTCATTGCATCCAACATCAAGCTAAGTGGAATATTACTATGAATTGATAATGTTGGTCTTCAGGTTAGGAGACAGCACCATTTTTATAGTGACCTAGAGAGATTTAGTTTTTATTTTCAGGCAGTTGGAATTTCAGGCATTATGAATTTCAAATTATTATGTTAAAACTTTATAAGTGCAATCATCATTTGTTGATTCTATTTCTGCAACTTCATATCCTGGTGACTCAATTTTTAATTTGTTTATGTTTATTAATGGGGAATTCTAATACAAGAAGAATGAAAAAGTATTATTTCAATATTTATATTTGTGTTAATCGGTGGTAATAGAAAACCCAAGCAGATTGTTTGACCTGAGTATATGACATTCCACCAATCTATTGTTATTTGTAATGCATAATAAAAGGTGAATTAGCATGTTGGTTACCAAAGTGCCCTACATGCATGGAGTGCAAGGACATTGATTTATCTTCACCATTCCTCACAAGCAGAACCTGCATGGAATGCGCTGTCAGAGAGAAATGATGAACTGAGGGGAGAGTTTACCAAGAAGAAGGGAGAGAAAGACACAAGGCAATCTGCCTTTCACAGTTCCAAACTCAGACTAATTCTCTTTGATAAAACTCAAGACCTCAAAACGATCTGAAAGATGTTTTAGAGAATGTAAAAGCAATTGGAAAGTAGAACTGTAAGAATGCGAGGATAAATGAGGAAATGCAGATGTTAGGAATTTGAAATGTAACACAATGGTTGGAATGCACAGAAGACTATATCTGAAAAGAAAACTAAGTTGATTTATGCATGACTTGCATGAGGAAAGTTTCACCAAAAACATTAAGCTGTTTCTCTTTCTCAAAAGCCATGTATTTCTAACATTGTTAGTAATTTGACTGAAAAGGAAGACACAAGTTTGGCAGTGTAAGAGCCAGCTGAACACATGGGTCAGTCAGGGCAGCCCTGCTTTGTGAACCTTGGGCGGGATGTGCAAGTGAGCTGTGCAGAGCTGAGTCACTATAAAGTTGGAGGTTTTGTAGGGAAAGTCTCCTGAGGAAATGAAGACATGATTGTGAGATTTCTCTTGCCTGGTCTTGTCTCATTATATTTTCTTCTGTCTTTCTTGAATGTGTCAAATTTTTCCCATGGCTAGACTGTTCTTAGCCGTATTTGTGATGTTTCTGATGTCCTCCACTATTTTCATAATTCTCACTCCTTCTATCCCTGCAACTCATTCTTTGCATGGAAATGCAATTAATTTACACCTCCATTCCATATCAGGAGGATCTGAGGGCTTGTTCCTTGAGCAGAGGCCTAACCATTTCCCTTCCACCACCACCACATTCTTTTGCCTGGCTAAATGTGTTCTTGCATTGAACAACTTTTCTTTCAATTCCACTCATTTTCTCCAGTTCAAAGATGTAGCCATGGAACATGCATATGCCAAAGCTATGCCTGTCTCTATGTGGGTCATTTGAAACTGTCTTTATTTCAGTCCTGATCCACTCCCTTAACTCTTCTTTCTGCAGATTTTCATCTTGCTCTCACCTTCACACGGTCACCCTTTTCTGGATCTCTGCCCCATTTCGAGCATTAGACCAGGTGTTGAAATCCGTTACAAGCCCATTGAATTCCACAGCTATGTTAGTCTTCACACGCTCACCCTTTTCTGGATCTCTGCCCCATTTCAAGCATTAGACCAGGTGTTGAAATCCGTTACAAGCCCATTGAATTCCACAGCTATCTTAGTCTTCATATGCCCTTGCCTTCTGTAAGGACTCTTCCATCCTTTCAGTTGCAGCCTATCCTGATTCATCATGGCCTAGTCAGCTGACCAACACCTCTATTCCCCAGGAAGCTAAATAAATTAGGCACGTTCCAGTTGACCCTTGCTAGTTTTCATTTATGCACCATCGAAAACATCCTATCAGGATATATCATGGCTTGGTTTCACAACTGCTTTGCCCATGACCACAAGAGGCTGTAATAATTTAAGGAAGCACCTCAGCACAATATAGAAACCAGGCCTCCCTCCATGGACTCTGTCTATACATCCTGCTGCCACAGTAAAGCATCCAGCTTTATAAGGTACACCACCCACCTTAGTCATTCTCTCTTCTCCTCTCTCCCATCAGCTTGAAATCATGTACCACCTGGTAGAAGGACAGCTGTGCCTCAGGCATATGACAGAAATAAACCAGTGCCACTTCCAAATACCCACCTTGGTTTGCTCTGGAATTGGAGGACATACCCAGCCTGACCTGCCCGGTATGTTACCCTGCTCTGCATCTCACAATTCCTACTTTATTTTGTCGATGTTCTTGTTCTCTAACTGCTCCCCATCCGTTGACTAGGTACCTTGTTTACAGCCTATTGCCCCCATTTTATCCTGACAGAGACATCCCCTCCCCAACCCTCTCAGGAGCTTCATGGGCTTCTTTTGTCTTTTTCCTCGGTTTGACCTGAAACATTAATTTTGTATTTCTTCCCACAAATGTGGCCTAACATGCTGAGTATTTCCAGTGTAATCTGATTCTACTTTAAATTTCCAGTATCTGTATGTTTTTGATTGTTCATGGAATACCTGCTGGCTGTTTTGGTACACATCACCAAAGTTTAAAGCAAATGTATTACAACCCTGAGATTTATTTTCTTGTGGGCATACTCAATAAATCCATAATGGAATAATAACCATAAGACAATCAATGAATGACCACACCAACTCGGACATTCAACCAGTATGCAAAAGACACAAACTGTGCAACAACAAAAAGAAAGATTCCTCTATCTTGTCCAGTTAGCCAGAATTCATTCGTGCCCTAGCAGAGATTGTCAGCATGGTATCAAACTATCAAGTATCTTTGCCAGACCTACTCCTTTTCCATCCAACATCACAACACATTTCCAAAAAAAAAAGGACTCTAGATGGCAAAAGGAAGACGGAGGGGCAGGGAGCACTGATCTTCTTTCTACTTGAGCAGAATTGAGGCCAATTGTTGGATCAACTAAGCACAGATTTCAAACCACACACTCTCCTAAAACTGCTCATCCAGTTGCATTCTGTTACTTTATTATTTCTGGAAGCTTTGACTTGTAATGTCAGCAGATACCAAGCCCCTTTAAACTAACAAGCAAGGAAGTATTTACCGAATGAAATTGGACACTGATCTTATAACTCACTTTTGGATGATCTGACATTCTTTGGCTAAGCCAGTCTTCATTTTCCGGGAATGTAACAAGACTGTATTCGACTGCCAGCTTACTTTGCTGTTAAATTTATTTTCATCTCTTCAAATGCTGATAAAAATGTCATGTTGTGTTGCTTTAGCGGCCTTGAGTGCTGCCCACCTACAGCTGCAGGCTTGAGTTAGACCGGGAGCCAAAAACACCATAAGGAAAGCAGACTGTAACCTCCACCACCCCTCGTCTTTCCACACTGCTCACTTTCCTGCTAAATGATGCAATGTTACCCCCTCAGGGATTCAATTCTATTCTTGTTTTTTTTTTTCCCTTCTCTTCTCCCCTTGACCAAGGTAAGCTCAATGCTGAATTTTTCATGAAAAATATAATGTACTCTTATCTGAGGTAACAGTAGCCAAAAATGCACAATCTTCAGCAAAAACAAAACTTCTAATGCTGGTACTGTTAATTCTTTGCAAAGATAAGTCTTTAAAATTGCAAGAGTTTTGTTTTTTGTTATCACAAAATTAGATGTTAAGCTTCATTAAGGACCAGCACTCTTTCAGAAGCATTTATTCAAATATAGCCTACCTGACAAGCCGAAAACTAGAACCAAGATCAAGAGGAAGGAGTTATTGCTGAGGTCTGCTTTGAAATTCAACACTAAGAAGATCTGACACACTACTGTCCACTGGACTGTAAGAAAAAAAGTCGCTTGTGCACAGAAAGGTTGTCTGGCTTGATGCCAAGGCATGAAATCTGTCAAGCCCATTTGTGGCATTAAGGTAGATGTTGCTGAAAAGGTCTTGAATGTTAAGGGAAGACAAATAACCTCAGGTGGTGTTTGAACATTGATTGATATAACTGCCAAATACAAGGAAATAAATATGCAGGTGATGGATAAACACCTTTTGAGTGAAGGTATTATCTAGTGGGCATAATCGGTGCCAGCCGCACTGGAGCTGTGGGTGGTCGGAGGTTAGCCATTTCATGCCCGCTCAGTAAAGCAGGCTTAATCGCTTCCAATATTTTCTGTTAAAAAGGATGCTTAATGAGCCAGTTTCACAAGCCCAGAGAAACTGATTATTATCTGTGAATTCCTACTGAGTTGGGTATTTTCCAAGAAGATATTTTAGGTTGTAAAGAAAGAAAATGGCCAGTAGATGCCACTGTTGATCTTTTTCAATTTGATCTTGGTGATTGGACAGCTTGGTTCAACTAAATCTTCTTGTTGTTCTTCAATTCAGTTTATTATTCAATCCAGAAGTACTTTTGATTTAGAAGTATTTCACAGCATGCTTCTTATGTGTAATTTTCTTTATAATGCCTGTAAAATAATTATCAAAATAGAGGGTAACTTTATCAGGGTATTTAAACAATTATCAAAGGTAGGAATAAAATCCCACTGAATTATAACCACAGTGCACAACCAAAATTGGTTACATCTTCAATTCTGTAACACCTTTTTTGCACAATATTGCTAAAGCAGTTTCATTTCTGAGAGAAATCATTCGTGTTTTCTTTAAATAACTATTATATGATAGAATATATCTGCATTATTGCAGCCATAATTAGGATGACTGATTTCTGATCATTGATCTGAGAAACACATGATAATAATCATCCGAATGCAAGGTATTCCAACAGTAGGTACTGAATTATTTTTTCTACGGTATCAGTAAATCAGTGTACAACCTACAGTGTACTTGTGAGCTTGTCTTGCTTTAATTTTAGTTCTAACCCCATGCACAGGAGACCTGTATTTAAAATAAACGTTTCTGTTTTGATTTATGTTTCTCTTCTTTTGTTTTCAGTTTTTATTCTGAGTAATTTTGATATTAGTTTCACTTGTACAATAATTAAAGAAAGCAAATTCCTGTCTTAATAAATTATATGATCATATTTCCACCCACCATCTCTGGAAGATGTGCTCTAGCTTTCATTTATTTTAAACTTTAATTGCCACTTTCTCTACATGACTTAACAGGATGACCAGTTTGCTTTCCTTCTGTGACCTATTTTAGCATCCTACATCTACCCAATCCTGTCTACATCTAAAGGCACTGGGCAACTTTGGAGGGTACAATTTCATAATTGTTCCAACATTCAGCATTATATTAAAGCTTTTGTTGGCTGAAGTTTGATAATAGCTATCAGCAAGGTATGCAACCATGGTGAACTTACTGAGCCAAACCGCATTCTCAGATTACATCCATGGATAGAGTTTCACTGGTGAATGGGTGTTTTTGACCTTACTGATCTCCATACACTCACCCTGGTTTTCTGGAGCAACTGACAACTGCAAGGATCAATGAATTTGTCATGGTAAGGGATTCAGTATAGGATTGCCATGAAGTTAATGGCACAGATATAGGATGTACAAAAAAATAGTTTGAATAATGTCTGACAGTTCCACAAACTTAAGTGGAAATTTATGTGCTACTATCATTGAGGGCTGAACTGCAAAGTAAATTTTGTACACAGAAAATGCATTACAAATCACAAACTCCACACTGCTTTGACAGTCTTCACTTTTTTCCTATGGTTGTATGGGAAAATATTTAAAATGGGACCACTTGTTGAGGAAAGAAGGGCAACAAGGAAATTGTGAAGAGGGAAATCCTTGTGAAATGCTTAATGGGGAAGGGAGATATCTCTGCCTGTACCAAACTAACAGAGCTAGAACAGAACTCCCTTGGTCCTTCCACCCAGTAGCCTCACAACAATGTGGAGGCCAAGTCATGGATACATTTAAAGTAGAGGTTGCTAGGTTCTCGATTAGTAAGGGCATCAGAAGGAGAAGGCAGGAGAATGGTGTTGAAAGGGAAAACAAATCAGCCATAATTGGCTGCTCAGACTCAATTAGCCAAATGGCCAGCTGCTTCTCCTGTACCATGGCTAATGGACTATCCTTTGCATTTTCTACCATCTCCAACACCAGGCATATATTCCCCTTGCCTGCCCTTTTAGCAATTTGCAGATGTCACTCCCTTTTGACTCCCCGGCCTTCCCTTCAATCACCACCAATCAGTTCCCATGCATTCACAGGGTATACAACGGTTGACCTTTCATTTCACATTATCAAGGACTCACAGTCCCTAGTTGAAGCAGCAATTACCTGTCCATCTTCCAATTCGGTCTCAATGGAGACACCAAATACAAATTGGACTGTTGCTTTGCAGAGCACCTGTGTTCAGTCCACAGGAGTGACGCCGAGCTCGCCATTCACTGCCACTGTACTTCAACATCCCACTCTCATTCTGACCTTCCTGTCTGTGACTTCCTGCACTGTTACAATGAGGCCCACTTTAAGTCTGTACACATTCAGCCTTTTGAACTTAATATTACAACCATAAGATATAGGAGCAGGAGTAGGCCATTCAGCCCATCAACTCTGCTCCGCCATTCAATCATGGGCTGGCCCCATTCTCCCAGTCATCCTCACTCCCCTGCTTTCAATTCCCATACCTAAGGCAGCTCATGTTTTCCTTCTGCCTGGACAAATACAGGACTTTTCTGCTTGTCATTGTGTTGACTTTGTTTGATTCTATTCAAACCATATTTTCTACTTGTCATGTCCCATAGCGTTAATATTTAGCATTAATATCTTCAATTTATCATTGTTACAGTCAGAAGTTGCCACCTGATTCAAAAGGGTGACAATTATACCAGTGCCCAAGAAGTGCAGTGTCGTTGCCTTAATGACTATCATTCAGTAGCACCCATGACTATGTGGCTAGGCACAGCTCAAATGGCGTCTATACACTTTGCTGATGACACAACCATTGTTGGCAGAATCTCAGATTTTGACATGAAGACATACAGGAGAGAGATATGCCAGATAGTTGAGTGGAGTCACAGTAACAACCTTGCACTTAAAGTCAGTAAGACCAAAGAGCTGATTGTGGACTTCAGAAAGGGTAAGACGAGGGAACACACATCAAACCTCATAAAGGGATCAAAAGTGGAGAGAGTGAATAATCTCAAGTTTGTGGGTGTCACTATCTCAGAGGATCTAACATGGTCCCAATATCGATGCAGATATAAAGAAGGCAAGACAGCAGCTATATTTCATAAGGAGTTTGAAGAGATTTGGTATATCACCTAAAACACTCAAATTTCTGCAGATATAACATGGAGAGCACCTGACTGGCTGTATTACTGTCTGGTATGGGGGGAGGTGGGGGAGGTGGTACTGCATAGGATCGAAGTAAGCTGCAGAGAATTGTATAATTAGTCAGCTCTATCATGGGTACTAGTCTCCATAATATCAAGGCATCTTCAAAGAGCAGTGCCTTAAAAAGGTGGTGTCCATTTTTAAGGATCTCTACCACCCAGGACGTGCCCTCTTCCCATTGTTACCATCAGGAAGAAGGTACAGAAGCCTAAAGGCACACATTCAGTGATTCAGGGACAGCTTCTTCCCCTCTGCTATTTGGTTTCTGAATGAACATTGAACTCGCGAACACTACCTCACTACTTTTTAAAATGTTTGTGCACTACTTATTTAATTTAACTATTTAATATACATACACATACTGTAATTCAGTCTTTCTTCTATATTTATCATATATTTCATTGTACTGCTGTCACAAAGCTAAAAAATTTCACGACATATACTGGTGATATTAAATCTGTTTCTTTCATTGAACAAACATAGATTAATGTACTGTTATATGTATACATTAGGCCATTTGGACTTGCCCTTTTACATACAGTATAATCCCTTTCTACAGATCATTTCCCTCATTATCTCTCCTACTGAAAACTAACCTGATGAACCTAGAAAGTCTTTCCTTCCACAATTGCTGCTGAGTTTCCAGCAATTTTTGTTTTTATGTTGTAGTTAATATTAGTTTTAATGCTGCTACAGCCCTTTTCTAAATCAAATTCATCTCTGACTCTTCAAACATCCAGAGGTGTGACCAGTCTATTCATTTGCCAGTTGGAACTATTCTGTTCATGAAAAGATGGCTTTCTTGAGAATAGCAACTATCTTCGGTTGGCAGTATTAATAGTTATATCCACCATAGAAACATCTAAAACATAGGTTTATAGATATTAATTGAAATTATTTTTTGAGGTAGGAATTCAGCTTCCATCCAATTGCACAACCATTTTGATGTCTGGTTCCTTTGACTTTAGTGAAATTGAAAATCAGTGTGGGGGTTTTTAAAACCCAGCAGGTGACAGTAATTCTGCACCTGCTTGCTGCTAAAGATAAACTTCTACCCCCTCACATTTTACTTCATACAATCCTCAAGGTCTCTTTGATTTTTGATACATTTTTCTCCATTTGTCCTGAAATTCATGGGTGTTAAGTTCAGAAGAGATCAAGTTTTAAAAAAAACATTTATATAAAAAGAAATCAATTATTCTGAAACATTATACAGTACTTGCATTCTCCATGTTTCCCCATGTTTAGCTTGTCGTTGTGCAGTGAATAACTAGCTATCACCATTGAGCACACTTTTGTAGTTGAAAATTTCTGCATATTTTTATTTCATCGTCCTTTAATTTGTTCTAAGATAATATTGGATGGAAGATTTGTCAAAACAATGAACAGAAACAGGATGCAGATATATCAACTTGCATCTTTTACTTGGACAGAGGTTAGCTGGCCCACTAAGTGTTTACAATATTTTGTTCTAAATACCAGCATCTAAAGTCTTGTTTTCATGTAAAACAGTGCTTTCTTTGTTCATGAAAACCAAAATGACAATTATTAGTAGCTACTTATAAGATCATAATATAGCCAGGAGTTTGAATTAATATCACAAAAAATATAGCTGCCCATTATGTATGCATATTACTGTTAAATCAGAGAACAAAGATATTTTCATTTTGCCATTTCACAGTAGAACTTTGAGCAGCCCATGTTTTCATTTGCTCATAGCTTGCCATTTTTGTAATGAGATATGGTGACCAATCATTTAGTTTCCCTACTGACCTCCAAGCTATTTCTGAGATTTCAAGTCCAGTAGTTTCCCAATGTAACACCTTTTTACTGTGACAATCATCAAAAAGTTAAAAATCTATAGTTAAGTTACAGCACACTCCATGTAGCGTCTATTTTTGTAAGTGCTTGCTCACCTCCTGAGTTTTCAACACTTTGCGTGAGATTCTTTATCAGTTTGGTCAGAGAGAAAGACTGAAGGAAAGTTTTGATGAAAACGAGGGACACAGAGGTCCGGTGGGGGTGGGATTTTCAGAGTCTAAAGCTTGGTATTTTAAGGTGTGATTGTTAGTGTTGGAGTGATTAATTTTGGAAAGAACAAAATAGAGTGCAACTATCCCAGAAGGTTGAAGGGCTCAGAGTAGTTATGTAGAAAAGAAGGACCATTGTCAGGGTGGTGTTGGAAAACAATAGTGAGGATATTTAAATTGCAAAATTATCAAAACAGAAGCCAATAAAGCATATTGGCAGTGTAGGATGGTGCAATAGGTAAAAGAGCTTTGACTGAGCTCACATGCATCAAGAGTAGTTTGTGGAATGTCCAGCATAGAACCTAGAACAGTACAGCACAGTACAGGCCCTTCATCCCACGATGTTGTGCCTCCCATAAACCCTGCCTCCCATATAACCCTCCACCTTAAATTCCTCCATATACCTGTCCAGTAGTCTCTTAAATTTCATTAGTGTATCTGCCTCTACCACTGACTCAAGCAGTGCATTCCACGCACCAACCACTCTCTGAGTAAAAAACCTTCCTCTAATATGCCCCTTGAACTTCCCACCCCTTACCTTAAAGCCATGTCCTTTTGTATTGAGCAGTGGTGCCCTGGGAAAGAGGTGCTGGCTGTCCACTCTGTCTATTCCTCTAAATATCTTGTATACCTATCACTTATCTGCTTAACTAATTAGCCACCCATTGAGCTTATCACACATTCTCTTCACTGAATATCTATTTTCCAAACCAGTCATCTCCTCTCCTGACTGATCGCTGACCTTCTGGCCTGATCAACTGCACTAAAGATCGATTACCTGCTCTTCCAACACAATCAACCCTTACTCATTGATCCCTTCTCAACAGCAATTCATCCCCATCCCAACAGTAGTAGTCTCTTTTTATTCAACCATTCAAAGCATCCGAACGCCCAAGATTTCAAAGTATTTTTCTGTCAGCTGCCAACTCGGTAGCTGCAATTTCCCATTTTATCGTGATGCTGAGGGCCGACTGTCAGTGTGTCGATAGCCAATACTTTTAGGTGCAGGGACTGTACCTGCATTCACTGTGAGGCTGAAACTGGGTGTGTTCAGCTTTAAAGTGATAATATTTAATTAAATAAATACAGTACCTTGATGAAACTACTAAAAGAATTGCTGTTTACTTTAACGTCATGCCGTGGTCCGGCATTAGTTTAATAATCTTCATAGCCACTGCTCTATCAACCTAACTCAGCAGGCTGAGAAAAACTGAGAAACCCCCCCACAGTTTAGGTGACTGTGCAGCAGCATAAACCCATCCGTTTGGTCTGATGTCCATCCAAACTCATGCATGGATGGGTTTCCTCCCACCCCTATCCGGAGGCTGCAATGCTATTTTTTCCCCCATTTCAGTGGGATGCTCCGTCCCATGGTTTAGGTTGAAACTAAAGGAACTTGCAACACATATGGCAGACAGGTTGGAATGTCAGCCTCCTCCTGATTTTGAGTCAATGGCCACAGGATGTCAGCAGGTAAGCATCTTTATGCACTCCAAGCCTGCTCAAACTCATTTCACATGGGATCCTTTACAGCCGTCACAAAGTCACCCTGCTCTGGGCTGCATTCCAAATGCAGCCTCCAGAGAGAAGAGGTAGTGGAATGCTTCAGACTACTGTCTGAGCCCAGAATACGATCAGACAGTTGATGAAGAACTGAAGGTCAGACACGCACGTTTTTAAAAAAAATATTGAGTGCAAGTTTAAAATGGTATTGCCCTGAAATCTCTACGCTCTGTATCAGTGCACCTCAGGATATCAAGTTTCTGAAAGAAGCTAAAAGAAAACAAATGGTACAACTTTGAAGTACCAAAGCTCTTTTAAAAAAAACATTTTTGTCTGCCCTGGCATTATACCATGAAATTATGCACCTCAAATTTATGCATCAGATGTTGATTTGGTTAAATGTTTACAATTATTTGTAATTTCTAACTGCCAGATGGTGTATCTCTATTCTGATATCTTTTTGTTTTTCTGCTTGTGGCGTGATGAAGAACGACTAGTTGAACCGTAAACAAAATGCAATCATGTTCATTTATTTTTCTTTTATTTTACCTGTGGTATTGCTTTTTGCTGAGGATTGTATTTCAGTTGTCCTTTGCCTCACCTCAGTGACCATTGTTTCATTGTAAATCCAGATAGTGCATGTCAAACAATTACATGGCCACAGAAGGCAGTACAACCATGCCAAACCTGCCCTCAGTTCACATGTGCAATGTCTGAGCCAGCAGGAGTTGTTGGATTGTGATCAGAACCAATACCTGTTCTTTTCTCGTTCTCTAGTCCAAAAGCACTGAAGTCAATTGTAACAGCACGGCTGCTGAGAATTAGTTCAGGCTTTATATTTCCTAAACAATACAGCTTTGGATCAGACTTACATTGCACTGATCCACTGAGCTGCCGGGGATCTAGAATGAATCATTTCATTACAAGGGGATGATTTACAAGGAGGGTTCCTCATGTGACTGGAGTGCCTTTGTGATGAGCCACAGAAAATCTGGAAAATGTGCTATTGTTCTGGAGTCCATCCAGTATGTCTGAATTTTTTTGAGAGAGTTGCAATGAAGAGCAGGAGAAACATAGCTGAAATTTATTCATGTTGTAATGTTCCTCCATTTCGGTCCTTGGCATGTTTAACTGAAAAATGGCATCCAATGCAGCTAGTATTTTTTAGCTCTACATTAAGACAGTGGAGAATTTCATATAATCCATTTTCTGCTCTCTTATGCTTCTGTAATTAAGTTTGAGATTGGTAGCACACAATTAATAAATTGCACTCTGTATCTCACAATTCTTGCCTCTAATTGTGGAAGTCAATGGAGTGCAAAACCAACCGGTGATGAGATGGATCCTTATACAAATGTTGACACAGCAGATGCTGAGAGGCTCACTTTTTGTGAGGTGGGTACTTGAGCATTTATATGTATAACTTTAATTGCAATATACCTTGTGGGGCTTTGCAGAATATATTCACCTTGGTAAGTAGATGCCTGTTAGTGACATGCTAACCCAGTGCGTTTTCCTTTGTGCCCCTAATACTTGTCAGTGACAGAATGAAAGCAGTTTGCAGCAAGGTGTATATTCACCTGCTGCTGTCGTGACAGGGCAGAGTAATTTGTGAAATGCATCAGTGAAGTATTGTTTGAATTCAATTAAAGGTTCAAAGGTACATTTTTATTGTCAAGGCTTGTATAATACAACTTTGATATTTGTCTACTCCAGATAGCCATTAAATTCATAAAGACCATGGGTATTGATGAAAGAAAAGACATCAACCAGCCTCCCCCAACTGGCACAAAAAAGAAATGAAGCAAAACTCGCAGACTCCAAACCACCCCACCCCCGCCACAGCGAAAAAAAACAGCCACAATAACAATCAGTGAACCCCTACACATAACAATCCCCAACTCCCCCCACTCCCAGAAAAGAACAGCAACAGTAGCACCAAATCCCCACACACACACAAAAAAAAATTACCAGATCACCCACCCGCTAACCATCCAGAGGAAAGCACCAGAAAGCTGAAGGGAAACAAGATGAAGTACAATTATCACATAAATCTCAGAATACGGGAAACATCTTTCCGCTGCATCAGAGGAGAGCAACCACACAAACTTCGTCCTTCTGTAAAGAGTGACTGCCGGCCTGGCTCCAGGTTTTATGTGCCAATCTATAAAGTATTTGAGATGATTTCTCTGTAGATGCTCTAAGAATAGGAAATTTAATGGTGAAAGCTGGGAGGTGAACTCATTCAGTATTCCATGGTTCTGGGATACATGTCATGAATTTGTTTAATCCAAGCTACAGTCTAGAGTTTGGGGCCTTGTCTCAGGATAAGAAATTGGCAATTTAATTCTGATTTGAGGAGACATTTCAGTACCTGAAGAGTTAGAAATGTTTCTCTACTAGAAGTGACAATGGACACTCAGTTGATGAGTATATTCAAGACTATGTTCTAGAGAGAAAAGCTGAGAAAATTAATTGATTTTGAATTTGGATGAGAAAGTAAGTTTGAAGTGTTGGAATTTATATGAACATACCAAATGGTGAAGTAGGCAGAAGTGTTCAAGTTTTTGAGTTATGGAAGGGAAAGGGCAGAAGTCATGCAATGTTACATATAATAGAAGATGCATACTTCCTTTTATTGCAAATTTGGATACTCATGATCTCTATATGCTATGGTCTGGTGTGTTCCATCTGTTTCCACTGTAAATCAGTTACTATACCTGGGTAGTTATGGCAAGCTAAATGGTCTCCAATTGCATATTTATGTGTATGTATTTCAACATGCATTTACTTGTTTTTCAGAGTTGACAATGCTGCTGTCATTGTGATTGTGAGATGTTGAGCGACGTTTGTTGCTGAATTGAGATACTTACTATTGGTTGTAAAATGCAATTTCCAGTAATTGCATCTCCTCTGTAACAGCCATGTAGTTTCAACTTAACTTAATTGAATAGAGTGTGATTAAACCAACATTGAGGACAATTACTGGTGCTGATCTCATTTGAATAGCATAACTGATATTGTTCATTTTTCTGGGATGCAATTTGTCAGATAATGGATTATTTAATACTGATATCTAAAGCATGAGCAATAATACTTGTTATTCTGGTGCAAAGAGTTTGCCACTGGAAGTATTAATGCCCGATGCCATTCACAAAGGCAGCTAAATATTCACAGACCTGTAATCATTGGCGGTCTGCTTGAAACTGCTTCGGGTGGAAAATGGAATTGCCCAGATCGATCAGTACAGACAGCAGTATAAGTGTGCCATCAGTCATATTAGAAGTTTGAGTTCAATATCTCCCCCTGGTTTATGCTGATGGTTAATCACAACCATTCTGCTTTTTAAAACTATTACAGTTTTCCATTGAAAGTCCAACCGTAGGCCTCATCAATATATGGTAGCATGCCATCTTGATGCATTTTATTTAATTAAAAATATAATCCTTCTGATTACATTCTGTATGTTTGAAAAGGGCACTAACAATAATGATTTGAATGTGCGCACTATGCAACATTTTTGTGCTAATTAATTGGCACCAGCCAAGGTAGCTTCCACTTGCATAAATTTTAACAATGAGGACCCAGAGGATAAAGCAGTGCCACATGTGCCAAGATGCTTTAGAAAGTAAAAGTGCTGCTCACAAGGGAGAGGGCAATCATGTTCTATGGGCTTTACATCATTTTTAATATGATTTTTGAAAAGGTAACTAGCTGGCTTTGTGGCGGAATAATGGACTGAAAGTAGAAATAACAAAAATCAATGGTTAATTTAGCAAGCCTTCAGACAAGTGAGAGCAAAAACTGTATTTTCAATTTTATAGAAGAAAATCAAATGCAAATTGTTTAGTTCCTGACCCATCATAATTATGAGGCATAATATTTAATATCATAATGATATTTTTATCGGACTCAGTAGCCAAAGCTTCAGCTTCAGATGGAACAAACAGTAGCACTGCAACTCCAGCGTGATCTTCTGCACTGCACTAGATTGATCATTAATGATTCATTGGATCTCTGACTATATGGGGAAGGTTACGGCCAGTGCTGGGTCAATCCACTAATTAAACCAGGTTTCCAGTAACACATACCAGTTAGAGGTAAAGTTGTTTGATGATTTGACTAAATATTCCAATTCCTTTTTTACTGGTCAGATGGTTCACAGTCTAAGGTAAGGTAAACTGCTAATCCATTTGTCAGATCCCCAGAAGACAGAGTCATAGTGAGTTTGGCTGAAAAGATTTTGATGGGGCAGACTTGAAAGCATGATTTGATGAGTGTATGGAAATGAGTGGTTGGTACATCGTGTAGCACAGTTGATGTCTAGTTGCTGCACAAATCTCAACTGCACAATTTTTAGGATGGTGTTTCTCAGACTCGTCTAGCACGGAAACAGGTTCTACAGCCCATCTTGTCCATTCAACCACGGCGCTTCGCTGATAACTTAATGTTTGTGGGGTTTATACCCTGAATTGATTTGATGTAGAAGTAGGATATGAGACATTAAATTGATCATGCCTGTTTCTGATCGATTGTAATTCAAATTGTCTTGGTGGGGGAGGTGGTGGAGGGATCAGCTGCAGTGGGAGAAGACTAGGAATTGGAAGTATATTCACTGAAGTACTGATTTGGCACGCCCAGAATCCTAGCTTTCTGAAACAGCAACCTTTTCTTCTCTACTTTCTCTTCATACTCCTCGATTTTCATGTCCTGTATGACAGTACGGGCAGACCATGCATTATTGCCAGGTGCAGAGCAGTCACAGCAGTAATGCTGGGAAGCCACATGACGGGGTACTGCAATGTCCTCCCAGCACAGTTCAGGCACCTATCTTCATTGAAAAACCTGATGTATTCTCCAAGTAGCCTAGGGCACCACTTCTCTATAATAAGCCATAATTGTTTACCTCTTTAAATAGTTCAGGTTGGAGCCCAGAGAGGAGATTTCCGTCGTTAAAATCTATTGTGTACTTTGTCTAACATTTGAAGGTTTAATCTGGTTTCAAGCCAGTGTCACATGAAGACCTATTTTATGAGCTGTGTGCTCTGCATGTGTCTAGCCTGTGTAAGCAACTGTCCTGTTGGAGTATGGCAGATGAGTGGTTTATGTTAAAACAATTCCATACTGAGCCCAATTCTGCATCCTTCGGCTTAAGTAAATGTTTAGAGAGAGCATTCGTGAAAGCCCTTAAATTTTCCATCTTCCTGCTCATTGAAAAGCACAAAGGCTTCCTTTCCACATAAATAATATACCGATATGGTATCTGTAAAAATTCATTTATGATTGTATTTTCCATGCTCTTGCAAAATGTATAGAGGTTTGTAGTCAATTAGTCCATAATATACTGTAGCTGGTACTATACCTTTGGCTGATGGGATTGAAATATATCTCCACCAAAGGAGGTGTAAGGTGTTCCTCCCCTCTGCTCGCCTGCAGGTCACCCTTGGGCAATGTGTAGCACCTGCTTAGCTCCAGCCACCCCCCCCCCCCCCCACCATTCAGGTTCCCATGAAGTTATGGGAGCAGTGGTGAGTGGTCACGTGAGCATCTGGCTGTATGGTAAGACGTGGCTGTGTGACCACTGACGCCAGGCAGGCCATCTCTGAAGAGTATTGATAAAAGCTAGGGTCGCCCATCTTTTAAAGACACCACCCAGAAGGTGGTAATAGCAAACCACTTGTGCAGAAAAAATTGCCAAGAACAATCATGGGTATGAGATCATGATCACCCATGTCACATAATAAAATGTAGATGTAGGAGCAGAATTAGGCCATTTGGCCCATCAGATCTGCTATGCTATTTCATTATGGCTGATCCATTTTCCCTTTCTGTGCCAGTCTCCTGTTTTTCCCTCCTGTGTCCTTTCATGCCCTGACCAATCAAGAATCTATCAACCTCTGCCTTAAATATACATAAAGACTGGGCCTCCACAGCTGCCTATGGCAATGAATTCCACAGATTCACTAATCTCTAGCTAAAGAAATTCATCCTCACCTCCATTCTAAAAGGATGTTCCTCTATTCTGAGACTGTGTCCTCTGGTCTTAGGCTCTCCCACTACAGGAAACATCCTCTCCACATCTACTCTTTCAAGCCCTTCCACTGATCGATAGGTTTCAATGAGGTCACCCCTTATCCTTCTGAATTCCTGGGAATACAGGCCCAGAGCCATCAAACGCTCTGCATATGACAAGCCATTCATTCCTGGAATCATTTTCATGAAACTCCTTTGAACCCTCTCCAGTTTCAACATACCCTTTCTAAGGTAAGGGCACAAAACTGCTCATAATACTCTGTGATTCCACTTCAGTGCTTTATAAAGTCTCATCATTACATCCTTGCTTTTATATTCTAGTCCTTTTTAAATGAACGCTAACATTGCATTTGTCTTCCTCACCACAGACTCGAGCTGCAAATTGACCTTTAGGGAATCTTTCACAAGGACTCCCAAATTCCCTTGCACCTCAGAGTTTTGTATTTTCTCTCTATTTAGAAAATACTCTACGCTGTTATTTCTTTTACCAAATGGCGCAAGCATACAATTTCTGACACAGTATTCCACCTGCCAATTCTTCGCTGAATCTTCTCATCTGCTTAAGCCCTTATGTAGTCTTTCTGCTTCATCAGCACTACCTGCCCATCCACCTATCTTCATATTGTATGCAAACTTGGCCACAAAGCCATCAATTCAACATATAACCTAAAAAAAAGCCGTGATGCCTTCAACATCGTATTTGCCAATCTGTAACTCTGCTACATCGACCTTATTCCGTATACTGTGCGCATTCAGATATAACAAATGAAGATAATTATACCTTGTATCACTTGTCTCACCGAGTACGAGTCGACATTTTAAACTTTCTCTATCATAAATTTGAGTTTGGCAAGATAGGAACTGGAAGCGACTTTGGGGATGGAGGAATAAGCAGTGATTTGCCGGGCTAAGGATGCAGCGCTGGTGGGAAGGCTTAGTTTGGCAGGCTAGATGTTGCTATTCAATAGTTCCACTGAATATCAGAGAAATGTATATAAGATACAACCTGAAATACTTCTTCGCAGACATCCACAAAACCAGAAGGGTGCAGCAAAGAAGGAGTGACAGTAAGACAAAGTTAGAATCTCAAAGCTCCCCCCCCCCCGCTCACCTCTTTCCATGCTTGAGCAGCAGCAACCTTCCCCCTCCCCCACTTACCTCAGCAAAAAAAACATCAGCAGCCTCCACCCACCAAACAAGCAACAGCAAAACCCCCAGAAAGACCATGATCTGCAGTACAACTAAAACTAATCATTCACCTGACAATTCGACATACCACAAGCGCTGTCTCCCCAGTAAAGGGAGAGACAAGTGTCCCCCTTTCACAGCGAGAGGGGAAACACAAACAAAACAACTCGCTGACTTTTAATGATAAAGTCTGCTGTGTCATTTTTTTTCCCAAGTTCTCTGATTTGAGAGTCAGGGAGGGAGGGAGGGAATATCTCTGTCACCATTCCCCACTTCCATTTCCCTCTCTCACCTCACATCAAAGTTGCTGGTGAACGCAGCAGGCCAGGCAGCATCTCTAGGAAGAGGTACAGTTGACGTTTAAGTTATTGGGCTCACTGCACCTGGTATTTCTTTTACTCCTTCCTAAGCTGCCTTTTTTTTGGGAACCTCAGTCGCAAATGCATTTCCATGGCTTCCTACTATAGTCATTTTGGAGTGGCTTTTACATTTTAGTACAACAACTTCTGACTGTAGTTGACATCCGTAAGTTCTTGTACCAGTTGACCTTTCTTGATTGGGGTTCCTACAGCTGTAGAAATTCCCTATTGGCTCCATAAGTTTCAAAAATCATGAACAACTCCAAAAGTCAATCAGGAATCAGTATCGATATCAGTTGATCTTCCTTCTGCCAAGTAAGTGTCTGGAATCTAAGATTTTAGTTCTGCCTGCTGCACAGAGGTGCCAGAAGCCATGCCTCTTGATGCCAACACTTTTGTTTCAGAAACAACGGCCTATCCAACCATTCATATTCATAACACATAAATTAACATTACCACTACTAAATTAACATATAATAAGGTGTACTTCTGATGCTTGTTGAAAAGTAAACGGTATCTCGCTTCTAGCACTACATGCACGATGAGACCTGGGTGGCTGCAGGGAGTTCAGTAGTCTCAGAGCTTGGGAGAAGAATCTGTTTCCCATCCTTACAGTTCTTATCCTAATGCTACAGTAGCTCTGCCTGATGGTAGGGTGATCAAAGAGATTTTTGGACGGATGGGAGGAATTATTGTCAATTCTAAGGGCTGTGTGTACGCAGTGCTCCTAATAAATATCTCTGATGGTGGAAGGGGGACCCTGATAAACCATTCAGTATTCCTCATAATCCTTTGCAGGATTTTGCAGTTAGATGCCTTGTAATTTCTGTAGCAGATGGTGCTGCACCTGGCCAGGACACTCTCAAAGATGCTCCTCTATAAATTGTTTAGAATCAGTATGTAGGGGTGGGGGTTGAACATCTCTCCGCTCACCCTCCTTAGGAGGAACAGGTTGAGGGAACAGGTGAGATCGTTTATTGTATGCATTCCTGGAAATACGGTACTCCCAACTTTCTCCACAGAGGAGCCACGTATGTGCAGTGAGCAATAGTCAGCATGCACATTCCTAAAGGCCACAATCATCTCGTTGGTCTTGTCCACATTGAGACTCAAGTTGTTGTGCTTGCACTATTCTGCCAGTTACCTCATTGTTGCTGTTGATGAAGCTAGCCACTGTTATCAGTGAACTTGATCATTCAGTTTGAACTGCATGAATAGCAACAGGCTGCGAATGCAGCCCTGGGGAGTGCCGGCAGTGTGGACATCGAACACTTAAATCTTGATCAAGTACAATGCTAGAGACAGCCATGACTGCCAGATATGTTACCTGTACGTCTTGTAAACATAGACCCCATTATGCTACATTGTCTAATTTAGCAGAGTAATAACCAATTGGATGCTGTAGGTCTCCATGTTCTTGAGTTTAGACTGCAATCACGTAGCCAAGTTTCTCATTGACATTGAGGGTAAATGGTCTACCTGCATCTGGTACTCCCAATGCAGGTGCAGTGCACAATGTCACCATTAAAGTTTGAAATACTTTGTTCTTCTTTAAGGGTCATGGGGTCCTCTGAAAGCTTACTGCCCCTCAGCAGATTGTTGAGTGGTTGAGCAATTTCAGCATGTGAATTGACCCATGCTCTGTTGTAGTTATACAAACCCAGAAATGACTGGAACTGCTGCTGCAGGCTTTGCTGACTTAATGGCTTTTTGCATAATCCTCAGTGATGTCCCGCTTACCTTGGGAATTTTTCTGTCCCAAGTAAATGACTACTAATAGTTGCAATTGTGCTTTGTCTAGGTCTGCTTTGTAACTTCTGGAGGATAGATAATCGAGCAAATGAAGTACATAATATTCATGCTGGACTGCAGCTTCAGATGCAATCAGGACATCATCCACAAATTGTGTGATAGTTGTATCATTGGCTGGTAAATCCCTGTCTCAAAGGGACAGGTGTTGTCTCAAAGCCATGTGATCGACTGTGGACCTACTGAAAAGCCCTTGTGGTAGCTTTGTCCACTGGTATTGTTGACCATCAACTGTGAAATTCAACCATGGTTGACACTCAGGTGCCAAAGGTACAGACCAGAATCCATTGGCCACATCAATAGCTAAAAAACAACTTATGTGATGGCTTCAAAGTTTTGTTTGATGGTGAACTTCAATAAAAAATAAATTACAAAAAAAGAAAATAATTGATGGATCTGCCACTAGTGGGGTTAGCTTGTTAATACATTGATTATCAACTTAGTAATCTACTATCCGTCTCCAGGTACTAATTGCTTTCTTAACAGGACAGACTGGGCTGGTCAGTGAGCCTTAACAAGAATCTCTCACTCCTCCAGTTAGTTGACAATAGATAAAATACCTTCTGTACATGTGCTTCTCAGAGGATACTCTTTAGTATGAGGTGGCATCTTACCAATATATTCAACAGGCCAGTAGGCCACAGTGTTTTTATCTTTCAACCATATGGGTGATTGGTTAATTCAGATTTGGCTAACCACATGAGGTTCCAAATTACTGTACCCTCAACAAACTCAAGGATAGAGTTTAAAGTTAACAAGACAACAATTCAAAGAAGAGCTTGCAAGGCACCTCCTTCCCAGAAATGGATTTCTTGAAGATGAGGACCAAGATGTACCTCAACTGGCTTGCCTTTGATTGGTGTAATTCTCTGTCCTCCAGCACCATAAGCACATCTATGGATATCAGTCAATGGTATTTTGTACCTTTGGGCAATAGATTTTGTTGTACGTGTTAGCTCAGCTCTTTTATCCAATTAGAATTCAGCACATTCATTTTCAATCAATAAGTTAACATATAAGCTATCTAGTTTTTGCTCTATCAAGGCAAGCAAGGGCTGCAGGGAAGCATATTTTTGACCATGACAGTATATCCATTTCATCTATCATTGTTTGTTGAAATTATGTCATCAAATTAGAATCTTCTGACCTCTGCAATGCAGGGGATTCAGCTTTCTGTTGAACTGACTTCTGCTGTCCACCTCATTTCCTATGCCAACAGTTTTTAGTCCAATGTTTGTTCTTACCACAGATGTGACACCATGCTTTAGGGGACTGGTCTCGGAAATGTGACGTAGATCGGTATTACTGCAATAAACATGATGAATTCCAATCTAGTCTCTTCCTTTGGATAATAGATGTTGCCTGTTGACTCACTTGCAGTAGCTGTGGCAATTGACTAACGAGCAAAGTCTGTTAGCGCATGGTCAGTAGCTGTTGAACAACAAGGTAATTAACCCACCTGTAATGACCTTAGTTGGAATTCACTATCTTTTTTCACTTGTTTGACGGGTGCCCTAGCTCACTATATGGAACAACATTTTCACAACAATTTAGTTTTGTCAGCACCAACATTTGAGCAACATCTGGCAACATTGGTTCTTCCATACATACCAGGCCGTGATGCAACCAGTCACTGTACTCTCCAGAGCGCATCTATAGAAGTTTGTCAAGTTTTAAATGACATGCCAAATCTTTGCAAAAGAAAGTAGAGGTGCTGATGTGCCTTTTTTGTAATGGCACTTGTGTGCTGGACCCAGGAGAGATTATCTAAAATAATAACGCCGAGGAATTTATAGTTGCTCAGAATCATGAGTCTGAAGTGAACAGAGCAGGGGGCTAAGCACACAGCCTTGTGGTGCACCAGTGCAGATGGAGATTGTGGAAGAGATGCCAATCTGAACTGACTGGGGTCTGCAAGTGAGGGAATGGACAATCAATTGCACAAGAAGGTTTTGGAGCTTATTGATTAGATTTTAGGGAATATTAGTGTTGAATTCAGAACTGTAGTCAATGAAGAGCATCCAATGCATGCATCTTCACTGTCCAGATGTTCTAGTGTTGAGTGAAGAGGCAATGAAATAGCCTCTGCTCTTGACCTGTTGTGATGGTAGGCAAATTGGAGTGGATTCAAGCCGCTCTCCAGGCAGAAATTTATTTGTTTCATCACCAATCTCTCAAAATTTTTCATCACAGTAGGTGAGCTTCCTAAGAAAGGGACAGTTCCTCAGGAAAGTAACATTGATGACACATAACAGATTTTCTAAGCACGTTTTTATGGAAAGTCCAACCACGGCATATGTTGCTGAGTTGGGAAAAGAATTTGAGGGTTCCTGAAATATAATCTAGTACTGTACTACATTGACAAAAACACCAAATACCAATTGATCCGAAAACTACTGGACTGAATTTTGCAAGCAACTATGAATACATTTACAGCTGCCCAGAGAGTATTTATGGCAGGGATTCCCTATCTGAGGTCCACCAATCCCAGTTAATGGTAGGGGTCCATGGCATAAAAAAGGTTGTAAACCCCTGATTTATGGGCTTTTGAAAGATAGCTTCCAGGGAAATGTGATTTTGAAACAGTACAGTCCATATCACCTCGCTGCCATCTCTGACAACTCAAAGTTCAAATTAACTTCAGAAGTAAATTTATTATCACAACACGTACATATTGTACCACCTTGAGATTCATTTCCTTGCAGGCATTTACAGGGGAAAAGAAATACAATAGAACTTCACAAAAAAACTATACATAATCAGACAATGACTGACAAACAGTCAACGTGCAAAAAAAGACAAATTGCAAATAAAAAAAATTGAGATCACAAGGTGTAAAGAGCCTTTCAAAGTGAATCTGTAGGTTATAGAATCAGTACAGAGAGGTGGTGAATGAACTTACCAGGCCATCTCAGAAGCCTGATATGGTATACTGTAATAACTGCTTCTGAACCTGGTGCAGTGGGACCTAAGGCTTCAGAACTTTCTGCCTGAAGGTAGCAGCAAGAAGAGGGCATGCCTGAAGAGTGGGGATCTTTAATGCTGGATGCTGCATTCTTGTGGCAGTGCTCCATTTAAATACATTCAATGGTGGGGAGGGCTTTGCTTGTGATAGACTGGGCTGCATCCAACATGTTCTGGAGCTTTTTTCCATTCTGGGCATTGGTGTTTCCATACCAGGCCATGTTGCCATCAGTTAGGAGGTATTTTTTACTGTGCAGCGAAAGAAGTTTGTCAAAGTATATAGTGACATGCCAAATCTAAGTAAACTTTTCAGAAAGTATAGGCACTGTTGTGCCTTCTTTGTGATGACACTTGTGTGCTGGTCCCAGGACAGATCCTCTTATGTATTAATGGAAAAGAACTTAATGCTATTTACCCTCTCAACCTCCATTCCCTAATGAGGACTGGTTCATGACCTCCGGCTTCTTCCTCCTGTAGTTGATTATCACCTTTTGCTGATATTGAAGAGGTTGTTGTTACGGCGCCACTCAACCAGATGGCTCTCCTATACGCCCATTTGATTCGGCCAAGAACAGTGATGTCGTCAAACTTAAATATGGCATTGGAGCTTTATTTAGCAACACAGTTACATAAGAATAAAGTGAGAAGAGCAGGGCGCTGAGCACAGAGCACTGTGGTGATGGTGCGTGTGGAGAAGATGTTGTTGCCAATCGGTACGAACTGGGATCTGCCAGTGAGGAAGTAAAGTATAGTTACACGGAGTTTAGAAAGAAGCATCATTCCAAGGGAATGATGGTGTTGAATGCTGAGCTGTAGTCAATGAAGAATATCCTGACAAATGTACTGTATCTTCATTGTCCAGATGTGCTAGAGCTGAGTGAAGAGTCAATGAAATGGCATTTGCTGTTGGCCTGTTATGATTGTAGGCAAATTGGACCAGATCCGGGTCACCCTTGAGGCTCTATGACCAAACCCTCAAAGCATTTCATCACAGTTGATACAATTGGATCACCTGTCAGAATTAGACCTCTGCTTGTGTCCTCACTGATCACCTAACTTCTGCCACTGTGTTACTTTGGTCCTGTGATTACTCACCAAAGCATTGAACCAAGATGTCTACCCACATCTTTCTCACCATTTCTACCCTGAGGAGCTGATCCATGGCTTTTACCTCTTTTGCTGTGTTCCTTGTATTCAACAAGGAACAATTAAAGTTCCAACCATATTGATTAGCACCATTCATGCTTAGGCCTGAGAATTGCACCACAGTCAATATCAGAGCAGCTGAGTTTAAATCATATTTCAATTCATGTAAAATCAAGTACAGAAAGAGATAAAGGGGAAGAATGAAGTGGCTAAAGGTGAGATGTGTAAAATGGACCAAGCATTATTACACATATCTATCAATAGTTAAAATACAAAGGAAAAATATTCCCTACTTTGGAGAAGTTAATTTTGATGATAGGGAGAGTATTTGTCAGACTTGCTGTCATGATAAAATTCACTTGTACTCTAAAGCATGAGCATAAATGTTTGGGAGGAATTTAATAAATGTATTGAATAATAAACTAACTTATCACTGTGCATATAGTTAGTTTTCATGTATATTGTGATGAAGCTAGCACAGGGAAGCATGTGGAGGATCAAGTTAAAGTGAACACTAAGTTCATTTAACTCCATGTGTATGGACAACAGAGTCTGCTGTCCATTTTATTTCTTTTGCTAATAGTAAGGTGATAGCATCACTGTTTCCATGGCAAAATCTGGGCTACAGGACTCTAAATCTAGCCTGTCTAAATGACTCTTTGTGATTAGAAACTGCTCACTCCTATTTAATTCAAAGAACATTAAAATTAAAACTTCAATAAATGTGACATGTCTATAGAAAAACAGCAGAAAATGCAAGAAATACTCGGCAGATTACGCAGTGAGTGGGGGGGGGGTGTGGAGGATGTGATATTTCAGGTCCAACACCTTTTTATTACAACTGATCTTCACGCATAGAATGATAATGTGGTTTTATATCAGACTTTGAAATATAGTGTTTGTTGCACCTGTGCACAACTATACGTATAGTAAATAAAAGCAAGCACATGGGAGATGATTTTAACTGGTGTATTCACATTACTGAGAGAGAGAGGGAGAGCAATGTGCATGCATAGACAACAGATCCATACGTAGTGCTAAGCGGGGGAGTCAATGCCCTGAAAGAAATAGATCCATACATTACAGAAATTACAGTAAGAAAAGCAATTGCCACAGAAATGACGTCAGCAACATCACGAGTCTCAAACATACCCTACTTTGTCTTGGTCCAATAGATGAAATGGTAAAGGTCATAAAAGGACTTCATGTCCAATTGACTCACCTTCTGCTGAAGGATGATGATGCAATGATGTAGAATCTAAGAAGCAGCAAATGGGGATGTTGGCAAAGTGTGACCTGCATAAATGCTAAATACCTCTGGAATTGTCGCTGATTTAATTTTTCAGATTCTGGCATTTGTACAAAGGTACTAGCTGTCCTCGAGAAAAGAGACAATTTTTCATGATTAATGGATTCCAAATTTACAGTCAGTTCATCTTTAACGCTAAGTGAATGCATTAACATTTTACCGTACTTGCAATTGCCCATCTCCATCACTGAACACATTGCTGTAGAATCCCTGTACGGTTGGATGCTGCCTTGTTGCACTGACAAGCTTTTACATTATCTCATCATTGAGGCCAAAACTAATCAAAAGAATATTACACACTGACAGGTGCATTCATTCTGTCAATTAAATCAGATGCTTAAGTCAAAATTTGCCCCAAATCTCTCTTGTTTGTGATATCCATATTGGCACTGCTTGGCTGAAGTTCACTGACAATTGGCAGCAGGCCCAACTCATATAGAGCTGTTTTCCTGCAACGTGCCAGCAAATTTCCAGGAGCATGTGGTACTAAGCACAGATGTTGCCGAGGGATTTTTGCAGTAAAATCTTAAAGATCAACATCAATTCATTGTTCTCTTTTAAAATAGTTAATGTCCTATGCAGGTAACAGTTCTGGAAACAAAAACATTAATGAACATTTAAACGAGAATTAAAGCACATTCCACATTCTCCCTATAGTGAGGTGACCAGAACTGGACACAGTACTCCAAGTGTGGCCTAACCAGAGTTTTATAGAGCTGCATCATTACATCACAACTCTTAAAATCTGTCCCTCGACTTATGAAAGCTAACACCCCATAAACTTTCTTAACTACCCTATCTACCTGTGAGGCAACTTTCAGGGATCTGTGGACATGTACCCCAGATCCCTCTGCTCCTGCCATTTACCTTGTACTCTGCCTTGGAGTTTGTCCTTCCAAAGTGTACCATCTCACACTTCTCCGGGTTGAACTCCATCTGCCACTTCTCAGCCCACTTCTGCATCCTATCAATGTCTCTCTGCAATCTTCGACAATCCTCTACACTATCTACAACACCACCAACCTTTGTGTCATCTGCAAACTTGCCAACCCACCCTTCTACCCCCACATCCAGGTCGTTAATAAAAATCACGAAAAGTAGAGGTCCCAGAACCGACCCTTGTGGGACACCACTAGTCACAATCCTCCAATCTGAATGTACTCCCTCCACCACGACCCTCTGCCTTCTGCAGGCAAGCCAATTCTGAATCCACCTGGCCAAACTTCCCTGGATCCCATGCCTTCTGACTTTCTGAATAAGCCTACCATGTGGAACTTGTCAAATCCCTTACTAAAATCCAAATAGATCACATCCACTACACTACCCTCATCTATATGCTTGGTCACCTCCTCAAAGAACTCTATCAGGCTTGTTAGACATGATCTGCCCTTCACAAAGCCATGCTGACTGTCCCTGATCAGACCATGATTCTCTAAATGCCCAGAGATCCTATCTCTAAGAATCTTTTCCAACAGCTTTCCCACCACAGACGTAAGGCTCACTGGTCTATAATTACCCGGACCATCCCTACTACCGTTTTTGAACAAGGGGACAACATTCGCCTCCCTCCAATCCTCCGGTAACATTCCCGTGGACAACGAGGACATAAAGATTCTAGTCAGAGGCTCTGCAATCTCTTCCCTCTCCTTATGGAGCAGCCTGGGGAATATTCCGTCAGGCCCCGGGGACTTATCCGTCCCAATGTATTTTAACAACTCCAACACCTCCTCTCCCTTAATATTAACATGCTCCAGAACATCAACCTCACTCATATTGTCCTCACCATCTTCAAGTTCCCTCTCATTGGTGAATACCGAAGAGAAATATTCATTGAGGACTTTGCTCACTTCCACAGCCTCCAGGCACATCTTCCCACCTTTATCTTTAATCGGTCCTACCTTCACTCCTGTCATCCTTTTGTTCTTCACATAATTGAAGAATGCCTTGGGGTTTTCCTTTACCCTACTCGCCAAGGCCTTCTCATGCCCCCTTCTTGCTCTTCTCAGCCCCTTCTTAAGCTCCTTTCTTGTTTCCCTATATTCCTCAATAGACCCATCTGATCCTTGCTTCCTAAACCTCATGTATGCTGCCTTCTTCCACCTGACTAGACTTTCCACCTCACATGTCACCCATGGTTCCTTCAGCCTACCATTCTTTATCTTCCTCACTGGGACAAATTTATCCTAACATCCTGCAGGAGATCTCTGAACATCGACCACATGTCCATAGTACATTTCCCTGCAAAAACATCATCCCAATTCACATCCGCAAGTTCTAGCCTTATAGCCTCATAATTTGCCCTTCCCCAATTAAAAATTTTCCTGTCCTCTCTGATTCTATCCTCTTCCATGATAATGCTGAAGGCCAGGGAGCGGTGGGCACTGTCCGCCAGATGCTCACCGACTGAGAGATCTGTGACCTGACCCGGTTCATTACCTAGTACTAGATCCAGTATGGCATTCCCCCTAGTCGGCCTGTCCACATACTGTGACAGGAATCCATCCTGGACACACTTAACAAACTCTGCCCCATCTAAACCCTTGGAACTAATCAGGTGCCAATCAATATTAGGGAAGTTAAAGTCACCCATGATAACAACCCTGTTATTTTTGCACCTTTCCAAAATCTGCCTCCCAATCTGCTCCTCTGTATCTCTGCTGCTACCAGGGGGCCTGTAGAATACCCCCAATAGATCCCTTCCTGTTCCTGACTTCCACCCATATTGATTCAAAAGAGGATCCTGCTACATTACCCACCCTTTCTGTAGCTGTAATAGTATCCCTGACCAGTAATGCCACCCCTCCTCCCCTTTATCCCCCATCTCTATCCCTTTTAAAGCACTGAAATCCAGGAATATTGAGAATCCATTCCTGCCCTGGTGCCAGCCAAGTCTCTGTAATGGCCACTACATCATAATTCCATGTATGTATCCAAGCTCTCAGTTCATCACCTTTGTTCCTGATGCTTCTTGCATTGAGGTACACACATTTCAGCCCTTCTGCCTTACTGTCTTTACACCATTGATGAATGGTGAATGATGAAGAATAAGATGCCCCTCATTCTTCTGAATCCCAGTGAGTACAGGCCCAGAGCCATCAAACACTTCTCATATGATAAGCTTTTCATTCCCAACCTTCTTTGAACCCTCTCCAATGTCAGCATATCCTTTGCTCACAATACTCCAAGTGAGGCCAACATTACAATCTTGCTTTTATATTCCAGTCCCCTCAAATTGAATTCCAATATCGCATTTGCCTTCCTCACCACAGACTCAACCTGCAAATTAACCTTTAGGGAATCCTGCACAAGGACTCCCAAATCCCTTTGCACCTCAGATTTTTGAATTTTCTCTCCATTTAGAAAATAGTCTGTGTGGTTATTTCTTCTACCAAAGTGCATGAACACACATTTTGCAACATTGTATTCCACCTGCCACTTCTTTGCTGATTCCTCTAATTTGTTTAAGTCATTCTGTAGCCTCTCTGCTTCCTCAGCACAGCCTGCCCATCAACCTATCTTCATATTGTATGCAAACTTGGCCACAAAGCCATCAATTCAACATGTAACCTAAAAAGAAGCAGTCTCAACATAACCCCCTGTGGAACACCACTAGTCACTGGCAGCCGATTAGAAAAGACTCCCTTTATTCCCACTCTCTGCCTTCTTTCAGTCAGCCAATGCTCTATCCATACTAGTATCTTTTCCGTAATACCATGGGCTCTTAACTTGTTAAGCAACCTGCTGTGTGGTGCTTTGTCAAAGAACTTCTGAAAATCCAAGTACACCACATCCACTGATTCTCCTCCGTCTTGTTATTTCTTCAAAGTATTTCAACAGATTTGGGTGAAAGTAAGTTTAAAGGAGATTTATACAGCAGGTTTTGTTTTGAACACAAGTGTGCTAGGTGTCTGGAATGTGCTGTCAGGAGAAGTGGTGGAAGCCCATACAGTGGCAACTTTAAAGAGGCATTCGGACAGGCATAAACAGCCAGCAAATTGAGGCAACACACAAAACACTGGAGGAACTCAGCAGGCCAGGCAGCAACTATGGAAAAGAGTAAACAGTCAACATTTTGGGCTGAAACCCTTCATTCGGACAGGAAAGGAATGAGACAATCAGGTTGAGAAGGTGGGGGGAGGGCAGGAAGAAGTATAAGGTGGCAGGTGAACCTGGGAGAAGGGGACATGAGGCTAGTAGGGTGGTGGGTGAAAACAAGAGGGAACCCTATTCCTGGTATGGCAGTGGGAGGATTAAGTGAGGGCAGATGTGCGCAAAATGGCACATTTGCAGATGCTGCAAATCCAAAGCAACAAGCACAAAATGCTGGGGGAACTCAGCAGACCAGGCAGCATCCATGGGAAAGAGTAAAAAGTTGACATTTTGGGCCAAGGCCCTTCATCACCCTTCATAGATGGGAACAACAAAAATCAAATCGACTACATAACAATCAATTACATTCAAAAACTCGATAACTCAATCTAAAAGATACCCTGGAGCAGACTGTGGAAGCGACCACATACCAGTCATTAGCAAAATGAAAATAAAGATGAGAAAATTAAAGAAACCGAAAAGATCAGAACCACTGGATTATCAACAACTACAAAACAACCCTCATCTGAAAAAAGAATACACAGTCAAGGTGAAAAACCGATTTCAATTGCTGCAGGATGAAGGAGGCAAATCTTCCTGGGACTTACTGAAGGAATCCATGGTTGTAGCTGCAAAAGAAACCATCCCACGAAAAGAATGAAAAAGTAAGAAGAAATGGATAACTGAAGATATAATACAATTGATGTAACAAAAACAGACCATCAAACTAAGAGACGGCAAAAAATGCAAACAACTTGATAAGACAATAAAAAGAAAATGCAGAGAAGCTAAAAACAGATGGCTAAATGAGAAATGCTCAGAGACAGAAATGCTACAAACCCATAACCCTGGAACAAAGTTGATGTACAATAAGGTTAAAGAACTAACGGGGAAATTACCTTGCTCAGCAAGTGGATGCATCAAGACAAAAGATGGCAGCTTAATTATCAACAAAGAGGAAATCCTAAACAGATGGACAGAATATATAAAAGAACTTTTTGACGACCAAGAGGAGAAAAACGGAGCATAAAGAAGAATCTTGAAGGACCTACCATTCTAAAATCAGAAATTCGAGCAGCCATAAATAAAACAAAACATAACAGAGCAACTGGTCCAGACAACATCGCTGTTGAAATGATACTGGCCTTAGAAGATTTTGGAATAGAGAAAATAACAGAAATAGCAAATGAAATCTATGATCATGGGGAGATACCTGATGATTTAAGTAAATCAGTGTTCATCACACTTCCAAAGAAAGAGGGAGCAACAGAATGTGAGTTACATCGTACAATAAGCCTGAGGAGCCACGTGACAAAAATCATTCTCAGAGTAATCATGATGAGAGCAAGATGCTGTATAAAACCAGAAATCAGTAAAGAACAATGTGGCTTTGTGCAAAACACTGGAACCAGAAATGTAATTTTCTTGCTACGGATGATCTGTGAATGAGCCATCCAGGTACAAAAAGGCATCTACCTATGTTTCATTGACTATACAAAAGCTTTTGACACTGTCAGACAGCAAAATCTTCTGGAAATGCTTCAAGATCTTGACATAGACGGGAAAGATAGACGTTTCTTAAGAAACTTGTACTGGGACCAGACAGCATCCATCAGAATAGAAGGAGAAGTGAGTGAGTATGTGAATATCCTGAGAGGAGTCAGGCAAGGTTGTGTCTTTTCACCAGACTTATTCAACCTGTATAGTGAAAATATCTTGAACTATCAAAGACATCAAAGGATTCACAATTGGAGGCCATAATATAAATAACATCAGATATGCTGATGACATCATACTAATAGCTGACTCAGAAACAGAACTTCAAGAACTACTCACTATAGTGGCAGCAGAAAGTAATCGCAGAGGCCTCTCAATCAACACCAAGAAGACAGAAAGCATGGTCATCTCCAGAGAGACAAACTTCTCACAATGTGTGATCAAGATCGGAAATACAAACATCAAACAAGTCAACAAATTCAAATATCTTGGCAGCCTAATAGCAAGTAATGGCAGGTGCGACACAGATATCAAATACAGAATAGCAATGGCGAAAGAAGCTTTCCAAAAAATGAAGACCATATTAACAGACAGAAAGATGAGCACGTACACTAAAAACAGAATACTGCAGTGCTACATTCATTTTATCCTGACTTATGGAAGTGAATGCTGGACCATTTCTCCAGCAATGGAAAAGAGACTAGAAGCAGCTGAATTATGGTTCTACAGGAGAATGTTAAAAATATCATGGACCACACACATCAAATGAAGAATTTCTAAGAAGAGCCCAAGCAGTTCGATCACTCATACCAACAATAAGAGAAAGACAACTCAGATTCCTAGGACACATCATGTGGAAAGATGAACTAGAAAAACTCATACTCTCTGGAAAGATTGAGGGGGAGTAAAGCTAGAGGAAGACCTCGGCTTATGTACATCAAAAGCATAGCCAGTTGGCTGCACATCGAGGAAATGGAAGTCATCCAAAAAATAAAGGATAGATCTATATGGAAAACCATGGCCACCAAAGTCTGCATCAGATATAGTACCTAGACAGACAGACAGACCCTTCATCAGGACTAGAAAGGAAAGAGTGGAAAAAAAAACACATAATTCTCTGTAACTTCCACCATCTCCAATGGTATCCCACCACCAAGCCATCTTTCCCTCCACCCTACTTTCTGATGAGTGGACAAGGGAGATGTGTAGGGAGCCATCCCTGCAGAATGATTTCTTACCTTTTGGTCTCAGCCTGAAACATTGACTGGTCACTCTTTTTCTTTTTTTTTAAATTTTATTTTTATTTGGATAAGGAATTCACAAATATCACGTACTTTTTCACACATATAACCTTTTCTATTTTTTTATATGTATAAAACTACAATTATTTATACATTCTTAAGTACACATTGAGATGATATAAAAGGAAAATAAACATTTAAATAGATAATTATGTACTGTGGTGAATCTAACCTATTAGGCTAAGTAATGGAATTAGTTGTTAAGAAAAATGGTAATAATAGTTTCCATATAACCCTTCTGGACCATTTCCACTGGTCCAAAATGTTGTATATAAGCCTATGTATCAACCATTGTAGGTGTTTATATCCTAATTTGTTCATGCTTGCTCCTGCCCGCAGACATAATTATCCAATCCCTATGTACTTATTTACTTAATTTTTTCATTTTTTTATCCCTTTCCCAAATCTTTCCCTTTACTTGTGTTAATTCTCTATTTTCCAAAAGAAAACAAACATTTAGACTAGGGGTGCTTACGTTAGCAATATTACTGTGTTGATGAGAAGAGCAGTATAAATCATTAGGAGAGTCATCTAAAGTCTGCTCGCATTGGGGTTATATATTCAATCCATTTATTCCAGATTTGATAAAATTTTTCTTTTTGAGTTCTCAGGGAGTAAGTCAACTTTTCCATTTTAAATATTTCCAAGATAATTTCGTACCAATCTTCTAATGTAGGTGGTATTAGATTTAGCCATTTTCTAGTGATTGATTTCTTACTTGCCGCTAAGAGGGCCTGCAGCAACTTTATATCTTCCCTCTGTTCAAGAAACAATACATGCCCCAAATAGAGCGTCTCAAAGTTCAGGGGTACCTGGGACCTAAGTACCTTAACTAATGTTCCATGAATACCTTCCCAAAATAGACTTAATTTAGGGCAATCCCAAAAAATATGAAAATGATTTGCCTCCTTGGAGCCGCACCTTCTCCAACACATCACATTTGTATCTTTATATTTTTCCTGATATTGGGTCTTGAAGTATCTTATAATGTTCTTCCAACAATGTTCTCTCCAAGTCAAAGAATTAGTCGAGGACCATTGAAAGCTGCAGATTTTCCCCCAAGCCTCCTCTGAAAGTACCAACCCCGCTTTTTTCTCCCACTTCTCTTTAATATACAGTGTATTTACATTTTTAGCATGGGAGAGTGCATTATATAATCGAGAAACTGATTTACTAGGTATTGAACTGCAAGCCGAATTCAGAATCTTGAAAAATTCTAATTCTACTGTTGATAGGTCTGTATATCTAGAACTCTGGTTAACATAGTTTCGTACTTGAAGGTACCTAAAAAAGTCATTACGTTCTAGGCCATGTTTGTCCTGCAGGATTTGGAAACTTTGTAATACTCTTTTATCTATAAATAAGAGGTAGGTTGTAAGACCTTTCTTTATCCATAGCTCAAATCTTTTATCTCCTCTGTTGGGAAGGAATTCGGTATCATATGCACACCATCTAAAGAGTTTGGTCACTCTTTTTCATAGATGTTGCCTTGCCTGCTGAGTTCCTCCAGCATTTTGTGTGTGTTGCTTTCGATTTCCAGTGTTTGCAGATTTTATCATGTTAAGGAATTGAGGGATACAGTCTATATGCAGGCATCTGGGATTAGTGTGTATTCCTATCATGGTTAGTACAAACATTGAGGACCAAAAGGCCAGTTGCTGTGCTATACTTTTTTTGTGTTCTCCTGTAAGGATAGCATTGTTTTCATTACACACATGTTCTCTTTTGGTGTATGAGCTGTAGAATGATGTGGGAAGGTAAATCAGTTGATATACTTTGTCACCTGAAACCTTCAAAAGAATTTTGTGTTAAATGGGCCCAATAAAAGATAAATCTTGCCATGTAAATCTTCTTCAAAGGCCCCAACCAGAAAATTATGCCTCTCATATCTGACATTTTCATCTGAGGAAAAAATTACTCAGAATCAGGTTTAATTAATATCACTGGCATATGTCATGAAATTTGTTTTTGTGGCTGCAGTATAATGCAATACATAATAAAAATCTATAAATTACTATATATATATATATATATATATATATATATTTATATTTATATATATATAATTAAATTAAATCAAATTAAATAAGTGGTGCAAAAAAAGAAGAAAAATAGTGAGGTAGTGTACATGGATTCAATATCCATTCAGAAATCGAAATGGCCAGTAGGGGGGGAGAAGCTGTTCCTAAAACGTTGTGTGTGTGATTTTAGGCTCCTGTACCTCCTCCTTTGGTGGTAGCAACGAGAAAAGGACTGTCCTTGGTGGGGTGGGGGGTGGTGGTATTCATGATGGATGCAGCCTTCTTGTGACATCGCTTTTGAAGATGTTCTCAATGCTGGGAGGCTAGTGCCCGAGATGGGGTTGACCGAGTTTACAACTTTCTGCAGCTTTTTCTGATCCTCTGCAGTAGCCCCTTCGTACTGATGGTGATGCAACCAGTTAGAATGCTCTCCATGGTACATCTGTAGAAACTTGTTCGAGTCTTTGTTAACATACCAAGTCTCCTCAAACTCCCAATGAAATATAGCAGCTGGCATGCGGTCTTTGTAGTTGCATCAATATGTTGGCCCCAGGATGGATCTTCAGAGACAATGACTCCTAGGAACTTGAAACTGCTCAAGTTTTCCACTGCTGCTCCCTTGATGGGGACCAGTGCACGTTCCCTTGACTTCTCCTTCCTGATGTCCACAATCAATTCCCTGGTCTTACTGACATTGAATGCAAGGTTGTTGTTATGACATCACTCAACCAGCTGATCGGTCTCACTCCTGTATGCCCCCTCATCACCATCTGAAATTCTGCCAACAATGGTTGTGTCATCAGCAAATATGCCTAGCCACACCATCGTGGGTGTAGAGAAAGTAGAGCAGTGGGCTAAGCATGCATCCTTGAGGTGCACCACTGTTGATTGTCAGCGAGGAGATGTTATTTCCGATCCACACTGACTGAGCATATCATATCTATGCCTTTATAATTTTATAAACTTCGATCAGGATATCCCTCCATCTCTGTTGGTCTAAAGAAAACAATCCAGGTTTGTCCATTGGTCCATTCAGCACTACTTCCTGGTAACTCAATTTCTTGGGAATTACATTTCCATTTAAGAAATATCATAAGCCAGAACACAGAACTTTTCTGATCAAAGAGATCATGGATACCCTTTATGCAGATATCACAGATTAATGCTTATGTTGCTAGGTTAGGATGGATGTGCATTGCCTCTGGAAGCTATAATTTTCTGATTTAAAATAATATCTGCTCTCAGTGTATATGGAAACTGATTATTGTACATTTTTCATCCAGTACAAGCATTACACATCAAAATTTAGCAAAAGCATAGCATGTTAAAGAATTGTGTTCCTTAACTTAACCTAGCAGTAGTGATTCTGCGAATGCTTTTATTTTTCATTAATGCTAATGTAATAGCTCTCATTCTGTGACTTTTTTTATTTAATGTCAATTTAGCTCTGGCTTGAGTATGAGGACAGAAGAATGTAAGCAACAGAAGCAAGAGAAGGTTATTCAGTCACACCCACCTTTTACTTAAGCACCATCTTCATGCATCTTGATGTTTTTTTTTTTGTAGCATTAGTCTTCCTTCTCTCCGAATTTACAAAAGACCTGTAATATTATGACCGACAGCTATGCACAGGCCTGATATATCACATTGAGGAATAGAATTAATGTGAAAATAAATATTGTGCAATTATTAGTTAAAACCAAAGATTTTTTATGTTTACTGTACTGTGTGGATGCATGGATTCAAATAATCATAATTATTATGGTTTACTGATATTAGAAGAGGCTTGTTAATTATGTATGTAGTTTTAGATTTAACATAAATAGGTGTCTAATTTTCATTAAGAATTTTGTTTGGTATTGTCCATTTACTTTTGTATGAGCTATAACAATTAGCAAAGTTTAAAACTTCTCAGTAACTAATCATTTTTTAAAAATTTGGAATGTAGTTAAAGAGAGGCAATTGAGCCATTAAGGATTATGGAAAAGAAATGGACCCTTGGTTTACATAGGCTAAGCATGCGACATGGCAGCAAATATGCATTAGACTGTGCTTACAAAGTTCAGTTCCACTGATCACATTTCTTTCTTGCAAATTTGTAGCAAGATACTGTTTGATTAGCTGAGTTCTTCCTGCGTTTATGTCTATGATTCATGTAAATTGGGACTGAATGACACCGTAGAGTCATGAAGTTGTAAGACACAAAAACAGGCCCTTGGGCCTGCCTTGTCCATGCTGACCAAAAAGTACCTACCTGTATTAACCCACTTACCAGCACGTGTCCTTGGGCTTGATCAGAGCAGCTAGGGGGTGATAGTTGACATATCTCCAACGATGGCATCAACATTCATTTCTCTAACTTCCAGTAACCATTTTCCGCACCTTGTTTTCCCTTTTCCCTCTGGCCCCCTTACCCCTTATCTTACCCCTCCCCTAACCTCACAACTTGCCCATCATCTGCATCTTCCTCACTCTGATTTCCCACATCCTTTCCTTCATCCCATGGTCTACTCTCCTCTCCTATCAGATTTGTTCTTTCTGTAGTACACACACAGGACAACAAATACTTTTTTGGGTTTTAACTCCTTTATCTGTTTTAGATGTTTTAGTGCCAGAAGCTGGTCTCAAAACAAAACAAACAAATTTACAACCAGTTCCTGCTGTTACAATCTCAGTTTAACTTTCGATCCACAGCCTTGTGTGTCGACGAATTGCGTATGCAGTATAAAAATACATAAAGCAAACCGCACAAAACTAATACGATAGTGGCAACTCTGAAGGAACACAATACAAACAACATTAGAATCCCACCAACCCTGTACCTTATACATAGCAGTGAAAATGTAAGCGAATACATCTCATCTAAGATGTCTACTTCCTTTTAGTTCACACGTGCTGAACTTCCGAACAGAGACTAAACATTCAAGTTACACTGTTACATTCATAATCAGTCATGATACAATAAAGTTAGACAGAAGGTACATTTTGGCACAACTTTTACAAGGTATTGCCTGGTAGTTAAATTGCAGGAAGACTGACCTACTTGGCTAGTAAGGAACTTTGCACAAGCCACGCTATCCAGCGCCGATGCCTTCACTCGTGAAAATCCAAAGCATCCACATGTAAAACATGTCAAATTACCAATATTCTCGATTCACCAACAAACATAAACGAATTCACATGGATATCGTCAATTAATACTCACCTTTCCTCACCATGCCTCAGTATCTCTGGGAGAAACTTAATCCCAAAGCCCTACCAGATTCTTCTGCAGAAAACGAAAATGGTCTCCCCACTATCCTGCGCGTGTGTAATGACATCACTGTCTCCGCTTAAAGGCACAGACAACTATTCTAGCATTAACCAGATGGATGCCTAAATACACTTTTAATGATAATGAGTAAGATTTGACAGTCACCCAGTTACTTCTTCAGCTCTTTGCCTCCTTCGCCTATCACCTCCCAGCTTGTCACATCATTTCCTTTTCTCTGTCCACACCTTTCTACCTCCCACCCCCACCTAGATCCACCTATCACCTGCCATCTCATACTCCTTTCCTCTCCTTTCTGTCATTTTACTCTGGCTTCTGCCCTCATTCTTTCCAGGGATCTCAGCCTGAAGCATAGACTGTTCAATTACCTCCATAGATGTTGTCTGACCGTCTGAGTTCCTCCAGCATTTTGTGTGTGATACACCCAGAAAAACACCTGTTTCCATTCAGTTGGTACTTGAAGAAAAGTGGATTGATGGTGCTTGAATGAGGGCATTATCATTACTGCCTCTGTTGGATAAGGAATCTTCCCTATGAAAGAAATTAAATCTGCCCCAGTACTGCAATGTGTACATTCATACAGCTGTCGATGAGACAGACTTTCATTGAATCAGAATCAGGTTTAGTATCACCAGCCTATATTGTGGAATTTGTTAACTTTGTAGCAGCAGTACAATGCAATAAATGGCAAATATAGGAAAAAATAATTACAGGAAATATATATGTATATTAAACAGTTAAATTAAGTAGTGCAAAAACAGATATTTAAACAGAAGTGAGGTACTGTTCATGGGTTCAATCAGTGGCGTACCTAAGGTATGGCAGGTATGGCATGTGCCCTGGGTGCCACTTGCAGGGGGCGCCACTGAGCAGTTTCTATTAAAGTCAGACAAGCCATCCTCAGATAGTGAAAAAAGAATTTTCTTCAGATGTATGATCTGTCTTTGATTATCATAGGTGAGAAGCACTAGGATGGCCTTATTACAGAGCATTGTGTAAGAAGACCATGAAATGTTTCTTCACAAAGAAGAAGGAAAGTGGAGCTGAAGGACAGAAGAGACGAAAGTTGGAGGTGAAGGAAGCCAAGAAGTCGAGCAAGTTCTTCATGCCCTTCTTTGAAAGCCCAGAACGAGTAGTTCGACACGTTCCATGGAGTCGCCTGCACCTGCTACAAGTTTGTTAGAATCCAAAGGTGGATTAAGTACAAATGCGTTACAAGTTGAGGAGGAAGTCAAGTCAGATAAATACAAGTATGACGAGATTAAGAGTGAGGCTGCCACAGAGAATGTGGACATGACAGGAGGGTAAGACAATGGTGGTGGTGGTGATGTTGAGTTTATTGACGAGATTTTACCTGACGAGATTGAACGTGGCGACACTGAACCTAGTGAACTGGATGGTGTCGAAGACCCTCAAACTGTCATACCAGAAGTGATTGAACAGCATGACATTGGACTTCTGAAGTTCGACAAGGATACTGGAAAAGCAATTCTGCCTGAGGCATTGAGAGCAGAAATAATAAAGCTGGGTTCGAAGTATTTCCAGAACAGTGAGGGGCCTTTCCTACCAACAAATAACCGCTCAATGAACAAAACTTGGTTCAAGAGGAAATTGCGAAATGGTCTTGGTGAGGAAGTGACTCGCTCATGGCTGGTCTATTCCCCTTCTAAAAAGTCTGCATTTTGTATCTGTTGTCTTCTCGATTCCCGGTCAGACCATCAATCCTCATTGGAGCAGGAAAGTGGATTCAACCAGTGGAAAGCACCTGCAAGGATTAGTGTTCATGAAAATGCCAAGAATCATTGGGAATGCTTCATGCAGTGGAAAGAAATGGAAAGAAATTTAGCTGGAGACAGAGGAGTTATTGACACAGTGTTTCAGTCACAGATTGAGAAGGAAAAGCAGAAGTGGCGTGGTATCTTGACGAGAATCCTTCGCTACATAAAATCCCTTGCGACTCAGAACCTGGCTTTGTGAGGACACAGAGAGCCACTTCAGCTAGACGATGACTCCATTGTGGGAAATTTCCTTGGCTTACTGAAACTACTGGCCATCTTTGACCCTGTAATAAAAGAACACCTCACTCATTTGGAAAGTCATCCTGCATCCACATCTTATCTTTCACCGGGTCTCCAGAACGAATTCATCCACGTGATGCCATCCACTGTTTGCCAGAGTTTACTGAGAAGCATTCGTAAAGCCAAGTACTATGGTCTCATGTTCGACTTGACTCCTGATCAGGCACACCGTGAGCAGATGTCAGAAGTAGTGAGGTATGTGGAAGCTGATTCTGAGAGGAAATCAGTCAGTGTTAGAGAGTCCTTCCTTGGTTTTATCCAGATAAGCCAGAAGGATGCTGAGAGCTTGGTTGAAGACATCTTGAAACAGCTAGAGAAGGACGAAATGGAGCTACAAGATTGTCGGTCACAGTGCTATGACAACACTGCTGTGATGGCTGGGCACAGAAGTCGTGTTCATCAAAGAATAGGTGGAAAAAAAAACAACCTGGCAGTGTTTGTGAATTGTGACAATCACTCACTCAACTTGGTGGGTGTACATGCAGCCAAGCAGGATGCAATGATGGTCAAGTTTTTTGGAACCATCGAAGCTCTCTACATGTTTTTTCTCTTGTTCAACACAGCGCTGAGAAAAACTCAAAAATGCCATGCCTGTGGTTGTTAAGTCGGAGTCCGAAACCAGGTGGAGTGCAAGGACAGAAGCAGTGAAGCCCATCAACAAGTACCTTGAGGAGATACTTCAAGTTCTCCAGGACATGATAGACAATGAAAACGAGACCAGTGAAACAATAAGTGACGCAAGGCAGCTGTACAACCACATGTTGAGTTATGATTTTCTGATTTTGCTACGATTTTGGAACAAAGTACTCATTCGCATTGACCATATTCAAACGAGGCTGTAGGATCCTAGCTTGAACTTCCATGATACTGCCATGGATTTGAAAGCCCTCCAAGATCATTTTTATGATGAAAGGGAAGTGTTGGTCAGTGAGTCACACAAAGAAGGAGTCGGTCTCTGTCAGGAATAGAATATTGAAGTTGAAAGACGTCAGAGACGAAAGAAAAGAATGGCTGATGAGAACTCGAGAGATGCTGAGTTAACAACTAAGGAAGAAATGGAAAGAGCCATGAAGCGAACACTCAATCATCTTCACAGAGAAATGGATGAAAGGTTCGCTCATTTACATGCATGACACTGGCGCCAAGTTTAGGTTACTTCTCAATGTCGAGGGACTGTGTTACAGCACCGACAGTAACGACCTAAAGAAGAAGTGCGAAAATTTGGGTGAATTGTACAGCTCTGATGTTGATGGACAGCAGCTATATTAAGAAATTTTGGATTGCAGAATGTTGCTATCGAGGCGGGTCAACATGAAAATATCAAGACCTGAAGAGCTTCTTGAATTTATTGTTCAGAATGGAGATGAGATCGTCTTCCCCAGTCTTCGCATTGCTATTCAGATAATGCTAACCATCGCAGTTTCTATCACCAGCTGTGAGAGATCATTCAGCAAGTTAAAACTAATACTTTTGTATTTGAGAGCCTCCATGGTCAAGGCAGACTCTGTGATCTTACTCTACTGAGTGTAGAAAGAGAAGAAACTGAAAAAACTGACTTTGATCACATCATAGACCAGTTTGCATCAGTGAAAGCAAGGAAGGTGCAGTTATAATTTTCATGTAGTGCCATAATTTGTTAATTAAAAGATTAATGAGCTTGTATTTTTTGAGCTGATATTATGGTAAAGTTATTTAAAAGATGGGTGTCAGATGTTTGGACAGGGGCGCAATTTCAGTGCTTACCATAGGTGCTATTTTCCGTAGATACGCCCCTGGGTTCAATGTCCATTTTGAAATTGAATGGAAGGGTTAAGCTGTTCCTGAATCGCTGAGTGTGCGCCTTCTGGCTTCTGTACCTCCTTCCTGATGGGAAAAATGAGAAGAGCACATGTCCTGGGTGGAGTGGGGGGAGTCCTTAATGATGGGCACTGCCTTTCTAAGGCACTGTTCTTTGAAGATGTCTTGGTTACTATGATACTGAGCATTGTGCTCAATCTCAACAATGCATAACAATGTATGCTATTTCTTTCTACCTGGGAAAAACTGTACTTTTTTCTCACTTCATTATTTCTAAATGTTGTTTTCTAGACAAGGGTGACCAAGTGATTTGAACCCTCAATTGCAGAAACTACTATTGGTTACTTTCTGATCTATGAGAATGGTTTGGCAGTGACTCTTTTCCAAAATGCTAGATAGTGACTTGCTTAAACTAACAAGTACCTCTCAGTGTAGGAGCTAATTTACAATATCTTCTGCTTACAAAATTTTGCTATGTGAATCTGTAGTCTAATATTTCATCTTGTAGCATGAATTCTTGCATTTATACATCATCGTTCTTAACTCTGGGACGTCTCAGTGATTCCAGTCAATAAAGCACACTGAAGTATTATCACTACTCTGCCACACCAATAGATATTGGGACCGCCTGGTGAAGGAAGCCATTGAAATAAAACTAGAGGAAAAGAATTTTAACACAGACAAAGGTCTTGCTCCAAGTAAGAACTGAAATTCGATTGTAAACAAGGTGGGACAGCAGAAACCTGATTGGGTGAGGACTAACCAATCAGGAGGAATTTTCGATGGGGGTATAAATACCTTCTGACTAAACTTGCCCAGGCATAATCTCTGATGAAGATGGTAGAGTTTGTCATCGAAAAATTGGTTAAAATCGATGTCTGTACCTGGCTGGAAGCCCGAGAAGAGTTCATTTGTCAAAACTAAAATTATCGCTAATGCCTGGCAAATTGATATTTAAATGTATTGCTACTTAGATCATTACTCTTAAACCATTTTGTGAATGGTATGTGAAGCTCCAGCTATTCTTTCCTTATATTATCAACATCAAGATTAAAATATTCCAAATATTGTTGCATGAGGTATTACAAGTTATAAAATAGCAAACAGTAGTTTAGACTATGGTGCAATCCCTTAACTTCATTGCCCCTTTTTGCTTTCCAATCTTGACATGGCCACTATCAACAAACAACAACTAAGAGTAAAGAGATTATCAGCTTTTCAGTGCTATTCACATTGTAAGGATTGCTGTGTTCTCTATATTCATTCTATCCAGGAAAGAATCATTCTTCCTTGATTCAGTCCTTGGAAGAACTTCTTGGTTAAAAGGAGCACTTGCCCAGCTTGAAATTCCTTTGATGACGTGGCCATATTTGCATTCAAACAAGATTATCCATGCCTGCTCATTATTTGTATTAGTTGCATCAGTATGGTTGGGACATACTTGTCTAAGAAACATAAGTAATTTGCAAAGATATTTTTAAAAAATGTTGAGTGCAATTTTTAGAGGTCTCTTCCAGTTAAAGCTGAAGCCACAAACTTAGAGAATAGCAAAGTAAATAGTAACTACTTGCCTCACTAAATTCATTCTGGTGGATTAGCTGGGAGACTCAAGAGAATTTTTGTGCCATTACTCAAGAATTTCTGTCACTGAAACATCTGGCAGAGTCAAGTAAAGAGAGGATAAAGGCAAAATTGACAATGTTATTATGAAAATACTGCAGAAGAGGGACAGACTGCCAAGCTTTCTAGGAACAGATCTCTGAGTGCTTTGCATTTTATGTAAGAGAAGATGTTCCTGGGAATGCATCCCAACACCCTAATCTCTAATTCAGCGATGCGTAATCCAATTACTATCTATGGTTGCGTTAATAGGTATTTCCTGAAAAATGCACCATGATCCAGAGAATGATCAGGGCTGGAAAGAGCAAGCAGATAAGAAGGACTGCCATAATAGCAGACTCATACTCAATATAATAAATTGGAAGGAGGAATGTTGGACGGGTGGAAGAGCAGAAGTTCACCTATATGAGGTTGAACAGGAACAATCATTTGATCTGAACCTCAACAAGAAACAAAGATGCCATCATTGCAATCTGCTCCTCCTCTCCAACCAGAACAGCAGCAGGGTCAGGAATACATTGCTAAGGTGACTGTAGAATGAAACTTAATATATGTCACTCATTGCAAGTTGAAGTTCTTAACATCTGAAATATTTTGTATGTCACAATTAATTCTCTTCTTTTTTGCCTTGTGGAAACTAGTAGGTGGAGAGGACACAAACTTAACCATGGGTGTAGTCGTCCCTAATATGAAGCTTTCCATTGAGTACACTCATATTGTCTTGTGAGTGCAGTATGTCAGTTTTTTTTTCAAAAGAGAATTCCTTTCCCTTATCGTCTAACTGGCAATGGCTGCAAAGCTTTCAATCTGCTATATTTGAGATATGCAGCAAAGAATACTGGGAACAAAAAGTTGCATTTACTAGAAATCCGTAACAGAAGCAGAAAGTGTCGAAGTGCTTTGCTGGTTAAGTAGCTCCAGTAGATGTTTAGGCTCAAGGACTTTCTACAGATGGGGAAAAGTCAGAAATGATGTGTTTATTATGTTGGAGAAATGGAGTGTGTGGACAGAATAGAGTTAGTGATTGCAGTGGGGTGTGGACTGAGGTTATCAAGATTTTTTTAAAAACTGCTGTACAGTGAAATACGGACAAAAGAGAATTACAACTAAAATGTTGGAGCTATGTAGTAGACTGAAGATGGAGCAGAAAGAGTTGGATGAAGGATTTTAGTGACAAACAACTGCAAGGTTACAGTCACCCTTGTGGACTGAAGAGAGGTGATCTGCAAAGGCAGCACTCAATTTGTATTCAGTAATTCAGCCTTTCCATCTCTCTAGGGAAGAGAATTCTAAAAAACATTTCAAATCAGAATCAGATTTATTATCATAGACATCTGTGTTGTGAAATCTGTTGTTTTGCAGCAGTTCAATGAAAAGATATAAAATGACTGTAAATTACAAAGATAAATAAATAGTGCAAAGAAAAGAAATAAGAAGATAGTACTCACAGGTTTTGGGGATTTTTCGGAAATCTGATGACAGAGGGGAAGAAATATTCCTGAATCACTGAGTGTTGGTCTTCAGGCTCCTATGCACCCTTCCCGATGGTAATAACAAGAAGTGGGCATGTTCCTGATAGTGATGGTTATTAGTGATGGAATCTACCTTCTTGAGAGACGGCATCTCAAAGGTGTCCTTGATGGTGGAGGGCTGTGCCCATGGTGGGGCTGGCTGAGTCTATATCCCTCTGCAGCCTCTTGCAGTCCTGTATTGGCAATTCCACACCAGGCTTGCCGTCCTGTATTGGCAATTCCACACCAGGCTTGCCGTCCTGCATTGGCAATTCCATACCAGGCTTGCAGGCCTGCATTGAGAATTCCACACCAGGCTTGCCGTCCTGTATTGGCAATTCCACACCAGGCTTGCAGTCCTGTATCGACAATTCCATACCAGGCTTGCAGGCCTGCATTGGCAATTCCACACCAGACTTGCAATCCTGTATTGGCTATGCCACACCAGGCCTGCAATCCTGTATTGGCAATTCCACTCCAGGCTTGCAATCCTGTATTGGCTATTCCACACCAGGCTTGCAATCCTGTACTGGCAATTCCACACCAGGCTTGCAGTCCTGTATTGGCAATTCCACACCAGGCTTGCAATCCTGTACTGGCAATTCCACACCAGGCTTGCAGTCCTGTATTGGCTATTCCACACCAGGCTTGCAGTCCTGCATTGGCAATTCCACACCAGGCTTGCAATCCTGTATTGGCTATTCCACACCAGGCTTGCAGTCCTGCATTGGCAATTCCATACCAGGCTTGCAGTCCTGTATTGGCAATTCCATACCAGGCTTGCAGTCCTGTATTGGCAATTCCACACCAGGCTTGCAGTCCTGCATTGGCAATTCCATACCAGGCTTGCAGTCCTGTATTGGCAATTCCATACCAGGCTTGCAGTCCTGTATTGGCAATTCCACACCAGGCTCGCAGTCCTGCATTGGCAATTCCATACCAGGCTCGCAGTCCTGCATTGGCAATTCCATACCAGGCTTGCAATCCTGTATTGGCTATTCCACACCAGGCTTGCAGTCCTGTATTGGCTATTCCACACCAGGCTTGCAGTCCTGTATTGGCTATTCCACACCAGGCTTGCAGTCCTGCATTGGCAATTCCATACCAGGCTCGCAGTCCTGCATTGGCAATTCCATACCAGGCTTGCAATCCTGTATTGGCTATTCCACACCAGGCTCTGCTGTAGCCAATTAGAATGATCTCCACTGTCCATCTGTCAAAATTATTACAAGTCTTTAGTGACGCATTGAATCTTTTCAAACTTTTAATGAGCACACCTTTTTCATCATTGCATTAACGTGTTGGGCTCAGGATAGATCCTCTAAGACGATGATGCTCAGGAACTTTAAGGTCTCACTCTTTCTGCCATTGACCCCTTGACCACTCAGTACATGTTCTCCCTACGTCCACTTCCTGAAGTCCACTAGTTGCTGACATTGTGTATGACATCACTCAAACAGCCGACCTGTTTCACTGCTGTACACCTCATCATCCCTATCTGAGAACCTACCAACAACAATGGTATCATGGGTAAGTTTATAGCTGGTATTTGAGCTGTGATTAGCCACACAGTCATAAGTGTGTAGAGAGTAAAGCAATGGGCTAGGCACACATTCTTGAGGTATCCCTGTGATGTTTGCCTGATCCTCTCATGGTCATCTGAGATACAATATCTATCCCCTGTCTTAAATAGGAAACACCTTATTCTAAAACCCCACCCTAGAAAGCAAAACCTCTCTCAATATCTACCCAATTATGACCTTCAGAATCTAAGAGCACCTCTCTTTTTTCTAGACTCCACTGAGTACAGTGTGCTCTGCTCCACATTCCCTTGATGAGTAAACCTTCCATTTCAGGAATCAACCTGTAGTTAAATATGACTATCAGACGTACGAGCAGAATTAGGCCATATGGCCCATCAAGCCTGTTTCACAATTTCATCATGGCTGATTTATTATCCCATTGATAGTGCATTCTATTTCTGCTCAATTGTTGGGGAGCAACAATGGAATCTAGGAAATTCTGACAGAAAGCAAGCAGATGCATTCACTGCCACTTGCAAGTTTGCTTGTGTAATCTATCCATATTAGTCATCCTGAGCCAAGGAAGGCCAAGCATGTGTGTGAATATACACTGTGTATGTGTGTGTTTTCTGTATATATGTACGTATAAATGTATATGTGAATGTGTATATTGTGTATATCTATATCTATCCATCTATCTATGGCTTGTACAGTTGTAACAAGAATTTCAACTTTTGTACTCCATTCCCCTAAGAATAAAGGTAACATTTCATAAGGCCATAAGACATAGGAGCTGAACAGGCCACTTGGCCCATCAATCTGCTCCGCCATTCAATCATCATTGAACCTTTTTTTCTCCTCCTCAACCCCATTCCCGGCCTTCTCCCTGTAACATTTGATGCCATGGCCAATCAAAAACCTATCAATCTCTGCCTTAAATACACCCAATGACCTTCCCTCCACAGCTGCCTGTGGGAACAAATTCCACAAATCCACCACCTTCTGGCTTAAGAAATTTTTCCACATCTCTGTTTTAAATGGATGTCCTCTATCCTGAGGCTGTGCCCTCTTGTGCTAGACTCTCCCACCATGGGAAACATCCTTTCCGCATCTACGCTGTCTAGGCCTTTCAATATTCAAAAGGTTTCAATGAGATACTCCCTCATCCTTCTAAATTCTAGTGAGTACAGGCCTAGAGCTATCAAATGTTCCTCGTATCATAAACCTTTCACTCCTGGAATCATCCTTGTGAACCTCCTCTGAACCGTCTCCAATGCCAGCACATCTTTTCTTCAATAAGCAGCCCAAAAGTGTGGACAATAATCAAGGTGAGACATCACCAGTGCCTTATAAAGCCTCAGCATCATATCCCTGCTCTTGTATTTTAGACCTCTTGAAATGAATGCTAACATTGCACTTGCCTTCCTCACCACCAACTCTGCCTGCAAGTTAACCTTCAGGGTGTTCTGCACAAGGTCTCCCAAGTCCCTTTGCGTCTCAGAATTTTGGACTTTCTCCCCATTTAGAAAATGATCTGCACATTTTATTTCTTTTACCAAAGTGCATGACCATGCATTTTCTAACATTGTGTTTGATTTACCACATTCTTGCCCATTCTCCCAATCTTTCTGTCCTTCTGTAGCCTTCCTGTTTCCACAACACTACCTGACTTTCCAACAATCTTCATATTATCTGTAAACTTGGAAACAAAGCCATCTATTCCATCACCTAAACCATTGATGTCCAGCGTAAAAAGAAGTGGTCCCAACACTGACCCTTGCGGAACGCCACTAGTCACTAGCAGCCAACCAGAAAAGGATCCTTTTATTCCCACTCACTGCCTCCTACCAATCAGCCAATGCTCTAACCATGCTAGTAAATTACCTGTAATACCATTGGCTCTTAACTTAGTAAGCAGCCTAATGTGGGGCACCTTGTCAAAAGCCTTCTGAAAATCCAAATATACGACATCCACTACATCCCCTTTATCTATCCTACTTTTAATCTCCTCAAAGAATTCCAACAAGTCGTCAGGCAAGATTTTCCCTCTAGGAAACCATGCAGGCTTTGTCTGATCTTATTCTGTGTCACCAAGTTCTCCACAACCTCATCGTTAACAATTGACTCCGATATCTTCCCAACCATTGAGGTCAGGCTAACTGGTCTATACTTTTCTTTCTTCTGCCTTCCTCCTTTCGTAAAGAATGGAGTGACATTTGCAATATTCCAGTCCTCTGGCACCATGCCAAAGTCTAATGACTTTCTTGAAAGATCATTATGATCTCTACCGTAACCTCTTTCAGAAACCTAAGGTGCAGTTTATCTGGCTTGGGTGACTTATGTACCCGTACATCTTCCAGCTTTTTGAACACCTTCTCCCTTATAATAGTTACTACACTCACTTCTCTTCCCTCACACCCTTCAATACCTGGCACACTGCTAGTGTTTTCCACAGTGAAGACTGATCAAAATACTCATTTAGTTCATCTGCCATCTTGTCCCCTGTCATTATTTTTCCTGCCTTATTTTCCAGCAGTCCTATATCCACTCTCATCTAGCCTTTACTTTTTATATACTCGAACAAGTCTTTTCTATCCAGCTTGATATTGTTTGCTAGCTTGCTTTCGTATTTCATCTTTTTCCTCCTAATGTGTATTTTAGTTGCTTTCTGTAGGTTCTAAAACCTTCCCAATCCTCTATCTTCCCATTATTTTTTTCTTTCTTATATGCCCTCTCCTTTGCTTTTACATTAGCTTTGACTTCCCTTGTCAGCCATGATTGTACTATATTGCCATTTGAGTATTTCTTTGTTTTTGGAATATATCTATCCTGCACCTTCCTCATTTTCCCAGAAACTCGAGCCATTGCTGCTCTGCTATCATCCCTGCCAGTATCTCCGTCCAATTTACTTTAGCCAACTCTGCTCTCATACCATTGTAATTTCCTTTACTCCACTGAAATACTGAAATATTAGACTTTACTTTCTGCCTATCACATTTCAAGTTGAACTCAGTCTTATTGTAATCACTGTCTCCTAAGGATTCCTTTACCTTAAGCTCTCTAATCACCTCTGGTTCGTTACATAACACTCAACCCAGTATAATTGATCCCCTAGTAGGCTCTACATCAAGCTGCTCTAAAGAGCCATCTTGTACGCATTCAACAAATTCATTCTTTTGAGATCCATACCAACCTGAATTCCCCAAACTACTTGCATGTTAAAGTCTCCAACGACTATTATAAAATTGCCCTTTTCTATTTCCTGTTGTAATCTTGACATGCCTTTTCTATTTCCTGTTGTAATCTGTAGTCCACATCTCAGCTACTGTTTGGAGGCCTGTATATAATTGCCATCAGTTTCTCAACTCGACCCACAGGGATTCAACATCTTCCGATCCTATGTACCATCTTTCTACTGATCTGATGCCATTCTTTACCAGCAGAGCCATGCCACCCCCTCTGCCTACCTTCCTATCCCTCCAGTACAATATGTAACCTTTGACATTCAGCTCCCAACTATAACCATCCTTTGGCCATGATGCAGTGATGGCCACAACATCATACCTGACAATCTGTAAAGGTCAAACAAGATCATCCACCTTATTGCTTATACTCTGTGTATTGAAATATAACACTTTGAGTACTATATTTGCTACCCTGTTTGATTCTGCATCCCTAATGCACTGATACTCACCCTGCTGGCTGCTATTTTGTCCTATCATCTGCCTGCCGTTCCTGGCAGTCTGCATGATATCTTTGTTTTTTTTTTTAACCATCCATCCTATCCTGAGTCCGCATCACTCCAGTTCCCATCCACCTGCCAAATTATTTTAAACCTTCTCCAACAGCTGTAACAAACCTGTCTATGAGAATGTGGGTCCCCCTCAAGTTCAGGTACAATCCATTCCTTTTGTAGAGGTCATACCTCCCCCGGGTGAGATCCCAGTGATCCAAGAACCTGAAGCCCTGCTCCCACTTCTCAGCCATGCATTTATCTGCCAAATCATCCTGCTTCTACCCTCACTAGCATGTGGCACAGGTAGCAATCCAGAAATTACTAACCCTGGAGGCCCTGCTTCTCAGCTTTCTTCCTCGCTCTCTAAATTTTGTCTTCAGGATCTATTTGTTTTTCCATCTTGCGTCATTGGTACCAATATCTTCCATGACATCTGGTTGTCTCCCCTCTCCCTCCAAAATGCTGTGGACGTGATCTGAGATGTCCTTGACTCTGGCACCTGGGAGGCAACGTATCATCCAGTTATCTCAGTCACGTCCACAGAATCTCCTGTCTGTTCCTCTGACTATTGAGTCCCTTATCGCTACCTCTCTCTTCTTCTCCCTCTTTCTTTTCTGCACCACAGATCTATGCTCAGTGCTAGTAGCCTGGTCTCCATGGCATTCCCCTGGGAGGATATCCCTCACAACAGGAGATTTCATGGAGCAAAGTTCCATTTGTTTCCTAAATATTTGCTGTATCCATATGCTAACATTCAATGTTTCACGTACAAGGATAACTAGATTCTTCTATCAGCTTTTTACTGGTCTCCCTCTTTTAAAACAATATTCTGCTATTCTATCTGTCCTACCCTTCCATTTCCTATGTTATACTACTTTCACCACTAACTTAACTTATCTTTCTGCTTTTACAGATTCTTTGTGTGTCCTCATATCTTTCTTCCTTACTTACCCTTGTATTTTCTGAAAATTTGGCTACATTACACTTCATTATAACATTCATAACATAAATTATAAATGAATGAGAATCCAACCCTGATTCCTAATGCACTTCACCACTGACAATTTGCAACCTGAAAATAACTCAATCATCTCCATATTTAATTAGCCAAAACTCTTTTCATATAAAATCTTCAAGGCCATAAGTACTTAGCTTAAGCAGTGGCCTTCTATTTAGCATCTTTTGAAAGCCCATTCAGAAACTTTAATGCCCTACCTCTCTATATCCATCATGTTCATTACATTCAATGTGTTTTTATGGAATAAAAATTGAGTTTGGCAAATATGTTGGAGTATATATTAGAATATATTTGTCAAACTCAATTCCTATTTCATAAAAACACATTGAATTTGTTTAATTTTGTTGTGATTTTCAATTTATCCTGCTACAACATTAAGCTACATACATCAAAGTTGCTGGTGAATGCAGCAGGCCAGGCAGCATCTCTAGGAAGAGGTACAATTGACGTTTCAGGCCAAGACCCTTCATCAGTACCTCTTCCTAGAGATGCTGCCTGGTCTGCTGCATTCTCGGCTTGAAACATCGACTGTACCTCTTCCTAGAGATGCTGCCTGGCCTGCTGCATTCACCAGCAACTTTGGTGTGTGTTGCTTGAATTTCCAGCATCTGCAGAATTCCTCGTGTTTGCGTTTTTAAAAACAACATTAAGCTAGCTGATTTCCTGTCTCCCTTTTCAATAGGGACAATGCATTTGTGGTTTCCTAAACCTATTGGGATCGCTCTAGAATCTGGGGAGTTTTGGAAGCTCATAACCGATGTGTACAATACTTCTATATCCATTTCTCATGAGGCTGCAGAATGAAGAAGATCAGAGTTAGGGATTGGTCAGCCTTTGATTTCCCCAGTTTGTCTAGAACTTTAAATGGTGATTATTTTAAATTCTTCTCTTTTGTTCCCTAATTTTCTACTATTGTCGGGTATGTTAATGTCTTCTGCCATCAGAAATCACAATTCTTCAAGCTATTGCTTTGTTTCCTAACTAGTTCCATTCTATTTTTTTTTCCAAATTCTGAAGTTTATATTAACTACCTTCATCCATTTTATATTCTTGGAGAAGGGTTAGAATTCTTTTTAACATATTCAAGATAAGATCCTGAAAGACTCTGGAGTTCATTAGTTCAATGCAACAAATAGTCCCTTTCACTTTTAAATTTGCACAAGTACTGACATAAATAACTTTAATCCACACTATCAGTTCCATTGCAAATAGACTATTCTGTATGGTCATTTCTGTCCGGTTTCAGAATGAGGTGGGTGGTCACCTTAACTTGAGAAAGAAAGGATTTACTAGCTTTCAAGAGAAGATAACTTGTACATGGATTGGGTGATTCAGGAAGGCACGTCAAGGGTGGGATAGGGGACAGGGCTAATTGCCCTGGAAAATTCAAGAGACCTGAATGAATGAATGTCTGGTGATATTGTGGAATTTTGTGACATATCTCATCCAATAAACTCTAAAGTTCTTTTGAAAGTAACTCTAGATGCAGAAGGTCAAAATTAAAAGCAGAAGAAGCTGGAAACACTCAGCAGATCAGGCAACATTGGTGGTGAAAGAAAATGAATTAAAGTTTCTAGTTGGTGACCCTTCATTAGAGTGATCTTACGATGGGGGTTTCACCTGAAATTTTATCTTATTTTCTCTCTTCGCTGATGTTGCCTAGCCTGCTGAGTATATCCACTGCCTTCTAGTTTTAGCTTAGTAATCCTAGTATTGTGCCAATCTTAAACGTACTTATTCTGACTCCATTTTAGAAAAGGCTCTGATTCAGGCTGCACTTCAAAATACCTGGTTATCATCGCTCTGAAATTACTGTTTGGAGCGTTGAACCCGTGAATCACTTTGGGTTAACCATCTTCTCCTTATGGTTTGAATACAGCTTAATATGTTTGAAATGAACATCCAAACACTTATGGTGAGGACTTGTGATCATTTCCTCTACATTGTGTCACTGTTGTTGCTTTCTGTTTATTAAATGAAGATGGAGCTCACTAAAGAGGAAGATGGGAAATTATCATATAGTCTGGGGCATAAGAGGGGGCTCAGAGATTACCAGCTGTAATAACCTGCAGCATGCACTAATCACACACATTCTGCCAGGGATCAGGTGTGGAACCTCAGCAATAACAAGAACAGAATAATTACACGGCCATATTTTTATAGCCTAAATCCCAGAGTAACTTCTATCTATGAAATGTTGTTGTGTGTTTCAAAGATTTCTTGAAATGTTAAATCACTGTACTGGGAAAATTCCTAGCTTTAGTGCTGGCCAGTTAGAAAGAAATAAAGCCTTGAAACCTCCTGTGGCTGTTCTAATGTCTTTTTTAATTATGAATTATATGTAAATGTTCAGGAACACAAAGACATTATTGGGGTGCGAAAGTCAAGAATAATTAGGGTATTGTGGATACAATAGATTGAGCAAATTGATAAGTATTCACAGTTTGTACCCTTGAAAACTTCAAGCAGTTCTATTTTAAGCTATCTTGCTTGAAGTTATTTTATTTTAATGTTGTTTATCAACATGGTCAGTGGGACTGATCTGGAGCAAAGCTGTGTTCCTTGTAATAGTTAGCATATACTCCATTTGTAAATTGCCCTCTTCTTCACACATTTATTTAAGTAAACGATGTTCTGCATTATTGAGGTGTACAATATGTTCTCGGTACTTCCAGCTTCTTGCTGTTTTTAAGTTTGTCTTACATGTGGGGAATATGATCTCACATACAGAATGGAGGTGAGAGTCATCAGAAAATGTTTTCAAAAAGTTAGATTCTTATAATTAGATGTGTAACCGGTGCAAGGTTTTACTCAGCTGGCATTTTGCTCACTGACATCAAAGAGTGCACATAAATACAAAACCTGCATGTAAACTATGGAATGTTGTGTTTTATGGGATGCAGTATGAACATTTATGGTAGATTGGGGTCACATGACTGATGAAAGTGACTTAGAAACTTTACTTTTAAGGTAATTCTATTTTATCTTCTCCCATTGATGAATATCCTTCTTCTCACAGACAACATTGTATCATTCCTTAAAGTCTTTCCTGATATTATTGCAAATTGGTCTAGGCACAGAACTAATAGGATATTTATGCAGAGTTTAGCCATGAGACTTTAACCTTTAACCACAGATTCCAGCCTCTCATTTCATCCTCTGAAACAGGAGTTCCTAACCTGGCATCCACAGACACCTCGGTTAATGGCATAAAAAGGGTTAGCAACTCCTGCTCTAAATTAAGTAATCTTTCCTAATCTTGTTTCTTATAAATACCAGGGGTGCAGTGCTGCTGGAGCTCACCGGAGCGCCACTCCGGCACCTCTGTTTAAAAAAAAGTCAAAATAAACAAGCAGGGAATTTAACAGTGGCCGCATATTAAATAGAGGGAATTTTACGGAAGCGGGGGTTGGAGAGAGGGGGTGGTGGCTGGTGGGGAAAATACCACTAATAACATTAGGATATGTGATCATTTTTGGTGAAATCCTGGAGCTGTGACTGTTTTGTGAAATTCCTCCTCACTCGACCCGTTGTCCCAGCATACCCTGCTGTAGCCTCCCGCCATTTCACAGATCCTCTGTCTCTCTCCAGCACTGGTTGTTTGAGCATTGTTCACCAAGGAAATAAAAATCTTAGATCTTTTGAAAAGTGGCATGTTGCTTGCCGAAGTGGGCCGTAAGGTCAGTAAGAACGAATCGAGCATTCGCACAATAAAGCAGAAAGAAGCTGAAATTCATGGAACTGTTAGTACTACCCCTACAACAGCAAAAATGGTCTCTCTGGTTAGTGATAAAGTGCTTGCAAGGACTGAGAAAGCATTGAGTGTGTGGCTAGAGGACATGTCACAGAAGCATATCCCTGTTGATGGCAAAATTATGCGTGAAAAGGCACTTAGCCTCTATGAGCACTACTGTGAGGGGGTTGAGGAGAGCGAGAGGAAGGAGTTTAAGGCTAGTAAGGGATGGCTGGCTAGCTATGTAAAGCGCTACAGCCTTAAGAACTTAAAGATCACGGGAGAATTGGCATCGGCAAATTAGTGAGTGCAACCGTGCAACACTTTGTCATATTATTAAATTAAGTATTATATGTTTTATTGTACCAGTTATACACTGAAATGTAGTGATAGGCTATAACCTTGTTTATGTCTTAACTATCACTATATTTCTGTGGAGCTCTAGAATTCATATATTTCTTTCATCTTGGTTCAGTGCTGGACATTATAAGAAGCCCTATTCATATATATATATGTCACACCCAATTTGTGTACCTGCTCATTACGTGAATGGGGCAAGGAAGTTGCCCAGTACATGAAACGAGCAGGTACACAGATTGGGTGTGACGTATATATAGAGAGGATATAGGAAATACCAAACATTTTGTCAGCTCCGGCACCTAAAAAATTAGCACTGCACCCCTGTTAAATACAATTCTGTTTAGTATACTGTTGTTTCATGGATTCATCATTTTTTTATAATATGGTTATAAAAAAGTGATTGGTTAATTGGGGCATCGGATAATCAGGTCAGCCGCTTATTTGGAACAATTCTTCAATAGGTACATTTAATGTCAGAGAAATGTATACAATATACCTCCCAAAATTCCCTTTCTTCACAAACATCCATGAAAACAGAGGCGTGCCCCAAAGAATGAACGACAGTTAAATGTTAGAACCCCAAAGCCCCCCCTCCACTCCCCCTTCCCCAGCGCAAGCAGCAGCAGGGCAACGACTCGCTGTTAAAAGTCTGTTGTGTCACTTTTTCCAAGCTCTGTGCCAGCTGCTTCTGATTTTCCTTGTACTCCCGCACACGTCAGTCAGCGGCAGTGGCGGCGGCACCAGCCTTGAATCCGCCCGCCTCCAGAGCCACAAAAATCCAGCACCCTGAAGGCATCTGTCTTCTAGGCCGTGTCCTTGACATATTGAAAAGTGGCCAGTTGTGAGGCCCTGAGAGTGGGTCCCACTCCCACAAAGAACCGATGTCAGAGTGTAACTCCAGGTCAGGGTCTCCAAAAGAAACTTGAATGGGAAAAAAAGAGATATCAAAGATAGAAACAATGTTGTTTCCAAAGATGCAAGCAAATGAGTCGCCGCTTAATGCCATCATCACTCAGTTCTGCCTCTTCTTTAAGAATAACCAGGAATCCCTTTGTTTTATTTGGGACACCGTGATGCTTCATTGGGACAGGCGAGTGTTGCCAAATATTCTGACTATCATCACTTTCATAAATTTGTGTGGCCGTGAAACACTACAGCGTGCTTAGAGTGAATAATTTTTAAAAGGTGCCATTTGCGTATAATGGTGTTCAACAAAGAAGTGATTTTTGTCACTGATGGTTGGTAAGAAATAAGCGGTAAGACAATTCAAAACTGTTTTGCTCACTGCTGTTTCAAGCACTTAGGCTTGGAGATGCTAGAATTGGCCGGGAGTGAAAATGAAATAATTTCACTACTCCAACAAGTTAGGAACTCTGAAGAATTTGAAGGTGTTGATAATCAACTTGAATGCCATAATAAAAATGAAGATTTGGAGGATGCAATCATCATAAGCATTGTATGAAGGCAGTCCATTATCTGCACTGGGTGTCTACGCTGATTTTATTAAAAGAATATGACAGGGTACACCAGATGAATTTCTCCATTGATAACTATTAGGGACTGTAGTTTTACTGTAGTATAGTATAGTAGAGTTCTGATTTGTTTTGTATTTCATTTAAATACAAAATTTGCTATTCAGTTAAACATCAGTTTGTCTTTTTATACCTTTTTACCTATTTCCAGATTTTGGCTAATTGGGCAGCCACTTAATTGGGTCAAAATATACTGGTCCCGATGTGTCTAATTAACTGGAATCCACTGCATTTAGAGTTGTAGAGTCACAGAGCACTACAGCCCAGAAACAGGCCCTTTAGCCCATCTAGTCTATGCTGGGCTATTATTCTGCCTAGTCCCATTGAGCTGAACCTGGACCATAGCCCTCGCTACCCATTCTGTCCATGTACTTATCCAAACTTCTCTGAAACGTTGAAAACAAATGTTGAATTTGTAGCATACTAAAGTGCTTGGAGATTCATTTTATTGAACTTGTGGCATCAATGATTGCTTTACAACAAATTGACTAGAGCAGGGGTCCCCAACCTTTTTTGCACTGCGGACCGGTTTAATATTGACAATATCCTTGTGGACTGGCCGACAGGGGGTGGGGGGTGGGGTTCAAGTAGGGTTAAACTCACCTCAACATGTCTTTTACAGTTAGGGTTGCCAACTTTCTCACTGCCAAATAAGGGACAAAAGCAGCAGTCAAATCCTGGGACACTTTATCCCAGGAAAGACTACCATGACCATGAAGCCTTGCGCGGGCACCTGTGTGCGCTTACGTGCCGATTTTTTTTCCGCAAATCGGTTTTGCCTTCATCTTCCCAACTACACTGTACATACGTTATTTCTACTTTATATAGGCTGTGTATTTATCATATCATTCCTGCTTTTACTATATGTTAGTGTTATTTATTTTTGGTTTTATGTACAGTATTATTTGGTATGATTTGTTAGGCTATTTTTTGGGTCTGGGAATGCTCAAAAATTTTTCCCATATAAATTAATGGTAATTGCTTCTTCACTTTACAACATTTCAATTTCGTAGGAACGCTCTACATTAGCTGGGGAAATATAGGACAAGGGCAGTCCCGTATGGGACAAACCAATCTAGCCCAATATACGGGATGTCCCGGCAAATAGGCAACAGTGTTCAAGTTCAACGGTGCATGACAGGGAATGAGGAAAGGTGCAGCTGACTCATATCATTTCCTCACGGCCCGGTAGCACATGCTTTGCGGCCTGATACCGGTCCGCAGCCCGGTGGTTGGGGACCGCTGGACTAGGGCAGATAACACTGCATTTTTAAAACAAAATTTGTTTAGTATTTCACATAAAGGACAATACAAAGGTGGAAAAAAGAAAGAGAAAAAAGAAGTTGAATTACAGTTGCTCAAGCAAACAATTGTCACAACGTGATGGTTGAATATTTCCTGTGTTTAAGCTCTTTAATTCAAAATTTACTATGACGTTTGGTCTAACTTTACTATTTCAATGTTATTAACAACTTGTTGAAATTAACTAATTAATATAGACCCAATTTTAGACTCTAAGAAAATAGGAAATTTTAAATTTTCAATTGAATAATACCAATCCAGAACCGTATAGACCCATCTTTAACTAAACCCATCTTAAACTCTTCGGACCCTTCATTAGAACTCACATAAATGTCCTAGTTACATTGAGCTTCAATGAAAGGTCATTAATAAAAAAAAATTCTCTTACTCTGGATGCTGCTTGACCTGTTTATTGTTTTGGCTTCTTTTATTTTTTATATATACGTCCCACTCACATCTTGTCTGGTTTAGAATGTTATGACCGATAATGTCTAAATCAGGAACTTAGCTTCTATTGAAACCTTTTCCCACAATAGTGTTAAGTGCCTTTAACTAAGTATTTTATAGTCCTCCTATCTCTATCATTTCTAACATTTAAAATGCATTTATTGCTTTTCCAACACAAAATGCCTGAGGAACTGAAGATCTAATTTATAGTCAGACCAGCTATCAAAACATGCACTCCTCTCCTTGTTTTGTTAGATCAAATGCCTTTCAATACTGCATTTACGCTTAGAGTGGATTCATTATCTACCTGTTTATTTAGGAAAGATCTTTTTAAACTACACAGTCTGCATATTTCATGAGAAAGATATCTTGTACACATTATGTCATAAACCTATTTATGGAAAATGTGTTTACAGCTTGGCTATACACAGTGAATAGAGGAAGTTTTCTCCAAAGCTTTGTGAATATATCTACACTGATCTTCTCAAACTCGTTCACTTTTGTTCTAAATCTTCCCTTGCATTCTCAACTCATCTTACTTGAAGGGGCAGCCATTATTCTACAGTATTTTATAATATACTATTATAGTATATTATTGTATCATGAATATGAGAACAATGAATTGTTTAAAAAATCAGAATTACGTTAATTGAATTACATAAGAATGCAAGAAAACAGAAAATGGGAGCATTCTGGCGTTGTCATTCAGCATTGCTATTCCACCCCATGTCCTGATTCCTCTTTCCACACAGCTCTCAATTTTTCAATCAAAAAGAATCTCCTTCTTCTTTAAATACTTTCAGTGATTGAGCTTCCACAACACTTTATGGCAGAGAAATCCAGAGATTCGCCCTCTGTGAAAAGAAATTCCTATACCCTTTTAATTTTACATGAGAATCTCCTTATAATAATGCTCCCTAATTCAAGACTCACCATGAGAATCTTAAATATTTCAATAAAATCATTCATTATGTTTCAAAAATACATATCTAACTTCCTTGGCTGTTTGTGTTAGACAGCACTTTTATCCCTAGTGAATCTGCTCTGCCTTACCTTCAATGCTACTATTTGTTTTCTTAAATAAGAGGACCAAAAAGGTACCAGCTGTGGCTTCACAACACCCTATATGCTTACCACAATACATCCCTATTTCAAAATTCTAACCCCTTTGCAATTAAGATTGACATTGATTTGCCTTCCTAACTACTTGCTATACCTGCTTGCTAACATTTTGTGATTCTTGCATAAGAATACCAAGATCCCTCTCTATTGTTTCTTTTCATTTGGATAACAGCCTGCCTTTTGATTCCTCTGTGCAAAATGTATATCCTCATATTTCCCCACTTAAATTCAGTTTGCCAGACTTACACCCAATCACTCATCCTACCTATATCTTGTTCCAGAGCCCAAATATTTCGTGGCAACATGACTTCCCACTAATTAAGGAAGTAAGATGTAAACTGTAATGATTGGTGTTTTTCTCACTAATGGTTTGCAATTACAACTTGCTGATCCATAATATGACTGATCAACAAGTTGTATTAAGTTTTTCATATGCCTTCTCTCTGTCTCATCACAAGCGTTAAACAGTGTTTGGCTTTTTCTGGCTATGTGTGTGAATGTCAGATCGCCTGCAAAATGTGCAGCTAAGTTGTAGCAACCGAATGGGTCCATGGCTGCTCCCACATCAGTGCACTTGATTTTACTGGGTACATTGCAAAACGTTGTGGAGAAATTCTCTATTATCTTTCCCTCTTGCTATCACCTACTGCTGCAATGAAATATGAACCACAGCCACAGTCTTCTGTATGCTAGTGATCGAATTGCATCGCTATGTTTAAATGAAGTACCAGAGGAACAAAAGCAATGAATTGTAATGAAACATTAATCAGATAAATTGAAATATGTAAGAAAATAGCTGAATGATTCTGTTATAATTCAGGTTTGTCTGGTCTATTCCTTAAGTTCTTAACTGCATAACACACCAGAGATGGTTGAGTGTGATCTGAACCTTGATGCTGACATAACAGTGGACATTGGTGTCGGTTTGCTTATTGTACCAGAATATACCACAGAAATGGAATAGAAGCCAGTCATCTTTAACCCTTGTTAATGCATGAAAAGAAGAATGAGGATACAGTGGAAGATAAAAATACATTAAGGAAAATTTGAAATACGTTAAATTAAAAATATAAAGCATCCATTTTGTTTTCAAACTGACACTTATGATTTGCAACTAATGATTCAACTGTACATTGATAACTATAAAGTGTTTACATTATAACCATGTCATTTCTCTAGTGTCTGAATAAACGTAGAAGTTATATTTCCAAAATGGCTTTATAAAAATGGTTTTACCAACAGTAATTTGCACTTGTATATCACTAAACTAGACAAACCATCCGAATGCCCTTAAGTGAGACATAGTAACAGAATTTTAAAGTGAAACTATAATGCACATAATTAAGTTGTTGATGTAATTTAGGATACTTCAAAATTCATGTCAGCATATCTCTTAGAAGTATCTACTGAAATTGTAGTAAGTTCATTCCATGTGTTTTTATGATTTTTACACTCATGTATGTGTAAAGATATAATGTTTATCCCGAGCTCAACTTAGAGAGCTAATGCACAAATTAAAGATAAAATGTGAAGGAAATAACCAGACTGCCAAAGATACACATGGCGAGAAATGATTGATGTAAATTTATTCCAAACAGCAGAAAAATTCATAGGCCTTGAAATTACACTGTGGGTTACAAGCATATAAATGCTTAGCACATTTAGATGAATTTCTTTTCTCTGCTATTTTATCAAGACTACTAACCCATACATCTTAAATATATTAACACCTCTATTTATCTTAAATACATTAATGGCTTCATTAAAATAGTAGAATAAAGAATTTCCTATAAGCACATTACAGCTCATGCACAATAAACCACAATGTAATTGTAAGGGCATGGTAATTAAAAAAAAACAATCCAGATTGTAAATTGATTAAAAGTTAAGTGGCACTACTCTTGCTGTATAACTGTAACCTTAACACATCATTAATATCAATAAGAGCTGAGGAATTCCAAAGGTGCTGTTTATAATGATGCAAAGCCTATTTATATTCCCAGCCTTGCATTGCTGTTCACCAAGGGAAAGCTGGGCTCTTGGTTTACCAGCTTCATTTTTATTCTAGAAACAACTAGAAGAATGCGTCCCAGAACCCTTTTTATTCAAAGTTATAAACTGCCTAGGAGGTTTATTTTCTTTTCACTTTCTGAATGTTAGAAAATGAATGCAGAGAATACAGTCATACTTCTGGGTCTTCCCGACCTGGTTTGTCCTGGTTAAGCACTTATTATATTCTTATAATATTATAGCCCATTGGTCTCTCCCTGATAGCTTGATCAGTTTTTGGTACTGTATCTATGAAGTGCTTTATCTTCCAGATCTGGTGCCTACGTCTTCAGTAGTTTAGCTGTAACTTAGTATTATTCATACTTAGGCAGCACATGGTGTTATTAAACAAAAGATGTAGGTTTACAAGTACTCATGCATAACACAATACATGTGCACTAAGTGACAATCCTCTCTGACGTTGTATGTTGTGACTAGTTTTCCAATACCAGTGCTGTATGACTATTTGCTTCTGGTCCAGTGAGTATGTAGTGTGCTAAGTTGTTGGGTGCCAGCATCTCCAAGGATCTGTCCTGAGCTCAACGCATTGATGCTATTGTGAAGAAGGCACACCTGCCGCTCTGCTTTCTAGAGAGTTTGAGGAGATTTGATATGTCACTAAGACCCTTGCAAATTTCTGTAACTGTGCTCATTGTTGTCGAGGCTCCCATGTACAGAATCACAAGAGGCTGCAAAGGGTTGTAGACAATCAGCTCCATCATGGACACAGCTCTGCCTAGCATCAAAGGCATCACCAGAAAAGAGTAGACAGTCGACTTTTGGGCTGAGACCCCCCCCTCCCAACAGGACTGGAAAGGAAGGGGGAAGGAGTCAGAATAAGAAGGTGGGGGGTTGGGAGGAAGAACTACAAGGTGGCAGGTGATCGATGAAACTTGGTTGAGGGGGTGGGGTGAAATAAAGAGCTGAGAATTTGATTGGTGAAGGAGATAAAGGGCTGGAGAAAGGGGAATCTGATAGGAGAGGACAGAAGACCATGGAAGAAAGGGAATAGGGAGGGGCATCAGTGGGAGGTGATGGGCGGGTGAGAGAAGGGGAAACAGGAATGGGGAATGGTGGGGGGGGGGGGTGTAGTTTCCAGAAGCTCGAGAAATCGTTCATGCTACCAGGTTGGAGGCTACCCAACCTGAGTGTGGCCTCATCGTGGCAGTAGAGGAGGCCATGGACTGGAATGTTGGAATGGGAATGGGAAGTAGAATTGAAATGGGTGGCCACTGGGAAATCTGCCCCTACCCCTCCTCCCTCATTACCATTCAGGGCCCCAAATCATCCTTCCAGGTGAGACGACACTTCACCTGCAAGTCTGTTGGGGTCATCTACTATATCCGGTGCTCCCAGTGTGGCCTCCTGTATATTGGTGAGACCCGACATTAGGAAGACTGCTTTATTGAGCACCTTCCATCACAAAAGCAGAATTTCCTGGTGACCACTCATTTCAATTTTACTTCCCATTCTGACATATCAGTCTTCTGACATATCAGTCCATGGGCTCTTCTACTGTTGCAATGTGGCTACACTCAGGTAGGTGGAGCACCACTTTGTATTCCGTCTGGGTAGCCTCCAACCTAATGGCAAGAACATCTATTTCTTGAACTTCTGGTAATGCCCACCCTTCCGCCCCTTCACCATTCCCCATTCCTGTTTCCTCTTCTCTCACCTTATCTCCTTACCTGCCCATCACCTCCCTCTGGTGCTCCTCCCTATTCCTTTTCTTCCATGGTCTTCTGTCCCCTCCTATCAAATTCCCTCTTCTCCAGCCCTTTATCTCTTTCACCAATCAAATTCCCAGCTCTATACTTCACCCCCACCCCCTCAACCGGTTTCATCTATCACCTGCCATCTTGTAGTTCTTCCTCCTTTCCCCCCACCTTCTTATTCTGACTCCTTCCTCCTTCCTTTCCAGTCCTGTTGAGGTACCTCCGCAAGAAATGTCGACGGTTTACTCTTTCCATAGATGCTGCCTGGCCGCGGAGTTCCTCCAGTATTTTGTGTGCATTGCTTTGGATTTCCAGCATCAGCAGATTTTCTCTGGTTTGCGATGCCTCAGTATTTCTTTCTGTTTAATTATTTATTTACTTTATTTTTTTTCTTTGCTCCTTACTGCTGCTAACAACAACTTTCACATCATATAAGACAGTGTTAATAAATCTATTTCTGATTCAACCACATATCACTACCTGGACATGAGCAGAGGTGTCCAATGATATGTCACATCAATAGGATTACACTTTACTGAAAGTCACTGCAAAGGAGTGGATAGATACAGACACTCAAACGGAAGCAAACTTGATGAGTAATGTGAGGCCTGCCACGGAGGAGAGCACTAGATATTGACTATGGGCAGATACTGTTCTTGCCCTTCACATTGGTTTTCCTTTTCTCTAGCCACACTCCCCTGTCCATGATTGACCTGATCCACCTCATTCGTTCATCACCTGATTTCTGTCCCACCTGCTCCATCCACATAAGCATCATCTCCACCAATTAACTGACTGTGACTCCACCCCCACGTTAACAGTTTCCTCAGGTTTGCAACTCTTCATCTCCTAACCAGTGCCTCTTACATGACCCTCCCCAGGCCTCTCTGCCCCATGAAGGTATGGTGCCCAACTGGAACACAATGCGCATGTGAACAGGGAAAGGATATTGATCACGTTAAAGATGCAAGGCCTGTTCAGTTGTGTATTCAGTAGAATGTTCCAGTAGTATGGCCGCACGTAAAAGATGAATTGCCCCAAGAGCACACCCCCAAAACATACATGTAAGGTGCCTTTCCCAGCACCAAAGTGCTTCTGAACTAAACATATTAATATATATTGGAACTGTGATGAAAAGTGAATCACATTAAACATAGAAGCCATCTATTCAAATGGAAAAAATAATTCGGAAGTAAATACATGAGAGTTAATTTTCCATTCTTTGTGGAACCTTTCCTCACAAGCAATTTAGCTGCTCTCAATGGCTTGAACTAACTTTTTCTAAAATAACTTGACAGGTTTCTGAGATTTGTTTAATTAAGAAAATCTTTGCAAGGTTTAAAAAAACCTGGAGTCATATCAGAACAAATTTTATTTGCAATTGCAACATTTAAAAAAGACACAAGAGTATTCAGATCTATTGCTGTGGATACAAAATGGTTCTAACATTGCAGTTATAAAACTACGACTAATAATTGAATAACATTACTACTACTACCTTGCAGAAGCGTTTTTTCTTTTGAGCACAGTGCCAAATTCGGTAGCTATCCCTTGCAAAAGATAATATTTTAAGGTTTGAAGATGCAGAGTAGCTCAGAGTAAATTTGCATTTTGAAAGTGTCAGTCTATTTTATCTGAATATTGTCTCTTTAGGTCGGTAAATTTGTAAATCACTGGTCAGCCATTGGACAATTCAGCAGGGCATAAATCCTGATATTCTGTGTGCTACTGAAGAGAGCTTATGTGCAGAAAGACTTTTCATGTTTCACCATCTCACTGTTAACGTGGGGGTGGAGTCACAGTCAGTTAATTGGTGGAGATGATGCTTATGTGGATGGAGCAGGTGGGACAGAAATTGGGTGAGTCTGAGGCCTAGCCATGGAGGGCCATGGCTTGAGTTGTAGTAAAGGTAGCTGAGAATTGGAAGAACGGTTGCCAAGCCAGCATCATTCAGGCAGGTGGAGCAATCAAGATCAGTAAGGCAAGGTTCAGTCTTGGGTCAGTAGGGAAAAGGTTAGTCTGGCATCAGAATTGTATTGCTTTTGAGTTTGTTATAAGAGTTCTGTCAGCTGAGGGCCTTCCAGAGGCAAAAGTAATTGATCTTCTCTGACTTTTTTTCCTCTTTAGAGAATTCAGGGAAGCTTTAAATTGTCAGAATGGATGTCTGAGATCTAGTCACAAAGAAACATACCGACACTCTCATAATGGAAATGATACGATCTCTGGGATATGGTGTCTATCTTCAAGCTGAGACCACAGTTTTGCAGGCAGACTTGTACTCAATTATCTTTAAGATATACTACTTGATTTAAAATTCTGTTGCAATGTTTTGTTCCTGCTGAATGGAGCCTATTTTAAGTTTTGACATTATAGTTAGCTTTATGATCTCAGTGCATTCACCCAAACCTACTAGGCCAGAGAGTCAGAAGCTTCCTTGGAGGTACTGGCAATCTAAGAATAAATATTCAATAAGACTTTCAACCTGCCTGATATCTCCAACATCAGAATAAACCAGCAAGCTTAATTAACTTGTAGTTCCCTTTTATCTGGTATCAGTCCTGTTTATTGGGAGATAGTGAAGGAAACAAAATCAAGAACATCATTCTTTATGAGAAGGAAACTAGCATCCCAGCCACCTCAGAACATGTGAACTGTTCATTCCTTTATTGTATTCATTATTTTTATGTTAACTGCCTCTGTAACATTTTGTAGGAATCAATTCAATTTATTTATCAACTCTATAACTTCCACTTTTGAATAGTTTTACATTGACTTCTGTCGAGAATGCAATAGGTCATATTCTGTAATCAACCTGGGCATCAACTAGAGTTGTAATGTTTGATATACAAAGTCTCCACAATATGTGTTAGGAGCATTCCTCCACTGTGATACCCAATTTTATTCTTTTGGGGTCTATTCACACACTCCTGTGTGGAAATAAAACATGGTAACCAGATTACAGAGGGCTGAAGCTGGAAAGTGTGTGCTATACTGATTCTGTGGCATCCTGGCAAGAAGCAACAACTAAAAGTGTGAAGATGCAATAATACTTTTAATGTGGTAAAATATGACACTTGTAAAGAATTACTTGTGGATATTTTTAGGCACATTTAAGTGACTGAACTCATTAGATCCTGAGAATAATTAGTTTAATTATATTCTTTAATTAATAGCATGTAATCATTGAATGCAAAGTACTTCTTTAATGATACTGACCAATACAATGAGATTAGTCACCCTGACATCACCATGCTACATTGAGTAAATATGAATATTAAAGAATAGCCTGCACATTTGCAAATTGCTTTTTCTTCATTTGTGCAATACTTTAAACATATTAAAATTCTTTCTGGCACTGTTCTGCCCACTTACATATTTTATCCAATTAATTTTGTAAATTTCTGACTCCCTCCTTACATTCAGCTGTCTCTGCCTAGTTAGGTATTATGTGATTTGACCCTACCTATTGAGCTTCAAAAACCAAGTTGTTAATATAAATTAGAAGCAGAGAAAGTAACAGAACAAATCCCAGGGCACTCAATTCAAAACCAACTATCCACCATCCAGCCATTGATTCATTTACAATCTATTGTTTCAAACATGCCTGCTAATTTTTTTTGTTATAGTATTGTTTGCATCTGATTACTTTAAAACTACAGGATACCATGTGTGTGTAGAATGTGGCATCTTTTTCAAAGTCCAGTGCAAATTGCAACAGAGCATTATTTAAGACGTCTTGGATCACTAGGTGGTTCAGCTTTAGATTTGCCATAGCACAAACAAAGTGCTTCTCTGGAACTTTTTTCTTGAGGTTTATTCTGCCACCACTGAAGAGCTAATAGTATTTACCAACCTTGTAACTTAAAATATCACGCTGTCACAAAAGTAGGACTTTCTTGGCTTAGAATGTAGTAAGATTCCTCTTTTTGGAGATATTGAGCTCAGGGAATGTTTTGTAGATATCATCTGAGCATCAATCATGAGCTGGCCCTTTGCAAGAGATGAAAATCTAAATCTAAATGTTTATTGAGATCCTTCTTCTGATTCACACTTCTATCACGTTATTTATAATGCACTATTCTACACAGAATAATCATATTCCTAGAATAAGATCTGTGACTTTTATGTTTGCTCTGACAGTACAGTCTATTTTGGGAGACTTTTGTTTACATATTGCTGTCAACTTTTATATACAATTGGATGTTCTGGCATCTCAGGATTACTGAGTTCCTCTTTTAATCAGAAATTCACAAAAGGAAAATTCACTGAACCACTTAAATAAATTTGTAAATCAATTCCTCTATCCAAATGACAAAATTGCAGGTTTGCCTTTTTGTGATCTAAAATGTACTCAATTCATAGAAATAATTTTTTAAACATGGAGTGTTAAAATCCAACAAAAGGAAAACTAGATCCATAATTGGTTGCTCTTTTATGGTGATAAAATGAAGCAAATACTTTTTCATAGAATGCAAAATTGAATACAGCATAAAAGACAGGACACACAAACTGATCCAGTTAGCTTTCCACATAGAGGACAAGATAGAAAGGGTTTCTGCCTGTTGTCTAGAGATTTTGAATGATGAAAGCCCCATTTTCCATTTTCAGGGAGTCCATCAGTTCTCCCTTTGCTTTGGGAGCTGCTTAAACAGTAGAGAACCCTTTTCAGTTTGGTCTCTGATGTCAAAACAAAAGGTATAATTACTGCTCCACAGAGGGGATGTTGCTATCTGGTAAAAGCACATTATATTTTCTTCCCCTTCAAACAACAGATGGTTTTCTTTTGCCTTAAAATAAGTGACAAATGTCAAAGTTTCCACAGCATCTACTTATAAGAAAGCTATAACATCCAAGAGCTGTTTCCCGTTTAAAAATCTCTTCTTTGCTGTAGAAATTCAGACTGAGATTCATTTGGCAGGTATCAGCACAGGTTATGATTTGAAATTTAAATCTCACTGTGACACTACCTTCTTTCATTAAACAAGTCGAAGTCACAGTGCTTGGAAGCATTCACATATGTGCTGAGCACTGAATGGGAACCTAATCACGTCTGTGCTGCTCTCCGAATAACACCCCACCTTCGATTTCCTTATTTGCCGCTTCAAAAGTTCGACTTCTTAGTTTTATATATTACTGTTTGAGATTATCAGAATAATTTGATGTTTATACCAAGATGATTAACAGTTATGAGATAGTAACATGATCATTAATGAGTATTATCTACAACAAACAGCTTTTCCTTGTCTTAACATCTAGCTCAACTAGACTTTCTTTCCATCCTTCTATCCCAATTCTCAACCAGACCCAATCCATTTCTTTCCATCCTTCTTTATCAACTCTCAAGCTAATAAACAAGTTTGTGCCATAAATTCTTTCTCCCAAAAGTTCCTGAGCTGAGCTTTATCGGTACTGAGCTATTAACATCCATTCCCGGTATTCTGAAACTTTTGCTTTATTCAGGCATCCCAGCAGATTTTGCCAAGTTACCTTTTGCATGTTTTAAGAGCAGGATGTACTTTTACAACTGTAAGTTATATAATTAGGTAGGGTGCCTAACTGCATCTCATAGTTAGTTATCACACACGAAAATTACCTTATTCAAACAAAATCAATATGGAGTAAGAGTATTAGGGACTGGTGCTTATGGTTAATACACTTCTTCAACCTACTTCACACAGCAAACCCATATGCAAAAGGTGTGCATACCACGGTAGAGTTGCACATAAGACATAATTGAACCATCGGATTATTAAGTAGTCCTGCCGGGTAAATGTTGGGGAAGTCATGGTCTGAGAATATGAGAGCACTTATTTAAGATTGAGCTAAGAAATAATGTCTTCTCTCAGAGGTGTTGTGGCTCCTTGGAATTCCTTGTCTCAGAAAGTTGTGGAGACTGAATCCTTGAATTTATTTGAAGCTGAGCTTTTAATCATTAAAGGAATCAAGGACTATAAGGAAGGGAGGTGTGCAAAAGCTAGTTCACCCATGATCTTACTGGATGATAGGTAAGGTTAATGGGCAGAATGGCCTACTCCTATTTCTTGGAACTCAACATAGAACTGCCTTAGGGACTCCAGCTCTGGACTTTTCCCTTGGGGTTTACTCCCGAAGTACTCTCAGTCACTTCACGCCACAGAAACCAGCATAAGCACCGGCCTGATGGGCCACAAGGCTCGGGACAAACTTTAACTTTACTCCCGAAGCCTTCCCCCTAAGTGGGTATAGCCACAAGGCAGCAGAGGTTTAAGATCAGAGTTTTCCTTCTCCTAGATGAGCTGCCAACCATGGCTGACGAGCTTCATCTGCCTGTAGTGACTGGTTTTAAGGTGCCAGTAACCCACTTTTGCTCCTTCTCATGTCAGTAGAAATGGTTCCCCTGGGCTTACTTGCTAAGCCACACATGAAGGCCAGGAATTGGACTTGGTTGTCAGAGGCTACTTGAGGCACACACCATTGGGAGCATTTAATAGGTAGTGAGAGCTTGTCCCCATTACCACAGCCCAACCTTAAGGAAGCATTACTGAATAATACCCAGATATGCTCCCACATATTCTGATGTATTGTATCTCTGGTCTTTTCCCATTGCTAAACTTTAAACAAGCTATATTTTTGGAGTTGAAGTGTTGTCAAAGTTCATCCCTATTTCCCAATTAAAATTCCATCCCTGGTATGCAGCAAGCCCCCCCAGAATACTCTTCTCATTCTTTTTGTAACCAAGATGTAATCATTCCCCCAGATATTGGGTAACTTTCCTCGTGCATTTGTTTTGAAAAATAAAAAAAAAGCCTAACATTTCAACCCTTTTAGGTGAAGTCTTAAATTCCAAATTGCTACTGTGCTGCATCTGATATTTGCAGATAGTTCTTAAATTTTTAAAGCTGCTGGATATCTTGCTGCACTTCTTATAATTCAAAAGCCATCTCATCTGGTTAAAATGACAAACAGAGGCCTTCTTTAGAGCCCAAATGGTTAATTTATCGCTATTGGGAAAATATCCACTAAACAATAAATGACTTCAACACAAGATGGCAATGGAAAGTGTTAACTCCTGTGCAAGCTTGTGCACACTGGCAGCATTTTAACAAGCGCAGCACAAATGTGACTTTTTTTTCAATTCATCCTTTTATATGCCCTTTCCACTTTCTGAAATAGATCCAAGTGTTTGAAGCTATAACTAATATCTTTGGTAATATAGGGAAGAAATATATCTTCATCAAAGGATAATATTATTTGAGATTATACTCCAGTTTTGTTCCCAGCTTAATTCCCAAATTGCTACTTCAAATTATTTATCTTTTTTTTACTATTTGGGAAACTCAAATCCAGAACTTGTTACTCCCACATAACTTACAATATTAATTTGAATTCTATATATATTTGGCTATTGTGGAAATAATATTTGTATCTTATCCAGTATTAAGATCATTACTTAATAACTGATAAACCAAGGCATGAAAGAAAGGTGGGCACAGAGCCAGAAATCACGTTGAATTGAATTGACTTTATTTCTTACATCCTTCACATACATGAGGAGTTAAAATCTTTACGTTACCTCTCCATCTAAATGTGCAATGTGCAATCATAGTAATTTATAATAAATAGAACAGTCAATCTAATATCAAGTGGATTTGAGTGTACTCTATGAGTTCATCAGTCTGATGGTCTGGTGGAAGAAGCTGTCCCTGGCTTTTATGTTGTGATACCCCTTCCCTGATGGTAGCAGCTGGAATAGATTGTGGTTGGGATGATTTGGGTCCTCAATGATCCTATGGGCCCTTTTTACACACCTGACCTTGTAAATGTCCTGAATCATGGGAAGCTCACAATTACAGGTGCACTGGGCTGTCCGCACCACTATCTGCAGAGTCCTGCGATTAAGGGAGGTACAGTTCCCATACCATCGATGCAGTCAGTCAGGGTGCTGTCAATTGTGCCCTTATAGAAAGATCTAGGTATGTGGGAGCCCATACCAAACTTCCTCAACTGTCTGAGGTGAAAGAGGCGCTGTTGTGCCTTTTTCATCACACAGCTGGTGAGTACAGACCACGTGAGGTCCTCAGTGATGTGGATGCTGAGGAACTTGAAGTTGTTTACCTTCTCAAACCCAGATCCATTGATGTCAATAGGGGTTAGCCCATCTCCATTCCTCCTATAATCCACAAACAGCTTCTTTTGTTTTTGCAACATTGAGGGAGAGGTTGTTTTCTTGACACCACTGTGTCAGAGAGATGCCTTCTTCCCTGTAGGCCACCTCGTTCAATGAGCAACAGACACAAAATGCTGGAGAAACTCAGAGGTCAGGCAGCATCTATGGAGAGGAATAAACAGGCCAAGACCTTTTCATCTCGAATTTCCCAAATGCAGGACCTTCCAGTGTTTATGAACAAACCCTGTCTTCCTTGGACTTTTTCAGCTGCTCCACTCTCCATTTCTCCACTCTAATTTGTTGGATCCATTGTGAATTTTTGTTCCTCCTCCAAATGGACATAACTGGAAAAAGAAAAATTAGTAGGCTTGCAAACTGTACTGTTAGTGATCTTATAGGTTTACGTTATTCTCCACAACCCACAGTTCACACAGATTAATTGTTGGAAACTGCTCAGAAGGAATGTTGTGCCTTAGAGAGCATGAATTTATTGCTGAACTTATGACTTATGCAAACAAACATCAAGCCAAAAATTAAATTCTGCGGATTTCTGGAAAGTTAATGGTGTTGGAGTTAGGCAAGGCCAAGGTGGTGTTACTTTTCCAGATGGTGCCAAAGTGACACCACCTAGACAAATAGCTTTCTATTCTTAACATTACATTTGATCTGCATTCATAACCATGAAGAGGCAAATTTTTAACATTGAGCAGAGTTTAAAAAATGAGGTATTAACTCTCCTATCTTTTTTTTTTTGCAGATGAAGTAGTTATTTCCCTTTAAGTCAAAAGGCAGTGTAGATCTGTCTGTCTGCTTCCCCATCTGTGTGCACACACCTTCACTTTTCTATAGAGCCTTGACTCTTCTTTCACACTCCTGTCATAAGAACCTTCAGTACAATGCTATTTAGAATATTATAAAGGGAACACTGGAATATTTATATTCCTTTTAGTAATTCATTCCTTTGTCAGGGGTTGATGGTGACTTAAGCAGACTTAACCAAAAGCAGTGATTTGCTTTTCCATTGCAATCTTGTGATGTGAGGTGAGCAGAAAACAGTTATTTTATGCTGAAATGTATAGTCAATAGTTCAGGATTATTATGTCCATTTTGCATTGTATTGATAGCTTGCTGTCTTGTGTTTGTTCTGTAAATATTTTCTTTCAGAACCTGTCAATTGAGAGGTTAATGAAACTGTATTACTGATACATTTGTGAATCAATTAGAACCAAATAATACTTTATAATATAAATAATTATTACATTAAATCAATAATTGACCAAAGCTACAATACAGAATGACTTGAGTACAGACGGGCTCTGTAGATTTAAAAAAAAGGACAAAGCAAACTTTGTTCTTTTCAAACATTCTGCCCCAAATCTTGTGGGGATTTTGATCTTTGACTGAAATCAACAGATTGCAGTTTAGAATGTGTGTCTGAATCTTGGTAATCAGTACTTCAATGAGAAATGAAAAGCTGAGAATAAAAATACAAGTATTACTGAAAATGCTCAAAATCTAAAATAAAAGATATGGGAAGTGCAAGAAACCCTCAATAGGTCAAATGACATCATAATGACATCAAAATGACATTAAGTGATAGATAGATTAATGGTTTGTACAAAGCACTGCATCTGCATGGAGTCAACTCACTAGAAAGGTAATGCTAGGGTTTTTAGATACTATTTTATTGTAAAGACTGATGTAATCCATGTCATTATGGACAGGTATGTTGTAAAATTACTTGATCAATACAGTATAAGGAAAACAAATCAGCAAATATCTTAATATTGTTAAGAGTGATAACCAATGGCCAAAATAGATAAGGCTAATAAAATAAGGCTAATTAAATTGTTACAGAATGTGGCTGCTCCTTACAGTTCTGCCTTACAACCCAAGATGTTGCGGTTAAGAGCTTAACCTCTCATCTGTTCAGGCAATGTACTGTTCTGGAGGTCGGAGTCACCATGCAAGCTACCTTGTTTCTAATAACCTCTCGAGCTGTTGCTGTCCACCTAGTTAAAGCAGATTACAGTTATCTGGCACTCTCCAAAAATCCCCTGCTATGCGCTGTCAGAATCCTTATGGTCTTTTTTTAACAGGTTCATTAATATCAATGAGGGGGGGAATTCAGTTAAATACAATGGTATCATTAGTTTTTCCACAAATTAATCAAATTTCTTCAACTTTGAATATAGTGAGAATTTTTCTTTTTTCCCAAATAAATCCATATATTTACCATTGAAAGTATACATTACCTTGTTTAAAATTATGATGTTTTTAGTAATTTCAGGAAAAATTGGAATGAATTATTGTTCAAAGATAATTCTAAACTGAAGGAGAAAAGTTAAAATATTGAGGGATTATGCCAAATTTTCTTGAAGATTTCTAATTGTCTCTTTGTGGGGAGGTTTGAGAGGTGAGCTAGACCTTACAGAGGTCTCAAGGAGATTCAAAGAGTTGTGATAGTCATCGTACACCAGCACATTTGACAACAGCATTGCTAAACATGTTTGGAACTGCAAGTGACATTTTCACACATCCATTCTCGTTTTCAGTTTTACTGCTGTGGAATATTACAGGCAGGACTGTGAAAATGATGTTAATGGCTCAGTGATGGAAGTCAGGCAGCTGCTTTACACAGAAATTATTATTTAATACTATAGTTTAATACAAAAGTGCTAAACCCTCTGCCTGTTGGATAATAATTGTAATGTTCACCACTTATTTAAAATGACCTGGATTATTCATTGATTTCTAATGTCACAGTAACTGATGTAAATATCTAAATTATCAATTTTATCACAGTATTTTACCTAAAAATAAAGCTTCATCGGAGTTCATAATATTCATAGGATGGAAAGGTATCAGGTAGGGGAGGGATTATTTTCAGTGGTAAAATGCATTATTATGTTCTTGGTCACAATGTGAATTATAGACTCCCCTTAAATATTTTGTTGTTTGAGGTTCAGTTTTAATATAAGTGTATAATATTTTGTCCTTTATGGACAATTAAAGGAATTCCTTTCTGATTGTCAAAAATGTAGTTGGATGCCATAATGAGAGTCAGGGGAAAGAACCTGAATTTGCTTAGAGATCTTTGCTTCCCTTTCCGTTATTACTAAGATCAGCCAATATTGGTTGGAGTTTCTTCACATGAGTTATGCGCAGCCAGACCCATCAATGGTGCCAGATACCATCGTTCAACATCACTCATTCTGGTCTGAAATATGCCACAGACCAATCAGTCAACAATATCCAATGTTATTTTTCAAGTCAGATTTGCTTTGCTCAGGATGACACCTCATTTATTCACTTCTCAGTAAAGCCACAGGAGGAACTGACAGTTTAAAAGAATTGTGCTACCATTGGTGGATTCTCTACGTCCTGGGTGCTAAGGACTTCATTCATGTATTCATTTGTTGTAGTTGTGCTTAACTACCATATTAATAAAACCTTCCAGAGGTGCCAAGAATATCACCAATAAAATATGTGCCAGTTAACCTGGCACATCCCATGACTCTGTTATCCTTGCCAATTCTGATCTGAGCAGGAGGTTTATAGATAGGAAATTAATTGATGAGTCTCTTTGCTCTTTCTGCCTATGCCATTCGCTTTGCCAGATTACAGTGGTTACAGTGGCACCTGACTTCAGTTCCAAATCTGTAACAGCAAATCCAGGAGAGGCATAATGGGCCACACATTATGACAAAAAGATACTGATAGACTGTGCGTTTGGCTTACTTAAGATGAAACTCAGCTGTTCAGACTTCATGATAGCAGATGGCGTAGAGTCCAATGAAAATCAGTGAATATTTTACTGTCTGTTGAATTCTGAATAGTATGCTAATTCAGGCAACTGACCCATCAGAGAGGTGAAAACATAAGCACGAACAATGCAAGTAATGCAGTTATTGCTGAAAGAGTAAAATGGCAATAAAAAAAGCTGTGTGTTAGTGTTTCAAGTGACCATTGCTCCAAAGAGAAAAAGATGGTGGCGGAGAATATGCCATCTTGTCTCCAGAGCAATGAATTAGACTATTTTCAAGTCAAAAGGCAGTACAATAACACAAAGATAGTTAATGGATTATCCTCCACTTTTAAAATGCCATCGATAAAACATCTACTAATCACCTTCACTTTTCCCTTCAATCTAATGATGTTAAGGGAAGATATAAATTTATTTTTCCTAACATTTTAATTGCTTTGTTGAAGTTTGATACTTCACCTGCTGATTAATCTACCAGTATCACCAGGTGCGGATATGGCCCAAGTGCGGAGTGAGAGACACTGAAGCAGATCGATAGCTCACAGACTTTAATGAGAACAGTGTTAAAGGAAAAAGAAAGCAATAAACGCTAGGCGAAACAGGGCCATTAACTAAAACTCTCAAATGGAAAATGTGGCTGAAAAGAAGAATGAAGAATAAAATGAATACCGCTAGTCTTCAGAGTCAGTTAACTCGACAATCCAATTCCTCAGGCAAGGCGGAATACAAGCATGCAGCAAAGCATTGCTGTGTCCAAGTCTCGACAAATACTTCGATGGAATGAATGGAGTTAAATACTATCACAATGGAATCATAATTAGCTGACTTGTGCATATTCACAAGCACAATTGCCAAATCTGCTGCGCTGCTGAATCCGTGGTTGTGACAGGGCCCCCTCTCTAGGCACAGCCCCTGAAGCACCACAGACCCGTGTCCGCAGGAAGTCCTGAATGAAGGACTTGTTCAAGATGTCCTTCAGTGATGCTGGTAAGTGAGTGCCATGGTGTACACTGCCAATATTGGAGCCAAAGACTTCCATGTGGAGACAGAAACAAAAGCTTTTACAGAGGTAGCTCAACCAAGTGACACCGTGAGATGGATCATTCTCAAAATGAGGACCCTCTGACTGGAGCTATTCGGGCATCTGTTTTAACAGTAGAACTAACACAGAATCCCTGAGCCTATCAAAATAAACTTAAACAGAAAGCACCAGGAAGCCGCATTGCAAAGAGTGAGTCACTCAAGAAAAACATAGGGAACTCTTAAACCATTAATAGTTGTTGTTAAGCAACAATTAACCAATTCAGGTGCTCTAAAAACCCTAAAGCCCAGTGCTCTGATGCCCTGCACAAGCCTGAAGAAGTCACTAGAGACCCCCCCCCCCCATAGTTAGCACCTGATGGCCCAGTAGACCTGAAAACTCGAGATCCAGGGGTGACGAAAGACCTGGGGAACTTGATAGGGAGGCATGGGGAACTCGAGATGTAGGGAGACTTGGGGATCCATAGAGACCGAGAGACCTGGGAACCCCAACAGACAGAGATACTGGGAAATCCTGAGACACCTGGGAACAGACTGAAATCAAGAAACCTTGGGCAGGGCCAAGAGGGAACCTTGGGAGTCCTCGAGATGGGGAGAACATTGAAAGCCCCTAAACACATTGAATTATCCTTGGAAACTATCAGAAAAATAAAAACCTTGGGAACATAGAGAAAAGTCCTTGAGAAACCTTGAAAACATGAAACTTGAAACCTAGAGAATGAACCTTTTCAAATCTTGTTCAGTTTTTTTATCTTTCACAATTTTTCCAGAGGCAATTAGGATATACTCTCAATTTTACAGATCAAGACAGCATAGACAGATTTCTTTCATCGCTAAGCTGTTTGGTTCTATGTAGATCTGTTTAATTTGATACATGAAAGTTCAATCTTCCCAGTCTGTACCATGACTTTCATCAAGAGGTTAAAAATACCCTTGATAGGGTTACTTGTGTATTTGCACATTTCAGCCAGGAATCAGCTTTTGGAGTAGGGCTGTTCCAGAATTTACACTATTGACTTGAATGATGATTTGTTGAATCAATTGATAAGCTTGCTTGAAGCGCATATTTTTATGCAGACCTGAGTCACGGAACCTGAGTACTTGTGACTTGAAAAGTTGGAATGGATACCGGAAAAACTTGATGTAGACCAGAGAAGCTCGGTATGTAGACTCAGGACTCTTGGAATGTAGAGTCAGGAGAATAAAGGCACTCTCTCCTCAAGCCACAATGTCAAAATGTCGCTTTCCAAACTATGCTGGGTCCATTACTTGGCAAGATCCTTCTGTCACAATGGAGACAGAAAACAGTTTATACATAGGAATTCCAACGGAACATTGTTGACTCAACAAATCGCTCTGACCAATGAATCTCATGGCCAAGATCAGCTGCCCTCTCTCTGCTGGGTCTATCTTCGTGTGGTCAAGACTTGCTGTCACCAGGTGCGAATATGGCCCAAGTGCGGAGTGAGAGACACTGAAGTAGTTCGATAATTCACAGATTTTAATGCGATCAGTGTTAAAGGGAAAAGAAAACAATAAATGCTAGGCAAAACAGGGCCGTTAACTAAAACTCTCAAATGGATAATGAAGCCTACACTGCTGACACATGCATATTCACAAGCACAATTCCCAAATCTGCTCGCTGCGGAATCCATGGTTGTGACAACCAGTAAAGCTAGGTTCAACAGAAGGGCTACAGTGTGTACTTCCACATCTACACAGTCGGCTAGTCAATAGAGCAACATCTGACATTTACACATGGATTTGGAACAGGAAGAGAAGGTTAGGGGCTTACTTGGTAACATTGCAGAGACATCCATTTACTTGGGACTGGAAGAACAGCTTTCTTTGTTGTACACTTGTGGGTTGGTTAATAACACAGCATTTCTCAATGGAACTGGAGGGACCCCTCACCAGAACAACAGGCTTGGAAACAAGTTACCAAAGGGTAAATGCTTCCTGTAACACTCATCAGTTTTGGCAGTATCTAAGTTAATACAGTGGCAAAATATGATGCATTGCAGGTGACCATGCATTGCATGTACCCTATAAGATCTGCAGTTCACTTTATGCTAAATTAAAGTGATCACTTGATATAGAGTTTGACCTTAGTAGCATTAAGACAAGAAACTTGCAGACACATTATAACATGAATATCCAGAAGTATTAAAGAAGTTTCACAGAGAAACTTCCTGATGCAACTTCACTTACTTTTTGAATTCTCTTTAAGGGATGTGACTTTCCTCAGCTGAACCAAGATCTAGTTGCCCTTGAAAAGGTTGTGGTGAGCTGCATTCTTGAACCAATGCCATCTTTGAGGTGTGGGTGCACCCAAAATTTTATAAGGGAGAGTGTTCCAGGATTTTGACCCAGCAATAATGAGCTTTATAAATATTATTGAAGCTTCTCTCATCAATACAAATGGAGAGTATTCCATCATACTCCTAGCTTGAACCCTGTAGATGGAGGACAGGCACGAGGGAGTTAAATGAGTTACTTGCTGCAGGGGGCTCCTAGCCTGCTTCTGTTGCCACATTGTGGGGATAGCTACTCCATTTTCTGGTCAATGGAAACCTCAAGATATTGATAGTGTAGGGAATTCTGTAATGGAAATGTACAGTTATTGAATGTCGGGGTGGGGGGGGAGTTGTATTTCCTTGTGTTGGATATTGTCATTGCCTGGTATTTGTGGTGCTGATGTTACTTGCCATCTAATGGCCCAGGCCTGGATATTGTCCAGGTCTTGCTGCATTTAGTTGCAACTGCGCTATTCTTTAAGGAGTTGTGAATGTTGTACAATCATATCAGCGAACGTCCCTACTTGTTGCCTTCCAGTTGAAGGAATGTCATTGGTGAAGTAGCTGAAGATGATTGGGCTGAGGGCACCACGCTGAAGAACACTGGCACAGGTGTCCTGTGGCTGAAATAACTGACCACCACAATAATCTTCCTTTGTGCTGGGTATGATTCCAACTAGCTGAGGGGTCCCCCCACCCAATTCCTGTTGGATCCAGTTTAGCCAAGTACCTTGATACCAAACTTGATCAAAGGCAGTTACTCTGGCTGTAATGATGTCATGACTCGGTGGAATCCAGATTGAGCTTCTGTGAGTAGATTGTTGCTAAGCAAGTGATGTCTGGCAGTGCCCTCAATTATCCCTTTCACCCGTAAGTTGATGACTGAAAGGAGACTAATAGGCAGTAATTGTTTGGGATGGATTTGTGCTACATCTGGTGGACAGAGTGTACTTGGGTACTTCTCATTGAGTTTAGATTGAAGAATAAGCTGGTGTAAACTACTGATTGGGCTAGTTAAATTTATACAATCAGAAGATGAGTTATCTGTTTGCTGAACAAATCAAAAACTGGAATTTAACAGGAATGGAAGAATAACAGAGACATGGCAAAATGCTGATTCCATTAGAGGAGAATCAAAACCCTGAAGATAAGAACTTATCACAAGAGTAACATCTGGTTTATATGACTGGAAGATTATTTCTCATAAATGATAAATGAAGATTGTTATTGGTCCAGGATCCCATAAGGTGTACTTATGCCAATTCCAGGTAGCAAAAATATTTTAAATCCATCAGTACACAACACACTGTGCTTCAAGTCTATTTTAGAAAACAAAGAAACCAAATGGGAAGAAAGCACTTTAATATAGTCATAATTTTACTAACTATGCCAGCCGCTGCTTTATGCTAATAATGACTTCTAGACATGGTCCTCGATGCTGAAACCTTTAAAGCTTCATCAAAATGATAATCTTGAAGAATACACCAACTGATTGATATACTGAGTACAACTGATAAACATCCTGGATTATCTCTGTCATGCAATCTATAAAAAGCAAAACTACCTATTTGCAATGTAATATTAGTCTCATAATAAATCTTTGGAAACTGATTACTTCTGTGACAGATTTTCTCCCAATCACTGACCCAACAAATTTAGCATCCCTGTAGGATCACTGGGACCAGAAGAACGCGCAGTGGGCTTTGCCAAGCAGCCAAACGACAGTCAAAATGCCGAAAGGTCTGTCAACTTTTTCATGATATTTGCTAAGCTCCTAAAACTACAGCTTTATCCTTTTGTTCTGTTCAACCCTCAACCCCGTTTACTCATAGTTTTGTTTTATTTACTGTATTCTCTCTATCAATACCTAATTGTACAAGAAATATGTAACATTCATAATCCAAGAATCATCATTACAATTTCACTAACTAACCAATGGAAACCATTGTGTTCAAAGCAAGAGCAAACTGGAAATATGAAATGAAAAGTCAAAATGTTGGAAATACTTGTCTGGTCAGGTAGAATCAGTGGCCAGAGAAAACAGAGTTACTGATTCAGATTGACAAAATTCTATCTGAACAGTTCAATGGGATCAATGGTAAATGTCACCATTGTCAATAGCATTCATGCTCTGTGAATTAAAAACTAAATAAAGTTATCTCAAAGTGAATGAAAAAGTCAACAAATGCATTATAAAATCCCTTTTTACATACAGTAAACTGCATTGCCGGCCATAGCAGTGCTCCATGAAATACCCCAAGCGCTGAGCTTGACTATGGAGAGTGCAAAAGGCAATTGAATCTGGAAATGTACTCCCTAATGTGCTTCAAGGCATTTCCAGCATAACTCATACAGTGAAAGTATTATTCTTGAACACCAGTGGTTTCCTAAATTAGGTTCTCAATGCCAGGTACCTTTGGAGCAGAGTTGGGTGATATGTCACTCTTGTCTGCAAGTAACCACACTTTATTCCCATGTTTGACTCATAGGAGAGTTCAGCAAATTAACAGAGGTCAGTGAAGGAAATGCAACTGATGTGGTACATACGTATGGATTCCCAAAGCATATTTATAAAGGTGCTGCATGATAGGCTTGACATCAGGATAGAAGACCGTGAAATACAAAGACAATGTGGTCGCTGAGATGGAAAACTGGCTAAGTAATTGGATATTGAATACTAATGAAAAGTTGTTAATATATTAGAAGGAGTTGTACAAGAAAATCTCTTTGGGGTGTGTACTGGAAGTTCTGCTTGCCTTAATAAACATTTATGAATGTACAAGTGACTTGAACTTTGGAGGTTCAATGAGGACATATGGACAGACTGGTGGTGGAAGATGAAGTTTAAAGCTGAGATACTAAAACCTAGAGTGGAAGATTAATGTGAGACCAAATAAACTGAAGGGTACAGTTCTAAAAAGAGTACAAGACTTTCAGTCAAGATGGCGCCTGCGTACAATGCTCCTTCGGTCAACAACTTCTGAATAGATCATGAAACCATATATTTCACTTTTTTATGTCTTCTATGTTTGTTTTTCATCTTGAATGTGATTCTGGAACTGTTGGAGCCTGTGATTTCAAGTTTGGAAATTGCTTGGGTATTTCAACGCTCTTTAGTCTCCGATGGGATTCCCGGAGGCAGAGGCAGCATGCAGTAACTTCGTGGCAAGAAGGTTGTGAGCCAATGTTTGACTCCATTTTGCTGATTAAAGCTTAAATTGTTGGCCAATTAAAGCAACGAGGGAGATCGAAGCACTGGCTGCCTACCTTTTTATCACTGAGGGATCACTCTGCTATGAAGAGGGGAGACTGCCTTTATGTCACTAGTGAGATCACTCTGCTACAGAGAAGGGAGATTGCCTTTTTATTGCTGGTGAGATCACTCTGCTACGGAGAGGGAGAATATTGCTCAGGTTTTCTGTGGACCCGGTCGTTCTCGTTTTTTTGTATGAGGGTGAGGGGAAGTTGGGAGTCGATGTGCCTGTTCCATTTTTGTTGATTTTTTTGTGCGGGAAGGGAGGATTTGGGGATTGAAGATTGCCATTCTTTGCTTTCTTGGTTTCATGACTGTCTGGAGAAGAAGAATTTCAGAGTTGTATACTATGATAACAAATGAACATTTGAACCTTTGAGGTACAGAAAAAGCTGAGGGGATATGTACATAATTTCTTTGAAAGTGGCAGGGGTAGTTTAGGAAATTGGTTAAAGAAGCGTAAACACGAGTTTCTGCAGATCTTGGAAATCTTGAGCAACACACAAAATGCTGGGATAACTCAGCAGGTCAGGCAGCATCTCTGGGATTGAATAAACAGTCGTAATTAGTCAAGAATTAGGAAACAAAGGTGAGTGGTGGGAGAACTGATTAGAAATAACACATTTTATATGGTGGGAGTTTTTCAAGAAAGCTATGCAAGTGAAGCAGTGGGGATAGATCCAATTGTAGTAAGTGACAGATATCTGAAAGGAAAATCATGTAAATCTGTAAATTGATTTATGACTGCCACATGTAGCAAAATATAGTGAAATACCTTGTTTTTCAGATCATTTCATCACATCAATACTACAATAATAGAATGCAGAATAAAGTGTACAGCTACAGAGAAAGTGCAGTGCAGGCAGTTAATAAAGTGCAAAGTCATGACCAGGTGGATTGTGAGGTCGAGTCTATCTTATCTTACTAGGTGACCATTCAATAGTCTTATAATAGCAAGGGGAAAACTATCCTTGGGCCTACTGGTAAATGCTTTTGAACCTTTGAATCCTTTGCCCCATAGGAGGGACTAGTGTAGAGGTGGTGAGAAGTACAGACAGAGCTCATAGTGAGGAAGGTGGTTTCCATGATGTGCTGAGCTGTGTACATGATTTTCTGCAGTTTCTTACAGTCGTGTGCACAGCAGTTGCTATACTAAGTTATGATGCATCCAGACAGGGTGGTTAGTAGGTTAATTGGTCATTGTAAATTGTCCTGAGATTAGGCTAGTGTTCAATAGCTGGGCTGTGCAACTCGTTGAGTCGGAAGGACCTGTTCTGTGCAGTATCTTTGAATTCAAGTAAAACAAAATGTCTATGATGTTTTGATAAAAATTGTTGAGCGGCAAAGGGTCATGCTAATTTCTTTAGCCTCCATTGTGTGAAATAGCGATGAAGGTAGAGCAGTGAATTTAGTGTATATGGATTTTAGTAAGGCATTTGATAAGGTTCCCTTTGCAAGGCTCATTCAGAAAGTAAGGAAGCATGGGATCCAAGGAGACCTTGCTTGGTGGATCCAGAATTGGCTTGCACACAGAAGGTGCTTGTAGATGGTATGTATTCTGCGTGGAGGTCAGTGACCAGTAGTGTTCTGCAGGGATCTGTTCTAGGACCCCTCCTCTTTGTGTTTTTTTTATAAGTAACCTGGATGAAGAAGTAGAAGGGTGGGTTAGTGATTTTACTGATGACACAAAAGTTGGGGATGTTGTGGATAATCTGGAGGGTTGTCAGAAGTTACAGTGGGACATCGATAGGATGCAGAAGTGGCAGATGGAGTTCAACCCAGGTAAGTGTGAGGATCATTTTGGTAGGTCAAATTTGAAGCAGAATGGTCACATTCTTGGCAGTGTGGAGGATCAGAGGGATCTTGAGGTCTGAGTCCATAGGACACTCAAAGCTGCTTGCAGGTTGACAGTGTTGCTAAGAAGGTGTGTGTTGTGTTGGCCTTCATCAACCATAGGATTGAGTTCAAGAGCCGTGAGGTAATGTTACAGCTACAGAAGACCTTGGTCAGACCCCAATTGGAGTACTGTGTTGAGTTCTGGTCATCTCACTACAGGAAGGATGGGGATACTATAGAGAGAGTGCAGAGGAGATTTACAAGGATGTTGCCTAGATTGGAGAGTGTGCCTTATGAGAATAGGTTGAGTGAACTCGGCCTTTTCTCCTTGGAACAATGGAGGATGGGGGTGACTTGATAGAGGTGTATAAGATGGTGAGAGACATTGATCGTGTCGATAGTCAGAGGTTTTTTCCCAGGGCTGAGATGGCTAACACACGGGGGCAGTTTTAAGGTGCTTGGAAGTAGGTACAAAGGGGATGTTAGGGGTAGGTTTTTCACACAGAGAGTGGTGGGTGCATGGAATGTACTGCCAGCAACATTGGCAGAGGCAGATACAATAATGTCTTTTAAAAGACTGTTAGGTAGGTACATGGAGCTTAGAAGAATAGAGGGCTATGTGGTAGGGTAATTCTAGGCAGTTTCTAGAGTAGGCTACATAGTCGCACAACATTGTGGACCGAATGGCCTGTAATGTGCTGTAGATTTCTATGTTCTATGTTCCTGAGTAGGTAGAGGCATTGTTGAGCTTTCCTGACCATGGTATCCACATGGTTGGAAAAGGAAAGTTAGTCGGTGGTGTTCCTGCTACAAACTTGAAGCTCTCAATCCTCTCAATTTCTACACAATTGATGGAAACAGGAGCATGTATGACACCCCCTTCCTGTAATCAATGATCAGTTCTTTTGTTTTGCTGACATTAAGGGAAATATTGTCATGACACCATGTCACTTGACTCTCTATCTCCTACCTGTGCTCTGATTCATCATTATTAAAGATACAGCCCACTACAGTAGTATCTTCTGCAAACTTCTAGATGGAGTTCAAGCAGAATCTGCCACGTAGTCATGAATATACAGGGAGGAGAGTAGATCCAGGAGAGGATGGTGGGGTAGTGAGTCTAGCAGATTTCTCCTACACCAAGTCTGTATGAACTTCACAAGGTCTATGCTGAAACCACCCTGTGATCTTGTGAATCTATGAGGGGAAAGCCATTGGCTTTTTACACCTCGACAAAGCCGACAAAATCCCAGTGACTGTCCGTCTGCTCTGTCTGCTGATCTCTTTCAATGGTGAATGAGATGAATTCTGCACTCCTGTGATCTTCTCAATGGGACCACATTGTGCAAATTGTCAAATGTTGCCGATACCCTAGAACTTGCCTCTAAAATCCAGGGACATCAAAATTAATGAGCTCCTAAATTTCTGGCTATTGTATTGCTCAGGACAAGATATAGGGGTGATTCACAGAATGTGGTCAGAGTTGGAAGAAGATTAATTTTTTAGGAAATTGGAAAGACTGGATTGTTTTCTTCGAAATAGAGGAACTTTAATTGAGATATTTAATATTGGGAGGCACCTAGCTGGATTAAATAATTCAGATTCATTTCCCATTGCAGAGGACCCAAAAACTGGGTCACATAGATCTTTAACTGGTTGAATGGTTGGAGTGAAGGTGAGGAATAGTTTCCTCACCCAGAGCATGACGAGACTTCAGAACTCATTGCATGAAAAGGTGCTAGAGGCAGAATCCTCAGTACATTTAAAATTACGTGGATATGTTCCTGAGACGAATAGAAAAGCCTACAAAAAGTGGTGCATACAGGAAAAGCCCTCCCCACCAGTACGCACATCTACAAGGAGCATTGCCACAAGAAAGCAACATCTATCATCAAGGCCCCGCCATCCATGCTCTCTTCTTGCTGCTGCCATCGGATAGGAGGTACAGGAGCTTTAGGTCCCACACCATTAGGTTCAGGAATAGTTATTACCCTTCGTCTATCAGACTCTTGAAATGGTGTGGATAACTTCATGCACCTTAGCACTGAACTGATTCCACGACTTATGGACTCACTTTCAATGATTCTACAACTGATGTACTCAGTATTATTTATTTATTTATTATTGGATCCATTTTTTGTATTGCAGTTTGCCTTTGTTTGCATATTGGTTGTTTGTCAGTCTTTTTATGTAGTTTTTCATTGATTCTATTGTATTTCTTTGTTCTGCTGTGAATGCCTGCAAGATAACAAATCTCAGGGGAGTACATAGTGACATATATGTAACTTGATGATAAATTTACTATGAACTTTGAGAAGAGTTGTGACCTGTGGAACAAAGGTCCAGTGCTAGAAGGTGAAATCAACCCAAATGACAGTTAGCTAACTGGCAAACGATAAGGCATGCCGTATATTCTGTGAGAACTAAATATTAATGAATGCAGGCAAATGTAGGCAGGTGTTGTGGTGGAAGAAAGATAGGAAATGACCTTGAGGAGGTGAGGACAGAACCGCCAGATTAGAGTTAAGAATCAACCATTCTACCAGATTTATTCTACAGCTCGCTAATTAATGAGAAGAAAATTGAGGAACAATGGTTGGGAAATTATAGAAGGATGAAAGAAGTGGAAAGTGATGATAATACAGAACTAAGAAGACAAGTATTCATTGATACTGCCTTAAAGCAAAGTATAAAGAAGGGGAAGAATTTCTGGTGTGTTTAGTAGTTAATCAGAATGTCCTGCCTTGGTGAGGACAGAGGCAGTTCTGGATATGGTTCTGAAGAATGAGGTAAGCCAAGATGACCGAGTGTCATAAGGGGAAACACCCAAGGAAGAGTGATCACAATGTGTTTGAGATTAGTCATGGAACAGTGAAAGAATTGGGTTGTGGAGCAGTGAGACAGCAGCTCTACCAGCTTTGTCACGGTGTCACCCTGCATCCAATTGTGAAGACCTCAAAGTAAGTTTTATGTTTCAATATCATTCTTCAAAACTCTAGGGCATACAAGCTTACTCTACTCAATCTCTTTCAGCAAACTCATCAGTCCAGTAATCATTATGATGAATCTTCAGTATATTCTTTCCTCAATGCTGAAAATATCCTCATAGGTAAGGAAGGCGCATCTGTGTAGAGTATACAGCTACAGTTTCACCAAGATCAGATATACTCACACTAAAACATATTCATGTCTACACCCAAATCCTCTCATAATAAAGTGGGAGTGAAAGTTACAGAAGGGATAATATTCCGTTCCTTGTCAGGTGCGAGAGTTTTGCAATAGGGCTGGAGAAATGCAGAGTGCAAGGACAAACCCAGCAACTGAGCTCCCAGCATTCCAGTCTCCGAGCAAACATTGTTCTACTTCAGTAGCCAATTTAACCAGCTTAACTTCAGCAGCAAAGCAGCTTTTAAAAATAAAAAATCATAATAAAAATATTAAAAATGAGTAATCTGTAATGTTTCACTTCTAATGCTTTTTGAATTAGAATATATGAAAACTTCCCATAAAGCAAATATTCCCTTTAAATGAGTTGCCTTCTATAATGATCCTAAAATGGTGAGAGAATGAACAAAACTGCAGTTTAAACTGTATCATAATTCCCTTTTTCTCCTGTGATAATTACTCTGTGTACAATCTCAGTCCTGAATTGGGACACAGTGATATTCCAAATTGTGAAATAGATTCCTTCCTGCTAGACACAGCAGCATTAAAACAAATGAGTGTTCTACAACAAGGCAAAAACTCAGCACCACAGGCTCAGATTGCTACTCACTGGCACAAGGACACAACTGGCATGGGATGGGCATCAACAAAAACAGAAAAAAAAAAGGCAGAGCAATCGTGTTGCTGAATCCCGGAAGGGCACTGGGAAGTGGTCACAGGTGATTGTCATGTGTGATAATTATTATTGCTGTACACCTGCTCCTCCACACTAATTAACTTTGGATATGCAAATCCTATTGCATCATGGCCCTGCTCTCCTCCCCTACAGATAAGAAGATGTTCATCTGCTGGATTTAATTAAGATAATGAACGGCAGGCCCACTGTGGCTTGGCAGGGAAGAGGGAAGCTGTGACTGACCTTTTCTCCCAAAACATTGACATTTCCCTCTCTTCTGAGTGCTCTGAGTCACCTTAGTGACTCAGATGCTGATAGGAATGGATTGATGAGGTGTCATTAGAGGAAAACATCATGACACCCGTGTTTGCTCGGAGACTACCGCAGGTGTTCTGACAAGGACACAAGCCTTTGCTGCTATTTGCCAAACAATTCTCCTGATTCACTAAAGTTTGATAATTGCAGAAAAGGTCTTGGAAGAGGGAAGCATTTCAATAATGTTTTCCTGCTGAAAAGACAAGGACACAGCATTTCTTTTTCAGCTCAGAGACGCTGTATTAGTTTTACAAAAATATGCCTTTTGGAAATGGCAAACAAGCAGCTCATAAAATTCATTTATGCCGAGCACAGAATGGTACAAAGAGCAGCAGTAATAAGAACAGCTTTTAGCCAAAGCATTAGGGAGTTTGCATCATAATTTGAATCATTGCAAAACAAATCTGTGTGCACTTGGAAACATGTTAGTAATAGTGCAGAAGAATGTAATATGTCTCTTGAAACCTGAATTAGGCTACAATATGTATTATACCACTAAAATAAACTTAGTAGAGCAATACATATTCAGAAGTTGTCCCAAATACAAAATCTTTATGATAATCTTTTTATGATCTTTACAGCCAGCTGGATTATACCATAATTTGACACGTGCACCTGTGTTTCATCACATTAAAAGTTTTAGTATCTCAGGAAAACAAATACCAAATAGCTTTTTACAATAAAACATTTGCTGAAGTCACAAAATCCCGCGGTATGCGGATGATGCTTGTGTTTGAGCATGCTGAGACACAGACCATCAAGCCATAACTGATTTAATCACTGAAACACTTAAGGGGATGGGCCTTGCATTCAGTAATAACAAAGCAAAGATCTTCTACACCTGTCTGACTTCACTGCACTGTCCTTTCACAGTGAAGGTTTAGGGTAAGACTCTGGAAAACTTGGTAACCTCTTCGCAGTGATGAGACACATTAATGATAAGCTCACCCACTTCTTTTATTTTCCACCTCATTCAAGGAAAAGGGAACTTGAAGCTCTATCACAACACCATAAGACATAGCAGAATTAGGCCATTTGGCCCATTGAGCATGTCTGCCATTTCATCATGGCTGATTCTCCTGCCTTCTCCTTGTAACTACCAATCAAGAACCTATTAACCTCTCCTTTAAATATGCCCAGTGACGGCCTCCACAGCTATATGTGGCAATGAATTCCACGGATTCACTAGCTGCTGGCTAAAGAAATTCCACGTCAGCTTTGTTCTAAAAGCACACCTTGTATTCTGAATTGTGCCCTTTCTTCCTAGACTCCCCCACTACAGAAGACATTCTCTCCACATCCATTTTGTCTGGGCCTTTAAATAATCAATAAGTTTCAATTAGATTCCCCCCCCTCATTCTTTGCAATCTTGAGTACAAGCCCAGAGCCATCAAATTCTCCTCATACGTTAACCCTTTCATTCCCATGATCGTTCTCATGAACCTCCTCTGGACCCTCTCTATTGGCAGCACATCCTTTCCTAGATAATAAATGATCGTAAAAGATTACCAGGCAAAGAGAAGAGAAGATTCAAGCATATGCTCAAAGCCTCCTTGAGGAACTATGACATTCCCACTGACTCTTGGCTATTGCCATTCAAAGTTGAATAGTAGCATTTGGGATGATATTCAGAATCTAGAGGCCATGTCTTCAGAAGCACATTGAAGACATATGCAAGTGCTGGACAGAGTTGGCCACCCCACAAATTACCTACCCACCTTAGAACCCAGAAAACCAAACAAAAGAAAAACATTCTCAATCCTAAGGGACTGCCTAAGGTAAGATGTTAATTTTAGGTGAAGAGGTGATATTATTTGTCATTTTTCTTTGTTCAGAAAGCAGGAGTAACAAGTCAGCTAGGAATCCTAATCCTGATCATTTTCCAATGATTCTTCCTCAAAATTCTGTGCGCACAAATGCATTAAGCCTAGTTGGGAAATTGCAGGAGGACATGGAGGTCTCAGTTACTGAGACCTATGATCGTCAACATATTCAGCTGATCTTCAATCTGGAATACATAAAATTTAGATTGTAATGGGAGTTTTGAAACAATGGGACTTAGTTATAATGAGTCCTAACATTAGTAGAGCTCCCCTTGAAGGAATTGTGAGATTCTAATCAAATGCATTCGAAACTGAATTAATACCCACTAAAATCCTTTCAGAGCGTCTGTAAACAATTAGTTTCAAATGAACAATGGTACAGTCAAATAACAAAGAGCAGTAAGATATGCAGGCCAGATGTTGGTGAAATGCTACATGGTTCAATTGCTCTCTTACAAAAAAAATGGCATTTTGGCACCGATGTATCATTGTCACGTCATCACCTATAAACTTTTGTAGCTCACATAATGTGATACCCCTGCTTCATGACAGCTTTAATATACTGCGTCAAATGAGTGCAGAGTTCTGTGTTGACAGATTGGACTGTGATTTTTTTTTAAAAAAGCAGCTCTATAGCCACAAAAACTCAAATTAAGTGCTGGAAATTAAAGCAATCTGCTTGCTCTTAGGAAAATCAATGAATTTCAGATCTATTTTCTCCATTTTTACTTTGTTCTAGTGATTGACATACATAGCTAAAGTCACGAGCCAGAGCAAGGTGTCGTCCACTGAAACTTCTTGGTCTGGAAACCGAGAATCATTGATTTGCTCTTTTTTCCCTTTGGAATGCACCTGAAAATGCATTTCCAAAATGGAAAGTGACTATGACCTTCTTGTGGGATGAATTGCACCACTCAGGAAGTTTGTTGGAACACATGCTGTTTGGAATCATTTTGTGACAATGAATTGATTTCTGTGACAGTTGCAGAAGACAATATCACTCCCTGTGAACTGCATCCATTGATCTGGGAAGTGCCTATCCCAAGAAAGAATTAGGTTTTATAGCTGCTGGTTAGCACCAGCAATCCAACCCTAATTACACCACAGCAACACCCCACCCCAATCTAGAATATGGAAAGGGAAGGATACAACACATCAACAAATCTTGCTATAATGTGTGTACAATTAGCAGCAGCCACACCACAGCCTTTTAACTCTATATTAAAGCTGCAGATGAATGTTAAGGCCCTCTTCCTTAAAATTGCATTAATATGATTAAAAATGCATTAATGTCGCAGCAACTTCTCTCAGGCTGGCACTGCCACCATTTTTACATTCATTTGACATGTTTAGGAGAGGTTGCTGACTTGGCCTCAAAGTACTATTAGGAAACCAGGAGAAGACCTTTGGTTGAAGGATGTACTGTAACTATCTTGAATGGTGGGATGACAAAGTTGGCTCCTCCCATCTTTGGGAATGTTTGATGTAGAGGTGATACTACTATTCAATTTATGAAAATTCTACCTTACAGAATTCACAAATTTCTGTGCAAAAATTTGAGATAAGGAATAGAAATGACCCCTGCAGATTCATTTTTAAACACATGAATATCGAAGCATACAGTGAAATACACCATTTGTGTTAGCAGCCAACACAACCCAAGGATGTGCTGGGGGCAGCCCACAACTGTAACCATATAACCATATAACAATTACAGCACGGAAACAGGCCATCTCGGCCCTTCTAGTCCATGCCGAACTCCTACTCTCACCTAGTCCCACCGACCTGCACTAGGTCCATAACCCTCCATTCCCTTCCTGTCCATATATCTATCCAACTTAACTTTAAACGACAACATTGAACCTGCCGCAACCACTTCTGCTGGAAACTCCCCTACTCTCAATGGAAAAAGCCTATCCACGTCAACTCTATCAATCCCCCTCATAATTTTAAATACCTCTATCAAGTCCCCTCTCAATCTTTATCAAGTCACCTCTATCAAGTCCCCGCTCCAAAGAATAAAGACCTAACTTGTTCAACCTTTTTCTGTAACTTAGGAGATGAAACCCAAGCAACATTTTAGTAAACCTGCTCTGTACTCTCTCAATTTTATTGACATCTTTCCTATAATTCAGTGACCAGGACTGCACACAATACTCCAAATTTGGCCTTACCAATGCCTTATACAATTTCAACATTACATCCCAACTCCTATACTCAATGCTCTGATTAATAAAGGCCAGCATACCAAAAGCTTTCTTCACCACCCTATCTACATGAGATTCCACCTTCAGGGAACTATGCATCATTATTCCTAGATCCCTCTGTTCTACTGTGTTCTTCAATGCCCTACCATTTACCATGTATGTCCTATTTTGATTAGTCCTACCAAAATGTAGCACCTCACATTTTTCAGCATTTAACTCCATCTGCCATCTTTCAGCCCACTCTTCTAACTGGCCTAAATCTCTCTGCAAGCTTTGAAAACCTACTTCATTATCCACAACGTCGCCTATCTTAGTATCATCTGCATACTTATCCAATTTACCACCCCATCATCCAGATCATTAATATATATGACAAACAACATTGGATCCAGTACAGATCCCTGAGGCACACCGCTACACACGGTCCTCCAATCTGACACACAGTTATCCACCACTACTCTCTGGTGTCTCCCATCCAGCCATTGCTGAATCCATTTTACTACTTCGATATTAATGCCTAACAATTGAACCTTCCTAACCAACCTTCCATGCGGAACCTTGTCAAAGGCCTTACTGAAGTCCATATAGACAACATTCACCGCTTTACCCCTGTCAACTTTCCTAGTAACCTCATCAAAACTGTAGCCACACATTCCAGCACCAGCAGAGCATGCCCACAATGTTCAGCAGAACAACACAAGAACAACTATAGCAACAAAACCGCCCCTTTCCTTCCTCCCATGCACCTACCCACTCACACACACACAGGCTTCCAACCCCAGGTCAGGCTGCCTCCAGGCTGTCAATCTCTGGAGGGCACAGACATCACACCTTTGACTTTCTCAGTGGACTTGCAGACCCAGGGCTTTGACTACTCCAACTCAGCTTCTGGACTTGTTGACCTCAGTCTTCATCCTTCAGGCTTTGATCTTCAATATCAACCCAAAGGCTCACCAAAAGTCAGGACCCCAAACTCTGGACTCGGTGACTCACTGACCTAGGGGGTCACCAGCCCTTGTGCCTCCTGACCACATGAACCTCCAGTCCTAGTACCCGCTGACCTGGATGGGCTCACCGACTTGGAGGTCCCTCAGCCCTCTTCTGCACTGGTCCTTGTCCAAAGCACTTGCCAGCCTGACTTCCATCTGGGAGATTGTTGGCCTTCGACTGTGGAGTGTGGAGCAAAGGTCTAGACTCTGGTCTCAGCTCTAGATTCCTGGAATACGTGTGAAAAAGAAATCATCACTATATTTATTTTTTATGTACGGATAATTTGCCTTCATGTTATGCATTTTCATGATGTAGCCCATTTTCCAGTAATTCAATCTCCCTGAGGAACACCCCATCCTCCCCTGTAGCATAAGGTCACTTGTACAATAAAAGCAAAGAAAAGCGTTTATGGAAAGAAACTGTGGAGGCAAAATGATGCTACCATTGAAGTTTACATCTCTGAAAGTTCGTATCTGTAACTGCTATCAATTTTGATCTGTTGTACATATATCAATAGATTTGATTATCTCCCAGAGGAAAATTAGGCTCTTTTACTTTGCTAATATGGATCTCCATGCAAGCAAATAGACACAAAGTCTTTGTGGGTTAAAGTGCCCAGGAAAGTAGGGAAATCTAAGCAAAAAGAAAGTAAGCAATTCTCTTTCCTCCATGAGGTTTATATACTAGACCTATGTTGACAGAATCGCAATGGAGGGTCTCAGCCTGAAACATCAACTATACTCTTTTCCATAGATGCTGCCTGGTCTGCTGAGTTCCTCCAGCATTTTGTGTGTGTTGCTTGGATTTCCAGCATCTGCAGTTTTTCTCTTGTTTACTATATGATCAATTTTACAAGAAGAACACAATTAGAATGAAAACAAGAGAAAGTCCATTTTAGTGGAGACTGATCAAAGTGGTCATAGTGTTTCTAAACTGTAGTGTTTAGGATTTTGCTGGTTGATTCAAGAACGGAATGGTTGAAGAGAACTAGCTATCCTTGAACCCAGAACTATAGTGTGGGACTTCATGCTTCTGTATCTCCTGCCCAATGGTAGCTACGAAAAGATGGCATGGCCTTGTTGGTGCAATCTTTGATGTTGGGTGTTGCCTTCCTGAGGCAGCACCTCCTGTAGATACTGCCAGTGGTGACAAGGATGTGCCCACGATGTATTGGACGTAGTCCACTATTGTCTGCAGTTTCTTACATTCCTGTGCATTCAAACAGCTGTAGCAGACCATGATCCAACCAGTCGGGATATTTCCAACAATATAGCTAGATCGGTGTATTAGAGTGTCTGATGACAAGCCAAAATCTTAAACTCTGAAGAGAGTAATAACACTGGCATGCTTTCCTTATGATTGCATCTATGTGATGGGCCAAGGCCAGGTCATCCTATTGTTAATGCCTCAGAACATAAAACTGCTGACTCTCTCCATTGCTGATCTCCCAATGTAAACTATCCAATGTTTGCTGTCAACAATCAACTCTTTAGTTTTGCTGGCATTGAACGAGGGGTTATTGTTGCAGCAGCACTCACTGAAGTATCCTACCTCAGTCTGGTAGGCTCACTCATTTCCAATGTGACTTGTTCTACAATAGTAATGTCATTGGTGAATCTGACGATAGCTTTGGATGGAACAATCATGTGTGTATAGAGAGTAGAAAAGGGGTAAAGCATAAAGCCTTGAGGTAGATCTGTGTTGATAATCAGTGAGCGGAGATGTTGTTTAGAATTCTCACTGAATGAGGTCTGCTGATGAGGAACTTGAGAATCTGTTTGTGGGGGGGAGGTGCGGTTGGAGGGTGGGTACAGAGGTCCCAGCTATCAAAACAATATTAAAATAGTAATTGTTTAATAATGTTCTTTGTAGATCCTTACAATCAGAATCTAGCATGTTGGGTGCTATCCAAATAAAGGTATCATCAAACTATCTTCTCTAAGGTTGTCCTTTTTAGGGTAAAACAAGTAAAAACAAGGTCTGCAATAGATAATGTTCATATTGTACTGTACAAGAAGTTAAACTTAAAGAATACTTTGAAATTCATCATTTGTAATCTTCCATTGTTGGTTCTTCCATTAGCAGATTGCAGTCTGGATGTTTGATTTGATATACGTATTAATGTTCAGCTTTAAGATAATCAACAATACTTGGATTAGATCACTTTTATTTTTGCCAGGTTTAGTCTGTGGATTCACACAGACTATGTCCTTCAGTCCACAGCAAAGCTTTTTGCCATTTAACCTCACTGAGTCACTTTCTCCCTGTACTTTTTCATCATTTTTCTGAAGAATGCATCAAATGTCCTTCCTAAAGAATTCATGGAATTGCTCCTATATCTATATTTAGTAGACATTTCTAGTCATTTTTTCCATGTTAATGTATTTTACACTTCACCTTTCATAATTATCTTACATTTATTTCCTTCTGTTCCTGGATTACTAACCAGTTGATGCAATCAATCACTATTTGTCTTTCCGGTGATCTTTATTACCTTGAGTACTTCTCTTAGATCATCTCTTGACATGATAAAAGCTGTAATCTCTTCACAGCTACTCGTCACCATTGATAAGAGACAAACTTATTCAATGTTTTCTTTCTGAAAGTCATATTTTTAAAAATAATTTTGATTGGTACCTTTAAAATGGGTTGGTTTATTTTCCCCATGATGGGAGATAGAAAGAGAAATTTTACAAACTCCCAGGAGGTCCAAATTTGATCCTCGGCCTTGAGAATCAATAGTGCATTATGGGTTTGTGTATGCAACAGAATTCAATAGTAGCGTAATACTGATTGCTGAACAATATTGTGACAAGATCTGAAGCAGAGAGTGTACTGAAACAAGGAAGGTTCTGGCATATGACAGTGATATAAATTGTCACACTATGGATGCTTGAAATTTCTGTTACAATAATGACTCACAGATATGCTCTTAAGAACAGCGTGATGTCTGAACATAAGAATAAGCCCTAAGAGAAGGAAGCCAACATCCTTCTCCTTGGTAAATACTGATATAAAGTACTCATTAAGGATCTCACCCACACCCTCCACATCCAAGAAAATGTTTCCCCTCCTTTATCATTGAGTGGTCCTACTCTCTTCTAGTTATCTTCTTGCTTTTGATGCATGTATGTATAGAGTGCGTTGGGATACTCTTTAATCCTATTTGCCAAGGTTTTCCATGGCCCCTCCTGGCATTCCTAATTCCCTTCTTGAGTTCTTTTCTGGCTACCTTATGGGTTATGCCCTATGCTCTACTCATGGGCTACATTTCACTCTAGTTTCCTAAGCTTTACACAATTTTCCTTTTTCTTTTTGACTAAACTCATTACCTCTGTCATCATCCAAGGTTGTCTTACCTCACCATCCATGTCCTTCCTTCTGACTGGAACCTACCTGTCCTGTACTCTGTGCAGTTGGTCTTTATCACCCTCCACATTTCAGATGTGGACTTGGCCAAAAACAGCTGTTTCCAAATAACTCTCCCTAGTTCCTGCCTAATCCTCTCGTAATTTGCCCTGATCCAATTTAATACTCTCCCGCAAGTTCTGTAATAATCCTTATATACAGCAATCTTAAAACCTAAGGAGTTGTGGTTATTGCTCACCCACTAAAAGGCCAGTCATGTGGTCAGGCTCATTACCCAACACCAGATCATAATCTAATACCAGGTCTAGTACAGCCCCTCCTCTAGTTGGACTATTTTCATATTGATTTAAGAAACCCTCCTGGATGCACCTCATGAATTCTGCCCTGTCTTGCATTCAGAAAGTTCCAGTTTACAGTAGGGAAGTTGAAGTCCATGTGACAGCAACCCGATTGTTTCTACACCTTTCTTCATCCTGCCTGCGTATCTACTCCTCAGTGTCCTGGTGCCTACCGGTGGTGGGGCGGGGTGTCTGTAGTACAATCCCATCAGAGTGATTGCACCCTTCCTATTTTTGAGTTCTACCCATGTAGTCTCAGTGAACGAGCCTTCCATTATGTCCCCTCAATGTGCAGCTGTGATGTTGTCCCTGACTGGTAGTGCAACTCCCCCACCTCTTTTACTTCCCTCTCTCTCTTTTCCAAAGCATCGAAGTTCTGGGACAATAAGCACCCATTCCTGTCCCCCTCTCAACCAAATCTCTATAACGCCCACATCATCATAGTTCCATGCATTGATCCATGCTCACCTTCACCTATAATCCCCCAGGCATTAAAGTGGATGAGGCTTCCATCAGTCAGGGTCAACCATGAATGTTGCACCCTAGCTGCCTAGATACGCAAAAAACATAGCAAGCTCCCCCTCTCCATGCATCTGATGAACCCTAAGGAATGGCAGAGACCGATACAGTTTGGCACCAGCAGCGTCACAGGAGTTGCCTGTCAGCATTGAGCTCAATGTAGGACTGCCTTAGGGACACCATCTCTGGATTTTTCCCTCTGGGTTTACTCCCAAAGCCTTCCCCATGAGTGGGTATAGCCACAAGACAGTGGAGGTTTAAGATCAGAGTAATCCAGAGGAGTTCCTGCTTCTCAGCTTCTTCCCTAACTCCCTGTGCTTACTGTGCAGGTCCTGTTCCCCCTTTTTACCTATATCGTTGGTGCCAGTATGCACCGCAGCCTCTAGCTGCTCACCCTCCCTCTTGAGAATATTATGAAGCTGCTCTCATGTGGACCCTAGCATCTGGGAGACAATGCATTATCTTGGCACCTCTTTCATGATCACAGAACCTCTTGTCCATTCCCCTAACTACTGAGTCTCCTACCACTATCAATCTGCTTGAATTTACCCTTCCCTGCCAAGCCTCAGAGCAGCCGCAGTGCCACTGGCCTCATTCCAGCCACCTCCCCCCCTCCCCCGCAACCAAACAGTATCTAAAGGGGAAAATACTTGTTACTGACTGCTTACTTCCCTGACTTCTCCTGGTGGTCATCCATCTACTTCTAAAACCTGCAGTCTAGTGCTGAGTACACCCAGCTCCAGCTCCAGTTCCTTGACTTTGTCAGTCAGGAACTGAAGTTAGATGCACTTCCCGCAAATGCAGTCATCAGGGCGACCATTAGGTACCCTACAATCCCTCCTTTTACATTCCACTGCCTCAACTACCACCCTGCCTACATTTGTTATACCTTAAAAGTGCAGTACAGATTTCAGACAAATGAGTGGCTGCAAAGGAATCAGGAGATTCTCTCCTGAATTCATCAGTTTGTTTTTTGTCAGTACTGAACTGACAATATTCATTTAATTGTCATGTCCACGTACGTCTCAGGCGACCGAAGATTTGGGATAAGCTACATATTCAGCTTCTACAGGTGACATTTTTTATCTTGTAAATTAGCATAGGTTGTAAATTTCTGTTGATTTGACTGCAGGCTCTGCACGGGGTCAGTATGTGGGCAGAAGAATGACAACCTGTAAACTGTGCTAACTCTTCTTTGTTCTCTTCTTATTTTGTTGTTGCCCTTCATTGCAGCTTAGTGTCTTTATTTTGGGATCGCTGCAATTTATGATTAATTTTCACTTCCTTCTATTTCAGTGGGTTTTCCTGCTCATTATCATACTGAGTTTATTAGAGATTGCTGTTCATGCTCTTACCCTGTGTCATACGTTCCATAGGTACAGTAAATATCACTTATCTTGTAATTAATATGCACATCCTCTGCAGTAATTAAACCAAGGACCCCCAACCAGCTGAGCTTTCCTATTGATTCTAGCTTATCCTGATAATGGACTTATAGTAATCCAAAACTACCTTTTGAATATTGTTCATAAAGCAAACAGAATGACTTTTAACATCTCTATGATGACTGTAATAATATTTGTGGAATTTCTTAATAACCAAGAACATTATGAATTGAATTATGTGGATGTTAATTAAACTTTGAATGTTTGAAGCTCCTTCTTAGGAATAAAACCATTCTATGATGTCTTGAAAGACTGTCATTTGCTCTTTGTAGTTCTTTTTCTTTATTTGGGGGAAAAGAAGAGTAAGATTAACAAAGTGGAAAATAGTCCTGCAATAATCCTTATCCTTTTGGGAACATGTTACTTTTAAGATACAGGTTTGCATTTGTGAGTTTCAAACCTACAACAGATAATACAAAAAGTGGAAGTCAAGTCATTGCTGCACGTACTGTACTTAGCCATTACAAGTTTTGTTTCTCCAGGTTAAACTTTTCAGTTAAATCATCTGTAAGCACGGAAACAATGAATCACAAGATAAGCAACATATACAAAATGCTGGTGGAACGCAGCAAGCCAGGCAACATCGATAACATTAGTTGACCAAGCATGTCAATACTGAATGCTCTGACTAAAACTGCAGGAAAGAACTTATGGTGTCTGTCAAATGACAATGCATTTTAAATTGTCATTTAAATATTATTACTACTTCTTGTAGCACTCATGAGTTTTAAGCTAACAGAAGCTTTTGTGCCATTCAATAAAATTCAGAATATTTTTGGTTCCTTTGGATACAAGCAGACCTCCCTGCTGCAGGCTGGCTTCGTCTATGAGCATTCAAAGGCAGAGATGAAATGTGAAGCACAGTGCACCTCTCCTGCCACTAGTCTATGCTGTTGTACCAGATATCATCCTTTATTTTCCAGACACGCCCATAACACTTATGATCAACTGTGACCAAGAGTGCTACAAAATGCAAAAGTGGTAGGGTGCAAATCTCCTGAGATTTCTACAAAGTATTGTCCCAGTGCTCTGCTGTTTGAGAATGTACTGCATAGAAGATTGGAATTTCTACTCACTTTTTCTGGCAATTAAAGGAGAAACAAATATTCACTTCAGAGCAAATAAGGTTATCATTGAAAAGAGTTCAAATAATCAATCACTTGGGTTCCTTTTCAGTTCTACAGCAGGGAGGTATAGTGAGATTTATAATATATAGATGTGTGAGAGGTCAGTATAGAGTCAGTATTGAGAAACTCTCCCCCAGAAATGTCTAAGACCACAGGGCAGAGTTTAAGGTGTGGAGTTAGAGGTTTAAGGAGATGTTAGGACGAATTTTTCACTCAGAGGATGACTGTGTTATGGAATACCACAGAGAATGTGGTGGAGGCAAGTACTCTCACATTTGCATAGCACCTGGACAAGCACTTGAATCACCAGAGATACTAGGCTAAGGCCCTGGTAAATGGGATTAGTATAAATAGGTGCTTGATGATCAGCATAGAAATAGTGAGCCAAAGCACTGCTGCTGCACTGTGAAAGTCCCAGATTCTATAGGTGCATTTTTTGGAGGATAGGGAATCCTATCACAAGAGTGTGCTAACCAAGTCAGTGGCTTGAGTCTGTTCAGTGTATCCCTAATGAATTGTTATACGGAAGAGTAACGTTGTGTCTCAAGATGCAGTAACATTTCCATCATTTGTTGTACTGCATGCAAAGCAGGTCACCTGCCACTCAAAGCGCACATCTCCTGATGATAAAGGAAGGATAAGAACCTGAAATTCCTTTTACCTGAAATGGGATATTTATGGCAAGCAGCTTCTACATAGAAATAATACAATTCCTGCACATAACAATTATAACTGCAAACTATTATCAATAGGTAACATATAAGAATCAAGAAAACTCAATTTTCATGTGTTTAAATCATTGTTCCTGAGCAATATGAACTGCAAATCTAAGAGGGCTTTCATTGTACTCAATGCCTTGATTTTTCCTTCTTCCCACTCCATCGGATTCAAATCTTTGTTTGCCAACCTACTGGAATAGCATATGGGTGTAAGAGATACAACATGGAAAAAGGCCCTCCAGCCAGTCCATCTGTGTCAACCACCAAGTACCCAATTTTACACTAATCCTGACCCCCCCCCACCCCAAATAAACATATTCTTTTTCCCACCATTTTACTGGCTTGCTCAAACCTACCTCTCATCCTCGCAGTGGGGGCACTTTACGGTAGCTAATTAACCTACCGACCCACATTTGCGATATGGGTGGAAACTACCACATCTAAAGTCTGTCCATGCAGTCACAAGGAGAAGATGCAAACTTAATGCAGGCAGCGCCAACACTAGACTGAACCCAGGTTGCTGAAACAGTAGAACAGCAGTTCTACGAGTGGTGCCACTTTGCCACAGACAAGTATACACAAATATTTACAAATTTATATTAAAAAAAACTGTAATCTGCTCATTAAATTCAGAAAGTATCAAACATTGCAAAGAAGATACAATGTGCTTTTAGAATGTGTCACAGGAAAATACTACATTCATATAATAGAATCATTTAGTTAACTGGCCACGTATTAATTGCAATGCCATCCTGCCTTAAATGATGTTAATTCATCACAAGCATATATGATGAAATACCTACATGTGTAGGGCATGCTGTGATATCAGCCAGTCTAGTTAACTGGTCAGCTCATAAATGTCATCGCTATTGTAGAATATTAAAATACTCGTCCAGCTAAATATCATAGAGTTTTATATAATATTCTATAAAAACCTTTCTATATTCAGCTATACAAAAGGATCTCTTAAAATCAAGTGGGACTTTATAGGACATTTTAAATTCCTAATAATATGTTGACTATGATGCAGGGAAAGGTTGAAGTAGATTCATAACAGGCTTGTACTATAGCTGTCACGTGATCTTAAAAGTATTTGCTTCTTGTGCAGAGTTCCTGATAATATTCACTTACATTAGATCTTGTTGACTGGAATGCCAATGGCATTCAACCCAATTGTCAAATGGTAAAGGAAACTTACCAACAGACTGAAAGTGTTGCTTCTGTTACTGCATTCTATCCTTGGATTCTCCTAGGGTTCAATGACAGAACCTACTCTTGATGGGATTCCCTGGTGTTACGCTGGAAAGCTATCATGTTGACTCGATTGCACTTTTGATTAGTCAAAGGTTATGATTCAATGGAGTATCTAAACCTCTAGATTGAGGAACAGAATTATATATTTTAATTAAATGTTTTCAATTATTTCCATAACTTATGTTTTAATTCAGTTTATTTTTCTAAAAATGTTTTAAAGTCACTTTAAGTTTAGTAGTTTGAATGTTGGCTGATAGTTTAATAGTTGGCTGCTGGTGACAAATAGAGTTCCACAGGGATTGGCATTGGGACAGCTTCTTTTCACATCCAACGTCAAGGTGTCTGACAAAATTGATAGATTTGTGACCAAGTTTGCAGACAACACAAATATAGCTTGAGGAGCAGGTAATGTTGAGGAAGAAGGGAGTCTGCAGAAGGACTTGGACAGATTGGGAGAATGGGCAAAGAAGTGGCACTTTGGTAGAAGGAATAAAAGTGGAGACTATTTTCGAAATGGGAAAATATTCAAAAATCAGTGGTGCAAAGGGACTTGAGAGTCATTGTGCAGAATCCCCTAAAGTTTAATTTGCAGGTTGAGCTGGTGGTAAGGGAAGCAAATGCAATGTTAGCATTCATTTTAAGAGGATTAGAGTATAAGAGCAAGGACATGATGCTGAGGCTTTATATGACATTGTACAGACCACACTTGGAGTATTGTGAGCAGCTTTGTGTCCCTTATCTATAAAAAGATGGCCTGGCATTTGGGGCAGGGTCCAGAGGAAATTTACAAGAATGATTTTAGGAAAGAAAGGGTTAATGTACACAGAGTGTTTCATGACTCTGGGCCTGTACTGACTGGATTTTAGAAGAATGGGAGGGTATCTCATTGAAACCTATTGAATATTGAAAGGCCTAGACAGGGTAGATGTAGAGAGAATTTTTCCTATAGTGGGTGAGTCTAGGTCCAGAGGGCACAGCCTCAGAATAGAGATGAGAAGGAATTTCTTTAGCCGCAGTGTGGTGAATCTGTTGAATTCATTGTGATGGATGGCTTTGGAGGCCAAGTCATTGAGCATATTAACCTCCGCTTTAAATAGGTCCTTGGTTCATCAGGTATCAAAGGTTAAAGGGAGAAAGCAGGAAAATGGGGTTGAGAGGGATAATAAATCAGCCATGATGGAATGGCAAAAAAGACTCAATGGGCTGAGTGGCCTAATTCTGCTCCTATGTCTTATAGTAATATTATAATTTAATAAGTGAAAATTTAGCAAATACTTAAAAGAATTACATGACGTTCAAGGTGGCAATCAACAGGCTTAAGACTCTTTTATCTCTTGCCACAGTTGTTGTGAGAAGTGACGATAAAGCTTGTACAAATGCATCTGCATATTCTCTTTCTCCAGTCATCTTTTCAGTTCCATTCCTTCCATTAATATATTTATTTAAGAAGCAATGGCATCTAAATTGAATCATGTTTCAGTCTCTTAAAGAATTAGTCAAGATAGTTGGTTTGATTTTAATTTAGAATCAGATCTGGTATTGATACTAAATAGGCAATAAATGTGCAGCGGGCTTTCTTAATTCTCGAATAGAGTGAGTTTATAATGATGTGATGTCGAATGATGCTAGTAAACTATTAATGATTGTTTCCAATGGCCAAAAGTAAGACAGGAGGTGAAGCACTTGCTATGAATCTCCTGCATCACGCCCCTTCCACTTTACAGTTGCTTGGGCATATTATCGACAAAAGCCTTTATAGAAATATATCCTCATATAACATAAACCATTTTAAACAAATCTGTTCATTGCACCAGTTAACTCTAGTACCTTAGAGAGTTTACTGTATTATAAATGGGAAAAAAACCTGCATGACATTAACCATTTAAACCGTGAATTTGACAGACCTAAAGAAGGGCATTTATGCCGGTTCAGCAGATGTCAAAGAATAACGTAACTGAGGAAATTAGATGAGTTATATTATAAGCAGCTTTAAAATTTTATCTGAGCAACACACAGAAAACACTGGAGGAACTCATCAGGCCAGGCAGTATCTAGGAAAAGAGTATAGTCAATGTTTCGGGCCAAAACCCTTCGGCAGGACTTTAAAAGACTTGGGCAGGAATTTAAAATTTTATTTATATTTTGCTTATTTCTGATTACAAATATACAATTATTATTTTTCAATTATTGAATTGATAAATATGAGAATGCAGTTAATGTATATTAATGCTTCAGATTTTATTCTTATGATTTTCATATTTTGACACCATGCAGAAATAGTTTACAGCTTTGTTGCTGAGCTTCCTTATATAAATGCCATAGAAGATCATACAGATGATGTGGGAACCAAATTCAGAAAGGAAACACAGGTTCATTTATCATGTGCTACCTAACCCTTGCCTTCAATGTCATTGTTCCTGCATTTTGAGGTCCTCAGGATAGGTCGCTGACGCAGTAACAGCTGAACTGTGTGCACATGGTAAGTGGGAAAGAGGCGCAGGGCTAAAGGTTATTGCTGTCAGGTAGAGGTCAGAAAATAACAGGAGATAAATATAGCAAAACCACCCTCTACATACAGGTGTGAGGGGCAAAGTTCAGTCGAGCAACTGTTTGTTCCAATTGCTACAGCAAAACCTTGTTAAACTACTGCACTAGTAACGGTGGACTCAGAAGTTAACATGCCTTTTATATAGGACAGCACTATGGACCTGACCCACAGATACAGCAGAAACAAAAATGGATGCACTGTTGTGCTAGAGATGGGACAGGTGTAAAATAATTACCAGTTATAGTGGTATCATTGTAAATGTCAGTTTGGTTTATAGAGGTGATTTCATGCAATTTTCTCTTGGTGGTGGAGAGGTGGTACCTGGCAGGAAGGATTCGCCATGCCATTGTTGTTTTAGTTTTGAAAAGGAAAATGAAATATTTCAATTATTTTGGAACAGTGAAAATTCTGAAAAGTTGCTTTGCATGTCAGGACCGATGCAAACTTTTCAGAACAGTCTTCCTACCACCACCAGTATGAGTACTAACTTACTCACACCTTCCCAAAAAATGCCACTGCTAGTGATTCATAATTAGCGGCATGTTACAGTCTCATGGTTGTACTGCATATTATCATAACCTATGCTCAAGAAGTGTCTCCTTTTTTGTTATAAAACTCCCAAAAAATCATTGTTTTGGACTGTGCGTACAATCCCATGTTCCTTTCTCCACTTGCTCCTTGCTCCTCTCTCTTGCTTGATGTCTCCTCTTTATTGTGATCGGTAGCTTGGCACATTTTATTCAGGATACCCATTGAGTCATTCTTATATTTGCATTTCATTTTCTTGCTGTCTCCACCAACTCGAAGGTGCATTCATACTAGTTATCTAATCACCTGATCCTGTGCAGTTTCAGAAATATACAGGTACAGTCTTGGTTACTCGTTGGATGGGAATTTTCCCAGGAATGGAGGGTGTGGGATGGGGATAGTTGACTTTATTCAGAGGGAAGGTGGGCACTCCATGAACTTTTTCATGTTAGACACCATGTGGCCCATGCAGTCACTCACAGATCTGTTCCGGCAAGATTTCTTTGGCCTCATAGGTTAACTATTTTGTAACACAGTGTATTTCAATGACACAAGTCCTTGTATCATGCTCACTTCCAGGAGATGCCTTGAATTTACGTGCTTTTATTACATGAAGAGAATTTTAATTGATTAAATTGTGGCTATGAGTAGCTCTGCCTTCAAAAAAATAAGATACTTTCAATTATTTTCTGATTAATAGTTTGGATCAAACAAATTTTACCTCAGCAATCAACCTGTGTGCTCAGAGGTGTATTTAAAACTACCTGAAAAGTCACTGTTATATGAACATTGCCTAAATGTTTTTGTTATTTTAAACAGTTATTCCTTATAATCTAATATCCCAGATTTTTCACAGTGTAATTGTTCCCCCTGCAACAATATTGTGTTGACACTGAGATGAGCAATTTTTCTAACACAGTGTGAAATGCATGCTTCAAGACTGATTCAGTTAATTGAATTGGTCATAATCAGTCAGGTTTTTGCACTCTTCCCTAAAGATACGTATTACTATCTGGTATGAAGATGATTGCAAATGCATCCAAAAGTATTCAGACATTCATATAAAACAAACTAGAAACACATCAATGCTCTGAGCAGTCCTTTTATCTCATCCTTTATTTTGCATTTTGTTTTACTGGCTGCCAAGAGACATGTGGCCATGCAGCAGAATAATGAAGTTGTCTTTAATTTAGTTATACTTTATTAATGTCAAAGATGCTCACCCATTAATCAATTAAAAACACGGTCGTGCAGGAAAAAAAGCTTCACTGCGCTTCCTTTAGTAATAAGATCACATGCATTTTAAAAAGGAGTGCGATTATCTCAATGTGTTTCTGAGTTGAAGTTAAAAAATGTAAAAATGATTTTCATTCCAAAACTAATTAATATGCTAAATTATTCAAATTAGATTGTAATTAAGCATCTACTCTGTAGAAAGCCTTTTCGAGATAATTTATGATAAAATTGGTACTAGTGATGCTTGAGATTAATTTTTGGTGGTGCTTGCTTGCTGTCCTGAATGCAAAAAAGCACCTGAACAAATATTTTTAAACACCTAATTTCATTTGGCATTCTAATGATGTCTTTATTATTTTTAACAAAACACCTACACAGCAATGAAGGATCTGCAGGCAGGAGCCTCAAAGCACTATCCAGACAGTGAGTGTCCATCTACTTACCCTCAATATGCAGTCAAAATTTATCATTTTGTTGTTCCAGACTCACTCTTAAACTATTCACCATCAGCTTCTCCCACATGCTTTCTTTCTGAGCAAAAGAATAATTGGGGAACTGCAAAGTTTAGCCTGCTTTGTTAAAACTGTTTGGTGTCACCCTTGCCAGCTTGCAGTTTGGCACCTAGTTCAGTTCTTTCCGCCTGGACTTATTTACAGGGATGCGAAATTTGGGGCAAAATATCAAAATATTTCCTGGCAAGCTTAGTTAATCCCAAAACACTGCTTTAAATTAAAGCATTCATTTCATGCTCCCTGCCTTTTTGTCAATGTCTCAGTGGGCCATTCTTCAGGAATAATGGAAATAACGTTGTCCATACATTCAGAATAACAACCAGATACTGCTTTGTGCCTGTTGGTGAAGCTTCTCTAAATCTTCTCTGCTTTCATAGACTGTGTAGCATTTCATTAACATTCCGTAATTTCATTTTAATACTACATAGTTTTACACAAAATTATGCACCATTATACTGAAGCTCCAGTGCTTCACTTTAAGACCAGATGGCCATGGCCACAAGTTTGAATCTTTTCTTTAAATAATTCCAATAGAAATTATTGTCAGCTTCTTCTCCTTAGAGTTGACTTGCTACCTTCTGGTTTTGATGGATCCAAAGCAGCTGGAAGTTCCTGAGTGGGACTAACAGACGTGAGGCAGGTGGTGCTTCATTTGCAGAGATGTTGCACCAACCTTCTGTTGCTTGACCAGGCTCTCTGTGTACGCCTGATAAATTGACTTGAGGTTCTCACTGGCTACCCTGAAGCTACTCCTTCAGTTTAATTGGTCAGAAACCCTGTGATTCGATGAGAATGTTACAATGGGAATGCTTTTGAAGCATTTTCTGTCCTTCACAAAGCCTGAAGTACACTAGAGGCTTGACCTCATACTAAAAATCCAGAAGACAAAGGTTCCCCACCAGCCACAGAGAATCTCTTGCCACACCAGACATGACCTTGACACACCACGCATGACCTTGAGACACCACGCATGACCTTGAGACAAAAGAAGACATAAGTGGTGAAGTTGACCACTACCTGCACTACTTTATTGCAGCCTTCTGACTGAGGGAAATAATGGCCAAAGTCCAAGATCTCACACATGCTACCAAGCTTATAGTGACAAAACTCAACTCAATCAATATATTACTAAAGCAACAGCCTAAACGATATACTCAGAATGTAGAAATTCAACTTGTGTAGTAATGCAAAATGCTCACAATGACTGGGAAGCCTGATTTACTCTCTGCCTGACGTTAGGACAGACCAAAGGACTGTAAAGTGAGGTCATGATTTGCTATTGTTCATTTTGCACCTTTACCTAGGATGAGTTTCCTCTCCCAAATCTCCAGGGTGAGAGAGTGAGTGTGAGTGTGTGTGTGTGTGTGTGTGTGTGTGTGTGTGTGTTTGTGTGTGAGTGTGTGCGTGCGTGCGTGTGCGTGAGTGTGTGTGTGCATATGTGCATGAGTGTGTGTGCGCGTGCGTGCGTGCGCGCGCTCACTCACTCCTCCATTGCTCCTCTACAGTGACAGAGCCCTACGCTCCCTGGGCTGCACAGGTTTTACTCAGCTTGTTGGCAATAGCAGTGGTGCTAAGTGCAGACCATGCTCCAAGCTGAGTACAATTGATTCTTCCATTGCCGAACACAATTTTAGTTAATTTAACATTCAAAATCTGAATCAAATGTGATTTTGCTGTGCGTATGCATCATTCAGATTCAAGTTCATTTATTTATTACAAGTACTGTACATCAAAACATTCAATGCAATGCGTCAGTTGCCATAACAACCATCACAATCAACATTCCCTCCGTTTTTTTTTACAGCTACATGTAAAAAAATCATTGTTCTGAGCAGGAAATTTTTACATGGCCTGAAAACTGTGTGGCATATGTATAAAAGAAAATTCCAGCTGTGTGAAATCAAAGACTACAGGCGCAAGAGCATTTCATTTACTGCACGGCCATGCACCCACGCAGCTTACAGAGTACAGTGAACATAACCTAAGGATGTCCTGGGGCAACTGCAGGTGTCGCTACACATCCTGGCACCAACATGGTCAGCAGAACAACGCAAGCAACAGCAGTAACTAAACAAAGCAAAGCCCTTTTTTCCCCTCCCACTCACAAACAAGTCTCCAACCCTAGGACAGGCCACCTCCAATCCTTACCACACATATTGAGCCTTCAACTCCAGACTCGCAGGGGCTTCTGATCTCAAGATTCACCAGTTGAGTGGGGAAGGGTTCAAACCTGGCCCAGACTCACAAACATCAGGCCTCCCAAATTCCAGACACGCCAACCTAGGGGCTTCGATCATCGGGTCTTGACCGCTGAACTCACCAGCTTCAGGATTCAACCTTAGCTATCGACATAAGAACGCAGGGCTTTGAACTGCAAACCTCAACCTCTAGACTCTCACAGACATCCGACCCCAGGACTCGCTAAACTGAGGGGTCACTGAACTTTGTGCCTACTACCCACATGGTCCTCCAATCGCAGGACTCACTCACCTAGGGTGTTACAACCCTTGTCCGTGTCCATGTCAACCTTGGTGACCAAGAGTCAGTGCCAGACATCCCGACATTTATCCATAGGGGTTTAGTGGCCATTCACCATGGAGTGCACCAGTCTGGACTCTGGCTCCTGCCTTGACTCTTCATTTACTGCCTCAGGACTCTAACTACCTTCATCCCTGTCCCTAAACTTTAACCTATCCTCTAACCCACTGTGCTGCTCTCAAACTATCCCTATTAACCTAAAGAACAAAGAAATCAGAGCCATGTCCTCCACGGATGTCACAGTTCGCTCCCATCGTCACCACTTTCTGCTTGTTTTACATCAACACGCCCAGAATGAAACAGTTTCATATGCCATGCAATAACTACAAAGAAGTTTTTTGTTCCCTGCTGTGAAAATAATCCATGGCAAAATTATTTCAAAATCAACCTTTTTAGATAGCATTTTTTAAGGCAGTCTCCCAGCCAAGACTATCAATCTTGGTCAAGAAAAATGTCAAGTTTTTGCCACCTGCTCAATAACGCAACTTGTTAAGATAGCGCCAATAAGTGGCGAGTCTTTGTGCACAACTTCAATGGGAATTATCATCAAATATTCCTGCTTAAGACTATTAGAAGTGAAATCTACAGTCACAGCCATGGGTACTTCAGCAAGCAGCATCATTTTAAGATGTTTTAAAAATCTATCAATACTCAAAATCAATAGATGCAGACTTCAGACTCGGGTTGCAAGTGTAGTTCCCCTTTAAGAAAATGGAAGTGGGGCTGGCACACTGGTTTTATGGGTATGATTGACTCACTGAAGCCTTAGACCCCCCCACTCCTGACAAATATACTGTCTGTGGAAGATAAAACTGAAGACCTCAGAGCAAGATTGCTGTACAGATGGACATCAGGACTGCAACGCAGTTTGCTTCGCGGAAAAATGGCCACCCCCGCAATTTCAGATGCAGTACCACAGCCCAATAGCTTCACCATTCTCCACAAACACAGGACAGCTCAGTCTTTTAAAGATAGAGAAGATGGGGTCTGCTTAATGATTGACTCATTGTGGTTCACTGACGAAACGGTTCTGTGTCAGTCCTACTCACCGAACTTGGAACATTTAGTGGTCAAATGTTGTCCATTTTATCTGCCGAGGGAGTTTTTTGCCATCATCCTGGCAGCAGTGCACTTTCCATCTCAGGCCAATGTCAGGTTGGCACTGGAGGAGCTGAGCACTAAACAGTAGTCATGAAACAGCACACCCTAATGCTTTCCCTGTCACTGTGGAGGATTTCAACCAGGCCAGCTTGAAGAAGTCTCTAAACAACTACTTCCAACATATCAGCTGTTGGACCAGAGGAGCCAGCACACTTGACCATTTATACCACCATCAAGAACGCTTACTGTGCCCCCCCACACCCACAGTTTAGAAAGTCTGATTACCTGGCTGTACTTCTAACTCCAGCATCCAGGTAGCGAGCAGGATCAATGGTAAGGACCAAGACGGTATGGTCAGGGGAGACGGAAGAGGTTTACAGGAGTGCTTTGAGTCAGTGGACTGGACAATATTCAGGGATTCATCTTTGAATCTGAATGAGTACACCACAGTTGTCACCAACTTTATCAAGACCTGTGTGGATGAGGGTATGCCTTCGAGAACATACCGGACATGCCCAAACCAAAAGCCGTAAATTAGCCAGAAGATTCACTGTCGCCTGAGGGCTAGATCTGGCACTTAAGAGCGGTGATCCAGAAATATATAAGAAGTCCAGATATGACCCTCAGAAGGCTATTTTAAGACCGATAAAACAATTCTGTTTGAGATTAGAAATGGAATCGCATACATGTCAATTCTGGCAGAGGTCGCAGGCCATTACTTTCTACAAAGCGAAACCAAACATCATGAATGGTTGTGAGGCTTCACTTCCAGATGAGCTCAGGCCTTTTATGCACACCCTTGAAAGGGAGAATAAAACTACACCTGCAGCGTCTGGTGACCCTGTGATCTCTGTCTCGGAGACCAATATCAGAACATCTTTCAAGAGGGTGAATCCTTGCAAGGCATCAGGCCCTTATGGGGTTCCTGATGGGGTTCTGAAAACTTACGCCAACCAACTGTTGGAGTGTTCAATACCTCACTGCTGCAGCTGGAGGTTCCCACCTGCCTGAAGCATCACCGTCTGGTATGGACGAGCCTCTGCACTAGATCGGAAAAAGATGCAGAAAGTTTTAACCTCGGCCATCTCTGTCATAAGCACTAGCCACCCCAGCAACCAGGACATTTTCAAATGGTGACACATCAAAAAAGGCAGCATCCATCATGAAGGACCCCCATCACCCAGGACATGCCCTCTTCTCATTGCTACCAAGAAGGAGGACGTTTAGGGGCCTGAGGAGACATCTTCAACATCTCAGGAAGAGATTTCTCCCCCTACCATCAGATTTCTGAATGGACTGATCCCGTAAACACTACTTCACTATTTTTCCTCTTTTTATTATGTATTGTCACAAAACCTCAAATTTGACAACGTATGCCAGTGATAATAAACCTGATACTGATTCTCAAGTAAGAATGTGTGCAATGAAAAACTACCATGCAGCAGCACAGTCACGTGGCTTCAGATACTTGTTGGTCACAAGAAAAAACATAAATTGATCATAAATCATACACACTTTTTATGAAAAAGCACAATTAGAACAAGAGAAGTCCGTTAGAGTGCAAAGTGATCCTAGTTTTGCTGTACTAAGGTTGTGAAAGTTGGTTCAAGAACCGTATGGTTGAAGAAAAGTAGCTGTTCTTGAACCTGGTGGTGTTGGACTTCAGGCCGGATGGTAACTGCGAGAGATTGTTGCTGTCGCTATACCAACTACTCCACTATTGAATGGTTTTCTAGTTCCACAGTATGGCCTCTTGACCTCATAATCTCCCTCATTATGATCTTGTACTTTATTGTTTTGCTGCACTGCACTTTCTCTGTAGCTGTGACACTTTATTCTGCATTGTTATTGTTTACTTTGCACTATTCTGCATTGTTATTGTTTACTACCTCAATGCACTGTGTAATAATTTGATCTGTATGAACAATGTACAGGACAAGCTTTTCTCTGTATCTCAGTACATGTGACAATGATGAACCGATTCCAATTTCAAGCTGGTATGGCCCAGATGTGTGGATCTTTAATAGATGTTGCCTCATTGAGGCAGTGCCCCATGTCGCTGCCACAGATGGCCCGGACGAATGTACCTTTGATGTATGGGGCTGAGTCCACTACTCTCTGGAGCTTCTTATATTCTTGGGATGGTAATTTGTGTGCACAAGTGGCTGTTGATGCTGTTTGAATGTAGGCACGAGGGTTGGATGGCAGAGGTTAAAGGAAGGCATTCAGGATCAGAGATCCTCTCTGAATTCCCCTCACTGTATCAGGATATTGAAACCAATTACCAAGCATATTGACAAACAAGAGAAAATCTGCAGATGCTGGAAATCCAAGCAACACGCATAAAATGCTGGAGGAACTCAGCAGGGTCCTGCCAAAGGGTCTCAGCCTGAAATGTCGACTTTACTCTTTTCCATAGATGCTGCCTTGGCCTGCTGAGCTCCTCCACCATTTTGTGTCTGTTACCAAGAATATTCAAGCAGGATCAAATCTTATGGTAAGGAGCTGTGAGCCCTGTCTGCTGTCCTGAACTGAGCTCCACTTTCTGACCTGTTCCCTGAAAGCTTGAAATCCAAAAGTTCCTCATTAATAAGGCCTGAATAGATCCTTTGATTCAGCCTCCAAAGCTCTCTGAGATAGAATGTTCCAAAGATTCATGACCCCATGAGTGAAGCAGCACTTTCTCAACTCCAACTGCAATACCTGACCACTTAGTGTGAAACTATAAACTTCAAAGCTATGACTCCAAGTTCTATGTCCCCGTGTGAGGAAGCATACTCACAGCATTTATTTTGCCGACCCTCCTCAGAATCAATGAGATCACATCATTCTTCTGAACTTTTATATAGGCCCAATATGTTCAACCTTTACACATAAGATAACACCTTTTTTTTATCAACAATCATCCCAGAGAGCCTTCTCTGAATTACCCTTAAGTGTATTATTTCTTAAATAAGAATATCAAACTGTACGCAGAAGTCCCAGTGCTGAATTACCATTGCTCTTTACAAATACAGGAGGTGCCCCGGTTGGAAAAGTTACTGTGTCCCAGAAACTTTATATATCCTTGGTCTTTGCCTTATGTTATTCAACAAAGAACTGAGGTAAAATTGTTCTGGAATATTGACATAACACTTCATGTAAACAGAATTCCTAAAGTTGAATGATGTGACAAATGGGAAAAGCTGGGGCTGAAGCTGAGAGACTAGTAAAAATGATGAAGTGGTACCTTGGCACTAATACTGAACAACATCCTAAATGCAAGGGTCAAATTCCAACAGCGGTTTGCCAGTTTTTCGGGGTTCTCACTGCTTTCACCTAATTGCAGTGGTAAGTGAGAGAAATGGTGGGGAAATTCAATATCGTATTGCCCCTTAATAGCAGAGAAAACAAGTACAGTGTAGTGCTTGCTCACTGTAATTTTTTGTTTGAAAAATAGACAATGCCACTAGCATAAATGGAGCCCATAGAGATTATCAAGCCCATTATATGCCGGGACAAATATATCATGGGCAGCCAAGTGAGGTGGTTGGGAGCAGGGAGGTTATTAATTTAATAACATTAAAGCCAACATACTTAAGCTGTAATTCTCAATAATTTTCTCCATCTATTGTCAATCAATATACCAGCAAAATGAAACTTTTCACTAATAGTAACAGGCCAAGCAGATTGCTTAGGCTTTTGTTAATAATTCCTGTTACTTGAAATGCTCAGAGGAAGAGATACTAATAAAAGAGGAAATGTTTTAATTGAAACCACACCCCAAAATTATTTTGACCCAGCTTTTGTGACTTAATTGGGTATCCTGGTGGGACATATAATTGTGCTGCATAGCACAAGCCACTCAGAGCTCTCCTGGAAAGCTCCAGTAAGCTTCTAGTGTTAACAGCCATCAAGGATTTCACAGGTCAGGCATTCGATCGATACAGCTAAAAGCAGCAGGGACTATAATGTCGACAGTCGACTTCAGAAAATGCTGTAAGTGCCAGCTCACTCCCTCTCGCCCAGCTGCTGAAGACAGCTTAATTAACCCTTAGAAAATACAATTTATCCAGAGGCTCCACAGGGCTGCAGTCGTAGGCCTTATTGGTAGACTGATGACTTGGAGATCTGGCAGGTCTGAATTCCCCACTTCCTCCTTCAACGGGTTACAGTTGGGATGCAAAAACTTGTTTTCAGTTTATGTGTTCATTACCTTCTTAAGAGAATGCTGCTGGAAGACACGGGGGAAAATAGTTTGTAGGATTTCACATGTGATATTTGTGGGAGTCTGATCTAGTGGGCACACTGATTACTCATGTCATGGGCTCTTTGAGTCCCACTATTCCACTTTTCCTTTGCCTCTACCTGAGACACTCCCTGTTAGTTGTCTACTTTTATGGCATTTTAAAAACCCCATGAAGAACCACAGCTGAGATAATGACAGGGATTTAGCAGACAACATGAATAAGGAAACCCTGTGGGTCAGAGTCCCCATGCTGTAAGCATTTTAATATTGTGAGCAGTAAGTGGTTTTTAATATGTAGATGGTGCTTTTGTTTAAAGCTTTGAAAAAGCTGAAGAGGTGGCCCTGAATGGCACCTTCAGAGGTTGAACTGAATTGGACTGTATTGTATGCACAATATCAAGGTGTTAAATGTGTTGAAGTCAACAGCAGGTGCCAACACCCAGAGGCTTGTTAAACAATTGATTGCCTGCTGCCATTTAAAGATATTTTACTGGACAGCTCTTCAATATTACACCCTCCCCTCTTGGTGACTAGCTATTTGGGAATAAACATACTTGAAGGAATATTCACCACTTGAAAAAATACCTTTCACTTCTGGAGTCTTGCTCATGGGATTGTGAAAAGACCCATGGAATGTCTAAGGAGAATTTCTGGGATGTTTTGTCAAAATTTTACCAATTTTCAAGGAATATTTATTCCAAAATTCTCATGGAATTTCACTTGGGGGGGGGGTTGACTCTCGATTGTAAGACCTACTGGGGAGTAGCATATCTTTCTTAAGGCATCTTCTTAGGGTTTGCTTCACAGTGGACAAGGAACGACAGGACAACATCAGGGCTACCCAAGCAGAAATGATGGTAATCAGCAATTAGTATCAGAACTGTGAACCAAATCCAGACTTTTACACCAGGTAGTCTTATTACCTTTGCACTGATTTACTGCCTGTTTTCATCCACTGGCTGAAATAAGTGCTGTTGTTTAGGAAGTATTGCAGGTGTTGATTCTTGTTGCATCCAGTCTGTGCGAGATGTTATTCTGTCAGAAACAAAATGTCATTTACGCAACAGAGATGACTAAAGTGAAAAACCAGATTTATGTCCTTGATGAATTTCAATAAACATAGCAGATTGTTCAAAAAATCTTATTTAGTAGAGTTCGAAACCATGATACTAGGGAATTCAGGGTCCGGAATCAAACATAAAATGTCATAGAATACTTCAAGATTCAGGATTCAAGATTGTTTAATGTCATTTGTAGTACAGTAAAGGAGAACAAAATGATTCAAGTTCAAGCTTAATTATCATTCAACCATACATGAATACCAATGAATACAGCCAAACGAAAGAGCGTTCCTCGAGGGCCAAAGTGCAAAGCACAGTACTAACAGTCATACACAGCACAAGGCACACATAAGACAGCAAGTAAACATACAGTCACACTAAAAAATAAATATAGCCCAAGTCCCGGAGTGACATGTGCTGTAAATTGATGCTGCATCGGCGTAATTGGCAAGACAAGCAGTTCTCACCAGTCGGAATATATACGTACGCACACACACGCAATCTAGCTCATCATTCTACCAACTGAACACTGGGAGGCAGTACAAATGGGAGGGGCCAGGCTCAAGACAGCATGAATGCCCCACAACACCACATCCGTCATTTCCTCTCCTGGACTGCTGTAACAGGCAAGCCCGCAGCTTGAGGCCTAGTACTCGCTACGGCCAAGGCCACTCAACTTACCCACCACCTGCCTCACAAGAGAAAAGAACTTGCTGCATTTGGCATTACCAATGTCCAACAGAGTCTTGCGGTCGCAAGAGATACATCCAAGACAATCACTCACTGTTGGGCTGCACTCTGATGCCTTCCTGTAGCACTCAGTAACATGGGCTGCACCAAGTCCAGCTCCTCCAGCTCCTCTGCCAATGAGCACCCCACTGATGGAGTAGTACCTGAAGTTCTTAGTGCCGAGCATTACCTTGTGATCATAAAAAAGGTGTGCATCAGACCTACAGTAACAGTTTGTCTTTTTAGAATAACAAGATAAAGAGCATAATAATAGTAATAAACACAAATAATGTAAATACATAAGATAGCTTGTATACATTGATTGCATGTCCATAAAGTGACACTAGGCACAGGAGTGCCTGTACATAAGGTGACTCTGGCAGGATAATGATAAAGTAGTGGTGGTTGGGGTTGGTGGGTTAGTGGGTGGAGGTCAGCCTTTCTACAGGTATCCATTAGTCTCATGAGACCATGGATTTGTGCCTTTGGAAGGTTTCCAGGGCGCAGGCCTGGGCAAGGCTGTATGGAAAACTGGCAGTTGCCCATGCTGCAAGTCTCCCCTCGCCACGCCACCGATGTTGTCCAAGGGAAGGGCATTAGGACCCATAATAGCTTGGCACCGGTGTCGTCGCAGAGTAATGTGTGGTCAGCCTTACTGTTTGGGAAAAAATAACTGTTTTTGCTTCTGGTGATCCTGGTATGGATGCTACATGGCCTCTTCCCTGATGGGAGTGGGACAAACAGTCCATGTGCAGGGTGGGTGGGATCCTGCATGACATTATTGGCCCATTTCCAGCACTTTTCTGTATATATGTCCTTGACATTCGGTAGGCTGATGATAGTGATGTGTTTTGCAGGTTTGACTACCCGTTGTCGAGCCTTTGTGTCTGCCTTGGTACAGTTTCCGTACCAAACAGAGATGCAGCTTGTTAGGATGCTCTCTACTGCACATCTGTAGAATGACACAAGTAGAAATGTGCATAGTTCAGATCTCTTCAGCCTCCTCAGAAAGTAGAGGCATTGGTGAAGTTTCCTGATTCTGTGGAATGCGTTCAGGGACCATAGAGGCTTTGCGAGATGTGCACTCCCAGGAGTTATTTAACACTTAACAATATATTGTACAGAAGTTAATAACCTGCAAACAGTTCAATTGTTACTGCCTTCTTCCTTATTCAAAATTACAGATATTCAATTCATGTTCTTCACAATCCCTAATCTTGATAATTTGATACCATAAATTTTAATCCCTTTGCTGCAGAGAAAAAGACTCCAGAATATATTTTTGTCTCAGTGCCTGAACAGCAAAGCAAATCAGCAGAGCAAACATTAATGTCATTGCTTGATTTCAATGTTGTAATGACAACAGGTCAGCCATGGAAAGCAAAGTTGATGCCACAAAGATGAAAATGAAATTCTGCTCCTTTATTCTGAATCTCATGCTTTATTTTCTCACTTCCTCAGTTCCAATATGGGGTCATCAGCTTGAAGTAATAACTCTGCTTCACTCTTCACTGACGCTGGTCACCCATTGAGTGTTCCCTGCATTTTACTGTTTTAATTCCTTTTCTCAGATCCCCGTTTAGGCTCAGCTCTACACTATGAACCTTAACATCCTGTTGGATCTTGGACAGGGCTATAAACTTCTCATCCATTACATTATCTAAAAGAGAAAATGTTACTCATCCGTTCTGACTACACTACCCCTACTGAAAGGCCATTCTGGGCAGACAATAGGAGGACATCATGAGTTCTGGCAAAACCTCATCAAAACAAACATTCTTAGAAACCTCATAAGATTTCGTAAGTACAGCAAAATATATTATCTTGACTGACAATTTTAGAAATTTTCAAAACTTTCAAAACCCTAAATTCATTGTTTAAATTTAGATGTTTGCTATTATTAATTTTTATTATACAAGAAGGTATTTTACCTTTTTTTCTCCTTAATAAACAGCTTCGGTGTTGGTAAGGATTAGATTTTTTTTGTAATAAATTAGTATATTTCTATATAACTTTGACTAACCTACATGAATACAGGGTAATGAGATTATTATGAATAGATATAATGTAATTGGTAGTTGTTTTTTTCAACCTCTCTATATATTTTCTTGTACTCTGTATTCTTCTATATAGAAACTAATAAAAATATTGAAAAGAAAGAGAAATAGGAGTCATAACAAGTGGGCCATTTAGAACTGAAATGAGGAGGAATTTCCCCACTCAAGGGGTAATGTATTGATGAGATTGATAGATTTCTGAATATTAGAGCAATCAAGAGATACAATGACAGACCAGGAAAGTGGGATTAATGTATTAGGTCAGTCATGGTCCAGTTGCATGCTGGAGAAGGTTTTAAATTACTTAGTTCTGCTTCTATTTCTTTAACTGTTCCTATCACTTTGTCGAGATGAAAATTTCCTGCACTAGGGCTAGTGAGCTACAGAAGCTCTAATCAGTCTATGTCCCAAGACCGTTATTTTATCTCACAACATATCCTAATATGATATCACTGCATACCCTTGCTGAATTCCACTGGTATCCCATTCCTCAGTGCATGCGTTTGGAATATTTTTACTTACTCCATTCCTATACTCTCTTGCACAAATGTTCAGCTATTTTGGCCTTCATGCTTACTCCCTAAACCTATCTTCCTCAAAACAGCCGTCTGAACCTAGCAATTTTCCTTTAAAATCCACCTGTTCATCATGCTTTCCATTTCTTCCATGGTTGCCTTGCCAAGATGTATTGAAAACATGAATTATCTCGAGACTCCTTCCTTTAAATAATAGAACATAAATGCAAGTTTTGTTGAGGAACAAAAAACATCATTCTGTATTAAATGTTTTCGTTGATTGATGCCTTCCCCAAAATTGCGCTACTTCTCCAGTCAGATTGCTGGTTATGTTATAGAATCCAGCATGGCACAGTCAACATTACCCTGTGCTCAGTCAAAATGAAGTGATTTCTCAGAGTTTTCTATAAAAGCAAGCAGCATCAATTATACAGCCACTATTCAGGAGTATTGGTCAGTTTTAATTAAATCAGAATTTATAGGGCCTTTTGCTGAAAATCACATGTTTATTTTAGTAGTGAGGTTGAAGGGGAATTAAAGCAATAATCTAGTTTTAGAGTTTAGGGAAACAGTGTTAATTGAACCCATAAATTTTACAGTTCTCCCGTAGCTATCAATAATCTTCATTTTGGTACAATGCTTTAAATGCCAAAGGTAGTAAGTGTGCTAACTTTGGTCCTTGATTTCAATTTGTAGTGTATGTGAGGAATTTGACACCAAACCCCACAGGAACACACAAGGGATTTTCTCTGCAATCCACCTCATTTGTGAAGTTTCAAATTCCATCTGTACGCTTGATTAATCTGCAAGAATTGTCAGACATAAAACCAATACCGCATTGTTCCTTATTTCAATTTTATAATAATGGGGATCAGGAATCAAAGCTATTTTGAGGCTCATGCACATAAGTATCAACTGATCTCTGATGTTCCACGTGATTTACATATTACTGATGTCCAGTGTTTATTTGGGGCAGTGAAAACTTGATGTACCTGTTTTCTGCTCTGAGCAGCTGATTATAGAGATAAATTAAAGTATATGATGATTACTGAGGATGAGCTGATGATAAAATATGTTCCAAATTGATCTAACAATTCCTGTATAACTTCTTTTGAACAAGACAATATTACTCTTTGTCAACATCTCAACAGAATTTGAACATTGGATTGACTATTGAGTGAAGAATCTCAAAAACTGTTAATTACTGAACGATAAATATTATTTTGCATTATGTCCAAAGGGTTTACTTTAAAAGCAACTAGAAGCTTTAGCCAATTAATACCTGTGTTTTTGTATATCCTCAAAACAAATTTCTTGCACAATGAAAGAAAATTGCTGAAAGGAATTAAACCATATCTTGAAATTAACAGAGCTGATTTTAATTGTGTTAAGAGGAGGATGCTGGGGGTAAATCAGGCAGTATCAGTGATGGGAAAAACAAAGCTAGCATTTCAGGCTGATTAATTTTCATTAACATTTATTTTAACAAATAACCATGTGAAATGGAAAAGGGTTACATTTATGGACACTTTCACTCTCACTTTTTTGTACCTTCTACTTCACCCTTCCTATACTAAAATTGAACTACCTCCTGTTTCAAGCAGATTTCAATCTTAACCTGCAAATTGGAGCACAACTAATCACTGCATTTCTTCTGGTGTTATGAAAAGCGGGATCCAATTACAAGCATTATGCTTTGAAGGTGAGGTAAAATCCATCTACAAGTGCGGAATTTAACTATTCAGACATTTGGATATTCAAGGATAGAAAACTGAGAAGGGCAATGAGACACACTCAATGGGAGTATGTGACAGAAAAGGAAAGGGGAATGCCAAGTGAGAGTTGGCACTCATATAAACTATTCTTTGTATTCTGTACCCTTTCTAATGTAATGTGGTGGATAAACTGCAGTGGTCTCTCTTTCTATTCTCGGTCGGTCCTCCATCCACAATAGGTAAAAAATCTTAAAATTTTCTTTAGTATTTTTATTATGTTGACTAGCAGTTGTGTCAAATTGAAGAACAGTGCTCTGTTCAAACTTCTCTGCACATCTATTCTAATTTCAGCACTCCACCCACTGTGGAAATTCAGCAAATGCTGATGATCTTAAATTTCAGATAACTTCTTTAGTTCAGGCACTAACTTAAAGAGAAATTTCAACTGAGGTCAAAACACTGGTCCAACCTCTAATATCCATATGAATAGATGATGACCTATAATTCACAAGAACAGATGTGCTCTAGATTGTGCTGGGTAATGGGCAAGAATTAAAATGCCTTTTCCACCCCAAAGTGCTTCCCAACCAAAGACTAATTGTGTTTCCCCTTAACAGGGATTGGACTCATCAGACTGATTTAGAGGGCAGATTAGAGCTTTGCTGAATTAAGATGATACCTGGAATAGTATATGTCCTGGAGCTGAGGTTAGAAACTTGGATTCTAGTCTGGTGTTTTAAATTTACTATGAAAATCCAGGTATTATAACTTACTGCAACAATTACATGAAGGCAGTTTAAACTCTCTTGCCTAAAATTTCTGAAAATTGATGCTCAGCAGGTGCTTATACAGTACTGAAGACTGTCTTATTGTGGCTCTCTGGCTGAAATAGACACTTAATCCTTGAACTTTGCACTGGGAAACTAAGAGTGTTGTCAATCCTCCTCCCTCCCCCATGTCCCTATGAATTTAATCACCTCAACTGCTGTAAGAATCTTTTGAAACAGAAAAACCCACAGAACCTCGGTTCTGGAGCATTAATCCATGATGAATACAATTGTATAGCATTGGATGGTCACCTCAAGAGTTAATAGACTGGCCATAGTTATTAACAGAGATTCCTCAGCATGAATAGGGATGCTCAGATAAAATGAGAATAAAACAATGTAAAACTGTTTTACTTATAATTCCAATGGCAAACTTCAACCGAACAGGTCTGTAAACTGATGGCAGGCTAGATCGTAAATCTAAACAATGTGGGAGTGTGATTTTAATTAATGCAGGTGGTTATAGACATGGAAATTTAGGAGCATACAGTTACAGAGGGAAAAGTCTAACCTCTATCCATCCTATGCAAATACATCTTGTGACAGAATTGAATCCAGGAATTAGAAATGAAATCTGAGGTGAAAAAGAAATTTTATTTTAGAAAAGAATATCGTTAGGCATAAGATTCTAATGAATCAAATCTTTGATCCTGCAACAAATTTATATTGGAATTGAAACAAATGATAACTTGCATCAAGCAGATGGACATTTTTTTTCCCTTTGGCACCTGGCCATCCCTTTATGCTGAACCAAACAATCTTATTTGAATCTGATAAGGAAAACAGCTCAACTGCATTACAATGAGGTGCAAATTGTATAACACATAGCGAGAGCAAGTGGAAGTAAAACCTATCGCGCATAAAGGCTAGATGTCTTTTCAATACATATGAAATTATCCTGCTGCATTTTTAGACCTATTTCTGAGAAAGCCATGGTGATGGCTGCATCAGTTACAAATAAAAGGAAACGTTATGAAAATGCTCTGTAACTAAATTTATAGTGACTTACATTTTGAGATTGAAGCAGAAATAATAGAGTGGTTTAATCTCTCAGCATCCAGATGCAAAATAATAGCTTCTGCCATTGCATGCAATCTTGTTCATTATACATTGAAGAATAATGGGTTGGTAGTGGGGCACTGGCAATAGACCATGCACAATACTGAAATCCTTACATAATTTTAATTTGCCATCTATGTCTCCTCACTCTGTGAAGAAAGGACACACTTGCATTCCATGTTTTATATGTAGCGTAGTATTCCTTAAAGGGGCTTGTCGACAACAGGCTGCTTAGCACAATATAGAATGCAACAATAAGACTGCAAATCTGATAGGTTATTTTCAACAAGGCCGTATTCAAGTACTGCAGTTTTTTTATATAATGAAGATCACACTGTTTAAACACTGTAGAGTGTATTCAAAATAGTGCAGCAGTCCATTACCATGCTGTGTATACTGTCATTAGTGATAAAAGCTAAACTATTTAAGTCATCGCCATAAATGCTCACCTTCTCACCTCTGCAGAAGGATGATAATATCACTGTAAATATAGCAGATATTTCAATACATTGTGTGTTATAACACTTTCACCTCAGAACCTAGGATTAAATCTAGCCACGACAAATGAGAGTGAAAGAATTCTCATTCTTTTTCTCATTCAAAAGGTTAACTGAAATACGTTTGGACAGTCTCAATCCTACTCCCCGTGGACATGAGTTTACAGCATAAATTGTTCTCACTGTGGTGTTTACTGGCAAGAAAATATCTTCTAAAGTGCATTTTAAATCAAGAATAGCAAAACCAAATCTCAATTATCAGATTACATACATACATCATAGCAAAAGTCCATGCTTGATATTAAATTCAAAACTTACCAAAAAGGCACAGAATTATAAATGGGTTAGAGAGCCATAAAAGATTTATACTCTTACTAAACCCTAGAGAGAGCGAGTGTAATCTGATCTCTGTACACTAGTGTCAGAGATTGTTTGTTTACCCTTGTCAATATGCATTACTTTCAAAACCTCTGTACCAGCATTTTTCCATAGTGTAGTTTTCCTGAAGAAGATTGGCTCAGGTTAAAACATGGTTTATAAATAAAGGGTTTCTCACAAAGTCCACAAGATAGGTTAATATTCTTTTTGCAACACTCTAGATTCATCAACAAAATACATGTTCTGAATGTATCTTCTGATAATGACCACCATTTCACAGTTAGCAATTTTGGATCTATACTAGTTGTTCCATAGCAGTCTCTTTTCATTCTCAATCATCACTTACAATTAGTAGGTATTTGGTGGCCCATTGATTTAAGATGTTTCCATTAATATGACCAAAAATTACTCTCAATTTCTCTTTTTTATGTTTTAATTAGCTGGTTAACATTGAGAACAATGCTTTGTTTCTCACTGTATGAAGGCCAAATTCCTAATCGGCTAATTTAATATCCTTTAGAATGGCAATGGTCTTCCTCCAGGGAACAAAAAATATTTTTTTCTCTGTCCAGAAAAAATCCATTTTCCATTTTACTTTATCTTTAATCACAATTCCAGCCACTCTGTCCAATATAGCCAGATCCAGGGTCTTCTCTCTGATGCAACTGTTTCCCATAGTCTTCTGTCTGACGCTGGCACTTCTGGTGGCTTTGGAGTTGATATACGTGTTTTCTGGGATCTCTACTCAATTATGGCTGCTTTCATGATCTTCTACCCTATACAGCTGTTATCTGCCTGAAACTACTGCTTTCAGTGAATTCCTTCATTGGAGATCCCACTAACTCAACTAAGGAAATAACCCATCATTCACAGTTGTTGAAATCAATCATTATTCACCCTCTGAGCTCTCCGGTTCTTATTGAGTCTTGGTGAGCTCTGTGAGCCAGACACTAGTTTATTTACCTGATTGGCCTCAGTAATAATCAAATAGAAACCAGATGGCTCCATTAAGGTAGTCTGCTCATGCCAAAAACCAATACTGATGACACTGCTGTCAGTTGCAGGTTGGAAGTTGCCCACAGCAAACTCAACCATCTAATAGACTATTCTTTGTTTCAATGCCTTCAACCTGTAACAACAAAGAGACATATCTTTAAAAAATAATCAATTTTGCACATTACACAAAAACACAAGTTTGAAGTATATTATTTTGAATTATCTAGCTCTTATTCAATTATATTTCCTATTCCAAGGTATGTGGGCATTTGATGAGAAGAGAAAAACAATGTATAATTTAAATAAGAACTGGAAATTCAATCTATAAATGTTCTTCGATAATGCAAGTGCCTTGTGCCAGTATCTGCTTTAATATGAATACAATATCAATAATGCTTGGCTCATGAGACAGATATATACAAGTATTTCATCTGGCTGTGCACTAGATGGCAGGTTGGTACTGTTTGACAGCATCAGTAAGCTCTGCATTGCACAAACTTTGTTCTGAAAATACTTAATCATTAAAGAAACATAATGGGACATCAGCAACTGGACTTAACTGCTTAAGCTCTTTAGATCTGCTACTTCAAACTAGAAATTCATTTCACAACAGAATTTTTCAGGGTGATTTAGGTGGTGTAGGATGGTATCTCCATCTGTGCAATTTGCAAAACTGAACTGCACAACAGCAATCAATGCTGAATAATTTAATCATCATGCAATAAATTGGGTAAGTTCATATAGGTCTGGCAGTGTTTAAGCATTAACATAAATAATGTGGTGGTTCATAAATCATAAAAGGTGCAAAAAAAAAGTTAAAAGTATCTTCTTTCTTTCAAAGAAAGGAAGTGTTTATTTGCCTTTTTACATCAGAATCACACATCAGATTAGAACGGTTGTGATAGTAGGTGATTCTAACTTTCCACATATTGACTGGGACTTTCAAACTGTGAAAGGATTGGATGGGAAAGAGTTTGTCAAATGTGTTCAGGAAAGTTTTCTTAATCAGTACATTGAAGTCCCAACTTGACAGAGTGAAATCCTAGATCTCCTATCAGGGAATGAGACAGGGCAGGCGACAGAAGTCTGTTTAGGGGAAAACTTTGCATCTAGGGATCATAATGCCATTAGCTTCAAGATAATTATGGAATAGGATAGGTCTGGTCCTCGGGCTGAGATTCTAAATTAGAGAAAGGCCAATTTTGATGACATCGGAAAAGATCTGTCAAGTGTGGATTGTGACAGGTTCCTTTCTGGCAAAGGTGTACTTGGTAAATGGGAGGTGTTCAAAAGTGAAATTTTCTGTGTACTGGGTTTGTATGTTCCTACTAGAATAAAAGGCAAGGATAACAGGTTTATGGAACCTTGGTTTTCAAGGGATACTGAGGCCCTGCTTTAGAAAAAGAAGGAAGTGTGCAGCTGGCATAGGCAGGCAGGAAGAAGTAAAGTACTTTCAGGGGTAAAGAAATGCAGGAGAACAGTTAGGAAGGAAATACAGAGGGCAAAAAGAAGACAGGAGATTTCTCTCACAGACAAGGTGAAGGGGACTCCTGAGGGACTCTACAGGTATTAAAAGCAAAAGGATAGTTAAAGACAAGATTTGTCCTCTGGAAGATCAGAGTGTCATCTATGCATGGAGCTGAAAGAAATGGGGGAGAGCTTAAATGGATTTCTGCATATGTGTTTATAGACACAGAGTCTATAAATGTGAGGAAATTCAGCAGCAAGATCATGGGCTCTGTATTATAGAGGAGGAGGTATTTGCTGGAGGAGGATAAATGCCTCAGACCCTGTGGGAGGCTAGTGCAAAAACTGCACAGGCCCTAACAGAGATTTTTTAAATTGCCCTTAGCCGCTGGTGAGGTGTCGGAGGATTGGAGGGCAGCTAATGTTGTTCCATTGTTCAAGAAAGACTCTAAGAATAAGCCAGGAAATTATAGGTCAGAGAGCTTGACATCAGTTGTTGGAAAGTTATTGGAAAGTATTCTAAGGGACCAGTTATATAAGTATTTGGATAGACAGGGACTGATTAGAGGTAGTCAACCTGGCTTTCTGCATGTTAAATTGTATTTAACCAATCTTATAGAGTTTATCGAGGATGTTACCAGGAAAGTTGATGAGGACAAGGTGGTGGATGTTGTCCACATGGACTTTAGCAAGGCTTTTGACAAATGGGAAGCTGATCAAGAAGGTTCAGTAACTTGGCATTCAAAATGAAGTGGTAAATTGGATTAGACATTGGATTCGCAGAAGAAGCCAGCAAGTGCTAGTAGATGGTTGGCTCCCTGACTAGAGGCCTGTGACTAAGGGTGTGCCGCAGGGATCTGTGTTGGGTCTGTTGTTGTTTGTCATCTATATCAATGATCTGGATGATAATGTGATAAACTGGATCAGCAATATGCAGATAACATCCAGATTGCGGGTGTAGTGGACAGCGAGGAAGACTACCAAAGCTTGCAGCTGGATCTGGACCAGCTAGAAAAATGGGCTAAAAAATGGCAGATAGAATTCAATGCAGATAAGGGTGAGGTGCTGGACTTTGGAAGGACCAGCCAGGGTAGGTCTTACATGGTGAGCAGTAGGACAACTGAGGGGTGCTGTTGAACAGAGAGATCTGGGAATGGAGATCCATAATACCTTGAAAGTGGTGTCACAGGTAGATAGGGTTGAAAAGAATGATTTTGGCATGTTGGTCTTCATAAATCAATGTATTGTGTACAAAGTTGGGACCTTATGTTGAAATTGTACAAGACATTGGTGAGGGTTAATTTGGAGTATTGTCTGCAGTTTTGGTCACTTACCTACAGGAATGGTTTAAAGAAGATAGAAACATACAAAACCTACAGCATAATACAGGCCCTTCAGCCCACAAAGCTGTGCTGAACATGTCCTTATCTTGGAAATTACCTCGGGTTACCCATAGCCCTCTATTTTTCTGAGCTCCATGTACCTGTCCAGCAGTCTCTTAAAAGACCCTATCATATGTGCCTCCACCACTATCACCAGCAGCCCATTCCACGCACTCACCACTCTCTGCGTAAAAAACTTAATCCTGACATCTCCTCTCTACCTGCTTCCAAGCACCTTAAAACTGTACCCTTTCGTGCTAGCCATTTCAGCCCTGCGATAAAGCCTCTGACTATCCACACGATCAATGCCTCTCATTATCTTGTATACCTCTATCAGCTCACCTCTCAACCTTCGTCGCTCCAAGGTAAAAAGGCCAAGTTCACTCAACCTATTCTCATAAGGCATGCTCCCCAAACCAGGCAACATCCTTGTAAGTCTCCTCTGCACCTTTTCTATGGTTTCCACATCCTTCCTTTCGTGAGGCAACCAGAACTGAGATGATTGAAATGGTATAAACAAAATTTATAAGCATGTTGCCAGGACTTGTGGGCCTGAGTTACTGTATATGAAAAGGTCGAATTGGTTAGGACTGTATTCCATAGAACATAGAAGATTGAGGGGAGATTTGATAGAGGTATACAAAATTATGAGGGGCATAGATAGGATAAATGCGTGCAGGCTTTATCCATTGAGGTTGGGTGAGACTACAATTACAGGTCATGGGTGAAAGGTGAAATGCTTATGGGGAACATGAAGGGGATCTTCTTCACTCAGAGGGTGGTGAGAGTGTGGAACGAGCTGCCATCACAAATGGTGGATGTGGGGTTGATATCAAACTTATGAGAAATTTGGGTAGGTACATGGTTGAGAGCGGTGTGGAGGGCTATAGTGTGGTTGCCGGTCAATGGGAATAGGCAGATTAATGGTTCGACACATCCTAGATGGGCTGAGGCACCTGTTTCTGTGCTGTAGTATTCTGTGATCTTATGACCCTAAGCACTAACGTGTGTTAAACTTTGCATTTTGCACAGCTGCATGGGACCACACATGTGGCATCATGGGTGTAAGAATTAGCTTTACATAGACAGACAGTCCCATGATGAGTTCAGTCTCTCTTCATTGTGAGAACAAAGGCTGTGACATGAGAGTGGATGCAGATTGAGAGCAGGAGTATTGGTGGGTAAGACAGAAGGGGAAAGAGCAAAGGAAGTTACTAACATGAGAAAATCTGCAAATGCTAGAAATCCAAAGCAACACACACAAAATGCCGCAGGAACTCAGCAGGCCAGGCAGCATCTACGGAAAAGAGTGAAGGATGGACATTTCAGGCCACAACCCTTATTTGGAACTGGAAAGGAAGAGGGAAGGAGTCAAACTAAGAAGGTGGGGGGATGGGAGGAAGAAGTACAAGGTGGCAGGTGATCGGTGAAACTCGGGGGGTGGGAGGGGTGAAGTAAAGGGCTGAGAAGTTAATTGGTGAAAAAGAAATAGGACTGGAGAAGGGGGGAATCTCATAGGAGAGGAAAGACGACTGTGGAATAAAGGGAAGGAGGAGGAGCCAAAGAGACATGATGGACAGGTGAGAAGAGAAGGTGTGAAAGGGAAAAAAGAATTTATTGAAATTATTTAAATCTTACATCTCTCCCAGAACAGGAGGGAGTAAAAATCTTTGCATTATGACTCTGTCACAATGTATAGACATGTGAATTTATTAGTCTAATAGCTTGTAGAAAGAAGCTGGCCCTTAGCCTGTTGGTCCTGGCTTTTATGCTACAGTACCATTTGCCTGATGGAAGCAGATGAAACAGTCTATATTTGGCGTGACTGGAGTCCCTGATGATCTTCCAGGCCTTCTTCTGCACCTGTTGCTATAAATGTCCTCAATGGAGGGAAGTTCACATCAACAGATGCTCCGGGCTGTCCATACCACTCTCTGTAGTGCCCAGCAATCAAACTTGGTGCAGGTCCTGTCCAGTACCAGGTGGTGATACAGCCAGTCAGGATGCTCTCAGTGGTGCCCCGTAGAAGGCTTTGAGGATCTGGGGGCTCATGCCGAACTTCTTCAGTCACCTGAGGTGGAAGAGACATTGTTGTGTTTTTTTGCCGCACATCCGGTATGTATAGTCCAGGTGAGATCTTCAGTGATGTGTATACCAAGGAACTTGAAACTACTCACCATCCCAACTGCAGTCCCACTGATGTTGATCACGCCGAGCCTGTCTCTGTTCCTCCTGTAGTCCACGATCTGCTCTTTTGTTCTTTGGCATTGAAGCAGAGGCTGTTATCATGGCTCCACTGCGTCAGCCTGTTAACCTCTCCTCTGGAAGCTGTCTCGTCACCACTGGAAATAGGCCGATCAATGTGTCATCTGCGAATTTGATCTGCAGATTGGAGCTGTGTGTGGCAGCACAGACGTGGGTATAAAGGGGGTAGAGGAGGGGACTCAGGACACATCCCCAGGGAGCACCTGTGTTGAGGGTCAGAGGGGCAGAGGTGAGGGAGCCCATTCTTACCTCCTGTCAGCATGGGGAATGGTGGGGGCAATTACCGGAAGTTTGAGAAACTGATGTTCATGCCATCAGGTTGGAGGCTACCCAGCCCGAATATAAGGTGTTACTCCTCCAAACTGAGTGTGGCCCCATCATAGCAGTACAGGAGGCCATAGACTGACATCTTGAAAGGGGAATGGGAAATACAATTAAAATGGGTAGCCACTGGGAAATCACACTTTTTGTGGTGGATGAAGTGAAAGTGCTTGACAAAGCAGTCTTCCAATCTACATCGGGTCTCACCAATATAAAAGAGGCCACACTGGGAACACCAGATACAGTAGATTACCCCAACAGACTCACAGGTGAAGTGTCGCCTCACCTGGAAGGACTGTTTGGGGCCCTGAATAGCAGTGAGGGAAGAGGCATAGGGGCAGGTATTGCACTTGTTCTGCTTGCAAGGATAAGTACCCGGAGGGAGATCAGTGGGGAGGGATGAATGGACAAGGGAATCGCATAATCGATCCCTGTGGAAAGCAGAAAGAGGGAGGGAGGAAAAGATGTGCTTGGATTCTGAAATCCTGTTGGAGATGGTGGAAGTTATAGAGAATTATGTGCTGAATGCAGTGGTTTGTGGAGTGATAGGTGAGGAGAAGAGGTATCCTATCCCTGGTGTGGCAGCGGAAGGCTAGGGTAAGGGCAGATGTGTGCAAAATGGAAGAAATGCAAGTGAGGGCACTCCAATGGGTGATTAGGATGGCTCAGCACATCATTGGAGTTTAACTACTGGACCTGAAGACAATCTACAACTCTTGATATCTACTCTTCTCTTTCTCTCTTCGGTTGTCCATTGAAATCCGATGACAACGCTCACTCCTTTAACGGTGAGATCTTTGATGACTATACAGTCCTATCCTGGACCCACAAGCTCTATTACAGGTGGGTCATGTATATGTAGTAGTGGTGGTGGTGGTGGTGGTGATAGTGGTAGTGGTGGCAGCCATGGCTGCATTTCTCCTGGCTCTCTTCTGCTGTCTTCTGGTTGTTCTTTCCGTCTCCAGAATACAAACCCCGTCCCTACACAGTTGTCGCCATGTGGTACGGTCAGCAGCAACATCCTCCATGTCCTCGGGTCTGATCTTGCACTTCGTTAAAGCATTCTTCATTTTATCCTTAAAGCACTTCTTCGGCCTTCCAGCTGAGCGTCGACCATGATGTAGCTGGCTGTATAACACTCTGCGGGGTAGCTGACATGGGGGCATCCTTATCACGTGCCCCAACCACTGCAGCTGACGCTGGGTGATCTTGGCTTCAATACTCCTGCAGTTGGTCTTTACAAGTATTTCAGTGTGAGGCACCCGCTCACGCCAGGTAATTCCCAGGATGCACTGGAGGCAGCTTATGTGGAAGTGCTCCAAGGACTTAATGTGACGGCTGTAGGTTACCCAAGCTCAAAGCTATAAAGGAGGGTGGTGACACAGTCCGCTTGGTATACGGCGACCTTTGTGAAGGGACGAAGGCTCCTGTTCTGAAAGACTCTACGCCGAAGTCTCCTAAAGGCAGCTGATGCCTGTTTAATGCGGCTCTGGATGTCGTCGTCAATGCCGCTATCCTCAGAGAGAATGCTCCCCAGATATTTGAAAGATGGCACTACTGACAGCTTTTCATTACCAATGGTGAAGGCAGGTAGAGTGGGTGGGACATTGGTACTCCATTGGCAAACCACTTCTGTCTTGGTGGTATTGACAGTCAGCCCCATCCTGCTGTACGCTCTCACCGCCACAGCAAGGGCAGTCTGAAGATCCTCCGGAGTATGGGCCACAGGAGCAAAGCCGTCTGCATACTGCAGCTCCAGGACCCGCTCTCTATGGAGTTTGGTGGTTGCATGGAGCCTCCTGATGTCAATGAGGTTGCCATCTAATCTGACATCCACTGCCACACCGCTGCTGCCTTCAATCTCGTTATGGAGAAGCTTGGTGTCTACAGTGCACTCGTAACATCATTAAAGACCCATTCCATCCCAGACACTGTTTGTTCAATCACCTGTCAGGTGGCAGGAGATACAGAAACAGCTAAGACAGTTAGACTGAAAAACAGCTTCTGTTTTGTAGATCTGTTGTGTAGCTGAATAATGCTACACCCTGGCTTGCCAATGGCCTCTGAGTGTCACTTGTTGCATACAAATATCGGATTGTTTTTAATTAAGCATACCCTATGCATTACAAGTATCTGTTTTGCACAGACTGGAGTAGCACTGCAATCTCATTGTCTTGAGCAAAGACAATAAAGTTCTATTCTATCCTATTGAGGGTAATGTACTGGTGTAGATTGAGATTGGTAAAGTGGTGAAAAACAATAGCAGCAAGCAAATTTGGGAGTCTGTGACTGGTAAGATTCAATAACAATCAGAGATTGATACATAACTATTCACAATTTATATCAGTGATTTGGATGATGAAATCAGATGCAATATATCCAAGTTTACTAATGATATAAAGGATGGTGTGTGGGCAGTGTGGATAACACGAAGCATGCAGAACGACTTCAAGGAAATGGAGACATGAAAGATGACTACACAAAGACATCACAGATGGAATACAATAAAGATAAATGTGAGAGTTTTACATTTTTATAAGAAAGTAGAAAGGAGGAATATTTTTCAAATGATGGGTGTTTCATTTGTGCTGCTGTTTGGAGAGACCTGGGTGCCCTGGTATATAAAGCACTAAATGTTAACATCTAGGTATAGCTAGTAGTTAATGGGAACATTATATGTCAGTCTTTATTGCAAGAGGAATTCTATATAAGATTAAAGATAGTTTGTTCTAGATATATGGAGACTATGTCTGAAATACACAGCACAGGTGTAGTCTTGCAACCTACTGTAGGATATATTTGCAATTGAAGGAGTGGGGCAAAGGTTCACCGGGTTCATTTCTGGAACAGTGATTTTATTAGATGAAGAAAAATTAAGCAGACTGGATCTGTGCACTCTTACATTAAGAAGAATGAGAGGTGATCTTATTGATACATATAAAGTGCTTAGGGAACTTGACATGGTACATGGATAATGATTTCCTTGGCTATGGTCAAAGTCTAAAAATATGGGTTCAGCCATTCAGGACAGAGATTAAAAGGAGGAGAGGGAATCCATGGAATTCTGTGTTAAAGTGGACCGTATAAAGTCTGTTGCAAAATATATTTAAGAAAGAATTCAATAAGTGTTAAGAGAATCACTGGGAAAGTAGTTAGCCTCAGTCAATGGCACTGATCAGCCACAATATTATGGAAAGGTGAAGAAGGCAGAAGAGATCAATTTTTCTTAAGTTCAACAGTTAGTCCTTATGATAGGTTTTTGTATAACACAAGACAGATTTGGCATTTTGGAATAAATTGCACTTAATGAAAAGTAGACAATTTGTGCCTTTCCCTTTTAATTATCAACTTGTTAAAAATACTTCCTCAGAAATCATACATTCTGTATCACTAATGATTCCAAGAAATAAAAGATAGTCTACCATTTTCATTAAACAAAGACAGTAACCTCTTAATACCTTGCCACTGGATCTTATGCTTCTGGAACAACAGTGCTTTCCTGGCAAAGTAGAGCAGTCTTCAAGCTGCCTTCTCTCGGGCTAGGAGAGGGTGCACAAGTACTAAAGAATCTTTTGTAACAAAGGGAAGATAGCAATGAAAATGATAAGTGGTTGTCACATTTAATAAATGACACGGTAAATATTTTAATGACCCTGATTATTTTGTTAAGATTCCCATTAATTTTTTTTTATCCTACAGCAGTATCAGAAGCCGTAGGGAAGGAAATTCTGTGCAGAAAATGTAGGATAACCAAGAAAGGTTACAGGTTCAAATCTGAACAAGGAATTCCTTTCAGTCACAGTAATGAAGCTCAAGCAATTGGTACCTGTAAGGGGCAGATCAGTGCTTTTATTATGATTTCTATATTCTTTTAGTATAATGTTATTATAGGATGAATGCCCGATTGTTAGCTGCCAGTATTGTTATGTCATTTTTGGTGGATGTTAAGTTGTATGAATGTTCATTATAATAGTGACATCACTGTTTAAAGCTTGTTCAAATCAAAGTTGATTAAATAAGAAATCACAGTGTCTGTATTAAGTAACAAATACATACAGTGGCCACTTTATTAGGTACCTACTGTCGCCTTCCTGCCGGCTTGAACCAGTCTGGCCATTCTCCTCTGACCTCTCTCATTAACAAGGCATTTTTGCCCACAGAACTGCCACTCATTGGATGTTTTTAGTTCTTTGCACCATTCTCCGTAAACTCTACAGACTGTTGTGTGTGAAACTCCAAGGAGATCAGTAGTTTCTGAGATGCTTAAGAGACCCCATCAGACACCAACAATCATTCCACGGTCAAAGTCACTTAGATCATATTTTTTCCCCATTCTGATGTTTGGGCTAAACAGCAACTGAACCTCTTGACCATATATGCATTTTTTTATGTATTGAGTTGCTGTCACATAATTGGCTGATTAGATATTTGCATTAACGAACAGCTGTACAGGTGTATCTAATAAAGTGGTCACTGAGTATACTGTATATTTCAATATACCAAAATGGCATTTTACATTACTTTTAATGAAAAAAGTGCTGTAACTTTTTTCAATCTAACAAAATATGCATATAATACATACAAATATCAGTTTAAACAAAGAGAGGGTCGCCACATGTTTAATTGTCTGAATAAAATGCTGATATTTTGAGATGAACCTTTGCAAAAATAATGTCCCAACCCCACTAATTTCAGAACAATGACTAATAATAAAACCATACTGTAGATGGCCTTGTTTTTTCATTTTGGCTACTGGGACAAGTTGCTTAATTATTAGAGCAAATTCAGAGTGACTTTTTATTCCATAATGGAACTAGTAAACATGGGATTTAATAACATAGTTCTTACTGCTGGCTTATAAACTAGTGGACTAGCCTAATAATTCATAGTGTATGTTATTTTTGAGAGTTTGTACACAGTTCAAAAATCTAGAAGAAACTAGTAGGAAAGTAACCTTAAAGTTATCAAACTATCTTAATACCCATCTGGTTCACTAATATGCTTTAGGAGATGAAAACCTTTTGTCTGGGTCCCACTGAATTAAATATACAGGACATCACATTATTCATCTTGCTGTAGAAGTGTCAACATTTGGCTAGTCTGCTTTACTTTACAGAAATATTTTTGTGTGGTGCCTAATCTTACAGATGTACTCAGTGCTAATGAAATAGTTGTATGACATTGTTCTAACATGTGGATGTGTTGCAAGATTATGTCCACCTTAGCCTCCTGTGTTCATGTATTGAATGGTAACTTATTCAACACAAGTGATGCTACAGATTTGATTTGACACACTGTTTAAGATAATTCCTCAGCTGCTTGTCCGCTCACCTTCTCCATCATTTACAACAAAATTAAATTGTACCCTTATACCACTCCTATTCCAGTTCTCGTTATTATTGCAAGGCAGACAGAAACAAAGAATAAGTGAGCATCAATTTTCCTTAATTGCTGCTCAACAAATCCTTAGAAACCCAACTAAAAAATTGCTGACTCATTACATCAGTAACAGTCAAAGCAGATTGGTTCTAGGTTAATGGGCCAAATTACATCATGTGACTTCAAAGAGGAAACTTATTCTTCATAGTGATCTGATTTATCAAATGTTGAAAAGCTGGTAAGCACTGTATTTTCTGTAGGTGCTCATGCAAATATCTCTCCATTACTTCCATCAATATACATTTTAAAATGGTAAGGAAAAACCAGGATAAATTTCACAAAATACCAATATTATCTGTTGAAGATCATGACCTTGAAGTGGCTGACTCAAAGGACACAAGCCTAATTGCTGCTCTGCTAATTAAAAAACTTGTTTTACTTACAATCTGTAGCTGTCAGTTTTAAATAAAAACCATATTTTTATTATCATAGAAACATAGAAAATAGGAGTAAAAATTCGGCCCTTCGAGCCTGCACCGCCATTCAGTATGATCATGGCTGATCATCCAACTCAGAACCCTGTACCAGCCTTCTCTCCATACCCCCTGATCCCTTTAGCCACAAGGGCCATATCTAACTTCCTCTTAAATATAGCCAATGAACCGGCCTCAACTGTTTCCTGTGGCAGAGAATTCCACAGATTCACCACTCTCTGTGTGAAGAAGTTTTTCCTCATCTCGGTCCTAAAAGGCTTCCCCTTTATCCTCAGATTGTGACCCCTCGTTCTGGACTTCCCAACATCGGGAACAATCCTGCATCTAGCCTGTCCAATCCCTTTAGGATTTTATACGTTTCAATAAGATCCCCCCTCAATCTTCTAAATTCCAATGAGTATAAGCCTAGTTGATCCAGTCTTTCATCGTATGAAAGTCCTGCCATCCCAGGAATCAATCTGGTGAACATTCTTTGTACTCCCTCTATGGCAAGGATGTCTTTCCTCAGATTAGGGGACCAAAACTGCACACAATACTCCAGGTGTGGTCTCACCAAGGCCTTGTACAACTGCAGTAGTGCCTCCCTGCTCCTGTACTCGAATCCTCTTGCTATGAATGCCAGCATACCATTCGCCTTTTTCACCGCCTGCTGTACCTGCATGCCCACTTTCAATGACTGGTGTATGATGACACCCAGATCTCGTTGCACCTCCCCTTTTCCTAATCGGCCACCATTCAGATAATAATCTGTTTTCCTGTTGTTGCCACCAAAGTGGATAACCTCACATTTATCCACATTAAATTGCATCTGCCATGAATTTGCCCACTCACCTAACCTATCCAAGTCACCCTGCATCCTCTTAGCATCCTCCTCACAGCTGACACTGCTGCCCAGCTTCGTGTCATCCGCAAACTTGGAGATGCTGCATTTAATTCCCTCACCTAAGTCATTAATATATATTGTAAACAACTGAGGTCCCAGCACTGAGCCTTGCGGTACCCCATTAGTCACTGCCTGCCATTCTGAAAAGGTCCCGTTTATTCCCACTCTTTGCTTCCTGTCTGCCAAACAATTCTCTATCCACATCAATACCTTATCCCCAATACCGTGTGCTTTAAGCTTGCACACTAATCTCCTGTGTGAGACCTTGTCAAAAGCCTTTTGAAAATCCCAAATATACCACATCCACTGGTTCTCCCCATCCACTCTACTAGTAACGTCCTCAAAGAATTCTATGAGATTCATCAGACATGATTTTCCTTTCACAAATCCATGCTGACTTTGTCCGATGATTTCACCGTTTTCCAAATGTGCTGTTGTCACATCTTTGATAACTGACTCTAGCATTTTCCCCACCACCAATGTTAGGCTAACCGGTCTATAATTCCCCGGTTTCTCTCTCCCTCCTTTTTTAAAAAGCAGGGTTACATTAGCCACCCTCCAATCCTCAGGAACTAGTCCAGAATCTAAATAGTTTTGAAAAATTATCACTAATGCTTGCACTATTTCTTGGGCTACTTCCTTAAGCACTCTGGGATGCAGAACATCTGGCCCTGGGGATTTATCTGCCTTTAATCCCTTCAATTTACCTAACACCACTTCCCTACTAACATGTATTTCTGTCAGTTCCTCCATCTCACTGGACCCTCTGTCCCCTACTATTTCTGGAAGATTATTTATGTCCTCCTTAGTGAAGACAGAACCAAAGTAGTTATTCAATTGGTCTGCCATGTCCTTGCACCCCATAATCAATTCACCTATTTCTGTCTGTAGGGGACCTACATTTGTCTTAACCAATCTTTTTCTTTTCACATATCTATAAAAGCTTTTACAGTCAGTTTTTATGTTCCCTGTCAGTTTTCTCTCATAATCTTTTTTCCTCTTCCTAATTAAGCCCTTTGTCCTCCTCTGCTGGACTCTGAATTTCTCCCAGTCCTCAGGTGAGCCACTTTTTCTGGCTAATTTGTATGTTTCTTCTTTGGAATTGATACTATCCCTAATTTCCCTTGTCAGCCACAGGTGCACTACCTTCCCTGGTTTATTCTTTTGCCAAACTGGGATACCCAATTGTTGTAGTTCATCCATGTGATCTTTAAATACTTGCCATTGCATATCCACCGTCAACCCTTTAAGTGTCATTTGCCAGTCTACCTTAGCTAATTCACGTCTCATACCTTCAAAGTTACCCTTCTTTAAGTTCAGAACCTTTGTTTCTGAATTAACTATGTCACTCTCCATCTTAATAAAGAATTCCACCATATTATGGTCACTCTTACCCAAGGGGCCTCTCACGACAAGATTGCTAATTAACCCTTCCTCATTGCTCAATACCTAGTCTAGAATAGCCTGCTCTCTAGTTGGTTCCTCGACATGTTGGTTCAGAAAACCATCCCGCATACATTCCAAGAAATCCTCTTCCTCAGCACCCTTACCAATTTGGTTCACCCAATCTATATGTAGATTGAAGTCACCCATTATAACTGCTGTTCCTTTATTGCACACATTTCTAATTTTCTGTTTAATACCATCACCAACCTCTCTACTACTGTTAGGTGGCCTGTACACAACTCCCACCAGTGTTTTCTGCCCGTTAGTGTTATGCAGCTCTACCCATATTGATTCCACATCCTCCCGGCTAATGTCCTTCCTTTCGATTGCGTTAATCTCCTCTCTAACCAGCAATATTACCCCACCTCCTTTTCTTTACTGTCTATCCTTCCTGAATATTGAATATCCCTGAATGTTGAGCTCCCATACTTGGTCACCCTGGAGCCATGTCTCTGTGATCCCAACTATATCATATTCATTAATAACAATCTGCACTTTTAATTCATCCACCTTGTTACGAATGCTCCTTGCATTGACATACAGAGCCTTCAGGCTCACTTTTACAACTCTCTTAGCCCTTATACAATTATGTTGAAAGTGGCCCTTTTTGATTTTTGCCCTGGATTTGCCGGCCTGCCACTTTTACTTTTCACCTTACTGCTTTTTGCTTCTACCCTCATTTTAAACCCCTCTGTCTCTCTGCACTGGTTCCTATCCCCCTGTTGTGAACTAACCTCCTCTCTCCTAGTCTCTTTAATTTGATTCCCACCCCCCAACCATTCTAGTTATCATAGATATTTGACCTCAACCGAATTAAATACTTAATCTTGATGAACGTTTGAGATCTTCCTTTAATATTGGATTTTCTTTACAGTCTTCTTGACTAAATATAACAGTAATCATTTAACAAAATTTACAAGGATAGGTCTTCTAGCAAAAGGGTCTCTGCTCTTAAATGGACTTGCTCCAACAAGAGTTGGAAATCTGAACAATGATTTTAGAGCAGTATATTTTGCTTTGCGGTTGTTTCATTTATTTCTTTCATTTCGGGAAGGGAAAAATAGAAGGATTTGAATGTATTCACCATAAAAACTGAAGTGATACTTTCCTACTAAATCAGACTGTGGTGTGGGTCATTATAATTTGATTTCTCATTGCTAATCCCTTGTATTTTGACCGAAAGGTAAGAACTTTATTCAGCTTATACAAGAAGCAGATTTGTGAAAAATACCTTGTGGTAAAAAGCAAAGGAAATTTCACAGTAAAAATTCAATTTCAAAGTTTGCAAGGCAATTTCTATGGACCAGTTAAAATACAATTGCTTATTGTGGCAATATTAACTATTCTTCTTCTATTCTTAACCTTTCAAAGATGGTCATGGTTTTTAAAAGCCATTTCAGAAAATATATCAGTACTGAGATTTTTAATGCGCCATATAAAATTCTTCATGTAGTGTACTTTGCTCATAATTGTGTTTTGTATTTAGATTAAAGCAATTTAAAACAGCAGGTGTTTTTAACAGGTTTTGACACTTAAAGATTAATTCTATTATAAGGAATATAATGCAGTGAATAATTTAGCAAATTTAATGAAAAGGAAGCTTAGTGAGACCTTTTAATGCAACCCTGATAACTTAACCTGCATTCACTGAATCTCAGTGTATCATATAAACGATAACTTTCATACAGTGACATAATATTTGGAAGGAGAAGTAAGATGTTCAAAGTCACACAAACTTCAGCTTTCATCATTTGATTTTAGGAAAATGTAAGAAGAGGTAATTTTGAATCAAGGTCAAATGGTAATAATGCGGTGCACATGAAGTTGAATAAGGGATATTCAATAGTGCATTAGCAGTGCCACAAGACTCAGAAATATTCCTATTGTTTGGGTATGTGAGCAGACCATGGTTGCATGCAGGTGTACACAATGCACAAGTGAATTATCTGATTTCCCTCCCCCTTCCAAACCCAATCTGAATGCATCACTCATGATGACCAAAGGTATCTGTGTGGGAAGTGGAACATTAGTGATGCACATTTCTAAATTACTTGTAGTTGGTATTGCATAATTATGATCAGTTTGGCCTTGATTTTAATCCTGCTATTAGCAGTGTGAGGGAAAGACTAGCTCTAAAATACAATAGGTGCGTACTGGCTGCTATTTCACCAATTGCTGTGGTTACACAACTAAAGTGTTACTTGTGATATTTACCTGGTTTCTCTAGGCATTAAATGTGGTCAGAATCACATGTCCAGGACTCACTATTATTCCTTATCTCTACCCTAACCTGCAATCTTGCTTCTTCCCTGTAAATGTCAGAGTCCTTCAGAGTGTGCTTTCTGTGCTGCAGGTACTGAGTAAAGCATGGTATTATCATTAGTTTTCAAACACCCATTGAAGGGGAGTATTTCTTTTGCACCAAGTGTAGCAAAAAAAAACTAGCTGTCAACTAATTTTGGTATTCAACTCCTATATCAATATAACATAAAATGTGTAATAATATTTTTACAAATTGTTGCAAATTTATCAGTGCAAACAAAAGAATGTAATAATTATACTGCTCTAATAAAAATATGGGAATAATTCACCAAATTATGTTACTACAGGCTTTAGGTGCTGAGTTTTCCAAGATTGATAAACTGTATAGTCCACTGAATAAATTCACTGATTCCGCAATCCCTGTGGAGAAACCTGTCTAAAGAAAGCATGAGAGGTGACAATAATACAGTAACTCTATGATCCATGGTTCTGCTGAGTTCACATTCCAGACAGAGAATGGGATTGCTAAATGTTTTCTCCATTGCAGATGTCAGAATCAGTAGATATCTTGAAATATGGTAGCACTTTATTTGAATCTAAGGAAGCTGCATTGATTTCTTTACCTACTTCTATGAGTTTCAAACAACTTGACAGAGAAAGGGGCATTATTGAATTCATGAAAATAGAGCCCTCTAATTCTAACTCTGCTGAGATCTCAAACAAGTAACTTAATTATCTACTATTTGAGAATTGTCTTGTCAGGGAAGACTAAAGGACAACTTTGTCATTAATGGCAGCGTTTAAGTTATCACCATTCTGCTGGCAATAACTTGAAGATGGGCAGATCACTTACTTCTCAGTTCCAGGTCAATTTCCTCTGTTCAAAACCAATCAATCAACCCATGATTCCTCAGTATTCAGGAAGATTTAGGACCAAATATACCAGCAAAAAGAATCACAAGGAACTTGAAATTTTACCAACTGATTTTCATTTACAGGAGTTCTATAAAGTTCAGTTTAAGGGGAAAAACCTGTTTAAGGTTAAAAAAATGAAGCCAAAGACCAACATCTTGAGAAAAGCATATAATTTATTTTGCATCCTTCATGCACATTTTATTTGTGCAGGAGTTCAGTGGAAACAGAGGAAAGACTCTCATTTAAAACACTGAGAGTCAAAGAGTTAATTATAATATTCTAATAGTTATTTGCAGTTACCTATAATAAAACAGCACAACCCACCGATGCTATTATAAAATAATAATTAAAATATTCAGACACTGCATTTTTAAAGATTTTATGTTGGTTTGATACCGATGTTGTTTTGTCTGATTGCTAAGAGGAAACTACAGATTACTATTCTTGCCAGGATGACTGCAATTCTAAAGTAGGGTACACCAATGAAAGGTCTCTAATTTAACTGTGAATCTTTATAAAACCAGTGATAAGTAATAGTTGTGCTATCACCATTTTCCAGAGCTAATGATTTTTGAAAGAACGACAAACAGAAGGCAGCAAATTACATAAACTGGTGCATCAGAATTTCTGTCGGCATAAAGGTTTCTAAAACAGACATACATGATTGCTACTGGGATGAGGGGCTACAAAGCAAAGGCTTGAAAGGCTGGTAATGCTTGCTTTTGAGATGAGCTGAGCAAAGATTTGACAGAAGGATATAAAATGATGAGCTGTCTGCACAGGGTGGAAAGTGGTAAGTTGTTCCTTTGGTGAAGTAAAGGGGAAAACAGTTAAAATCAAGATGAAGAAAAGCTTTTTATTTATACAGCATATGGTTTGAATCTGGAATTTGTCTCTAAAGATTCATGATTCGAGATTGTTGAATGCCATTTCCATTACACAACTGTTAGGGAACATAAAATACTTGTTACTGTGGCTTTGATGCAGCATAAAAAAAGAAACACAATAAGATAAAGAATGCAATAATAATAAAAACACAAAAAATATAAATACATAAGATAGCTTATATACATAGATTGATTGCACGTCCATAAAGTGATGCTAGGTGCAGGAGTGTCTGTACACAAGGCGACTAACAAGAAACGATAAAATGCTGGTGGTGGGGGTTGTGGAGGGGTTGGTTAGTGGGTGGAGGTGTTGATCAGCCTTACTGCTTGGGGAAAGTAACTATTGGGGGAAAATGTGATGGAGGCAGGTTCCACTACTGAACTTAAGACCAAATCAACTAAATGAAGAGCCTAGAAAAACTACTAGGGCCATGGAAAAAGAACAGGTGGATCGAACAGGAGAATTGCCCGGATTGAGAGCTAGCATGAATATACTGGCCAGAATGATCTTCCTCTGTGATATAATCATCCTATGATATTTTTGGCCAAAATTTTAAGCCATGCATCCTAAACTATTTAAGCTGCCCTGTATTAATTTATTAGCAAGTTTCTATGAAATGTCTGGGGAATTCTTACACGGTTAAAGGTGTTATATAAATAACATCAATGCAAAGGTCTATTCCTTAGTCTGACATTTTGAAACATGCAGATTACTCAAATAGAACACTAGAATATAAAGTGAAAAACAAAAGGGTAGTTGAAGTTTGAGGCAGAGCACATTTATTGGTAATAACTTCTAAGTTTTATAACAGATCAATTATTAGTGATGACTGATAGGACATCGTGGATGCAAGCCTGTTGAATGAACTAAGTTCAAAGGATAAATACTTCAGATGTTTGAAAGTGTGACTTTAAATGACTGCGGTAAATGAATGCGTGCAGAATGCAGGGTAAACTCATGGCCTTTAGGAAAAAAGGCATAGATATCATGAATAACAGACTTTTAGACAATACGAAGCACAGCAATGAGTTTGCCAGGTTAATAACCCTGTGGGGCATGATCTTCCTTGGGTGCTATTATTAATGAACTAATTTATCACTTCACCACAAATAGCAAAAAATCTATCCCATATTTCATCCTCTAGTTTTCTACTGAAGACAATAGTTCATGCTGAGATATAGCAGCAGTTTCCCAGCATCTAGCCCAAGAGGCCATACTTCATGTGTGAGCTTAGGTAGAAATGCCAGCAAGGTGTCTGACCAGATGGTGCATGCCAACAGAACTTGATTTTGTCCTCAGCTCACGCTCATACACAAACAGTTTCCACCAAACTTCACAGAGCAGCAATCAGTGCCAGGAACTCTTGCATGTGACCCTGTGGCTCATGGAGCAATTGGTGAGTCCATGCACACCTGCCTAGAAATTCACCCCCAGCTGGTACCGCTGTAGAGTATATTGTCATATTAACATGTTATATTCCACCTCCATATTGAAGTCAACAGAGTGTAATTTTGAGAGGGGAGTACAATGTACTAATATGATTAAAAAGCAGATGGACACAATGAGCAAAGATTAATTTTTAGGCAACAGTCTTTTGAATCTATTCAATCATTCTTTATAAACTTACAGGAAATTTGAAACTCTGACAACCAAAGAATTACAAAATGAAATAGGCCAATTCCTGACTTAAATGAAATTAGTAATTAACTTTACTAGCTGGAGGCTCCAGCGCAGCATAGTGGTAAGTGCGACACTATTACAGCTTGGAGCATCAGTGTTATGTTTTGTAACTCTAAAACATTGAAATGATTGAATGAAAAACAAGAGAACCAGGCCTTAGTTTTATTTTTACTTTAAGCAAGAGGAGCACATCTGACATGGTGGTGTGATAACATATGTCATTCATATACTTTTACATATAACCCCTAATGAATTATTTAGATGAACAAGAATGCTTAACCAAACAATGTATTTACAATATAACTCAGATACCACTGAAATATTAAATACACAACACTCTTCCCTGCTTAGTTATAAACTCCAACTCAATATAGGTTGCATCTCAAATTAAATAGATATACACACACACACACACACACACACACACACACACACACACACACATATGTGTGTGTGTCTGTGTGTCTGTGTGTATATATATATATATATGTGTGTGTGTGTGTGTGTGTGTCTGTGTGTATATATATATATATATGTGTGTGTGTGTGTGTGTGTGTCTGTGTGTGTATGTATATATATATATATATATATATATATATATATGTGTGTGTGTGTGTGTGTGCCTCACGTTCTGGGGCCTCCTCCATGGTGGTTGTAGGAGTTGACTCCAGGACTGTAGGAAGTGGTTCTGACAGCTCTGGGCACCTTGTTTCTGGATGTGTTGGCATCCCAAACAGTGGATGGCAAGCTTCACTGGACAATGTGAATCATAATGTGTGAGTACAGTGTGTGTTGTCACCATTTCCTTAACTTTTTGGAAGGCTTCCTCACACTGCTTTGTCCATTGCCATTTCTTCCCAATCTGTAGTAATGAGTTCAAAGAGTGGAGCACAGTTGCAGGTTTGGCTGGAACATGTTATAGTAATTGACAAATCCTAAAAAGCACTGGGTCATAGCTTTCCACCAGGGTGCAGATGCAGATGCTACTCCACAAATAAGCTTATTATAGCAATAAAACCCTTTTAAGTGTTTATGGTGAGAAACACTTTGGATTCTGCTTCCATCTTCATCTGTAGATAGATCACTGTTAAGTCCACTTTGTAGAAGTGTTTCCTTTCAGAACAGTTTGCAAAGATGCTCTCTATCTTGGGAAGGGGGTATTGATCTACTTTCAGTACTGGCTTGATGGTGTTCTTAAAGTCACCTCAGATCATGATAGGTCCATTCCTCTTGTATACTGGAACCAATGGCATTTCCCACGTGTTCCACTCAACTTGGAAAGAATTCCTTCAGCCTCCATCCAATCTAACTCACTGGCTACTTTATCAAAGATGGTATAAGGAATTGGACAAGCTTTGTAAAACTTGGGTGTGGCATTTTCATTTAACACTATTTTACCCTTGATATTATGATGAGCATTCAGCCCATGATGAGAGACGAGAAAAGTTAGTTTATCTTAACGGCCAGTTTTATTGCAACAAGCACAATAACAGACAGAGTGCAATAGTGTTGTGAGAACTAACCCAGCCACATACAGATAGGGAAAGTGATTATCACAGACCTCGGAGTGGCACACAAACAAACAATTATATAACCCGAGCTACGATAAATTAAGTTGAACATCTCACCATAATTCTACTGAACATGCACACCACAAATGCATTTTAAAACAAGAACAGTAAGTAGTGCTGGCTGTTAGGAATGCTCGGATGAGCTGTCAACCACTCCCCCGGAGCACTACAACATGTCTGAGTTTTCCATTGCCAGCCTTGAACACTGCTGTAATATCAACCGAGGCTACTCAGTCCTCTGTCACTCTCATCGTTATCAGAATTCTTATCAACAGCATGCAGATTAGTGTGCTTTCTGAGATCCAAACCTTTTTTTTAAATTTTTTTTGCTTCCCTATGCAGTCCATTTATTTCTGTCTGCCTGACAGGCTCTTTGTATGTGTCCTACTTTATTGCATTTTTTGTAAGTTTTACCTTTAAATCTGCATTAATCTGATACATGCAAGCCGCTGTCACAACGGTAACACAATTTATTTGGTCAAGCAGGTGTGTGTTTAGACATTGCAATTTTGTTCTCGCTCACTTTCATTCCTGACTGCTACTCAGTTGCATCCATCTGTGGTTTCCATTGATACAGCAGTTTCAACTGTTCTTTAAAATGTGTGTTGTGTTTCAGTTAGAAGCTGTTTTTAAGTGGTTTCTTTTAATATTCCACAAACTAAACAATCTCTCAGTGCACCATTAAGTCCATCATTGAACTGACAATGCTCATACAATCTCTTCAATTCAGCCATGTGTACTGAAATGAATTCCCCCATCTTTTTCCTTGCTTGTGAAACCTAAAGCATTCTGTAATCAACGATGGTTTCAGTTCTAAATGCTCCTGCATTACTTTCATGATATCAGCAAAGCTCATTTCAGCTGGTTTGGTTGGAGCAGTGAAACTTCTAAGGAAACAGTATGTTTTTCCACCCAATGTTCTCAGCAGAATGGCCACTCATTTTTCATTGGCTATTTCATTTGCTTCTAAGTACAGCTCAATTCACTCAGTATACATACTCCAGTTATCCCCTGTGCTATCCTTCTCATTTAAATTTTTAATATTTATGATTATTATCACCCAGTACTCACTGTTTATGAGCCCATGAATTTGTCCATTTTTTTTAAACTCGAACATTTTTCTCCTCTTGCAGAGAAAAAAGTGCTGCAATTTTTTTTTACATGAATTTCTCAATGTACCACAACAGGTAGGCCGTCATCTTGGGTTGTTTAAAATTTCTTTGTCACCACTCTTCTGTTTTGAAATTCCAAAACATTGAACTAATTGCAAAAAAAAAACAAGGGAGCTGGGTGATGCACGTCTTATTTATGTTTTTACTTTAAGCAATGCATGCGCATATGACTTGGTGACATATACCATTCATGTGCTTTTACATATAACCCATAATGAATTATTTAAATAAACAAGAATGCTCAATCAAACAACATATCTACAATATTACTCAAATATTGCTGAAATATTAAATACACAACTACAGGAGTTTGAAACTAAGTACTGGCATCTTCTGTAAGAAAGTTTCTATGTTCTTCCTGTGTGTGTTTGGATTTCCTTGGGGTGCTCGAGTCTTCTCCCAAAGTCCAAAGGCGTGCCCATTAGTAGGTTAGTTGGTCATTGTAAATTGTCCTGTGATTAGGCTAGGGTTTAAATCGGTGGGTTGTTGGGCAGCACAGCTTGGTTGACTGGAAGGGTCTATTCTGTGTTATCTCTCTAAATAATATAAAAGAAAATAATTCTTATATTTTACAAATAGGTATTTGATAGGATAAAAGACAATTGGGAGGGTTGACAAGAAGGAACAGTTATCTTTTTCTTCATATGTATTTGCAATGCCAATGAATGGCAGGTAGGGATATTAACTGTGTATTTTTGTTTGACGTTTCTTTACTTTTTTAACTCAAGAATTACCAGAATTTTTTTAAAAGACTTCATGCCTCCAATATAGTGGAGGAGGTTGGGAGTGGTCATGAAATTGCACTAGGCATTCACATGTTAATATTGTAAAGGCCCAAGCCTTCGACAGTTCTATATGGAATTGCTGGAAGTTTGGAACTATCAGCATAAATATCAAGCAAATTTGCATCCAGCTGACTGCTATGGATTTCCCAGTCCTGCTCCAATGTTAGACATTTCATGCAGTCCAGCAGCAAAGCATGAATCTCTGCAGTTATTCTACATTTACATGGAAATTGCATCTCATTTCATTCACATAAATAGAGGAAAATAGCTTCAAGGGAAAGGGATACCTACAATGTAGCTTCTGGTTTTATCTGACGCTACTGAAGTATTTAAAATATTGAAGAGCTTGCAGCCAAAATGTAAATCATTATTGTTTCTAACATCTCTTTCCTCTCCTAAGATGTTGCAGCAGAAATAACACTTATTTCACACTCTACCAAATGATAACATGCCTTTCAATATTATACTATTAGGATACTACATTACAAGACTGGGTATACTTTAACAGTGCTTTATTGGCTGCCAACCACTTTGAAATCTCTTGAGATTAAATGACATACTATATAAATAAAAAAAATTCTTTAAAAATACACTTTTTTTTACCATAAGCAGTCCACTTCCTAAAGCCTATGCCACCCAAATCAGCTTTTTCAAACAAATTCTCAAACTTCACAAAACTATCAACCTGATCCAGTTCAAAGTCTTCATCTTCAACATTTGACTTTCCATATTACTTTACCAAAGGAAACAAGCACACTGTTAATTGAACATCTTAGTCATTTTCTTTACCCTGGTACATGGAAATAAAGTGGCCTCTGCTTGAAGTAATAGCATCAGTGTTGTTTTAAGAAAAGTAACTTTGGTTTAAAATAAACTTGACTGAAAGCTGGCAGTCTCATCATGGTGCATTCCGTCAACTGCAGCAAAACTGTCAGATTAATAACACCTGTGTAATTTTTTCTCATCCCCTGAAAGATAGGGAGTTGGCCCATTGCTTTGTGGGAGCAATTTATCCATCAGCATTTCTGGCAGTTTAATAGGAAGGGGGTCTTAAAGTTGATTAATCTGTTTGATTCTCTTATCTGAGTCAAACTGTTAATAGCTGTTATTTTTCTTTTATAAAGGGAAAGCATTTTTATTTACGATAAGGAATATGGATAAATGCTTTTAAAACTGAAGGGACTATTATGTTAAAATATAACTTGACTTAGGAATACATAAATTTCAAAATGTGAAGTCAAAATGCAAAGTGTAAGTTAAGATCAGTTAACTCATTCTAATAATAAGAATCGGGATTTAGTGTCATTATATCTCTATGTACCAAAAAGAGATTTTCAATAATAGTTCATTACAGTTTCAATATTTAGTACAATTTCAAAGAAGTTGTCAAGAATTCATCTGTCAAAATTTCCCTAAAATAGTTATAAGGACTAGAGATTCTCTTTCCACTGATATTGTCCCTATGCCTTATCTGACATAAAGAATTATGGGTCTAAAGAATGGGCATTCCTAATGAAGATGCATCAATTTAAAAAAGTCCTAGTTACCTTCTATTTTGAGATAAGCATTCCATTTCAACCTTTTGATCTAAGTTCAGTAAGTTGGTTTACAGGTTCAGAACAATGCTTGCACAAAACAAAATTCATGGATATGGACAATTTGTGATGGCTTTTCCTTAGCTCATTTATGCTTTGGCTTCAGGAATAGTTTGCCGATGTCCAATAAATATAAGGAGATTAGTATTTATATACTAATACTCAAGTAACGCCAGACAAGCATAAACAACAAAGCCTAAATTGCTATCCGAAATGTACCACACTACAATTATCTCTGTGATAGATACATTGTATTTTGTACCTCCTTCATTGAAATGCAATGGAAGTCATGAAAAGATTGTCTTGTTCTTTGGTAGTCCCTTGGAATTGAGGGTAGCTTGTTTCCACTGAAGGTCTGTGGGTCATGTGATGTTGATGAGGACAAAGTGGATCTCAAATACTTTGCCCAAGGGTCTCTGGCTTAAAATGATAACTCTTCCACAGATGCTGCCTTTCCTGCTGAGCATTTCAAAATTATCTGTTTTTACTTTGCATTCCCAATAATTGCAGATTTAAGGCTGTCAAAGCTGGGAAGGGGATATTTGATAGGATGGGTATGCACTTGTTTGGCTTCATAGTTTGGGAGGTGGCACCCTCCTTCTATCACTTTCACATGGCTTCAGTGTGCTCCAAAGACACACAAGCCTCTCAAATGCACTTTCTCCATTTTGATCAGTTATACTATTGGGATTCCCACAAAGAGCCCACTTAATTCTGACTGGATTAGCTGCCAGAGATTATTTAACAATATTAAAGGTGTTAATTATTCCCAAAGCAACTATCTGGCTCTGAAAATTCACTGCAACAAATGTGGTATGTCAGTCCTTTGGTTTTTAATTTTTTGAAGTCAATGACCTTTTATCAGAATTTGATAAAGATTTTTTACCTTACCTTTTTCTATCTTAAATTTCCAGTGCCTGAAATATTCCAGTTTTGCTGTTGCACATTTTGTTTTAAAATGTAGTTTAAAATCCTATTTTCTGACTTTTTCAACCTTCATCACACCCACCCCCCTCCAACTCCCCCTCCCGTTCCTCCTCTCCCTCTCTCTCTCTGACACACACTCACTCTCTCTTTCTCTCTCTCTCTCTCTCTCTCTCACACACACACACACACACACACACACACACATATTCTCTCTCTCAGACACACACACATTCTCTCTCACACTACAATTTTATTTTTCCTCTCAGGGGCAAATAAGACAACAACTCACTCTAAGTGAACCATAAATATGTTCTTTCATAAAATAAAAGCCTTTTTTTGGTGTATAACTCAGTGAATTATTTCCTTTTTAAATTTTCTTTTCAGTGGATGTAGTAGTTGTCAGATAAGTCAATGCTTATTGATCTTCTCCAAGTGCCCTAGCGAATTAGTAATAAGCTGCCTTCTTGATATGAGTGTCTTGCTGGGCCACTTTGAGGTAAAAATTAACAATATCACTGTGTGCACCTGAAGATACATTCTGGCGGGCTGGATAGACCTTGTAAGACATTCATTAATCTGACAGGTTCTTACAATAACCAGTTGTTTCAGCTACTATTACTGATGCTAGTTGTTTATTCAAGTTCTGCTTCAAAACTGAATTGAAATTACCATCTGCCTTGAGGTAAGATTATAATTCATGCCACTTAAGCATCAGCTCTGGTATACTGGATCAGCTATAATGTCATCAGCAATCGTTTGGTTCACCAAGTCATCTCTGCTATTGCTTCCTTATCTAGAATTCATAAACCCCAATAGAAAATGGGCATTGTAGAACCGGACAAGGTTCAGAGGAGATTCACAAGGAAATTACCAGGGTTACAGAAATTTAGTTATGAAGAGAGATTGTCTAAGTTTGTTGCTTTTCTTTGGTATGGTGGAAATTGCTGGGTGAGACACTTTTTGGGTACAGGGGGTTGACCTAATTCTCCTAACAATTTCAAAAGTTTATGTATAGAAGGAAGTAGAGGGTAAATGTTTTTGTCCAATAGATGTTGGTGGTCAGAAACATATTGCCTGAAAAGGTGGTGGTGAGAAATTCTTAACACTTTTAATAAGTGCCTAGATGAGCACTTAAAATGCCATAATCCACAAGGCTATGGACCGTCACTTGGAACGTGGGAATAGTTTAAATAGCTCTTGTGTTGCTCATCATATGCTGAATGACCTTGTTACGTGCCATTAATTTCCATGATTCAATGAACAGCAAAATAGTGAAAATGTTCTGGAAAGGACTTCTATGTTAGGGAAAGAAGTGTTTTTGTTTTATGCCGTTATCATCTGACACTAATGAAGTCTAACCAATATAGCTAACTCACTGCCAGGAGAGTCACTAGCACCTAAACCAGACTTACAGGAATAGAACAGCTGCTGGGCATTTAATAACAGTCTCGGAATGCTGCATTGAGTATCAACGATAGAATACAGACTCAGATTCTCCTGCAAGTCTAAATATCTCATGGATCGTTGACTGGAGCTTTGTTCTTGTTTACAGAAATATAAATGTTGGGCCAAGGTTGGAGGGAACTCCCTGGGTTTGCTGTCACCTGCCAATCAAAACTTCTTTTTTTACTCCACCAGCCTTTATGTATTTTGAGTAATCAGATATTGTTACAGTTGTTTTTATGTTCATCTTACTGCAGAATATGTAGTGGATTAAAGGGACAAAGGTCTGGTTGACAGTGTAGAAGAGAATATGCTGCACCCTCATTATAACATGGCCCGTAGAAACAAAGTACTTTTTGGTGTTGGAATATAGTCCGCCCTGTACTTGGCTTCCCAAGTAAAGCATAATCAGCAACATCGGAGGTGCAATGCCAAATGTAGTATTGTGTAACTGTTTTAATGTTAGGGCACCATGAAGGCAGCCGGATGGAATCCAGAGTTTATTTAATGATCTACATTATTAAAAAAATACTAGTTTGTGCTCCTACTGGACTAACCTACAATAGGTCTAACTCCATTCACCTTCAGTCAAATATCACAGAGTAGAAGCCTGCAGTCCAACCAGAGGGAGTACATTAAAAAATGCTGTTTATCATTAAACTTACTTTAATTCCACCATATAAAATTTCAAATGGAAGTGTGGAATTGAAAACAAAATGAGGCTTTGATTTCATGTTGAGGGATATTAGTGTATGAATGCTTAATATCTTTGCTATCATAATGGAAATGCTGACTTGTTTAAAACAAACATTTTCAGCAGCATATGTGTACTAATATCAAGCGATGTTATTTCAGAGCCTGAGTGAGAGATAAGAACAGAGCATGACAAATGAGAAATGACATTTTCTCAGTCAGGTTGTATCTCCCCAGTGCTAGTCATAGTTTGTGTGCTCTCAAATTAAACTGAGATTATTTACAAATGACTCATATGCCACTCATTGTACTTTATGTGGCCCGGGATGACGACAGTGCTCCGGTGTGTGAGTGTGAGTTATTCCGGTTGATTGGTTGACCTAATTGGGTGGTCAGCACAACATGACTTAAGGAAGAAGCAATTTGTACCCCAAGTTGAGCACTTTTAGGCGCGGGTGTTCAGTTCCACTCTCAGCATCTCGTTATCTTAGTGGGAGTCAGGCATCCTGCCGATGCTCATTTATGGAGCTGAGTCAATAATACTTGGCTCAGAATTCCTGCGTTTATTTCGCCTCAGGCTTTTGGGTACATTTAGGGCTGGGGGAAAAGTGAATTCCGTTTGGTGATTGCTTCAAATGGCAAAAATGAGTGTTTATTAGCAGTTAGTGACTGCCTCAACAAAGACAGAACAGTTCCCTGTTATTGCTCATTAGATTCATATAATATGATTTGTAATAACATTTTCTATTTGATATTTATACTTGATTGCAACACTAATTTGGTACCTGCTGTATTATGATGATTATTATACAATTATAACACTGAAATTAATTGCTTTTTTGTAATTGAAAAACTTCAATCTGACCACTCAAATACAGTTATAATACTTTGTTTTTTTTTCAAAATAATTCCAGGTACGTTGTAGGTAAGTGTCAAAATGTTGCATGTTCCATCTCCTGCCCTTGCATGGAAAGCTGCCATTTGCCAGTCATGTGATCAGGGTGCTTGCCATAACAGAGGAATCACTAATTGCAGGGAATTCATGGGCTGGGAAGTGGTCCTATGAGAGGTGTCTTATAAAAGCAATTCCTTTAATTCATTTCATTTCAAGAACTTTCAGTTTGTTGAATCTGGAAGTGTATCTTCCTTTTCTAAGACACCTTTCACAAGACCACATCCCAGTCCCTGAGTTTAGTGTGATCCCACAGTCAGTGCTGTTGGAACTAGGAGCTCATCTCTGCATGTCCCTCACTGATTCTGATTCTGATCTGATCTTTCAAATCCAGGTGATCTGCCAGGCAGAACCTGGGCTTAATGCTTCATTTTAAAGACAATACCTCTGACAATGTTGTGCCCCCTTTGCCTAGGTTATGTTTTTCAGACCTTGCTGGGAAGTGTGTGCCCACGGCACTCTGGCAAAGCTGGTCACTTAACTGGCAAATATTATCGTTCTGTGTAAGGGCCGGTGATGAACATGCACTGTTTTGACAACTTTCCACTCCTCAGAGCCCTCATTACCATTCTCACATACTGTAATACCTGGGTGCAGTCGTGACTACAATGTATGTATTTACTTCTCACGATGCCGTTAAATCTTCACAGGGTAAAATAAGCACAGGCAAGGAGGTTATAAAACAATTGTGTTCAATCAGCAGTGGGAACCCCAAACAATGATTCTGATTTGCCATCCCATTCTCACTCCCTGTCCTTGGGCAACTGCATTGTTATGGAGTGATAGAATCATTCAACATGGAAACATGCCCTTTTGCCCACTGACCATCAAGCACCCCTTTACACTATCTTTACATTAACAATTTCTTTTATTCTCCTGTTATTCTCATCTAGCCAGCAACCCGCCCCCCAAATTCAACCACTTATCTACACATTAGGTACAACCAACAATATTGTGTGCAGTTTTGGTCCCCTAATCTGAGGAAAGACATCCTTGCCATAGAGGGAGTACAAAGAAGGTTCACCAGATTGATTCCTGTGATGGCAGGACTTTCATATGGTGAAAGGCTGGATCGACTAGGCTTATACTCCTTGGAATTTAGAAGATTGAGGGGGGATCTTATTGAAACGTATAAAATCCTAAAGGGATTGGACAGGCTAGATGCAGGAAGATTGTTCCCGATGTTGGGGAAGTCTAGAACGAGGGGTCACAGTTTGAGGATAAAGGGGAAGCCTTTTAGGACCGAGATTAGGAAAAACTTCTTCACACAGAGAGTGGTGAATCTGTGGAATTCTCTGCCACAGGAAACAGTTGAGGCCAGTTCATTGGCTATATTTAAGAGGGAGTTAGATATGGCCCTTGTGGCTAAAGGGATCAGAGGGTATGGAGGGAAGGCTGGTACAGGGTTCTGAGTTGGATGATCAGCCGTGATCGTACTGAATGGCGGTGCAGGCTCGAAGGGCTGAATGACCTACTCCTGCACCTATTTTCTATGTTTCTATGTTTCTAATAGCCAATTATCCCAGCGACCCATACTTCTTTAGAATGTGGGAAGGAATGCCAGCAGTCATGGAGAATATATTAACCCTACACAGATACTAGCTTAGGTCAGAATTGATCCCAGATTCCATCTAAAAGATAGTGGCTCCATTAACTGTGCCATGGTGCCACCCAAATGAAGCGCAATATTAACTCATATAACAACACCTTGTTGTTTGTTTGGACAGTGCAGCCTTCTGGGTATTGAACTCAACGACGTCAGCCAAGACTACTCTGAGCACTTTTGGGCAGCAACTTTAGGATGGATATGGAGATCTTAAAATGGAAATATTATCACAAGTCCTAATGACTGAGAGAGCAATAACCCACCGGAAAAGGATACAATGCAGTTTGTAGGACCAATAAAGGTAAAGGAAAAAGAAGCTTCCAGTAAACTTTATATTGGTGGGGAAAAGGAGGAAAGAAGCTATATGAACCCCTTAAAAACAGACAGCAGGTCTGATCTAACTATATGACTGAATTAAAAGTGTGGGAAAAGCTTACCACTCTTCCTGTGAATGACTTGGTCATGTTTTCTGTTCAAATCCTATCTGACAGATAATATCACAAAGGGTAACAGGGCTAAAAATTCAAAACGATAAAAGAACACTGGCAAATAAAATCCCCAACAAAGAAGATTGATGTAAATCAATAATCACTAAATTGTTTTGGATAGAGAAATAAGAGGAAGCTAATAAACATTCATAATAATTAAATTGGATAGTAAAATGAATAGTAAAAGTAATGATTTCACCACAGGGGACGAGTCAGTTGAGAGAACTAAGCTTGTGTTATTTAATATTGCTGATGAAGTATACTCTGTCACAATTCTACCTTGTGCACCTGGAACAGATGCAGTCTCTTTATGATGCATCATGAAGATTGCCATTCTCAACAGTGAATTTCTAATGAAGACCACTTTGTTTTCAATCCAATATTATAAAATACTACTGAATATTTTAAAACTTTGTTCTGCCATTTGGTTAATCATTGGTAAAAGTGAGAAGTATTTTACGTTAGCTCAGTTACACAATATAAATTTGTCACAAAAGAAATGAGGTTCAATTTCTGCTTACAAATTATGTATGGAGTGTTCCCAATCCCATAGGTGGAATTTGTGGAATGATTAATTAATTAATATAAGGTAGTAGTTAGCACAACTGATTGAGGTGGAGATTGAGGTGAGTGGGGGGAAGAAAGCATGGTATGTATCTAAATCTTTTACTTTATATAAACTCTTTAAGGGATGAGTGTATACTTTGGCTGAGGTTTATGAGCGATCTTAGCACTGTTTTAGATGTTTTGGCAGAGGAGAGCAAAAGAAGGAAAGAAACTTTTGTCTATGAAGTTATAAGGTATTTCCACTTGTGTAGACAGAGTCTCTGAATGGCATTTTGGTGAAGAGTATCTAGGACATTTTGAAATAGTTGCAGCCTCTAAGTTTTTTTTCCTGACACTGCTCTATGAGTAGCCTTCTCTACCTCTAACCCGTTTTTTTTACCTTCTTGTGTAATCAGCACTACCACACTACAACAGACAGCTCCAATACAGCCATCAGTTTCGAATACCTGTGTTCGTCTCTGCCACACTTCTTCATTCATCTCCTCACTTGATGCTGTTAAAGGGAAGTCAGAGGTTTAACTCCGCATACCCACAGTTACATTCCCTGCTCCTGGTGCTGCACCACACCTAAGTGTTGGTCTCTGATTCTCAATGCAACAACTCAGATATATGAGTGACTGCGAATGTAGCCACCTTAACCTGACTTCTTGGGAGATCCCATGCATTCCACATGCTGAATGTCTCCTGTGCTCTTGATGTCATTATTTGCTCCTTTGCTACAGGCAACATTAAGGAGAAATCCTTGTTCAGCACTGTGACTCGGATAAATTAGTGAAACAGTTGATCCCCTCCTCAACTTCCCTGGCTGTTAAATTCACTGCTCACTGTCTGTTATTTATTCACAACAGATGATGCATGGGTCCCAGTAGGGTCCCCAAGCACGCAAACTCATTTGTGGCAGAAGTCATATTGTTAAGGGCATCAACACTTGCACAGTTAAAACCCAGCAGGAACACACAGAGTAGGCACACTTCAAAATCAATCAGTGGGCAATGCTAATTTGACACCAGTACTGCCAAATTGGAGCTCAGTGCTCCAGCTAATGCCCTCTCTTAATCACACACAGCTGAATACGCTTTCAGCAGCAGGAAGGGACACCAGCAGTGCTATTTAAAAAGATAATCCACTGCTTTCTGGATACTTGGTGTTACAGGAGTCACATGTCAACTTATAAAAGAAATCCACTTCCTCAATGACAAGTGAGAGAAGGCATCACACAGGTTGCTTGCATATCGTGGCAGAAATAATAATGTTCTATAACAGTCCACCATGCCATCTGCATTTCAGCCTCAAGAAAGCAAAGGGTGGCAACTGAATGACAGTCATTTGCTCATAATCTGGGTCCCGACTTCCTGATACATGACCCATGCACAAAAGGCCAATATGGATACAACAAATGCCATACTGTCAAACAAAATGTCATTGAGTCAAGCATGGACATGCTCAGATAACTGTCAATATAACAGAAAGAACCACATAGATAGATCTCAGTCATGTACGTTCGAAGATTTATGGTCTATGCCATACAACCTCAGCTGATACTTAATATTTGCTGTTCACAAAGGCATGTCTTGACACAGAGATACCCAATGAAGGTTCGTTCACCCAACTCGCCTTCAACTTTGTGACTGGGCAAGTTGATGATGTGTGACATCTTCTGGCCCAAACTGCAGCAGAAAAGCAGGTCATCACCACAACTTTACTGAAACTGAGTGGATGCTAATATTTGTCCAAAAAGCAATTAAGGAGCACCCAGCTAGGGTTTGGCAGAGCAAAGCTGCATGGCACTCCATTCCAGATCATCAATGACGGAGTTCAGTGTGGGTTACACTGCCAGAGCTCTCTCCAGCATAAAACTCACCATCACTAGGGAGCAGCCCCTTGTCACCATTTAAAAGGTGAACAAACATTCAGCAGCAGAAGGAGAAAAAGCAAAGGAAAGGGAGGAGCCTCCTTTCTGGCCATGCTGAATGTGAAATACAATCCTCATGCCCAATTGAAGAAGCCGTTCCTGAAACATTGAGTCTCTGTGTTCAAGCTGTTGTACCTCCTCCTTGATGTTAGCGATCAGATGAGGGCATGTCCTGGGTGATGGGGGTCCTTGATGATGGATGCTGCCTTTTTGAGGCATCGCCTTTTCTAGGTGTCCTAGATACAGGGGTAGCTGATGCTCATGATGGAGCTGGCTGTTTACAACGTCTTGCAGCATTTTCTGAAACTGTGCAGAGGCCCCTTCCACCAGTCAGAATGCTCGGAATGGTACATCTGTAGACACTTGTGAGTGCCTTTGGTGATAAAGTGGATCTCTCAAACTCCTAATGAAATATAGCCACCATCGTGCCTTCTTTGTAATTACATCAATAGGTTGGACTCCGGATACATTCTCAGAGATGTTGACACTCAAGAACTTGAAACTGCTCACTCCTTCCACTTCCAATCCCTCGATGATGACTGGTGTGTACTCCCTCAATTTCCCCTTCCTGCAATCATTGGTCTTACTAATGTTGAGTGCAAGGTTGTTGCAGCAGCACCAGGCAACCAGCTGATCTATCTTGCTCCGGTATGCCGCCTCATCACCATCTGAAGTTTTGCCTACAAGTTGTGTCATCAGCAAATTTATAGTTGCCACTTGAGCTGTACCTAGCCACACAGTTGTAGGTGTAGAGAGTAGAGCAAAGAGTTAAGCATGAATCCTTGAGGTGTGCCAGTGTTGACTGTGAGCAAGGAGGGGGTGTTATTTCCAATCCACGTAGACTATGGTGTCCCAGTGAGGAAGTCAAGGATCCATTTGCAGAGGGAGGTACAGAGCCTGTGTTTTGGAGCTTGTTGATTAGAAATATAGGGATGATTGGTTTGAACACTGAGCTGTAACTGATAAACAGCAGTCCAATGTAGGTATTACTATTGTGCAGGTGATCCATGACTGAGTGGAGAGCCAGTGAGATTGCATTCACTGTGGACCTATTGTGGTGATAGGCAAATTGCTGAAGTCCAGGTCCTTGCTTAGGCAGGAGTTGATTCTAGCCATGACCAACCTCTCAAAGCATTTTATCGCAGTAAACGTTAATGCCTCTAGGCAACTGTCATGGAGGCAGCTCACTCTGCTCTTCTTTGGCACTGGTATAATCGCCAACCTTTTGAAGCAGGTGGGAACCTCTGACTGCATCAGTGAGATATTGAAAATTGTGCACAGTGCATTCGCTGTACTCTCCCAGGACAGTGCTCCACAATCCTAATAATCTGCTAAAAAGCAATTTGTTGGACTGCTAAGGTACCCTTCAAACAGTTACAGCAAGCTCTGAAGTGGAAGCTTCAACTTCCACTGCAGAACCCAGTGACTAGTGCAATACTGTAATTTGGATGAATGTGTAAGTGTGCTAAAGGATTGTTCAACATACACCTGTTGGAAAGGACATGCTCTCAACTTTGCACAGAGTTCTGTTTAGTGTGGGTGCCAGTTCCTCAATATTACATGCAGACGTTTTGCTTAACCTAGTCAATGTACCAAATATTTCAGTCCACATTGCTACCAATTGACTTTAAAGGCTGCTGAGTACAGCAGAACTTGAGCGTGACCTCGGTGAGGAGGAGTACTACACACCACATGTATTTTCTCACCAATATGCAGGTACTGTGGGTTAGGAAAATCAGGTTAGTGCTAGATCCTAAGAGATGGCTATGTGATTGCTTTCTAGAGCAGCTTATGGTTGAGCCCACTAGGAGAAAGGCAATTCTGGATTGAGGGTTGTGTAATGAACCAGACTTGATTAGGGAGCTTAAGGTAAAGGAAGCCTTAAGAAGTAGTGACCCTAATTTGACAATGTTCACCCTACAGTACCTATATATTGAAATCCCCCACAATTATTGTAACATTGCCCATTTTACATGCCTTTTCTATCTCACATTTGTACCCCACATCTAGAGTATATGTTTTGTGACAGACGGGGAAAGACCCTAGTCGGTCTGAGTTGACAGCAACATCTCAAGCTCCATCATGCAGAGCACTGGTGCCCCCCAGGGCTGTGTGCTCAGTCCACTGCTATTCATGCTGCTGATTTATAACTGTACTGCCAGACCCAGCTCAAGCCTCATCACCAGTTTTGCTGATGATACAACAGTGGTTGACCTCATCAGCAACAATGATGAGTCAGCATACAGTGAGGAGGCAGAGAGGCTTGTCAAATGGTTTGAGAAAAACTACCTGAGTCCCAATGTGGACAAGACAAAGGAGATGATAATTGACTTCAGGAAGGTGCAGGTTGACCACTTTCAAAACTGAATATTCCTGATTGGTGCAGATAGTTGGGTAGTTGAATATCAGAGCCATTTTGCCTTGGGCATTCTCTGATGCCAGTGGTATAGTCAGGAAAACATGCTACTTGAAATTGATTCACTGACCCAGAATGATCATGGCAAGACATTGAATTTTGTGCTGCACTGCATAGAGGTCCAAGCACTGGTCTTGACAGTTTCTCCTCCCATTGTGTCTGTGAAGCCACTTGGCCAATTCAGAATACATGACAACTATCCTGTTTGCACTTCCTGCCCCACAACATCCAGTGCACAGTGTAATAAAGTCTTAGAAAGGTACAGCACAGTAACAGGCCATTCAGTCCATCTACACTGCAAACCATTCAAACTGTCTAGTCCCATCGACCTGCACCCGGACCATAGCCCTCCATACCCCTCTCATCTACCTATGAAACACAAATTGAATTTGTATCCACAGCTTGAGCTGGCAGCTCATTCCACACTCTCAACATCTTCTGTGTGAGGAGGTTTCTCCTCATATTCCCCTTAAACATTTTACCTTTCACCCTTAACCCATGACCTCTTGATGTAATCTCATCCAACCTCAGTGGAAAAAGCCTGCTTGCATGTACCCTATCTATACCCTTCAATACTGCACACCCCTATCAAATCTCTCCTCAACCTTCTACGTTCTAGGGAATAAAGTTCTAACCTATTAAATCTTTCCTTATACCTCAAGTCCTCCAGACCGGGCAACATCCTTGTAAATTTTCTCTGTACTCTTTTAACCATATTTACATCTTTCCTGTAGGTAGTTAACCAAAACTGCACACAATACTGCAAATTAGGCCTCGCTAATGTCTTATATAACTTCAACATGACATCCCATCTCCTGTACTCAATACTTTGATTAATGAAGGCCAATGTGCCAAAAGCTCTCTTTACAACCCCATATATCTGTGATGCCTCTTTCACTGAATTATGAACGTGTATTCCCAGATCCTTTTGTTCTACCTGGTTGGTCCTCCCAAAGTGCAACACCTCACACTTGTCTGCATCAAATTCCATCTGCCATTTTCAGCCCATTTTTCCAGCAGGTCTGGATCCAGCTGTAAACTTTGAAGGTCTTCCTCACTGTCTACTACATCCCCAATCTTGGTGACTTCCACGAATTTATCGATCCAGTTAACCACATTATCATCCAGTTCATTGATATAGATGACAAACAACAATGCTTGCAGCACCCCGCTAGTCACAGGCATCCAGTCCAAGAGGTAACCATCTACTACCATTCTCAGGCTTCTTCCACAAAGCCAATGCCTAATCCAGTTTACTACCTCATTTTGAATGCTGAGTGACTGAACCGCTGCTGAAGTCCATGTAGACACCATCCACTTCCTTGCCATTAACTTCCTCAAAAAACTCTAAGATTAGTTAGACATGACCTACCATGCATAAAGCCATGCTGACTAATTCTAATCAGTCCCTGTCTATACAAATATTCATAAATCTGGTCATTTAGTATACCTTCCAATAACTTATCTACAACTGATGTCAGGCACACCAACCTATAATTTCATGGTTTACTCATAGAGCCTGTCTTAAACAGCTGAACAACATTAGCTATCCTCCAATCTTTTGGTACCCCTATAGGATGATTTAAGTATCTCTGCGAGGGCCTCTACAATTTCTGGGGATTTGCCCACCCTAATTTGCCTCAAAACAGCAAACACCTCCTCCTCTGTAATCTGCATAGGGCCCATGACCTCATTCCTGCATTACCTCACATCTATAAACTCTGTGCTCATCTCCTGAGTAAATATAGATGCAAAAATTCCATTCTTAATCTCCCCCATCTCTTTCGGCTCCACGTGTAGATTACCACTCTGATCTTCCAAAGAACTAATTTTGTCCCTTGCTATCCTTTTTCTCTTAATATATCTGTAGAACCTCTGAGAATTCTCCCTCGCCTTACTGCCAGAGCAACCTCATGCCTTCTTTTAACCCTCCTGATTTCCTTCTTAAGGTTTCTCTTGCTTTACTTCTACTCCTCAAGTACCTCATTTGTTCCTGCCTACCTATACCTGTTGTGCACCTTCTTTTTTTTCTTAACCAGAACCTCAATATCGCATGAAAACCAAGCTTCCCTAAATTTGTTATCCTTGCCCTTTATTCATACAGGAACATACAAACTCTGTAGTCTCAAAATTTCACTTTTGAAGGCCTCCCACTTACCAAGTACACCTTAGCCAGAAAACAGCCTGTCCCAATCTACACTTGCCAGATCCTTTCTGATACTATCAAAAGTTTTGGCTTTTCTCCAAGAGGAGAATCTCAACCCAAGGACCAGACTTATCCTTTTCCATAATTTCTTTGAAACTAATGCCATTATGATCCCTGGATACAAAGTGTTCCCCTACACAAACTTCTGTCACTTGCCCTGTCTCATTCCCTGATAGAAGATGTAGGATCACACTTGCTCTCGTAGGGACTTCTTTATACCGATAAAGGAAACTTTGCTGAACACATTTGACAAACTTTGTCCCATCTAGTCCTTACACAGTATCACAATATGTGGGAAGTTAAAATCACCTACTGTCACAACACCTTTCCACTGGAGGGTTTCAGCCCAAAACGTCAACTGTATTCTTTTCCATAGATGCTGCCTGGCCTGCTGAGATCCGCCAGCATTTTGTGTGTGTTGTGTGTGTTACCTTTCCTACAATATCTCTTGTATTGAAATATATGCAACTGAGAATATTAGTCCCACCTGCTCAATCTTTTGATCTTGCCTTCACAAACACTCCATTACCTGTTCTAGCACTCTGGTTCCTATCCCCTTGCAACTCTAATTTAAATCACAACCCCCACCCCCCGTACAGTACCAGAAAATCTTAAAACCCAGTCTTCCTCATGTTTTGCCAATCTCAAATGTCTTTGAATTCAGAATAACGCCTGCTGCAGCCACAGTTCAGCTTGTTCTCTTGGTGCAGACTAACCTTATGCGATGATGGCCATGATTCAATTCTGGTCTTCTGCTAAGGTGGCTAACTGTTCATGTTGTCTGCATGCACCAATCATATAAATGGGTTGGTAAAGCAAAGTTGGCATCACATCTGCTTTGGAAGTAATTTGCACAGGTTAGTTACCTGTCACCATCCCTGTGTCTGCTTTGTGTCTCTATTTCCATTTCAGGGTTCTTTGCAACTTGACAGTGTAAAAGTTGTAACAAGAAACAAATTGATAATGTTTGCTAAAGGTGACATTATGGCAATGCCTACTAACTGCATATTAAAAACTCCTGAACTGAACTAGTGGACAGTCAGACCGGACTATAGAAAAGCATTCATAACCAAGGAGATTATATTTACTTTTTTATCAAGGGATAGAGGGATTCCATTTTCATTCATCTTACTTAAATGTGGTGTGTTATTACTATTAAAAATTCAGTCAGGAATTTTCCTTCATAAACGGTTCTGATAGTCCTGAGCTGTAAGCTTTCTGTCAGAAGCGATAGCTTGTAATTTACAAATTCGACCATTGTGACATTTTTTTAGATAATTTTGCTCCTCTTTTTCATACTTGAGAAAGCTTTTAAGTTTCTATTCCTTGAAAGTTAACATTTTAAATGGTGTCAGCTGCCACATCACTTCTTTGGTTCTGAAACATTAAGATTTTTAGTATTTTGACCTCGTTATCCATGTTGAAGTAATAGAGCTACACATCTACACTGGAAAATATTATCACTCAAAAAGCTGGCAAATTACGGCTTCTTGCCATCCATATCCATTCTCCATTACAGCTGGACATAGCACATTAACTGGCTCATTATCTGCTTCAAAACATATGGGCTTGGGTTTGGGTGGGTCATTCTGGTGATATCTTTAGGTGCTTGGCTAATTATTACAATTAAGTGCTCTCATTCACAGGACCAGGTACAGAAAATGGTGCCACAACCTTGGAAAATGGATGCCAGATGCTTTGACAAAAACTAAGCAGGGGGACTCTAGCTACTAAAAATGCCTTGATCCTAATAAGGGAAATACATACAAAACAATTTAAAAGAAATTGCTATTCTATAGTTCAAATAAATTCCTTAGCTCTAGTGGTGCATTCTGTTGCACAAAGATTTTGAATAGTTTGCAATAAAGCCTGCAGACATGACGGGGAGAAATATGAGCAATTTGCTGGTGACCAGTTTCACACGATCACACAAAGCTCGGTTATTTGATTGAAAACAATCAGACATCCTTAAAGAATTTTCTGAATGTGAGATTTAAACAAAAATGCATTTTGCAGTGCAAACATTATTACACAAGAAAAAGTAATTCTGCATTCATTCAAGTTAAAGCATATTTTATCCTCAGTGTTTCTGTAATATACTATATTTAGCAATAATGGAGAATTCCAGGATCTATAGTCCATTGCTTCTGGATACTAATGCAAATCAGACAGTTGAACAATTGAAGATTCCATGTGAAATACATTGGTTTGTTGAAGGCCGAACATCAAGAGAGAATAAAATTTGCCAAGTCCATTTTGTATTTGTACATTTATATTTAAACATTTATCTTTCTCTTATACAAATGGTCTTAAGATGAAAAATAGGATTTAAGTGCCTTTTTCACTGTTGAAATTAAAACAAAGCTTACTCTTGCATTTATCTTTACCATGTTTCTAGATCAAAGAAAACTTTTGGCATAGAGTGGGTAGATGTGTTCACCAACCCAGGCAAATCTAAATTCCCACAACATTCTGAGGTCCCCGCAGATGTACAACCTTGTATTTTGATCTATTTTAATACTATTTTCATTAATGTAATATCATAAGTAACTCACCATACAAAATAAATACTTGCATTCCTCCAACAGTTTGTGTAAAAGTGTTCCCATTATTATGTCGGAAGTAAAAGTTGGATGGACTCAACTCAGCCTATTTTTAGCCATATTCCTGTTGTTGACTACAGGTAACCATTAGATTTCCTTGTCACTGGTCTTATGACTGTGCAGCTAAGCACAGCAGAAAACGCCAACTGCAAATTTGCTTATAACATGACTGTTGTTGGCAAAATCTACAAATGGTAACAAGGAGGCAGATAACCGCTTTCTCAATGTCAACAAGACAAAGGAGATGGTTATCAACTTCAGAAGAATGCAAACCACTCACACTCCTCTTTACATTGGCAGTACAGCAGTGAAACTGCAAACAATTTCAAATTCTTGAGAGTGCACATCTCACACAACCTCTCCTCTCACGGTCCCAGACCACATCCTACACAATCAGAAAAGTTCACCCCAACACCTCCACTTCCCAAGGAGGCTGAAGGGAGCTGGACTAAGCACCTCCATACTCATATCCTTCTGCAGATGCACAGCAGACAGCATCCTAACATGCTGCATCAGTGCATGGTATGGAAGTGGCACTGTGGCGCACAGGAAGGCTCTACAATGGATAGTCAAAACTGTCCAGCACGTCGCCAACACCAGCCTACCGCCATCAAGGACATATACACAGACAGGTGCCAGAAAAAGGACAGTACCACCACGTTCCCTGCTCATACACTGTTTGTCCCATTCCCATCAGGCAGGATTCACACCAGGACCACAAGACTCAAAAACACTTACTTTCATCAAGCAGTAAGGCTGATCAATATTTCCACCCACTAACCCAACCCACCAAACCCTTCCCCCACCACTACTTTATCAGTTCCTGTCAGTCACCTTACATACAGACACTCGTTTGCATAGTGTCACTTTATGAACATACATTAATCTATGTATATAAGCTATCAGATGTACTTATATTTATTGTGTTCTTTATCTAATTGTATTTTTGTGCTGCATCAGATGCAGAGTAACAAGAAGCTGCAAAGGGCTGTAGACTCAACCATTTTCGTCATGAGCACAACCATCCCTGTTACCAAGGAAACCTTCCAGATATAGTGCCTCAAGAGGTGACATCCATCATTAAAGACCCTCAGTATTTGGGACTTTACGTCTTCATGTTACTACCATCAAGGAGTAGGTACTAGACCATAAAGAACCTACACTCAATAATTTTGAAATCGATTTTTCCCTTTCATCAAATTTCTGAACAGCCCACAAAGACAACCTTGTTATTAATATTTAATAACTTCTAATTTATTTGTAACTTATCGTAATTTTTATGTCTTGCCTTGTGCTGCTGCCACAAAAGGACACGTTCCATTACATATGTCAATGATAATAAACCTGATTCAGATTCTGATTCTCTGAGGAATTTGGTAGAGGTTCAACAAAAGTGAGGTCTGTTGTTTAAATGAACTCCCAATGAACTGTCATCATGCTGAGACATTGACACAGTTTCTCTTCCCTCCAATGCTGCCTGGCCTGTTGAGTACATTCAACAGGTTTTCTTCTCAATTAAATTTTCAGCTTTTTTTCTTTTGTAGATGTGTACTTTGTTATGATACAAGCTGAATCAAACCACAACTGTGCTTTTAGAATCCTGACAATGCAATTCAGGAACAGCTTCTTCCCCTCTGCCACCCGAGTCCTAAATGGATATTGAACCTACGAACACTACCTCACAATATTTTTTAAAATTTTATTTTTGCAACTACTTAATTGAACTATTAAATATACTTACTGTAAGTCACTTTTTTTTCTATTATTATGTATTGCGTTGTACTGCTGCCATAAAGACAAATTTCAGAACATATACTGGAGATATTAAACCTGAATATGGAACATGTGATCTCATGGATGGTTAAATAGATGGTTAAGGAGAAAAACTGGATGGTCTTCTATGAAGAATTACCAGTCCTTAAGGCAAATTTGGCAATTTTCCGGGGTTGTAGCTGACCACAGATTTACTTGTAGCTAGGATCTTATTGGCTGGATACGTTTTCTTGAGGCAGCAGTAGTTGTAATTAACATAATTTAATGACACTTTAATAATGGCAATTTAACAGGACTGAACACTCAATACCTGAACTATGTATGTGAGACTCCGACAAGCTCAGGTTCCAGACTGACTCATCAAATAACCATTGCAAAAACCTTACTTGTTCATTAAGAGAATCATCTGCTCATCAACAGAATTATACTCTACTAGAGAATAAAGCAAATATTGAGAGGTGTTAGAAAGCAGCGAGGCAAAGAGGTCAAGGAAATGTAGCATAGAACCAGCTGTAGAGGTCACCATATTTGTTGTGGCATGAAGAAGAAAGTTCACTGGGTTGTCTCTGTCTATCATTGAGAAGGACAAGATCATGGTGGGTCAACTCTTGCATAATTCTAGTCATTTTGTGGTTCAAGAAAGACAGGCAAAGAGTTCATTAATCATCATACCTTGGAAAGAGATTAGGTGTCATATATACTGTAAACTACTCTTTAAATGTGTTGAATATCTTACTAGGTTATTAGAAAGACAATGTAATAACCCTCCTGACTGAGGACAAGACCAGTTGTTCATTATATCTGATAATAAGGTCTATATTGTGGATTAATACTTAGGGGCAGCATGTAATGCAACCAAGAAATAAGGCAAATTCCAAAAGAATAGGTGGGTTAATTCTGTCAGGATACCACACTAGAGGGGGAAAAAACAACCTCATGTAAGTGAATTGTACATCTTCGGAATAGTAAAATGAAACTTTCCTCATCAGAGCAGGAACAGAGTCAATGGGGCAGCTAAGAATGCCACAGCACATCCCAGCACCAACATAGCATGCCCGCAATGCTCAGCAGAACAACGTAGAACACAACACAATTGAATACAAGAAGCAGCCGCAGCAAAACAAGCCCCACTGTTACTCCCCTCCCACCCATAGATGCACATCCCTCCAACCCCAGACAAGGCCGTCTTCTTTGGCCCCCAGCGGACTCATAGATTCACATGCTCTGGGCCGCAGCTTCTCCAGCGGACCCGCAGATGAGTTCAAAGGATTTAAACATCTCCATATTCTATAGCTGATATCTTATATTGAAACTGATCGTTGCCAGAGATGCACTATTGCTGAAAATATGTAGATAGGAATTAAACTGCAGATGCTGAAAATCTGAAATAAAAACAGAAAATGCAGGAACCATTGAGCCATTCGGGCAGCACGTGTGGACGGAGAACTACAGTTAATGTTTCAGGTCAAATCCTCTTCAGCAGACCCTGACAGCAGATGAGGGATGTTTGAAAAGACTGGTGCAGTGCAGTGCACTAAGTGACAGAGAGGTTCATGGGGAGGAGGAGAGAGCACATGGCTTGAGTAGCCATGGGAAGATGTCTGGACATTGGCCAGAGCAGGACAGCCAAAATGGAACATTTAGAGCTGAGAGTGGAGCTTACAGGTATGGAGAATAGAGACAATAACAGACTTAAGCACCTGAAGAAGTTAAAAATGAGACAGTGACGAAATGTGGTATAAGGGTCAAGAGTAGATGTCTTGAGGGGATTGGCAACAATAGTTTAAAAATGATGAGGTACTTTTGGTCTCTGAGCAAAGGAAAGGAATCAGAATTATCATCTATCAAGGGAACCTGGAGGAAAAGTTAAATGGTCAATAATTGAATGGGGAAAGGATCAGGAAGGCAGGATGTGGGCCCCCTTGAAGGAGATGATCAAGGTGAATGCATGGGAAAATGGGAGAGAAGCTGCAGTGATCTTCGCAACTGAAATCTTTCCCTGAATTATTAAAGTATGCTTTATGTTGGTGTGAGCACATTAAAATGTTAATTCTTAACCCCACTAGCTTTCAAGGAGTGGCAGAGGGCACAGGATGGACTCCTCACAAAACACAGTACAGTCTGGCATAGAATGTTGGGAAATTCAATAACAATGATGTGCCCTGACACACAGAATCATAATTTCCCCAATAATCATTAATAAAAAAAAACTTATGAGTCGGCAGTCTGCATAATACCCCCATTTGTGCCTTGCTTGGCATCTCATTTCAATAAAATACTCTTAAGAGCTTAAGAAGTCCTTTATAACCTTAATTTCTCTCAACTCAAACAATCTGGGATCATCTAGGTGACATTATGAAGCTGTAAAATGGTGAGTGCACTTATAATTTCTGTTCCTTAGAGATGCATCCCTTTTTCTAGATGATATAACATACAATTAAATTCACAGTGTGCCCTTCTTACTGTACTTCAGCAGGGAAAAGAATTAAACTATTCCTCTGGAGGTTTTCTACCAACCCTTACACGTCAAAGCTTGAGACTCTTTTGACCACTATTTTTAGTACATCTGTAAAGGTTCATGCTTCAAATTACTGAGTTTGCCATTTTAACAAAATTATTAATTCAGTTAAGATAAAAGAGTTAACTATTTTGTGTCCCGTCCAACAATTCTTTGCAACAGTGTATGCATGGATAGAATCAGTCCACTAAAGTTAGTTGTCAGAAAAATTTAAAACTACTTTGATCTTCTCTCCAAGACTTTTCATGCAGTTTGTGTGGGTCTGCTTCTAACTTCAGCCGCATTATTTGCTGTAATGTATTTGCTTTTGCCATGAGTGAAGGAAAAATGACAGCATTGAAATGTTTTTAAGTTGCCAGGATGAGTTCTATTTGCTTTTGGTTCATGTTATAATATTGGATTCTAAGGTCTCTTAGAATCTGCTTGGCTCTGGGGCAAAGTCTTATGACAATCTGTCAATTGTGCAATTTCAAAATAGACAGGTATACTTCCACTAAAGCATTGTGTACAGCTACCATGGAGATGCAATATCCCTCTAGCTCAACAGTGGAATTCAACAAAACTAACAATCTTTTTCAGAGGCTTGTACGCTCATGTATTTGGTCATGTATAATCTGAATGCTTGTATAAAGCACATCTTCTCTTTTTCCCCATTTTCACAAAGTTCGGTCATTTCAGTTGACCCTCTCCCACTCTCTTCTTCTGCAGTAACATCCCTTTTGCTATTTAATCTCTACTTTGATTTATCCCATCACAAACCTTCCATTTTGTTTTCTCTTTCTCCCCCAACTCTTCCTTTTAACTCACATTTCAACTTCTGCAACTGTATATTGATTCAAATTAAAAGGTAAATTATTGTTTTTAAGGTACAGAATCTTTCATTTGACCAAATCAAGTTCAAATTTAGTTATCATTCAAATATCATTCGTTATAATTCATGAATGTAGCCAAATGAAAATGTTTCTCTGTGACAAGGGTGCAAAGCACATTACCAAAGGCACACAGCACAAATAGCACAACTAGTTCTGATTTCAGAAACATATACAATCACAAAGAAGCAAAATAATATAGCCCAAGTGCCTGCATGGCATGACTAGATTATCCTTCTCCAGCTTGTTCTGCCATTGAGCAAACTCTAGAGGGCAGCACTGAGGAAACACTGGAGAGCTGCACTGGCTGGGGGGGGCTAGCCCCCAACCCAGTACAGATTCCAGTGCACCCACAGAGGCTCCTGCTCTCCCCCAAATCACCGGGGTGTCCTCTCCCCTGGACAACTGTAAAAGGTGACTCTGCAGCCTAGGCCTAGTCATAACCACAAATGAGGCAAAAGAGCTCCCCCACCATTCGTCTTGCCAATGAACCAGTGAACCAGGCTTGCAGTATTCTACATTACCAATGTTCAACAGGGTCTTGTGATCACAATAATAATGTCCAAGACAATCACTCGCACTGTGCACCATCCAACGGCCAACAACACTGCCAGATGAAAACACAACAACAGTACACAATAAGTCCAGCTCCATTGCTATCAAGCAACTCGCAGATGGGATAGTCCTGCAGTACTTGATGGTCTTAGTATCCAGCAGTGACTTGTGATCATAATAAAGATGTTCAAGACAAACAAATGCACGTTTGATTGGACCCGGAGTGGCTGCTTCATATGAGCGGGACACCATCTTCCCTATATTCAGAATGAACTCCAGCAACCTTTGTTATTAGCATGATGGGCTGTTAAGCGATTCATTCCACATAACCTTAATCCTTTTGTTATTTAACAATATCAAGTAATGATTTATGATATCTGATTAGCATAAAGTTTTACAATTTTCTTTCTGAACAGATGAATGATACTTAATGATAGTTCACTGAAAAGTACAAAGGTTGTAATCAACATTTTAAGTGAATCCATAGACAGTGGTCCAACTTAATTTACAATGTATACATGAATACAGTAGTTTATTCAAGGTTCAGGAAGTTTAAATTTCATTTCAAAAGATCACTTTCAAGTTGGAGGCATATGGTTAATAATTTCAGCTCAGGCAAAAGATCCTGCTCCATAATAAAACACAGTTTTCAACTGCCTCTAGTTTCTCTTCTTTTCAAAGGTTTTCAGACAACAAAATAGGCTATCATATTGTGCTCCTGAATTTTGTGGCAAAATAATTGAATAGGGACTAAATTTAACTGATGTTGAAACCAGTTAAATCTTTTATTGGAGTTGTTTTTCACTCTCAGAAGTTTAAAGATTCTTGGTAGGGGGTCAGTTGGGAAGACATATGCAGCTCTAAAAAAAATTTCCTGAAATTATCCATGTTTCATGCTTTATATTTTGGTTCATCATAAATAATAACGTGTGTGAGTAAATGTGCACAGAGAATTTATGATTCAAACTTACAACCTAGTTCTGCAAAATATTCACAAGATGCAAACCCCACTTTTCATACTGCAGCAGTAGAAGACAGCTGGTTTTAGTTCATTGTAATCTTTCCAACAGGAGTTTTGCAAAGGTTTCAGTGGCAAGATTTTAACAAGAATGTGTTTTTTGACAACTTTATGGTTGAGAGTGTTGAGGACCTTTGTTGTTCCATCGTGCTGCATTCAATCTGCCTGACACAATTCTCACTACAATTGAATAGGCTGCTCCATTGACAACAACTATTTCACATGGTGACAGTCAGTAAGAAATTCCTGTTTATCATTTCTGACAACACTGGACATTTGAATGATTGTCAGTTGTCCTCTTCATTTATAACATTTTGATACTGTCTTAGTGTTCTATTAAATACTGTTCAAGAAAATGTAACCAAACTATAAAATTGTATTAAGCTTATGACAATCAATGAAAGGAAAAAAGAGTGGTTCATTGGCTTTTTATAATGCTATGTTTTTTCTATAATAAATATAATGATGGAGTTGAATTCATAACAACGTAGAAGTGGAAGAATGAGAGATAAATAAAGATAATGTGATCAAGTGAAAGCATAGAAAATGCTCGTCGATACCATGGGCACAATGGGGTCCTATACTGAAAACAATAAAGATTTGATCATTAAAATAATTATACCTAAGGAAATCTACACAGCGGTTTATACTAGAATGTTTTGCTGCTAATATTACAAATAGATAATGGACTTGCATTCAATCCAACTTCTGACAAACAGCTCAAACTCCTTAATTAATTATAATTGGAATTCCCTTAACAAAATGAGACTGAGTATCCAAATTGTATCCAGAATGCAGAGAAATGGAGCTAATGTTTCAGTCTGATGATACTTCACCAGATCCTACTCTAATCATTGACACTGACTAGACCACTGAGTTTTCTGGTTTTGTTTCAAGTTTCCAGCATTGATATTTAAAAATTTGATCCTGGGTCTTCCTTGCATTTGATTCCCTTGCACAAGAATGCATTAGGATGTGTTTACTGGCATGAAAGTACTTTCAGTGCATGTTTTCTGTTTGAATTGTGGTAAGTTGGTCCTTTGGACCGTTTGTACAGAAGCAGGTCTGTTTACACCAGTGTGGCCTTGTTCGTAATGACCCACTCTGACCCATGGCAATTCCTAAAGGGATAGCTATTTTAGGTTTTCCACTGACTTCTCACTTCAACACAGCACCACACACTCTACCTCCAACCTCATTACTATGGCGTCATTTGGCTTCTTCAACACCCATATCCTGCCTTATCCACTGCACATTCCTATGGATTCATAAGCTTCAGTGATGAGTCCAGACAGCCACTTCCCACCCAGATGACCACCACCACCTCATCCTCCCATACCCCCCCCCCTTAAATATTTGGAGTCTAATTTGTCCCGATGACTGAAGCTTTGACTCCCTATACATGTGACTTCCCTTGTCAACCCAACATCTTCGATCCTTTTTATTGCATTTTACCTTCTATCAGGTCCAAATCCAATTTCTAGAATATTTTAAATCACAGTCTGATCTCATTTACTGTTGCTTAAGTGATGTGAAACTTGTATAACAATGAAACAAAGATATTATAACACAGTGTGGCATACCCATGACAAAAGTAAATAATTGTGTACCTGGCTTTTCTAATCTTTAATTTACTTTGTAGTTACAGATGTTTCATTCTTCTTCCTATCCTTTTGGTGTATTTCAAGCTTTGTGTACTGAATGTCACCCATTGGCATTGGATGGATCTCAAACGGTTTTTGCTCACGTATGCACATTCCTGTCCTTACCTTTTCAAGGACAAGCATACAGGGCACAATATCAAGGCCTTTGGTTAATGAACTGGATAGTTTCTCGATACCTGGATCACTCCCATAAGTGGCTCAAATCAGTGCAAAATTTTCACTCTCATTTCCAGGTAAACAATTGTAATCCTAAAACTATATTTAATTGCCAGATGTGAGTAAAGGATTTTCAACCATGTCTCAGAGGATATGAGTATCACCCTACCCCAACCTCAGGTGAACCAGAGTGATGGAATTATACAGCATGGAAACAGATCGTTTAGCCCAACTCATCCATGCCACCTGTGTTGCCCAGCAAGGTAGTCCCATCTGTTCGCTTGGCCTCTTCTATCCATGTGCTATCTAAATGGCTGTTAAATGTTGCTGATGTGACTGCCTCAACCACTATTGCTGGCAGTTTATTCCAAATATGCACCAACTTTTGCGTGAAGCAGCTGCCCCAATGTTCTTTTTAATACCTTATGTTCCTCAACCATCAACTGTAAAAAAAACAAATGTATGGTAATATCAAAACAGCAGGATACTCCCAACTGTCAATTGTACATTGGTAACCAAGGGATTGAACAAAAGACCAGCTTTAATTCCCTTGGTAGCTTTATATCACAAGATGCTAGAAGTACAGTAGAAATAAAAAGAAGAATTGCCATTGCCAAAACCAACTTCCAAAAAATGAAACCCATTTTTACCAACTGACTGGTAGCATGATGGTCCGGCACAGCACTTGAATCTGCAGGAAAAGTAGGAAGCTACAGAGAGTGGTGGGCTTTGCCCATCAGTCCCAACCAGTGGGGGTATCCACAGGAGCCGCTCTTTCAAGAAGGCAACATCTATCATCAAGGTTCTCCACTGTCCGGACCACGACATCTCTCACAGCTACCATTGGGTAGGAGGTAGAGAAGCATGAAATCCCTCGCCATCAGGCTCAAGAACAACTACTTCCCTTCAGCCATTTGGTGCTTGAACTAACCAGAAACACACTAATCAATTTAGCAACACCTTGACCATATTTCAATAAAATTAACTTTTTTTTTGTTTAATTCCAATGTTGTTTTCTTGCAAAGTTTCTGTATAAACTATGCTTAATTTCTGCTTGTCTTGTGAATGCTGCTGATATGATGCTATGTGTCTGAGTTGCTGCTGCAAGTAAGTTTTTGATTGCTCCTGTGCATACATGTACTTGTACATATGACCTGCAAGATCAATCTCCAACCAAATCATCAAGTTCACGGATGACACAACAATGGTTGGCCTGTTCAACAATAACAATGAGACAATTGCTGTTGTTGAAGAGGCCAACCACTGTTGGATCTAGCAGTAAGGAACAGGTCATTAGTACAATTATATACAGTACTGTGCAAAAGTCTTAGGCACATATACAGTGTCTAAAACTTTTGGACTGTACTGTATTTGTCAATATGGGGCAGAGAGCGAGTTGGATCTGGATGTTGGGAAAGGCAAAGGTGGAGCGCCATGGGAGGTGGGACAGGTGGCAGAGAAGATATGCTGAGGTGCGGAGATGGTGCGGGTGCAGATACCCCCAGTCCTGAGATACCAGGCAAGATCACTTGATTCCAAACAATTGATCATTACAGAATATTTCTCTGGTGCTTCCTGCTCCCTCCCATTTTCATTCCCCTTTTCTCAACTATCATTTATCTCTCCTTGCCCCCTTCCCACTCTCAGTCCATAATAGAGACCCATATCAGAATCAGGTTTATCATCACTCACATACATCATGACTTTTTTTTTTGCAGCAGGACAGTGTAATACATAAAATTACTACAATAATGTACAAAATTCTGAGGCACCCTAGTATGTGTTCTTGTGTTCGTGTACTGCATATGCGTTTATATCCACATTCAGAGGAGGTAGAGCGGCTAGTGGAATAGTGTGAGCATAACAACTTGAGTCTCCATTTAGACAAGGTTAAAGAGATGATTGTGGGCTTTAGGAAGGTGCAGGCTGACCACTCCTCACTGCACATAAATGGCTCCTCCGTGGAGAGAGTTACAAGCACCAAGTTTCCAGGAGTGCACATAACGGACAATCTCATCTGGTCCCTCAAAGCCACCTCATTAGTCAAGAAAACATAACAACATCTCCACTTCCTGAAGAGATTGAGGTGAGCAAGGACCCCCCACCTACTCCAATTCTAAATATTTTTTACAGGAGCACTGTTAAGAGTGTCCTGACCAGCTGCATCATTGTCTGGTACGGAAATACAAGGTATCTGTCTGCAAGACCCTATAAAGGTCTGTGAGGATCGTTGGGATCTCTCTTCCAGCCATCTGAAATACTTAGCAAGAGTGCTGCATACACAGAGCCCTTAGTATTGTCAATGATCCCTCTCATCTGTCCAGCAATCTCTTTGACGCCCCTACCATTACGCTGGAGGTATTGTAGCATTAGAACAAGGACTGTGAGGATGGGAAACAGCTTCTTCCCCTAGGTTACGAGACTAATATTCTAACTCTCCACTACCACCCAAGTCTCACCATGTACGAAGCCCCAATAGTGTTATGTTGTTTACTTTTTAACGTGACAAATGCACCTTATCACTTGTTAATTTATTTGTGGTAATATTACTTCATGTGTTGTGCATGAGTTATATGTAAAAGAGGTATAGTCTGTAGGTCAATACATTTGTAAAAGATGTCAGAGATGGAGACTGAGTGATAAGTTAAAGCGAGAGAACTGTTGGAGGTGGACCAAGTAAATGTGAGGACAGGGTGGAAGCTGGAGGCAAAGTTGATGAATTTTATGAGCTCAGCGTGGATGCAAGAAGCGGCACAAATGCAGTCAACAATGTTGCAAAGGAAAAGTTTGGGAGTGCTCCCAGTGTAGGCTTGGAATATGGACTGTTCCACGTAGCCATCTTAAAAGCAGGCATAGCTACAGCCCATTGAGGTCCAATAATTATCCCATTGGCATACCAATAGTCATGGGTTCCATTACTAGAAACTACCCTTGATCATCATCCTCTGCTTCCTCTCACTGAGCCAATTATGAACCCAATCTGCTATCTTCCCTGGATCTTATGTGATCTAAACTTCCTGATTGGTCAGCCATGAGGGACCGTACTGCAGTCTATATATACAACATCCACTGCCCTTTCCTCATATAGTCTCTTGATTACCTCCTCAAGAGATTTGTCAGACAGAGCTGTGCTAACTGTCTGAATCAGACTTTGTCTCTCCAAATGTTGATAAGATCTGTCCCTCAGAATCCCCTTCAGCAATTTACCCACCACCAATGTCAGACTCACTGCCCTTTAGTTCCCTGGCTGGTTCCCTGCATTTTTTTCCTCTAGTTTCCTGTAAGGTCTGAGAATACACCAGGTTGGGGCCTGGGGATTTATCCACCTTAATGCACTTTCAGGTCCCCAATACCTCCTCCTTTCTAATTCATATATGATCCAAGACGTCATCACTCATTTCCCCGTTTCCTTAGTTTCAATTGTTTTGTCCACACATAGTAAAAGTCAAAGAGAACAGATAAGCTAAAAAAGCGTTGAACTGGAGTAAGGGGAATTATGAGGCTATCAGGCAGGAAATTGGAAGCTTAAGTTGGAAACAGATGTTCTCAGGGAAAAGTGCGGAAGAAATGTGGCAAATGTTCAGGGCATATTTGTGTGGAGTTCTGCATAGGGACATTCCAATGAGACAGGGAAGTTATGGTAGGGTACAGGAACCGTGGTGTACAAAGGCTGTAATAAATCTAGTCAATTAAAAGAAAAATTTACAAAAGGTTCAGAGAGCTAGGTAATGTTAGAGATCTAGAAGATCATAAGGCTAATAGGGAGGAGCTTAAGAAGGAAATTAGGAGAGCCAGAAGGGGCCATGAGAAGTCCTTGGCAGACAGGATTAAGGAAAATGCCAAGGCATTCTACAAGTATGTGAAGAGCAAGAGGATAAGACATGAAAGAATAGGACCTGTCAAGTGTGACAGTGGGAAAGTGTATATGGAACCAGAGGAAATAGCAGAGGTACTTAATGAATACTTTACTTCAGTATTCACTGTGGAAAAGGATTTTGGTGACTGTAGTGATGACTTGCAGCAGACTGAAAAGCTTGAGCATGTAGATATTAAGAAAGAGGATGTGTGTGCTGGAGCTTTTGGAAAGCATCAAGTTGTATATGTCGTCGGGACTGGATGAGATGTACCCCAGGCTACTGTGGGAGGCAAGGGAAGGAGATTGCTGATCCTCTGGCGTTGACCTTTGCATCATCAATGGGGAAGGGAGAGATTCCGGCGGATTGGAGGGTTGCAGATGTTGTTCCTTTATTCAAGAAAGGGAGTAGAGATATCCCAGGAAATTATAAACCAGTGAGTCTTACTTCAGTGGTTGGTAAGTTGATGGAGAAGATCCTGAGAGGCAGGATTTATGAACATTTGGAGAGGTATAATATGATGAAGAATAGTCAGCATAGCTTTGTCAAGGGCAGGTCGTGCCTTATAAGCCTGATTGAATTTTTTGAGGATGTGACTAAACACATTGAACATAGAACATAGAATAGTACAGCACATTACAGGCTCTTCAGCCCACAATGTTGTGCTGACCATCAAACCCTGCCTCCCATATAACCCCCAAACTTAAATTCCTCCATATACCTGTCTAGTAGTCTCTTAAACTTCACTAGTGTATCTGCCTCCACCACTGACTCAGGCAATGTATTTCACACACTAACCACTCTCTGAGTAAAAAACCTTCCTGTAATATCCCCCTTGAACTTCCCACCCCTTAACTTAAAGCCATGTCCTCTTGAGGAAGGAAGAGTAGTAGATGTAGTGTATATGGATTTCAGCAAGGCAATTGATAAGGTACTCCATGCAAGGCTTATTGAGAAAGTAAGGAGGCATGGGATCCAAGGGGACATTGCTTTGTGGATCCAGAACTGGCTTGCCCACAGAAGGCAAAGAGTGGTTGTAGACAGGTCATATTCTGAATGGAGGTTGGTCACCAGTACAGTGCCTCAGGGATCTGTTCTGGGACCCTTACTTTTCATGATCTTTATAAATGACCTGGATGAGGAAGTGGAGGGATGGGTTGGTAAGTTTGCTGATGACACAAAGGTTGGGGGTGGTGTGGATAGTGTGGAGGGTCTGTCAGAGGTTACAGCAGGATGTTGATAGGATGCAAAACTGGGCTGAGAAGTGGCAGATGGAGTTCAACCCAGATAAGTGTGAAGTGGTTCATTTTGGTAGGTCAAATATGATGGCAGAATGGTCACACTCTTGGCAGTGTGGAGGATCAGAGGGATCTTGGGGTCCGAGTCCATAGGAGGCTCAAAGCAGCTGCGCAGGTTGACTCTGCAGTTAAGAAGGCATATGGTGTATTGGCCTCCATCAATCATGGAATTGAATTTAGGAGCCGAGAGGTAATGTTACAGCTATATAGGACCCAGGTCAGACCCCACTTGGAGTACTGTGCTCAGTTCTGGTCACCTCACTACAGGAAGGATGTGGAAGCCATAGAAAGGGTGCAAAGGAGATTTACAAGGATGTTGCCTGGATTGGGGAGCATGCCTTATGAGAATAGGTTGAGTGAACTAGGCCTTTTCTCTTTGGAGCGACGGAGGATGAGAGGTGACCTGATAGAGGTGTATAAGATGATGAGAGGCATTGATCGTGTGGATAGTCAGAAGCTTTTTCCCAGGGCTGAAATGGTTGCCACAAGAGGACACAGGTTTATGGTGCTGGGGAGAAGGTATAGTGGAGAGGTCAGGGGTAAGTTTTTTACTCAGAGAGTGGTGAGTGCATGGAATGGGCTGCCGGCAATGGTGGTGGAGGCGGATATGATAGGGTCGTTTAAGAAACTTCTGGATAGGTACATGGAGCTTAGAAGAATAGAGGGCTATGGGTAAGCCTACTAATTTCTAAGGTAGGGACATGTTCTGCACAACTTTGTGAGCCAAAGGGCCTGTATTGTGCTGTAAGTTTTCTATGTTTCTAATTGAACTGGAGCTACAAGATGTCACAGCCATACTTTGAAAGTGAGTAGCGATATACACCCTGGTTCAGAGTCAATATTTATCTCTGAACTAACTCCTAAAAAACAACTTACGACTTGATAATATTGTTGACTGCAGGAGCAAAGCCTTTGGGATTGAGTAATGTGGAAATACAATTCTTGGGATGGCTTTTGGGATGACTGGAAAATGTAAATATTTATACAAAGTGGACTGGCATACAAGGAAACCAGAGCTAGTGGGAAGACAGAGGATTGGGAAGATTTTTAAAATTTCCAGAAGGAAATTAAGAAGGTCATTAGGAAGAACAAGATGAATTATGAGAGGAAGCTGGTGACTGATATCAAAGAAGATACTAAAAGCTTTTTTAAGTATATAATGGGTAAAAGAGAGTTGAGGATAGATATAGGACCAATACAAAATGACACTGGAGATATTGTAATGAGAGGTGCAGAGATGGCAGAGGAACTGAATGTGTATTTTGCATCAGTCTTCACAGTGGAAGACATCTGCAGTATACCGGACATTCAAGAGTGTCAGAGAAGTGAAGTTTGTGCAGTGAAAATTAGGACTAAGAAGGTGCTCAGGAAGCTTAATGGTCTGAGGGTGGATAAATATTCTGGACCTTATGGAATGCACCCTTGGGTTCTGAAGGAAGTAGCTAGAGAGATTGCAGAGACATTGATGTTGATCTTTCAAGAATCAATAGATTCTGGCATTCTACCAGATGACTGGAAAATTGCAAATGTTACTCTACTACTTAAGAAGGGTGGGAGACAGCAGAAAGGAAACTATAGACTTGTTAGCCTGACATCAGTGGTTGGGAAGTTGTTGGAATCGATTGTTAGGGATGAGATTATGGAATACCTGGAGGCACATGACAAGATAGGCCAAAGCCAGCATGGTTTCCTGAAAGGAAGATCCTGCCTGACAAACCTACTGCAATTCTTTGAGGAAATTACAAGCAAGGTAGACAAAGGAAGTACAGTAGATGTGGTGTACTTGAATTTTCAGAAGGCCTTTGACAAAGTGCTGTGCATGAGGCTGCTCAGCAAGATAAGAGCCCATGGAATTACAGGGAAGTTACTAGCATTGGTGGAGCATTGGCTGGTCCGCAGAAAACAGAGAGTGGGAATAAAGGGATCCTATTTTGGGGCTGCCGATTACCAGTGGAGTTCCACAGGGGTCAGTGTTGGGACTGCTGCTTTTTACGGTGATTTGGACTACGGTATTAATGGATTTGTGACTAAATATGCCGATGATACAAAGATATGTGGAGGAGTGGGTAGTGTTGAGGAAACAGAGAGCCTGCAGAGAGATTTAGATAGTTTAGGAGAATGGGCAAAGGAGTGGCAAATGAAATATAATGTTGGAAAGTGTATGTTCATGCACTTTGGTGGAAGAAATAAACGGGCAGACTATTATTTAGATGGGGAAGAGAATTCAAAATGCAGAGATGCAAAGGGACTTGGGAGTCCTTGTGCAGGATACCCTAAAGGTTAACCTCCAGGTTGAATCGGTTGTGAAGAAGGCAAATGCAATGCTGGCATTCATTTCTAGAGGTATAGAATATAAGAACAGGGATGCGATGTTGAGGCTCTGGAAGGCACTCGTGAGACCACACTTGGAGTATTGTGCAAACACGAGGAATTCTGCAGATGCCGGAAATTCAAGCAACACACATCAAAGTTGCTGGTGAACACAGCAGGCCAGGCAGCATCTCTAGGAAGAGGTACAGTTGACGTTTCAGGCCGAGACCCTTCGTCAGGACAGAAACGTCGACTGTACCTCTTCCTAGAGATGCTGCCTGGCCTGCTGCGTTCACCAGCAACTTTGATGTGTGTTGCTTGGAGTATTGTGTGCAGATTTGGGCTCCTTATGTTAGAAAAGATATACTGACATTGGAGAGGGTTCAGAGAAGATTCACAAGAATGAAAGGGTTACTGTATGAGGAACTCCTGGCAGCTCTTGGGCTGTATAACCTGGAGTTCAGGAGAATGAGGGGGGATCTCATAGAAACATTCTGAATGTTAAAAGGCCTGAACAGATTAGATATGACAAAGTTACTTCCCATGGTAGGGGATTCTAGGACAAGAGGGCACGACTTCAGGATTGAAGGATGTCCATTTAGAACAGAGATGCAGAGAAATTACTTTAGTCAGAGGGTGGTAAATCTGTGGAATTTGTTGCCACAAGTGGCTGTGGAGGCCAAGTCATAAGGTGCATTTAAGGCAGAGATAGATAGGTTCTTGATTAGCCAGGGCATCAAAGGGTATGGGGAGAAGGCAGGGGAGTGGGGATGACTGGAAGAATTGGATCAGCCCATGATTGAATGGCCGAGCAGAATCAATGGGCCAAATGGCCTACTTCTGCTCCTATATCTTATGGTCTTATGGTTAATAGGAGGTTTAGGATATAGCAGCTGGAAGGGCTAGAGCTTTGTGTGAAAAGTTCAGCTATTAATATTGTGACCGGAAGAATAGTGATAAGAGATTAGGATTCTGAAGAACCAAGTCCGTTTACTTTATTTACAGACACAGCTCAGAACAGGCCCTCCAGCCCTTCGAGCCAATCCGCCAGCAACCTGGCCACCGATTTAACCTTAGCCTAATCACTAGGTAGCTTACAGTGACCAATTAACCTACTAACTGGTATGTCTTTGGACTGGGAGAGGAAACTGGAGCACTTGGAGGAAACTCACACATTCACGGGAGGACGTAGAAACTCCCTTCCAGATGTCAGAATTGAACTCCAACCGCCCCCCCCAGTTGTAATAGCATTGCTACACTACCATGGACCCCCGCCCCCCCCAACCCGTTGGAACAGTGAGCACACAAAGAAGTATTTAACTAGGTGGTGGAGGAACAGGGCCATTGATGTGAAACTTTGTGAACAATAGATGAGACACTAGGTTCCTGAAGGGTTGCCCCAGACAGGTAGGGTAGGGTCAAGCATCAAACTTGGTGCTTTAGATGATGACAAATGGAAACCATGAAGGAAGGGAACCAGCCCATGCAGGAATCAATCAGCGGCATCCGGAAAGATCAATTCAGTGACACAAGTCCCCAAAAGCGCAACGTCTTGTACTGGTTTGGTACCTCTTCCTAGAGATGCTGCCTGGCCTGCTGCGTTCACCAGCAACTTTTATGTGTGTTGCTTGAATTTCCAGCATCTGCAGAATTCCTGTTGTTTACGTCTTGTACTGGTTTGGAGCAGAACTACTAAAGACCATACGCATTGCTGCATAATCCAGTAGAACTCGAAAAACAACTCAGCACCTTGTTCAAATACCCGAACATTTGCCTTACTCATTAGCTCAGTAAGAGTTGATGTCCCGAGTACGGACGACGCAGGGGTGCAGACTGTGGTTTGGATCTGAACCACCAGGGGTCGGAAAGGTAAAGAGGCTTACATCTGTGTCTGAGGTCCGGAGTCCCTGTATATTTCCCGCTACATTAAATTCACTTGAAAAAAAATATTGTATCACTGCGTGACAGGCAAGGAAGTGAAAGTAAACTGTGTTTGGATATTGAATGGGGTCCGATAGATTCTCGGAGCTTTAGTGTATAGTCTTTCGGTACTCGGGTCGGCTGCTCCCGAGTCCCAGCATTCGCTCCTGCACTTCGCAACAAGTGCTGGGGTGCGTTGCTCATTTGACCTTTGTTGCAGCGTGGTTTAGGACAAAATCAAGATACTGGTGTTGTCCCTCATCTTCCCACTTTCCTACAAACTTCTGTAAAGTTTATTCTCATCTGTAAACTGCTCTTCAGTTTCGGTTCCTCAGTGGAACTGAAATAATTTATTCAAAAATCCTAAGCAGCTCCACGCTTCGGGAGAATTTCTGGCGGTATCCAAGCGTCACTACGGACTCGAGTTCCCAGGAAGGACGTCAGTTCCAACTACTATTCAGTACGGAAAGGTAATGGGACTGAAAGATTTAAACGTTTTCTTATGTAGTGACTGCGGCATTTTGCTCTCTGCAGAGTCCCTAACTTTACTCGGGCAAAGCGCTTACATTCTGCGTTCCCGGCCTGAGGCTCGGCGCTCGGAGCCGGCAGCTGTCAATCAAGCGGTCCGGGTTTCCGGCCTGCTGGAAAGTTCGTCGATTTATCTTCAACAAAATGTATTCTTTTTGTCGTTAAGCTTTTGTTTTTAGTAGTCCGGTGATGTAAAGCACTAACAAGAGGCCATGAAAATGTGAAAGGTAGACTTTAAGACGATTTGTAACGTGAGAAATTAACGAAGAGTGACCATGTTTAAACTGGAGTAATAAAGGCCAAAAATAGTTGGGCGGACCACTCACCAAATCAGATCACAGCAGTGCGAAACTACTTTTCTCCTATCTAGTATTTGCAGCGTTTTCGGTATTATTTATTTTGGCCGCGGACTAAATAATGAATGAGCCTCCCGTTTAATTAATTAAAAATAGGCGATTTACAACATTAGGATAGGCTTGAGGTGTTAATTCTTTGTCGGCGAGCAGAATCTTGCAGTGTTCGCGTATCCGTTGGTGGAAATGAAACTGAAACTATGGATACGATGTTAAGAATGCCCGTCATCTCCAAACCCAAACGGAAACTCGGAAGAAGCTTGGCTTCAGTTCGTGGATATTCGTGTATTTTCAATCATGGCCGTAACTATGTCTAACATTCTACAGGTTAACTACTCCTAACACATATTTGTACAGGCCTTTCATGGCAAAGAAGTTAGAAGGATATGCAGAATCAACAAGATTTATTGCTAAATGATTTGTGACCTTTGTGTGTGGGCTATATGTGCTCACATACACGAAGTGATTCATGCATGCCCACCTGTTGCTCTAGAAGGAGTGGTGCACGTTGTGGGATATTGCATGGTGGGTTGGAAGGGGGGAGAGTGAGATGCTGGGCTTTACATGGGGTAGGTCATAGTGTGACATCCACAGCTGAGCAAAGGGAGTGGTAGGGATGGAGAGGGGTCTCGTTTCAGAGAATGGGATCTGGTGATGGATACTGGGTGGAGGAATTGTCTGCAATGGGGGTGGTGTGGCCTTTTGGCATTCAGTGGATGAGAGCTATTTCATGTCAGTGGCTGTATACATTATCAACAAGATGCAGTTTGCCAGTCTTGGCAGAACTGGAGGGAAATTCCATTAACCCTTAATTAGTTTTCAGTGGAAGTTTTCTTTCCACAATCCCTTGCGCAAGATTTAACATGATATTAATTATCATTTACCACAATAGATTCCTGTTGGCTTTGTAGCTCTTCTTTTCCCTGTCCCGCATATTAAATGGTAGACATACCCTAATTCTGATTTGGGGTGAGATTCCTGTGCTTCAGAAGTTAAGCCTTTGAAGTACACAGCCATACTCTGTATCAGAATCAATATTTTCTTTATAGTATTTCAAAATAGTGGCAAGTTTATGCCCACTAGGAATGGATGATGATTTTTCCAGTTAATTCAGTGCAGCATTATTTAAAGTAATGTTTCCAAATGCCCACCCCTGCACCTTCCATTTTGTAAACTAATAGTGCACAGGCGTGTAAAATTTTATCTGTGGATGACCCTAAACAGCTTTACTCTCTGCATCTCATTACTATTGCATCGTCAATAACCATAATCTATTACTTAATTCCCTTTCAATATATGATAAACTTCAACCAAATGAATTGCTTGTTGTTGATGTCTGGACTGGAGTTGGATGTATTTAGGATCATCTGGGACACTGAGCTCATGAAAATGTCTTTTTTACTTTTCTAATATCTGTTTTTCACCATAAGAGTGTTTCTGTGACTGTTAGAGCCTGCAATTTACAGTTTGGAGTCTGTTTAAGTGAACCAGTGCTTTATGTCTCCGAGAAGATTCTGGGAAGTGAGCACGCACTTGGATGGTCTTGATGTGAAGAAACTTCAAGATGGTGCATGAGCTGATATTGAACTCCATTTTTCCAGTTGAAGCGCTCAGTAGTTGATGATTAAAGCATCGAGGAAGATTGAGGTGAATGCAGAAGGCGAGTGAGAGTTCAGCACCTACTGCCTTCCTTCTGATTGCTGCAGGAGAAGGGGTCTGTGAGCGGCCTAACGCTGTGTGGCTCGCTGTGGCGGGGGATAGACTTCTCTGCCTCATGTGGTGTCCTCTCTTTCAAGGAATGTCGGTGATATCGTAGGATGGTGTCATGGTTTTGCGTTTATGGATTGGACTATTGCGTTTATGGACTGTGGACTTTTTTCAGACTTATGGTCTTTATATTCTGTTTTTTTTATCACCCGCTTTTTTTCCGTTCTGTTGTGCGAAGGTAGGAGGCTTGGCATTTGATATTCTGTTAGTTTTTTGTGTGGGGGAGGCTTTCTTTGGGGGTCGATGTTCTTGTTCCATTTTTGTGTAGGGAAGGGGGTTTTGGGGATTGATCTTCAGGATGCTGTTCTCTTTTGTGCTGGGGGGGAGTGGGTGGGCTTGATGTTTCTGAACAATTTTCATGTTCTTTGTTTCATGGCTATCTAGAGAAGACTAAAATTTCAATGTTGTATATGGATCCATGCTTTGATAAATTAACCTTTGTAGTCTTATACTGAGGGGATAACAACCAAGATAGAAGCTTCGGATAGATAGGTGAGCACTAATAGGTATAACTCTTTGGACACTGTTGGGGGTGGGGAGGAATGAAGGTTGATCTTTGTGTGGCTGGCAGTTGCAGTCAAGTCTCTGGCACTGTGACCAGTTCAGAGGGAAAGAGTGCAGTCAGATAGAGGAATAGTGATAGGATACTGAACATGAGGGGGACATACAGGAGAGCGTGTTGCCTCAGAAGAGACACCATGATCATGTGTTGGCCTCCCTGTTGCAATGGTTAAAGATATCTCTGAGTTGTTGCAGCATATTTGTGAGATGTCGAGTGAACAGACAGTGGTTGGTGTACATTTTGGTGTAAATGACATACAATGTGGAGAAAAAATATTCACCCTCCCTCCCTTTGGAAGTTTTCATGTTTTATTGTTTTACAATGTTGAATCATAGCGGATTTAATTTGGCTTTTTTTGACACTAATCAACAGAAAAAGATCCTTCTGTGCCAAAGTGAAAACAGATCTCTACAAAGTGATCTAAATTAATTACAAATATAAAACACAAAATAATTGATTGCTTTAAGTGTACACCCTGTTAATATGACAGCAAATCATCACTGTTGCAGCCAATTGGTTTTAGAAGTCACGTAATTAGTTAAATTGAGATCTGCTTTTGGAGACCTATGTGCAGTCAAGGTGTTTCAATTGATTGTAGTAAAGATACACATGTATCTGGAAGGTCCAACTGCTGGTGAGTCAGTATCCTGGTTAAGAACTACACCATGAAGACAAAAGAACACTCCAAGCAGCTCCGCGAAAACGTTATTGAAAAACAAGTCAGGAGATGGAGATAAGAAAATTTTCAAGTCACTGAACATCCCTTGGAGTACAGTTCAGTCAATCATCAAGAAATGGAAAGAATATGGCACAGTTGTAAATCTGTCAAGAGCAGGCCGTCCTCAAAAACTGAGTGACCGTGCAAGAAGGGGACTAGTGAGGGAGGCCACCAAGAGACCTATGACAACTCTGGAGGAGTTACAAGCTTCAGTGGCTGAGATGGAAGAGACTGCGCAGACAACTGTTACTCAGGTGCTTCACCAGTTATAGTTTTATGGGTGAGTGGCAAAGAGAAAGCCACTGTTGAAAAACTCACATGAAATCTTGGCTAGAATTTGCCAGAAGGCATGTGAGGGACTCTGAAGTCAGCTGGAGGAAGGTTCCATAATCTGATGAAACCAAAATTGAGCTCTTTGGCCATCAGACTAAACACTATGTTTGGCGTAAGCCACACACCGCCCACCATCAAAATCACACCATCCCTACCATGAAGCGTGGTAGCTGCATCATGCTGTAGGGATGCTTCACTGCAGTGAGCCCTGGAAGGCTTGTGAAGGTAGAGGATTAAATGAATGCAGCAAAATATAGGGAAATCCTGGAGGAAAACCTGATGCAGTCTGCAAGAGAACTAAAACATAGAAACTTCCAAGGGAGGTAAATACATTTTATTGCACTGTAGATTAAGTCCTGCGGAATGAGGATGGGAAGTTAGGTAAGAAGTTAAAAAGCAGGACCTTGAGGGTAGTGATCTCTAAATCATTCCCAGGGCCTCACGCCTGCAAGATCGGAAATGGAAGGGTAGGCCAGTTGAATGCGTGGCAGAGCAGCTGCTGCACGGGTCAGGTATTTACAGCCTTGGACTATTGGGATCTCTGGAGCAATGGGCGAGCTATACCTGTACATTATAGGAAGGACATGGAAGATTTAGAGACAAATCTGAGATTAATTTTCTTGCAGGCATTCACAGTAAATAGAAGAAACACAATAGAATCAGTGAAAGACCACATCCACCAGACTGGCTGGCAACCAGTGTGCATAAAACAACAAACTGTACAAATAAAAAAGAAATAAAAAAAAAATAATAATTAATAAATATTGAAGACATGAAATGAAGGGTCCTTAAAAGTGAGTCCATCGGTTGTGGGAATAATTCAATGTTGTGTTGAGTGTCGTTACCTTCTCTGGTTCAAGAGCCTGATGGTTGAGGGATAATAACTGTTCCTGAATCTGATGGTGTGGGTCCCGAGGCTCCTGTACCTCCTTCCTAATGGCAGCTGTGAGAAGAGAGCATGGCCTAGATGGTGGGGTCCTTGATGATGGTTGCTGCTTTCCTCTAATAGCACTCCTTGTAAACATACACAGTGATGTAGAGGGCTTCACCCGTAATGGATTGTATACATTTTCCATTCAAGGACATTGGTGTTTCCATACCAGGTCATGATGCAGCCAGTCAATATACTCTCCATCACACATCTATACAAGTTTTTCAGCATTTTAGATGTCATGCTGAATCTTCACAGACTCCTGAGAAAGTAGAGGACCTGTCATAATTTCTTTGTAATAGCAGTTTTGCTGGACAGGACAGATCCTCTGAAATGATAACAGCCTGGAATTTAAAGTTGCTGACCCTCCCCATCTCCGATCCCCCATTAAGATCTGGCTTGAGGACCTACTGTTTCCTTCTGAAGTCAATAATCAGCTCCGTGGTCTTGCTGACATTGAGTGAAAGGTCATTGTTGTGGCACCACTCAGCCAGACCTTCAGTCTCCCTCCTTTATGCTGATTCATCACCACCTTTGACTGGGCCAACATCAGTAATGTCACCAGCAAATTACGTACGGCATTGGAGCTGTGGTTATCTTCACAGTCATAAGTATAAAGTGAGTAGAGCCAGGGGGCACGTGTGCTGATGGTGATTGTGGAAGAGGTATTGTTTCCCGTCTGAACTGACTGGAGTCTTGTGAGGATAGGTTGAGTGAGCTAGGGCTTTTTTCTTTAGAGTAAAGGAAAATGACAGCTGACTTGATAGAAGTGTACAAGATGATAAAGAGACATAAATTGAGTGGACAACCAGAGACTTTCTCCCAGGGCGAAAATGACTAATGTGAGCAGGCATAACTTTAAGGTGTCGGGAGCAAAGTGTAAGGTGGATGTGAGAGGCAAGTTCATTACACAGAGCAGTGGGTCTGCAGTGCACACTGCCAGGGGTGGTAATAAAGGTATATGCATTGGGCACATTTAAGAAATTAGATAGGCACATGGAGGGCTGTGTAAGAGGGAAGGCTTAGATTGATCCCAGAGTAGGGTGAAATGTTGGAATAAACCATAGGCCGAAGAGCCTGTTTTGTGCTGTACTGTTCTATATTCTAAGGGGGATAGGTTGTATTTAAATCAGAGAGAAATCAGTATCCTTGGAGAGAAATTTGCAAATGTTACACGAGATGGTTTAAATTAGACTGACAGTGGGATGGGACTCTGAGCAGGGCAGTCATGGGATTAAGCACTAGCCACCAAGAGCAAGTCAAGTAATCAGGATGTTCAGGGGCAGAATAAAGACGACGAAAGAAATATTCGGTTGAACTGCATTTATCTCATAACAGGTAAGTTGTACAGACTGAAAGCATAGATTGAGTCCAGAATATTATTAGCCATAATGCAAACCCGGCAGAGAGAAGGGCAGGTTGGCAGCTCAGTATTCCAGAATACAGATAGTTCAGATTTGACAGATACAATTAGAGAGGAGGGGGAGTTATCTTTTTAATGAGAGACCAAACAGTAACAGCAGTACTTAGAGATGCCATCCATGGGGGATTGTTAAGTCCGGCCATATGTGTGAACTCAGAAGCAATGAAAGGATAGTCACTCTATTACAGACCTCCAATAGTCATTCTAGTGACCTCCATTAGTCACTGTAGTGGGGATGTAACACAGACCTCCTATATTCACTCTTGTGGGATGTACTCCAGACTTCCAATAGTCACTCTAGTGGGGATATACTATGGACCTCCAATAGTCACTCTAGTGGGGATGTATTACAGACCTCCAATAGTCACTCTAGTGCGGATGTATTACAGACCTCCAATAGTCACTCCAGTGGGGATGTAACACAGACCTCCAATAGTCACTCTAGTGGAGATGTATTACAGACCTCCAATATTAACTCTAGTGGGGATGTATTACAGACCTCCAATAGTCACTCCAGTGGGGATGTAACACAGACCTCCTATATTCACTCTAGTGGGATGTACTCCAGACCTCCAATAGTCACTGTAGTGGGGATGTATTACAGAGCGCCAGTAGTCACTCCAGTAGGAATGTATTACAGACTTCCAATAACCAGTGGGAACTTGAGGAGCAGGTATGTAGAGAAATTGTGCTTAGCTGTAAGAATATTAGGATTGTAATACTAGGAGATTTTAAATTCCTCGTTATTGACTGAGCCACCCTGAGGGTTAGGGACCTGGGTGGGGTGGAATTTGTAAAATGCATCAAGGAAAGTTTCCCAAGTCAAAATATAGAAGGTCCTAGTTAGGGAGGTGTAATCCTGGACTTCCTCTTGGGGAATGAGGCAGGGCAAGCAATTGAAGTGGTAGTTAGGGAGGTCTGTCAGCGACAGTCTAGTGACCATAATTCGATTAATTTTGAAGTAGTGATGAAAAAGGATTAAACAGGCCTACAGGTTAGGGTCCTAAACTGAAGGAGAGCTAATTTTGAAGGTATTTAACATTAATAATTAGCTTTATTTGTTATATGTACATCGAAACGTACAATGTTTGTGTTAACCAACCAACCAACACTGCCCAAGGATGTGTGGGCGGGCAACCTGGAAGTGTTGCCATGCTTCTGGTGCAGACATAGCATGCCCACAACTTGCTAACCCTAACCGGCACACCTTCGGAGTGGGGAAGGAAACTGGAGCACCCAGAGGTAACCTACGTGGTCACAGAGAGAATATACAAACTCAGGCAATGGTGGCATTGAACCGAGTTGCTGTAATAGTATTAAATATCCGATAGCTCCTGGTAAAGGTGCTGAGAACTGGAAGGTGGTTAATGTTCTATTGTTCAATAACGGGAGCGAGGACGTGCCAGAGGATAACAGCCTGTCTGAGATCGGTAGTGGGGAAGTTTCTGGAGGGAATTCTGAGAAGACAGGATCTACCAGCATTTGGATAGACAAGAGTCTGTTCAGGAGGAGCTTGCATGGCTGTGTGCATGGGAAGTCATGTTTGATGAATCTCTTAGAGTTCTTTAAAGAGGTAACCAAAAGGGAAGACGAATGTTGGGTAGCAAATGTTACCTATTTGGAGTTTGGTAAGGCCTTTAACAAGGTCCCACATGGTAGGTTGGTCTGGAGTATTAGATCCCATGGAATCCTGGGAAAGGTAGGCAGATTCGAAATTGGTTTGAATCTAGGAAGAGTGGATGGTGGTTGAAGTTTCTCGGAATGGAGGCTGATGACTAGTGTGCTGCAGGGTTTGTTGTTGGGACCCTTGTTTTCGTTATTTATATAAATGTATTGAGTACGAGTTTTGTACAGTAAATTCGTGGATGCCACGAAATTAGGTGCTGTTGATGGTGAAGTTATCATAGATCGCAAGGGGATCTTGATCAGTTAGGGAAGTGGGCCAAGGAGTGGCAAATGGATTTCAGTACAGGTAAAAATGAGGTGATGCATTTTGGGAAATCATACCACCATAGGGCTTACACTGTGAATGCTAGTGCAATGGAACAGAGAGATTTAGGAGTACAAGTGCATAGCCCATTGAAAGTGGCATCACAATTAAACAGCGGTGAAAAGGACTTTTAATACACTGGAACACACATAAAAATTGCTGGTGAACGCAGCAGGCCAGGCAGCATCTCTAGGAAGAAGTACAGTCAACGTTTCGGGCCAAGACCTTTCGTCAGGACTAACTGAAAGAAGAGATAGTAAGAGATTTGAAAGTGGGAGGGGGAGGGGGAGATCCAAAATGATAGGAGAAGACAGGAGGAGGAGGGATGGAGCCAAGAGCTGGACAGGTGATTGGCAAAAGGGATATGAGAGGATCATGGGACAGGAGGCCCAGGGAGAAAGAAAGGGGGAGTGGGGAAGCCCAGAAAATGGGCAAGGAGTATAGTGAGAGGAAATAAATAATGGGTGGGGTACGAGGGGGAGGTGGGGCATTACCGGAAGTTAGAGAAGTCACTGTTCATGCCATCAGGTTGGAGGCTACCCAGACAGAATATAAGGTGTTGTTCCTCCAACCTGAGTGTGGCCTCATCTTTACAGTAGAGGAGGTAGTGGATAGACATATCAGAATGGGAATGGGACATGGAATTGAAATGGGTGGCCACTGGGAGATCCTACTTTCTCTGGTGGACAGAGCGTAGGTGTTCAGCAAAGCGGTCTCCTAGTCTGCGTCGGGTCTTGCCAATGTATAGAAAGCAGCATCGGGAGCACTGGACGCAGTATATCACCCCAGCCGACTCACAGGTGAAGTGTCGCCTCACCTGGAAGGACTGTCTGGGGCCCTGAATGGTAGTGAGGGAGGAAGTGTAAGGGCATGTGTAGCACTTGTTCCGCTTACAAGGATACGTGCCGAGAGGGAGATCGGTGGGAAGGGATTGGGGGGGGGGGGCGAATGGACAAGGGAGTCGCGTAGGGTGTGATCCCTGTGGAAAGCGGGGGGGGGGGGTGGAGGAAGATGTGCTTAGTGGTGGGACCCCGTTGGAGGTGGCAGAAGTTACCTAGAATTATATGTTGGACCAGGAGGCTGGTGGGGTGGTAGGTGAGGACAAGGGGAACCCTATTCCTAATAGGGTGGCGGTGGCAGAAGGATGGGGTGAGAGCAGATGTGTTAATACACTGGCCTTCTTCAGTCAGGCCATTGTATTTAGGGTTGGGACATTGTGTTACATTTGTAAAAGTCTTTGGAGAGGCCACACTAGGAGTATTATGTATAGTTTTAATCACCCCTGCTAAAAGAAGGATGTGGTTAAACTGGAAAGCATGCAGAGAAGATTTACAGAGATGTTGCCAGAACTAGAAGTCCTAGGTTAAAGGAAGAGGTTGGCCAGTCTATATACCTTGGAATATAGAATGGGTGGTGACTTTAAGAGAAATATCTAAAATTATGAAAAGCATTTATATGGTGAACAGTAAAAGTCTTTTCCACATGGTAGGGGAGTCCAAAACTAGGTGGCATAGGTTTATGATGAGAGGGTAAAGATTTAAAAAGGACTCTGGAGGGCACCTTTTTCATGCAGAGAGTGGTGAGTACATGGAATGAATTTCCAGAAGATGATTGAGGCACGTACAATAGGGTTATTTAGGAAAGTCTTGGGTAGGTAGATGGAGGGGCTCTTTATTCTCTGAACCATAAGGCATTAGCATAATCAATTGTGAGCAAAAAGATTATGGTCAACAGGACCCTTGAAATAAGTGCTAATTCCTTTTCCAGCTTCCACATACAAAAGTAACACCAGTCTTGTTCTTTGTAGGAGTTATGCCACCCAAGGGCACCACACGAAAGAAGCTTCCTGAACCTCTGCCTGTGGGATTGGTTCTGACAGATTCTGAGAAAAGACATTGGAAACTTGGGAAAGTTATTGGCAGTGGTGGATTTGGACTGATTCACTTAGGTAAAGAATATCTTTTTGCACAGTTTCTTTGTTGAGAAAGCCTGAGCTTTTTAAGTGATTCACGGTCAACAAACATTCAGTATTTATTGTTTTACTGGGAGGTTGCTTTGCATCAGAGAGCTATGTGGTGGCAAGGAACCTCAGAGCATCACAAACTGAATCCATCCTGATATTCTGATGAGGCTCCATTTAGTTTTCTTCAACATCAAGGGGAAACCCAGTCCACTAATGTAGCTATAAAGCTTTTGACTTTCGTCCTGTGGGAAAAGTGTGTCCAAAACCGCATTATTCCCTGCAAGATGCATTGCTCCTAGTATTGCTTGTGGCAGTTAATGAAAAGCAAAGTGTGAGAGATGTTCTTCGTTAATTTTAATTTTATTTATTAATTCGTTGTATCAATTGTATGATCAATTCCATCCATATTAAACCCTAATTCAGAATATACTTTCTCTCCATTCCTGGATAACTCTAAGCTATAAGGCAGTGTTATCCAGAAACAGAGAGAAAGATTATTAGTTCATGATATTATTATCCAGATAAATTTTTGTAAGTGCAATGAAATTCAACACATTTATAAGGTGAGCCAAGTTATTTGACAACAGTCCAGTGAAGTGTAGTTTTTGCCTTATTGTCTTAGAACTATCAGTCACTTATTGGAGCCCCAGTAATAGTGGCCAGCAAACCTGATATTGTTCCTGACAGAATAGGAGCGTAAGTATTCCAAGGGGTTAGAACAAAACAGCAAAGTCTTTTATTTCCAATAAATACATCAGTCCACAAAAGTTTACTCAGTTGCTCTTTTTGCACAGTAAACGTAGTTTTGGTCTCTGGCAGATGTTAAGTGGCCAATTTGATGTGTTTTGGAAAATATTGACACCAGCATCAAAGATTGAGCAAACTTGGTGCAAATTTGTGATCAAAAAGCATGGTTCTGGAAGCTGACAAAACAGGCAAATCAGATTACCTGAGCATGACATGGTACAGCCAGGTGTGTTTGTTGAGAGCTCATGAGGTTCTACAACTTAAATATTTTCGGTTGGAAATATCCTTTTGATGTATTAAATGTTGAAATATATTTAATTACTCAGAAACTGACAGGTGTATACCAGTGAAACATTGAGTCATAATGGAAACATAATATTGTTCTAATTTATATCCTTTAACTACAATATTCAACTGATTTTACTTAACAATTGATAATAACAGTAATACTTGACAATAAACTTTGGTTTCTAAACTAATTAAGGATCGTTAACATAGAAATCTACAGCACATTACAGGCCCTTTAGCCCACAATGTTGTATGGACCATGTAACCTACTTTAGAAACTGCATAGAACTTGCCTCTACTTTTCTAAGCTCTATGTACCTATCTGAGTCTCTTAAAATACCCTATTGTATCCACCTCCACCATCATCACTGGCAGTGCATTCCACACATCCACCACACTCTGTGTGAAAAACTTAGCTCAGACATACCCTTTGTACTTACTTCCAAGCACCTTATAACTATGTCTCCCCATGTTAGCCATTTTAGCCCTGGGAAAAAGCCTCTGGCTAGCCACACAATCAATGCCTCTCATCATTTTATACACCACTATCAGGTCATCTCTCATCCTCTGTCGCTCTTCCTGTAGTGAGGTGACCAGAAATGAACACAGTGGGTCTAACTAAGGTCTTATATAGCTGTAACATTACCTTATGACTCTTGAATTCAATCCCACAGTTGATGAAGGCCAGCACATCATACGCCTTCTTAACACCACTGTCAACCTGCGTAGCAGCTTTGAGTATCCTGTGCACATGGACCCCAAGATCTTGCTGATCGTCCACACTGCCAAGCGTTTTACAATCGGTATTATATTCTGTCTTCAAATTTGACCTACCAAAATTAATCACTTCACACTTATCTGCGTTGAAGTCCATCTGCCACTTCTCAGCCCAGTTCTGCATGCAATCTATGTTGCACTGTAAACTCTGACAATCCTCCTGACTATCCACAACACCCCCAACCTTTGTGTCATCAGCAAATTTACTAACCCCCCCCCCCCCCAACTTCTTCATCCAGGTCACTTACAAAAATCACAGGAGGAGGGGTCCTAGAACAGATCCCTGTGGAACACCACTGGTCACCTTCCTCCATGCAGAATACGAACCATCTATAATCACCCTTTGCCTTCTGTGGGCAAGCCAATTCTGCATCCACAAAGCAAGGTCTCCTTGGATCCTATGCCTCATTGCGTTCTGAATGAGCCTTGCATGGGGTACCTTATTAAATGCCTTACTGAAATCTATATACAGTACATCAACTGCTCTACCTTCATCAATGTGTTTTGTTACATCCTGAAAGAATTCAATCACGTTTGTAAGGTATGGCCTGCTCTTGACAAAGCCATTCTTACTATCCCTAATCAGCAAACGCAAGGAAATCTGCAGATGCTGGAAATTCAAGCAACACACACAAAAAATGCTGGTGAATGCAGCAGGCCAGGCAGCATCTATAGGAAGAGGTACAGTCGACGTTTCAGCTCTTAGCTCCATCCTTCCCTGTCCTGTCTTCTCCTATCATTTCGGATCTCCCCCTCCCCCTCCCACTTTCAAATCTCTTACTATCTCCTCTTTCAGTTAGTCCTGACGAAGGGTCTCGGCCCGAAACGTCGACTGTACCTGTTCCTATAGATGCTGCTTGGCCTGCTGCGTTCACCAGCATTTTTTGTGTGTGTTCATCCGTAATCAGATTATGTCTCTCCAAATGCTCGTAGATCCTGCCTGTCAGGATCTTCTCCAACAACTTGCCCACCACTGAAGTAAGACTCACTGGTCTATAATTTCCTGGGTTACCTCTACTCCCTTTCTTGAACAAGGGAACAACATTCACAAACTTCCAATCCTCTGGTACTTCTCCTGTCCCTATTGATGATGCAAAGATCATTACCGTATCCTCCCTGGTTTCCCACCATAGCCTGGGGTTTGTCTTGTCCAGTTCCGATGACTTATCTAACTTAATGCCTTTCAAAATCTCCAGAACATCCTCATTCTTAATGTCTGTATACTCAAGCATTTCAGTCCGCTGTAAGTCATCCGCACAATTGCCAAGGCCCTTTTCAGGGATGAATACTGAAGCAAAGTATTCGTTAAATTCCTCTGCTAGCTCCTCCAGCTCCGTGCGCATGTTTCCACTGTCGCTCCTGATTGGTCCTATTCTCACAGCTAATTCTCTTGCTCTTCACATACTTGTAGAAGGCCTTGGGGTTTTCCTTAATCCTGCTCGCCTAGGCCTTCTCATAGCCCCTTCTAACTCTCCTAATTTCATTCTTGAGCTCCTTACTGGTGCCTTTGTAATTTTCTAGAGCTCTAACAGTACCTAGCTTCTTGAACCTTTTGTAAGCTTTTCTTCTTAACTAGATTTTCTACATCCTTTGTACACCATGGTTTGTTAACCCTACCATCCTTTCCTTGCCTCAATGGAACATACCTATGCAGAACACCATGCAAATGTTCCCTGAATATTTGCCACATTTCTGCTGTGTATTTCCCTGTGAACATCTGTTCCCAATTTATGTTCCCAAGTTCCTGCCTAATAGCATCATATTTCCCCCTATCTCTGCTCCTTCCCTCTCCAGCCCTATGGTGAAGAAGATGGTTGTGATCACCACCTCCAAAGTGTTCTCCCATCGAGAGATCTGACACCTGACTAGGTTCATTTCCCAATACCAGATCAAGCCTCTCCTCTAGCTGGCTTATCTACATATTGTGTCAGGAAACCTTACTGAACACAGTTAACAAACTCCACCCCATCTAAACCCTTTGCTCTGAGGAGATAACAGTCAATATTAGGAAAGTTAAAATTACCCATCACTACAACCTTATTATTATTGCATCATTTTGGAATCTGCCTCCCTATCTACTCCTCGATATCTCCGTAACTATTACGGGGGGGAGGGGGGGGATCTGTAAAAAACACCCAATAGAGTGACTTCCTCCTTTTCTGCAGCTGTGATATCGTGACATCCGAACAGACACCAAATTGTTAGTGTACAAAACAGTGGTAATCCCAACGCTGCTGCATGCATCAGAAACCTTGTCAACATACCAACGACAACTGAAGGCACTTGAAAAGTTCCATCAACGCTGTCTTGGAAACATCTTAAATATCAGCTGGGAAGATAGAAGAACCAACGTCAGTGTGCTAAAAGAAGCAAAAACAACAAGCATTGAAGCCTACGTCATCAAGAACCAACTAAGATGGAACGGTCATGTTGTTCGGGTGAAAGACGAATGTCTGCCGAAACAAATCTTCTACTCCCAGCTTAAAGAAGGCAAACCTAAAAGAGGCGGACAACAGAAGAGATTCAAAGACATCTTAAAAGCCAACAAGAAGAAATGTAACATCGACATCAACAATTGCGAAACCAATGCCAAGGACAGGAAACTCTGGCAAGCCGTCATCTGAGAAGCAACAGCAAGTTTCGAAGCCAACAGGTGTGCAGAATTAGAAGAAAAGAGAAGAAAATGGAAAGAGAGGCAGCAACAACCAAAGCCCGATCTGCCATCTGGAACTACCTGTCCTAAATGCAGAAGAATTTTCAAAGACAAGATTGGACTCATAAGCCACTTGAGAGCCCATAAATAGATCAACAGAACGAAGGCCATCATCCTCAACCTCGAAGGATAGTCACGATGATGACGATACTATCACTGATTAGCAGTGCTACTCCCCCACCTGTTTTGCCTCCCTCCCTGTCCTATCTGAAACGTCTAAAGCCCAGCACATTCAGCAGCCACACCTGCCCCTGAGACATCCAACTCTCTGTAACATATTGACATCCATGTATTGATCCATGCTCTAAGTTCATCTGCCTTGCTGATGATACTCATGTTTCAGTTCTGTCCTGTTGCAAACTGAGCAGCAGCAATGTTTTTGGGATTATGGTGTGTGCTTGGATTTTATTGAAGCCAGCACTAACAGCCCATTGATTGAAATAACTAATTCAGCACTGACTTAGGATCAACATTTGTAATTTCATGATATGCCATCTGTAGTTGGTGGTGGAAGGGTTGCGAGTACAAATATTATTCTGTAATCATTTTACACAGATTAAATACAATATAAAGCCTTGTTTTATATCACTTTTCCTTTAGTAAGTAGATGATTACAAGTGCTTTAAAATGAAACTGGCAAACTTAACTGCTGAAAAAGCATTAGAGTACTGCCCAGTCAGAGCTGAGGTTTGAATAGGGTGGGGAATTCACTGGTAAATTTTTGTGTCAATAATCTCTGCATTGTTTAATTTTGTTTTTTTTTATTGTTTTTATTTCTAGCCTCTCCTGCTTCAGCAAATGATGTTGGGAATGATGCAAAATATGTTATTAAAATAGTAAGTACACTGCTTTCATGGAGGTAATTTTTGGATCATATTTGTTTGAAATCGAACCATCTGCTGCTTTCAGTTGTTCCATTCAATGACACATTTTCAGCTTCTTTTGTTTGTTCCATGACGCAGGTTTGTTCCATTTCATACAACTGAACTTCAAATCCAAAAGAGCTCCATATTGTTACAGAATTACAAACACGAGAAAAACTACAGATGCTGGAAATCCAAGCAACACACACAAAACGTTGGAGGAACTCAGCAGGCCAGGCAGCATCTATGGAAAAGAGTACAATCGATGTTTTGGGCCAAGACCCTTCAGCAGATCCTGTACTCCGTAAACGAACAACTGTACTCTTTTCCATAGATGCTGCCTGGCCTGCTGAGTTCCTCTAGCATTCTGTGAGTGTTGCCCAGATTGTTGTGTTGGCTGTACCCGTTTACAGAGCCCATTGATGGGGTCAGGTGACTGTTCCTCACAAGCTCATTGTTAACCTTATAATTTATATTTTCACATTGATATACAATCAACCTATTATTGCTGTTTTTTTCTTAATTCAGAAATAGAGCCCTTCTGGCCCAGTGAGCCCACACCACCCATGTGACCAGTTGACCCAGTAACCCACCCATCTTTGGGATGTGGGAGTAAACAAGCACCCGAAGGAAACCCAACATACAAACACCTTAGCAGTGGAAATTGGTCCGGGGTTGCTGTTACTGTGATAATGTTACACCAGTTGGCGCGTAGCAAAAATCATGTCCGCGCGCCAACTCCAGGAAAAATGCCAGGAGCAACACAGCGACCTCTTCGTGACCTTTGTCGATCTAACCAAGGCTTTCGATACGGTCAGCAGAGAAGGCTTGTGGAAGATCATGGAGAAGTTTGGCTGCCCCAGCAAGTTCATCACAATCGTCCGGCAGTTCCACGACGGTATGATGGTGAAAGTTCTGAATGACGGCAACGAGTCGGAGGCCTTCCTAGTGACAAATGGCGTCAAACAAGGCTGCGTTCTTGCCCCGACTCTGTTCAGTACGGTATTCTCTGCCATGCTGACAGATGCCTTCTGTAACTACGAAGAAGGAATCCACGTCAGGTACAGGACTGACGGCAGGTTGTTCAACCTTAGGCGCCTGCAGGCAGTTACAAAGGTGCGAGAGACTGTGATCAGAGACTTGTTTGCTGATGACTGCGCACTCAATGCCAGCACAGAGCAGGAGATGCAGCGTGAAATGGACTGCTTCTCACAAGCCTGCGACAACTTCGGTCTCACTATCAGCACCAAAAAGACCGAAGTTATGTACCAGCCTGCCCCAGGAAAGCCATACCAGGAGCCGCGCATCACAGTGAAGGGCCAGAACCTCCAGGCAGTCGACAACTTCACCTACCTGGGCAGCATACTCTCTTGCGCAGTGAACATAGACACTGAGGTCAACAACAGGATTGCCAAAGCCAGCGCCGCCTTTGGGAGACTCCATGAGAACGTCTGGGAGCAGAGAGGACTCAGCCTTACCACCAAGCTGAAGGTCTACTGTGCAGTGGTCCTTACCACCCTCCTTTATGCCAGCGAGACCTGGACTGTCTACAGCAGACACGCCAAACAGCTCAACCACTTTCACCTGAGCTGCCTCCACAGACTCCTCCACATCAGGTGGCAGGACAAAGTCCCCGACACGGAAATCCTGGAACGAGCTGGGCTCCACAGCGTCTACACCCTCCTGCTGAAAGCCCAAGCCAGGTGGGCTGGACATGTGGTCAGAATGCCAGACAGCCGATTGTCTAAGCAGCTGCTGTATGGAGAACTGTGACAGGGCAAGCGCTCAGCCGGGGTGGGGGGGCAGAAGAAACGTTTCAAAGACTGCCTCAAAGCGTCCCTCAAAGGCCTGGGTGTCGACATCAACACGTGGGAGACGCTTGCCCTTGACCGTCCAGCTTGGCGCAGCAAGATCACCACAGGAGCCCGTGCAGCTGAAGTCAGGCACACCATCGAGGTGCAACGAAAGCGTGCTGTGCGCAAGGCCCGAGCAGCATCCACTGCCACGACAGCACCCACCCACTTGTGTCCCACATGTGGGCAAGCCTTCAGGGCCCGGATTGGCCTGATCAGTCACCTCCGGACCCACAGCCACCAATCTCCCATTTGACTTTGAAGCCATGTTCATCTTCGACTATGAAGGACGAACAACAACAATGTTACACCAACCACTACACCACCATGCCACCACAAATTATTGATGATTTGTGACATTTTTGTAATTTCATCATCGAGCACAAAAGCAATCTCTCGGCCTATCTCGTCCATGCCAAACTGTTATTCTGGCTTGTCCCATCGACCTCCAGCTAGACAATAGCTCTCCGTGCCCCTCCCGTCCAAGTACAGCAACTTCTTTGAAGTGCTGAAATCAAACCCACATCCATCACTTCCACACTCTCACCACCCTCTGAGTGAAGAAGTTCCCCTTCAATACTTCTCCTTTCACCCTTAACCCAAGCCCTCTAGTTCTAGTTTCACCCAACTTCAGTGGAAATGACCTACTTGCATTAACCCTATCTATACCCCTCATAATTTTGTATACCTTTATCAAATCTCCCCTTGTTCCCCTACTCTCCAGGAAATAAAGTTTTAACCTTTCCAACCTTTCCTATAACTCAAGTCCTGGCAACATCCTTGTAAATTTTCCCCTGTACTCCTTCAGTCTTATTGTTATCTTCAGCAGGTCGGGCAGCATCCGTGGAAACAATGAGTCGATGTTTCAGGCCGGAACACTTCGTCAGGATGAAGGGTTCCGGCCCAAAACGTCGACTCATTGTTTCCACGGATGCTGCCGGACCTGCTGAGTTCCTCCAGTGTGTTGTGAGTGTTGCTTTGATCTCAGCTTCTGCAGGTTATTTTGTGTTTATTGTTATCTTTCCTGTAGGTAGGTGATCAGAACTGCACACAATACTCAGATTTTATTTTCACATTCAGATTTTTTGAAGTATGTAGTGAATTGGGTCATTTAGACCAGAAGGCACAGGATCAGGCATTTGGCACATCAAGTCTGCTTACCACTTCTTCATGGCCGATCAGTTTCTCTATGAACCCCACTCTCCTGCCTTTCACATCCTGACTGATCAAGAACCTATCACCTTCCGCTATAAATAAACCCAGTGACCTAGCCTGCTCGGCCACCTGTGTCAATGAATTCCACAGATTCACCACTGTCTAGCTAAAAAAGTTCCTTCTCATCTCCATCCTAAATGGACCTTTTTTTTAAGGCTGTACACTCTGGTCCTAGACTCCACCAGCATTGGAAATATCCTCTCCACATCCATTCTATCTCAACCTTTCAACATTCAATATGTTACAATGAGATCCCCCTCATTCTTCTAAATTCTTGCAAGTACAGGCCCAGAGTCAACAATCGCTCCTGATATAATAACCCTTTCATTCCTGGAAACATTCTCGTGAACCTCCTCTGAAGCCTCTCCAATGTCAGCACATCCTTTCTTAAATGAGGGGCCCAAAACTGTTCACAATACTGCAAGTGGGGCCTCACCAGTGCATAATACAGCCTCAGCATTACATCTTTGTTCTTATGTTCTAGTCCTCTTGAACTGAATGCTAGCATTGCATTTGCTTTCCTCACCATTGACTCAGCCTGCAAGTTAACCTTTAGGGAATCTTGTACAAGGACTCAAGTTTCTTTGCTCCTTGGATTTTTGAATTCTCTCCCCATTTAGAAAATAGTGTAAGCTTTTATTCCTGCTCCCTTTTTTCCCATCCTTTCCCTCTGCCAATCAGCCAATGCTCTATCCATGCACTTCCTAACACAGTATTCCATCTGCCACTTCTTTGCACATTCTCCTAATCTGTCTAAGTCCTTCTACAGCCTTTCTGTTTCCTCAATGCTACCAGCTCCTCCACCTGTCTTAGTGTTGTCCGCAAACGTGGCCATAAAAGCAATCAATTCTGTCATCCAAGTTGTTGTCTTACAACATAAAAAGACGTGATCTCAAAACCAACCCCTGCAGAACAACAACAATCATCTGCAGCCAATCAGAAAATACTTCCTTTATTCCATCCTTTGCCTTTGCCAATCAGACAATACTCTTTCCATTCTAGTATATTTCCTGTAATACCATCGGCTGTTATCTTGTTAAGCAGCCTCGCACTTGACACCTTGTCAAAGACCTGAAAATCCTGGTGCACAATATCCACCAATTCTCCTTTGTCTTTCCCGCTTGTTATTTCCTCAAAGAATCCTAACAGGTTCAGCAGGCAAAATTTTCCCTTTAAAGGATAACCATTCTGGAAAGATTACTGCTAATGCTTTCAAACTCTCTTCAGCGACCTCTTTCAGAACCTGGTGGTGTAGTTTGTTTGGTCGAAGCAACTTATCTACCTTCAGACCTTTCAGTTTCCCAAGCACCTTTTCCCTAGTAATAGCAACTGGACTCACTTCTGCACCCCCCCCCCCCCCCACAGGGAAGACTGATACAAAAGACTTATTTAGTTCGTTTGCCATTTTCTTGTCCCCTATTACGACCTCTCCAGTGTCATTTTATGGCGGTCTAATTTTCGCTCTTGCCTCTCTTTTGCTCCTTTCTCATGTCTCTGTAATTTCCTTTGCTAATACATCTGACTTTAGCTTCACCCTCTCAAATTGCAGGGTGAATAATATCCTAATATGATCACTGTTTCTTAAGAGTTCCTTTACCTGAAGCTGTTTAATCATATCTGGTTCATTACACAACACCCAATCCAGAATAGCTGATCCCCTGCTGGGCTCAACCACAAGCCACTCTAAAAAGCCGTCTCATAAGCTTTCTATGAATTTCCTCTCTTGGGATCCAGCACCAGCCTGATTTCCCCAACCTACTTGCATGATGAAATCCCCCATGACTATCATAACATTACCCTTTTTACATACCTTTTCTATCTCCCATTGTAATTTGTAGCCTCCATCTTGGCTACTGTTTGGAGGCCTGTGTATACTGTAGCTTCCATCAGAGTCTTTTTATCCTGTGCAGTTTCTTAATTCTACCTACAAGGATTCTACATTTTCCAATCCTATGTCACCTCTTTCTAAGGATTTGATTTCATTTTTTACCAACAGAACCACATCACCTCCTCTACCAATGCAATGTGTATCCTTGGTTGTTAAGCTCCTGGTCATAATCTTCTTTCAGCCACAACTCAGTGATGCTCACAATGTCATAATTGCCAATCTCTAACTGTGCTTCAACATCATCTACCTTATTCCGTGCACTGCATGCATTCAAATATAAAACCTTGTCCTATATGGATAACCCTTTTTGCAATTTGTCCCCTTTTACATGGCAACTCATCACCGTGACTGCAATTTTGCCTTATCATCTGTCTGTCCTCCCTGACAGCCTCAATACTCACTGCTTCTGCTTGTAAACCAACAGCATTATCGCTGGTTCCCATCCCTGCCAAATTAGTATAAACCCACCACCCATGTGGGCACATGGCCAAGTTGTTAAGGTGTTCGTCTAGTGATCTCAAGGTCGCTAGTTCGAGCCTTAGTTGTGGCAGCGTGTTTATGTCCTTGAGCAAGGCACTTAATCACACATTGCTCTAGTGTCTGTGTAAGGAGTGTCGCCCCACACAGACTTCCAATCTGGGCCTTGTAAGGCATGAAAATGCCCGACGCAGGCCTCTCTTGGTCTGAGTGGACGTTCCCTCCCCTCCCACCCCGTTAACAACCATCCACTTAGGGATATGAGGGGGTGGGGGGAGCGATAGTCTGCAGGTGTCACCACATTTTTTCTCACCAACATCTTATACAATACTGTTATAATAATACTGTATAACATCCCAACTCTTGTACTCAGTACTCTGATCTATGAATGTCAATGAGCCAAACGCTCTCTTTATGAACATATCTACCAGTGATGTCTCTTTCAAGGAATTATGGATCTGTACTCACAGATCCTTCTGTCCTATCACACTTATCAGCACCCCACCATTCAATCTGTAAGTCCTGCCTTGATTTGTCCTCCCAAAGTGTAATACCTCACCTCTACATTAAATTCCATCTACCATTTCTCAACCTTCCTCGCTTTGCCCAATGCTCCTAGTCTTGGTTTCATCCACAAATTTGCTGATCTAGTTTATCACATTAACATCCAAATCATAGAGTCATTGAATTGTGGAGCACAGAAACAGATCCCTCAGTCCAACTGGTCCAAGCTGATAAAGATTCTTATCTAAACTAGTTCCATTTGCCTGCACTTAGTCCATATCCCTCTAAATCTTTTCTGTCCATGTACCTTTTAAATAATGGTAATCAAGTACTTGTGGTTCTCACCTAGTTGAATTTTGTTGTTTACAATCCTTCTAACAATTTCATTTAAAAAAAGAATCCCTTCCTCTTTTTTTATGACCTTGTTTTTCTATATTAAATGGCACATAGTTTTGTTTGCAATGAGTTCTCTTCAAATCTCTACATATTTACTAATTACTTGAATTTTTTTTTATTTCAGTGAGCAGATCCTAAGTTCAGATTTTTAATTGCTAATCATGAAACAATATTATTAACAATTTGGTGAAGGGATCAAATGTCAAATTGCATGTTTGCTGATGATATTAAACCAGTTTAGATTTCAAGTAGAGAAGAGGGCATCCAGAGTTTAAAGGAATCCTAAGTGTATGAATATGTTAGATGGAATGTTAAGTGGGAAAATGCAAGGTCATCTACTTTGGTGCACAAAATAGAAAACCTTTTTTTTAAATGTGCGATATTGGGTAATGTTGACAATTAAAGTATCTCAGTGGTTTGCAGTTAAATTATAGAAAACATACAGATGTATAGTTTTGGTAAGCAATTTGGAAGGTCTTACATGTTAGCCTTCATTAGGAGAGGATTTGAATACGGAAGATGATGACAGTTGTATAGGGGCTTCATGAGATCATACAGTTGCAAGAAAAAGTTTGTGAACCCTTTGCAATTACCTGGTTTTCTGCATTAATTACTCATAACATGCGGTCTGATATCCACCTAAGTCACAATAATAGACAAACACAATCTGCTTAAATTAATGACATACAAACAATTGTACTTCTCATCAGTATGGAGTACACCATTTAAACAATCACAGTCTAGGTTCAAAAAAGTCTCAGAAATTCTGGGGTAATGCCTTCTACAAAAGTTATTTGGAAGCAGGTGTTCCAGTCAGTGAGGTGAGACTGGAGCAGTGGGTTGCAGAGGTCCCCTGCTCTATAAAAAAAGACACACAACATCAGGCTACTGATAGAGCCTGCTGTTCTCAAGGAAAATTTGTTTACGTGCACCATGCCTCAAACCAACTTTCAGAGACCTTAGAAGAAGAATTGTAGAGATGCATAAAGCTGGAAAGGGCTACAAAAGTATTTCTAAAGATCTGAGTGTTCATCAATCCACAGGAAGAGAAATTGTCTACAAATGGAAGAAACTCAATACTGTTATTAGTCTCCCTAGGAGTGGTGTCCTGCAAAGATCTCACCAACAGCACAACATGCAATGCTGAAGGAGGTGAAAAAGAACCCAAGGGTAACAGCAAAAGACCTGCAGAAATCTCTAGAAATTACTAGGGTCTCTGTTCATGTGTCCACTGTAAGAAAAACACTGAACAAGAATGGTGTTCATGGAAAGACACAATGGAGGACACCACTGCCCTCCAAAGAAGCAGTGTTGCTTGTCTCAAGTTTGCGGAAGACCACCTGGATATTCCACAACGTCAATGTTCCCTGGACAGATGAGACAAAAGTTGGACTTTTAGGCAGAAATGCACACTGCTGTGTTTGGAGAAAAAAGAGCACTGCACACCCACACCAAAACCTCAACCCAGCTATGAAGCATGGTGGAAAGAGCTTTGTGGTTTGGGGCTGCTTTGTTGCTTCAGGGCCTGGACAGCTTGCAGTCGTTGAGGGAAGAATGAATTCCAAATTGTATCAAGACATTTTACAGAAGAACATTTTACAGGTCTGGGTAGCATAATAGAGGTTGGATGATGCAACAAGACAATGATCCGAAACGAGTAAATAAGCAACAAAGTGATTAAAAAAGGAGAAAATTTGTGTTTTGGAGTGGCCAAGTCAGAGTCTAGACCTTAATTCAATTGAGATGCTTTGGCATGACCTAAAGAGGGCTGTTCATGCAAGGTTTCCCAGAAATATTGACGAACTGAAACAGTTCTGTATGGAGGAATGGTCTAAAATTCCTCCTCGCTGTTGTGCATGTCTGATCAGCAGCTATATGAAGCATTTAGTGGAGGTTATTTCCACTAAAGGAGGTTCTACCAGTTATTAAATACAAAGATTCACATACTTTTTCCAGCCTGAACTGTAAATGATTAAGCGATGTGTTCAATAACGACATGAAAAGTTCAATTGTTTGTGTGTTATTAGTTTCAGCAGATTGTATTTGTCTATTATTGTGACTTAGATGAAAATCAGACCACATTTTATGAGTAAATAATGTAGAAAACCAGGTAAATGCAAAGAGTTCACAAACTTTTTCTTGCAGCTGACACATGGAACATTGTTTTAGTTTTAGCTGCAGTATCTTACCAGTAAAAAGGATGCACTTGCTATCGAAGTACAGCTAAGGTTCACTAGGTTGTTTCCAAGGATGGATGCTTTGTTATGTGAAGAAAGAAAATGGGTCTGTGTTCTCTAGGGTTTTGAGGAATGAGATATCTCATTGAAGCTAACAAAATTATAATGGGGGTTAGGATGCTTGGTGCTGGGAGGATGGTTCTGTCGGATGTGAATTCTTGGTTTCAGGATCTCTTGGATGAGAAGCCTGGTCTCAGGAGGGGTGATTCTCCTGGATGAGAAGTCCGTAATCGGGAGTCCTAGTCTTAGAATATGGGATAGCCTGATTAGGACTGAGATGAGGATAACTTTTTTCACACAGAGAGTAGCGTATCTTCTGAATTTTCTACCCTGGTGGGGTGTGATGTATACTTTATCCCATAAAAGTGCCCACTTACAGCCTTTCATTATGAGAGAGCCTTTGTGCTTGCCTTAGATATATTCAGATTCAAAAAAAAATTATTTGACTGAATTCACACACAACCTCCATCATTCAAAGAACATCAGCTTGTTCAAAATACTGTTGGCGTTATTGCATCCTGAATCCATGCATGATTTTCTGTTATCTACTTTCTGCCAGATGTGCGTTTGTTCCTGGTCTCCTAAAACTAAGGAATTAAAATTCTCATCCTTCTGTTTGATGCTCCCCATGGCTTTGCACTTCCAGTCCTTCAGCATCATGTGGATTCCTCATTTTTTTGGCCTTTGTGATACCTCCTTTATTCACTCTTGCTGTCATGTGAACTTCACACTTACACATACACTTTCTTTCGTATACTTTCCTCTCAAACACCCCATCAAGATTCATTTCTTCCACCGTTTCCATTATGCTGCACAAAATAACCTGCTTTAATGCCATCAGTATTTTCTCTGTAAAACTCTTGGAGATGTTTATCTGGTTTAGATGCACTTTATACATGCACATTATTCTTTACTTTTAAAGACTTATCTCATTTCCAGATCTTGAATTTACTTACCTACCAGCTCATTTGGCCGGGGATTGTAGAACATAGCCATGATGGCAGGTATAGTATTCAAGTGAGAATATAATAAGAAGGAAGGTTTTGGAGTTGCCCTTCCCCTATCCCTTCTCCGTCTTCCTCCCCTGAGTAAAGATTCAGTAGATCAGGGGGAGTGGTACAGGCACTGTATGTGGGCTGAGATTGGGCTGTCCACTTGAGATCTCTTGGACATGCATGATGGGCCATGGCTAGATCTATGTGTGATGATATTTCCCCAGTGTGATGCATAGGTGATTAATTTCCTTTAGTGAATCCAGACAACAGGAGCAACAGACTACCCAGCCAGCCTGTTACCCACAGAAATGCATTTTCCAGTCGGAGGCATTGGAGTGTTCATGGATTTGGGAAGTGTGACTGGTTACAATTCACCTAACTCAGTGTGGATGTGGATTTGGATTTAGGAGTTGCTTTTCTCTGTGGCTCAGAATTACTCGATGTTTACTGAGGCATTGGAATGGCCAGTCAACAAGTGGTTCCTAGCTCATGTGCAAGGGATGGAACAGCTTTATATTTGATTCTAATTCTACTTCCCCAAATGTGTGCCTTAATAAAAGGAGTAATTCTTGTTTTCAGGAGTACCAGGAAAATGGACCCCTGTTCTCAGAGCTGAAATTTTATCAGAGGGCAGCTAAACCTGAACACAGTAGGTACCTGTGAAAATAGAGCGTGCTAATTACACATTGTATTTATGAGCTGCTGCTTGTATGAATGAGAAGAAATTTAAATACAGCGTTATGTCCTTGTACATAGTAATTATATTTTTTAAATCAGTCCCACAGTATGTTCAGGACTAATTCCATGTATCATCATCATCATCTTCATTCTGTAGCCGATGAATGAGGAAAATAATTGCTGAACATAATTGCGCTGCTACTACAAAGATAACCAGATTTAGTAGGACACAGCTAAGGAATAGGCTAATTTTGCTTGTCTTCGTCAAAAGAAAATGCAAGTATTTTAATGGAGGGTTTTGTTTGTGCTTTGCTTTTTAGTAAAGGCATGGATGAAAAGCCATAAACTGAGTTTCTTGGGGATTCCTGCTTACTGGGGATCAGGCTTGACAAAGCACAATGGGAAGAGGTGAGGAGGCTCTGTCTCTCATGTCATTCTGTCCTGAAGTAAATGTTTCTTTCAGGTATGACATCTTTCTTTTTCTTTCTCACAGCTATAGATTCATGGTAATTGACAGACTTGGTGTTGATTTGCAAAAGTTGCTGGAAGCGAGGGAGAACCGGTTGGATAAAACTTCTGCTTTGAAAATAGGCTGTCAGCTGGTAAGCAACAGATATAAGTAATATTCTTGTCACATATTTCACTGACAGGAGGCTAGAATTACACCAGGTTTGAGCCTTTTTGTTTACTATTGTAAACAAACTGACATTCTAGTTCCAAATCAGCCAATAAATAGCATCAGAGGCGAAAGCAGGCATGGGGTATTGCTACTGTATAACACAATAGGCAAACTTCTTTGTATTTCTGTAGTTAAGTTGGTGTTGTTGATTCCCCACAATATTACAACAATTTGTATCTGTTAAAAATACGTATGGAACCAGGGGGTGTAAATGAGAACTCGTTGGTTTTCACCAGAGAGAAAGATCTGGAGACAGGAGATTTAATGGAGGGGTACACTGATATTCTGTATCAGGAAAGAAGAAGTTTTAGATATTTTGGCACACATTAGGCAGGATAAGTCTCCAGGGCCTGATGGGTTTTATCCTGGAATGCCATGGGAATCAAGGATGGAGATTTCTGGGTCTCTGGAGATTTGTTAACCACTGGAGGAAAGCTAATGTCCTTGGTTAAAATGGGCAATAGGGATCATCTTGGAAATTGTGGGCTGGGAGCATTTCAGCATTGGTTGGGACGTTGCTGGAGAAGGTGCTGACAGACAGGATTTATGTTCGATTGTAAAGGCAGGAACTGATTAGGAGGAGTCTGTGTTTTGAGTAGGAGAGGTCATGTGTTGCAAATCTGATAGAGTTTTTGAGGAGGTAATAAATAAACTGATGAAGGTAGTGTGGTAGACGTGCATTTCTGGTCACCCCCATTACAGGAAGGATGTGGAGGCTTTATAGAAGGTATAAAAGAGGTTAGTCATGGTGCTGTCTGATGAGAAGAGGTTGGACAAAGTGGATTGTTTTTTTTTTCCTGGAGTGTTGGAGGCTGAAAAGAGGTTTATAAAACTATGAAAGTTATGTACAGGAGAAATAGAGTATTTTCCCCAGGGTGGAAATGTCAAATACTGGAGGGCATAACTTTAAGGTGAGGGGGGAAAGTTTAAAGGAGAAGCTGACTGTGTGGTGATGGGATGGTAGTGGGAGCAGATACAATAATGATATTTAAGAGGCATTCAGACAGATATAGGAACAGGCAGGAGTTGCAGTGGTATGGACCAAATGAAGGAAAATATGTTCAGTTTAGTTTGGCATAATGACCAGCAGAGGCACGTTGGACTAAAGGGCCTTTTACTGTACTGTTTTATGTTCAATGTTAATTGGACAAAGGTCCTGTATTGTAGGCTGTTCCAGAAGGCATAGCCAAGGAAAGAATGGTGCCCATGAGGAGATAACAGGGATAATTAGAGGAGATCTGAGGGAGTCATTTTAGTTACCCAGAGTGCAGTGAGTACCTGCAGTACACTCCTGGAGAGAATGTTGCTGACAGTATCTAAGAAGTGTGGGTTTAGCACGCATCTATACAGTGTGGATGTGGTAAACTAAAGTGAGTGGCTTTCCTGTTGTAAGTCTATGACTCTCAGGTGATCAGAGGTGTGTTGCAAACGGATTCCAAATTGGCTTGGTGATAGGAGGCAGAAGGTAGGAGTGGATAGGTTTTTTTTTTCTACCTAAAAGTTTATAACAAGCAGTGTGCTGCAGAGATCAGTGCTGGGAAGTTGTGTGATGTTAACATGTAGAAATAATTTGGAAGAGAGAGTAGGTGGTATGATTAGTAAGTTTGCAGACAATGCAAAAAGTGGTGAATTCACAGGTGGCAAAGAATATTGTTTAATGCTCCAGCGAGTCACAGATCAGCTGAAAAGTTAAGCGGACGGGGAACAGTTAGAATTTAATCTAGAGAAATGTGCGGTAATGCACTTAGGGAAGTCAAATTTTTATAGGACATACAGAGTAAATGATGGAAACCTTAGCAGTGTACAGAGAGACGTTGGAATGCAAGTCCATTTTTCTTTGAAAGTGGAGACATGCTGTAGATGGAAAGGAGATTAGAGAAGGTATTTGGTATTTTTGCTGTGGTTAGCCAAGTCATGGAGTATAAGAATTGGGACATGATGTTGTGTCTGTACAATTAGATTGTATTTGGAATATTATGTACAGCTCTGGTTGCCACACTACAGGAAAGATGTTTTGACAACTGAGAGAGTGCAGAAGAGATGCACCAAGATGTTACCTGAAATGGAAAGTTGCAGATTTAAGGGGAGATTGGATATGCTGTTCTTTTTTTTTAAACTGAAATGCAGAAGTTTGAGGGGTGAATTTAGAGGGATTTATAAAATTATGAGAGGAATAGATTGAGTAGATTGTGAGAGTAGGGGGGTTTAGAAATAGAGGACACAGATTGAGAAGAGTGGAATTTAAAAGAGATTGAGAGCTTTTTTATTCTTAAATCTTTTTATTATTATTGAAAATCAACAACAAAAAAAATACATTGAAGTAATGGAGTCGACATATCAATATGTACAGTAGGAATTAAACTATCAACCAAGTTAAACAATATATTAGTAATAATAAAAACAACAAACTGTTAATGCTTTTTTTTGGAAAAAAGAAAGCAGGAAAAAGAACCCCTGCTAACTGAAACAAAAAAAAACATTTTGAGCACAAACCCGGAGCTATACGCCATACAAGCTTCCATAAAAGAAAGACATTAATCTGCCAACCAAATCCATTTACCCAAGAATCAGACAGGGACCATCTTAATTAACTCAAATCAAATAATAGTAGCAGGCAAAAGAGCCCCACCTTTTCTCAAAGTCAAATCGAGGATCAGAAGTTCGACTTCTAATTTTCTCCAAACTAAGACATAACATCACCTGAGAAAACCATTGTATCAAAGTGGGAGCAGAAGCATCTTTCCGTGGGAGCAGAAACATCTTTCCATTTTAATAAAGTAGCCCTTCTGGCCAGTGGTGTGCCAAATGTAATTACATATTGGTCTGATATAGAAACACCATGAATATATTGAGGAATTATACCGAACAAAACTGTCAATTTATTAGGTTGTAAATTAATTTTTAAAGCTTTAGAAATTGTAGAAAAAATAGATTTCGAAAACTTTTTCAATACAGAACACGACCAAAACATATGTGTCAATGTAGCTGTCTCAGTTTTACATCTATCACACTGACTATTAACATTAGGAAATATTTTAGACAGTCTGTCCTTTGTCAAATAATAACGATGTACAATTTTAAATTGAATTAGAGAGTAACTGGCACAAATCGAAGAAGAGTTAACCAACTTCAAAATTTGCAACCAATCCTCTGTTATCAAGGTCATGTTAAGCTCTCTTTCCCAATCTTGCTTAAAGTTTTTCATACAGAAAGTTGTGGTTATTTGGAAAGAGGTGGTAGAGGCAGATGCAATTACAAATTTTAAAAGCTATTTCTACAGGTACTTGGATATGAAAGACAGAGGGACACAGGCATCGTGGTTGGCGTGAATGAGGGGGCCGATGGGGCCTGTTTCTGTGTTTGTACAATGCTATGACTTCATATTCACATTAGGTAGCACTGGTGCTGTTCACCATTTCTAAAAATTGGCTTTGAATTTCTGAGGGAGACAGGCATCCACTTTGTGTTTTCTAATCTTGAAACCAAGATCAAACTTCTGATTCACTGTTTTCCAAAAAAGGGAGATATTTATATGCAGACATTGCATGAGAGAGCTTGTACCTGTAGAAGTTTAGTGATGCAGTCAGTGATAATGAAAATTTGGAAATTCAGTTGCTGTTGGTCTTTGCAGGATGAAGGGGAAGGAAGATTAAATGGCTTTTTTTTTGGTAGCTATCTTTTTTTTTGTTTTAGACATGACTAATACAATGCCATAATACTGAACTGGTAACTGTTTAACCTTGGAATAGACTGTGTTTCTGTTAACTGGAATTTTCCAATGGTCTCCAATTAAGATTTCAATCTTTGATTAGTGGAGGGTTTATGGGAAATAGAGTATCTCTGTGCTGTTACTGTTTAAAAGTAATGTAACATTATCATGTGTAAGAAATTATTTTGACCCCAGTACTTTGCGGACTGACATTCACTTTTTCAATTTATACATGTGCATAACATAAGAGCAGCTTGATATTTTGGAGTTTATTCATGAGCACGAATATATCCATGGTGATATCAAGTCAGCAAACCTGCTTCTGGGATTCGAAAATCACAAAAAGGTATCGTACATTTGCCTTTTCTGATAAAAAGTAACTGTGTCCTTATGTAATGAATGAATAAGAGGAGAGAAAGGGTGCAGCTGTGAAATTTGACTTGCATGTTAAAGCTGATTTAGGCATCGCAACTATTTTTTCCACTTCATGTTAGATTTGTGTAGCAATAATCCAGATTAATAAATGCAAATCAAATTGTCTCGTCATTTCGTGAATTGTAACATACTTACACAAATGGCACTAATTGCTGAATGAAAGGTGTAGAATGGAAGGTAAACGCCAAGGTGTGAATGTGAAGAATATTGCTTGAAGGAACAAGTCCTAGTGAGATGTCAACTGCCAACCACTTTCACAATGCAACACTTTTCCTAAGTGGCTGTGCCAGAAAGCTGGAAAGATTGCAGTTTAATTCATGTTGATTTAAATTGTTTTAGAACTATAACGAATTGTTTGGAAGTGTTTCTGTACAGTTCTTAACACTGGTGTTTTGCATTCTGCTGTCTATTCTTTTAAACAAGCTTAAATCACTTTTTTAAAAAAAAATTGGGTTAACACACCTTTAGATAGACCACATTTAGGTCCTCATTCACAACATCACTGAATAGTAAATACTTTGCATATCTTAGCCACACACACAAAATACTGGAGGAACTCAGCAGGCCAGGCAGCATCTAAGGTGGGAGGGGGGAGTACAGTGGACATTTGGGGCTAAGACCCTTTGGCATGACTGGAGAAAAAAAAATAAGTGGATTTAAATGGTGTGGGGGGGGCAGAGGGGTGAGAGAAACACAAGGCGATAGGTGAAACCAGGAGGGGGAGGGTTGAAGTGAAGAGCTGAGAAGTTGATTGGTGAAAGAGATACAGGGCTGGAGAAGGGGGGAGTCTGATAGGAGAGGACAGAAGGCCATGCAAAAAAGGGGAGAGGAGCACCAGAGGGAGGCAATGGGCTGGCAAGTAGATAAGGTGAGAGGGGATGGGCAGGGAAAGATGTGCTTGGTGGTGGGATCTCATTGGAGTTGGTGGAAGTTCAAGAGAATTATGTGCATATCTCGTTTTGAAGTGGCAGTGAGAAAATGGGTCCTTATTGATGTGTTGGAATTTTCTTTAATATTGTGTTTGCATTGTGACTTAGGTCCCAGTGGGGAACATTCAAAGAGCTATTTGCCAATACTAACAAACAGCACTTTTTCAAAAAATAGGCAAGAAGAGGCTTTATCATTTACCATTCTGGGCATCGTCTATTACTGGGTGAAGGTGTGTTAGTTTAGTGACTCTTTCAGGATCAAACCAAGCATGAATTTCTTAGCCTTGGTTACACCATGAAAGGCATTTGGGGATAATTTAGTTTTATTTTGTCCATCAATATTGGGAGCCACATTTCTAAGTTCATTCAAATTGAATCGTATAGACTCTATATGACAGAATCTGTAATAGAGTGGTATTTTGGCAAGTTTTGGTTTATTATAGTCATATGTACCAGGATACAATGTGAAGCTCATCTTTCAAACTTTTACATAAATGATCAAATCATTACACAGTGCATTGAAGTAGAACTAGGTAAAACAATAAGAATGCAGAATAAAGTGTAAAAGCCAGCAATAAAGTGCAGTGCAGGTAAACAGTAAAGTGCAAGGTTGTAATGAGATAGATTATGAGGTCAAGAGTCCACTGTATAATACAAGAGATTCGTTCAATAGGGAATCTGTAGATATGTTCCTCTACTCTGTTGCCTTTGCCCTTGGTGGCAGAGTTTGTGGGTTTTCAAGTGCAGTGGACTAGGCCGATTGAGTAATTGCCGTACATTTTGTAGATGGTGCACACAGCAGCCACTATGCACAGGACATTGTTGGGTAAGAAGCCAGTTAAGTGGGTTTCTGTGTCCTAGATGAGCTTGAGTTTTTTTGAGAGTAGTTGTTACTGAGCTGATTCAGGCAAGTGGATAGTATTCCATCCCACTTTATCGTGTTGGAGATGGTGGAAAGGGCTTTGAGGTTCAGCAGAAGAGTCACTGCAAGCTTTGCAGGCACGGTAGTTATATGGCTGTTTAGGTCAATTTTCTAGTTAATGCTTACTCCCAGAATATTGATGGTTGACAACTTAGTAACAGTAATGCCAGGGTAGATGGCTAGATGGTCTCTAATTGAAAAGGACCAATGTCTGGAAGTTCTATGGCACAAATGTTATTTGCTGTTTCAGTCCCATGTCCGCATGTTATTGAGATCTTGCTTCATGCAGGTATGGGTTGTTTGTATGAGAAGATGTGCATGCAATTGAACTTTGTAAACTCATCAGCAAATATCCCTACTTTTGTCTTTATAATGGGAGGCTAGTCAACACTGAAGGATTTGAGGTTGGTTGGGCTTGGGACTCTACCCTGAGTTGATTTCTGTGGGCTGGGATGATTTACATTCAACAACCACAATTAACTTCCTTGTGCTGGGGTGTTTTGCTCATGAATACCATTGACCTGTTTTACCGCTGCATACAGACGTGGGCATCCTTGGCTTCAAAGTTTATCAGCTTGAACTCATTTGTGGAATTCAGGTCAATACCTGGACCAAGGCTGTGATAGGTCTAGAGGTGAGTGGTCCTATCAGAAACTAAACTGGGCATTGGTGAGTAGATTGTTGGGAATTTAACCTATGACAGCCTTCTGTCTTATCCACAATAATGCCAACCTTTGTGTCACCTGCAAACTTACTAACACACCCTTCCATTTCCTCATCCAAGTCATTATTAAAATTCACAAAGAGCAAGAGTCCCAGAACAAATCCTTATAGACCACTGGTCACCAGCATCCTAGCAGCACACCACTAATCACCAAACTCCAGGTAGAGTACACTCCATCTACTGCCAGCCTTTGCCTTCTGTGGGCAGGCCAGTTCAGAATCTATGCAGCCAGGTTTCCCTGGATCCCAAGCCTCCTGACTTTTTGAGCCTTGTGAACCTTGTTGAGCACCTTCCTAAAATCCATCTACACCACGTCCATTGCTCTATGGTCATCGGTTTGTTTTGTCACTTCCTTGACAAAATGCCTTCTGTCACCTCCCACAATAACCTCGGATATATCCTGTCCAGGCTGGGGACTTATTTATCTTAATGCTTTTCAAAAGTTCCAACGCATCCACTTTCCTTGCATCAACATGTTTCAGCATATTAGCCTGTTCTATGCAGACCTCACATTTGTCAAGGTCCCTCTGAAGCAAAGTGCACATTACCCCCTCTCCTACTCCTCCAACTCCAGGCACGTTTTCTCTTTTATTCCTGATTGGTCCGACGCTCACTCTAGTCTAGAGGTACATGCGGAACATGTTGAGGTTTTGCTCAGGTGTAACCTGTCCTTTTTGTACAGGTCTTACACTTCTTGATAAACTTGGGAACTTGGCTCCGTTGGGAAAATCAGAAGTAACAAGCCTGGGTGTTATCCTTGATTCAGATTTGCATTTTAAATTATAGAAATTTGAGGTACATAAAGAAAGTGACCAGAGCAGCAAAGAAATACTGCATAGGTATGTCGTTTCTGTCATGTAATGATGTTGAAAATCTAATTCACACCCTTATATCGAATAGACTAGATTACTAGACTAGATGAGAGAACATATCTCTCCCATCCTAGCTACTGTGCATTGGCTTCCTGTATCTTTTAAAAACTGATTTTAAAGTTCTCTTACTTGTTTTTAAAGCTCTTAATGGTCTGGGACCAAAGTACATCACAGACTCGTTTTCATATTATAATCCCACTCAGTCCCTCAGGTCTTCTTCTGACAGTCTCTTAAATTTAAACAATTTCCCTCAAAAGATAATTGACAGGTCAGCTTTTTTGGACTACGTTCCTAAACTGTGATATTCCATACCAGTAAATATAAGGGATACATTCTCAGTTGACATTGTTAAAACAGCAGCTCAAAGCTTATTTATGTAACCTTGCTTTTACCTAACATCTTTTTGTCTTTAATTTTCATGTTTATCTTTATTTTTTAATTTATATGTTGTGCTTTATTCTGTTGTAAAGCACTTTGAACTACATTCACAACACGCTGGAGGAACTCAGCAGGTCAGGCAGCATCCATGGAAACGACCAGTCAACGTTTCGGGCCGGAACCCTACGTCAGGACTGAAGAGGGAAGGGAGGGTGAGAAGGAGAAGGCTGGTAGGTTCCAGGTGAAAAACCAGTAAGGGGAAAGATAAAGGGGTGGGGGAGAGGAAGCAGGGAGGTGATAGGCAGGAAAGGTGAAGAAGGAATAGGGGGAAACACAATGGGTAGTAGAAGGAAGCGGAACCATGAGGGAGGTGATAGGCAGCTGGAGGAAGGGAGGGAGAGGGAATTACCGGAAGTTGGAGAACTCCATGTTCATACCAAGGGACTGGAGACTACCTAGACGGTATATGAGGTTTTGCCCCTCCAACCCGAGTTTAACCTCATTATGACAGTAAAGGAGGCCATGTATGGACATATCCAAATGGGAATGGGAAGCAGAGTTGAAGTGGGTGGCTACCGGGAGTCCTTCCAGGTGAGGCAACACTTCACTTGTGAGTCTGTTGGGGTCATCTGTTGCATCCGGTGCTCCCGGTGCGGCCTTACTGGTTTTTCACCAGCCTTCTCCTTCCCACCCTCCCCCCCACTTTCTTTATAGGGCCTCTGCCCCTTCCCTCTTCAGTCCTGAGGAAGGGTTCTGGCCTGAAACATTGACTGGCCGTTTTCCACGGATGCTGCCCTACCTGCTGAGTTCCTCCAGCGTGTTGTGAGCGTTGCTTTGACCCCAGCACCTGCAGAGTATTTTGTGTTTACTTTGAGCTACATTGTCTAAAAAAAGTGTTCTATAAATAAGTTATTAGGGTCATAGATGTGTACAGCACAGAAACAGGCCCTTTGGCCTTATCTAGTCCATGCCAAACCATGTAAACTGCCTACTCCCATTGACCTACACTGGGACGATAGCCCTCCATGCCCATACTATACATGTACCTATCCAAACTTCTGTTGAACGTTGAAAAAGAGCTCGCATACACCACTTGTCCTAGCAGCTCATTCTACACTTTCACAACCCTTGGAGTGAAGAAATTTCCCCTCATATTCCTCTTAAAATTTTCACCTTTCACCCTTAGCACATGATGGCTAGTTAGCATCCCACCCATCCTCAATGGAAAAAGCCCACTTGCATTTACCCTATCTATACCTTTCATAGTTTTGTATACCTCTATGAAGTCTCTTCACAATCTTCTATATTCCAAGGAATTAAGTCCCAACCTATTCAACTTTCCTTATAACTCAGGTCCTCCAGACCCGGCAACATCCTTGTAAATTTTCTGTGCACTCTTAACAATCTTGTTTACATCCTTCCCGTAGATAGATGACCAAAACTGCTCACAGTACTCCAAATTAAGCCTCACCAACGTCTTGTACAACTTCAATATAGCAACCCATCTCCTGTACTCAGTACTTTGATTTATGAAGGCCAAGGTACCAAAAGCTTTCTTTACAACCCTATCTACCTGTGACTCCATTTAAAATGAATTATGGACCTGTATTCCTAGATCCCTTGGTTCTACCACGCTCCTCATTGCCCGACCATTCATTGTGTAAGACCTACCCTGGTTGGTCCTACAGAAATACAACACCTTGCACTTGTCTGCATTATTATTATACCTTCTTCAGAAGTGATCCCAATGATCCACAAGTCTGAGACCCTGTACCCTGCACCAATTCTTCAGCCAACATTCAGCTGCCATATCATCCTATTCTTGCTGTCACTAGCACTTGGCACAGGCAGTAATCCAGCAATTAATACTCTTGAAGTCCTGCTTTACAGCTTTCTAACTAGCTCCCTATATTCTCTCTTTAGGACCTCATCCCTTTGCCTAGCTATATCTTTGGTCCCAATATGAACTACAACTTGTGACTGCTCACCCTCTCTTAGAATGCTGTGGACCCAATCTGAGATATCCCTAACCCTAGCAACTGGGAGGCAACATACCAACTGGGAGTCTCTTAATGTCCACAGAAAATCCACAGATCCAGAGGCCTGGTCATGGCAGCTTTCACCTGGTAGGCCATCCCCAAAATGGTATCCAAAACTTGTCACTGAGAGGCGTGGCTACTGGCAGCCTATTCCCTTTCCCTTTCCCTCTCCTGACAGTGAGAGTAATTTAATGGGTGAGATTAAACTGATTGTCTGATATTTAGCTGGATTGAATTTTTTCCACCTTTCGTGAACAAGATGTATCTGAGTGATTTTTTTTCCACATTGTGGAAAAGATGCATGTGTTGCAACTAGCTAGAATAGCTTGGGCTGGGGTACATCTAATTATCACGGTGTTATGATACTGGTTGGTTCCCTACCCTTTGCTGTATCCAGTGCTATCAGCTGTTTCTTGATATCACTTGGAAGGAATTGAATTTGCTGAAGAATGGCTACTGTTTTGGTGGTGATCCCAGTTTGAAGTTTAAATGAATCTTCTGTTTGCACTTAATGAACCTTGTTGAATGCTTCAGACTTTTCTTTAGTGTTTGCATGCTGTGTCCTGTTATTTCTAAAGATGGGCATGTGTTTGAGCCTCATCCTGTGGTCTGATGGCCCATTCCTGATGAAACATGGTGAATTGTAAAGATTTAATCTGATCCATTGGCTATGGGATCACTTATCTTTTATCGAATGATGTTTTTGCTTTTTTAGCACACAGGTAGTGATTATTCATTTCACTTGGAACTCATTATTTTTAGGTTTGCTTCGTGTTGTTCTCTTCTGCAATCCCTATTGAACCACACTTGATTGAAATGCTTAGGAAAGGGAATTAGTGGATATTAAGATTATCTATTTTGCTGGTTTACCTTTTTGCTGCTAATGGTTCACAGAATCTCATGAATGATGAGTTCTGAGCTGTCAGATCTGTTCTGAGTGTATCCTTTTTAGAACCTTTATGTTGTTACGCAATACCATGGGGGATGTCATCATTGTTAAGAAAAGATTTTGTCTCCTTGGTGACTGTGTGGTAGTCACTTCTACTAATGCTGTCATGGACAGATCTATCCCCCACAGGTACTTTGGTGAAATGAAGTAGGTTCAATCCTTGTGTTGATTAACTCGCTATATGCCCAGACTGCCTTTGGTAGATATGCCCTTTAGCTTGGCCTTTGAAATCCCCCACCTGGAATGACATCTGGTGTCCTTGGTAACTAGTATTCCAGGTGTCATTCAACATGGAGCAGCAGAATTCAGTTGGATAACCAAACTAGTTGTGTTATGCATTTGATGCAGGCAGTGTTCAATCCCCAGATATTTACTTTTCTAAAGCTCAGGATCCCACATGCTGCTTTAACTACTTTCTCAACTTTCCCTGGCACTTTCAACTAACTTTGCACTTACGCTCCTGAGCTGAAATGATGGACGATGCATGATTCACACCCACAATTCATTCCTTGATAAGTTTCTCACTTTATGTAACACTGAAAAGCTGTCTTCAAGGTCTGATTCGGATTTCTAATGTGAAATGCCACTATCTTCTGTTCAGGAAAATAGCAGCTTTTTTCATTGAAATGCTTTTAAATGTTTCAGGTCTATCTGGCAGATTATGGTCTTGCCTTCAGGTACCGTCCCAATGGAGCTCACAAATGCTATAAAGAGGACCGCAAGAAAGGTCACAATGGAACAATTGAATTTACTAGCATCGATGCTCACAAAGGTGTAGGTAAGGACATCGTCCATTCAGTCAACAAACTGTGAGTGGTGTTGAATCTGTGTTTGTGGAAAACTGTATTTTACGTGTCTTGTCACCTGACATTTAAATCCAGTCAGGTTTACTTCCATGGATGTGCTGCAGTGTGGGTTCACAAAGCTCAGAGATGACCCTGCTAGATAGGGTATCATCTATAAAACACTCTACTGTGTTTTTCAAATTTTGTAGCCCAGTAATAATATTGTAATTAATGACATTATCATTTTTGATGCAATAATTTATAGAGAAACAGTGCATTCGACTTGCTTAGTTGCATTTTCAGTTGAAGCATTTTCCTCTTTTGTGCAGCTCAGCCACTGATTTTAAAATAGTTTTCTTCATGGAAATCATTTTAAGTAGTTATGCAACACTTCAACAGGGACAAGTTTCAGTTGAATAAGGGATGAGCCAAAATATCTTGGTTGGGAAAGGTATTTTGATATTAACTCATCTAGGAGGACACTTTTAAAGATGTATTTAAAATGCAACATATGTAAGTAACTGAGGGAATGAAGTGTAAACTAATGGAGTGGATGTAAAAACAGATCAGACAAATAAAATGGGCATGAGAAAGAGGGGTTATTAACCTGCCTACAGGTTAATATGGACAAACTTTAGAAGGAAGTATATGCAAATGAGAAACCAGAAACTGCATGTGTTAGGATCTTTGAATATTTGTGGTGGGAGATGACTAAGGGGCTGTTGAAATTACAAGGTGCTCTAGTCTGTCCTGTTGCTGAGGCTGAGGAAAAGTAGGTATGGGGGTCGCAGTCCATGATAAACTTTTAAAGAAACATAGTAGATACTTCCAGAAAGATCTAATTAATTTCCCACCTCAAATAATGTTCCTTGGAAATTCAATTGCCTAATTATGTTTCTTTCAAAATTTTGCAATGGAAATTTGCCTTTTTTAATGGAACAAAGCATGATTGTCTCCATTTCTGGGTCATGTCATGTTACCAGGGAAATCTGACCAACCACTTCCTTGTGTCTTGACATGTTCTTTGCATCAGGATTTCATAGGGTGATGTTTTTCCTCAAGTAGTGCTTCATTAACAGCACTGCCTGAATGCTGTCTCAGAAATTTTCATGGAGTACTATAAGTCAAGCCGAGCAGTGGTGTAGTGGCATTGGTACTGGACTTCGAGGCAAACGGTCCCAAGTTGGAATCCGGCCGGCTTGTTGCACACTTTCAATCGTGCTGGGTAGAACGTCAAGCTAGTAACTCGGCCTTGTAAAAAAAGTCAGTTGCTAAGGAAATGGTAAAAATGGGAACAACAACTACTAGTTAAATCTTTTACTTGCCTTTCTAGCACCTGAACTGAACTGACCAAAACCTCCAAGGCTTTGATCCTGTGTTGTAGGATAGAAGCCTTAAGTTGAACCAAAGCCCCAACTGCCCACTGACAATGAATTTTATATCAGAATTCTAGGCTTACAATGTTAAAGCTGTGATGAATGTTGACTGAGAATCCATCTTTGGGTTAAGTATAATTTAACATAGCATGGTTTTGATTTGACCTTTTTGTTTGTAATATAATTTTTAACCACCTGTGATAGAAAGGATATGATGAGTGTGCCTCTAATTAGACAACCTTCAATTAAAAAGTCTTTGAAAGTTAAATTTAGCTAATATTGTGCTGCTACTCTTCTAGTGAAGCGTACTCCACTGATCGGATCAGTATCCACATGATTGTTGCTTTGACATTTTCAAATGATACTTAGTGGAGAATATAATGTTGGGGAATGCCTAATGCTGTCACTTCACACTGCTTAACAAAAATACCAATGAAAATGAACACATTACAGTGCTTCTAGTGTCATTTCATGGAGAAGTCAGTGTTCAGTGCTTGATCTATGTGACACTCCTTAGGCGTTGGCATTCTGTGTATTAAACACCTAGGCTTTTCAATGTCTGTGGCACACAGTGAAGAGCAGAATATCAGGTTTATCATAGTATTTGTGCCCTTTTCTGTATCATTGTTCCACAGTAATTAGCTTAAACCTTCAAAGGATTCGGTAGGATTGGTGTTTTTGCATGTGAGCAAGACTAATAAGGAATTAGTTATCTTTTGAGCTTCTCCCTTCCAAAGTATTACACTTACTGTTCTCAGCAGCTGCTGTTTATTTGCATTATTCTTTAATGCTTGTTTTCTGTGATTTCATGCCTTATGAAATTATAGAGCAGCCTTTAGCAATTTTTGACAGCTCTGTGGAGATTCAAAGAGGAATGCACAAACAGGTTCCTGTGCTGGTCGGGCCAGCTTCTGGAGTCTCCACTTTATTGGAGTGACATCTCAAGGAATGGGACGTGGAGACAACGGTTCTCCATGGGCATTATCACACCTACGAACCACTTCCTGAAGAACAATAGCTCTCAAACACTTCCCATCTTGGTACTTTTTTTGGTCCTCTAAATCCTCTCTTAAGAGATGTATAAAACTTGAGGGTAAGGGTTAAGAGATGTAGAGCGGATCTGAAGGGGACCTTTCCACCCAGGGAGGGATGAATAACACGCACAAAATGTAGATTGGACAGCATATATGAAGAGGAATAAGGAGCTGACATTTTGTGACAAAACCATCCAGTCCTGATGAAGGGTCTCAGCCTGAAACGTCGCCACTTTATTCCATTTCATAGATACTGCCTGACCTGCTGAGTTCCTCCAGCATTTTGCGTGTGTTACTTCGTATTTCCAGCATGTGCAGCATCTCTTGTTTTCGGGAGTGATGAACATCTGGATTCACTGATGGACACGGTGGTGGAAGCAGAGTCACTAACAGAGACTTGCGGTGTCTAGTCGTTGAAGGCCTTGAGCCAAATACTGCAGGTGGTGATTAATATGATGGCTGCCATGGCTAGCCAGGGCGTGGAGAATTGAATGACCTCTTTCGGTCAACATCTTCTGGATAGATCAAGAAACCATATATTTCACTTCTTTTATGTCTTTTACATTTGTTTTTCATCTTCAGTGTGATTCTGGAACTGTTGGAGCCTGAGATTTGCAGTTTAGAGATCGACTGAGTGTTTCAGCACTGCAGTCTCAGAGAGGATTCTGGGAGGCAGAGACTGCATATGGGAATCTCATGGCAGGAAGGCTGCGGGGTGGGGTGTGAGCTGATATTCGGCTCCATTTCGCCAATTAAAGCTTCCATTGTTTGCCAGTTGAAGTAACAAAGATTGAAACATCGAGGCGAATGCGGAAGGTGAGTGGCTTTTTATCGCTCTGCTGCCAGAGAGGAAAGGCTGCCTTTTTACCTCTGGGGGACCACTTGCTTGCTGTGCTTCTGGAGAGGGGAGACTGCCCTTTGATCGTTGATGGAAATACTTACTGCTAGAAAGAGAAAGGCCTGCCACTGTGCCCTGAGAATGTTACCCAGGTTTTCTGCGTTTTGGATATGGACCACTTTCTTGCAGGCATTTACATGAATAAAGAAGTACAATAGAATTTTACAAAACAGCTATACATAAAGGCTGACAGATAACCAATGTGCAAACAAAAGACAAACTTTGTAAATAAAAACAGTACTGAAGATGATGAGTTGTAAAGAGTCCTTGGAAGTTGATCTACGGATCATAGAATCAGTTCAGAAGAATGGTGATTGAAGTTATCCACGTCAGTTCCGGAGCCTGATGGTTGCAGGGTAATAACACATCTGGTGGTGCGGGACCTAAGGCTTTTGTACCTCCTGCTGATGGTAGTAGTGAGGTGCAGGGATGGTGGGGGTCTTTGATAATGGATGCTACTTATATGTGATTATGTATGCATGGCTAATCAGCCTTTTCCACTGGGCAACTAGGTTGCAGACCTATATTGCAAGTCTCAGGCTATTACTAATGGCAGGAGATTTCTTGGTAACAGAACAACCTCTAACAGTATTTTGAGTCAATTCACAATACCCGTCAAGACGTATTGAATAATATTTAGAAAAGTCAGGCTAGAAGCAGTGACATGTCATGTCATGGGCAGGACCAGACAGCCAGTCCTCTGTGGGACATGGTCCTAATAGTTTCAAGATCAATGGATAATCCAACTTAAGTGGGATCTGAGTAACCTACATACAGTACCACTCAATCTCCCTTGATGATTTGCTGTCTTACTCTCAAGTACGCAATGTTACGAATAAAAAGACACAATCTGTATCATCCCCAAAGGGAAAGAAATGGGTTGTGGATCATTAATTACTTAGTTTCATTCTTAAATTCTGTTGCAAAATTAATTAGTGGAATATTATCTGCATAGTTCATTAGCTGATAAGATTCTAAAATCCGGTATTTATTCCTTAAACCATTAGCGATTTCTGCACTCCTTCCATTGTAGGCTGCTGAGAAATGCTGATTCTATTTGGTGCACTATTGTTGGCCATACTTCAGACTGTTAAGGACCCAAGAACTGAAATTCCCTTTGTATTCCCCTCTGTAACTTACGTTTCCTTCCTGGAGAAGTTCTTCATAACTTGTCTCTTTAACAAGTTCTTTTTCCGTTACATTCCCTAACAACCCCTCATGATGTGGTCATGAGCTCATGATCGCAAATATTACTTTGAATAATCTTTTGAACATCATCAAATATTTGTCTTGCTAAAGTTATGATGTAAATAGATAAAGTTCGTGAGAGTTTTCTTTATTTGTAAAAGGCATAATTGGGAATGGATGTCAGCAGGGCAATAGAGGTACAGCAAATAATGGAAATCTGTACTCACATGCATGGTGTAACGTGTACAGTAGGAATGGACTCCATATGCACAAAACTACTTGGCTTTTAATAGACAATAGGTGCAGGAGTAGGCCATTCGGCCCTTCGAGCCAGCACCGCCGTTCACTGTTATCGTGGCTGATCATACACAAGCAGTACCCCGTTCCTGCTTTCTCCCCATATACCTTGACTTCACTATCTTTAAGAGCTCTAACTCTTTTCTTGAAAGCATCCAGAGAATTGGCCTCCACTGCCTTCTGAGGCAGAACATTGCACAGAACCACAACTCTCTGGGTGAAAAGGTTTTTCCTCCGTTCTAAATGGCCTACCCCTTATTCTTAAACTGTGGCCTCTGGTTCTGGACTCCCCCAACATCGGGAACATGTTTCCTGCCTCTAGCGTGTCCAATCCCTTAATAATCTTATATATTTCAATCAGATCCCCTCTCATCCTTCTAAATTCCAGTGTATACAAGCCCAGTCGCTCCAATCTTTCAACATATAACAGTCCCGCCATCCCAGAAATTAACTTCGTGAACCAACGGTACACTCCCTCAACAGCAAGAATATCCTTCCTCAAATTTGGAGACCAAAACTGTACACAATACTCCAGGTGTGGTCTCACCAGGGCCCTGTACAACTGCAGAAGGACCTCTTAGCTCCTATAGTCAACTCCCCTTGTTATGAAGGCCAACATGCCATTAGCTTTCTTCACTGCCTGCTGTACCTGCATGCTTACTTTCAGTGACTGATGAACTACCTTGTAAATTTGTTACTTACACTCAGATGTTCCAAGTAGCAAATATATTTCTTTTCTAACTGTCCTCTTGGCCAGTTATTGGACTTGGACTGCTCATCCTCTACCTCAGTGAGATCTTTTTGATGAATAAGAAAATTGCTAAGTGCTTCTAGGCACTGATGCTCAAGACCACTCAAACTCAAAACTATAAAAACAGTTCGAATAACCAAAAGCTGAAGATGAATTTTCTTGCCTTTCTTTAATTGTTAGTTTTGGGGTTCATTAAACAAGGTTTTAATAGATAACTTTTTTAAAAAGAGCAACTTTTCCTTTAATCCTGCTAAGGTCATCTGAATAGCATCTGTTATTTCATAAATATTATGGGTCCTATTTCTGCCTTCCCTTTTCTAGGAAACATGCAATATGGTTTGTTTAATTGAACGAATGTTAATCCCATTTTGCTGTTTCATCCTAAGGTTGAGTGTTTCTAACTTCTTTGTTTCTAACTTCTGCCTCTGTTTATGGCAACTGCTCTGCTCATGACAACAAGAAACTACGGAGAATTGGGATACTGCTCAGCACATCATGGAAACCAGCCTCTGTCTACACTTCTCGCTCAGTAAAGCAGCCAGCATAATCGAAGGTCCCACCCACCCTGAACATTCTCTCTTCTTCCCTCTTCCATTTGACAGAGGAAATAATAACCTGAAAGCATATACCACCTTGCTCAGGCTAGCTTCTACTCCACTGTTAAATAGTTCCCTCATACAATAAAATGTCCTTTTGGCCTCATTATAACCTTGCATCTTATTGCTTACCTGCACTACACTTGCTCTGTAGCTGTTACACTTTGTTCTGCATCTTGTTGTTTTTCCTTGCATTACCTCAATGGCACATTGTAATGAATTGATCTGTGCAGACTGTATACAAGACAAGTTTTTTCACCGTAACTTGGTATGTGATAAAATAAGTCAATATACCAATTTATATTTTAATATGCTCCCACCTCCATCCCTTTTTTCCCCTTTTCTCCTGTTCTCACTCTGTTCTGCTATTTGCTATCTACTGATAACCACCTGTGATTCCATCAGCAACTTCCATTATACTTCCACCCATTTTAGTTCCTGTATTTAACTCTCAATTTGTACATCTTCAGCAAATCTCAGCAAGTTTTGCAAACATTCGCACCCTGTTCCCTGTGCATGACCCTTCTCCCAGAACTGTGATGTAGTCTCCTTATCCACATCTTCACATCGCAAGTCTTCCTTCTCAATGGATCCTTTATCTCCAGAATGATGCAGCCTTGATACGCATCTTTCGCTTTTTATGTTCCAAGTGAGTTATTGTCTTCGTGACATCTTGGTCAAATCCGATAATCCCTTTACTTATTGTCATAATCCAGGTTTCTTATCACTAACATTCGTTGCGAACTTTCTTGTTTTGTGGCGCAGTATGGTGCGACATTTAAAAATTAGAGTAATTACAGAACTAAGTAGTGTGAGAAAAGAATACCTTGATCATTTAGAAATCTGCTGGAGGGTGTGGTTGGGCCTGTGATTGAGTTCGCTGAGTCTACAGCTCTCTAGTCTTTTTTGATTCTGTACGTTGAACACTTCATACCAGGTAATGATGCATCCAGTCAGAATGCTCTCCATACACCTGTAGAAATTTGCAAGAGCCTTTGGTGACATACCAAATCTCCTCAAACTCCTAATGAAAATTGCCACCGGCAATCTTTCTTCGTGCAACACACATCAAAGTTGCTGGTGAACGCAGCAGGCCAAGCAGCATCTGTAGGAAGAGGTGCAGTCGACGTTTCAGGCGGAGACCCTTCGTCAGGACTAACTGAAGGAAGAGTGAGTGAGGGATTTGAAAGTTGGAGGGGGAGGGGGAGATCCCAAATGATAGGAGAAGACAGGAGGGGGAGGGATAGAGCCAAGAGCTGGACAGGTGATAGGCAAAAGGGGATACGAGAGGATCATGGGACAGGAGGTCCGGGAAGAAAGACGGGGGGGGGGGACCCAGAGGATGGGCAAGAGGTATATTCAGAGCGACAGAGGGAGAAAAAGGAGAGTGAGAGAAAGAATGTGTGCATAAAAATGAGTAACAGATGGGGTACGAGGGGGAGGTGGGGCCTAGCGGAAGTTAGAGAAGCCGATGTTCATGCCATCAGGTTGGAGGCTACCCAGACGGAATATGAGGTGTTGTTCCTCCAACCTGAGTGTGGCTTCATCTTTACAGTAGAGGAGGCCGTGGATAGACATGTCAGAATGGGAATGGGATGTGGAATTAAAATGTGTGGCCACTGGGAGATCCTGCTTTCTCTGGCGGACAGAGCGTAGATGTTCAGCAAAGCGGTCTCCCAGTCTGCGTCGGGTCTCGCCAATATATAAAAGGCCACATCGGGAGCACCGGACGCAGTATATCACCCCAGTCGACTCACAGGTGAAGTGTTGCCTCACCTGGAAGGACTGTTTGGGGCCCTGAATGGTGGTAAGGGAGGAAGTGTAAGGGCATGTGTAGCACTTGTTCCGTTTACACAGATAAGTGCCAGGAGGGAGATCAGTGGGGAGGGATGGGGGGGGACGAATGGACAAGGGAGTTGTGTAGGGAGCGATCCCTGTGGAATGCAGAGGGGGGGGGGAGGGAAAGATGTGCTTAGTGGTGGGATCCCGTTGGAGGTGGCGGAAGTTACGGAGAATAATATGTTGGACCCGGAGGCTGGTGGGGTGGTAGGTGAGGACCAGGGGAACCCTATTCCTAGTGGGGTGGCGTGAGGATGGAGTGAGAGCAGATGTACGTGAAATGGGGGAGATGCGTTTAAGGGCAGAGTTGATAGTGGAGGAAGGGAAGCCCCTTTCTTTAAAAAAGTAAGACATCTCCCTCGTCCTAGAATGAAAAGCCTCATCCTGAGAGCAGGTGCGGCGGAGACGGAGGAATTGCGAGAAGGGGATGGCGTTTTTGCAAGAGACAAGGTGAGAAGAGGAATAGTCCAGATAGCTGTGAGAGTCAGTAGGCTTATAGTAGACATCAGTGGATAAGCTGTCTCCAGAGACAGAAAGATCTAGAAAGGGGAGGGAGGTGTCGGAAATGGACCAGGTAAACTTGAGGGCAGGGTGAAAGTTGGAGGCAAAGTTAATAAAGTCAACGAGTTCTGCATGCGTGCAGGACGCAGCACCAATGCAGTCGTCGATGTAGCGAAGGAAAAGTGGGGGACAGATACCAGAATAGGCACGGAACATAGATTGTTCCACAAACCCAACAAAAAGGCAGGCATAGCTAGGACCCATACGGCTGCCCATAGCTACACCTTTAGTTTGGAGGAAGTGGGAGGAGCCAAAGGAGAAATTATTAAGAGTAAGGACTAATTCCGCTAGATGGAACAGAGTGGTGGTAGAGGGGAACTGATTAGGTCTGGAATCCAAAAAGAAGCGTAGAGCTTTGAGACCTTCCTGATGGGGGATGGAAGTATATAAGGACTGGACATCCATGGTGAAAATAAAGCGGTGGGGTCAGGGAACTTAAAATCATCGAAAAGTTTAAGAGCGTGAGAAATGTCACGAACATAGGTTGGAAGGGATTGAGCAAGGGGTGATAAAACAGTGTCGAGGTATGCAGAAATGAGTTCGGTGGGGCAGGAGCAAGCCGAGATAATGGGTCGGCCAGGACAGGCAGGTTTCTTCGTGATTGCTTCAGTGTGTTGAGCCCAGGACAGGAGATCTGAGATTTTGATGCCTATGAATTTAAGTCTGCTCACACTTCCCACTGTTGGCCACGCAGTGAGGACTAGTGTGTGTTCTCCCAGATTCCCCTTTCTGAAGTTCGCAATCAGTCCCTTGATCTTGCCAACATTGAGTGCAGGTTGTTGTTGCAATACTACTCACTATAATCCATTGTCAAGGATTCCCATTGCAGACTAATGGGAATCCCATTGTACAGTGGCTCACATTTTGGAGCTAGTTGAATAGTACTGAAGGAAGGATATTGAATGCTGAACAGCAGCCTGACGTGTATTGATGTTGTCTAAATGCTCCAAAGCTGAGTGGAGAGTCAGTGAAATTGCGTTAGCGGTAAACAAATTACAGCAGATCCAGCTGCTTGCTCCTATAGGAGTTAATTCTAGCCACACTCAAGATCTCAGAGCAGTTCAGCAATGTGAGTGCTATTGGGCGATTGTTGCTGAGGCAGCTGACCCTGCTCTCCTTGGGAACTGGTAGCATTGCTTCCTTCTTCCTAGCAATTCCTTTAATCAGAACTTGGGTAGAAGTGACATTAATTTTATGCGTCTGAACGGTCACATGCCCCATTTATGCTGCCTGCACTTTTGGAAATATCACTATGCTGTCCTTCTCATTCTTTTGGCTGCTTTCCACGGGTCATCAACATTATGTGCATGTCATATGACATGGGCAATCATGGTCTTCGACCTGATTGTTCTTTGCTAATTTTTCTACAGAAGTGGTTTGCCACCTTCTGGGCAGTGACTTTACAAGATAGGTGACCCCCATTGTTGTTGACACTCTTCAGAGATTGTCTGTTTGGCCTCAGTGGTCGCACAACCAGGATTTGTGATACACACCAGCTGCTCATCCGACCTGCTCCCATGGCTTCATATGACCCTGATCAGGTGGCTAAGCTGGTGCTACAGCTTGCCCAAGGGTTATCTGCAGGTGAGTGGAGGGAAGGACCACCTTACACCTCCTTTGGTAGAGATGTATCTCCACCTCGCCACCTGTGTTAAAGTCATAAAAACAAGCATAAGCAAGGTTAATGATAAACGGATCTATCACTGCACAGCTGACTGGAAATTTTGCTTGCATCAATGTTGGTGGCTTTGAAATTTCTGTGTTGAACAAATTTATTTCTTTACTTTGTGTAGGCAAGTGACTTGAGGAAAACTTTCAGGTCATGCTGAAAAGAATATAATGACCTGGCAAGAAGCTCTCTGCAAGTATTGTAGTTATATTAGGTTTCCACTATGACATTCAGTTAGTAATGCTTAGGGCTGCTGAGAAGGCTTCCTTAATAAGGGAGGGTTTTTGCAGAGTGTTGAAGATATAAGAACATTTCATTTATTATTTCTTCATGGAATATTTTTTAGGTGCTCCGAAAGTCACTGATATTCTTCAGGGAATTTTGCTGAATTGTTTCATTGGTACAAATAAAATAACATTGGCAACGAGTTTGCCATTTGGAAAAATAAAATGCAGAAAATAATTCCAAGTGTAAGGGCCAACAATAGATTGCTGTGCGAAACTGATCCTTGAACAGCTGCGAGATCTATTTCAATACGTGAAAATCCAGGCAATGTGAAAGCCTCCCAGTGAATAGTTTAGTATACTTCCTGGATGTGTCATCACAAAGGACAAACTGTCAAATTATTAGCTGGTCAAAGAACTGTGAGGCAGGTGAATTCTTCATTATTATGGCATTTTGGATGAGGTTAATGGATTTTATTTGCATGGAATTACAAGATGTAAGGAAGATCCTGCAAATTTGCAAGGCAGATAGAAAGATAAATGAAGACTATCTTGGCCACTCTGGAGAAGCTGTCCTTGTGGCCTTGTACCCAGCATTCCTCAGGCCAAGGGACCGCAGGGGGAATAGGCAACTGGACTACAGTGCAAATCCTTTTAAATGTTTTTTTTTTTTTGGGGTGTATCCAGTGATTAACTATCTTTACCAAGTTGTCCAGAACCAACCAGTCTGATTTCCCTCATGCTAAGGGTGCCAGGGTATAACTGAAACACATACATGGTATGGTGCATCAGATTCAGGATTTATGAGGCTGAGGAAGGACAGTAAGCCTGTTCAGCTGTTACGGAAAGAACCACAGAGACCAGAATGCCTCTGAAAGTCATGCAATAAATTAGATGCAAAGTTTAAAAAAAAATGAATCAAATATATGTCATCGTCATCATCATTATGTATCGCGTCATATGACGTGGGTGATCATAGTCTTCCATCTTCTCTATCCATAATGATTATTCTTGGGAAATTTTCCTACAGAAGTAGTTTGCCATTACCTTCTGAGCAGTGTCTTTACAAGCTGGGTGACCCCAGCCATTATCAATACTGTTCAGAGATTGTCTGTCTGGTGTCAGTGGTGGCATAACCAGGACTTGTGATATGCAACAGCTACTCATACGACCATCCACCATCACTTTCAAGTGACTCTGATCGGGGGAGCTAAGCAGGTGCTACACCTTGCCCAAGGGTGATCTGCAGGCTAGCAGAGGAAGGGGCACGTTACACTTCCTTTAGCAGAGACCTATCTCTACCCCACCACGCACAAATATATGCACATATTTAAACTTACCTTATTTTGTTTTAATTATGTTTTACAAGTTTCTGTAATATTTAGGAGAGGATTTTGTCATGATCGGGAAAAGGTTTTAAAATTTCCTATCAGCATTTTTGATTTTTCAGTACCCCCAGCCACATGGAGTGGTTTTTGGTTGTCAGTCTTTGGTATAAGCCTTCTCATTTTCTGTGACCAGAAGACAATTGAAGTGGCTGCTAAGCCAACCTTAACCACAAGACCACACTGATCAGGTCAATAGCCCGTGTAAATTTCAGCTAATTGAAGTAAAATCATATATTATGCAGCGGAGAGTTGCTGATCTATGTGGCCTTGTAACAGATAGATTTTCTGAGCAGAGGATGAAATTCTTAGATTGAAGGTTTAGTTTATACAGCATGTACATTCTGGAGAAAAGCACAACAGTTTCTGCTCATGGGATAAAGAGTTGATTTTTGCAGACGCAGAAATAGATCAACTAAGTTTTAGTGTAAACCTTGATTGACTCTACATGATCAATATTGGTCTATGAGAAGATTTAAGTATTCCTGGTATGAATGTTTAGCCACAGCCAGTGATTTTAAAAAGACCATAAGTCAGTAAGGCATAGGAGCGGAATAAAACCACCTGGTCCATTGAGTCTGCTCCACCATTCCATCATGGCTGATTTATTATCCCTCTCAACCCCATTCTCCTTCCATAACCTTTGATGCCCTTCTGAATCAGTCTCCACGTTGCATTTGCCTTCCTTACCACCGACTCAATCTGCAAGTTAACTTTTAGGGAAACCTGCAAGAGGATTCCCATCTCCCTTTGCTCCCCATTTATTCCTTCTACTAAAGCGCATTAGTATTCACCTCTCAACACTGTATTCCATCTGACACTTCCTTACCTATTCTGATCTGTCGTAAGTCCTTCAACAGACTCCCTGCTTCCTCAACACTGCCTGCCCTTCCTCCTGTCTTTGTATGATCTGCAGACTTAGCCACAAAGCCATCAACTCTGTCATCCAAATCATCGACATAGCTTGAAAAGATATAAACGCATACCAACCCCTGCAGAACACTACTAGTCACTGGCAGCGCCCCCTTTAGTCCCACTCTTTGCCTCCTGTCAGTCAGCCAACCTGCTGTCTATGCCAGTACCTTTCCTTTAATACCATGGGCTCTTATTTTGTTAAGTGGTCTCATGTGTGATAGCTTGTCAAAGGCCTTCTGAAAATCCAAGTAAACAATGTCCACTGACTCTTTGTATATCCTACCTGTTATTTCCTAAAAATAATTCCAGCAGATTTGAAAGGCAAGATCTCTCCTGAAGGAAAACATGCTGACTTTGACCTACTTTATCATGTGCCTCCAAGTACTGTACTCCCAAACCTCATCCTTAATAACGGAGTGCAACATCGTGCGAACTATTGAAGTCAAGTTAGCTGTCGTATAATTTCTTGTCTCTTATGAACCAGGGAGAGAAATATTATGAACCTGGGTGAAGTGGGGACTGTGCTTCCCCATCCATCTGCGATCTGAGGAAAGCTACAGCACCCACAATAATTCCTACATTAATCAAAAGCATTTTAATAGTCTGCTTCTAACAGTTGTGTAAGGCAGTTTTTAATAGACCAGGTGACTTAATATTCTATTTACAGATTGTACTTTCCAGAATGTTCACGGTAATTCTTGTGAAGGAATTGTCAATGCTATAGTAGCCTAAAGGAAGGCGGGAGAAAATGTGAAAATTCCTCAGCCCTTGGAAGATTTTGTGCATATAAATGAAGTTGTATCAAAGCCTTATCACATTAGTTAAAAGGACAGTTTTATCCTTTTTACCCTTTTGTTTTTGCCAAATTCAGGTCTTATTAGAACATGGAGGTACAGCACAGGAACAGGCCATTTGGCCGGGAATGTTGTACTGAACCAGCTAAAAAAACAAGTCAAAAGCACCCAAACACTAATCCTTCCTACCTACCCAATGTCCATATCCCGCCATCTTCCTTACATCCATGTGCCTATCCAAAGGTCTCTCAAAAGACTCCAATGTATTTGCCCCTACCACCATACCAGGCAGTGCATTCCAGGAATCCACCACTCTCAGAGTAAAAAATCATACCCCTCTCATTCCTCTTTAACCTACCCCCTCTCACCTTCAATACATGCCCTGTTAATTCCCATTTTTGATTTGTGACACAAGCCCCATGATGTCTGAATGCGTGTGATGCAGGAGTTTCTGCATGCTGTACTGTGATTGAACGAGACTGTTGTCCAGTTCTTGTTAGAGAATCCATACCATGCTTTGCTGGTGGCCTTTTGCTTGCAGTTGTAAATAACATTGCCACACACAAGTGTGTAGGGAAGTTTTATAATGGCTCATTACAGGGTATTTGATTTCATAAATTTTGAACAAAGCATTAAGATTCTCTTATTTCTAGTTGTAAAGCCATTGACAAGAATGCACCAGTGCAGGGGAAGCCATCGTGCCTCGGCTAGTTCTCTGAAAGGTTATCCAGTTGGAACTGTGTCTCTTCTATCTCCCCTTGACCCAGCAAAAAAGTAAATTAAAGTAATTGTTCAGTCTTTGGACAGTTACTTTGTAATTGAGTTTCATCCCTCTTTTAAGCATCACATTCTAGATCATAACGTATGTTCATCGTAACAACCATGATAAACTTTGCCTTTTAATATTAGACCATAGACGATTTACCACTAAAAGGATATACAAGTCCCTGGGGGTGCTCCATTGATGACAGATTTGAGTGGAGCACCAACACAGAGGCAGTGTACAATAAGGGCTGGAGTCACCTCTACTTCCTGAGGAGACTGAGGTCCTTTGGAATATGCAGGGCTGTCCTTTACAGGTTCTGCCAGTCTGTTGTCACCAGTACAATGTTCTATGTGGTGGTGTGCTGGGGCAATGGCATCAACACAAGCGATGCCAATTGGCTCAATAAACTGATTAGAAAGGTTGGCCCTGTTCTACCATAGCCTCCAGTGTGTCCAGTTTGACTTCTATAACAAAGGACCCTATGGAAAATCCTGGAAATTCTGAACAATGTGTCTCACCCTCTGGCTGAACAGAGGAGCACTTGTAGTAATAGGCTAATACAACTGTGCTGCTCCAAAGAGCTCTACATGAGGTCATTCTTACCCTCGGCCATTAGGCTCTATAATGAGTCAACCTATAGCCAGGGAAGTTATGGCCCCCTCTTGTTAGACTGTTTAAGGTAACATTTTTTTTTATTCTTTCTTACTTCTCTTCTAATATTTGTATATCTGTGCACTTGTAATGCTACTGTGACACTATAATTTCCTTTGGGATCAATAAAGTACCTATCTATTTACATATCCACCTAAAACTGTAGGCTTGTCCGGAGATCAGAAATGAATTGACGCAGTAAGATGTGAACTAAAAAGTAAACTGACAAGAATGCTCTCCTGAGGTTGAGGTTAAAATATATTGAGGCACAGTAGTTATTGTGCCATTCTATCCAAGAGAAAGAAAACTGCCTTGCTAACCCTTGTCCCAGTGAGTTTAATTTAAGGTAAAAACTTGATTCTCTGTGATAGCTGTTGCTCCATCACTTACCTGAAAGGCACAAGCAGGCTTTTAACAAAGATAGGAGAGTGTGTACTGTCGTTTACCTCATGGAGGGATTGCTCATATTCTTGCTTTAAGGAGCTTGTTCACAGCATGGTAAACTATTGTGCAAAGAAAATATAAATATTTTAACATTTTGTTTTAACTTTGCTTAACATTTGCCAAATTAAACCCCACAGGTACCAGAAATTGTTGAGCACTGTATTTCAGTTTATTTTAATATAAATATTTTGCTGTACACCCAGCACCCTCTTGGTAATGTAGTGGACATATATAGTGGACCCAAATAAATTAGGCTGCTTTGTAAAGTTTTAAAATACAGATTTTCAGTACAGCTTAACCGGATCCTGATTTATTCTCTATACTGTTACAAGCGTCTATTTTTAAGACTGCCACTTCTTATCATTGATTTTTAGATACTGTGAACAAATCTTGGTTATGCTGTTGTGCTCATAATTAAACCAGAGCAAATTATATGGCTGGATGAGACTGCAGTTCATGTGGTAGTTTCTCAAAGCCAACAGAGTAGAAATCCATCGTCTGCATTAGAATATAAAACAGAGTAGTACAGCATCGTACAGGCCCTTCAGCCCATCACATTGTACCAACTTTTCACCTTCCCTAAGATCAATCTAACCGCCCAATATGGCCCTCTACTTTTCTGTTATCCATGTGCCTATCTAAGAGTTTCTTAAATGGCCCTAATTTATTTGTCTCTACCACCACCCCGGCAATGTGTTCCATGCACCTACCACTTATCCCTCATGTCCCCTTATACTTTCCTCCAGTCATCAAAAAATTATGCCCCCTTGTATTAGCCATTTCTATCCTGGGAAAAAGTCTTTGGCTGTCCACTCAATCTATGCCTCATCTTGTGCACCTCTATAAAGTTGTCTCTCATCCTGTTTCACTCCAAAGAGAAAATCCCCAGCTCGCACAACCTGTCTTCATAAAACAAGCCCTCTAGTCCATTCAGCATCCCAGTACATCTCCTCTGCACCCTCTAGATGAATTAAATGCACGTGCAATGAAATCTGGTTCTGAAATTCTCTTGTGTTGAAGAGCGGGGGCTTACATTCATTCTGCAAGTGCAGATGTCACTGCTTTCTACCCACACCCACAAGCCACCTGCCCTGACATTTTTTCACAGCTGTCACCACAAGACTGTGAGCTGAAGGTGTGGCAAGATGGTGGATTATGTATGCATATGGGTTCAACTCCAGTTTCCCCGCAGATTCTGTTGTGGAAATCACAATGATAATCAATACAGTATTGCCAGTTTCTTGCAGGTCTGGACATATCAGTATACTGACCCGTCCGTGTAGTTAGTTTCTCCTAAAACGGTCTATTGATTTCACTGTAGAGTCCAGTCAAGGTACCCAGACTAAGTGTAATTTAGAATGTATCGTAGAGATGAAATTCACGTGTGCTAAGACTCTGGGGATGACTGGCCTCAGCTCAAGTAGTGGACGGGGGGAGTTTGTTGTTGTTGTGTCTGATGCTGATTATTATGATTGACAAGGACGCAATCTGCAATTGTAGTAAAGCTCAGTATTCTCTCACCTTTCTGTAATCCCCTGTCTTTTGACCTGAAGAGGTTTTCTTACCTTCCTTGCAACAAAAAAAGTAAAAGATGTTCCTGTCATTTCCAGATCCTGCTCAAGAATAGTGCTTTATATCAGAATTCCTTGTCACCTTGTTAGCTAATGCCAGTGGGATACTTGCCATCTCTGAGTTTATAATTGTGGCTGCATACAGTGACAGGTGAGAAGAATATCATTGAAACTCTCACTTCGCAAAAGAATGGAGACCTGGGTGTATGCTGTGTCCCTTATGAGAAGATCCCTGGTTTTGCCTGGGATTCAGAGCTTTACCCATGGACATTATTACTCCAAGTCAACTAAAAGTTGAATAAAGATGGGCCATTCAGCCCTTGTTATTATGGCACTCAATCAAATCACGACTGATTAATACCTCAGTCCCATTTGCCTTGTTTCCATCCATTATTTGGATATGATACTGGGCAAGGATGATTTTAGGCTTTGGCATTTCAGATGACCCTGTATCCACAATACTTTGGGCAGGTTTTGGACTTCCTATGTCTTTTCCTTTTTACTGCCAGATGACTTAACACTCATATTATAATTTGGTTGTCTTGGTCTGCAGCCTTCCCCTCATCCACCTGAAGAAAGTTTGTTCTCTCTGTCTACCCTGGTATATTTCATTCTCCGTATAAAAACCTCGCTTGTCATGCCTAAACGTAAACACAAGGGAACTGTGAAGCCATGATGCTACAAAATTGTAATACAGTTTGATTATGACTGTGATAAGATTAGAAAAAAATTATAGGAGGAACACACTGGGAAATTTCATCATGTTGCTATGCTGCTGTGTGTCTGAAAAATAATGGTTTTGAAGTCAGTCTACTAGGAAAGGACCATTGGCTCCATCATTGAAATTTTCCTAAAATAAAACAAAACAAGGCTATTTAATATGTTTTATGAAAAATGCTTTATAGTAAAACTTGCTCCAAACCATGTTTGATTATTTTCCATCTTTTTTCTTGAAATAATACTCTTTGTCAAAATCTGGCTTCATTTAAGTAATTCCAGCTGTAAGCATTTCACAGTACAATGGTCTGAATTGTCATGGCTGCCACAGTTATGCTTGATTTAGATTTCATTGTTTGGGCGACATTAACGTAACATTAGGTATGAATGGAAGGGAAAGCAACTTTTTGTTTGTGAGGCTGCTGCTTCTCTCAGCGATTGTTGTAACCCCACCTTTTTATTTAATTTAGAGATAGAGTGCAATAACTGGCCCTTCCAGCCCAACAAGCCCTTATTTACAGCATTATGACCAATTAACCACGAGTCTTTGGAACGTGGGAAGAAACTGGAGCACCTGGAGGAAACACACACAGTCACAGGGAGATTGCACAAACTCTGTACAGAGAGCAGAATTGAACCCAAATCGCTGGCACTATAATAACGCTATGCTATCCAGTATGTTACTGTGCTGCCTACCTGCTCAATAAAATATCATATGAAGAATGAATTTACCCATTGTAAAATAGGACCATGTTATTTTATAAATACTTGGAGAAATTGCTGCTTCATAGGGCTGGCCAGTTTGAACCTGCGCTTTCTGTGATCTTGTGTATCTCCCCACACTGAAACATTGGTTCTCTTTATTTTTATTGGTTACTTCTCTGGTAACCCCTGAGTGTGCACAAGAAAATGTAGTCTCATCTTTACCTTATCCTCTCTGCAGGCTTACTTGTGAATGGAGATTCTGTGCAAGATGCCTGCAAAGCTGAATGTGGACTTGTATATAGAATGCCAAAATTTGTGATCAATACAATCTTGTCACTTCATGTCTATTAATGAACCATTTCACTGTATACAAACGTTTGTATTATATAGGACTTGTAAATAAGAAAAACAGATTTTCATTCAGCTATGTAAGATATTCAATGTTAAATACAGCTGCTACATTGATGGGAAATTGTTCTCTATGGATAGGAAGTAAAGTTTGAATTCAGGCTGCAAGCAACCTGTAGAATTGCTTCTTTTCACTGCTGACATTTTGCTCTAATCCTTGAGGAAGCGTCGAGTAATTGAGTGCTGCATCTCCAAGGGTGTGCTGGCAGTCGGTCCTCTCTGTTCACAGAGCAGCATTCAGATATCAGTGCCCACCCTTCTGTCTGAGACCAGTGGTGAGGCACAATGAAATAGCAAGAACATTAAAATAAAACTGGGAAGTATACTGAAATGAGAACAAATGTTTACATCAACATTAATTTTTTGGTTTCTTCTACCTTTGGAACTGAGTTTTACTGTGTTTCTGACATTGACCTTTTGCCCGGAGACTTGGTTTGAATCGAAACCAGCTGGAACATCCATGTTGGGCCTTGGATCATGAGCCAGGTTTCTGTTGTAATTCAAGTGGTTTCTACAAAGCCGGAGTGTTTTTTTTTCTGCATCAGGTGTGCCAGGGAATTCTTGGCTTTCATATTTTAAAATACAGGAAGATAGCAATACAATGAAAGTTCATGCACAGATACTGCCTGATCTGCTGAGAGTTTCCAGCATTTCCTGCTTTCTCACAACTACAGTATCTTCCCCTTGGCATACAGTGGTGGGCGTTGCCTTACAAAATTTTATATTTTGGATTCTCTTTAACTAGATGCAAACTTAAATCTGTTATGTTGCTTAGCTGTTTCTGTCATTGCAGTCACTTAATGCAAATTAGTTACCTAACTAGTTGAGGTTATTAATATGTAGGGGGATGGCTGAGGGTCTAGTCGCTCATAGCTGTTACATGGTGCTTTGAAGTGGAATGATGTCAATAGACATCAGTAGTTTCTGTACTGAAATATCAGTTTAATCAATAGCATAGAAATTCATGCAATTGCATTGGAATAAAATTGATCGCTGCATGTGGCTGGCTGACGAAGTGCATTTTGAAACTGGATCATGTGGCGTCTCTCTCTGCCTGAAGGAAGCTGGAAATCCTGTGGTAATGCTAGTCATCTTGCAGTGCACATTGGCTGGCCTTGCAGCATTGGTCTGTGATGATGTGACAAGAAAAGCGACTCAGCCATGATGGAAAGAACAGGCTGTCTGGTGCATCTTTGTTTGGGGAGACATGCAGAGACTTAGCTCGGACAGAACAGTTTCCTCATCATTGTTCCGGGTGCACTGATGGCTGTTTTGTGAAGCACTGCCTGTAAGCTATTGTGTGCAGGTGAGTTAATTCTGACCTGTGCCAGCATTGTGCTAGACAGAATCTAGGCAGTTCCAAATCCAAGGACAATATTGTACTATTTTCACCACAGAAGCAAAATCATAACAATTACACAAATGGCAGGTGTTGAAACGTGAATGGATTCCATGTTATTAAGAAATGTCCTGAGGCTGGGATTTGAAAATACATTGTTGGAACAATGACCAGAGTTAGCAAGAGAATAATTAACTGCATTCAGTACCTTAAGCATTGTTGAGAACTTACAACGAACATCCTGGGAGCTGCCATTAACAAGTGACTCAACTGGACAGACCATCTAAAGGCCCTAACAACTGGACAAGTCAGGAGGATGGGGTATTCTTTATCAAGTGCTCTCCTCATAACAAGACAAAGAAACTTGGCTCAAATTATGATTAGGTGAAATGTAGCATTACTGTTGCAGAGCAACAAGTGTGGACATTCTTAGTGATAGCCACAGGTAGCAACTAGCTTACTGTATGGCAGGGTTGATCCTCCTCAGAAAGAATTTTGAAATTCGCAAGATGTGAGGAGGAAAGAAAATCTTTGAGGAAAATGAGCTTTTGTAAGTGCTTAATTTTGTTACTTTAACTGTATTAGTATATTTTAATTAATTTGTTTTTAATGAAATGTCTTTTAAGCAACTGTTTTGAACTGAAAAACTTTTGCCCCTCTGCATTACCTTTTGCCAGGTAGCAGATAGCAATGTCCCAGATAGCAAGTTGTCAAAACAGTAATGTAGCTTTATAAAACTATGTAAGTTTCTTTGTCCTTCTTTTATTCCCAGTCTTTACAGTTAACACACACAATGATCTAAGGTGGGTTAGACTGCCATCTGCTCAACTGATAGGCTCTTTATGGTCACTTTAAGTGTGGAGTAAACACGAATGCTTGTGTCATACTGCTCTAATACGGAGCACCCATTGCACAGACAGACTCATTATAGTGTTGCCCATTATTCTCACATATCATTTGATGCAAAGCAGAGGTCAAACTTGTTCTGCTTGATCTATCACAGAGCAAACTACTTTATTGTTGTCAATATTACAAGCAAATTACCAGAGAGCACAATGAATAACTTTATTAATTAAAATCCTGCACTGTCAGCTTTTGATAATTACTGCGAATTATTACTGTATCCGAGTTATGTTTGAACTTTTTAACATTGTTAGTGTCACTGAAATGGTAGTATCTAGATTAATGCACAGGCTGCTTTGCAGCAGTATTTCTAGTCACTGAAGCATGTAGTCAATATCTAATTTCTCTGGAGATAACAAAATATTGCAGTTTGCAAAATTAGATGTTTTTTAAAGAATTGTCTGTTTGCACAACACCACTGAAGGTCTATTATTGTGAATAGTAGAATGTGTAGCATTGCTCTAGAACTCTGGTCCAGCAGATGTAGTTATATATTGAGTTATTGGTAGTAGGCAGTTTGATTCTTCTGGGCTACACGGTGAAGTGAAAAATTGTCCTTTTTTATGTGAATACAATGCAAGCACCCGAAAATGCCTGCAAGAGTAATTTATTATGCATCCACTGATAAAACTCTTCCACATGCTGACACTTTGTTGAGGAATATAGATTCATACTACAATTATTGACATTTTTATAAATATACAGTGCTTTTGTGGAAGTCTGCCAATCTGGGAACTAATTAGAATTCTGAGAGCTATGCATATCAAATTTCTAAATGGGATGAAAGCAGTGTGATCTTTGTTCACACTGGTTCTGTATTTTCTAATCTGCTTGTACACCTAGCTCAGCCTCACCTTCTGAGCCCTCATATTTTTCTTATTTATCAGACTGCTTGTCCGGCATCAGGTATCTGAAAAGCAAAGTTTTCCTTGGAATAAATAATGGAAAGATCAAAGCCATCACCTGTAGTCCCTGTCACTGATTATGCTCCTGGTTTATGCGCCCACATCCCTGAACTCAAAATGTAATGCGCAGTCTTTTGTCTTTGAGCCAGTAGTGTTACCACAAAGTCACAGCTGAACACCTTAAAAAACAATCCCCTTAACCTAATCGACACTGCTGAATTAGTATGTCTGGATAATAGACCTGATTGAGGATTAATGATGTGGGTGTTAGAAGAAGTCAAGTTGGTATTTTTTTTCCCAGTAGTCAGGTAATTTCTAGAGCCAATTGATATGTGGTATGATTCTTGAGGTGAGACTGTTTCAGTGAGAAAAACATTTAAATGAATGCCATTAGCCATTCCAAAACAGGGATTCGATAATGAAGTCTCATCGATTACTTAAGACAACTGAAGTGTGTTCCAATTTTGTGGGAAATTTAGTTTTTCCGGAAGTTACCAAATGTGTCTTTAGGTAGTTCAGCTCAACAACAGTGATTTAAAATTAAAGGGTAGGAATAAAATGGATTATAACTCCACAAATTTAATCAATTTAAAGCCCATGAAATATGTTGAAATGGAATAAAAACAATATGTTTATGATAGTGGAAACTAATTCTGTGTCCTTTTACCACTATGTTCATGTCTGATCATTTAAATCAATAGTAATTTTAGATTGTTGCAGCCTGCTTTCGTCTGTTTTGTAGATCAGCACTTACAGTACAGTTAAATAATTTAAAACTGGCCCCTTACAAGTCTTAAGTAACACTTGGCATTTTCGATTCACCCTGCGAATGATGGTTGTTTTCAGCGACTTATCCACTATTCATTTCAAAAGACTGCAGTCAAACTGAACGCAATAACGTGTGTGCTGGCTTTGCCGTTCCTGCTCTACACTAGATGGCAGTTTTGCCTTTTCCTCAAACTTCATACTTGTGCAAGTAAGGAAAAGGCCATCAGTGTTTAGTCTGTGCGCGGGGTCTCCGAATGGGTGATTCAGACCCTGTGGACTTCCTGGAACATGTGTTAGCAATTTAAAGGCAGACATTTATTTCTTTGTTTTACTGCTGGCTCTTTAAGAAAGTGTTGCTGCTGGATTATGAGCTGTCTGGATCATGTCAGAGGCCACAGGGATCAAGTTCATGTGACAGGCCAGACTGAGGAAGGATGAGGTTGGGGGGAGGTAAGGAAACTGACCCCTGCTTTTATTACACGAGTCATAGCCTGTCTGTGAACCAAGGCCAAAATTTTGGGCGTTCCAACTCCCGTGCAGCTGAACAAACAAGACACTTGTCTGCTTGGGTTTTACACATTTCATCAACAACAGTTAAATGAAAGGTTTCTCTATATTTTCCTCAAGTGATTTTTAATCCTTCATTCTTAATTTCTCTTCCTCAATCATGTTCTTGCAGCTCCATCCAGACGAAGTGACCTGGAAATCCTTGGCTACTGCTTGCTACAGTGGCTGTGTGGGAAGCTGCCTTGGGAGCAGGACTTGAAGGACCCTGTAGCAGTTCAACGAGCCAAAGTCAAGTATGAATTTTCTTCCGTTTCATGGTTTACTGTGGCTGGTTTGGGGGTGGGGGGGGCAATCTTCAAAGCACATCAATTCCTCCAGAGTATCACATTTCAACCCTACTCCCCCCATGTCCATGTGTTCTTTTCATTCATAAAAATAACCTTACATTTTCCTCCTGAACGCAGTGAGCTCCTCCAGCATTTTGTGTGTGTTGCTTTGGATATCCAGCATCTGCAGAATTTCTGATGTTTAGTCATTTCAAAGTCCTTGCATATTTTTGCAGGAACCATCTGAGAATTTCTTGGTTATTTATATTTGTTATGTCATTTAGCACTACTAAATACTAATTTAGATTTGTTATATAAATGGATTCACTGTTTTTGTATTCAAATGTACATAACTGTGCAGAAGTTTTATTTAAGGGATAAATAATGATTGGATTTGTAGCAATAGATATGTTTATTTACATTCAGGAATTTTACCAAGCTTCTGCTTTGGTTTGTGGAAATGTAGTTTGAAAGTTAAGGACTGATTGAAAATATGTTAACTTATCAGAAATAGATATTTGAAAGTTAGTTAATAGTAGCTGGATCCTGAAGTGAAATATCATAGTAGCAAAGAATATCAGACGCTGACATAAATGTTTCAATGTATTTGGGACAAATAAAATTAATCAATTTTAAGCATTGCTGGCAAAAGTTATGCAAGAAGACAACAAAGTCAGAAAGAAATCAATGCGTTAGTCTGCTGAATTGGAAAGATCTAAAGCTAGTCACGATGAAAAAGTACAGTATTGAATTAAGAAAAGGAAGGCATGTTTGAGGCATGATTGATAGGGAATGGACTGAAATAATTATTTTGAAAGAAGGAAGTGCAAAGATCTTTCAGAAACTCAGTCGTCCTTGGATGGGAAGTCAAATTTAGCAGTACATTATAATCAGCAATGTTAAAAATGCATTGCAGTGTTAAAATGAGTGCATGTGCAAGAATAATTTTGTCCAAGTTTAACAAATTCACAGCTGCTTAAAGTATCTACAATATGTAGTATGTGATGCATAAAATCTTATCATGTTGGCAATGTAAATCGTACTTGCAAAGCAGATAATTATTTGGTTAAGCATTTAAAATGTCAAGTAATAAGAGTACAATATTTTGTGAGTTTAAATGTGAGTATTGCTTGTATCCTTAGTAAGTATGACAAAATGATGAAAGAGCTAAAGTTCAGATTTTAGCTTGGATACATTTTCTCAGCATGCTGGGTTTGTTGCTGACATTTTTTTTGTTATCAGAAAGAATTCTATAACTTATTAAGATGTTTTAATTCTTTTTCAGATTTATGGAAAATCTCCCTACTTCAGTCCATCAGTGCTTTCCCTCTGGATACGATGCTAGTAAGAGTGTTACGTACAATTATACTGGTGTACTTTCTAGGCATCATGAAATACCAGCCTGCAATAGTCTTTCCCAGTCGGGATAATGGTCAGTTTTCAAGCAGCCAGTGAAGTGACTACTTCATCTTTTGCTCATTAGGCAAAAGGATTTCCAGTATCTTTTGTTTATAACCTATTATCAGATATATTATCTATTTGTGCAGCAAGTGGCACAATTAGCATTTCAAATGCAACATTATTGATTCATTTTTTAAAATAAACATGCTAAATGGATTTTAGGTGAAAAGAATGACTTAATTAACTGGAATGGCTGCAGAGAATAGGCAATATTATTTCCCATTCATTGCAAGTTGGCTGTAGATTTTAAGCAGTATTATTAGCACTGAACCTTAGCATTTGCCTGACAAAGATTTCCCTGCACATAAACCCTAATATTAATCAAGAAAAAGACAATCACAAGAGTTAAATCAGGAATCGAGAATAAAATCATTTGCACAAATTAAAAATTTCTTCTTTTAAATATATTTAGTCTCATATGTCAAATGCTTGTACTGAAGAGGGCAACAATGCTAGACAGATAAACAATCTGACCTTCCTTAAGCACCTTGGGTCATAAAGCAACACTAACCCCTTGTCAACTAATACTTAAAATTCTGTTCTTTCATGTAGAGGAAGTGGTTCTTCCCAAAAGGCAGACTGAGATCAAAAATTATCACTGTGCAAATCTTGCGGGAGAATCCATTTTCTACCATTCTACACACATGCAATCTAATATTCAAAGCAGCCTGTTCCAGAGGAGGAAAAAAAATCGCCTTATTTAGAAAGTGCTGTTTTTGATTTTGACCATATGTTGCTCACTGACAGGGATAATGCCGAGGTGATCCAGCTGTTGATGGAGTTAACTTATTATTAATTAATCCTCCTCCCTCCCCCTGACTTATGCTGGGATGTCGTTCTGAATTACGTGCTCCACTAGCTGGAGTGGGGTTTGAAAGAATAATCTTTTGGTTCAGCTTGAGTGTTGAATCATGGAGCTAATGATGAGACCTTGATGGCAAAGGAACTTTTACCTGGAACTCTTTTCCGGAACATAGTTTTACACAATTGAATAAATGACAAATAATATGCTGACCCTGATTAATGTTAGGAAGGTTACTCGGGATCAATAAAGCTTTCTGTAGAGTGAACCATGCAGCCCACGTTGGCTCAGCTACTATTACTTTGATTGGTTTCATCATTTTTTGATGTGTGCCAGCTTTAGAAGAACACCAGCAAACTTTTAAATTGGACTTCCTGTATTCTTCATTTTTCACTGCCAAATGAATGTGATCATACAGAATGTTCTAACGTGTTCATATATACCAATGCTGACAGACATTCTATTTTTTTTTACCCCTCATGCATGACACCTGCTCTTTTTTTTCTGCTCCTAAGTTGCATTTTTTGTTCTGATTGTCTTCAGTTATCCTGTGCAGGCTAGTGCAGCTTTTTTTTTTAAGAAGCAAAAAGAATTTTAACATTATTTTACTTAGCCTGCACTCCACCCCCAGATTCAAATAAAGCAAATAATGGAGCACCCATTCTTCAAGTTTTAGATCCAGTTTTTTGAATTTTGAAGTAGACTTGTACAGGGTTTTGAGTGCTACACAAACTGTAATAGCCTTTTCAGTATGGATGGGAGTGAAAATCACCAATGGCTGCATTGCCTGATTGTTTTCGCCATGTCCCTGCAAGAACAGTGCCTTCCACATCTGCATAAAATAACACCTCCCAAAGCCGGGAAAATGTGCAGGAAGCCTATTTCTTGCAAGGACAGCATGACAATGAAGGCCTCCAACAGTAATTCCTATCAATGCCAATGGCTGTTTGGTACTCACAGAGATAAGGATTTGGAGAACTATCAGCACATTTGATACTGCACCAAACCTTTTGTCAGGTAGTGTTCTTGAGCTTCTCCCTGACGTCAGATCATAGTTTGCAGTGCCCACAGACTGGTGGTACACTCTGCTGCCACTTGTCTTTTTAATTCCCTTCTGGGATAGTAAGGCCAGCGAATACTTTCCCCAAAAAATAGTAGAGGGTTAGAGTTCTAACCAGCAACCATAACAGTGGGCTGGATTGGGTGAGCTTCTTGACAATAACTGGACTTGAACTGGAGATTCTGTCATGCTCTTGATTTGTACCCAAAAGATGTGACTAGGTTTCAGGAGTTGGTTGGGTGGGTATGTAAATTGGCCTCCACTGGAACAGCTGACAACACCAATCAAACTGATGGTTCATTGACAGCAATGAGACTATATTACTGTCCTGTGGTTACAGGATCGTTGTGTTAATGTTTCACCAGACTACAATGTGATCAGCTGGATTATGATTTAATGGTCGATGTCAGTGCCTCTTTTGTGACCTGTAGACCTTTAGTTAGAGAAAAATGGCCAAGCATGCAAAATTGCACATCCCAAAACTTCTGGTTTGAGGAGAATGAGCCCTCTGCTCTGAAGAACATGTACGTAATGCGTAGGGTGTGATCTGTGGAGAATAGGGAGAGCTTCACTAATATTTCCCTTGCTGTTATTCTTAATAGTCATGATAATTACTGAGTTTGCTCAGTAATTTCCTTATCCCAAAATATTTTCAGGTAGAGGTATCCACTTGAGATCTCTTCTAGAAAGGGGCAGATTCTAATGAAGTTCTCTGCCACTCTCACACACCTCAACAATTCCAATTATCTGTAAGGGAACTGACAACACCCTCAAAGCTACGCTAAACACTGGTACGTGCAGCAAGCGAACACAGTACTTGCTGCAACATCTATGTATAATGAGTGGTATCTGCCTGTGTTGCTGTGGAAGATGAGGCATTGGCCGTTGGACGCTATCAGCAACCTCCATCGCAGAAAGGATGTGTACCAGGCTTTACCTCAAGTACTGCTCGAGTGGTGCTGTACCCCACTTCTGCTCCCATGTGTCTTTGAGAGCTGACAAAATCTTTAGCCAGCAAGCTTGGATTATGAACTTCTGTCACCTCAGCGCTATTGACAGACCACTGAGCCCGAAGACTCACCAAGTGCAAGGTACCAAGTGTAGATTCTAGCCCTGAACTACATGGTGCAGAATGTGCAGCGATGGTGTTTATGCCGGTGACCATCGGTGTCAGATGGCCTATCAGTGCACCTTCACTGTTGCTCTGTTGTTGAACTGCTGCCTGTCCAGGTTGGATGTCTTGTAGGAGAAGAGTTGAGAGCAGGAGAAAAAGAAGTTATTGCCTGGAACTTCTGATTAGCAGCAATTATGGAATGAGGAGAGAGGGAATGTGTCCTAGAGAATTAATTAAGAATGGAATATCACTTTTGATAGCCTTGAAATATTTTTGTAGCTATGTCCAGTTGTAGCTCTCTTCCAATGTTGAGAATGATAGTGCTGTCATGTTCTGCCCTCTCTCCTTGAGAATGTTTGCACTGATTATACTTCATCTTTTTATGTATGAGGAAACATTGTATGGTGTCTCAGGGGGTATTTTTCACAATTGAATAGCTGGCAGAACTCGCTGGGAGTGAAAAAAATAGTCAACATTTTGGGCTGAAACCCCATCCATATTGCTCAACCTGTTGAGTTCTTCCAGCAGGTTGTGTGTTGCTGCAGATTCCAGCACCTCTCCTGTGTCTTTATTGAATTGTTGGCAGTATGGAAGCTGTGATGTTCCTATGAAGCTCAAATTAGTGATTGGTGTGTTCACCTTCTAGGGTCATTATGAAGGTAATGTCCTGAATGGCATAAATTTTGTGGGTGGGTGAATAATGGGAGTTAGATGATGCATTCATTGACCTTGACTCGTCTTGTGAGGTAATTGAGCTTCTTGCTTTGCTACATCCATATTCTTAGCACTCCACTCCTGGTATTGACATCAACAGCTAGCTTTTTCCACTCAGCTTAGTTGAGTGACTCCAGGGATTCCTGTGGGGAGAGAACCTCTCTCCTACTCTCCACCAGTTGTTAGTGATCTGCATCTCATGTAGCAAACTACCTAGTTCTTGGTATATCTCTTACAGCCACAAAGCTCCAGGTTCACCTCATGCTGGATTTAATTGGAGACTATCAGCTTGAACCAGTCCAAGCCATGCACAGAAAGTAGGGCCCAGGGAGAGGTGTTAACGACTGTGCAGTTTGCACTGCTGACATTGAGGAGGCAGCATAAATTTACCACCTGCCTGAACTAGGTTAAAGGGCAATTCCACTGCACATTTTCCAATTCGATCCAGTTTTGCTCCCATTGAGCCAACAAGAAAATTGGAAGAGTTACAAAGATCGGTTCGCAGATACCTAAAACAAAGCCGGAATAAATAAGTGCCAAGTTGTTAGCGGCAGAAACTTAGTAAAACAGTGGTTTTCTGTTTAATTTTTGGAATACTCACAGTCAAGTGATTTTTTTTTTTAAGATTTCAGTCTTTTTTTGAGTGTTGATTATAGCTCTGGAAGAGGTATGAGCCCCCAGTCACATCTTCCAGATGGATGTGACCTTTTAGGTGTAATTGAATAAAATAGAAACTTGTAGGTTAACACTTTGGTTGACTCTCCAGTAATCCTTCAGGTGGGAAATCCATCTTGGGTTATGGCCAGCTTCCAAGATCCCGTGCTATAAGTCATGTGCTCCTGCTTGATGCTGCATTTCCGAACATCAATGTAACCTCACAGACTACTAAACAATATGTGAGATTAGCGCAACTCCGACTGAGACATTGGTTTACATCAAGTCTGTCGTTTAGAAGTAGTCTATTCAGCCTAACTAGTCAATACCAACACTTTTGCTGCTTTAAAGTCACTTTCCCCTCACTGTCCTCTCCCCCCCTCCACCCACGTGAGCATATTCTCTTTCAGTGCTTACCTAATTTTCCCCAAGTAATAATTCATCTCATTTCTCCCTGGAGTCAAGTGTAGGCTTTGCTTTGTGAAGTTGATTTGAGGGTGCAGTGCTGAGGTTGAAATGGTTTTCCGTTACTTAAATTTCTTATGTTTGTTGAGGTTGTTGGAGCAGCTTTTATGGAAGTATTTTCCCAATGAGAACCGAGAACAGGGCAGAACAGGAAGAGGCCCTTCGACCCTCAGTGTTGTGCTGAACCAAATGAATTAGTAATCAAGTGGCAAACTAAACTAATTCCCTATGCCTACACAATGCCCATATCCCTCCATAGTCCTTGAGTTCATCTGCCTATCTGAATGACTCTTTAAAAATCCCAAATGTATCTGCCTCTACCACCAGACCATGCAGCACATTTCAGGCACCCAACACTCACTGTGTAAAACAACCTGTCTCTAACATCTCTTTTAAAAATCACCCTCTCTCACTTTAAATGTGTGCCCTCTGGTATTAGACTGGGGAAAAACGATACTGTATGTCTGTCTATACTCTCATTATCTTATAAACCTCTATCAGATCTCCCCTCAGCCTTCACCACGTCAGAGAAAGCAACCCAAGTTTGTCCAAACTCTCATTATAGCACATGTCCTGTCATCCAGGCAGCATCCTGATAGACCTCTCGTGTAAAGCCTTGATATCCATCCTATAATGGAGTGACCAGACCTTTACGCAGTGCTGTAGATGCAACCTAACTAGAGTTTTAATAAAGCTCAACAATTCCAGGGTTCAAAACTGCATCATAACTTCCTGATTTTTGAACCCTGATGCCTCAGTTAACAAAGGCAAGTATGTTATATGCCTTATCACCCTATCAACCTGTGTAGCTTCTTTCAGGGAGCTATGAACATAAGATCCCAAGAACCCTCTGCTCATCAACACTGTTAAGGTACAACACTTCATATTTGACCAGGTTAAATTCCATCTCCCATTTCTCCACCCATATCTGCAACTGATCTATTTTTTTTTGCCAGTCACTTAGCGCTATCCACATCACCACCAATCTTCATGTCATCTGCAATCTTACGAACCCACCCATCGACATTTTCATCCGGATCATTTATATACATGACAAACAGCAGATGTTCCAGCACAAAGCCCTGCAGAGCACCACTAATCACAGACCTTCAGCTAGAATAAGGCCCTTTGACCACCACCCTCTGTCGTCTTTGGGCAAAGCCAGTTCTTGTGGTAATTTTGTGAGCTGTTCTAGAACACGTGTGGCTTCATTTATAACCAGTATACCAGATACTCAAATTGAGAGAGGTATGGTCAGGGTGAAGGTCAATGACAGAACGTCCATTAGGCAGACCCTGACAAACTTTGCCTTGTAGCTGCCCTTTCATTTATCACCCAGGTTCATGAACCCTTGGAATGGTATTGGGGTTATAGAGACAACACACAAACACTAACTGAGGTTTTAATTCAACTTTAGCCCATTCCACACGAGACCAGCTGGAGGGCTGTTTTTTTTTCTCCTACAGAAATCAATTTTATTGGTACTTTGCAAAGTTATTATTGAATCCTATCAGCTCCATTGTAGAGTAACAAAATATACAAGGGGTGAACTGGGGTTAAAAAAAACAATTCATCTGCAGTGGAAATCTAACTCCGCTTGATCCACATTGTGTAGCATGGTGTAAAATGGTTAAAATATTTGCGTGTGTGTGTTGACCAATCAATGGCAATACCAGTGGTGCTCTTGGGCCCACATATATTGCTGAAAAAGTTAAATGTGGCTTGTTGAATTGCTTAAAAAATTGCAAGTAATTGCCTTTGGAATGCAAAATTGTGAAAAATAGCATTGTTACAAGTACAGAAGACAGAATAAGGCCACATAGATTGATAATAGTGATAACATCATTTTGTTCAAGGATTATGGTCATTACTGGCCCTGAGGTGCTCATTACCATCTCTTGCTTCACTTGATCTGGTAATGAGTACCTCAGGGCCAGTTATGCCCGCACAAGATGATGATATTGCTATATTATTGTTAAGGAGAAACTCTATTTTAATTATAATCACAGTGAGCTGAAAGGTCACTTACTATTATGCTCCAATCTTTTTTTGTGTCCGGCTGAGAAATGCCCACGATGGCAGAGCACGGACTAGGAGGACAGATGCAAAATAAGTTGTGGCCCAAATATAAACAGCACTGAATGCTTTGTTATCTAACATAATGGATTTCTGAAAGCACTTGCTATGGTCAGCAGAAATATTCACTTGCAGGCCCTTGCTGTACAGGGCATAGCCAATCAAACATATGAAGAAACTGTTGCAAAATAAATTGATTATGAAGGGCATTTTAACTTATATAGCTGAAGAATACAAATTTGCAGCAGCACTGATTTAATAGAACCGTGGTTTTCCTGTGCTATGTGGGCCTTTCCTGAAAGATGTTTGCATGTTTCTATTTTTCAGATTTATGATGGTGTGGATTTTCAGCTCTGACATTTGCCAGCACCAGGTCCAGGCCACTTGCAAATCCCTTGCCCACAATTTAGAATATACAGGCAGAACAGAGTCATGATTTCTGTAAATTGGAGGCAGGTGCAAAGATTTAGAAGCCCTGTCCCCTGTTAGTTTCAACCCCTGTGATCAATTATGTGTATGTTTAATATCTTAGTTACTGCACGAAATCAGATGTTATGCCACAGTCTCAAGCTGCCTGATCTTATTTATTTAATTCTCTAAAGTGTAGAGAATCTCTTTTGCCTTGCATCACCAAATATGGTAAGGTTACTAGCATTTTGTATCTTCAGCATCAATATTAGTGCTGCTTTAAGCATTCCAGTGTCTTAAATCCTCTTGATAATGACAAAAGGTAGTAAAGCTATGTGATAGAAATTACCCTTTACATTCAGAATAAAAATAGCGTTTGAATTATTATTGTAAATATATAAGCAGCTGTCTCAGTTTGATTGCTAGATCATTGTCTGATTTGTATCCTTAAATGGTCTTGTAGGTGAAATTGTCAATTATCTGTCTTATGTGAGTACTCTGAAGTATGAAGAAAGGCCACAATATCAGCAACTGCACAACATCCTATTAAATTGTCGGGAAGCCAGCCAATCTAATCGTGTGGATCTCAGTGGAAAAGAACGTATGGAATCTTGGCTTTTGTCTGTTCCTGAAAATAGTAAGAGGAAACAGGAAATTCTCCCATCACAAAATGTAAGCCTATATATTTTATTTAATTTCCCTGAATGTTTTCAGTGATGTGTGTTTTCTGGTATATATTGTCATGGATTGTATAAATAATTTAAAAAGCGGATGATAAAGCCCATGATCTTTCTGTGTCATCTAGTAGCAGACTAAGTATTGTTTTCTCCAAGGATGACACAAATATTTAATTCTCACTCTTAACTGAGATCCATGGGCAGAAATTACAGATTTCCTTGAGAAACTGGCAGGGAAAAATGACCAGTATAACAAGATTCTTCAAGAATTTGCCATAATAGACAATTTCACAAGGATTAGGAATGAATTTTTTGTCTTAATCAATGAGTGGCATGGGGCTTCTAAAGAAGATGAGCCTTGAAATGACATGGTGGATTACTAATGTGAGGACCATTAACATATTCATTTGTAATTCCTTTCTCTGCTATTTTAGCCATGGAGTTGACACATTTATTTTAAACTTGCATAGTCCTTCTAAAATGGAGATAAAAAGCAATGCTTTTTAAGTAATAGAACAGTATTTGAGAGAGGTAATTTAAGTGTTTGATTTTGAATGAGCTTCAAGGGTAGGTGTGCAATGTTGGTTTGACGGATATGGTATTTAAACTAAAGATATTTTAACAATTTTAAACAGGAAATTTTGTTATGCAGATAGTTTTGATTAACACTAGTTAAAATGAATTCTAATTAATTTGGAAATTATTTGTGTTTTTCATCAATTCCTGTCCTTTAGTTTATTTGGTGCATGTTGATGCTTGCACAGGAAGGTGCTGAATGTAAAAGGACCACTGATATAATCAGTTACTCACCCACTATTGTTTATACTCCCAATTTTGTCCTCATTTTTCCTTGTCCCTCACTCTCATTTATCTTAAAACATGTATTTAAAACAAAGGATGTTAGTTTTCAAATTGTAGTGTTACTTAGTCAGTAACTAGTGTAGGGTAGCATGTACAAAGATGATGGACGGGTGAGTTAGGAAACGAGTAGTAGATTTTCAATTGATCTCAGTTAACAGCGGTTAGAATGAAAGAGGCTGCCCAGAACTGCCCTCATATGGTCAAGTCTAGAAGGGAACAAGGGCAAGAAGAGTCTTTCAGCAGCAAGTAAGCTCAGGCAGAGGCAAAAGTGATCAATGTAACTAAAAACACCATAAGGAGATTGAAACATGAAGGTTAAATGAGACAATAATATAAAAGAGGATACAAAAAGAGTTTCACGTATATTAAGAGTAAAAGAGATGTGAGAGTGGATGTTGGAGTACTGGAAATTGATGCCATGCAGATAATAATGGGGACAAAGAAATGGCGGATGAACTTTTAAGTATTTTGTGTCAGTCTCCATCGTGGAAGACACTAACGATATGCCAGGAATTCAAGAGCTTCAGGGGGCAAAAGTGAGTGTAGTTGCTTTTACTAAGGAGAAAGTGGTTGGAAGCTGAAAATCCTGAAGGTAGATAAGTTACCTGGACCAAATTGACGACTCTCCTGGGTTCTGAAAGAGGTAGCTGAAGAGATTGTGCAGACATTAGTAATGATCTTTAAAGAATTGCTGAGTTCTGGAATGGTTCCTGAGGACTGGAAAATTGCAAATGTCACTTTTTAAAAGAGAGGGAGGTAGAAAAAAAGAGATTATAGGCTAGTTAGCCTAACTGTAGTTGTTGAGATGATGTTGGAGTCCATTAGTAAGGATGAGGTTTCAGGGTATACATATGATAAAATGGGCCAAAGTCAGCAAGCTCAGGAAGAGCTTCTTCCCTGAGGCTGTGACCCTGCTGAACCTCACATCACTAAGCAATATTGCACCCATATTGGACTGTCTCAGTATTTTTATATTTGTATGCTGTAGCACTTTTTATTCGCAGTTATTTTGTAAATAACACTATTCTTTTTCACTTCTGGTCAGATGCTAATTGCATTTCATTGGCTTTGTATCTGTACTTGGCACAATGACAATAGTGTCGAATCCAGTGTAATCTAATCAAATCTACTATTTTTTAATGTTTCTTAATTCTACATTTTTTTTGTGTTCTGTCACTGAGCAGCAGGGAACCATCTGATTGGCCTATCAGAGTTCTTTTTGGGAACTAGTTGACTTGATCAGCATTTCTCATCGGGCTATTGTTCACAATTGCACTTAATAAAAAGAAAAGGGAAAATCTTATGTAATTCTATGAGGAAATATCAGGCAAGATAGACAAAGAAGAGTCAGTGGATGTTGTTTACTTGGATTTTCAGAAGGCCTTTGACAAACTGCTGCACATGAGGCTGCTTAACTAGAAAAGAGTTTATGATATTACAGAAAAGATGCTAGCAGATAAAAAATTGGCTGACTGGCAGGGGGCAAAGAGGGGGAATAAAGGGGGCCTTTTCTGGATGGCTGCTAGTGATTAGTGGTGTACCACAGGGGTCAATATTGGGACCACTTCTCTTCATATTATGTGTTAATGATTTGGATAACAGAATTGATGGCTTTGTAGCCAAGTTTTCAGACAATATGAAGATTGGTGGAAGGGCAGTTAGTGTTGTGGAAGTAGGGAGCCTGCTGAAGGAGTTGGACAGATTGGGAGAAGTGGTAGATGGAATACAATGTAGGGAAGTGTATGGTCATGCACTTTAATAGAAGGAATAAAGACATAAACTATTTTATAAACAGGGAGAACATTCAAAAATCAGAGGTGCAAAGGGATTTGGTAGTCAATGTGTTAACCTGTAGGTTGACTCAGTGGTGATGAAGGCAAATACAATGTTGAGCTGTTGCCAATGTCTAAATGCTGCCATGCAACAGCAGCTGATGGAAAAAAAGGGAAAATGTAAGGATAATACTCAGGGACATAGAGATAGTGGTACACATTCCAGAAAGGGAAGATACTGCTCTGGCATTGACCATTGAGGAACGTCAGAGAATTACCAGGCGACATGCTGTCCCATTAGTCTGGACAGTGGTGGAGAAGTGCTGGAGGATTTCCTGGTCATATGTGTGAAATAGGATAAAGCAGGATGCAGAGGAATAACTAGATTTTGTTTTTTTTTTTTGATGTAGTGAGACAGAAGCCTGATTGTTTGAAAATTAGAGTCCCAAGAAAGATTAGCACAAAGTTGAGATGTCAACCCATCTAAGGATTTTGGAGAGGAAAGAGATATTGAAGATGGAATTGTAGAGCTGTATTCAAATACAAAAAAAATTATAAGCAATGCGCTAAAATATATTGTCTTTTGTCTGGTGGTTTGTGAGCCCACCTATTCCTGACTTTCATGCCTGTACATTAGAGCTTGGAACTAGGGAAATCTATAAGGCCATAAGACGTAAGAGCAGAATTAGGCCATTCAGTCCATCAAGTCTGCTCTACCATTCTATCATGGCTAACTTATTATCGCTCTCAATCCCTTTCTCTTGCCTCCCCCCCCCCATAACCTTTGATCCCCTAACTGATCAAGAACTTATCAACTTCCACTGATGTCAATTGATTTGACCACCTGCTTCTCACAGGTCTCAGTACTCATTTCTGGAATGGAACACAGTTAAATTAAAGGGAAGGATAAAATTTTCAGTACAGGTTTTCAGTGATAAACTGGCCATGTGTGGTCTTTGGAACCTAGTTCCATTGATTAGAATGGGCTGTTCAACTTGCACTAAGAAGGTAACAGCTGATGTGTGGTTGATGATATGAATGTTTTAATTAATTTTATATTTGATAAATGTTCCTACATTCATTTTTTAATTTTAGTTTTTAGTGATTTTGAATGTTTCTGATTGTTACCTCCACTTTGCAACTTTGAAAAGTTTTGACAGGAAAAGCTATCAGGGTGGTCTGTGCGCAGGACATCAAGGTCCTCTGTCTGATGGCAAGTCACTACTTGTGGGTACCCCTGCTTTAGAATAGAATCAGAGTCAGGTTTAATATCACTCGCATATGCTGTCAAATATGTTGCTTTGCAGCAGCAGCACATTGCAATACATAATAATAAGATGGATATATTTAAATTAAAAGGAGCAAATTTTAAAAAATGAGGTTGTGTATTTAATATTTCAGTAATATTTGAGTACTATTGTAAATATATTGTTTGATTAAGCATTCTCTGTTTGTTTAAGTAATTGATTACGGGTTATATGTAAAAGTATGTAAATGGCATACATCATTATGCCACCAGGTCATAAGTGCACACGTTACTAAAGTAAAAATGATCTTAATTATGTACTCTGAGATAATTTAGTATTTGGAATCTTACAGGAAAACTTATAAAAATGGCCCCTAACTGAAGCACAATTCACATTTTAAAAAGTGGTTGAAATTACTGTATCAGTGAAAAAAACAATCAGAGGCGCAATCACAGTCAGGAATGAAAGTGAGCATGAACAAAATTATCTAAATAGAAACCTGCTTGGCCAAAGAAATATTGTTATCTTTGTCACTGCTGCACACACACTAAACCAATGTAGGTTTGAAAGCCAAACTTGCGGAAAATTTAATAAAGTAGGACACATACAAAGAGCATGTCAGGCAGACAAAAATAAATGAGCTGCACAGGGAAGTGATAAGGCTAAAAAGTCAAGTTGCAGTTTCAAAAAGAACACTAATCTGCATGGTGTGGATGAAAAAACTGGTAATGATGTGAGTAACACAGGATTGTGTAACCTTGAGATTTACAATGTGAAAGCTAACAATAGCCAATCAACATGGCTTACACCAGAAGTAAACAGAAAATTAAAGTAGAATTGGACACTGACTAGGTTGTTTCAGTCATTACACAAAGTGAGTTTAAATGGCATTTTGAAGATAATGAACTGAAACCTGCAGATACTCAACTAAGAACTTGCACTGTGGAAACTCCTGTGAGAATGACATTCATAACAGTGAAATAAAACAACCAGCAAGCAACATTGGGCTTGTATGTGATTAAAAACAGGAGGGCCAGCATTGTGGGGTTATGAGTGGCTGAGACAACTACAACTTGATTGGAGAACCATCCACCATTTGCATTGCCACATCCCCTGAACAGAGTCGACTGAAGGTGAAATAAGGGAAAGTACTGGATGATGCCACAGCAGTGTGCAAGGCTGGTGTTGGAAAACTCAGATATAACAACCGTAAAATAGTGTTAAATGAAAATGCCACACCCAAGTTTTACAAAGCATGTCTGTTTCCTTAGACCAACCATGATATAGTAGCCACTGAGCTAGATCACTTGGAGGCTGAAGGAATTCTTTCCAAGTTTAACTGGAGTCCATGGGCCAGACCAGTGTTCCCAGTCACCAAGAAGAATGGGTCTGTCAGCATCTGCAGTGATTTTAAGGTCACTATCAACCTAGTACTGAAACTAGATCAATATCCTCTGCCGAGATAGAGGATATCTTTGCAAACTTCTCTGGAAGGAAGCACTATGGAAAATTGGACTTGTGTAGCTGAGCCCAACCTATAGATGGAGATGTCACAGATGATCTCAGTGAAAAATTGAGTGATGGGTCTGTCCTATCCTAAAATAGGTTTCTGCCAAATCTGGCTACTGAGCTCCACCCCTTGAACTCATTACTGCAGTTTGGAAAGAAATGGCAGTGGACAATGCAATGTGAGTGGGTTTCCACGAAGTAAAGGAAATAGTGACATCAGGAACTGTACTCACACATTTTGATCCACATCATCCAGTAAAGCTTGGCTGTAAAGCAGGGTGGACAAAGGACAGGCAATGGATGTTATTTACTTGGATTTTCAGAAGGAGTTTGACAAGGTAACACACGAGGCTGATTAACAAGATAAAATCCTATGACATTGCAGGAAAGATACTGGCATGGATGACAGGCAGGAGGCAGTGAGTGGAAATAAAAGGGGGCTTTTCTGGTTGGCTGCCAGTGTTCCTCAGGGGTCAGGGTATTGGCACCACTACTTTTTACATTCTCAGTGATTTAGATAGTGCAATTCATGACTGTGTGGCAAAGTTTGCAGATGATATGAAGATAAATGGAGGGGTAGGTAGTCCTGAGGAAGCAATGCGATTGCAGCAGGACTTAGACAAATTGGAAGCATGAGTAAGAAAGTGGCAGATGGAATATAGTGTTGGGAAATGTATGATCATGCATATTGGTAAAAGGAACAATAGTGCGGACTGTTATCTAAATGGGGTGAAGGTTCAAACATCAGAGGTGCAGAGGAACATGGGAGTCGTTGTGCAGGACTCCAGTAGGTTAATTTACAGGTTGAGTCTGTGGTAGAGAAGGCAAATGCAATGTTGGCATTTATTTCAAGGGGAATAGAATATAAAAGCAATTCTGAGCCTTAATAAGACACTAATCAGGCCACACTTGGAGTATTGTCAACAGTTTTGGACCCCCTGTCTCAAAAAGAATGTGTTATCATTGGAGAGAGTTCAGAGGAGGTTCACGAAGATTATTCTGGGAATGAAGAGGTTAACATTTGAAGAACGTTTGGCAGCTTTGGGCCTGTACTCGCTGGAATTTAGAAGAATGCAGGGGGTAACTTATCAGATGTTAAAAAGACTAGATAGGGTGGATGTGGAGAGGATGTTTCCTATGGTGGAGGTTTCCAGAACTAGAGGGCATAGCCTCAAATTGAAGGGCAACCCTTTAGAACAGAGGTAAGGAGGAATTTTTTTTAGTTGGAGAATAGTGAATCTGTGGAATTCTGTGGAGGCCAAGTCTATGGATATATATAAGGCAGAAGTTGATCATTATCTGATTGGTCAGGGCATCAAAGGATATGGCAAGAAGGTAGGTGTATAGGGTTGAGTGGGAACTGTGATCAGCCATGATGGAATGGCAGAGCAGACACGATGGGCTGAATAGCCTAATTCTGCTCCTATGTCTTATGGTCTCAGCAGTGAGATTCCAGATTAAATGTACACTAGAAAAATTAATGAAAATATTATTAAACCCTGGGTTGATGCAGCCAGAATAAACAGAATAATTGATTAAATGAAACTGAAAAAAATGAGGGGCTAGTACTTCTGTTGGCTTATTTGAGCTGTGGGGTACTTGAAGCTTTTTAAAATGAGATCCTTTCCAGAAAATTAAAAATTAAATTTCAAATATCTGTTTGAGGAACCAAAAGAAAATATAGCAAACAAAACTTGTTAAATTTTAAAGAACAGAGAAAAACAGGCTAAATAACAATTGGACATTTTTAATTTATTGCTGATAATTGATTTTTACCATTGAATACATAAAAGTGGTTGAAAAAGAATTAGAATGCATTAAACTTAAAGGAAATTTATCTTGGTTATCAAAAAATAGAGCTGGGTGCTCTCTGATCCCTCCATAAATATATACAATGGAGCTGGACGTAGGTAAGAGAGATGGTTCAAATTTGATCTCAGTGAAAAATTGAGTGAGAATCTTTTCCTATCCCATGACGTACATTGCTGTGTGTTTGTCTAAAGGCATAAAGTGAAGAAAGGATCATGTTGAGCTGAGACCATGATTTCCTTGCTAATATTCACTGAATAGGTTCCTGGTAAGTGTTAGATGCCAGAGATGTTTTACTGGTCTTTCAACCAATGTAATTATAATTTGGAATGTAATGGAAAGATTTTTAAGAAAACCACTTCAGTTGTTGAATTGACAAATGCAACTGAATGAAAACTAAACATAGGCTCAAGCTATGTGTGAATTTGTTTTCCTTTCAGCTTATAAAATTGATCTTTATTATTCGAAGACCAGATAATATGATACGCACAAACCTGGCAATTGGAGGCCAGTTAATCTGATATTTTCAGCAGCAAAGACATTGTGATCTGTTGCACATTGATCAATCTGGGGCATTTGTAGTGAAAGAGAAAAGTAATTCCAAGCCAAAGTGCTAAATAACAAATGTCATGTTACATAAGTCAGCGGTAATAAACCTGATTCTGACTCTAATGAATAGTTTCACCTAATTAACATATTAGAATTATTTAAGAATCCAACCAAAATGTTGGACAAGGGCAAAGTGGTTGATGTATACATTTAGACTTTCAGCATCTGTTTGATAAAGTGCCTCAAAAGAAACTAGTATACAAAAGAAAACTCTTGGGATAAGGGGGGTGTTGTAAATTAGATGGTAAGGAAACAAAAGGTAATGATCAATGGGACTGGTTCTAATTGGATAGCTATGACTGGCTGACTAACTCAGATCTGTTCTAGGGCCTCTCATGAATATATAAAATCACGATTTATAAATGATTGAGATGAAAGAGTTATAATTAGAAAACACAAGTTTGCAGTTGATAGCAAGGCATGAGGAAAAGTAAAACAGGCAAGCATAAAGGACGCAGAGAAACTTAGCATACTTTAGGAGTTAACCAGATGGTGTCCAGCAGGGTTGAATCAGAAAGCATAGATATAATAATTAAATGCTGGAAGCATCCTCACAGTGTGGAACTAAGGACCTAAATGATAAGAATTCCTCAACTATCAAAAATTATTTCCAGTTTTAGAATATGGACTGGTACAGAGTTTTAAAACAATTCAGTAGGGAAGTATTGTGATTTTAGATCTTCAGTGGAGATGATGAGTTTTAGTTACATTGCCTTTAATAACGAGTTGAGTATGTCCAGCCAAGATTGCAGAAAGCTAAGTGTACTAAATTAAATTTTTGTGTCCCTATTTCCTTGCAATTCAGTGTTGTTCCAATAATAATAAGTACTGTTTGAATATGTCATTGTTATCATAAGAGTTAAAAGTTGAACTTTTCTAGAAATTGCCAACTTGAAGCAAGACAACTGATCACTTCTGCTGATCAAAGTAGGCTCTTGGAGCTTTGAAACTTAAAGAACTTCATACCTGTATTTGAGCTTGGTTCTGTGTCCACTACACTTATCCACTTTCACATTGCTGAAACTCCTGAATGCCAGGGCTGTTTCAACTTTTAAACAGTTCATTTTCATTCTGAAGAGATATGAAAAAACAGTTTTCTGATTATTAGACATTCCCAGCCTATTAAATAATCAAATCTGACCAAAAATTAGTGGATGTGCATTATTAAAACATCTTTGCTTAGTGCTGTATTAATTGAGCTTTGCTGTTGTAAGTAAAGGATTAAAATATCCATAGTCATGAATAAGCTTATTGGGTGACAATCTGTAGCTCACAGCTGACAAAAAAAAATATTGACATCTGCAGTCCAATGTAGCTATTATTTTACACAATGACACTGAAATCATCTATTGAGGGTGTTAATGGATGGCTGATAGTACATATGCAATTTTCATGATCTTTTCAGAAATAATATACTAATTAAGTTTCTGTTATCATCATTGTTGGATCTGATCTGCTTTCTTGTCAAAAGACAAAACAGGAAATTATACAGTAAGGCAGATCTTCCTATGGCTGAATTAGTAATGCTTATGTAAGTTTGTCATCAATTTGCATCTGACTGCAGTTATACGGTGCCCTAATAAGACTACACCTGCAATATTTGCATACAGACCCAGTTCCCTACATACCAATTTGGTTTTTAAGAAAGGACATCAAGTCGACTAAGCCTCTGCCCTCTTGAAATGTACAAAATTGTGACAGGCTATACAGGATGAACGCAGGGACAAAGTTTTCCCAGAATTGGCTGTCCGAAGTATCAGTCTCAAAATAATAGCTTTTCAGATGAGAGCAAACTTCACCCAGAGGGTAGACAGTCTTTGGAATTCTCTATCAAAGACAGCTATCCAGGCTCAGACTGTGAGTATATTGAAGAATAGTGTGGATAAATTTCTAGATAATAAGGGAATTGAGAGATATGGAGTTCGTGCAGAAAAATAGTGCTAAGATAAATGATCAGCCATGATCTTACTGTCACAGCAGGGCTGAATGGCCTATTTCTTATTTGCTTAATACAAAAGAAATTCAGAAGATATTAGTTATAATTTTATAATAAATGGTCAGGGAAACTTTTGCTTTCTATACCAAATACATATTAAAAATCAGAAAATAATACAGTGGATTATGGTTAATTATGGTAGCCGCTTATTTGGGACAACTCTTTTAAAAAAAAAAAACAACTAATCAAGAAAATAACAGGGATTCCTTTCATTTGTTTGGGACACTTTAGTGCTTAATTGAGACAGGAGACTGCTGCCGAACAGTTTCTAACTAGCGTCAGTCGCGTGCACTTGTGTGGCTGTTAGACACTTCACCGTACTTACAGCATTAAGTTTTTAAATAGCGTCAGTTGTGTGTGTTGGTATTCAAAATCCAGTGATATTTGTCGCTGGTATTTGGCGATGAATAAGCATTAAGATAATTCAGAACTATTTTGCTCACTGTGGTTTCAAACGTTCAGGCTTGGAGATGCCATAAATAACTTGGAGTGAAAATGAAATGATTTCACTACTTCAGTAAGTTAGGAACTACAAAGAATTTGAATGCTACTGTGAAAATGAAGATATGGAAGCATTATATGAAGACAGTCAGTTACCTGGACTAGGTGTCTGCACTGATATTGTTCATTTATAGTTAACCAAAAGAACATGGCAGTGTACACTGAATGAATTCCTCCATCGATAACTATTATACACAGTTAATACACAGTTTTATAATACTGTGGTCGTATTGGTAGTGTTCTAATTTGTTCTCTGTTTCATTGAAATATATAATTTGTTACTGAGTTTATCTTTTTATACCATTTAAGTATTTGACTAACCAGCAGCTGCTTAATTGGGCCAAAATGTACTGGTCACAATATGTCCCAATTAACTGGAATCCACTGTACTTGCAAACAGAATATGCAGCCATTTTGATAACTCGGCTTAAGACCAGTGCAGTAGGAGAGAAGTATTTTGTAAACTTGGGGAAGAGATAAAAATGGCAGCAATTTTAATGCACATCAGCAAATTGAGAGTGCCTGTGATTAGATGTTGGACAGCAGTTGATTTTGCCATCATGTTGGATGTAAAATAGCTGCTTGCATTTCTAGCAGCACATCGGTGTGAGATGTCTCACAGCTCTTCACAAAATAATTACTTGTGGTACTGCATTGACTACTGTAAAATAGACAAATTTTTCATCAATTTTCAGTCTGCAGATGGCAATGTGATAAACAAAATACACATAATAATCCAATAAATCTGTGCTATGCAGAGATGAAGTGGAGTGAAATATCAGCCACCAAGCCCATTTTAATATACCCAGGAGTCAAAAGTGACTTGAGAAGGTGTTGAATGTTTTCCTTGAAATGAAGAATCACTTTTTCAAAATACTTTTCTTACCAATCTTCAGGGGCTATTACAAATATGCATTTTGGCAGGCCTTCTAATTTTGAAGAGCATTAAAGACCATAAGACATAGGAACAGAATGAGGCCACTCAGCCCATCGAGTCTACTTCACTATACCATCATGGTGATTTATTATCCCTCTCAACCTCATTCTCCTGTCTTCTCCCTGGACGGACTGGAACCAAAGTCCTATGGGGAGTGTTTGCTACTGTTGTTCAGGAGGCTTTAAACTAATGTGGCAGGGGGATGGGAACAAGTGCAGAGAGACAGAGGGGTGTAAAATGAGGGTAGAAGCAAAAAGTAGTAAGGTGAAAAGTAAGAGAGGCAGGCCAGCAAATCCAGGGCAAAAATCAAAAAGGGCCACTTTTCAACATAATTGTATAAGGGCTAAGAGTGTTGTAAAAACAAGCCTGAAGGCTTTGTGTGTCAATGCAAGGAGCATTCGTAACAAGGTGGATGAATTGAATGTGCAGATAGTTATTAATGAATATGATATAGTTGGGATCACAGAGACATGCCTCCAGGGTGACCAAGGATGGGAGCTCAACATTCATGGATATTCAATATTCAGGAGGGATAGACAGGAAAGAAAAGGAGGTGGGGTAGCATTGCTGGTTAGAGAGGAGATTAACGCAATAGAAAGGAAGGATATTAGCCTGGAGGATGTGGAATCAATATGGGTGGAGCTGCATAACACTAAGGGGCAGAAAATGCTGGTGGGAGTTGTGTACAGGCCACCTAACAGTAGTAGTGAGGTTGGGGATGGCATTAAACAGGAAATTAGAAATGCGTGCAATAAAGGAACAGCAGTTATAATGGGTGACTTCAATCTACACATAGATTGGATGAACCAAATTGGTAAGGGTGCTGAAGAAGATGATTTCTTGGAATGTATGCGGGATGGTTTTCTGAACCAACATGTGGAGGAACCAACTAGAGAGCAGGCCATTCTCGACAGGGCATTGAGCAATGAGGAAGGGTTAGTTAGCAATCTTGTCGTGCAAGGCGTGGAATTCTTCATTAAGACGGAGAGTGACATAGTTAATTCAGAAACAAAGGTTCTGAACTTAAGAGTAACTTTGAAGGTATGAGATGTGAATTAGCTAAGATCGGCTGGGAAATGATACTTAAAGGGTTGATGGTGGTTATGCAATGGCAAGCAGTTAAAGATCACATGGATGAACTACAACAATTGTTCATCCCAGTTTGGCAAAAGAATAAACTAGGGAAGGTAGTACACCCGTGGCTGACAAGGGAAATCAGGGATAGTATCAATTCCAAAGAAGAAACATACAAATTAGCCAGAAAAAGCTGCACACCTGAGGACTGGGAGAAATTCAGAGTCCAGCAGAGGAGGACAAAGGGCTTAATTAGGAAGGGGAAAAAAGATTATGAGAGAAAGCTGGCAGGGAACATAACAACTGACTGTAAAAGCTTTTATAGATATGTGAAAAGAAAAAGACTGGTTCAGACAAATGTAGGTCCCTTACAGTCAGAAACAGGTGAATTGATCATGGGGAACAAGGACATGGCAGACCAATTGAATAACTACTTTGGTTCTGTCTTCACTAAGGAGGACATAAATAATCTTCTGGAAATAGTAGGGGACCGAGAGTCTAGTGAGATGGAGGAACTGAGGGAAATACACGTTAGTAGGGAAGTGGTGTTAGGTAAATTGAAGGGATTAAAGGCAGATAAATCCCCAGGGCCAGATGGTCTGCATCTCAGAGTGCTTAAGGAAGTAGCCCAAGAAATAGTGGATGCATTAGTGCTAATTTTTCAAAACTCTTCAGATTCTGGATTAGTTCCTGAGGATTGGAGTGTGGCTAATGTAACCCCGCATTTTAAAAAAGGAGTGAGAGAGAAACTGAGGAATTATAGACCAGTTAGCCTGACATCGGTGGTGGGAAAAGTTACCAAAGATGTGAAAACAGCACATTTGGAAAGCGGTGAAATCATCGGACAAAGCATGGATTTGTGAAAGGAAAATCATGTCTGACGGATCTCATAGAATTTTTTGAGGATGTAACTAGTAGAGTGGATAGGGGAGAACCAGTGGAAGTGGTATATTTGGATTTTCAAAAGGCTTTTGACAAGGTCCCACACAAGAGATTAGTGTGCAATAAACTTAAAGCACACGGTATTGGGGGTATGGTATTGATGTGGATAGAGAATTGGTTGGCAGACAGGAAGCAAAGAGTGGGAATAAACAGGACCTTTTCAGAATGGCAGGCAGTGACTAGTGGGGTACCACAAGGCTCAGTGCTGGGACCCCAGTTGTTTACAATATATATTAATGACTTGGATGAGGGAATTAAATGCAGCATCTCCAAGTTTGCGGATGACACGGAGCTGGGCGGCAGTGTTAGCTGTGAGGAGGATGCTAAGAGGATGCAGAGTGACTTGGATAGGTTAGGTGAGTGGGCAAATTCATGGCAGATGCAATTTAATGTAGATAAATATGAGGTTATCCACTTTGGTGGCAAGAACAGGAAAACAGATTATTATCTGAATGGTGGCCGATTAGGAAAAGGGAGGTGCAACGAGACCTGGGTGTCATTATACACCAGTCATTGAAAGTGGGCATGCAGGTACAGCAGGCGGTGAAAAAGGCGAATGGTATGCTGGCATTCATAGCAGGAGGATTCGAGTACAGGAGCAGGGAGGTTCTACTGCAGTTGTACAAGGCCTTGGTGAGACTACACCTGCAGTGTTGTGTGCAGTTTTGGTCCCCTAATCTGAGGAAAGACATTCTTGCCATAGAGGGAATACAAAGAAGGTTCACCAGATTGATTCCTGGGATGGCATGACTTTCATATGATGAAAGACTGGATCGACTAGGCTTATACTCTCTAGAATTTAGAAGATTGAGGGGGATCTTATTGAAACGTATAAAATCCTAAAGGGATTGGACAGGCTAGATGCAGGAAGATTGTTCCCAATGTTGGGGAAGTCCAGAATGAGGGGTCACAGTTTAAGGATAAAGGGGATGCCTTTTAGGACCGAGATGAGGAAAAACTTCTTGACACTGAGAGTAGTGAATCTGGAATTCTCTGCCCCAGGAAACAGTTGAGGCCAGTTCATTGGCTCTACTTAAGAGGGATTTAGATAAGGCCCTTGTGGCTAAAGGGATCAGGGGGTATGGAGAGAAGGCTGGTATGGGGTTCTGAGTTGGATGATCAGCCATGATCATACTGAATGACAGTGCAGGCTCGAAGGGCCGAATGGCCTACTTCTGCACCTATTTTCTATGCTTCTATGTAACCTTTGCCACGGTGACTAATCAAGAACCTATCAGCCTCCTCTTTAAATACATCTAATGACTTGGCCTGTACAGCCACAGAATTCCACAGATTCGCCACATCCCGCTAAGGTAGTTCTTCCTTATCTCTGTTCTAAATGCATGACCCTCTGTTCTGAGGCTGTGCCCTCTGGTGCTAGATTCACCCACTACAGGATGCATCCTCTCTAGGTCCACTCTATCTAGGCTTATCAATATTCGATAGATTTCAATGAGATCCCTCTTCATTCTTCTAAACTCCTGCAAGTACTTCAAATGCTCCTCATATGCTAATCCTTTCATTCCTGAAATTATGCCTATGAACCTGTTGTGGACCCTCTCCAATGCCAGCATCTCTTTTCTTATTTAAGGGGCCCAAAACTGCTGACAATACTCCACGTGCAGTCTGACCAATGTCTTACAAAGCCTCAGCATTACATCCTTGCCTTCATTGCATTTACCTACCTTACCATTGACTCAACCTGTAAGTTAATCTTTGAGGAATCCTGTCCCAGGTCCCTTTGCACCTCTGATTTTTGAATTTTTTCCCCATTTAGAAAACAGCGCACACCTATATTCCTTCAATCAAGCTGCATGACCATACATTTCCCTACACTATAACTATCTGCCACTTCTTTGCCCATTCTTCACATCTGTCTAAGTCCTTCTGCAGGCTCTCTGTTTCCTTAACACTGCCTGCCTCTGCACCTATCTTCATATTGTCCGCAAACATGGGCACACATCCATCAATTCTGTCATCAAAATCATTAACATATAATGTGGAAAAAAAAGTGGTCCCAACACTAACCCCTGCTGAACGCCACTAGTCACTGGTAACCAACCAAAAAAGGCCCCTTTGTTCCTACTCTTTGCGTCCTGCCACTCCACTCATCTTCTGTCCATTCTAGTATTTTTCCTGTAATACCATGGGATCTTCCTCACGTTAAGCAGCCTCGTGTGACACCTTGTCAAAGGCCTTTTGAAAATCAAAGTAAACATCATCCATTGACTTTCCTTTGTCTATCCTGCCTGTTGTTTCCTCTAAAAATTCTAACAGATTTGCCAGACAAGATTCTCCTTAAGGAAACCATTCTGACCTTGGCCTACTTTATCTTTTGCTTCCATGTACCCTGAAAGCTCACCCTGAATAATGGACTGTAACATCTTCCCAAATACTGAAGTCAAGCTAACTATAATTTCCTTTTTTCTGCCTGTCACCATTCTTAAAGAGTGGGCTGACGTTTGCAATTTCCAGTCCTGAGGAACCATTACAGAATCTAGTAATTCTTGAAAAATTACTACTACTGCCTCCACAATCTCTTCAGCTACCTCAATCAGAACCTTGGGGTGTAGTCCATGTGGTCCAGCTAAATTATCTATCTTTAAGACCTTTCAGCTTCCCAAGCACCTTCTCAGTAAGAGCAATTACACTCACGTCTGCCCCCTGACATTCTTGAATTTCTGGCATATTGCTCGTGGCTTCCACAGTGAAGACTAATGCAAAATATTTACTAGGTTAATCTGCAGTCTTTATCCCCCTTTGTTACCTCTCCAGCGTAATTTTCCAGCAGTCTAATATCTACTCTCACCTGTCGTTTACTCTTTATCTTACCTGAAACAATCCTGTAGTATTCTCTTTTATAATATTGGCTAGCTTACCTTCATATTCCATCTTTTCTCAGCTTGTGGCTTTTTTTTAGTTTGCTTCTGTTGGTTTTTAAAAGCTTCCCAATCCTCTAATTCTCCACTAATTTTTGCTATATTATATGCTCTCTCTTTTCCTTTTATGCTGTCTTTGACTTCCCTTGTCAGCTATGATTGTCATCCTCCCTTTAAAATACTACTACTTTATAATGTATCTATTCTGTGCTTTCTGAATTGCTCCCAGAAACTCCAGCCATTGCTGTTCTGCGTCATCCCAGCTAGTGTCCACTTCCAGTCAATTTTGGTTAGCTCCCCTCTGGTGCCCAGGACTATGAAGTCCAGAACTACCCTAGTTCAGATCATCGGCATGGAACTTCATGTTGATGACTGGCCAGAGATCAGGCACAATCCTTGGGGTTGTCTTCCCCTTTCCTAAACTGAAGAATTATGTATCTTTATAGTCGTGTGCATGTTCATGTAAAGAATAGAATCACCAGAGGGTAAAGTGAATAACTACTTACCTTTTACATACTAACTTGCCACAACAATCACTGGTTGCCTACCCACTTCTTGTCTATTGGCTCCTGAAGTGTGAAATTTCTTAGGGAAGCCGTTCTGGACAGATTAGTAATACTTTACATTGTGCAAATTGCATGGTTTTGCCACCTGGTTTAATCGGGTCCCAGGCTTAACTCAATGATGATGATCGTCATTATGCACTATGTTGTAAGATGTAGACGATCGTAGACTTTCCACGACCGCATTTGTTCTTGGCAAGTTTTTCTACAGAAGTGGTTTGGCATTGTCTTTACGAGGAGGGTGACCCCATCTCTTCTGAGATTGTCTGCCTGGCATCAATGGGTCACATAACCAGGACTTGTGATGTGCACCATGACCATCCACCACTTGCTTCCACGGCTTCACGTGACCCTGATCGTGGGGGGATAAGCTGGTGCTACGCCTTGCCCAAGGGTGACCTGCAGGCTAGCAGAGGGAAGGAGTGCCTTATACCTCCTTTGGTGGAGATGCACCTCCACCCCGGATGACACTGACATTAAATGTTTGAATGTTTTGACATTTATAATCTTTCCCAGTGGTCATAAAGTATTTAAAATTAAAGAAAACATTGTAGAAATAATTCTAAAGTGTAGAAATGTAAATATCCAAAGATAATTAAATATATTTAAATTGCATGAATTTTTAAAACTCTTCCCTCATTCCAACAGATGTTTGGCAGGTCCTAGCAGTGTAATTGATGGGATATCTGCAGAAGTTCCTGCTCTGCTGCTGATATCCAAGTTCAGTGTTGGAGGAGCATGACCCTCTCCACACTGTTCTGCTGTCTACAAGTTTGGAACCTCCATATTCATTCAGGCTTGTGCAAGAGTCCTGCACTGCATCACATTTTCTTGTGGAATCAAATTCAGACCTTTATTTATTGGGACTGAAAGATAGCAATGATTTTTAAAACATGAGCTTAATATAAGGAAAAGAAAAATAAGCATTGGCCGACAGGTAACTGAGTTTACGTTTGTTGGAAGTAAGAGGACCTAATCTCCTTTCATAAGTTTTTCAGACTCTACAATAACTACATGGCTTTTGTATGGCAGACAGGTTTGAAAATGCACCGCCCATTATATTGATTAAGGACAAAAATCGGGCATCCTTTATCATGCATTATTGGGGCATTAGGCCTTCCCTCTGCACTTTTAAAATAAATTATTGGACAGTTGAGGCCCTCCTTAGAAAATTGGTTGTCCCTGAACTAGGGTCTGAATTCCAGTATTGGAGGCTTTTAGTATTATTCCTCAAGAACAAAAGATGCCATTGACTACCAAGTACTGGGTTTCAAATAAACGAACAAGTGCACATAGGAAACTTTTTTATATGGCTTTAAGTTGAATCAAATGGATCACAAAATGGCAGGTGTCTTTCAACACATCCAGAAGGAAATGTCAGTTAGATTTTGCATTTGACTGCATGAGAATTACTTGAATATTCAGCGAAGTAGCAAGCCATCTATGTGATTAAGTGTAACGTCAGAAGTAATGCAGAATTAGTAAAGGTTAATTGTCACAGTAGCATATGTTAGAGCAGAAGAAATGCTGTAATGACGATCTAAAAGTGAAAAGGAATTTAATTGTTGAATAATGCATTTTCTAGTTAAGTTGGGCATGACTATTGTACTAAACTATAATTTTAATAAAGGTTAGCTTGGATGGCTCTGTAAAGTGACTGTATTTTGCAGATCGTAACATAAAAGATCCAACAAATGGTGCTTGTTTTCAAAAAGTGGAACACACGATTGTAATTATGACTACAATGGTATATCATGCTTGCAGTATGTACAATCTAGCAATTTAGAATGAGAATCAGATTTAGTTTCACCAGCATGTATCATGAAATGTTGTTTTGTGGCAGCAGTACATTGCATTACATAGCAAAAACTATAAATTACAATAAGATGTATGTATATGTGTGTGTGTGTATATGTATGTATGTCGTGTGTGTGTGTGTGTGTGTTAAATAAGTAGTGCAAAAAGAGAGAAAAATGAGGTAAAAAAATTTAGTAGCATCAAAATTCATTTTATAATTTAAAGAATAGCTCAGAATTTACTTAAAGTCCAAATCAATCAAGACATTTTAATTTCATTGATTACAGAATGCATTCAATAGGAAAATAGCTGTTTTCTTTTGTTTCAAAGTATAGGAAGGTTTTCCAGAGAAATGGTTTGTTGCCTAGTAGTCATTGGTTTTTATTTTCTGTTAAATTTCAACTCCTGTTCATCTCTTTAAAATGTTGTTTCTGGGCTCTTGACATTCAGTGAAATCTTGTATTGAGTAAATCTATTTCCTGTAGCTTTCAGCTTGAATACAATTTATATCATTTATTTAATTTCTTTGAGGTGAATGCATTACCTGCTGCTGAGTAAGCATTCAGATCTCTGGCATCTTATCCTTCCAGTTTATTTTCATGTGATGAGCCCTCAAAACATAAAGGGTGTTGCAATGGTTGAGAAAAGTATTATGGACCTGAGTTGGTGCTTGTACTGTTTTGTCACTCTGAGAGCTGCACCTGCCTATGATGGGATAGCACAAAGTGGACTGCGAGATGTATTGTCTGCTTCAAAGTTAGTCCAAATAGTGATGAATGTATCTATTGCATAAATCAGTTTGTGGATAAAGTTTAATATAATTATTTGGAAAGAAGAATGGGTAGAGTCAAGAAATTTAAAGGAATGTTATTATTGAACAACATCAAATTCAACTTAATTATCAAGTTTACACACATTCAAGTGTTTCAATGTGCAGTCTCTTGTTAAGATAGTAGAAATTTCTCCTGTGTGCATGCTAAACTGTGCAGTGTGGTACTGTAATACTTTTGTTGCAATAGTCATATTGTTCACTTCCATCAAAAATTGTAGAAGCAGAGGGAAATGTGCGTGTGCAACCTATTGTGTATCAACCATGGACAAAATTCCACCCCAAATATTTTTCACTTCAGTTCTGCTAACCAATTCAATTGATCAGAGGCTGTGCTTTTGGGTGAGTAATACATCTTTAAAGCAAGAGTTCATAAAAGTACGTAGATAATTTTAACTTGCCATCACTTATTTTACCAGCACAAATTCTTAACCATACCCTGTGCATTAACGTCGTAGAAGTTACTAATTGACAATGCCTTATAATGAGACAATGAACTGCACTCTCTATCCTAAACATACTTATAAATTCTTTCCACTGTTATAGGATTACCACCCTCTTCCCCATTTTAAAAAAAATCTTCCCATTATCAGTTTCCAGCTTGCGATCTCAGATCTATCATGTCTGTGCCATTGAAATGTGTAGATATCAAAGCTGTAAAGATTTCTACTTTTGTTAACTAAATAGGTATGAATTCTCGGCACCTGCTACCCTATAGGTGAAAAGATACGTTGTCAGCTCCCTTACCATCTATCCATCAATTAGTTCCCATTGATTTCCCTGGTTTTGGATCTCTCCTGCGAGATTATATGGTGACACAGCTACCTCGGCTGGCGCCTAACTAATGCTTTATACACTGTTATTGTTTGACCTCTCTAGTCTTAAAACCTATACCTTGACAATTAAAGCATCATGTATATTAACCACTTCATCTGTTAGATTTTGCTTCCTTTGGGGATATGTGAGCATGTACTTAAAGGCCCTTAGCTACTACTTCATCTCATGGTGTCCTATCTTTTATTATTTATTCCCATCTTTTTTTTTGTGTTCCTCAACTTTGAATGATCTCGGCTCTCATTTCTCATGGTAAATTGGTGCTGTCATAGCATTTTTTTTCTCTCCTTCAACCAGACATAATATTTATACTATCTGCAAACTCTATTCAAGGATCCTACGTAGGGAATCTAAGTCATTAATTTAATCCTCAGAGCAGTAGAACCCCACAGCCAATATGCTCCCAGCTGTTCTTTTCAGGAATGACCTGTTGCCTCTTGCCATTAGTTCCAGATCCAATTTGCCATATGCACCTGAACCTCATGGGGTTTTACTGAGACTTGTCAAAACCCTTGATGAAATGTACTCCGACTACATCAAGGAGACTAGTCTTAGCCACCATCCATCCTGACCATTCATTTTGTCACCTTCAGGGTTGGACTCCTGTAGTCTGGCCTTGATTATTTTAATTTATTATAGTTATATATAGTTACTATAAATGATGATGAAAATAGTCCTTCAAAATATATTTAACAATATTTTCAGAAACTCCTGGTCTGATTACTTTCTAATTAATTATTCTTTTCAGTGTATTTGAATACTGTTAGCATCTTTTGAACTCGTCCACTGTAACCGTAGAGAGTTCGAAAACACTGTTGGTGCCATAGGAAGCACTAAATATTTAACAGAGAGAAGACTAATGTTTCATGTCAGTTATCCTACATCAAAACTTTTAACTGGTCAGATCCTTTTTCTTTTCTCTTATTAGTCTTTGATACTTCTGACAATTTATCTTCTCTAAGGTATGTCAAACGTCACTTTTCGTGTCATCTAGTATTGAATACTCACCATTAAAACTACTCTGTATCATAGAAACATATTCATGAAGAGCTATATTCACAACTCCTTCCACTTAACATCGTGCCCACCAATAGCTGTACTAATTCCAAAGTTATAAGACCATAAAACATAAGAGCAAAACAAGGCCATTTGGCCCATCGTGTCGGCTCCACCATTCCATCATGGCTGATTTATTATCCCTCTCAACCCCATTCTCTTGTCTTCCCTCCTTAACATTTGATGCCTTAACTAAACAGGAACCTATCAACTTTCACTTTAAATATACTCAAGGACTTAGCCTCCACAGCTGTCCGTGGCCAAGAATTCCACAGATTCATCACCTTTGGCTAAAGAAATTCCTCCTCATCTCTGCTCTAAATGGATGTCCCTCTATTCTGAGGCTGTGTCCTCTGCTCCTAGACTCAACCACTATAGGAAGCATCCTCTCAACATCCATCCTATGTAGGCCTTTGAATATTCAATAGATTCCAGTGAGATTCTCCCTCATTCTTCTAAACTGTAGCGAGTACAGGCCCAAAGCCATCAAGCATTCCTCATATGGTAACCCTCTCATTCCTGGAAATATTTTTGTGAACTACCTCGGGACCTTCTCCAATACCAGCACATCTTTCCTTATTTAAGGGGCCAAAACTGCTCTCAGTACTTCAAATGCAGTCTGACCAAAGCCTTATAAAGGCTCAGTATTACATTCTTGCTCTTATATAGTTCCTAGTACACTACAGCACAGAAATAAACCCTTCGGGCACCTCATCCATACCAAGCCATTAATCTGCCTAGTTTCATCGACCTGCACCTACACCATAGCCCTCCATATCCCTCCCATCCATATAACTATCTAAATTTATCTTAAATACTGAAATTGACCTCACATCCACCACTTGCACTGCCAGCTTGTTCCATGCTCTCTGAGTGAAGAAGTTCCCCCTGGGATTCCCTTAAATGTTTGATCTTTCACTCTTAACCCGTGACCTTTAATTTTAGTCTCACCTCAATAGAAAAAGCCTGCTTGCATTTACCCCATCTACACCCCTCATAACTTTGTATACCTCTATCAAATCTTCCCTTAATCTTGTTTGAACATAGGACATAGAATAGTACAGCATAGTACAGGCCCTTCGGCCCACAATGTTGTGCCGACCCTCAAACCCTGCCTCCCATATAAGCCTCCACCTTAAATTCCTCCATATACCTGTCTAGTAGTCTCTTAAACTTCACTAGTGTATCTGCCTTCACCACTGACTCAGGCAGTGCATTCCATGCACCAACCACTCTCTGAGTAAAAAACCTTCCTCTAATATCCCCCTTGAACTTCCCACCCCTTACCTTAAAGCCATGTCCTCTTGTATTGAGCAGTGGTGCCCTGGGGAAGAGGCGCTGGCTATCCACTCTATCTATTCCTCTTATTATCTTGTACACCTCTATCATGTCTCCTCTCATCCTCCTCCTCTCCAAAGAGTAAAGCCCTAGGTCCCTTAATCTCTGATCATAATGCATACTCTCTAAACCAGGCAGCATCCTGGTAAATCCCCTCTGTACCCTTTCCAATGCTTCCACATCCTTCCTAAAGTGAGGTGACCAGAACTGGACACAGTACTCCAAGTGTGGCCTAACCAGAGTTTTATAGAGCTGCATCGTTACATCGCGACTCTTAAACTCTATCCCTCGACTTATGAAAGCTAACACCCCATAAGCTTTCTTAACTACCGTATCCATCTGTGAGGCAGCTTCCAGGGATCTGCGGACATGTACCCCGAGATCCCTTTGCTCCTCCACACTACCAAGTATCCTGCCATTTACTTTGTACTCTGCCTTGGAGTTTGTCCTTCCAAAGTTTACCACCTCACACTTCTCCGGGTTGAACTCCATCTGCCAATTCTCAGCCCATTTCTGCATCCTATCAATGTCTCTCTGCAATCTTTGACAATCCTCTACACTAACTACAACACCACCAACCTTTGTGTGGTCTGCAAACTTGCCAACCCACCCTTCTGCCCTCACATCCAGGTCGTTAATAAAAATCACGAAAAGTAGAGGTCCCAGAACAGATCCTTGTGGGACACCACTAGTCACAATCCTCCAATCTGAATGTACTCCCTCCACCTCCACCCTCTGCCTTCTGCAGGCAAGCCAATTCTGAATCCACCTGGCCAAACTTCCCTGGATCCCATGCCTTCTAACTTTCTGAATAAGCCTACCGTGTGGAACCTTGTCAAATGCCTTACTAAAATCCATATAGATCACATCCACTGCACTACCCTCATCTATATGCCTGGTCACCTCCTCAAGGAACTCTTATCAGGCTTGTTAGACACAATCTGCCCTTCACAAAGCCATGCTGACTGTCCCTGATCAGACCATAATTCTCTAAATGCCTGTAATTCCTATCTCTAAGAATCTTTTCCAACAGCTTTCCCACCACAGACATAAGGCTCACTGGTCTATAATTACCCAGACTATCCCTACTACCTTTTTTGAACAAGGGGACAAGGGGGTTCTAGGGAATATATTCCTAACCTATTCAACCTTTCCCAATAACTCAGTTCCTCAAGACCCAGCAACTCTTCTGCACTCTTTCAATCTTATTTGCATCTTTCTTGTAGGTAAGTGACCAAAACTAGACATAGTACTTCAAATTAGGCCTCACCAATGTCTTATACTGTACAATTTCAACATAGCATCTCAACTTCTGATTTATGAAGGCCAATGTGCCAAAAGCTTTCTTTATGACCCCATCTACCTGTGATGCCACTTTCAAGGAATTATGGATCTGTATTCCCAGATCACTCTTTTTTACTGCAGTCCACAATGCCCAACCGCTCACTGGGTAAGACCTACCCTGCTGTGCCCTCCCAAAGCAACACCTCAGAATCAGGTTTAACATCACTGGCATATGTCATGAGATTTTTAACTTTACAGCAGAAGTACAGTGAAATACATGATAAAGGTAGAGGGGGAAAAACTGAGTTACAGTGTGTATATGTCTATTAAAGAGCTAAGTTAAAATAAGTAATGCAAAAAAAACAGAAATAATAAAATAGAGAGACAGTAGTAGTCTTCGGCTCAATGTCCGAGGGGAAGAAGCTGTTCCCGAATCGCTGAGTGAGTGTGCCTTCAGATTTCGCAGTTCATACTTGTCTGCATTAAATTCTATCTGCTATTTTCAGCCCATTTTTCCAGCTGGTGCAGATCCCTCTGCAAGCTATAATAGTCTTCCTTGCTGTCCACTACACCCCCAGGCTTGGAGTCATCCACAGATTTGTTGATCCAGTTTACATTATCATCCAGATTGTTGAGATAGATGTCAAGCATGAATGGACCCAGCAACCCTAGTCACAGGCCTCCAGTCAGAGAGGCAACCATTTATAACTACGCTCTGGCTTCTCCCACAAAGCCAATGTCTAATCCAGTTTATTACTTCAACTTGAATGCCAAACTCCTGAAAATTCTTAACCATCCTGTCATGCGTGACCTTGTCAAATTCCTTACTAAAGTCTGTGTGGATACCATTCACTGCCTTGCCTTCAACTTCCCTGGTAACTTCCTCAAAAAACTCTATAAGATTCATTAGGCATGACCTACCACGCACAAAGCCATGCTGACTATCCCTAATCAATCCCTGTCTATCCAAATACTTAAATATCCAGTCCCTTAGAATACCTTCCATTAACTGTCCCAATATTGATGTCAGGCTCACCAGCCTATAATTTCCTGGCTTGTTCTTAGACTATTTCTTAAACAATAGAACAACATTAGCTATCCTCCAATCCTCCTGCATCTCACTCATGGCTAAGAATGTTTTAAATACTCTCTTAGGGCCACTAACCTCCCACAGGAGCACGTTGTCAGGCTCCAGGGAATTATCTACCCTAATTGCCAACTGTCCCTACTCACTTCTTTTGAGCTCGCTCTCCTCCTCTATGCAACCAGGTGTCTCCTCTGTGTGACTGTGACATGCAAAATGTGCCAACTGGCCCCACTGGTTTCTTTTGAACTCTCTTCCTTTACGCAATCTGATGACTCCTCACTACTGCCATCAGGGAGAAGGTATAGGAGCCTCAGGACTCACACTACCAGGTTCAGAAACAATTACTAACTCTCAACCCTTAGGCTCGTGAACCAAAGGGGCTAACTTCACTGAACTTCACTCGCCTCATGATTGAGGTGCTCCTACAATCTATGGGCTCACTTTCAAGGACTCTTCATCTCACGTTCTTGATATTTATTGCTTGTTTATTTTTTATTCATTTTATTTTTGTATTTGTACTTTTTTTGTCTTTTGCACACTACTTGAACACCAAAATTTTTGCAGTCTTTCATTGATTGTATTATTTTATCACGGATATACTGAGTATGCCTGCAAGAAAATAAATCTATGGTGACATGTATGTACTATGATAAATTTACTCGGAACTTTGAAAATTCCATCACGGCTTACAAGCAACATTTCTAGGCATCTAAGTCTTGAATTTTTATTCCTTCTGAGCTTTGAACCTGGGAGGTAACATACCATCCAAGACTCTCTTTCACTTCCAAGGAATATCCTGTCTGTTCTGCTAACTGTTGAATTCCCTTTCACTGCCACGTTCCTCTTCTTCCCCCTTTATTTCTTTTTGAGCCACAGCGCCAGAATCAGTGTCAGGTACCTAGTTATTGCGGCTTTCGCCTGGTAGGTCATTGCCCCCATGCCAAAAGAGTTGACTGTTAATTCCCCTCCATTGATGTTGTCTGACCTGCTGAGTTCTTTCAGAATTTTGTGTGTATTGCTGTGGATTTCCAGCACCTACTGAAAACAAAGCAGAATTATTGAGAGGACTGGCCACAGGGCTTCTCTGCCTATTCCTTCCCCCCACCCCCAAGATTCGCCTGGCTACCTGCCTCCTCTATTTAGGAGTGACTACCTCCCCATACATCCTTTCCGCAAATCAATACCTCATTCTCCTGAATGATCAGTAGGTCATCCAGCTCTAGCTCTAGTTCCCTCATGAGGTCTGCAAAGAGCTGTAGCCAGGTGCACGTCTTGCTGGTGTAGTCATTAGGGAAACTGGAGGTCACTAACTTCCTACATCTTGTCAGAGGCACAGACCATGGCCCTTGGTTCCATTCTCACTGCTTTACCCGTATAAAAATAAAGACAAAGACTCAGTTCCCCACTCTGACCCTGTCCGACAGCAGCTGCTCCCACATGGTGCTCTGCTTAAGCCTAATTATTTTTATTATCGCACATATCTACATTGAAACCCATTTGCCACTCTTTGACCTATTTCCTTAACTGATCAAGATACCCTTGTAATCGGCGGTAACCTCCTTCACGATCAGCAATGCTTCCTAATTCTGTGTCTGATTTGTGAGGGATTTCTGATGTTCCAGTTCCGGGAGCATTTAATTGAAAGTTAGTATGCTCTGCTGTGGGATAGTTCATGTTATTGTTTGACCCCGTTTATAATATCAATTTATATGCCTGTGAAGTGATTGGAGGAGGATATGGAATAGAGCCCTTTGGTGCAACTCACCCATGCTGACTGAGATGCCCATATAAGCTACTCCCATTTACCCGATATTTGTGCCATGTCCCTCTCCAAGTGATACTTAACTGCTGTTATTGAACCTGCCTCTACAACTTCCTCTGGAAGCTGTTTCCATATGTGCACCACCTCTGCATGAAGTTGTTCCTCAGATCCCTTTGTAAATCTGCCCCCTCACCTTAAATCTATGCAGTCTAGTTTTTGATTCTCTTTCCTATCTATGGCCCCTCATTGATTTTATTGCGCCTCTACAAGGTCACCCCTCAATCTCCTGCAATCCAATGGATAAAGTCATAGCTTGCCTAATCTCTTCCTTGAGTTCTAGCAACGTTCTTCATAATCTTCTTTGCACAATTATGATTAACATTCTAATCTTGAGCTTATTTTATCATTATTTATATTTATGATATTTTTCATGATTTATGGACATCACAAAGTAATTTACAGTCAAGGAACAGCTGTAATTGTTGTTGAAATACAGGTCTCAGTCCCTGCACTGGCTCTTCAGAAAGCACTGATGCACTTGTGGCATTCAGCACAATCTTGGTTTAACTCTGCAGGACTTCCAGTGTCGGACTTTAGTAAGAACAGAAATTCTGTGTCTTTGGGTGGGGGTGTAAATCCAAATCCTTGTGATGCCACTACATCTTCAGGAGAGCTTTATTAGGTGAACAACCTCTGGGCTGTTTGATAACTCAAAACTGCTGATAATGTTGCCAGATATAATGGACAGCTGTTGAAAGTAATGTTGAAACCAAAGGTAAAACATTAGATCAAGGTCAAAGTTTGCTGTTAAGTATTGTTCAGCTTTATCATCCAACAAATAAAGTGTGTGTCCCAAATTGCAAATGATACTGGTTGATGGTATATTTTATTCCTAAGTGCTAGTCCTTATTCTCAGTTCTACTGACATTGAAATCAACCCAGTAAAGAAGATAGCAGAAGAATCAGTAGAATTCATTTAATTTGACTTGGGCTTCACTGTAATGTGCTGCAAAGCATTTTTAAACTCTATGATGTGCTAAAGGTTATTGTTATTTGTTTTTTTGGTGTAACATTGGTATTGGTTTATTATTGTCATGTGCTGAGATACAATGAAAAGCTTTTGTTTGTGAGACATCCATGTAGTGTATTTCTATACATAAGCTCATTGAGGTATGCAGAATTATGTTTTACAGTTACAGAGGTGGTTCAGGTAGACAATGCAAGGGCTATGATGAGGGAGATGAGGAGGATCAAGAATTCGTCCATTATATTAGGAGGCCCATTCAAGACTCTGATAGGATAGAGGCTGACCTCGAGTCTGGTGATACATGCTCTCAAACTTCTATATCTCTTCAATCGAAGGGTGGGGGGGGGGAGGGAGCGCAAGGGGTGATGTTGGAGGATTCCTTGATGATGTTTGTTGTTTTCCCAAGGCAGTGGAAACAGTAGACAGAAGGAAGACTGGTTTCTGTTATGTTAATAACTCTCTTGCAACTTTCCATTTTCTTATGATCTTGGGTGGAACAGTTCCCATACCAATCCTTGAGCATTGGGGAAATCCTTGGCCTTTTGAGGTGCTGGTTAGATTTATTAGTTGTAGTGGTAGAAATGGCTTAGCCAGGAGAAACTCCTGATGATATTTTCCCCCTAGAACATGAAGCTCTCAGCCATCCCTACCATTGATACAGATAAAGGGTGTGTCCTCCATCCAGCTTCCTGGAGTCAATGATGAGCTCCTTTGTTTTGGTGACCTTTACGGTAAGGTGGTCGTCTTGGCACCATGCCTTTAGATTCTCTACCTCCATTTTATTTTCTGGTATTTAGCCCACTATATTAGTGTGATCTGAAAATTTCAAAATGTTTGCTAATTAAGACATCATTAAAGTGTAAAAGTTTGTTGTGGGTGCTAAAAGCTATTTTTTAAGATTATGAAGACACACAGTCCTCTTTTATTGTCATTTAATAATGCATGCATTAAGAAATGATACAATATTTGGATTGGATGTAACATTTATTACAGTGGTTATGAAAGCTGGACTTGCACATATAACTGCATTTGCAGGAACTCATTATTAAATTCTATAGGCAGATGCATGTACAGGTCTTTTGATCCTGTGAACTACAAAACCTTCAGTAATTATTCTTTATCAGTCAAGTTTTGATACCATTTATTACAATACTGTAGAGGTTCAGTTAACAATGACAGGTTTTTTGTCTGTTTTTCAACTTCAAGACATTTATAAAAGCAGCACTAGTTTGTTTAATGGGATGGCCTGTAATGAACATGTTGTAATTAAATATTTCCTCTTATAGGTACGTGTAGTGAGACCAAGACCAACAAGACAAAATGTACTTCAAGAAAATCGAATGAAAGGAAAGAGTAACATTTTCCGTGACAATGAATGCTCAGAAATGTTGAAGTTTAAAGAAGAGGTGACAGAGGTTGCAATGCCTACTTCAAACCTGGTAGAGGTAACTGAATATTCAGAAGAATACAAGACCAGGAAGCAGAAGTCAGTGGTTCAGATGATTAGTCCTATTGAAGCCGAACCAGTGCCTCAGAATCAAAGAATAAAATCAGACATTTTGCACTATGGTGCTGCAGTTGTAGTTTTGTCAACTTTAATTATCTTTCTGCTTTTGGTATATTGACCCTCGCAGTTTTTCAGTGCAAGTGATCTCGAATTTTTGAGGAATGAAAACACATGAAAACATTTGGGTGATAGAAATGTCTTTAATTCAGTTGTCATGAACTATTAATGTTGCAAAAGTGAGAGAATCCTTGAAAGGAATGCTTTCTGGTTTGTTCACCTTTTGATGATCATCTTCGCTGTGATCGGCTGTAAAGAGAAGATCATGTATTAGTAGTACCTCCACCTCACTCACTCGTGCAGCTTCCATATCCCATTCCCCTGCCTTGTCTTACCTTACCACAGTATGGGCATTCTCCAAAGATGATATTAAAACTTTGTCTTGAAGAAGGTAGACCTCTTAACCACTGCAATTTAAACATTTTTACTTGAATTCTTAAGTTCTCAAGTCAAAGGCAGTTTTAAAATTCTGATTTCAATTATACCCACTTCATAAAGGCACTCTTGATGGAACGGCTGCCCACACCGCGGATCATCACATACTTGATCTGGAATGGATGAGGCGAGGCGGTAGGCGTAACAAATCCCACACTCCATGCCTAAACTCTGTCAAATAAATAGATGTGGTCTTGTTGAGAATTCATCATTACTGTTCTAACTGTAAGCACCCTAGAAAACCACTCTGTATAAAGTCCAAAATTTGGATTGCTTAACACCATATGAAGTCATTAATCTGCCATAATTTGAAAAGTAATTTTTCAGTGAGAGTAAAGATGAGCGATTATCTTAAAACTGTTGTAACATACTGATTAGTTCATCTTCTCATTGTATCTTCACCATGTGTATGCTTTAATCATTTTTTAATGCAATAATTAAACATTTAAATACAACTTCCACTTGCAGTTTGCCTGAAGCAATTCTTAACTGTAATTATTAGTTCAACCTCTAGTGATATCTCTTTATTCAGATCAAGGGGTCAGACTGCTCAGTGGAAAATCCTTGCCCTCACACTTTTGGAGGATCAGCAGTGAAAGTCTGGTTGAAAACTGTCAAGGCTACATTTTCTATACTACAACCACCATCCCAAGTTCAAAAGGAGTCAGGAACTATATTGTTCTGTGGGGTCTCACTAAAGAAGAGGCCTTCTGGCAGGGCTTTTAAAATTTCCATGTCGTCTGTACAAGTAATGACAGGTGAAAAAGCCAGCTGCAAAAGGCACATGGTTCAACTTCATAAGCAGGCAAGTGCCCAGCAACTATAAATTGGTTAATCTGTCAAGTTAAATATAATTCATCATAGCAGCAGTTGCCTGATGGATTGACATAGCTGAAAATACCTCTGCAAATACAGAGAAATTAGAGGCAGTCATGAAGTGAAGTCCATTTGACTACTGATTTGTACTGTTAGACATTTTCAGGTAAGTAAATTAAACTCAAAGCACACAAAATCCGCTCAATCTACTTATATATTTCCTATGCCAGAACCTCAGCAATTGTCTACAATTCTGATGGCATCCTTCTATAATAGGGAAATTGTAAATGTATTTCTCACCCTAAGAATTTTGGTTGACACAAAGTGGAGATCAACTACAAAAAGAACGATCTCTAAGCGAGGAACAGCTTTCCAATGGTGAGAATCTTAGCCTTATCTTGCTGCGAATCCAAAAAGGATTGATCATTTGATTTTTGTGAAAAATCTCCAAGCAACAGCAGCTGTAGGAACGCTAAATGCTGTATTTCAAAGGTGTCTGCATTTGAGGAGTTCGTAACTTTCATTTCAGAATGGCAGAACCATGTGCATAGATTACAAATTTTCAGTAAGGTAAACTGAATTAATGCATAATCAGTTTGTTCATTTATCAGAAAATGGTTGCAACTTACAAACTTCTCATGGGTGGTAGGCGATGGAAAATCAATCTCCAATATACCTTTGAGATTTTGCAACACTGTAGACTCTGGAGACCTGGGGGGGGAGGGCAGGGGGAGAACCCTACATTCATTAGCAGTGTGAAAATTCCAGCCAGAACTGAAAACTGTACAGCATTTGCAAACTACTTACCACAGATGCATGTTAGTATTCAGCTTTTTCTTCAGTGGAGTTACCACTAGGGGTAAATATGTATCATTACGACTACACTTTATCAGCAGTGAACACAAAATTTAAAACTAATTTTTCAGGCACACTTACCATGGTCAGCACCAAGGAAACAGCATTCTGGCAACATTTTAGGGTGTCTAGGGTCCACGTCTACATTTATTGAAGCATTGTTACCTGTGACAACCGACAAGAAAAGCATTTCACATTGCACAATTCTCAGCTCCAACAGATTAAGAGCTCTTCAACATAATTGCTTGGTGTGTAACATAAAAGTGTAAATGTTTCTTTGGGAGATTTTCCATCCTTCACCATGCTTTTGGTGACCTCTTGTGTGTCTTCCTGGCTCACTGTCAAGGTTAGAAGTTAATAGATTTCTTTAAAAAAAAAGTTGTAAATAGAAGTTTTCCCACACCCCACCCAATTTACAGAAACCAATTCACCTCATTTTTCTCAACTGATTTTCCTGTTATTTGAAATTTGACAGATCATTTATTCAGTGAATGGAACACAAAAGAACTGCTGAAAGACGAGGGTGGTGGAGTGTCGCCAATTCTTAACACTTCATGTTGGGTATTCTACTTATGGTCTTCATCGGACAGCAATTAAACAAAGCCAGAAATAAAAGCCATAAAAATTACTACCATCCTTCTCTTGATTTTCCTGCCATTTCTGAGAAATCAAAACTATTTTGTGAGAAGTGCAAAAACCTGTCACGAAGTTTATTTGAGTGATTTCTTTATCAGTATGAGCCAACCATTTTTATATCATAGGAGCATTCCACTGTAACTATTAATGAAAGATTTGTACTTATGGCAATTCTCCTTGTTGTTGCTGTGCGTGTTGGATTTTCAGGTTCAAGTACCCAGGTTTTCTCATCTATTTCATCCATAACATCCCAGAACTCTTGTAATGAATCCAGTGCTGCGAGAAACTGACTGTGAAGATTTTTTAAAGAGCTCTGGAAAAAATTATGGAAAAGGGAAACATTTCTTTAATCAACTAATGCAGAAAAAATTTGTCTATGTATTTGCAAAATGTGTTTCATAAAGTTCCACACTTTTCACTTGTTAGAAGTTTGAGTCCTCAGCAGAGTAATGCTGTGTTTACAAACTTGACTCAGGGAGAAAGCAGATTAGACATATTAGAATAAAGGGCAAAGATAACAAGTGTAAAGAACACACATAAAAAAATGCTGGTGAACGCAGCAGGCCAGGCAGCATCTATAGGAAGAGGTACAGTCGACGTTTCGGGCTGAGACCCTTCGTCAGGGTTTGTGGGTCCTGACGAAGGGTCTCGGCCCAAAACATCGACTGTACCTCTTCCTAGAGATGCTGCCTGGCCTGCTGTGTTCACCAGCATCTTTTATGTGTGTTGCTTGAATTTCCAGCATCTGCAGATTTCCTCCTGTTTGCAAGTGTAAGGAACCTTAGTTTTCAAGATATTGAGGCACTGGTTAAGAGAAAAAGGTGCATAGCAGGTATAGGCAAGTAGGAACAAATGAGTTGCTTATGTTATGGAGTACAAGAAATGCATGAGAACACTTAAGAAAGAAATCAGGAAGGCTAAAAGAAGGTATGAAGTTGCTGTAGCAGATAAAGTGAAGGAAAATCCTAAGGGATTCTACAGCTAAGAACAAAAGGATTGCAAGGGACAAACTTGGTCCTCTGGAAGACCAGAATGGTAATCTATATGTAGAGCCAAAACAGATGGGGAGATCTAAAATGAATTATTTGCATCTGTATGTTCGTGGGAGATGGATACAGAGTCTGTAGCAGTGAGGCAAAGCGGGATCAACTTCATGGACCTAGAGGGTGAGATGTTTGCTACCCCGAGGCAAATCCGGGTGTATAAATCCCTAGGCTGCAATGAGATGCCCCTCCCAGCGTGTTCAGGCCAGAGACATCGCATTTTATCCCTGGGATCATTCCAGTGAACCTGCTCTGGACCCCTCCAATGCCAGCACATCCTTTCTTAAATAAGGGGCCCAAAAATGCTCATAACCAATTTCCCTCAGGATCAATAAAGTATGATTATGACTAAAACTCCGTGTGGACTGACCAATGCTTATAAAGCCTCAGCATTATATTCTAGTGCTCTTGAAATTAATGCTCACATTGCATTTGCCGTCCTTACCACCGACGCAGCCTGCAAGTTAACCTTTAGAGAACCCTACACGAGGACTCCCAAGTCCATTTGCAACTCAGAATTCTGAACTTTCTCCCCATTTAGAAAATAGTATATACCTTCTACCAAAGTGCATGACCGTACACTACATCTGCTACTTCTTTGCCAATTCTCCTTATCTGTACAAATCCTTCTGCAAACTCTCTGCTTCCTCAACAGCACCTGTCTCTCGGCCATCTTTGTGTTGTCCGCCAAGCTGATCACAAAGCCATCAATTCAGTCATCTAAATCACTGACATTTAATGTTAAAAGGAGCAGTCCCAATAGGCCCCTTTATTCCCACTCTTTGTCTCCTTCCAGTCAGTCAATCTTGTATCCATGCTCGTATCTTTCTTGTGATACCATGGTCTCTTACCTTGTTTTGCAGCCTCATGTGCAACACTTCATCAAAGGCCTTCTGAAAATTTAAGCAAATAACCACTGACTTTCCTTTGTCTATTCTGCCTGTTATTTCTTCATAGAATTGCAACAGATTTGTCAGGTAAGATTTCCCCTAAAGGAAACCATGCTGACGTCGGTCTATTTTATCATTTGCCTCGAAACCTCATCGTTAATAATGCACTCCAACATTTTCTCAACTACTGAAGTCAGGCTAACTACCCTATAATTTCCTGTCTTTTACCTCCTCTTCCCCCCCCCGCCCCACTTCTTAAGGAGTGAAGTGTCATTTGCAAATTTCCAGTACTCTGGAACCCACTCTAGAATCTAATGATTGCTGAAAGTTCACTGCTAAGGCTTCCACAATCTCTTCAGAACCCAGAGATGTACTCCATCTGGTCCGGGTGACTTCTCTACCTTCAGACCTTTCGCCTTCCCAAGCACTTTCTCCTTAGTAAAGGTAACTACATTCATTTCTGCCCACTGACATGCGAATTTCTGACATACTGCTGATGCCTTCCACAGTGAAAACTGACAAAATACTTAAGTTCATCTGCCATTTTTGTTCCCCTGTCATTTTCCAGAAAACTATGAGAGGCATAAATAGAGTAGATGGTCTGAACATTTTTCTCAGGGATAAGATGTCTAAAAAAAAATGTGAGTGAATAATTTCAAAGGAGATGTAGGAGGCAAGTTGTTTTTATTTTAAAGCAGAGCAGAGGGTGCCGGGCAGGTTATAGAGGCATTTACAAGGCTTTTGGGCACATTAGTATAATGAGAATGGAGGGATGTGGACATTGTGTAGATAGAAGGAATTAGTTTAGTTAGGCATTTAATTAGTTCAGCACAACATTGTGAGCCAAAGGACCTGTTCTTGTCCTTCTACATTCTACATGCAGGATAGAAATAGTGAAGTTAGTTGAAAAGATAGCATCTGAGATAGTCCAGCTCTCCCTCTGAAACACAGCGAGGTGCCAGCCCAAATTTCATAACCAAAACACTGAACAGAGCACCAGCACACAGTTATTTTAAAGTCAAGATATCACTGGTACTACAGCAGAGCCAGGCCTACACCTCAACCATCCTGACAGGTGTGCTGAGGTTTTGTAAGTTCCCTGAACCTGGCAAATCCAAGTCAGACACTTGTATCCCCAGCCATTTAGATTCCCAACTTCATCATAATTTTGCAGTGTAGAATTATTAGATGCTCAAACCTACTGCTTTTCCTTCATGCAATAGATGCATTTTGTGTCGTCGGAAGATATTGACAATGGGAAAAAGTGCTCCAGACCCCACCATCAATATTCCAAATTTTAAAAATGACTTTAAAAATACATAAATGCATTATTCTAAAATACATAATTAGGATAAACTTCTACTTACTAGATAAACATCATCCCCCCTAGTTTTGAAACATACGATAAATAGGAAAGGACCGCTAAATAATGCAATCCTCTTAACAGAAAAATTTCAAATTGTTTGTCTTTTAGTAGAAAATCAAGTAATTTTTTGTATACAAAATCTGTTTTAATTTTGTTCTTCCTGCTGAACTTATAATTGACAATTGATAACTGGACCACTATCTCTTGACAGGGTGACAGACTGCAGATTTGTGTTCTCAGCCCATTTGGTTACAGGCTTAGCCTTCTGCCTTTAATGTAAACTACTCTGAAAGGTTTAGTCTGCCTCAGCAATCTCGACTAAATGTTTATTTATGGTTGTATTACAGTAAAATACCTCCATCTGCCGTACAAGTCTAAAGCAAATAATCATCTCTTTCAGCTTGTAGTGCTCAATTGAGCCAAGCAGCACTGATGTGCTTCAATATGCATGATCAATATGAATTTAACACTGTACCAGAAACAAATATGCCAAGATTTTTTATCTGTCCATTTCACTTTAATAAAATAACTTGACCAAATATGTTATCAATGACTTTAGCATTGTTTTGATCAATACTTTAATCTAAAGTGCTGAATTGCTGCTACTGACCAGAAATGTTTTATTTTCACAGACCTCAAGGTTTCCTTCCTCCACTGCCAACAGAAAAATAAACAACTGTATTCTGTGCCATTTACATAATCAAAATTCCATTCTGACCTCACCTCTCAAAAAATTTCAAATACTCATTTTCAATCTTAACTCTCGGGCCTCAAAGCAGCCAGGTGCATGGCAATTCATCAACTAGAGCAGCTCAGTTGCCACTTCAAGTACATCATGCTGCACTTGTTCATGTTCATTCTAAACTAGTCTTTCCTTTTACACCACAAGACATTTGCAACTGAAAATGGGTGCAATAACTAACACCATCAATACTTCCACAGTTATGTAGTGAATGACAGTTATTTAGAACAAATTTTCCAAAATCACACTGATCAAATATAACACAATCACAAAACCTAAAAATCTAAAGTTTGACGTCACTACTTTGAAGGCACAATCAACAAAGAAAGCAATTCCATAATTATCGAGATGCAGACAAAGAATAGGAAGTTAACCCCTAGCCTTCAAGTGACTACTTTTGAGAAAGCTATGGTCTGAGGTATTTTTGTTTGTTTAGTTGAAAGCAATAGGTTAACTACTCTGTCAGTAGATAAAAGTTGTCCGGCGAGATAGCAGTTACATATGGGGATAGGCCACTTTGCCCTTGATGCTCATTCCTCACTAGTCATGATGTGCCATCTCGGTTTCCAACCACTGGCTTTATCTGATCATGCTGTGAAACACCTGCACTGGCGATCAGGCTTTGGCTTGATGTGCAAAGACCTGCCATCATCTGCTTGACATTGCACCAATTATAATCATTCATCTGAATGAATATGTCAGAGCAGCAGCAGCGGCCCTCTCATCACAGTAACAGAAAAATACATCAAACCATTATCATCCCAGCAAGACGACAGGGACCATAAGGAAAAATATGCATTTCAATATGGATGCCATGTAAAAATGTCAAACTATAGTTTTAGCAATGGAAAATAAATATATGCCTTGATTAAAATTATATTCAAATACTACTTTTTTTTTAGGATAATTACGAAACAGAACTGCAAATACAAAATACACATTTTGTAATTACTATTTCACTGCAATTAATTGAACTCTAAGTTAAAGGTATACATGATTGAAATGCAAAAGGAAATGTAAGCAGGCTTTTTCCACTGAGGTTGGATGGGACTGCAACCAAAGGTCATGAGTTAGAGGTGAAAGGTGAAAAGTTTAAGGGAAACGTGAGAGGAATCTTCTTCACGCAGAGGGTCGTGAGAGTGGAACAAGCTGCCAGCACAAGTGGTGCATGCGAGCTCGATTTCAACATTTAAGAGAAGTTAGGACAGGTACCAACAGGCTCCGGGACAGCTTCTTCACTTGACCAACAGACTGATTAATTCACAGTGATACAATTGTATTTCTATGCTATATTGTTGTACATACTATTTATTACAAATTACTATAAATTGCACTTTCAGACGGAGATGTAACCTAGAGGTTTTTACTCCTCATATATGTGAGGGATATAAGAAATGAAGTAAATTTAATTCAATACATGGATGGTAGGGGTATGGAAGGCTATTGTCCCAGTGCAAGTCAATGGGAGTAGGCTGTTTAAATGACTAGATGGGCCAAAGGGCCTGTTTCTGTGCTATACTTCTTAATGATTATGTCCAATTATAGTCCAAGGCCAATTAATTCTATTGCATGGTGCATGTTTTTTAACTGACACATTATAGAAGCATTAAATTAACTGCAGGCATATTCATGCACACAACTCTATGAAGTTATATCACAGGCACTGATACGTATGATGTACTTATACACAGATTCCTGCTGCTACAGCAAAGCATGCTACACAAATTCCAGCACAGTACACAAGATTTGGTCGTGGACCCACTGCTTAAAAATTCAACTGCTGCTCTCGGCATGTGGCATTGGTTCCTTCACTTTGTGTGCCCTGCTTTGCTGTAAAATGTGAAGAAGAAAATAATATTCTAAGAGCTGGATTAGGCCAAAGCAAAAATGGGATTGAGCTGCCCAGAGGCCACATTATTAGATATGGCTTGTGTACCAGCCCAAGGATTAAGAGGGTCATCTTATCGGAACTGCAGTGATGGGACAGAACCAGGGCAAAGTATTGACCGGTGGGGGGGGGTGGGGTGAACTAATTCATGTAAAGCAGCAATTTGTATCACAGTTTCTTGTATCTCCTCACTTTTTGCACACTAAACATAATTACTATTTTAGTTATTCTGTCTCCATTTCCTATACAAATAATTTCATTCTAGTTTAGTATTACCATGCAGAGAAAAAGGTGTACTGCTTAAGAATGTGTTAGAACGTGTGGCTATCGAAACAGTGTATGCTCAGAAGCTCAGATGTACTCTGTGAAGTTTCACTTACAAGTGATATTCTCTAACTGACAAGCACAGATTCAGCAAATACTTCATGACACATACACATTCTGCCTGAAAACATGATCTCCAAATACATCATTTTAATTTATTGACTCACTTTTATTGTGCCTTGACAACTACTCCAATGAAGTTGAGGAAACAGCACCCCAATATTTGATTACAGCATATCATTGTTTTCCTGTCTCAACATGAAGCTCAATGATGTTGGCTCATAATATCTATAAAGGGTCACAGTACAAAATCTCAACTGTTTATTTCTCTCCATAGATGCTGTTTAACATGCTGAGCTCCTCCAGAATGTTGTCTGTGTTGCTCAGAATTTACAGCATCTGCAGTATCTCGTGTTTATAATTTTCTCTTTTTTTTTGTTCTTCTTTTCTCCCTCTCCAACACCTCCTCCCTTACCCAAACATTATCCAGTTTGGAAGTTAATTTGGAAAGTACAATGCACACAAAATGCTGGAGAAACTCAGCAGGCCAGGCAACATCAATGAGAAAAAGTACAGTTAAAGTTTCGGGCCGAGACACTTCAGCAAGACAGGTCTCAGCCCAAAATGTTGACTGTACTTTTTTTTCCTCCACAGATGCTGCCCGGCCTGCTGAGTTCCTCCAGCATTTTGTGTGTGTTGCTTGGATTTCCAGCATCTGCAGATTCTCTTGTTTGGAAAGTACAAAATCTACCTTGCTATCACAGGAGGACTTTGCTCATTGTAAATCAATTCACACTGAGACCAACTTATAATTCTACTTGTAAGCAAAGATAAATTTACCTAATTCTAAATTATAAACACAAAAAATTCTGCAGATGCACTGGAAATCTTGAGAGGCACACACAAAATACTGGAGGAACTCAGCAAGTCAGGCAACAGCTATGGAGCGGAATAAACATACGACACTTTGGACCCAGACTCTTTATTCTGAATTCTTTAAGCTGTCCACCCTACAAACGTGGCACCAAAACATGAAACAAGGCAGCCTGAAGAAGGTCTTTAAGTCTTTTTAGTCAGTTGTCAATTTCACTTGTATGTGTGGGGAATGAAGGCAGGGTCAGCTTTCTGAATAAGCTCAATAGCAAGCTGCTTGTTAGGTATTATTAGAAAAAAGATAATGAAATAATTAAGAAAGCAATAGGAAAGATTAGTACTAATCGAAAAGCACATTAGTGTCAAGAGAAATAGAAATATTCCAGTTGGAGGTGTGCAGTTATAGCTGATGCTACCAACAGGAATGAAATAATTGAGTGTTTGATCCAGAATGAAGCCTTCAACAGAAAGTAAACAAGTTTCACGTGACTGGTGCACTTTCTGAACATGATCAAGGAAAGATATTCCCATTTTCCCTAAGGAATGGATACAACTGACAATCATATAGCGCAGTAGAACTGAGGATTAATATTTTTATTCAGATAAAATATATTGATACATTCATCTGACACTTCAGTCAAAATCCTAGTTATTACAAAATAATCTCAATAATCATTGAGATTGCCAAAAAGTGGCAATCCTATCATCAGTATCTTGCCAAATAACAAGGAACAACTACAATGTTCAAATTTCTGTTACTTATTTTGATATTTAGGAGACTCAACGATGCAAACCTTTCTCCCCTCTTATTTTCCTTTTGTTACCAGTCACCTGGTGATATGTCACCCAAGTGATCCTTATGCACCAGCAAGTGATTATGTCACTTGATTACATGGCCCCTCATAGACAATATTAATGTTTCTTCACTTAAACTCAGTTCAGCATGAATATGTTTGTGTGGGCACCAGGAATAAGAACTCTGACCAACTTTTCTTCTTCAGGCTCCTGGCTAAAACCAGCAAAGACCAGCAATTTACCACATCACTGTAATTCAATGAACTCAATAAATTAAAGGGGCAGTCAACAAATAAATGACCTTGATGCTTTCATAAATATTTTCATAATAAAACATATTGTTTTAGAGAAGTGTAGCTTAAAAGTAGACTCAGTTTCAGCAAAGGCAGTTTTATCAAGTTTTATAAATGGCTTGCTCTATGATATTAAACAGCATACAAATTAACTACAGTAAAAAGAAATTGATTGCAGAATTGGACCAGTACCTGATGAGTCCAAGAGGGCACAAATGGAACAGGAAAATCTGTGGCACAATCAGGTGGGTCCGCTGGATACTGAAAATAGAAAACAATGATCAAAAAAGGGTTCCTTTGCTAACATTAGACCCCAGAGGTATTACAAAGGTGAAAAAGAAAGTCTTCTGATTACAGATCTTTACCACACAAACTCCGGTGCCACACTTATTCGAAAAAACATTTTAATATTAAGAAGTATTGAAGGAGATGCGTAGGTTAAGCTTACGATATTTACAATGGATTACAGGAAGGAACCTGGAACACATCACTAGTGGCGGTGGAATTAGGTACTTTTACAAGAACTTAAATATTTAGCTGACTACATATGTGCTGGAAAATAGGATTCATAAACAAAGGAATCCGATGGTAGGCATGGACACACTGTCCTGGAGTGCCTGTTTCTACGCTGTATGACCGATTAATCAGATGATAGTGCAGATGCAGACTCACTCAAATGCATTTTCCCCCAATTCCGTGTAATAAACTATCATTTTACTTTGGCCACAGTTCATAGATCACTCTCTCCTCCTTCCCAACATTCCTTTACCTCAAAGTTAGTAAGCACACATACAGCATATTGGTATAAAAAATTCAAGTCATGAAAAGTTAATAAGCAATTGAAATTCAGTACATAGTATAAAACCAGGATGTTTTTAATATGATTTAAACAAAGCATCACAAAGTATCAGTGCCATAAAAGATGTTTACTGTTCACTGGTGAGCTAGCTGCAGTTGAACACCAGTGTAGATGACACAGAGGTGTCTTGACTGAACTGTACTACTACTACTACTACTACTACACTAGAGTCATTGACACAAGTATATTTCCAATTCCAGAGATCAGAGATTGATCCTCCCTCATTGTGCCTGCTTGTAAAATATACACTTAAAAAAAACGTTGAGGGGACATGGACTTCACATTCTGAACCAGCTTCTAATTGCCCCTTAGAAGGTGGTGTGCTGCCTTCCTGAATTGCTGCTGTTCTTGAGGTGTGGATATAGCTACAACGCATTTGAGGAGTGACTTCAAGGAGTTTGATCCAGCAACAATGAAATAAGAGCAATATACAGTCAGGATGATCATGGCTCGAATGGCAACTTCAGGTGGTAGTCTTCCCATGCTTTGCCGCCCAAAGGGATGAAAAGGCAAACAAAACTACATCTATTTTCCAAAAATGTAAATTTCTTTGGTCATAAATTTTGTTAAAAATGAAAACAGCTCATCAGCTTGAGTGAATAATGCATAAATTTTATTAAAAACACAACCGGGTAGTGTCTGGATTATGGATATATCCTTCCATCTTTGTCACTTGTAATGGTTTTGATATAGGAAAAGTGTTCCAGAAACAAAAAATTCAGATTTTTAAAATGAAATATCTCAGAAATTAAGGGAATAATTGACATAGTCTTTCTGACTCATATTCACTTTAGAAGTCATAAGGCTGGATACAAGCCCCATTCTGAAGCATAAGCACAAGAAAATCCAGTAGGTGGCACTGAGGAAAACTACATTACTAGAGGAGCCAATAAAATACTAACTTCCTCGAGTCAGATCTTTTCCAAATATTGTTTATAAAAACTGTAAATAAATGTTAAAAGCTGACACACAGTAACTATGGGGTTACATCATTAACTTTAGACCATGACCACTACCCAGTGGAAGCAATTCCACTTACCATCTACAATTTTCACTTCAATTCTTCTCAAACTACTAATTATTTCAAGGAAAACTTTTATGAACATTTTTTATATGGTACTGTGTCTGGTCATTACTCACGTGCCATCTTTCACACAATTATTTTCAAGCTAATTTGCTGTGGAACAACAATAGATGAGCATAAAGTCGACACAGAGCAATAGTCAAGTTGCTGGTATAATAGCCAAAGCTCAGAACTATTGATCCAAAGATTCAAACCCCACATGACAGTGACATTTTAAAATAGTTTTAAAAATACAAAAATGCAATTTAAAAGGTATTTTCAGTAATTATAACACAAAAGTTCTGGATTACTGAAAAATATCATCTGTCTCACTGATGAACTTTCAGGTAAGGAGAATAGTCCATGCGCAGTTCCAGACCAATCATCATAACTGCTTCAATTCAGGGGCAATTAGAGCTGATGAAGAATAAGTGCTGGGATTACTCGAAGCATCACATCCCATGAACAAAGAAATAAAAAAATTGCACACTTTCAACCGTCATTTCTAGCTTGGAACACCCAGCCATATTTAAAAACTCGTGCTGAGAATAACTTTGTGTGTCCATACTTATTTCTGGCTAGGCTTCAACAATTGAGTGTGTAGCGGAAACAAACTTCAGATATTGCTTTGTATGGTTCAGTCACCTGCCATATTATCTTGTTGAGTCACTAGGAGAACATTTCATTTCTTGTAATAGACTGACTGAATATCTTTGATAGATTTTCCATACAGCTTTAAAGGTCAAATTTGCTTCTGCTAAAAGTGAGCATCATATAATCAAGATCAACTTAATTTATTCTGAGCAGTTACATACTTTCCTGGAGAATAAACTTGTGTAATAAATGTGAATGCAACTTGGAATCAGTTTTCTTTCTCCAAAACTTTATAACCGAAAGACTGAAGTTGGATGAAAATGCAAGATCAAATGATATCTAATTCTTCATTTACGATGGTAAGTAAATAGATCTTCCTGTACCCAATATCTGTTCCTTTAAAAAAAACACTAAATTGCTGTTCACATGAAATCCCAACACTATATCACAAAATCCATTACTGGTTCCTCACCTTTGATTTTAATTTAATTGTGATCATATGCTCTCGGCCTGCAGAATCCTCAGCCTTCAGCTTAATGGTCCTGAACTCTGTATCCATATAAGCAAGCCTGAGAAGAAAATATATGAAAGGTTTATGAAATCAAAGTCTACTAGCAATTTGATGTGTTTGCTTTACTCCTATTAATCTGAAACTAATATCAAAAAGACAAGGTCTTGAGTGCCAAGCATTTCTCCTGTCACAGATTTACTGTTGTTAATACACCAGTCTGCTGCTTAATGTGATCATATATCAGAAAGTTATTTATGACCCGTGTCAAGGCTCACGCTGTGGTCAGTGAGCACCATGTTTCAGTTTTCCATCATAGCTACCTTTGGCACACACAGCAGGTTCCTGTCAGCCCTTACTTATGCACGCATAAAACATCCTGTCAGTCCTTTGATCAATTTTTGCAGTTTTATACTACGTTTGGCCAGGCAGGATGTTTTTTAAAACCGTAAAATTACTCACTTCTAATCTGTTCCTTTTTATTCAACCTTTTGTCCTGTAAACTGCTAATGTTTTCAACAAGACTGATCATTGGTACATATAGGGGTTCTCCACATTCCTGCTTTTGCAGCATTTTCACTAACCAAGTGCAATTGTAAGTAGGAAAATCATTAATGCAGTCCATTTAGAAAGAGAGCAATACAAAATCTATAAACATATTCTAATGGGATATTCTACTGTTCATATTGACATTTGTTAATCAATTACTAAAGTCTTCTCACCTAATGTAGTAAAATAATTATAGTTTAAGAAATCTGCACTCCCACATGATGTGGTAGCAAGTCAAATTGGTAAAACCCCTGGATTAACCTATTTCAGTGCCAAGTTAGCCTACTTTCAACACCATCATTCCTCAAAACTCATCAGTCAGTTCCAAGATCTGGGCTTTGCTACCTCCCTGTGCAACTGAATCCTCGATTTCATCACTGACAGACCTCATATAGCACAGAATTTATTAAACCAAAATAAACTTCAAACCAGAATAAACTATGCAATACCCTTTCATTCTTACCTTCATAGAAAAGGTGTTAAATATTGTTTAATAACCACATTTCTTAAAAACCAATAGCACCATTGGCAATCATGTTACTCTTGGGGAAGAATTCTACTACAATAACTGAGGGTTTCCTCGCCCATCCCAACCCCCAGCAACGCAAGACCCCTATACAATGGTACTCCCTTATCACGCCCTCTGCCTGTACTTCACTCACATCTATAGATTCTGTATTCTAGAATACTAAGCTGCCAGTCCTGCCCTTCTCTCTGCCATATTTCTGTTATGACTACAATATTCCAGTCCTCTGAGCCAATCCCCACTGTGAGTTTGTATGCCTTGTTTGAGCATTGAAATAAGTGCAGTTTAACTGAGAAATTCCCTGCCTTTACTCTGGACCCTAGCTATGCTGATTATTAAGCGTTCTTGTGGCTACCGCTTTTATCCCACTGCTTGCTCCTGCTCCAAGTCCACCCCTACTTCCAATATAGTTTAAACCCTCCTGAGTAGAACTAGCAAAGTTACCTGTGAGGATATTGGTCCATCTCTGCTTCAAGCATAACTCAGCTCTCTTGTATAGGACACTCTACCCCAGAAAAGATCCAAGAACCTGAATCCATGCCCTCTGCACCAGCTCCTCAGCCACAATTCATCAGGCCTATCCTGCTAGTTCTGTTCTTGCTAGCACATGGCACCAGGAGTAATCTGCAGATCACTACCTTAAACATCCTGCTTCTTTATTTCCTATCCAACTCCCTAAACTCATTCTGCAGGACCTCATCCCTTCTTCTACTTAGATTGTTTGTAACAACATGGACAACAACCTCTAGCCATTCACTCTCCCCTCAAGAATTTTCTGCACCTTCCCAGACACATCACTGACACTAGCTCCCAGGAAGAAACACACTATTCTAGTGTCTCTTCTGCAGTCACAGAATCCCATCTGTCCCCCTCACTATCAAGTCTCCTATCACTATTGCCCTGTTTTAATGTACCCCTCCTCTCTGAGCTTCAGACTCCGATGCTGCAACAGAGACCTGACTACTGCTGTCAACCCTTGAAAAAACATACATCTCAACAGTATCCAAGGGCCTATAGACCTGTTAGCAAGGGGAATGGGCAAGGGAGAATCCTGCCTACTCCTCTCAATTTCCCTGGTGGTTTCTATCCATAGCAAGCTTATACTTTGGGTGTGACTACCCTCAAAAGTTCAAAGTAAATTATCAAAGCATGTATATATTACCGTATACTACCTCAAGATTCATTTTCTTGCTGGCATTTACAGGGGAAAAAAAATACAAGAATTTTTATGAAAATTTTACACAAGGGTGATTCTTCAATTAGGGGCACTTTTCACTACATGAAATTCTGAAAAATAAAATTTCTTGACTCTCTGGTTTGTTATGTTATAACCTTTATTTTAGGCTCTGGAATGAAGACCAGATCTTGGCCTTCATCAATCTTTAAGAGAACTTTTAGATTTTAAGGCATTTTTGCAGAGTTTTCACGGATGAGTATCATTACCATCACACCCCCAAAATACTGAATTTAATTTAAAATGAAATGACAAAAATTTCAAAGTTAATCCTGCAAATAAAATGGTTTTTAATAAATATACTTTAGTTCTGTTTGCTCTTATTTTCTCCCAGCCTCTCCTTTGAGGCGTTTCACGGCATTAGCTCTGTCAGAATGCACAGGTAAAGCCTCACGAAAATGGAGGTCATTCTGTTCTTGTTGCTGGCCAACCGGAGGTCCTGGTGGGGTATTCTCTGCTATAAAACTTTGTACTGCCTGTGTTTTCTTATCAGCCCCCCTTTTGTTTCTTTGATTAAATCCCCACTATCATCTCTTCAGTCTCTGTTCGTGCTTTGGTAATTGTGAGATGATCTTAAGTTTTCCTGTCTCCCCTCCTTTTTTATATCTCTCTCTTTCAAGGTACTGCAGATATTTCACTGTGTCTTCTTCAATTGCGTTTCTGGTTTTTTTTGATCAGACTGCTGTTGATTTTGGGACCAGCTCAACAACTTCCCCGCCACTTATTTGATGGCAATGGCATGTGATGGTAATGACATTTCTCCCTTTCAGAAAAAATGTAGGCTAGGTCTCGTACTTGCTAACTCGACTGGATAGCTAGTTGAAAATGTAAGTTAAGTATACAGAAATAAAGTAAAGTTATTTATTTCTCAGTTAAAACATTCAAATAGTAACTCATTTGGTAATGACACATAATAAACCTACTCTCTGATCAGGAGATATAAATCTTTAAATTACTCACATTTCTGGATGTCAAAATGTCAGTCTTCTGCTATGACAGCCACATGCTCCCCCGTCACTTCTCATTTCCATGGCAACCATATAAGCAGCTGTTTGAAAAAGCTTGCTTGGTCTTTAAAATGTGTTGCGTGTTGGTAATACAGAAGTGTTGGGAACAGCAGTTCTTTGTCATTAAAGTGTACAATTTGCATACAAAATAACCCACATGAATTTGACATGTGTTTTAAAAGTTCTTGAGAGAAAATACTCCCTAAAAGTTTCATGAATTTAATACTTCTTATTACTTTATTTTGAAGACAAAGTTACAGAATCCGGGTACGGGGACAAACCCAAAATGGTGAAATTCTGGCACAGTCAAGTTTTTAACTCATTTAAAAATTAAGAAAGTATTATTTATGAAGCACGTTGAAAAAAGTTTAGCTACTGTTACCCAACTTTTAAAACAGTACTTGTTTTTGTAAAAGCTATTTTTTTCTTGAAAATCAACCATAAAGTTACACTAATTTAACTTTGTATGTTATCACCCGCATACAAAGACTAAAAAACAGCTAATGTGCAAAAGAAGAAAACTGTGCGAATAAAAAAAACTGAGAATGTAAGTTGTAATGAGTCCTTGAAAATGAGTGTGTAGATTGTAGAATCATTTCAGAGTGGTGATTGAAGCTATCCACACTGGTTCAGGAGCCTGATAGTTGTAGGATAATAACTTTTGCTGAACCTGGTGCTGTGGAACCTAAGGCTTCTGTACCTCCTACCTGATGATAGCAGTGCGAAGAGGGCCATCAAGTTCAAGGGCAAAGGTAGATATGCCTCATGAATTATGGCTTATTAGATAAGAGTGATAAGACAATGATGGCGGACAAGTAGCTCTAATCATTTGTTTTTGTTTCCTTCACGGAACAGCAATAGCAAGTGGAATGAGCACCTATAACTGGGACTGCAGCAACGAAGGCAGGAGATAAGTCTAAACCATTTGTCAACCACTGACATAGGACATTACATATGCCATTCCCTGGTAGAATAAGACACATACAGGATCTCTCCCAGTCTTTACAACCTCCGATAATCTACATCGAAAGATCAACATTGATTTCATTGCTAAAAATATGAATTGCACAGGTAGCAAGTCATTCCACAAGCAACTTTCAAGATTTAAAATGCCACAAACTAATTTGAACAATGGTCACCAAGTGCAAATCGGCAAATCTAAAGAGGTGCTAGAACTAGAATAGACCCATTTGCTCACTGTTGTTCCATATCTCTCTTTAGCTTTAACAAACAAGTATATATCTAAATCTACACTGAAAAGTTTAATAAAGAATCCATAAATTACTTGTGCAGCAACTAATATGTCTACTCTAACTGTGGGTTGGCCTAAACTACTATTCAAATGAAATTATGATCAGAGATGTCTTCCTTATTCAAAGATGGGGTTTCTTTTCCTCCACCATTGATGCTGCCCTCACCCCATCTTCCCACCATCTTAAAAGAGATAGAGTTCCTTTCGTCCTCACCCACCACCATGAGCCTCACATGCAGCACATCATTCTCCACAATGCCTGCCATATTCAATGGGACCCTACCACCACTCACATCTTTACCCCGCACCCCCCCTCCCCCACAATTCTCCACTTTCTGCAGGGATTGTTCCCTTCATGGTTCCCTTGTCTCTTCGTTTCCCCCCTCAACTAATCTCCCTCCTGCCACTTATTCCTGCAAGCAGAAGTGTTGCACCTGCCCATTCACTTCCTCCTCACCCCCATTCAAGGCCGTAAACAGTCCTTCCAGGTGAGGCAACGAATCACCTGTATATCTGCTGGGGCTGTCTACTGTATCTGGTGCTCCCGTGGCAGCCCCCTCAGCATTGGTGAGACCCGACATAGATTGGGGGACCGCCTTGTCAGGTACCTTCGCTCCATCCACGAAAAGCAGGATTTCCTGGTAGCCCACCATTCCCATTCCGAAATGTCACTCCATGGCCTCCTCTACTCCCACGATGAGACTACTCTCAGTCTGGAGGAGTAACACCTCATATTCCATCTGAGTAGGCTCCAACCTGATGGCAACCTGAAGTTTCTCCAACTTCCAGTAACTCTCCCCCCACACTCTGCTCCCCACCTTATCTCTTCTCCTCACATTACTCTCACCTCCCCCCAATATCCCTCCTCCTTCCCTTGCTCCCATGGTTCACTCACCTGTCCTATCAGATTCCTTCTTCTCCAGCTTTACTCTTTTCACCTATCACCTCCCATTTGTCATTTCATTCCCCCTCTCCCCCCACCTGGTTCCACGCTTGTACTTCTTCCCCTCCCACCACCTTCTTATTCTGGTTTCTTCCCTCTTCTTTTCCATTCCTGTTGAAGGATCTCAGCCCAAAACATTATATGCTTATTTATTTTCATAGATGATGCCTGATCTGCTGAGTTCCTCTTGCATTTTGTGTCTGTTGCTCTAGATTTCCAATATCTGCAGAATCTCTTGTTTTTTTACAAGTGAAATTATCTGCCTCTAGCTTTATTAGCTCCTTTAGTCTAGATTCATTTATCAAGATAAACTGTATTGGGGTATTTAATCAATTGGAAAGATTTTTATCATTAAATATTTTGATTAAGTCTCTACTTGGTTTCAATAGCATAGGAAAGCTAGTAGCAAGAAAATTAAGTTTTAGCCTCAAGCAATACAGCTCCTGAACCACCAGGGGCCATCCAAAGGCCAAACAATATGCTTTCTGAAAACATTGGAGATCAAAGGTTCAAATACCATCTTGAAAGACACAGGTTAGCTGGCAATTAGCCGCACACCTGAGAAACTTACAAACCCTGCTGTGCCCACTAACCTCAAAGATATTTAAATTAGTACAATTTTTAGAACACTACTGTAAATTCTATGGACTCAAACTCATGCAAATTCATTATTCATAGAACAAAAAGAAATCATAACTTACTTATCCCAACCCAAACTTTCAATCTCTTTTATAAGCTGTTCATAATACTGTGGAGGTGGAGGACTTTGCAGGTCATGTTTGTTTCTTAATGCAATTTCCTGAAAAAAAAAGAGAAATTACCATTCAACAATGATCTCACATTTCCCAGGTGATTTCCGTAGAAAACACCAATCCGTTATTATAAGGCACCACAGTATAACATGGACACTACAGGAGTTAAGATCATTAATTTTGTAAAAAACAGTAGCCACTGGATGCATTTCAAGGTTGACTTCTCAGGTCAGGTCAACAGCACAAGCACTAACTCTCAAAATAAAATGAAAGTTTTGATGATTTAAATCATGCTTGGGCTTGGAGGGAGGTAACAGCATGAAACATTTGTTGAACAAGATTGTATCTGGTTGCTGCATTCCAAGAAAGAGCCAAGGTGAGCAGTCATGATGTAGGAATACTTGATTGAAAATGGCAGAAGGAACTTTATGCAGACAAGTGTGAGGAAAGTTACCCCCTGTAGTAGCTTGCTGGATCTTCAATCAGAGTACTAGAATGCAAACTGGTCTTTGTTCTGACATTGAAACTTGGAAAATTAAGTGATTTCAGTTCTTGATCTGTCTACTAGATGACACATCTTGTAACAACTGAACTTGGAAATGTAAACAGGCAGGAGAAGTCCCATTTCACACAAGACAGAACACCTTTCAACCTACAAAACCGCTGAAAGCCTTCTAAATTTAATAACTTAAAAAAAACACACCACTGAAAAATAAAAACTAGAAGAGTAGAACTAACAATATACTGTTATATAGACCACTGTAAAATATCTCAAGAGACTTCATTTATTTCATCAAATCTTAAATAAAACCATCAGGGTCAGGGTTGGTGTTTTTCACTCCACTCCTGTGAATTCTGAAGTAGCTGATAAAAATCAAAGCAGCTTCTGCCACAGCTGAGACGGTGCTCAACATGGTGGACAGCTTCTGCTGCTTATTAGGCTGGGATTTTGCAAACTTTAACGCATGGGTCTGTTACTATTGACTTCTCTACAAAGGTCTTGACATTCATACTGAAGACCATGTTGCTTGCTGCAACAAGCAACAGCTTAACATGCGTGTTCGGTGACGCCATCTTAAACCTTCCGGTTAACGTGACACTACGTGCATGTGGCAGCTCACTGGTAGTATGAAAGACAAGAAATTTGACTAAAAACATTTAGGATGAATGAGATTTAGGAAGGATATGCGATTTTAACATGCAAAAGAATAACAGGCTGGAAATTCACCAGCAGCCTCAGGGGAGTACTTCCATCAAAGCAGAGAACCGTATGAGCCTCCAATTTTGACTTAAGCAGCACCTAAAGAAAACACACCAAATCATTTTTCGTATGATTCTTGACCTGTCTTATTTCTGAAACAATCTTTCATATGTGTAATGGTTTCCAGGTTAATAGTATTAAAATAAAAAATAAAATTGCACGAAACAAAATTGGCAAACATTGTTGCCAGTTCAAGTGCTATAGTCATTGCCACCTTCTGCATATGGCATTACTCACAGTGCAAATGAAGTTTCAAACTAAGGAACAAGGTTGACGTACAAAGGCACACGAATTAGCAGTAGTTTCAAAGCATCTCTTCCATTTCATGCACGTCTGCTGTTACCCCATCCTCCTTCCTCCCCCTACCAGGGATAGGTTTCCTCTTGTCCTCACCTACCACCTCACCAGCCTCCATGTCCAGCACATAATTCGCCACAACTTCCACCATCTCCAACGGGATCCCACCACCAAGCACATCTTTCCTGCCCCCCACTTACTCTATTCCACAGGGATCACTCCCTAAGCGACTCCTTTGTCCGTTCATCCCTCCCCACTGATCTCCCTCCCAGCACTTATCCTTGCAAGCGGAACAAGAGCTACACCTGCTCCTACACCTCTTCCTTCACTACCATTCAGGGCCCCAAACACTCCTTCCAGGTGAGGCGACACTTCACCGGTGACTCTGTTGGGGTCACGTACTGCGTCTGGTGCTCCCAGTGTGACTTCCTGTGTATCGGTGAGACTGACGTAGATTGGTAGACCGCTTCACTGAGCACCTACGCTCCTCCGCCAGAAGAAGCGGGATCTCCCAGTGGCCACACGTTTTTAATTCCACTTCCCATTCAGATATGTCAATCCATGGCCTTCTCTAATGTCACGATGAGGCCACATTCAGGTTGGAGGAAGAAGACCTTACATTCCGTCTGGATTGTCTCCAACCTGATGGCACGATCATCAATTTTTGAACTTCCGGTATTGCCTCCCCCCTCCCCCACCATTCCCCATTCCATTTTCCCCCTCATCATATCTCCTTGCCTGTCCATCGCCTGCCTCTGGGGCTCCTTCCCCCTTTTCTTTCTTCCATGGCCTTCTGTCCTCTCCTATCGGACTCCCCCTTTTCCAGCCCTGCATCTCTTTCACTAATACACTTCCCAGCTCCTAAGTTCACCCCTCCCCCTCCCAGTTTTACTTATCACCTTGTGTTTCTCTCTCCCCTTCCCCCACCTTTTAAATCTACTCGTCTTTTTACCCCAGTCCTGCCAAAAGGTCTCGGCCCGAATCCACCACTGCCATCGGCAGCTCGTTCCACATTCTTACCATCCTCTGAGTGAACAAGTTCCGTCTCATGTTCCCCTTAAACAGTTCACCTTTCACCCTTAACCCATGACCTCTTGTTCTCGTCTCATCCAATGCCAGTGGAAAAAAGCCTGCTTGCATTTACACTATCTATACCCCTCATAACGTTGTATACCTCTATCAAATCTCCCCTTGTTCCTCTATGCTCAAGGGAATAAAGTCCAAACTTATTCAAATTTTCCCTAAAAGCTCAGGTCCTCAAATCCTAGCAATGTCCTTGTAAATTTCTTCTGTACTCTTCCAATCTTATTGATATCTTTCCTGTAGGTAGGTGACCAGGACTGTACATAATACTCCAATTTAGGCTTCACCAACATCTTATACAACTTCAAATTAACATCCTAACTTCTGTACTCAGTACTTTGATTTATGAAGGGTAATATGCCAAAAGCTCTCTTTACAACCCTATCTACCTGTAATACAACTTTCAAGGAATTATGGATCTGTATTCCCAGATCATTCTGTTCTACCACACTCCTCAGTGCCCTACCACTCACTTTACAAATCCTATCCTGGTTGGTCCTCTCAAATTGTAACACCTCATACTTGTTGGCATTAAACTCCATTTGCTAATTTTCAGCCCATTTTCCAGTTGGTCCAGATCCCTCTGCAAGCCATGATAGCCTTCCTCACTATCCACTTCACCCCTAATCTTGGTGTCATCCACAAATCTTCTGATCCAGTTTACCATATTATCAGCCAGATCATTGATATAGATGACAAATAATAATAGACCCAGCACCAATCCCAAACTGCACAATACTTGTCACAGGCCTCCAGTCAGAAAGGCAACCATCTACTACTGCTCTCTGTCTTCTCCAGTGAACCAAATTTACAACCTCATACTGAATACCAAGTAACTGAACCTTCTTGACCAACCCCCCTCGCAGGATCTTGTCAAATGCCTTGTTAAAGTCGATGTAGACAATATTCACTGCCTTGTCTTCAACAACTTTTCTGATAATTTACTTGAAAAACTCTTTAGGAGTGGTTAGACATTTTGTACCAAAAGTACAAAGCCATGTTGACTATCCCTAATCAATCCCTGTCTATCCAAATACTTATATATTCAGTCCCTCAGAATACCTTCAAGTAACTTGCCACTACTGATATCAAGCTCACCAGCCTATAATTTCATGGTTTATTCTTAAAGCCTTTTCTTAAACAACAGAACTGCATTAGCTATCCTCCAACCTTCTGGCACCTCACCCATTGCTAAAACTGTTTTAAATATCTCTGTTAGGGCCCCTGCAATTTCTGGACCAGCCTCCCACAAGGTTCGAGGGAACATCTTGTCAGGCCCTGCGAATTTTTTCACCTTAATTTGCCTCAAGACAACAAACTCCTCCTCTGTAATCTGAAAACAGTCCAAGACTTCACTGCTACATTGCTTCACGTCGTTTAGTTCTGTGTCCATCTCTCAAGTAAACATAGATTCAAAAATCCGATTAAGATCTCCCCCATCTCTTTCAGCTCCATGCATAAACAACCAGAGGACCAATTTTTGTCCCTTACTACCCTTTACTCTTATTTATCTGTAGAAGCCCTTGGGATTCTCCTCCACCTAGTCTTCTAGAGCAAACTCATCCCCTCCTTTAGCCCTCCTGATCTCCTCCTTAAGTGTTCTCATAACATTTCTTATACTCAAGTACCTCATTTCTTCCTTCCTGCCTATAGTTGCTATGTATCTTCTTCTTAACCAGGGCCTCAACATCTCAAAAGCAAAGCTTCCCTAATCCTGTTATCCTTGCCTTTTATTCTAACAGAAACATATAAACTCTGTACTCTCAAAATTTCACTTTTGAAGGCTTCCCATTTACCAAGTACACCACTGCCAGAATCCAATCCACTCTTGCCAGATCCTTTTTGATGCCATCCAAATTGGCCATTCTCCAATTTAGAATCTCAACCCAAGGACCAGAGCTATCCTGCTCCATAATTATTTTGAAACTAATTGCATTACGAGTATTAGATGCAAAGTGTTCCCTTACACAACCATCTATCACCTGCCCTGTCTCATCCCTAAAAGGAGATGTAGTATTGCACTCCTTCTTTTTGGGACCTATGCATTGATTAAGGAAACCTTCCTGAACATATTTGACAAACTCTATCCCATCCAGCCCTTTTACTGTATAGGAGTCCCAATTAATACGTGGAAAGTTAAAATCACCTACTATCACAATCTTATATTTCTTGCGACAGTCTGCAATCTCTCTACAAATTTGCTCCTTTAAATCCTGCTGACTGTTGGGTGGTCTATAATCCCATTGCTTCCTCACCACTATCTACCCCTCCACCTATCTTCGTATCATCCACAAACTTTGCCACAAAGCCATCAATTCCATTATCCAAATCATTCACGAGCAATGTGAGAAGTAGCGCTCCCAATACTGACCCCTGAGGAGCACCACTAGTCACTGGCAGCCAACCAGAAAAGGCCCCTTTATTCTCAGGCACTGCCTCCTGCCTGTCTGCCATTCCTCTATTCTTACCAGTATCTCTCCTGTCACGCCATAGGATTTTATCTTGTTAAGCAGCCTCATGTGAGGCACCTTACAAATGCCTTCTGAAAATCAAAGTAAATGACACCTACTGCCTTTCCTTTGTCTAACCTGCTTGTTACTTCCTCGAAGAACTCTAACAGATTTGTAATGCAAGATTTCCATTTACAGAAACCATGCTAACTTTGAATTATTTTATCATTAGTCTCCAAGCACCCCAAAACCTCATCCTTAATAATAGACCCCAAGACTTTCCCAACCACTGAGGTTCGGCTCACTGGCCTATAATTTTCTTTCTTTTGGCTTACTCCCTTCTTAAAGAGTGGAGTGACATTTGTAATCTTCCAGTCCTCCGAGACCATGCCAGAATCAAGTGATTCTTGAAAGATCATGACCAATGCATCCGTTATCTCTTCAACAACCTCTCTCAGGACTCTGGGATGTAGTCCAACTGGTCCAGTTGGCTTATCCACCTTAAGACCTTTGAGTTTGCCAAGCACTTTTTCCTTTGTAACAGCAATGGCACTCACTCCTGCTCTGTGACACCCACACACCTCTGGCACACTGCTAGTGTCTTCCACAATGACAGATGCAAAGTATTCATTAAGTTCATCTGCCATTTCTTTGTCCCCCATTACTACCTCACCAGCATCATTTTCCAGTGGTCCAACATCAACTCTCACCTTCCTTTTACTCTTTATATAATTGAAGAAAACTTTTCGTATCCTGCTTTATACTGTTGACTAGTTTGCCCTCATATTTCATCTTTTCCCTTCTTATAGCTTTTTCAGTTGCCTTTTGTTGGATTTTAAAAGCTTCCCAATCATCCAACTTCCCAATCACTTTTGCTACCTTATATGCCCTTTCCTAGGCTTTTATGCAGTCCCTAACTTCCCTTGCCAGCCATGGTTGCCTACCTCTGACATTTGAGAACTACTTCTGCGGGACATGTCTATCCTGGACCTTATGAACCATCTCCAGAAACTTCAGCCACCATTGCTCTGCTGTTATCCTCACCAGTATCCTCCTCCAATCCACCTGGGCAAGCTCCTCTCTCATGCCTCTGTAATTCCCTTTATTCCATTGCAATACTGATACATGTGACTTAGGTTTCTCCCTCTCAAATTGCAGTATGAATTTAATCATATTATGATCACTGTCTCCGAAGAGTTCCTTTACATTGTTCCAGAATAAGACCTGGGTTATTACACAACACCCAATCTCTAATTGCGCAGCGAGTTCATCCACCTTATTCCAAATGCTATGCGCATTTAAATATAGCACCGTCAGAGCTGTATTGTTCACTCTTTTGAATTTTGTCTCTGTGGTATAATTCAACTCTTTGCTCTGTCTGCATTTGTACCCAATCACTGGCTTGCCCTTCCTTTCATAGAACATAGAACAGTACAGCACAGTACAGGCCCTCCAGCCCACAATGTTGTGCCGACCCTTAAACCCAGCCGCCCATATAACCCCTCATCTTAAATTCCTCCATATACCTGTCTAGTAGTCTCTTAAATTTCACTAGTGTATCTGCCTCCACCACTGACTCAGGCAGTGCATTCCACGCACCAACCACTCTCTGGGTAAAAAACCTTCCTCTAATATGCCCCTTGAACTTCCCACCCCTTACCTTAAAGCCATGTCCTCTTGTATTGAGCAGTGGTGCCCTGGGGAAGAGGCACTAGCTGTCCACTCTATCTATTCCTCTTAATATCTTGTATACCACTATCATGTCTCCTCTCATCCTCCTTCTCTCCAGAGAGTAAAGGCCTAGCTCCCTTAATCTCTGATCATTAAAGCATACTCTAAACCAGGCAGCATCCTGGTAAATCTCCCCTGTACCCTTTCCAAAGCTTCCACATCCTTCCTATAGTGAGGTGACTAGAACTGGACACAGTACTCCAAGTGTGGCCTAACCAGAGTTTTATAGAGCTGCATCATTACATCGCGACTCTTAAACTCTATCCCTCGACTTATGAAAGCTAACACCCCATAAGCTTTCTTAACTACCCTATCTACCTGTAAGGCAACTTTCAGGGATCTGTGGACATGTACCCCCAGATCCCTCTGCTCCTCCACACTACCAAGTATCCTGCCATTTACTTTGTACTCTGCCTTGGAGTTTGTCCTTCCAAAGTGTACCACCTCACAATTCTCCGGGTTGAACTCCATCTGCCACTTCTCAGCCCACTTCTGCATCCTATCAATGTCTCTCTGCAATCTTCGACAATCCTCTACACTATCTACACCACCAATCTTTGTGTCATCTGCAAACTTGCCAACCCACCCTTCTACCCCCACATCCAGGTCATTAATAAAAATCACAAAAAGTAGAGGTCCCAGAACCGATCCTTGTGGGACACCACTAGTCACAACCCTCCAATCCGAATGTACTCCCTCCACCACGACCATCTGCTTTCTGCAGGCAAGCCAATTTTGAATCCACATGGCCAAACTTCCCTGGATCCCATGCCTTCTGACTTTCTGAATAAGCCTACCGTGTGGAACTTTGTCAAATGCCTTACTAAAATCTATATAGATCACATCCACTGCACTACCCTCATCTATATGCCTGGTCACCTCCTCAAAGAACTCTATCAGGCTTGTTAGACATGATCTGCCCTTCACAAAGCAATGCTGACTGTCCCTGTTCAGACCATGATTCTCTAAATGCCCAAAGATCTCTAAGGATATTTTCTGACAACTTTCCCACCACAGACATAAGGCTCACAGGTCTATGATTACCCGGACTATCCCTACTACCTTTTTTGAGCAAGGGGACAACATTCGCCTCCCTCCAATCCTCCGGTACCATTCTTGTGGACAATGAGGACATAAAGATCCTAGCCAGAGGCTTAGCAATCTCTTCCCTCGCCTCGTGGAGCAGCCAGGGGAATATTCCGCCAGGCTCTGGGGACTTATCTGTCCCTATGTATTTTAACAACTCCAACACCTCTGCTCCCTTAATATCAACATGCTCCAGAACATCAACCTCACTCATATTGTCCTCACCGTCATCGTTCCCTCTCATTGGTGAATACTGAAGAGAAGTATTCATTGAGGACCTCGCTCACTTCCACAGCCTCCAGGCACATCTTCCCACCTTTATCTCTAATCGGTCCTACCTTCACTCCTGTCATCCTTTTTTTCTTCACATAATTGAAGAATGCCTAGGGGTTTTCCTTTACCCTACTTGCCAAGGCCTTCTCATGCCCTTCTTGCTCTTCTCAGCCCCTTCTTAAGCTCCTTTCTTGCTTCCCTATATTACTCAATAGACCCATCTGATCCTTGCTTCCTAAACCTCATGTATGCTGCCTCCTTCCACCTGACTAGATTTTCCACCTCACTTGTCACCCATGGTTTCTTCACCCTACGATTCTCATCTTCCTCACCGGGACAAATTTATCCCTGACATCCTGCAAGAGATCCCTAAACATCGACCACATGTCCGTAGTACGTTTCCCTGCAAAAACATCATCCCAATTCACACCCGCAAGTTTTAGCCTTATAGCCTCATAGCCTCAAATAATTTGCCCTTCCCTAATTAAAAATTTTCCTGTCCTCTCTGATTCTATCCTTTTCCATGATAAATGCTAAAGGCCTGGGAGCGGTGGTCACTGTCCCCCAGATGTTCACTCACTGAGAGATCTGAGACCTGACCCGGTTCATTACCTAATACTAGATCTAGTATGGCATCCCCCCCAGTTGGTCTGTCAACATACTGTGACAGGAATCCGTCCTGGACACACTTAACAAACTCTCCCCCTTCTAAACCATTGGAACTAATCAGGTGTCAATCAATATTAGGGAAGTTAAAGTCACCCATGATAACAACCCTGTTATTTTTGCACCTTTCCAAAATCTGCCTCCCAATCTGCTCCTCGGTATCTCCGCTGCTACCAGGGGGCCTATAGAATACTACCAATAGAATAACTGCTCCCTTCCTGTTCCTGACTTCTACCCATACTGACTCTAAAGAGGATCCTGCTACATTACCCACCCTTTCTGTAGCTGTAATAGTATCCCTGACCAGTAATGTCACCCCTCCTCCCCTCCCCCCCCCCAATCCCTTTTAAAGCACTGAAATCCAGCAATATTGAGAATCCATTCCTGCCCTGGTGCCAGCCAAGTCTCTGTAATGGCCGCTACATCATAATTCTATGTATGTATCCAAGCTCTCAGTTCATCACCTTTGTTCCTGATGCTTCTTGCATTGAAGTACACGCACTTTAGCCCTTCTACCTTACTACCTTTACACCCTTTAATCTGTTTCTCTTTCCTCAAAGTCTCTTTATATGTTAGATCTGGCTTTACTCCATGCACTATACTTGCAGTTCTCGCATGACATTTATCTTCCTCCACCTCACTATCTGCTCTAACACTCTGGTTCCCCTCCCCCTGGAAATCGAGTTTAAACCCCCCGGAGCAGCACTAGCAAACCTTCCCGCAAGGATGTTAGTCCCTCTCCAGTTCAGGTGCAACCTGTCCCGTCAGAACAGGTCCCATCTTCCCTGGAGCAAGGCCCAATTGTCCAGAAACATGAAGCCCTCCCTCCTGCACCAACTCCTTAGCCACATTATCTGTATTTAGCTGCATTATCTTCCTATTTCTAGCCTCACTAGCACATGGCACGGGTAGCAATCCTGAGATTGCAACTCTGGTCCTGTCCTTCAGCTTTGCACCGAACTCCCTAAATTCTCTTTGCAGGACCTCCTCCTTCTTCCTATCCATGTCATTGGTCCCTACATGGACCACGACATCCGGCTGCTCACCCTCCCTCCTGAGAATACTGAGAACTCAATCCGAGATATCATGGACCCTGGCACCAGGGAGGCAACAGACCATCTGGGATTCTCGATCTCTTCCACAGAACCTCTTATCTGTCCCCCTGACTATTGAACCCCCTATCACTACTGCTCTCCACCTTTCCCTCCTTCCCTTCTGAGCTGAACTGAGCTTTCATTCATGTTACATCCATCATCTACTTGTAAACCTGCTAGCGTATCCTCAGCTCTATCATACTGATTCCCATCCCCCTGCCATATTAACTTAAACCACTTCCAATAGCCCTCGTAAATTTGTCCGCAAGAAAATTGACGCCCCCTCGGATTCAAGTGTAACCTATCCCTTTTGTATAGGTCACATGTGCCACAGAAGAGGTTCCAATTATCCAGAAATCTGACTCCTTGCCCCCTGCTCCTACTCTTCAGCCATGCATTTATCTGCCACCTCATTCAATTCCTGTACTCACTGTCACATAGCACAGACAGCAATCCTGAGATTATTACCCTTGAGGTCCTGCTTCTCAGTGAACTTCCTAACTCCCTGTATTACCTTTTCAGGACCTCCTCCACGACTTACCACGTATGTACCACGACTTCTGGCTGCTCACTCTCCCTTTTCAGGATATCGTGGAGACTTTCAGAAACATTGCAGACCCTGGCACCTGAGAGGCAAACTACCAACCACATCCTGCACAAAAGCATTCCACTATCTATCCTGGCATCCCCACTGCTCTAACTGTGCAATAAGAAAACAAGAAAGAAAAATTAAATGGAAAAATTTACCTACAGCCCCTGCCTCTCCTCACCAAAGCCTCTATGAGCCAAATCCAGAACTCCCCACTCTACTGGACCACTCACACCAGGTCCCATAGGAGAATCAGAAGCAAATACTCCAGAGAATAACTATCTTAGATATCTCTGTATCAGGAACTTGCAGAAGAAATTGCCACATCAAACTCTGGGCATGTTCTTCCACAGCAGGTAATAAATTAATACAAATAGTAAGTTTTGAAAAATCATGAAACTAAATAAATAGAGTTGTGAAACTAAATAATTAATGCTTTTTGTTTGAAAATGTGTGATCAATCTTTGTGTTGTATGAACGAAACACAAATAATAAATTATGGTTATTAAGCAAAATCACTGCACAGTATGGTTTATCAGGAACTGAACTTTAAATGGCAACAACAGCCTTTTGCTTTTCCAAAATTTCCTCCAAATGATTCTTGAGAAATAATGTACGTCCTCACTGCCTGTTCCGGTTGAGCCAAAGTAGGTGCAATCATACTAACTAGTTCCATCTTGAAAGTGTTTTAAAATCCAAACATTATCCACCACTATGATCACTTGATTGCACTTTGGGAATAATATCGGCTCTTCTGTCTTTTAAACCTCGAGCACAGATTCCCAACCTTTTATCTGCCATGGTCCCCTATTTGCTAGCCAAGGAGTCCATGGATCCCAGGCAGGGAACCGCTGACCTAGAGGATTATGAATACTTCAGAATAAAAGATGTTAAAGTAGTATTTAATGAAGTGCTAAAGAAGACAAGTATTTATTATCAGAGCTCAAAAGCCAGAATTATAAACTTCAGCTATTTCTGCAAAATGCATACAGTTCACCGAAAGCATATTGTTTCGTGGAGTTCTAGCTTTAAGTTTCACCTGCAGTTTTACTTACCAAAACAGTTTTAAACTCCAGCATAAAGCTAACCAGATCAGTGGATTGTTGCAGTCTCTAGAGAGGAATAAACAATTAGTCAATCGATTTCTCATTAATTGCCGTGGCTATGTGCACGTAGTGTTAAACCTCAAGCAGATTATGGCCTCAGTTCCAGAACAAAACCAAATCCCAGGATTACCTTTCTTTCATATTTACCCAAACTGCAAATGGAGATTAATAGATTGTCTAATTAGATTAGATTTATTAGTCACATATACATCAAAGCACACAGTGAAATGCATCCTTTGTGTTAACACGGTCTGAGGCCCCCAAGTGTCACTATGTTTCTGATGCTAACACAGCATGCTCACAGTGATCTATCTGGCCTGAAATATCCTGGAGTTAAACAATGAGCTTGCAAGTAGATTCACACCTTCAAACCAATTCACATACTTGACTAAATACTGTTACTTATTTGAATAAAAAGACTTCTAAAAAATCATGCATATTGTACATTTGTGCGCACGTAAAAAACTGCTAAAGTCCCAAATTTTGATTTGGATTAAATATGAATATGAATAGCAAACCAAAGGGAACTGTAAAGAATTTCATAATAACTTGTTATACTTGTTTCAAAACCATCGAAAGCTGAACCCTAAGTGTTTCTAACAAAATATTTAAATATATGTTTTTCTTATTCTTTGGTCCATATTCAACAATGGGGTGGAAATGTTACAGGAACAGATCCTGTGCCCTCAGCTATTTTACATTAATAGCTTGTATGACAAGAGTGCAACATTTGTCAAAACTACAAAGCTGCAGTGTGGAGGAGGCAGAGAATTCTGACAAGCAACTGGGCAAGGTGACAGATCAAATATGATGTGGGAAACTGCAAGGTATACATTAAGCTGAGAGAATGAAAATGCAGAAATCTTTTTAATATTAGACAAAATGTTAGTGTTTTGTTGGATCAGGTTTTAAAATATCTCATGACATGCAAGTGCAGAGCAATTAAATGGCAAAACAGTCTTTATTGCAAGGAACTTGGAATACAAGAGAGAAGGAAATCTCGCAGAGAATGTATAAGGCTTTCGTGAGGTCTCATTTAAAGTAACGTGTGCTTATCAACACTGAACCAAAAGTATAAACTTATCTCAGAGTTAGCGCAACATGGACATATTACCATGATTTCTAGAGCGATGAGAGTCATTTATTTGGATAGATTGAATAAGATGAACTTGAACACAGTGGAGTTTGGAATGACTCGTGAAGACATTCACATGCAGTGTTCTGAGAAGGAATACAAATACATATTAAGATGCAGCACTAGCTGTGGAGCGCAAAATTACAGTGTACGGAAGAAATTCCTCCTTGTCTCCATCCTAAATGGCATCCATCCTCCCTCGACTAAGGGAAGAGGGATGCCATTTAGGATAGAGACAAGGAGAAACTTATTTGGCACAGAGGGCTGAAAGTGTTTGGAATTCTTAACCTCAAAAGACTAAGAAAGCTCAGACATTGAGTATATTCAGGGTTGTGGAATTTGTTGCCACGAGCGTCTGTGGAGGCCAAGTCATTGGGTGCATTTAAGGCAGAGATAGATAGGTTCTTGATTAGCCAGAGCACCAAAAGGTATGGGGAGAAGGCAGGGGAGTGGGGATGACTGGAAGAATTGGATCAGCCCATGAGTAAATGGTGGAGCAGACTCGATGGGCCAAATGGACTACTTCTGTTCCTATATCTTATGGTCTTATTGCAAGCACAATACTGTGGAGGCCATGTGGTGTGTCCCAGTAAAGTAAATGGAAATCAAGGTGAATTTCTGGACAGCAGCGACAAGCCAGGCAAGTACAGGCCTTATGAAAATGGTATGAAAATTATTGGAGAAAAGAGGATTAAGTGCACTTGCCAAGGCAGAAGCTGAGTGTTAATAGTCAACGTGCTTTATGGGAGGGAAGTTCTGCCTTTGATCAATTTAATGGAGGTTTTGAAGTGTTATCCAAAAAGGTTGATGAAGGTAGGATATTAGATGTTGTAGAACAAAGAACAGTAGAGCACAGCACAGGAAAAGCTTTTCTGGTCCATAATGCTATAATGAACTAATTAAGCTTATAATGCTCAATCCCTTCCACCTGCACATGGTCCAACTCTCCCCATGCTCTGCATATTCGCACACCTCCAAAACATCCTATTGTATCTGTCTCCTCAACCTTTGTTGATCCAATCTCTTATAGTAAAATCCCTCCATTACAAGAAGCATCCTGGAATATATCCTGTGCATCCTCACAATAGCTTCCACATCCTTCCTTTTTTAGGGCAACCGGAAATTAATGCAATACTCCTGATTCCATTTCTCTGCCCATGCCTGCAACTGATCTATATCCCACTGTAAGCTTTGGCATCTTCTACATTATCTACAATACCACCAATGTGTGTCATCTGCCGACTTTCTAATCCATCCATCTACTCTCTCATCCAAGTCATCACAAACAGCAGAGATCCCAGTACTGACCACTGTGGGATATCACAAGCCATACGACTCGAGCCAAAATAATCCCCATAACACTATCTTCTATATTCTATGGGCAAGCCAATTCTGAATTCAAAAGGTCAAATCTCCACGGATCCTATGCATTCTCAATGAGTTCACCCTGAGGGACTTTGTCAACTGATACACTAAAATCCTGACAGACAGCATCCCCTGCTCTACCTCCACCGCTCACTTGCTTCACCTCTTTGAAAAATTCATTGTTGTAAGTCATGCTGACTGTCCTCAATTAGCCTATTCTTATCCAAATACTCAATGCTATCCCTAGAAATCCTCTCCAATAGCTTTCTTAATATTAATGTGAGACTTACCGGTCTATGTTTCCATGACTATCCCCATTTCCCTTCTTTTACAAAGGAAGAACATACCTGAGTAACACATACAAAATGCTGGACGAACTCAGCAGGTCAGGCAGCATCCCTGGAAATGAATGTACAGTTGAGAAGGGGGCATCGCCACCCTCCCTTTCTAGTCCCGATGAAAGACCTTGGCCCAAAACATCAACTATTTATTCCTTTCCATTGATGCTGCCTGACCTGTTGAGTTCTTCCAACATTTTGTATGTGTTACTCTGAATTTCCAGCACATGCAGAATCTTGTGTTGAAGAACGTATCTGTATGGATTTCATTTATTTATTTAGAGATATAGCACAGTAACAGGCTCTTCCAGCCCAATGAGCCAGTGCCGCCTAATTACACCCATAGGACCAACTAACAGTCTATGTCTTTGGAATGTGGGAGGAAACCACAGCACCCAGGAGAATCCCATGCAGTCACAGGAAGACTGTACAAACAACAGCAGGAACTGAACCTGGGTGCCTGGTGTTCTAGTAACAATTTTACTAAACACAATGCTGTTGCACCTTAAGTCATTTAACAAGGACCAAGGACGTTAGTATGTATTTGATAAGGAACTGGAAAACTAGGCTGTTCCAAAGGATAAGGATCTGGTTAACTGGATCCCAAATTAACATAATAATGATAGGATTCAGAGTGTACTGGTGCTTTTCTGATTGTAAGTCTGTGACTAGTTGTGTGCTATAGGGATTAGTATTGGGAGCTTTGTTGTTTGTGATATATAACAACTTAGATATGATTGTGTAACAACAATAGAACAGGTATAATGAAAGGGAAGGAGCCAAGGAATATTGGTGAATTTGATGATCAAAAGGACCTCAGGGTTCTGTCACGTTTCCAGAAAGTGGCTACACAGATTTACAGGATGACAAAGAAAGCATTGGGAGGCAAATGGCATACTTCCCTTCACAGGTGAAGTCAAAAATATAAAAGCTGGGATTTATATTGAAATTTCATAAAATGTTGGTTAGATTTCATAAGAGTACTGTGTACAATTCTGTTCACCGCACTACAGGAAGAATGCAGCTAGCCCGCATTCATCACAATGTTGTCTGGATTGGTAGATTTTAGTTACTGGTAGAAAGTGGATAGGCTAAGTTTATCTTCTTTGGGATAAAGGAGCCCTGACAGAGGTACAAAAGTTATAAGTGGCATACATATAATAGATAGCCATTTTTCTCCCCCACAGTAAGTTTCAAAAACAAGACGGCATAATTTTAAGATGAGTGGAAGGAGTTTTTAAAAAATTTCAGGAGGAAGTTTTTCTACACAGAGCAGTTGATATCTAAAACTCGCTGTTGGAGATGAAGGAAACAAATTAAATCAGAACATTTAAAAGGCATTTAGACAGGCACTTGAATAAGCAAGACATATGGATCTAATAGGGGCAAAAGGGTTTAATGTTGATGGGTAAAAATGCCAGCAAGAACATGGGGCCAAAGTGCCTGTTCCTAACTTATACAAATCCATGCCTCCAGACTTTTACAATCTTAAGTCCCAACACTAAACGTTCTCCACATCTGAAGTTTTCGATGCAACAATGTTGAAAGCACAGCAGGCAAAACTAAATGCAAATAAATACTTCAGCTCAACATGTCTTTGTTCAATAAATGCTGATGCCCTTTAAAATTTCTGTTACTGCCAGTCTTGGTATAACAATATTAACAAAATGTTGACTTTTAGAAAGAAATCTATTTCTCCTCCTGATTTAGTAAGGTAAATCATAATTGAATAGATTTTATTGTCCAGAGGCAATTTATAGCAACCTCTAAATTTTTATAACACAACAGAAGCTATTATTTTGCACATTACCTGTTTCACAATGTGCTGGTATCCATGCAAGATTTGGTTTAACTGCCAGCTGCACTGAAGCCTTCAACAGATTAAAAAACAAAAATAAAATTATGTAAGTTTTGTAACATACAAGTCATAAATGGCAAATAAAAATACCTAATTTCAAACTTTATCATCCAACTAAGCAGTACCTGATGTTAGCAACTGTTCAGTATATAAGCAACGTGCTGCAAGGGAAACGATACACTTACTGCTGTGAAATTTCTCTGATATTGGTCACTTCATAGTGACTCAGCACAGAATAGTACAGCACAGCACAATGGCAGAGAACTGCTGCCTCTCAGCTCCAGCAACTCAGCTTCTATCCTGACCTCTGGTACAGTCTGTGTGGTGCTTGCACATTCCCCTGTGACAGCACGGGGTTCCTCCAGGTGTTCCAACTTCCTCTCATGGTCTGTACACGCTGCTTCATGCTGGTGACTCCATGACTTCATGACTGAATTTCAGCTAACTAATCTTAACCCTTTATCTTAAGTGGAAATTTGAAGAATTGTTTTCTGTTATATCATCACAATAAAACACCTGAATTCACAATGTTTGAAAACTTACAAGCATTTAATGAAATCTTTATGGTAATTTTTGTAACCTAATTTAAAAATGGCATACATTTAACATTAGACCGAAACTAAGAGATAACTTGTAATGTCTGATCTTTTCCATTAAGGTGACAGCTTTCTAATATAGCTTAGAACCTCCAAAGTAGCTAAAGTTATTTTTCAGTAATTATTTAATCTAAGCAGAGGTTTTAGGTCTTTTTTTGAACTGGGTTATTTGGGTTTCTTGCTTTGTGGCTGCCTGTGAACAGACAAATCTCAAGGTGTATAACTTAAACATAATAAATGTGCTGTGAATCTTCTGAATAGATGATGCTAAGCATCTTAAGCTTTGTTAGATCAACTTCTTCCATCATAAAGGCGGAAACGCGGATGATAGTGCAGAAAATGAAATAGCTAATTTACAAACAGAGGAAATGTGTAGTGAGGAGAGGCTGTTGATAGAGCAAAATTTCAGTCAACAAGGTGAGTTGCAACATAAAAGGTAGACAAAATTAAAAATATTTGAATGTGCGCAGTATATGGAATAAGGTAGATAAACTTGTAGCACAGTTGCAGGTTGACATATATGATGTTGTAAACATGGCTGAAAGAAGATTATAACTGGGAGCTTAATGTCCAAGGATACACATTGTATCAAAAGGACAAGCAGGAAGGCAGAGGGGGTGGCGTTGCTCAGTTGGTGAAAAATGAAATCAAATCATTAGAAAGTGGTGATGTATGGACGGAAGGTGTTAAATCATTGTGGATAGAGCTAAGGAACTGCAAGGGTAAAAAGACCCTGATGGGGGTTGTATATAGACCCCCAAACAGTAGTAAGGATGTAGCCTACAAATTACAACGGGGGATAGAAAATGCATGCCAAAGAGGCAACATTACAACTTTCATGGGGGACTTCAATATGCAGGTAGATTGGGAAAGCCAGGTTGGTGGTGGAATACATTAGAGGGCATTTCTAGAGCATTTATGAGATGGCTTTATGGTTGAGCCCACTGGAGGATCAGCTGTTCTGGATTGGGTGATGTGCAATTAACCAGAACTGATTAAGGAGCTTAAAGTAAAAAAAAAACCCCTTAGGGACAAGTCATTATAATATGATCGAATTCACCCTGAAATTTAAGTAGAAGAGGCTAAAGTCAGATGTATCAGTATTACAGTGGAGTAAAGGGAATTACAGAGGCATGAGAAATTTGGCCAGAAATGATTGGAAAAGAACACTGGCAGGGATGATGGCAGAGCAGCAATGGCTGGAATTTCTGGAAGCAATTCAGAAGGCACAGGATACATACACCCCAAGGAGGAAGAAATGTTCTAAAGGCAAGGTAACACAATTGTGGCTAACAAGAGAAGTCAAAGTCAACATAAAAGACAGAGACAGTTTATAATAGAGCAAAAATTAGTGGGAAGTTAAAGGACTGGAAAGATTTTAAAGACCAATAGAAGGCAACTAAAACGCATTAAACAGGGAAAGATGGAATACAAAAGTAAGCTAGCCTATAATATTAAAGAGGATACCAAAAGTTTCTTCAGATACATAAAGTGTAAAAGAGAGACGAGAGTTGATATCAGACCACTGGAAGACGATATTGGAGAAGTAGTAATGGGAGAACAAGTAAACAGTGGATAAACCGATTAAGTATTTTGCATCAGTCTTCACCATAGAAGACACTAGCAGTATGGAGGAAGTGCCTGATGTCAGGGATTATGAAGTGCGAAGTCATTGTTACTAGTGAGAAGTTTCTTGGGAAACTAAAAAGTCTGAAGGTAGATAAGTTACCTCGACCAGATAGTGTACACCCCAGGGTCCCAAAAAAGGTGCTTGAAAAGACTGTAGAGACATTAGTAATGATCTTTCAAGAATCACTAAATTCAGGAATGGTTCCAGAAGACTGGAAAATTGCAAATGTCACTCCACTCTTCAAGAAGGAAGAGAGGCAGAAGAAAGGAAGGCCAGTTAGTCTGACCTCAGTGGTTGGGAAGATGTTGGAGTTGATTATTAAGGATGAGGTCTCAGGGTACTTGGAGGCACATGATAAAATAGGCAGCATGGTTTCCTTAAGGGAAAACCTTGCCTGACAAATCTGTTGGAATTCTTTGAGGAAATAACAAGCAGGATAGAGAAAGGAGAATCAGGTGATGTTGTGTTCTGGATTTTCAGCAGCCTTTGACAAGATGCCACACATGAGACAGCTTAACAAGCTACGAGCCTGTGGTATTACAGGAAAGATTCTAATGGTGATAAAGCAGTGGCTGATTGGCAGGAGGCAAGGAGTGGTAATAAAGGGAACCTTTTCTGGTTGGCTGCCGATGAATAGTGGTGTCCCACAGGGGTCTGTGTAGGGACTGATTCTTTTTATGTTATATGTCATTGATTTGGATGATGGAATTGATGACTTTGTAGATGATATGAAGACACATGGAGGGGCAAGTAGTTTTGAGGAAGTAGAGACTACAGAAGGACATAGACAAATTAGGAGAATGGGTAAAGAAATGGCAGATGGAATGTAGTGTCGGGAAGTGTATGGTCATGCACTTTGGTAGGACAAATAAAAGGGCTGACTATTTTCAAAATGGAGAGAAATTACAAAAAACTGATGCACAAAGGGACTTGGGAGTCATTGTGTAGGATTCCCTAAAGGTTAATCTGCAGGTTGAGTCTGTGGTGAGGAAGGCAAATGGAATGTTAGCATTCATTTCAAGAGGACGAGGATATAAAAGCAAAGATGTAATGTTATGACTTTATAAACCACTAGTGAGGCCTCACTTGGGAGTACTGTAAACAATTTCTGGCCCCTTTTCTTAGAAAGGATGTGATGAACCTGGAGAAGGTTCAAAGGAGATTCAAAAAAAATGGTTCCAGGGTTGAATGGCTTGTCAAATGAAGAGTATTTGATGGTTCTGGGCCTGTATCCACTAGAATTCAGAAGAATGAGGGGTGACCTCACTGAAACCTATCGAATGGTAAAATGTCTTGATAGAGTGGACATGGAGATGTTGTTTCCTATGGTGGGAGAATCTAAGACCAGAGGACGCAGCCACAGAATACAGGGGCTCCCTTTTATCACGAAGATGAGGAAGAATTTCTTTAGCCAGCGAGTGGTGAATCTGTGGAATTCTTTGCCACAGGTAGCTCTGGAGTCCAAGTCTTTATGTATATTTAAGGCAGAGGTTGATAGACTCTTGATTGGTCTGGGCGTGAAGGGATATGGGGAGAAGCAAGGAGATTGGGGCCAAGAGGAAAATTGGATCAGCAATGATGAAATTGTGGAGCAGACTCACTGGGCCAAATTATACTCCTATATCTTATGGTCTTATAACCCTGGCCACTGCCTTGTAGATGGTGGACAGACTTTGGGGCTTTGGTGGTGAGTCAGCTGACATTTTAGTTTATCTTCAAATGCAATTTTCTGCACCATTTTTTTCCCAGAGCTGATACACAATCCCTGTTCAACCTACTCCACCCAGTCTACTATAATTAGTATGTTTCAAAAATTACTTTAAAAACTCACTTTTCATTCAACATGAAATTGTTATTTTTCAATTCTATACCAGTAGCATTGCACGTTATTCACCATGATATTGCATATATGATGGTTTCTCAATAAAGCTCAAGATAAAGTTCATCAGTCAACCCTACATGAACACCCATGAATACAGTCAAATGAAACACTATTCTTCTGGGGCCAAAATGTAAAACACAGTACCAACAGCCATACGGTGGCACTAGAAAGTTTATGAACCTGTAGAATTTTCTCTATTTCTGCCTAAACAGGACCTAAAATGTGATCAGACCTTCACACAAGTCCTAAAACTTGATAAAGAGAACCCAATTAAATAAATAGTGCAAAAAACATTATATTTGTTCATTTATTTATTGAGAAAAATGATCCAATACTTCATGCATTTGTTGAAAAAAGTAGGTGAATCTTTGTTTTCAGTAAACTGGTGTGACACACTTGCGCAGCAATAATTTCAACCAAATGTTTCCAGTAACTGATCAATCCAGCACATCAGCTTGGAGAAATTTTAGACCATTCCTCTTTACAGAACTGCTTCAACACTGGGATGTCGGTGGGCTTCCTTTCGTGAACTGCTTGCTTCATGTCCTTCCATATTTCTATACAATTAAGGTCAAGACTTTGACTTGGCCATTGCAAAACATAATTTTCTTCTGTTTAAACATTGTTGATTTACTATTGTCTTTTGGATCATTGTCTTGTGTTATCCGACTTCGATTAAGCTTCATATGACAGACTGTTACCCTGACATTCTTCTGTAAGGCGTCTTGATACAATTTTGAATTCATTGTTCCCTCAACAATTGCAAGCTGTCCAGACTCTGAGGTAGCAAAGTAGCCCCAAACTATGATGTTCCTTCCACCATGCTTCACAGTTCGGATGAGATTTTGGTATTGGTGTGTAGTGCCCCTTTTCCTCCAAACATATCAATGTGCATTTCTGCCAAAAAGTTCAACTTTTGTCTCATCTACCTGCAGAACATAGTCCCAGAAGCATTGTAGAACATCTAGGTGATCTTTTGCAAACTTGAGATGTGCAGCAATGGATTTTTTTTTTTTTTTTTTTTTTGGAGAGCTGTCGTTTCCTCCATGGTGTCCTTCCATGAACACCATTCTTGTTCAGTGTTTTTCTTATAATGGTCACATGGCTTTAGTAAGTTCTAGTGATTTCTGCAGGACTTTTGCTGCCCTTGGGTTCTTTTTCACTTCCTCATCATTGCACGTTGGGCTCTTGATATGATGTTTGCAGGACAGGGAGAGGAGTGACAATACTGAGTTTCCTCCATTTGCAGACAATTTCTCTTGCTGTGGACTGATGAACACTCAGCTCTTTAGAAACACTTTTGTAGCCTTTTCCATCTTCATGCATCTCTACAATTCTTCTCCTAAGGTCCTCTGAAAGTTGTTTTGATCGAGACATGGTGCGCAGAAATGGATCTTTCTTGAGAAGAGCAGGCTCTGTCAGTAACCCAAGTTTGTTTGTCTTTTTTATAGGGCAGGGCACCTCTACAACCCACATCTCTAATCTCATCTCATTTCTTTGATTGGAACACCTGACTCCAAATAGTTTTTGTAGAAGGCATTACCCCGGAAGTTCACATACTTTAAATGTAACACTGGATAATTTTTCTCAATAAATAAATGAACAAGCATAATTTTTTTGTTTTATTATTCAATTGGATTCTCTTTATCTAGTTTTAGGACTTACTTGGAAGCACAAATTGGAAAAAGATGTTCTCAGGGATATGTATGAAAGAAATGTGGCAAACGTTCAGGGGATATTTGCGTGGAATTCTGCATAGGTACGTTCCAATGAGACAGTGAAAGGATGGTAGTGTACAGGAACCATAGTGTACAAAGGCTGTTGAAAATCTAGTCAAGAAGAGCTTACGAAAAGTTCAAATAGCTAGGTAATGATAGAGAGCTAGAAGATTATAAGGTTAGCAGGAAGGAGCTTAAGAAAATTAGGAGAGCCAGAAGGGGCCATGAGAAGGCCTTGGAGGACAGGATTAAGGAAAACCCCAAAGCATTCTACAAGTATGTTTAGAGCAAGAGGATAAGACATGAGAGAGTAGGACCTATCAAGTGTGTCAGTGGAAAAGTGTGTATGGAACCGGAGGAGATAGCAGAGGTACTTAATAAGTACTTTGCTTCAGTATTCACTGCGGAAAAGGATCTTGGCAATTGTGGGGATGACTTACAGCAGACTGAAAAGCTTGAGCATGTAGATATTAAGAAAGAGGATGTGCAGGAGCTTTTGGAAAGCATCAACTTGGATAAGTCACTGGGACCTGACGGGATGTACCCCAGGCTACTGTGGGAAGCGAGAGAGGAGATTGCTGAGCCTCTGGCAATGACCTTTGCATCATCTGTGGGGATGGGAGAGGTTCCAGAGGACTGGAGGGTTGCAGATGTTGTTCCATTATTCAAGAAAGGGAGTAGAGATAATCCAGGTAATTATAGACCAGTGAGTCTTACTTCAGTGGTTGGTAAGTTGATGGAGAAGATCCTGAGAGGCAGGATTTATGAACATTTGTAGAGGCATAATATGATTAGGAATAGTCAGCATGGCTTTGTGAAAGGCAGGTCATGCCTTAAGAGCCTGATTGAATTTTTTGAGGCTGTAACTAAACACATTTATGGCAGTAAAGCAGTAGATGTATTGTATATGGATTTCAGCAAGGCATTTGACAAGGTACCCCATGCAAGGCTTATTGAGAAAGTAAGGAGGCATGGGATCCAAGGGGACATTGCTTTGTGGATCCAGAACTGGCTTGCCCACAGAAGGCAAAGAGTATTCTGCATGGAGGTCGGTGACCAGTGGTGTGCCTCGGGAATCTGTTCTGGGACCCCCTACTCTTCGTGATTTTTATAAATGACCAGGATGAAGAAGTGGAGGGAGAGGTTAGTAAATTTGCTGATGACACAAAGGTTGGATGTGTTGTGGATGGTGTGGAGGGTGTCAGAGGTTACAGCGGGATATTGATAGGATGCAAAAATGGGCTGAGAAGTGGCAGATGGAATGCAGCCCTGATAAATGTGAGCTGGCTCATTTTGGTAGGTCAAATATGATCGCAGAATATAATATTAATGGTAAGACTCTTGGCAGTGTGAGGGATTAGGGGGATCTTGGGGTCCGAGTCCATAGGACACTTAAGGCTGCAGCGCAGCTTGACTCTGTGGTTAAGAAAACCTACGGTGTATTGGCCTTCATCAATCGTGGGATTGAGTTTAGGAGCTGAGAGGTAATGTTGCAGCTATATAGGACCCTGGTCAGACCCCACTTGGAATACTGTGCTCAGTTCTGGTTGCCTCACTACAGGAAGAATGTGGAAACCATAGAAAGGGTGCAGAGGAGATTTACAAGGATGTTGCCTGGATTGGGGAGCATGCCTTATGAGAATACTTTGAGAGTGAACTCGGCCTTTTCTCCTTGGAGCGACAGAGGACGAGAGGTGACCTGATAGAGGTGTATAAGATGATGAGAGGCATTGATCGTGTGGATAGTGAGAGGCTTTTTCCCAGGGCTGAAATAGCTATCATAAGAGGGTACAGTTTTAAGGTGCTTGAAAGTAGGAACGGAGGAGATATTAGGGGTAAGTTTTTTTATGCAGAGAGTGGTGATTGCGTGGAATGGGCTGCCGGCGATGGTGGTGGAGGCAGAATAGGATACGATATGGTCTTTTAAAAGATTCCTGAACAGATATATAGAGCTCAGAAAAATAGAGGGCGATGGGTAACCCTAGGTAATTTCTCAGGTAAGGACATGTTCGGCACAGCTTTGTGGGCTGAAGGGCCTGTGTTGTGCTGTGAGTTTTCTATGTTTCTACCTGATCACATTTTATGCCATATTTATGCAGAAATGGAGAATATTCTACAGGGTTCACAAACTTTTTAGCAGCACCAAACACCATGCAAGGCACATATAGCACATTTAAGATAGCAGTAAACAACCAGTCACACAAAAAAAAATATATAGCCCAAGTCCTTGGGTGACATGCCCTGAACATTGATGGTGCATGGATGCTATTAGCAAGAACAAGCAGCTCTTGGCAGTCTGCAAACGAACCTACGCAGGTACACAATTCAGTTTCTGTTCCGCCGAGTGAACACTGGAGGGGAGCGGCACCAGGAGGTGACAGCCCTCAAGCCAGCGCGGATGCCATACTGTACTGCCACCGGTGTCTCCTCTCCCGGACTGCTGCAACAGGCAAGCCTGCAGACTGAGGCCTGGTCCTCGCTACATCAGAAGTCACGTCTTTTGCCTCAGCAATAAACAAGGGAACCGGACTTGCAGTATTTTGCATTACCAATATGCAACAGGATCTTGCGATCACCAGAGAAATGTCCCAGACAATTACTTGCTATTAGGCTGCACACTGCCTTTGAGCTCTGACCCTGATGTCTTTCTGTAGTAAGCAGTAGCACAATCTGCACTAAGTCCAGCTCGTCCAACAACGCGCTGCTCACTGATGGGGCAGACCTACAGTACTTGAAATTATTAATGTCCAACACTTTCTTGGAATCGTAAAAAATACATTTAAAAAAGACAAAAACACCTTTGTTTTTGCTGCATCCAAACACGCTGCCACCTTACTGGAAGATCTTACCAAAAGCTGGATTTTGGAACTTCCACCCATGCTTTTGCTATTGCCACTTTCAAAAATTCAAATCCTCACAACTGCCACAAACTTAAGAACATCAGAAGACTCTTCCAGTCTGCATGCAGGCCATGTCCCCAATCAGCCAACATTCTGAGGTAGATGAATGGCAACAATTCGCAATGCAACATTACAGATTTACAAATTCCATCTCATATTAACCCACAGGCTTGGCCCTTCTTTGACCATCTGCAGCCTGAAAACTCTACTTCTTTCACAAACTACTGATGTAAGTGCTTTCAATATTTTCAAACTTTTACTGCAAAGCTCCTGCATATGGATTTTTTGCCATCCCTTTCATCTCCTCAATTTCTTGTTTGGTTTACTTTACAGAGGTTTTAGCCCTCTCCCACCCCCTCCCCTCCCAACTACCTTTGGCCATCACATTTATTGGATTGGCTGCTTCCCTATAATTAGCAGATCATGCAATTCATCAACTTGCTCTGTGATCAAAATATATCTTTGACTTCCTCTTCCCAAGTCTTCTAGAGTCCTCACTTATCTTCCAATTTATACATCTGACAATAGGCTAGATATTTTACAAAATATCACTGGTGTATTGCCATAACTTAGATTTAGTACAAAATCCTAGAGGTTGCCTATAAATACCACTGCTTGTATTTTATGACCCTAAAAAGACAGATTTATAAAGCACGGTACTGCATTGCTGAAACGTGCCTCAATTCTTCATACAATACTACCTGAAGGGCACTGTTAGTCACATCAAAAGAGCAAAACTTAATCAGCACTCAGCAAGACCCCACACCAATTAACTGTTTCTGTTATTTTTTCTAATCTACAGATTCTGAGTAAGATATTGATCTGGAAAATCCAAAACAGACTCCCAATCATTAATAATATTGTTAATGTTTAAAACATGGCTCAGATGTAGCTCATTACCATTGAGTCCAAGATACCCAGAGACATCTTCTTTTGGGTAGAAAACTTAATCAGCTTCTTACAACATATCTATGACAATTAATGTTAGTAGGATCTTGTGTACAAATTGGTTGATTTATTCCAAGATTACAATAGCTACAGGACAGCAAGATCAGTTGTAAATTACTTTGGAGCATCCCATGATTTCAAAACATGTTTAATTAACTAAAGGATTTTCTTTTAAAGTGCGCTGCTGAATCCTTGATAGCTCCATGAATGCTTCTGCCCAGTTGAAGGATGACATTTAATAATGATGTAGTTAGTATTTCTTCAATACTGCACCAAAGTATCAACCTAGATTATGAACTCAAATCCCAGGGGAAATCTTCACCCACACGATAACCAGATGACTGAAATGACACATACCCAAATACTAATACAAATGTTAAAATTAAAAATGAAATCCACACCTTGCCTGTTTCAGATTTCTCTCTTCAGGCAACAATATCCTCACACGAAATTCTTTATTCTAGGAACAGAGAAGGATAAAGTTATTAAACAAACCTATATCCATCCCAGCGTAGTTTTGTTAACAGCAACACAGGGGATAGTTTACATTCAATTCAAGCTAAATATATATTGCTGAAAAAATTTTGTTCCAATATAAAGTTATGGAATAGACCAAATAAGGTACTGTGACAGCTTGCCAAAGAATGGACAAATTCTTCACTGAAAGATGACAAATTGGGTAGATAACTACAATTCTCCAATAGTACTTCCCACGGCTGGCCATATAAGCTAAGCTGTCACAACTCCTCCAGATACCTGCCTACCACTCCAGCTCTCAGACCAATAAAAACTCCTTTAACCACAATCACAGCTTTCCAGATACTGAGATAAATGTTAAAGACAATGCTTATTCACCTGAATCATTCAATGGAACTGTCAATTTAAAAACTAATACAGAATACTTTTCTGTACCACTGAGTAGTAACTTCAGCCAGTATTTTCTTCAGAACCTGCTCCCATCACCATTACAGAAGCTTATGCAAATAAACCAATATTTTTGGCATAAGTAGCTCTTTGTAGATTAATGTTGCAAAAATTGTTGACACTGTAACTTAAGGTTGATATCAAAGTTCAAAGTTTCATTTTATTGTCAAGTATGCATGTATAATACAAATCTGATATTTGTCTATTCCAGATAGCCATTAAATACAGAAAGACTATGGGTGTTGATGAAAGAAAAGACACCAACTCCTCCCCAACCGGAACAAGAGAGAAAATAAAGAAAACTCGCAGACCCCAAAACTCCCTCCCCCTCACCCATAGCAAAAAACAGCCACAATAACAATCAACGACCCCTTACACAAAACAATCCCCGACTCCCTCAATGGCAGAAAAGAACAGTGACCGTAGCTCCAAACCCCAATCCTGCCCCCCACACACAAAAAATCAACAAATCACTGACCTGCCAATCAGCCACAAGAAAGAAAACACCAAAAAACTGAAAGCTAAAATACAGTCCAAACTTTAACATTTACAGTAACATTTATCTTTTATGTAATTCTGATTTCTTAATTTGGGGGAGGGGGATCACTAATTTCTACTAAAGAAATATTTCCTTTGATTTCCTACGAGTTTAGCAGCCAAATAAGTAAACGTAACTCAATAGTTTAAGTATCAACTAACTTTTGAACAAATCAACTGAAATTATTTAAAATTGCTGACTCCCCAGCTAATTTCCATTTCCCAATGTCAAAAGGAATTCTTAAATCAAGATTATGGTTAGTTAAGAGATATTTAAAGTTCACTGCACCAGGTGATTACAGAAAGACATTTAGAGGCAATTCTGTTCAGTTACCACAGCAATTACCATCGAGAATTAGAAGGCCATTACATTTATGACACTATTACTCTGAAAAAAAGCAACACCAATTCCTTCTAGCAGCCAAAAATATATGGTCCTCCAGTAATAACCAAAGAAAATTTTATAAGCATTTCATCTGAGCCATCTGTGAAAAGTATTTCTTTGGATAGCTCTGCCAAGTTGGCTTTTATACATCTCGCATGGAAACTTTGAAACCTGGCAAAAAAAAGTGGTAAAAATCTGAAAAGAGTAGATCAGAAAAATTTAGTGCATTGCAATGTACGTGTCTTTAGAAATTGAACAAATTGACAAAACAGTAAAGAAAAATTTAGAATTTAGCAACATCAGTAAAAGTGTGAAGGAAAAAGTTTTTTTAAATTAACTTTTAATAAAGTGTTTTTTTATTAAATGCAAAATAATAGAGGTCCATCATAAGTGTGACAAGAATACACATAGATAAGATGTTAGCTGTCCTGTGTGATCAGCAGTTGGTCTGCCACCTGTCTTCAAGAGAAAGATAAGGAACACAATGAAGCAGCATCTGGAGATGTGTAATGAAGGGACGGGAGAGAGAGCTGTCTAGAGCGGCTCCCCCTTTGAACCCTGAACTGTTCGAAGTGATGGGCAGGCGATACCCCAGCAGGGGGATAAAAAGGGACAGGTTCGCTAAGGCAGCACACACACGACACCCGAGGTAACGAGACCCTGGAAGCGGTGCGCCTCTCACGAGTCGGTGGGAAGTACCGGACCTTAAACGCACAGGGTGGAAAGGTACGATCAGCGGGAACCCGGTGTGTGTCCACCCTCGCTTGGGTGCCGGATTCACTGCAGAGGATCGACCGCATCTGAAGGAGGGGTCACAGTCGGTGACCTCAGGTGACATCACAAAGGACCCGCCCGAAAGCTGCTTGTGAGCAATATTGCCGGTCTGTGAGTGGAAGCCGTTTCTGAATGATCAGTCGTTCTCGTTTTCTCTCTCTCCCTCCCCCCACGTTGTCTATCGCCATGGCAATGATTACTGCGAACTGAACTAAATCGAACTGGACTTTTGTGTCACTTTGAAATTGGTCATTTACCCCTAGACAACGATAGAGCTTAATTGATGCTGTTATCTTAATTCTGTGCACATGTGTGTTTATCATTGCCGAACTGTTGCGCTTATTATCCTTTCGATTACTGTGTTGCTTGTTTCTTTAATAAAACTTTCTTAGTTCTAGTAATCCAGGCTCCAACTGAGTGATCCATTTCTGCTGGTTTGGCAACCCAGTTACGGGGTATGTAACGTAAGTAATAAGCAGAGTTCATTTAAAGAGGTAGTGGATATTGAAAAAGAAAAATGCAAATGCATATGAAGGGTAGGAGGACAAGATAAAGGTAGCTCCATCATGCACTGTGGGCTGAAAGAGCCCCCAGTGAAATTCTACAGGGCATGGGCAAACACCATTTTAGACAATAGCACTTCTTCTATAAGAACTAAGCATGTAAACAATATTTATTTAGTAATCATGCTAATACTGTACCTTAACCATAACAAAGCCATCAAACACGGTTTTTTGCCTGTTCTGAGGCAACAGAAGGGGGCATTCGTTGATCAGGGCATCAAACCCAGCCATGAATTCACATCAAGATGAAGATCTGCAAGATATAAATATATATGGTTATAAAAATACATTTTATGATGCTGTTTTTATGAAAATATTTCAAAACTTCAATCAAGGCCGAATTTTTCGAAAAGAAGACCATTTCAAATGTGAAGTAAGTATTCCATTGACAGCAGGGCAGACGTGTCAAAAGAAACACACACGAGCTTCAAGCCTCAAGCAAATAAAAAAGCTTCATATTATTTAATCAACAAAAGAAATAGCAGCACTGGAACTTCAAAATAATTCAAATAAGACCACCCACTACTTATTTGCCTTTTTAAATATCACACAGGGAACACAAAATCTGGATTTAATTCCTAGTCTATTAATTCCCAAAACACTTTTAAGGGAAAAAAAACATTAATGGGCTGGCATTTAACAAAAATACAGCAAGCAGCATATTAAATTCAAACCATTCTGCTGAAGCATGACAGTTAAAATACACAAAGGATTTCTAATACTGAACTCTCTTCTGGAAGCCCTGTTGGAATATGAGCAGACATGACTTCTAGGTGACGATTCAGGTGGGTTTAGCTCTGATCTACCTCTCCTATGGCAGATTTAAGTAAACCATTCACAAACTAACAAGTGTCATTCAGGAAGAAACCATTTCGAAAAGATTCTCAAGAGCTGTCAGTACCTGTGATCCATATCCCAATAAAGGACAGGAGGGAAAGGGGGAAAAAAAACAAAACAAACACCATTAAAAATATAATTACAAATGTAAAACCAATCCATAAAATTCAGGGTTTTGTAATGCTCAATTACTACTGGAGACTTCATCATGCTGTTACTCAATGTAACATGATGTTTATTTACATTGGTGATTATCGCTATTCCTACTAAATCTTCCTTGTTGTAAATACAAGTATCAAACTAACATTTCAAATGTACCATGATGTAAAGGGAAAAAGAACTGTTCCTTCTTTCGCTATTTTTCCTTCATGTAACCAGAAATAAAGAGAAACATTTCCTATCATTAAAGGAAAATTAAATAATTTTAAACACGGAATAATTTATATCAAGTATCTCTAAATCCAGCTGGGGAACATTATTAACTCTTGCCCTACTGTCCCACGACACCTCAACCAAATTGTAGTATGATAAATATACACTAAAATATACAGTTGACTGCATTGTGACTGCTTAACAATCCTTTCACTGCAGACTTGAGCAACTAAATATAGAAAAACTTCCAGCCAATCATCATGCCAGAAGTGAAAAAAAAGATCAAGCTCACCCACACCACCGTCTCAACCACCCTTACAAGCTAGTTTCTGACAGGAAATTATCTGACAGAATTATATATTAAACAATTCCCATTAACAATAGCAGTTCAGAATATGTTGAAATTTTGCTGAGTTAGACTCTTTTTTTTCCCCTTTTCCCATCGTTTGCTGCCCTAGATACATCAAGACACATATGACCCAAATTTTCAATTTTACTTACATACTAACAACTTGATAGTGAATTCTAATAAGTGAGAGAATTGCTGCTGCCAGTCCAATATCACTGCTTCCTAAACAAAATGCAGTTATCCATTATAGCAAACACATATTAGACATACTAGATTAAAAAGACAGCCATTCCTCAATTTTAAAAAGGGATGCATTTCTGGAAAATTTGCCAGATTACGAAACTTCTCTTTAATAGCCAAGTGGGGCAGAAAGCATTGCAGATGTTTTAGTGAACTATAGTCCTCTGGACAGTGTGTAAAAAAAAAATAAACTTTTCTGAAAGAGTGGGGAAAAATTGTAGGCTGTATTTAAGGAATACCTGTAATGAACTCCATCAGCTCTATACAAAGATGAAACAAATGATATCCACCCAGCAGAATTTCAGGAGGCAACATTAACATGTGCAGTGTATGTGAGAAATAGAAAGAGGAGAGGAGGCAGTAGCATTGCCAAAGCGATGCTGTTCTTTAGCATCAAGTCCCATCAATTCAGTCAAACAGCCATGTGAATCCTATCAATAATCTCCTGTGCTGTGGAAAATCTGATTAAACCTAATGATTAAGCTTAATCTTACAGCCAGTTTTACTGAAGAGGGAAATATGAACAGGTATGCTAATACAACCAATGGCCCCTTCAGACCATCTGTTTGATACAACAAAGTGCTTCAAATGAAGTCATGTATCTGCAAGGCCCTCGGAGCCAAAGGTGCAGAAGTCAATAGCAACGTTGTCTCTTTGATGAGGACAGTAAGCAGGCTCATTTACAGCAAATGAGATAAACCTAACATTCACCCCAAGTGAAATACTTAGAAAGCTAGAATTGGAAATGGCACTGTGAGCCAGAATGGTACTGCTTAGGCTTGTACTACTACTTATAGAGATAATCTAGCTCTGCTGTAATCAGAATTTGAGATTACCTTCCAACTTTTTCCCCCAGTTATAAAAGTAGGGAAGAAAGACAAGTCTAAAGTATTTATTCCAAAGACACAAACTATAGTTAGTGCAAGAGAACACAAAAAAACAGTAACATTGCTATTTCTGAAACTAGCTACAAAAGGCCATATCCTGAGACAAGAGTTCTAACACCAAACTGAGGGGACTACCCTTGTCCCGATTCAGATGTGTACCACAGAGGGTAAATCTAGATTATTCAATCCAACTGGGCAATACTGCCCAAGATATTACTCCTATGTTTCTTGATATAATTGTGTTAATGGCACTTCAAACCAGGAATGAAAATACATGAAATAGTCCAAATAACAACAATGGAAATTATCAAACACATATAACCACAATTCTGATTTTGTTCAAGTATAAAACAATTGCTTGCAGGCATCTTTCAAATCAGGACTTAGTTTTGTTTCCCCTTTAAAAAACAAAATAAAAATATAGTGAATTTGGTGTATGAGCAATTTCATTCTGACTGAGATATAGTGAAAGTAAGCAGATCTGTGGGTGTGCAACTCTTTAATTGCGACATTCTGATTTGTTTGCTGAAGAGCAAGTATATTACTTTTTCCCAAAATATATTTTTATCTCTGGATCTAGAAAATGCAAAGTAGGGTTAAAAGTGTCTCATCCAGCACTTAATCAGTTTTAAAACTTTCCAAATTGGTTCCATGCTAATGCTGGACCAATTTTAATACATCTTTCTTCTTTAAAATTGTTTGAACTACTTCATTTCATTGGATAGGAAGAACGAATGAAACATTATTTGAAAACTTTTCTTTCCCGTCAGTAATAATAAAGAATTTTATTATAACCACAATTGTCCAAATGGTTAATTCTATTCACAACTTCTCATCACATGAAACAATCCACAGCTGCATGCAGCAAGACACAAATACATTAATGCACTGGCGAATTAAGTGGAAAGTAAAGTTAGTGCCACAAGGTGCCAGGCAGTTACCATCTCCAACAAGGGAGTATCTAATTTTCTGCTTTGGATATTCACGGGCTTTACCACCAGCACCACTCCACAAGTCACTCTTGACCAGAAACTTGATCAGCTTAACCAGTATAAGAGTTAAGAGAGGCTGCAATATCAAGCAGCAGATGACACACAGTGACACCACCTGCAAAGTACAAATCAGGAGTGTTATCTAGTACTCTCCAGTCATCTGGCCAAGTGTTGCTCCAGCAACAATTAAGCCATTTAAAAACATTCAGAACCAGTTCTACTACTTTTCAACACTTATTCCCTCTACCATTAGTGCAGGGGTTGCAATATCCTCCATCGAGAAAATGCACACTTGTTCTTCACTATTTTCATTGCAGCTCTCAAATGTGAAACTCCTACCTCAAAGGAGAACAAGGCCAGGAGATGCGCAGAAATACCGCCAGCTGAGGCTTCTCAAGTATCCTGAGTTGGAAATTTATTGCCATTCTTTTATTATTGCTGGGTCTAATTCTTGGAACTCCTTCCAAAATAGCATTGTGGGATACCCTCATCAGAAGAATTGTGATAGATAAAGATGGCTCTCCCTCGCAAGATAAAAGGCAAATTAGGAAGAGGAATAAATGCTGGCAACACATACAGATGGATTTTTTTTTAAATCAAATGACTTCACTGATAAAATGAAATTAAACCAGGATGTTCCTTTTGTGGAAAGTTCAACTGTCCATCTTCAGGAAAGGCCATAATAAATTGTAATTTTTTTATTATATTTAGACAATTATTTTGACAGCAAATAATTATTTTCTACTGAAGTACATTCTGACAAACAAAGAAAGGTATTTTTCAACCCACCTAGTGAGACATCAGAGTGGATGTTAAGATAACTGCATTTGTGATATACAGGATGTGGGTCATCTTGGATCTGCAAAGAATTCAAGGGGGAATGCGCTTATATAAAGTGCCAGTTAATTGACTCCCTCAAGAAATAAGATCCCAAATTAAATAATCGACCAGCCACATTGTGCACTACATGCCAGCAGGGAAGTGTCTGAAAGTCTTACTATAAGGTGTTCCTACTCATAAAGCAGACAGCACAGGAGACAGTTGGTATTCGTCATTAATGCATACAAAAAGAATAAAGAAGAAACAGGAATAAGGAGAATAACAGTTGTCCAATAGATTTTCAGCACTGGATATGAGCAGGCTGCAATGGAGAGAATGATAACCCTGAACAGGTCAATAAAGATAGACAAAAAGTGATTGCTCAAGAACAGAATATTTTATGGTTTTGCAAAGCACTCCCTTGATATTGTTCAGACTCTCTCAAGCTCCTTGTCTTTTTGATTGCAGGTCTAATCTACTCTTTCGGTCATGAACCTTAATAACCAAGAACATTTTACTCAGGGCTATCACACTTTCTAACACTACTTCAGTTTCCTAAAAATCCAAAAATTCTTTTTACCCTGTCTTGACCGTTTCATCTCCAACTGCCTTAACTTCTCCACACCCTCAACCCAAGAAAATACAAGAGTTGTGGGCACAGCTCACACATCTTGGAATCCATCCTCCCCTCTCGTTGCCTCAGAAAAGCAGCCAATATGAAAATAGAACAGTACAGCACTGTCAACCCACAATGCTGGGTCCATCTTGATGTCAGTTTATACGAAATGTTCTCCTCCTGTGTATCATCCATATCCCTCCATTCCCTTCCTATTCATGTCTCTTAAGCTTTGCCCGAGTGCCTCATTCCACACTCAGGTTGGAGAAACAACACCTTATATTCCGTCTGGGTAGCCTCCAACCTGATGGCATGAACATTGACTTCTCTAACTTCCACTAATGCCCCACCTCCCCCTCGTACCCCATCCGTTATTTATTTATATACACACATTCTTTCTCTCTCTCTCCTTTTTCTCCCTCTGTCCCTCTGACTATACCCCTTGCCTATCCTCTGGGTTCCCCCCTCCCCCTTTTCCTTCTCCCTGGGCCTCCTGTCCCATGATCCTCTCATATCCCTTCTGCCAATCACCTGTCCAGTTCTTGGCTCCATCCCTCCCCCTCCTGTCTTCTCCTATCATTTTGGATCTCCCCCTCCCCCTTTCAAATCTCTCACTAGCTCTTCCTTCAGTTAGTCCTGACGAAGGGGCTCGGCCCAAAACGTCAACTGTACCTCTTCCTAGAGATGCTGCCTGGCCTGCTGCGTTCACCAGCAACTTTTATGTGTGTTACTCGACTCAATGAGTTCCTGCTACTGGTTGCATAATGGATAAAAGACACCAATAATCATCCAATAGATTCAACTTAGCAACTTGAGCTTTAAGTTTCCAACAGATAGGAGAAATGAAAATGAGTATCAAGATGTATACCATTGAAAGTCAATGCTGCTAATTAATGGAGAGAAAATCTGAAATTTCACCCCTCCTAGTCACATGTGGAAAACCAAGCACTTCATCAGCATCTAACACCTCTCCAATTCATTTTCACATAGTGGAACCATGCTGATTTTATTCCTCTCTTCCTCACCCTGTAGACATTTTTCAAAAGAGAATCAAGCAGCCATCTTCACATGAAACTCTCAACCACAACATAGACATAGTTGTGCCTTCAAGTACATTGCTAACATCTAATTTGGCCTATACATCATTTCTATGAATCCCTCCACTTTGTGTGATGCCTACTTTTAATTGAGCTATGCTTTATTCCAGTTGAATTTTGGAGAAATGAAACATTATATATAGCACTCTGACACCAAGTCAATCATCATCAGTTCTGACCAATGCTATTTCAAACTGAACCAATTAATTCAAAAACTTAGTGACCTGCTTAACCTCAAAATGTGCCTCAGTTAGTAGCACTCATCCCCCCCACACTTCCTGAGAGTTTCTAGCAGAAACTTGCATCCATGGTGTTCACCCTCTACATTGATCACTCTCCTACTTAGTTTTATCATCCAACTTCCATAAATTTTAACTAATCCAAGTTTCTGCCAGAATTCCACCAGAATTTCCCATCTACTGCTTTTGTCTTTGCTTACATGTCACCCAGTCTCCTTTTATGACAACATTTGAAGATCATCCCTCCATTAGGCGCTCTCTGCCCTGCACCCCTGCCCATCTTCTTCATCCAACTCTGGCCACATGCATTCCATCCAAACAGTATAGTATTAGGGGCTTCAGAAAACTAGAGGCTTTGCACTGGAATTTTATCCCTGTATTCTCCACATTTACACTTTTTTTTTTCTTTTAAGGACTTCTTAAAACCTTAATTTTCATCTAAACTGTTGTCACCATTACCCATGCCATTTGGCTTGGTGTCACTACTATGTGTTCCTCTCTATTTACTGTAGTGAATTGGAAGATTTGTCTCTGTTACAAATAGTAGTATTTAAATGCAATCTGTTGGTGCAAAATGAAAAAATACCATAGTCTCATTAATAACTATGTCTTTGTGGCTAAAAGAGCATTGCTTTGATAATTCCAATATACTGCTCATGGTATATATTAGCTTTAAGCACAACCATATTACAGGATAGTGGTCATGATTCATAATATTAAAAAAAGACATTAAAAGTTAACATTTTGCAGCTTGTTCACAGAATGTAAATGTATCTTTCCTGTAATAATCGTGCAGTACTTTGTAATTATGGAAATATATTACAATGGAGTAATTTGTTCTTCAAAGTCATTGTGACATTCAAAGTAAGACAACTTTTTCCAAATTTACCTTGGAAGTTCATTAATATTTTGCTTTACTGGGGCTTGAGATGTGAAAACTTAAATTGAATGCCACAAGGTTTAAATCAACAAACGATGAGTTTGAAGTCAAGAGGTTAGGTCAGAGAAACAGTATGTGCCTTACATATTAAATGACAAAATGCTCTAAATAATGAAACAGGAAAGTATCTAAGGATCTTGGTGAATAAATCACTAAAAATTAATTAAGTCCATGGTAGTTAAGGAAGGAAATAAATGGTGTAATGTAAAGCTGAGAGTTTGATTTACAAATCTAATTATGAGTAGATTGACATGTATCTAGCTTTATTAAAGCCAGATCTGTTGTATGGATTTGAATAATAGGCCAAACCTTTCCAGCTCTGAGTAGAACATAGAGCCATTAATACTTCAGTAAGTTTTGTGCTTTCCTATGGAAACAAAACACAGAGGCTTACAATGGTAAATGGTGCTGCATTCTGTCATTAGACCCTACTATGGACTCTAAAATTAAACCTAAATTTAAACTTCACATCACTTGTAAAACTTCTTTTAAAGCATCCACATGGTCCGTAAGCAATGAGTGTTACAAGCACAAAACTAAAGATTTATGATTAAATCATTAAAGTTTCTTCCCCAGGCGGTTACTCTGATCAACCACTTGAGTTAGCTCCCAAACCCCTTATCTATTACCCCCATCACTGCACTTACACTGTAGACACTAAGCCATTTTTATAATACTTTTAATGTTGTACATACGTGCTAGTATTTATGTACATTTTATTCCATATCCATCATCTCACCTCTATTTTTATATATAATTCTTTATAATTGTTGAATGCCGATTTTAATTTTGTTGCATGTCACTCCCTGACCAACACACCACAGCAAATTACTAACGTATGTAAACATATTTGCCGAATAAAGTTAATCTTATTTGGAAAACCAAATTAAAACAGATTTTGCAGGAAATATTCAACTGGCCAGATAGCATCCAAAAAGAGAAAAAAAGTGAATAGCCCTTCAAATGCAAAATCATACAAGCTGCAGAGAAGGTTGGAGGGGTGGAGAATTCAATGGAAATCTCCAAGATAATGGGGAAACCAAGAGAAACTGATGGCATATGCATTGGAAGTGCCAGCTGAGAAAGGCGGCTGATGGTAATGATCCAATAATTCAAAGTAAATTTGTTATTAAAGTACATATGTCACCATATACAACTCTGAGATTCATTTTCTCGTGGGCGAACTCAAGAAATCCATAATAGAGTAATAATCATAATACAATCAATGAAAGACTGCATCAACTTTGGTGTTCAAGCAGTATGCAAAAGCAACAAACAGTGCATATACAAAAGAAAGAAATAATAATAGTTAAATAAGCAATAAATCTTGTGAAGATGAGATGAAGAGCCCTTGAAAGTGAGTCCATAGTTTATGGAAACATTTCAATGATAGGGCAAGTGAAGTTATCCTCTTTGGTTCAAGAGCCTAATGGTTGAGAGGTATTACATGTCCTGAGGCTCCTGTGCTTTCTTCCTGATGGCAGCAGCAAGAAGTCCTGGGTAGTTGAGGTCCCTGATGATGGATTCTGCTTTCCTGCAACGTTTTGTGTAGATGTGCTCAATGGTGGGGAGGGCTTTACCCATGATGGAATGGGCCATATCCACTTCCTTTTGTAGGATTTTCCGATCAAGGGCATTGGCATTTTCATACCAGGCTGTGATGCAGCCAGTCAGAAGATTATCAAAGTTTTAGAGGCCATGCCGAATCTTCCCACACTCCTAAGGAAGTAGAGGAACTGTTTTGCTTTCTTCATAATTGCACTTATGTGCTGAGCCCAGAACAGGTCCTCCAAAATGACAACACCAAGGAATTAGTTAAATTGGTTGCATCTACAGCACCAGCCAACCCACCATCAAGAATATTCAGTATAGACAGAAAGGTGGCAGAAAAAGGCCAGCAACATCATTAAGGATCCCACCCACCCTGATCATGGACTGCTTGTCCCACTCCCATCAGGGAGGAGGCTACATAGCATCCCTACCAGGGCCACCAGACTCAAAAATATCTATTTTCCCCAGGCAGATCAACACCTCCACCCACTAACCCACCACCACACCTGTGCCTAGCTTCACTTTATGGACGTACACTCAATGAATGTAAGCTATCCAGTGGATTTATAGTTATTGAGGTTTTTTTTAATTATTGCGTTCTTTATCTTAATTGTGTTTTTTTTTGTGCTACATCCGATCCGGAGTAACAATTATTTCGTTCTTCTTTACACTTGTGTACAGGAAGTGACGTTAAACAATCTTGACTCTTGAATAAACATAAACAAAGATTAGAACATCCAAATTGGTTTTTGGGCAAAGACCTCCTCTCTCTTAATAAAGAGCTGAACTGCAACCTGAAATTTATGGAGCAGGAAGGAAGAGTGCAATCAACTCAGCCCCAACAGTTTTAGTGGCCAGAGCATGACCTAGCTTTCAATACCCAGAATGTGTTGACAAATTAAACGCCACGTATTTCCATTAATAAACTTTCAATCAGGAGTTTCTAATTTGAAACCAGATTAATTCGATAGCATCAGGTTCCTAACTAAGCAAAAGTTAAGACTACAGAATGAACTTGAAAACCCAGAATATTCGCTCAACCAATCGCAATTTTCGCAGCCGACTCCTACAATTTTGCTCTTCAGGTGTTTAGCGATGAAGCGCAAATTTCCCAACACGAAGCACAAAACAGAAAACATTGTATACGCACTGCACTCCAGTTTAATAAGATGCCAAGTCCTGCAAATATTTTCATTTTAATGGGAAAAATAAGTCGTTTTTATTTAAATTAATTTAAATGAACGTTTCCAACGTCTTAACATTTAAATTATTTCAATTGCTATATAAGTTATTTTTTAATAATCTTGCTTTAACTGTTTAGGATAAAGCACGAATATTCCTAATCCTCGATGTAGGATTAGGACTATTTGGACACTAGACATGAATGAAGGAACAGCCGGTGAGTTCTCGGGAATATGGGGAAGTAATGCTTTTGGATTTTCAGATTAAAATTGCACTGTACTCACTTGAACTGAATGCTGCTGAATCCGCCTCTAGGCCCGAATCTCCATTCTACAAACACTTCATTCGAGTGCCGCGTTTTGTTGAACCAATCAGAGCGGCCACCGGCCGGAACTCGCGAAGCCGCGCGAACATTTCATTCAAAAGTTGCTGCACGCCAACCCCTCCAACCAATCAGTGGCTTCCGTCGCCCTTCTCCATTCGGTACAGAGAGTAGGTCGGGCCATGGTGCCAAATCTGATTCAGTAGAGTTTCGAAATCATGCTGAACTTCAGAGAGGGGCCTGTGAAAGATTCGTATAGGATTCGGTCCTCGCTTAGCGTTTGGGAACCATAGAATATGCGCTGTTCCACTCGCCTTATGCGGCGGCGCAATTTCGACTTCCCAACGTTGCTCCTGTGATCGCGAGTGACGACTGCGGCAGAAACCCCAAAACTGCTCTGGACCAGCCTCACAGCTTGTGCTGCAAAACATTTAACCACTCTTGTTCAGAGATCTTCGGAAACTGTTGAACTACTCCGAATCAGGTTTTTTATCACTGAAATATGTCGTGTTATATTTCGATTTACAGCTGCAGTACAAGAAATAAAATTATTATAAGTTACGAAGTAAATACAAATACTAAAAAGACAAATAACGAGATAGTGTTCATGGACTATTCAGATTGAATTCGATAGGATTCAATGAGATCCCCTCTCATTCTAAATTCCAGCAAGTAACGGCCCGGAGCCATCAATCGCACCTCATAGGATAAGCATTTCATGCCCAGAATCATTCTCGTGCTTCTCCGCTGAACGTCCTCCAATTTCAGCACATCCTTTCTTAAATAATGGGCCCAAAACTTCCCACAATACTACAAGGGAAGCCTCACTAGTGCCTCATAAAGCCTCAGTAGTGCATTTTAAATCTTCAGCTTTACATCCCTGCTTTTATATTTTAGTCCTCTTGAATTGAATGCTAAAATTGCTTTGGCCTTCCACACCATGATTGGACCTGCAAATTAACCTCTAGGGAATCCTGTACAAGGACTCCCAAGTCCCTTTGCACCTCTGATTTTTTTGAATTTTCTCCTCATTTAGAAAATCGTCTATGCTCTTATTCCTTTTACCAAAGTGCTTGACCATACACTTCTCAACACCATTTGCAACTTTTTTTTCCATTCTCCTAATCTGTCCAAGTCCTTTTGCATCCTCAATGCTACCTGCCCCTCCACCTATCTTTGTATCATCCACAAACTTGGCTATCAACTCCATCATCCACATCATTGACATATAATGTAAAAAGAAACTCCTAACACTGATGACTGTAGAACACCACTAATCACAGACAGCCACTCATAAAAGGCTCCCTTTATTCTCACTCTTTGCCTCCTGCCTGTCAGCCAATGCTCTATGCATGTGAGTATCTTTCTTGCAATACCATGAGCTCTTATCTTGTCAAGCAGCCTCGTGCGCAGCACCTTGTCAAAGGCCTTTTGAAAATACAAGGACACAATATCCACCAATTCTCCTTTGAATACCTGCTTGTTAATTCGTTAAAGAATTTCCAAAAGATTTGTCAGGCAAGCTTTTCCCTAAAGGAAACTATCCTGACTTTGGCCTACTTTATCATGTGCCTCCATGTACTCTGAAACCTCATCCTTAACAATTGACTCCAACATCTTCCCAACCTCTGTGGTCAGGATAACTGGCCTTAAAATTCCTTTCTTCTGCCTCCCACCCTTCTTGATGAGTGGAGTGACATTTGCAATTTTGCAGTCATCTGGAACCATTCCTGAATCTATTGATTCTTGAAAGATCATTACTAATGCCTCCACAAAATCTTCAGCTGCCTCTTTCAAAATTCCGGGCTGTAGTCTGTTATGATTGTTTGTGATAAGGACAACTTGGCGTGGGTTAACATTAGAACATTTTATTACTGATCTGCGGCTCAACATTGAGCACGTGCAAGCAACTCACTATCGAAGCTTCTGGTTCTGGGCGAACTAACCACATTGCCCACTGGGAACTGAAGTTCTTTATTATGTATACATAATAACACATAGCCCATCTGGTCCAGGTGACTTATCTACCTTCAGATCTTTCAGTTTCCCAAGAACCCTTTCCCTAGTAATAGCAACTGCACTCACTTCTGCCTCCTGACATACTCAAACTTCCAACACACTGCTAGCATCTCCCACAGTGAAGACTGACGCAGAATACTTATTCAATTGGTTTGCCATTTTTTGTCCCCCATTACTACCCCTCCAACATCATTTTCCAGCAGTCCAATATCTACTCTCATCTTTTTTACTCTATATATCTGAAAAAACTTTTGGTACCCTCTTTGATATTGTTGGCAAGTTTACCTTCATATTTCATCTATTTCCCCCGTGTGGATTTTTGTTGCTTTTTGTAAGTTTCCCAATCCTCTAACTTCCCACTAATTGTTGGTCTTTTATTTGCCCTCGCTCTTCTGCTTTTATGTTGGCCTTGACTTCTCTTGTCAGTCATGATTGTGTCACCATGCCTTTAGAATACTTATTCTTCTTTGTTATGTATCCATCCTGCACCATCCGAATTGCTCCTGGAAACTCTAGCCATTACTGTTCTGCTATCATCCCTGCTGATGTCTCCTTTCAATCCTCTTTGACCAGCTCCTCTCTCATACCTCTGTAATTCCCTTTACTCCACTGTAATGCTGATACATTAGATTATGAATGAGAACACTTAGTCCTCGTTTATTGTCATTTAGAAATGCATGCATACATTAAGAGATGATGCAATATTCCTCCAGAGTGATATCACAGAAAAACAGGACAAATCAAAGACTAACACTGACAGAACCACGTAATCATAACATATAGTTACAGCAGTGCAAAGCAATACCATAATTTGATAAAGAACAGACCATGGGCATGGTAAAAAAAAGTCTCAAAGTCCCAAGTCGATTGACTCCTGAGTCCCTGATAGCCGGCAGTAAAGGGAGAAAATCCCTGACATAAACCTCCAGGCACCGACAACTGCCGATGCATTGGAAGCATCCGACCACAGCCGACACTGGGTCCGTCTGTCTGAAAACTTCGAGCCTCCGATACAGCCTCCCGAGCGCCATCCTCTGCCGAGTGCCTTCGACCTCGTCCTGGCCGCCGAAACAAGCAAAGCTGAGGATTCGAGGCCTTCTCCTCCAGAGATTCCGAACCACACAGTAACAGCGGCAGCAAAGAAGGCATTTCAGAAGTTTCTCTAGATGTTCCTCCGTACTCTCAAGTCTGTCTCCATCAAATCAGAATTGTGCGCGTTCCCCTACTTGACAAATAACAGATATCATTCACTGGAGAGGCCACGTGCGCTGCGTCACGCTGCCATCTTCTCCTCCTCCTCCACAGTCAGCTGCCTTTAGCTTCTCCCTCTCAAATTACAGAGTAAATTCTATCATATTATGATCATTGACTCCATAGAGTTACTTCACCTTAAGCTCTCTCTAATGAAATCTGGTTCATTACATAACACCCAATCCAGAATAGCTGATCCCCTAGTGGGCTCACCCACAAGCGATTTAAAAAGCTATCTGATATGTTTTCTGCAAATTCTTTCTCTTGGGATCTGCCACCAGCCTAATTTTTCCCAATCTACCTGCATATTGAAATCCCCCGTGACTATTGTAATATTGGCCTTTTGACATGCCTTTTCTTTCTCCTATTGTAATTTGTAGCCCACATCCTGGCTACTGTTTGGAGGCCTGTGAAAGGTTGTGGGAGCCATGCATCTGCTTTCTACCTGCATTGTTTTCTGGGTTGCATGTATATTATCTTTATTATGGTAATGAGTCACATGAATAGGGAGGCATGGTAAGAGCAGAGGGAATAAATTACGTATTCTTGCTTTGTTTGTATCACGAATCTGCGGGGTCACCGGGCGTGGTAATTGTTTTGGTTCAATTGGTCACTACAAGGGGCATTTTATCCTTGCCGTTTCTTAACTCTACCCACAAGGATTCAATATCTTCCAATCCTATGTCATCTCTTTCTAACAGATTGATTTCATTTTTTACTAACAGAACTAAGCCACCCCTTTCTACCTATCTGATTGTCATTTCGATACAATGTGTATCCTTGGATGTTAAACTCCCAACTATGATCTTCTTTCAGCCGCAACTCAGTGATGCCCATAACATCACACCTGCCAATCTCTAACTGCTCTACAGGATCACCTACCTTATTCCAAATACTGTGTGCATTCAAATATAACACTTTCTGTCCTGTATCCATCACCCCTTTTGATTTTGTCCTCCTTTTACACTGCAGCTCATCCCACGCTATCATCAGCCTGTCCTTCCTGACAGTCTCACTACACACTGCCTCTGCTTGTAAACGAACAGCCCTATCCTCAGGCCTGTCATTTTCATTCCCATCCCCCTGCTAAATTAGTTTAAACCTTCCTCAACAGTTCTAGTAAACCTACCTGTATGGATATTGATTCCCCACTGGGTTCAGGTGTAACCTGTCACTTTTGTACAGGTCAGCTTATACCTTCCCCAGAAGAAATCCCAAAGATCCTGAAACCTGAAACTTTATCCCTTGCATCAGTTCCTCAGCTACACAGTCATCTAACAACTCATGCTATTCTTATCTTCCCTGGCATCTGGCACAAGCAGTAATCCAAAGATTGCTACCCTGAGCCTCCTACTTGTCATCTTTCTACCTAGCTCCTTAAATTCTCTCTTCAGGATCTCCTCACTTTTCCGACCTACGTCATTGGTACCGATATGTACCGACGCTTTTGGCTGCTCACCTTCCCCCCTTAGAACATTGACCCGATGGAAGATGTCTCTGACCCTGGCACCTGGGAGGGTACATACCACCCAAGTTTCTCTACAGCATTCACAGAACCTCGCGTCCATTCCTCTAACCATGGAATCCCCTGTCACTACTGCAGTACTGCAGTCCTCTTTTCCTCCTCCCCTTCTGAGCCACAGTGTCAGAGTCAGTGCCAGAGACCGCGTCACCATGGATCTCCACCACCACCCCCCAGTAAGTCATCCCTCTCAGCAATATCTAAAACGTGTACTGATTGTTGAGGGAAATGGCCATAGGGGTATTGTCTGCCCATTTCCCTTCCTTTTCCCGGCAGTCACCCGTTTACCTGTCTCCTGTATCTTTGGAGTGACTACCTCCCTGTAGTCCAGCTATCATCTCCTCAGTTTCCTGTCTGAGCCAAAGGTCATCAAGCTGCAGCTCCAGCTTCTTGAAACATTCTCTGAGGAGCTGCAGTTTGGTGCAGTTGGTGCGAATATGTTTATCTGGGAGGCTGGGAAGTTACCCATAATTCCCACATCTCATACAAAGAACACAACACAGCCCCTGAGCTATTCTCACTGCTATAATTATGCATTAACAGACAAAGAATTAAAAATGATGAAGGAGAAACTTACCAGACATTTACCTCACCCAAGCCTGTTTTCACTGAAGCCTGATGAGCCAAAACCTCCCCACTCTATCACTGGTCCACTCACACAATGGCCGCTCCGCTTGTCTGTGCCTTAATTTTATTTGCCCTTGCCAATGAATTACGACTGTGCCACTGCAAAAAAAACAAAATCCTGCAAAAGCTTTTTTAAAATCTCTTGCTCCCTAACCTGCAAGAGGCCACCTACACCGATTTGACTGCATCTCCAGAAGAAGCTGACCCCAATGCATTCCTTGATTTACTACGCACAGGGATAGCTCTCTGGGCTCTCTCCTTAAAACTCAGAGAGCTGGAGTTGAGAGCGTTCATAAAGCAGTGTCTTGTGAAAGATTTTGAACTGATGTATGCACCTTTAGATCACATGCCGTTTCCTGGGCTTGGGGGGAGTCTGTGTCTTATTGTAGCTCATTGTATATTTGGAGACCTTATGGACTGGTGGGTGTTGTATGAGCTGGAAAACTACAGAAAGTCCCAAAAACCTTTTTTCAAAATTGTGGCAAGCAGCAAGTGTAAAACTGAACCTCAAACTCATGCTTGAAATCCTCTGGAATACACGTTCATCAATTAGAAGTTACTTGGCCAAGTTTTAGTGGCGATTAACTGCTTAACCATCCTCTGGAGTGACAGTCTCAGTCTGTGCCTCAGCTTCCTTATCAATATAGTGCATCCGGCTAAACTGCAGTTTCAGTTTCTCAACCATCTTGAAGGATCCTAGATGTTTAATTGCTAGCCACTCTTCCGGGCAGTTCAGCTTTAATCTGACATATTAATCCTGAGGTAACTTAGCTGTCTATAACTTTGTTTTTGCACAATTTATCATACACCTCTTTGCCTCTTCATGTTTGGCACTGGACAAGGTGTATATGGTGCTTCATTTTTAAGAGACTAGTTCCTTTGTTTAACAGTTACATTAATGAATATATTGAAAAATGAGATTGCAGAGTGTAGCGGAATTCATTTCTGCTCCTGGTGTTAGTCCACAAGACATCGTGAATTCTCAGTTTTGATCTACCAAAGCTTTCTGTGCTTATTTGTGACTGCAATGCCACTCATCAGGATAGAGAATGCAGACTACGAACATGGGGCTTTGTCTCCATAAGGAGCTGGGATTTTTTTTGCTGATAGTGGTTAAGTAGTAGCTTTCTCCAGAAATAGGCACTTACAAGTCACAGAATAGAACAAAGGGGAAGAATTAGAGATGGACACAGTGAGTGAAGAGTAAAAGTTTAAAACAAAATTGATAAAAGATTCCAGTAATAGCAAGAAACTGCACTGATATAGGCAACAACATACCAAGTCCTGGGATCCAAGTAGGACTGTAAAAGAAGATATCACAAGGTACTATTAACACAAGAGGTTTTGCAGATATTGGAAATCCAGAGTAACACACAAAAAATTGCTGGAGAAAATCAGCAGATCGGGCAGCATCTATGGAAATGAATAAACAGTCAATGTTTAGGGATGAAAACCTTCCTCAGGACTGGAATGGAAGGGGAAAAATGCCCAGATAAGGAGGTGGGGGGAGAAAAAGGAGTACAAGCTAGAAGGTGATAGGTGAAGCCAGGTGGGTGGGGGAAGGAGGATAAAGTGAGAAGCTGGGAGGTGATAGGTGGAAAAGGTAAAGGGCTATAGAAGAAGGAACTGATAGGTGAGGAGAAAGGGAAATAGAAGGGGCATCAGGAGAAGGTGATAGACAGGTAAGGAGAAGATATAAGGTGGGGGCTAGAATGAGAAAATAAAGGAGAAAGAGATGGTGGTGGGGTGGGGAAAATTTACCAGAAGTTGGAGAAATCAATGCTAATGCCATCAGGTTGGAGGCTACCCAGATGGAATATAAGCTGTTGCTTCTCCAACCTGAGAGTGGTCTCATCATGTCTGAAGAGGAGGCCATGAATTGACAAGGTAGCATTACAGCTTTTCATCAGCTATATTTTTTATTTGGGAGAAGAATCTTGTAAATGTCAAGTAGTTTGGTGTTGAATTTAAGTCTGATGAGGTGATTTTTGTGTTCTCTCAGTGAGTCATAAGCCTTTAGAAAACTTTTCCTTGAAGGGTTGCGGAAGTGGAGGCCTTGAGTATTTAAAAGCCAGAGGTAAACAGATGAGCAGAGAGCGAAAAGTTATTGCAGTTGGACTGGAATATGGAACTGAGGTTACAGTCAAATCATGATCTTATTGAATGGTGGAGTAGACTTGAATACTCTTAATCCTAATTCATTTGAGGATGACTTGTAAATCCCTCAGGCCATCATTTTGAGAAATTGAAGTACTCAAGGCTAGGATGTCAGTTGTAATACCAAAATGGCTAGAATAAGGCAACAGGAAATTGTTACACTATGGATGACTTCAAAAAGTAGATAATACATTTAAGTTCTTCTTAGGGCAAGAACAGACAGGAATGATTGGGAAATGGTGTTTGTGCCGATAGTTACTGTGGACTTGGGCTGAGAGGTATGTTTCCTTATTATTTGAGTCTATCACACTAAGAGGCTGAAGCAAGATCTGCAGTTATAGGACTGTGAAGCTGGATGTCATGAATTTAAGATCTCCCAAGGCACTGGGAATCAATCTTCAAGGAAAGAGATGAGGTGCAAGAGTTTGTGTTCATCAACATGTTCCTAACTTGTAATTAAAATGTTCCCTCCAAAGTTCTTTGCACCTTTTGGGAACACTTTAGGGCATTCAGGAAACATTATATACTGTACATTGCCATGCAAACTTAATTTGAATGTATCTCTTGAAGCTTGCATTCTAACACTTATTCTGTTTCGTTTATTCTAGGCTTCAAAGAGCAGCCTACCAGAATTATCACTGACCCGCATGTGAACAGCTCATAGCACCCAACAACCCACTAATCACCATTAGCAAATATCAGTACAGCTACATTCTTCCCAGAGGATGCAATTAGTGAGGTTGAAGAGTTAACAAAGTGAATCACAGCACAAGGAGCAGCTTGAGCAGTTGGAACCTATGACCAAAATGGCAAGTTTGCTAATAACACATATAAAACTTGTGAAATTGGAGGGCTATATTTTGCTACTACTACTTGTGCTAATAATAGAAATGAAAGTACAGCTTATGTTAATCATTGAATGATAAGCATAGAAACAACTATTTTGCTCTATTATGCCTGAAACAATCCTTTTGCTGCGCTAACTGTAAGCTCCATTTACTAGTCTTTTTTCCAAAGCCTGATTTCTTTTTCTGTTGTTGCACAATTCACTTTTAGAAATGATTATTGAATCTCCTCTCACCATTATATTACGAAGTAAATTCCAAACTGTAACAACTGACAATGCAATTGTTTTTCTGTACATGCCACTGAATCGTTTACCAAGCCTGCACCCTTTACCTCCTGACTCTTCTGCAACTGGAAACCATTTCTATTTAATTATTTTACCAAACCCCCTCAGAATCTAGAGGATTACCAACAAATCTCTCCTTACTCTTCTCTGCTCTGAGGTAAAACAAAGCTACCTCAACTGAACTGAAATCTGATACCATTCTAATAAATCTTTCTGTACAGCTCCCATTCTTTACATCCTTTCAGAAGTTGAAACTGAAAATATTTCAGATGCTAAAAATCTGAAGTGAAAACATATATTGGAAATGCTTAAGAGGTCAATAATATCTGTGCAGAAACAAACAGAATTAGTGTTTCAGATCCTAAAAGAAAATGTCAGGAATACTCAGCAAGCCAGGCAGCATCTACTGACAGAGAAAGAGGGATAACAATTCAGGTCAAAGACTGTTCATCAAAACTGGGAAGCCAGGAGAAAAAGGGATGATGAAGGATCTCAGCCTGAAACATCGTCTGTTTACTCCCCTGACTCACCTACTGTGTTCTTCCAGCATTTTGTAGCCAAACAGAAACCAAATTTTCAGTTTCAGTCAGAGTTTAGCAAGGTTTGCAGTGGGGTAAGATATTAATGAAAAAACAAATGAAGAAACATAAAAGCTATGAATTGAGAGAACTTGGTAAGAGAGAAAAAAAAGACAAAATCTAAAAGCTTCAAAATGTTGAGCTGTAGAAATTGCCGAGGTAAAATGGTCATTGTGGAGAGTGAAAGTGATAATATTACAGATGGATGATCTACAGGATTAGCTGGAGAAATCAGGTTGCCTGAATTCAGCAACTGCTTGATCTGCTATCTACAGTTGTCATATTCCACGCTGGGGTAAATCATTGTTTTGTAAAGGTTTATCTTAACTCCCTGTTTTTTTACTACACAGACTAAAGATTATACAGTATAAGAAAAATGGCATCAGATTTTTGGATCATTGGGCTCTCTCCCTGGGAATTTGCACCTGAACTGAAAGTGGACTAATATCCTAGCAGGAAGATTTGACAGTACTGCATGAGAGGTGGAGTGGTTAAACTAGAGGGACAGGGAGATGGGAACCAGAGTGCCAGAACAGATAGTGCAGAGATTGAGGAGACAGTTGGTGTTCACACTTCAGATAAAGTCAGGAATCAGAAGGTTGAGCATGGTGTGAGCTGTGTCCTCAGCATCATATATTTCAATGCAAGAAGTATCGTAGGAAAGGCGGATGAGCTCAAGGCATGGATCAATACCTGGAATTATGATATTGTAGCCATTAGTGAGACTTGGTTGCAGGAGGGCCAGGACTGGCAGGTCAGTATTCCAGGGTTCCGTTGTTTTAGATGTGACCACACAGGAGAGATTAAAGGAGGAGGTGTGGCATTACTAGTCAGGGAAAATGTCAGAACAGTGCTCAGTCAGGACAGACTGGAGAACTCGTCTACTGAGGTATTATGCGTGAAACTGAGGAATAAGAAAGGTATGACCACATTAATGGGGCAATATTATAGACCACCCAACAGTCTGAGGGATTTAGAGGTATAAGCTTGTAGAGAGATAGCACTGTTTCAAGAAACATAAGGGTCTGATAGTAGGTGATTTTAACTTTCCACATATTGACTGGGACTCCCATACTGTAAAAGGAATAGCTGATATACAGTTTGTCAAACATGTTCAGAAAGTTTCTTTAATCAGTACATAGAAGTCCCAACAAGAGATACTTGATCTGCTATTAGGGAATGAGACAGGGCAGGTGACAGAAGTTTGTATAGGTGAACATTTTGCAGCTATTGATCACAACACCATTAGTTTCAAAGTAAATATTTAAAAAGATAGAATCTGAACCCAAGGACTAAACCTAAGTTGGAGAAAGGCCTATCTAGATGTTATCAGGAAGGATCTGGCAGGTGTGGATTGGGACAGGCAATGGTGTTCTTGGTAAGTGGGAGGCCTCCAAAAGAGAAATTTTGAGAGTACAAAGCTTGTATGCGCCTGTCAGACTAAAAGGTAAACGTAACCGGTGTAGGGAGCCCTGGATTTCAAGAGATATTGAGGCCCTGGTTAAGAAACAAAGGAGGTACATTGCAGGTAACAAACTGGGTACTTATGGAGTAGAAGAAATGCAAGGGAACACTTAAGAAAGAAATCTGTAAGGCTATAAAAGAAATGCATGAGGTTGCCTTAACAGACAAGGTGAAGAAGAATCCTAAGGGATTCTACAGATAGGTGAAGAGCAAAAAGGAGTGAAAGGGACAAAACTGGTCCTCTGGGAGATCAAAATGGGTATCCATGCATGGAGCCAAAAGAGATGGGGAGATCTTAAATGAATCTTTTGCATCTGTATTTCAGAATCAGAGTTGGTATCAGAAGCAGGTTTATTATCACTGGCATGTGTTGTGAAATTTGTTGACTTAGCAGCAGCAGTTCAATGCAATACATGATAATATGGAAAGAAAAAAAAGTCAATTACAGTAAGTTTATATATATATATATATATATAATAGATTCATATATAGAAATATAGTGCAATATAGGAATAATATATATAAAAAAAAGTGAGATAGTATTCATGAGTTCAATGTCCATTTAGGAATTGTATGGCAGTGGGGAAGAAGCTATTCCTGAATCTCTGAGTGTGGCCTTCAGGCTTCTAAACCTCCTCCCTGACGGTAACAATGAGAAGAGCGCGTATCCTGGGTGATGGGGGTCCTTAATAATGGATGTCGCCTTTCTATGGCACTACTCCTTGAAGATGGATGCCCAGGATGGAGCTGACTAATTTTACAACTTTCTGTTGCTTCTGCTTACCAGACAGTGATGCAGCCTGTCAAAATGCTCACCACAATACATCTATAGGTGACAAACCAAATCCCTTCAAAATCCTAATGAAATATAGCCGCTATCTTGCCCTCTTTATAGCTACGTCGATATGTTGGGACCAGGTTGGATCCTCAGAGATCTTGACACTCAGAAACTTGAAACTGCTCACTCTTTCCACTTCTAATCCCTCTATGAGGGTTGGTTCATATTCCGTCATCTTACCCTTCCTGAAGTCCACAATTAGGACTCTTATCTGACTGACATTGAGTGCCAGATTGTTCCTGCTAGCTGGTATATTTTTCTCCTGTATGCACTCTCATCTCCATCTAAGATTCTACCAACAACCCATTTACTCAGGAGGCGGACACAAAATCTATCGAAGTGAGGTAAAATGCATCAACTTAATCAATCTTATACAAATTACAGAGGAGGAGGTGTTTGCTGTCTTGAAGCAAATTAGGGTGGTTAAATCTCCAGGGCCTGACAAGGTGTTCCCTCGGACCCTACGGGAGGCAAGTGCAGAAATTGCTGGGGCCCTAGAGGAGATATTTAAATCATCCTTAGTGACAAGGGAGGTACCAAAAGATGGAAGGATAGCCAATGTTGTTCCACTGTTTAGGAAAGGCTCTAAAAATAAACTAGGAATTTATAGGCCAGTGAGCCTGACATCAGTAGTGGGAAAGCTGTTGGAATGTTTTCTAAGGGACCGGATATATGAGTATTTGGGTACCATGGACCGATTAATGATAGTCAGTGTGGCTTTGTGTATGGTAGGTCATGTCTAAATAATCTTATAGAGTTTTTCGACGAAGCTACCAGGAAAATTGATGAAGGCAAGGCAATGGATGTAGCCCACATGGACTTAAACAAGGCATTTGACAAGGTCTCGCACTGGAGGTTGGTCAATGAGGTTCAGTCGCTTGGCTTGGATTAGAGATTGGCTTTGTGGGAGAAGCTTGAGAGTGACAGCAGATGGTTGCCTCTCTGAATGCAGACCTGTGACCAGGGGTGTGCCGCGGGGAGTGGTGCTGGGTTCATTGTTGTTAGTCATCTGGATGATAATGTGGTTAACTGGATACCAAGAGTGGGTGTGTAGCGGACAACAAGGAAAACTATAATGGCTTGCAGTGGGATCTCGACCAGGTGGTAAAACAGGCTGAAAAATAGCAGATGGAATTTAATGCAGACAAGCGCAAGGTTTTGCACTTCGGTAGGACTAACCAGGGTAGGTCTGACACAGTGAACCGTAAGGCACAGGGGCGTACAGTAGAACAAAGGGATCTGAGAATACAGGTTCATAATTCATTCAAAGTGGCATCACAGGTAGATAAGGTCATAATGAAAGCTTTTGGCATATTGGCCTTCATAAATCGAAGTATTGAGTACAGGAAATGGGATGTTATGTTGAAGTTTTATAAGATATTGATGAGACCTAATTTGGAGTATGGTGTGCAACTTTGGTCACCTACCTACAGGAAGGATGTAAATAAGGTTGAAAGAGTAGTGAGGAAATTTACAAAGATGTTGCTTGGTCTGGAGGACCTGAGTTATAAGGAAAGATTGAATAGGTTAGGACTTTATTCTTGAAATGTAGAAGATTGAGAGGAGATTTGAAAGAGGTATACAAAATTATGAGGGTATTGATAGGGTAAGTGCAATCAGGCTTTTACCACTGAGTTTGTGTGGGAGTACATCTAGAGCTCATGGATTAAGGATGCAAGGTGAAAAGTTTAAGGGGGACATGAGGGCGATACTCCTTCACTCAGAGGGTTGTGACAGTGCTGAATGAGCTGCCAGCATAAGTGGTGCATGCAAGCTAGATAGGAACCTTTAAGAGAAGTTTAGGTAGGTACATGGATGGTAGGGGTATGGAGGGCTTAGGTCCCGTTGATGGTCAATGGGAGTAGGCAGTTTAAATGGTTTGGTATGCACTAGATGGGCCGAAGGGCCTGTTTCTCTGCTATACACATATGAATATAAAATATAGAGCAGAATTAATCTGTGCTGATTTATTGCGTGGAATCAATTTTCATATATGCACAGTATGCAAGTAGCTATGTTTGCAGCTATCATAAATCTTGGATCTTCAGCTTGCTTCCACACATCTTTGAGGGTCACAATTTCACTGTGAACTTTTCACAATTCACTTTGAGTATTACTGCTTCAAACGGAGCTGAATTAGAATAAGAAGAATTCAGAATGCCAGGGTAGGGATAGGAGAAAGTACCTTGGAAAATGATTTGAGATTTCTGGCAGTGAAATTGGCCACCTTGGCAAAATACCCCAAAGAAAGCAGGCCTTACCTTAAATTTTGAGATCATAGCCCATGTGAAAATTCCATGAGTGGCTTCAGTGGCAGACTCTTCCTGATAGCAGCTCAGAATGGACAAACATGTCTATACATTCATCCTCCTATTCAACTGGGGCTCAAATAACCTTTTTCCAGGGATTTTAATGTTCCTGTTTTACAACACTGATGCTAATTATGCACTCTTTGGTACCAAGCAGCTTCCATACATAGGCACAGCATGTACATCTGGGACTACAATTTACTTATACATTGGATGCACAGATGTATCAATTGTATTTTATGATCAATTTCATACTTTAAATCAGTTGTGCTTTGTGCTTAATGATTAAATTCTTGGGCATACATCAGTATAAGGATCCTTTATAACAATTAAACTTCACACACATGCTTGACTCATTGCAGTGCCATGTCTCAATTTTCACCATAGAAAATGCTTGAGCAACTATTTTTGTGGACCCTAGCTCAAGGTAATGTATTTCTGATTTTGAAAATGAAAAAGATCTTTTCAATAGCAATGACAGCACAGGTGAACAATGCCATTTTCCTAATCAGATTCTTCTTTGAAAGTGCCACTTAAATTGATGTATGCTCCATGGAAGTCTAGAATGCAGATGAACATTAATTGAAGACTGTGCTGATAGGTAGTGGAATTCTTTATACTTAATGATCCTTTTCAAACAGAATCTCTAATTTTAATTAAGGATAGTGAGGTCTACATCAATAGACCATTTATATCTTTAAATCTGATATCTTATTTAGAGAATCCTTAGTATATATCCCCTCAATTTACCAACCTAGCCTATCAAAAAGTCAGTTTTGAAATTTGAAAATCAAACCAAGGTATTAGCTACACAATAAATGGTAGGACCCTGGGGTTGTTATGGAATAGAGGAACTTAGGAGTGCAAGTGAAAGCTGCGTCACAGGCAGATAGGGCTATGAATGCAGCAATTAGCATACTGGCCTTCACCATTAAGCCTGGAGGGTAATTTGCAGTTACATAAGATGTTGGTGAGGCAGCAGTTGGGAATATTGTGTGTCGTTTTAGATATTCTGTTACAGGAATAATACTATTAAACTAGAAAGAGTGCATAAAAGACTAGGAATCTGCCTAGCCTTGGGGGTGGGGGGCGGTGGTGAGGAGAGGCTGTATACAAGGAGAGGTTTTGTAGACTGAGACTTTTTTTCCTGTAACATAGAAGATTAAGGGGTGATCTCATAGAGGTATATATGTAAGATCATGATTGTGTCAAAACACAATCATTTTCCCAGGGAGGGGTGTTAAAAACAAGAGGATAGGTTTAAGATCAGAGGTAGCCTCTTCATACAAAAAGGTTGTGCGTATTTGGAATGAGGTGCAGAAATAGAGGTTGAGATGGGCACATTAGTAACACTTAAAAGCCATCAAAAACACAGGCAGACGGGATTAGCTCACTGGACAATGTGGTTGGCTTGGATGAGTTGGACCAGAGAGCCTGTTTCTGTGCTGTATAACTTTCACTCCAGATTTACAAATGATCAAACCTTGATCAATTTTCCACAAATTGATTGTGTTTCACCTTACACTTGTGTAAAAAAAAAGTCTTCTGTCACCATTGCTGAACAACCTCGATGTAATTATGAGGTTTTATTCCAGCTTACCCAATAGAGGAACTACAGATAGTTCTGCTATAATGGAACAGTTTTGTTCCTAAGAAACATTACATTGTAGAAAAGTGTGCTATAAAAACAATTGCTTCAAAAAGCAAAAGTGGGTTGGAGCTAGAGAGTTTTAGGGTTGCAAGAATAAGTTATTATTTTTCTTGCAGAATTTTTGAATACAAAAGGTGTTTTTAATAGCTATAAGATTATTTTGTCTTGGAAAAATATTAAAGGCTGTATGTTACATTGTTTATTAAAGTGTCTTTGCACAAGTATCAACAGAAGCGATTGTCAATTTGCAACATCCTCCTGCGGCAGTCTGTGTTCTTAAAAGGGAATGGTATCTGATTGCTGCAGGCAGATAATGTGGAAACAGTTCCTCCCCTCCGTCGTCCCTCCTCCCCCCCATACTTTTCTTCCCATAAGTCACCTTTTTCATTTCTGTGTGTTAGTTTCTTAGGTAACTCTTAAGTGATGCTCTAGTTCCCGCTCAAAATCACATAATAATTAATTTCGAAGTGTTCCCTAATTCATTAGCCATGTTACTATCCAATTCTCGTTAACCAAACGCGTGTTACAGCAAAACTAACTATCTATAGTTTCTCTCCATTACTATCATAAATTCCACCCATTAGGTCATTTCCCAGTTTCCCATATTCAAAGAATACAAGTTCAATCTGTGTAATCAGCCCTCATAATTTAACCCTTTCACTGTAGTGTTTATTCTGGTGCATCCACACAGCATTCTCTCCAGGGGAAATATATTATCATGATGTGCAATAGAACTGAATTTTGAAGTTTACATGGGGTTTAATGTGAATGCCATACATCTGTGTAATCTATACTGTATTACCTTCAAGAAAAGAGACAAGTTGTATTATGTTAACTATAGAGGGTTCTCCCTTCCGTCTGCTACAAATAATCACCTTCTTCTTCCAGTGACAAAGCTGTATTATGTGAATTGCAATGCAGATTCTTTCCATCCTGAGGCACAGAGGAAACCATCTTTAAACCTCAAAACCAGTCATTAGAAATATGCACTTCAGTAAAGCCTTTGACTCCATCAATCAGGATACTGTGGAGCACTCTCTCCTCAATTTCAGCCACCAACAGAGATTTATCTCTATTTATACTTCCTCTGCAACTGCATGCAAGGTATGATACCAATGAATGGGTCTACAACAATACCAATCTCAGTGAACACCTGTGTCAAACAAGGCTGTGCAATTGCCCCAATACTCATTTCATTCATCCTTGACACAATTTTGCATCCCTTTCCCAAAAAACTTAGTAGGTTAATTGGTCATTCTAAATTGTCCTGTGATTAGGCTTGGATTAAAATTGGGGATTACTGGACGGTGCGGCTCAAAGAGCTGGAAAGGCCTATTCCATGCTGTGTATGTCAATAAAAAAGAAATACCTGAAGAAGAGCTAGATGGAACTCAGAATGAACAGAAAACTGTTTATTTTATGCTGACTGCCTTCGAGAATCAAGGTCAGTCATGATTGCCAGACAGATAGAGGAAAGATTCAAGGATCTGTCATAGTTTTTTGTACCTTCCTAATGTAACAATGCCCTTTTACAACATCCTATTGGCATGATCGTACAGAAAAAAATGGTTTCATTAGCAGATTTAGATAGATCACTTGTTTTTCATTAATTCAATACTTCATGAATGTACAATGTCAGTACAGATACCTGGCAGACACTGCCCATTACTTAACTGGTAATTTCTCAGTTTTAATGCTATAGTAATTCTTAGCCAGCTTTCAAATTTGCCAAAAGCCAATGAGCTACATCCCCATGGATCCTTTGGGAATTTGTAAGCACAGCTGCTTAGTATGGCTAGTCTGCCTCAAGCAAACTGTTGCAAACTCAAAAAAAGGTCCCAGATTGCAGACAGATAGAATGATTTAGTTAGGGTAATGGCAACAGAGCATACTATACATTTGGTCTTTAATTTTTCCCAACAATTTTTAACTACCTTAAGTTATTACTGCCAAATATTTTCACATTGTTTGAGCAGATTCAAGAGATAGCGTGCATACAGAATGCATTGTTTTTTTAAAATGCTTTTGAATTGCTTTTATTATGTTTTGCAGGTTGACTGACTTTATTTGGAGCATCAATAGGAACACCAAATTTGTTAAAGCGGTATTTTAAGATGGATGAAGAATAATATTTATTGGCAATTGGCAATCTGGAGTGCAGAGATCCCGGAATACAAGTTCAAATCCCATCATTTCAGTTGGGGAATGTAAATGTAAAAAAAAGCTAAATAAGAATTTGAAATAAAAATGACAGTAGTGGTAACAGTAACAGTGAAAATACTCCTTTGTAATGAAGCCCTACAGTATGTAATTCATTGATGATTTTCAGTAAAATATATTAACCATTTTTCCATATATGATACTCCAAACCCACTATTCCAAATGACTCTTAACCACCCCTTCAAATAGCTTCGCAGGCCAATGTATTTAATTACTTTTTTGCAGGACCTATACATTCATTGCTGGTGAGCCCAATATTTATTGCCTTTCTAAATTGCCCTTGACAAGTGATTATGAGCCACCTTCTTCATTTGCTGCAGGACTTTGGTGAAACTACTCCCAGTGTTGTTGGGCATAACATTCCAGAATTTGGATCCAGCACTGAAAGAATGACAGTATAATTTGACATTAGGATCATGTGCAACTTTAAGAAAATCCTTCAGGTGAAGGTATTTTCAAGCATCAGAAAATGTGACCTGTGACCTCTACCATGCATCACTCTTGGTGGTAGAGGTCACAGGTTTGTAATGTTAGTCTGTGCGAATAGTTGCATGCATTTTGCTTACAGAATGTTTCTGGTGATAGATGGGCTATTGATCACGTGGGATACCTTGTATATAATACTCAGCTTCTCAATGCTGGATTAGCACTCATTTGGCCATCAATCTGGTAAATCTTATCTCTGGCAAGTCTATCTTTCCTTAGACAAGAAAACCTGTACAATACTGTAACTGCAGATTTATCAAGATCTTATCTGATTTCAGATTGTTGTTGTTGCTGTTCAGTCATTAAGTCAAGTCCGACTCCTGGTGATGGACAATAGGGTCCATAGGGTTTTCATGGAAAGATATGGAAGTAGATTATCAGGCCTTTCCGTGCAGATACCACTGCGGCCCAGGTTGGGACCCGGCTGGGTTTGAACTCAGGACTATCTGCCTTGAAATCCAGTGCTGATGCCACTATGCCACCAGCCAGCCCATGATTTCAGTTAGACATTCTTAATCTTGCAAAGAGAAATTCTTAATAAAGGCACCATAGACTAATATCTTTCTAACAGCTTACCGTACACGCACATCATGCACATTAACTTCAAGTGGTTTGTGTACAAGGACACCAAGGTTGCTTTGAACACAAAGACTTTTAAATTACAAGAATATGAAAAATAGGAACAGTGGTAGGCTATTTGGCCCATCAAGCCTACTCTACTGTTCAATATGATCATGGATGATCTGGCCATGGACTCAGAATCAGAATCACGTTTATTATCACCTGCATGTGACATGACATTTGTTAACTTAGCAGCAGCAGTTCAATGCCATACATAATGTAGAAAAAAAGAACAAAATAAAATAATAAGTAAATCAATTACAGTATATGTGTATTGAATAGATTAAAAAATCATGCAAAAATCAGAACTACTATATATTAAAAAAGTGAGGTAGTGTCCAAGGGTTCAATATCCATCAGAAATTGGATGGCAGAGGGGAAGAAGCTGTTCCTGAATCACTGAGTGTGTGCCTTTAAGCTCCTGTACCTCCTACCTGATGGTAGCAGTGAGAAAAGGGCATGCCCTGGGTGATGGAAGTCCTTAATAATGGACACTGCCTTTCTGAGACACCGCTCCTTTAAGATGTCCTGGGCACTTTGTAGACTAGTACCCAAGATGGAACTGACTAAATTTACACCTACCTACCTGTATTTCTCCATAATCCTCAATTCTCCTGCTGTGCAAAACTCTATCAGTGTCTTAAGTATATTTAATGAGGGTGCCTCAACTGCTTTCCTGAGCAGAGAATTCCACAAATTAATTATTCTTTGGGTAAAAACAGTTTCTCTTCATCTCCATCCTAAATTTATTTTCCCCATATGCAGCGGTTATTCCCCTAGTTCGAGTCTCACCAGTGGAAACAATTTTCCTGCCTCTTTTTTTATCTATCCCTTTCATAATTTTATGTTTCTATAAGATCCACTTAATCCTTCTGAATTCCAGTGAGTGTAGTCCCAAGCGACTCAATCTCTCATCACAAGTTAATCCCCTCATTTCCAAAATCAGCCCTGTGAACTCCGAAGCCAGCATACGTTTCCCTCAAGTAATAGAACCAGAAATGCACGCAATACTCCAGCTGCAGCTTCACCATTACCCAGTACAGTTGCAACATGACCTCCCTGCTTTTAAATTCAGTCCCTTTAGGAATAAAGGCCAATATTCCATTTCCCTTCTTGATAAGCTGTTGCACTTGCAAATCAATTTTTTTTCCCAATTCCTGCACAAGCACTTCCACATGCCTCTACACAACAGCGTGCAGAAATCTCACAACATTTAAATACTATTACTTATAATAGTGCTGATTTGTGACCTCTGTTAAGTTGCAGCTCATATCTAGTTGTTTTTAATTGTTTATTTTTTAGGTGCGTAAGGATGGTTTTTGGGATAGAGGGGGAGTTAGAGGTCAGTTTAGTGTTTAGGAACAGTTACAAGGAGGGATTAGACAATATACCAGAGTCTTCACTCTGCGTTAGACCTGTGATGTATATGTGGGACATCTGTGGTCAGATGTTGTATGAGGCTCTCCGCACCTCCCCTCCCCCGCAGGTCAGTGTGTTTTTGACAGGTTCTGAAGTTCTGATTAGCACCTGGGTTCACAAATCAGTAAGACAAGAGTTTGAGGCCAAATATTCAGGGCCTCTTATTGGTGAGTCAAGAGTTCAAGGCCTAGTGTTTGATGACTGGTGTGTTCTGGGATTGATGACGAGTGTTGAGCCCTAGGGCTGAGTAGTAAGTCTAGAAATCAAAGCTTGCAGGCCAGAGCAGTCAGCAAATCTCTGGAACAATGGGGAGGTTCGAAGCCTGGTGTCTGCAGGCTTGAGTCCATGTTTGCTGGAGACCTGACCTGGGGGTATAAAGAGCTATGTGTCTGCATGGGTGGGAGGGAGAAACAAGGCTTGATTTTTGCTGTTGTTGTTGTTTGTTGCTTGCTGTGTTTGTGCTGTTCTGTCAAACATTGTGGGAATGCTATGTTGGCACCAGAATGTGACAAAACTTGCATGTTGCCTCCAGCACACCCATGGGTGTGTTGGTTGTTAACACAAAGGACACATTTTACTCTATGTTTCGAAGTACAGGTGACAAATAAACTTGAATCTTCGATAATCTTAACTTCTATTTTTCTTTCCAAAGTGGAAAACATCACATTTATCAACATTGTACTGACAGTCCCTTGCTACTCTATATATACACACAGACTCTCCTCATCCTTTTCACAATTTGCTTTTCCATAAAATTTAGTGTCATCAGCAAACTTAAATAAGCTGCATTCCGTCCCCTCTTCCAAACTGTTAATGTATATTGTGAACAGTTGCAGGCCCAACACTGACTCCTGTGACACTCAACACTGACTGCCAACTAGAGCAACATCAGTATATCCTAACTCCCTGCTTTCTATTGGTTACCCAATTCTCTATCGATGCTAATTCATTAACCCAACTCCATGCATCCTTATCTTATGGATAAATCTTTTATACAGCATTTTGATCAATACCTTGTAGAATTCGAAGTATACAACATCCACCTGTTCCCCTCTATCCACTGTGCTCATTATATCCTCAAACTTATCAACACACCTGCCCTTCACGTATCCATGCTGGGTCTGCTTGATGGAACCACTTCTATCCAGTTATCTCACTATTTGTTCCTTAATGGTATCATCAAGCATTTTTGAGACTACAGACATTAAGCTAGCAGGCCTATAGCTACTAACCTTTTGCCTACATCCTTTTTTAAACAGTGGTGCAACATTTGCTATCTTCAATCTGCCAGGACCTGCCCAGAATCCAGAGAATTTTGGTAAATTATTACAAACCTCTCTATTAAAACCTCAGTCATTTCTTTCAATCTGACTTTAAAAATAATAATTTCCTGTTTTTTTTCTATCAAGGTGGACAACTTTATATTTTTCCACAACATTCTCTACCTATCATGGCCTTATTCACCTGTCTATATCGCCTAGATTTCTCCCTACATTTTCCTCACAACTGATACTGCCATCAACAAATCTATATGATACATTTGGTTCCTCATCAAAATTACTGATATTGATTGCAAACAGTTGTGGATCTATTTATTACAACCTCTCAGTGCACAATTCACTCTCCACAAAGGTCAAGAATCCTGCTAAAAACTACTGATCATACACAAGATGTGATTTAAAGAGTGTTTTGTTTAACTGTAGCCTAACTTATAAACTGTAGCTAAGTTAACAAATTTCATGACACACATCGGTGATAATAAACCTGATTCTGATCTTCTATATACTCTTCTTTAAATATAAAGGGTACACTTCAATTGCTATTTTGAATGAGGTAGACCTTGCTGGAAAATATTTCCAATTCTTTAGTGAACTCTTAGCATTTCTATGATTAACCACCACTAAGCTCAATGTTCCTGTGTGAATTCTGGAGTCTTAATCTTGTCAGCAGTACTTCAACATCCACTTCCCAAGTGCAGTCCAACCTTTCCCAATAATTATGGTTGATCTGTGGCTCCGGGAAAAACAGTAACATTCATTCCAAATAAACAGAATAGTTATGAAAGACTTAGATATTTATGTATTGGATTTTTAAAAATTGTTTCCAAAAATAAGTTATGCATTGTACTGCTGCCATCAGATATTCCCACCATATCATTCATAGTCCATATTTTCTGAATCCACTTGTCACAGAAAGGCAGGCACCAAAAGCTAATGCACTATGAAATATGTCTCAATTCTTGATTGTGCATACAGACGTTAAGCTACCACTATTCTCTAAAGGAATTTAAAATCCAGAAACAGCATCTCACCTGCTATCCAAAACTGAGCCACAGCATCTATCATAGCATAAGCATATGAAGAATCCAATATGATATGGGGATTAAAGAATTATCACAAAATATTGTTCTTAATCTCTCTTCATTGAACAATACTCATTGAATCAGACACTAGAAGGATGAGACCAGGGAGTGGCTTGGGAAACATCAGTTTAGCTTTTACAGAAATGATGATGTAGTGTATGATCAGTAGATTTTAGGGGTATATTGACCTTTGTGGAGAGTGAATTGTGCATTAGGGAGGTAGTAATAAATGGATCCTCAACTGTTCTGGATTTTAAATTGGAAGTATGCTTACTTCTTGTCAGTAGCATCATACTAAACTAGTGGGAGGATGCATCCATTATGAAATCAAACTCTAAGCAACATAATTCTGTGTCAGTCTCTCTGCTAGTAAATCATCTGCTATGTTCTCTTGGTAAGCCTTTTTATAAACCTCTGGGCACATGGCTGAACATTTTGTTACATATTCATTTACTGTGGCAATAAAATGCAACTCACAGTAGATAGGTTGATGGTTTTCTCTGATGCTTTGCAAGATCTCAATATGGAAAGTTAGAAAATACCTCTCTAGTGGTTCCTCTCCCTATTTATGTACCTGAATTGATGACGGTCATAAGTTTTGAATTTAAGATAAGAACACTGAATATATGCCAGAGTTTTGTCTATCTCCATTTCACCACCTTTCTAAGTCCTAAAGATAATATTCTGAGTAAACATGGCATTGAACATTTGTTTTGAGCTTCAGAATGGCAATTGCTGGTAGATATTCTGAACTGTGCAATGGAAAGACGATGTTCCACTAATTGCAATTTAATGACATTTACAGCTATGGAAAAAGAATTATTATTGGCCTCTGTATCATTGCAACACCAAGGAAGCCTTTCCCAGTTTCTCTGGAGCCACTCAGCACATCAAAGTCATATGTACTAATATGGAATATTAAAAACATAGCAAACCTGAAGGCAAGGAAATAAAATGATTGACAATAAGAGAGGGGGTTCTATGATGGTTAAAAAGTAGGGGTAAAAGAATATTCAGGAAATTCCTCATGCGAGAAGGAGAATTAAAGATTGAGAGGTTTGGGATTATATCCAAGTGAACAGGATGAAATGAGTGAAGCATTTGCCTTCTGTGGTTAACAAAATCCAAGGAAGTAAATTTTAAACTATATTAAGACAAAGGAAAGGCTGAGAATATCAGTAACTGTGGCGCTTCTCTTCCTGACGAACTTAACGTATTCTACGCAAGATTCGAACAGAAGCAGAGCGTCCCGCTCCCTCCAGATGAACTGGACCCGGTGGCATTGAGATTCATCGTCACCGAGGAGGACGTTAGAAGGGCCTTTCTGAAGATAAATCCAAGGAAGGCAACGGGCCCAGATGGCGTCCCGGGACGGGTCTCCGGGCCTGTGCAAGTGAGCTAGCTGGAGTGTTTGCTGACATCTTCAACTGCTCCTTGCTTCAGTCTAAGATCCCCTCATGTTTTAAGAAGGCAACGATAATCCCAGTGCCGAAGAAGAGCAAGGTGGCATGCCTGAATGACTATAGACCTGTGGCTCTGACATCAATTGCTATGAAGTGCTTCGAGCGATTGGTTACGGCACACATCAACTACAGCCTACCGGTCAACCTCGACGCTTTGCAATTTGCCTACCGGAGCAACAGGTCAACAGCAGATGCCATCTCTCTGGCCCTACATTCCTCCTTATAACACCTAGAGAATAAATACGCATACATAAGGCTCCTTTTCATTGACTACAGCTCTGCCTTTAACACCATCATTCCAAATAAACTGATTCCTAAGCTCCGGAACCTGGGCCTTAGCACTCAGATCTGCAGCTGGATCTTCAACTTCCTCACAGACAGGACCCAGGCTGTAAAAATAGGGTACAAGCTCTCTTCTACAATCACTCTGAGCACCAGTGCCCCACAAGGCTGTGTACTCATTGTACACCCATGATTGTGTAGCCAAGTTTCCATTGAACTCAATATGTAAGTTTGCTGATGCCACAAAAATTGTAGGCTGTATCTCGGGTAATGATGAGTTTGAGTACAGAGAGGAAATTAAGAACCTGGTGGCATGGTGCAAAGACAATAACCTATCCCTCAACATCAGCAAGACGAAGGAATTGGTTGTTGACTTCAGAGGGAGTAGCAGACCGCACGACCCAATTTACATTGGTGGTGCGCAAGTGGAACAGGTCAAAAGCTTTAAGTTTCTCTGGGTCAATATCACAAATGATCTGACTTGGTCCAACCAAGCAGAGTTCACTGCCAAGAAGGCCCACCAGCGCCTTTACTTCCTAAGAAAACTAAAGAAATTTGGCCTGTCCCCTAAAACCCTCATTAATTTTTATAGATGCACCGTAGAAAGCATTCTTCTAGGGTGCATCACAACCTAGTATGGAAGTTGTCCTGTCCAAGACCAAAAGAAGCTGCAGAAGATCGTGAACCAGGCGCAGCACATCACACAAACCAATCTCCCGTCCTTGGACTCACTTTACACCGCACGCTGTCGGAGCAGTGCTGCCAGGATAATCAAGGACACGACCCACCCAGCCAACACATTTTTCATCCCTCTTCTCTCCGGGAGAAGGCTCAGGAGCTTGAAGACTCGTACGGCCAGATTTGGGAACAGTTTCTTTCCAACTGTGGTAAGACTGCTGAACGGATCCTGACCCGGATCTGGGCCGTACCCTCCAAATATCCGGACCTGCCTCTCGGTTTTTTCGAACTACCTTACTTTCCATTTTTCTATTTTCTGTTTATGATTTATAATTTAAATTTTTTAATATTTACTATCGATTTGTAATCCAGGGAGTGGGAAGCACAGAATCAAATACCACTGTGATAATTGTACGTTCTAGTATCGATTGTTTGGCGACAATAAAGTATAAGGATGGCGGAAATTGCAGTGCAGTATTGGGGCAAAGCCAAAGACCTTTGAAGTTATGAATGTTGATTTCAAATTTAATACAACAGGAAGTAAAATGGACTATTCATGATGGAGGTAGTGTAATAGAATTTTGTATGAGACCTGTTATGGTAGCTATATTAGTCAAAAGTTATTTAAAATATTGCCCCTGCACAGTGTAAGAAACACTTGTAGTCATCATTTCAGTCTCAGGAATTCATTTTGATAATTTTTGAAGACTTAAGAAGATTTGCATGGAAGTTTTTGCAAGATTGAGGGAGTTGTCTGTGTAATTATCTGAAAATTAATTTCAGGTCACTCATTTATACTGGTATCAAAAGCAATGACAATTTCTTCATGCATGAAGCCACTCGGTAATTCCGCTTAATCGAAAAAAAAGAGATCTGCAAGTCATTTGTGAAATGGCATGGTCTAATGGATTTTTTCTGTATTCCAATGCAATTGTAAATAAAAATGGGTAAGTAGCACAAATGAGTTAATGAATATGGTTATTGAACTTGAATTTTTGCACAATTTCAATAACTACAATTGGATTACAAAGTTGAGCTATAATGAATAAACCCACAAAGTTCTAGAGAAACTAAATGGACCAGGCAGAATCTGTGGAAGAAAATGTTTTGGATTGAGACCCTTCATCTGGACTAAAAGAGGAAAGAGATGGAGCAAGAGCTAACAAGTGATAGATGGATATACGTGTGGGGATGATAGGCAGATGAAGAAAGAAAAGTCCTTCAAGTGCTATTACCCTTTATCACCTGTATCAATCTACCACTGCTAGCTTGTGTTCCACACTACTCGCCCCACCTTTTTATACTGGTTATCCCCGCCCTTTCTTTCAGTCCAGATGAAGGGTCTCAGCCTAAAATGTTGATTGAACATTCAGTTCCACAAATGCTGTCTGACTCATTGATTTCTTCAAGCATTTTGTGTGTTGCTCCAGATTCCAATACTTGCAGTCTCTCACATCTCCATATAAATGGATAAACTGGGCAGAATATTGACTGCTCCCTGGATATTTCCTTTTGAATATTTAGAAAGTGAGGTCAGGAGAATGTGCATCACCCTCAGAGACAATGCCAACAATTGCTTTAAACTACGTCCACGTAGAGGAGATGGATTTTACCTCACCATTGTCAACTGATAGCAGTTTGTTATTGAACAGAGCCACTGAATGCAACAAGCCATCCATCACCCACTTGATTTAGTCTGGTTTATTAGGTTACCAAATTGAGTTATTTGTTAAAAACTAACAAGCTTGATAGCCAATATCATTAAGTATTCTTGTCAAGTCATTAACTAAGCATGTGTTCTTGAACTAACTTGTCAATTCATCTTAATTAGTTCTAACAACATGTCTTTTTATAGTAATACTTTTCAAGTATATGATTACAAACTTAAACATGCTACCAGAAAACAGGTTAACATGAAAGTTTAGCCCTATTCAAATATTTCAAACAGTTCAAAATATTAAACATTTTCACATGGAACAAATTAATATTTAACTAACAGTATAACTGATTCTATGCAATAATAATTTCAAAAACTGAATAATAACATCAAAAGTGCTAGTTTAAACAGAATATTAATTACTACGCTTTGGAATTAAAGGATGAAATGAAGTGCACAGGACACATTCACACTGCAGTGCCAGTTGCAATATTGCAATAAAGAGAATTGTTTTCTCTCAAGTAGAGATTGAATGGGTACATCCATAAGTAACAGTTGTATGCTCATTCAGAACTGGCAGTCTGAGATTGAAAACAGAGAAATCAATCATGTGGTTAGTGTTAGGTATCAGTGCAGTCTTTCAATGGGTTGATACACTACTTCAGTTTACCCATGTTCCTATAAAGAAAAAAAGTAATTTGAATTGAACTGTCATTTTTACAAGACAAATCCAAATGGAAATAAATGCCAATACAGTGGTTGAATATGGAAATAAATGCCAATATAGTGGTTGAAAGCCATTTATATCTGGAACAGTCAGGCCTTACATGTAGCTGCACACTTGCAGAAATCTGGCTACATTCTGTAGACCTCATTATTAACAGCAAAACTTTTAATCACACAAAAGGGCAAAAGGATCAAATATATTAATGTTAGCAGGTGCCCCACTGCCATCTAGATGGGAAACTGTGTAAGCATCACAGGGTTAAACTCCTGTGGCATTTCCTAATGGACTATGGGGGGAGAGCAGGGGGAAACACATCAGCTGCAGCTGTTCACAAAACAGCTCACCACCCCTTTTTCCAATTCACCTAGGAGATGGACAAGAAATGATGGCAGTGACAGCCTGATGAATAAATAAATAATGGACTAATACAGAACAGTAGTTGACACACTGGCAGTAGCCTAAGCTTCAGTGAACTGTAGTGCTTGTCAATGCTACAGCTCTACTCCTCTGGCAGCCAGTAGTCTGGCACCATCTGGTCTTCCACCTCAGGCCCCGGGTACTGGCAGTAGGAACTGGCACGGCATTCAGTGGCCTCTACCAGTGGCTGGAGATCTGGAACAGCAGCTGACCAACTGGCCTCAAGGAACCATGCCTCTGTTTCCTCATTGTCACTGGGCAGTGGCGGATCTGCAAGGCACTGGAGTGGCTGTACCAGTTGGTGGGCAGGAGAGGAATGGCACCTTCCGGGTGCCCATTGCTCGACTTCCTCCAGGCTCCATGACCAACGTCCCTCATCCTGTGGTGGGTAGATGTGCTCTTTGGAGGTCAGCTGTCCAATTGCTCCTTTGGGTTTCAAGCTGGCACTGGGCTTGGCTCCCTCCAGGAAATGGTTGGGCTGAGCTGGCAGACCCCTGGTCTCGGAGCCTTCAATTCCTCTCAGCAACATGAGCATCTCATATTCTTCCAACGCTTGGCTTTGCTCCTGCTCCCCCCGGGCGGCCTGGTGTGTAACTGATGTGGGATTTGCAGGAGGCCTGCACAATTGCTGCCGGGTCGGGTGTTCCGGGCAAGACAGAGAATCAGCGAGAAGCTGCGGGCAGAAGCCTCCCAACATGGCGACGGAAGAGCCTGCCGCCTGCATCTCGCGTCATCACGCCTAGAGCACGCGACAAACTGACCAAAGAGGCGCCAATGGCAAAGACCGCGAGAGCAGGTCGAGCGGGAGCGGAGGGGCCGGGGGTTGGAGACGAACGAGCACGAGGGCAGAAACTGGCGTGACAACGGTTTCCATCGCGAAATAACCAGGGGCACGGAACGGATCGGCGGGCTGTGGCTGTGACGTCAGCGGCGGCAGGGCGCATGCTCCGAAAGAGTCGCGTGGGGCTGGGATTTGAAATCGGTGAATGCCGCTGAGACCAACGCCGGTATGTCAGGCGGGGTCAGGAAACACCGCCAGGGAAGGAGGATGAACCGCGCACTCAGCGATATTTACCGAAGTTTAAGATTGATTCACGTCACTTGCAGATCAGTCAGGTTTATTATCATTGATAATACATCCTGAAATATGTTGTTTTGCTGCAGCAGTACAATGCAAGCAATGAAAAAAACTATGTTACAAAAACAAATAAATTGTAGAAGAGTTCGCATACTGCTCAGAAATCTGATGGTGGAGGGAAAGATGCTGTTCTTAAAATATTGAGTTTGTGTCTTCAGGCTCCCGCGCCTTCTCCCTCCTTGTTAACAGGAATGGGGCATGGCCCAGGTGATGGGAATCGTTACTGGTTGGATGCCTGTTAAAGTTGTATTTGATGGCGAGGAAGGTTGTGCCTAGAATGAAGCTGACAGTCTACAAACCTCTAGAGCCGTTTGGAATCCAGTACAGTGGAGGCTCCTACCAGGAGATGGTGCAACCAGTCAGTATGCTCTACGCCATACATCTGTAGAAGTTTGTCAAACACTCAACGAAGTTGACCACTGGCATACTTTCTTAATGATTGCTTCAATGTGTTTGGCTCAGGATAGATCCACTGAGATGTTGACACCCAAGAAATTGAAGCTGTTCTCTACATCAATGACTCTTGAATGAGGGCTGGTGTGTGTTCTGTACAACCAAGCTCAAAGTACAATGGTATTAAACAGCTAAGGAGTTGATAATCAAATCTGTCTGTGAGTACTGTACCATTTGACTACACGTTTTGGGTGATTCTGAAAAACTGAATTCATAGATGCTGTGTTAACGCTTGAACAGCCCTAAGTTCTCTGGTGTAATTGTTCCATTACCACCATTTGTATTTGCTCAGCTATGAAGTATGAATTGTCCTGTATCTTTCCCAAATGTGAATGTTAATTACTACATGATAGGCTGCAGTTTCAAACCAAATTCTCTGAAAGGAGTTTCACAGTTTGGAGGCAACCTGCTTTATATCCCATGGGATAGTGAAGAAATTGCAGAAAATTGAAGATTTAGAACTAGAACTATCAAAGTAAGAATGTCCTGCTGATTGATGCATCTCAGTTCTGTGCCTTATATGATAGTGTTTTCGAGTAGCCATTTTCCTACTGCTGTATTAGACCGGAACTAGTTGTACTGCAGCTGTGAACTGCCTGAAAGACCCTCTAATTGTCTTTGTGTTTCATGCTCTTATCCTGTAAAAGAGAAAGAAGACATTTGCAGACATCCCACCTCTTCCGGAAGTTCTGGGAACCTCCGGCATATTGATAGCGGCTCCCTGATGCCCGGAAGTTATATACAATATCCCAGAAATTGATTTTTTTGAGAGGGAGAGAGAGAGCGAGAACCCTGATCGGTCTCTCTTCATGCTAAGTAGACCTATTAGTTTTCTCTGTGGGCGGGCTTTACAGTCGACCTCAAAAATAATGACAGTGTTGCTCGCTGTACTGTTTGCAACAGTGACTTGTCTATTGCCCATGGTGGGTTAAAATGTAAAAGATATGTTGAGGTGAGTTTAACAGGTGTCATTCATTCATTAGCATAGCTAATATTATTTAAACTAGCTGGCTAGCTGCTAAGGAGCTACTCTATTGATGTCCTACGTGATGAGGCCAAACTCCCTGTAGACTTGCTTAAGATTGTAATAGAATAAACATGATAATATAATATAAGTGCATATTTTAATGTCACATTTGCTGCATATAGCCAATTTGGTTTACAGATTAGACAAAATCACTAAACAAAGTATTTCATGCACCCTTGGTGGTCAACTGCGGGGGGGGGGGGGGTGCTACCTCCCTGAAATGAGTTTTTGCGGGGTGGGATGTCTGCATTTGTCAGTAGTGTACTGTGTGTTGAGTGAATAGTTGGAGAAAATCAGTTAACGATAAAAAATATGGCCAATATATTTCATAAACATGAGCATAAAATGGCATGGCTGTTCTGGCATGCTCGTGAGCAAAGGATGTTGTATCTGAAAGTTAGTGTGAGGATTGAGGGCGGGTTGAGGGGCTTACTATAATATACATGCCAAAATATTGGTAGGATTTTCACCGAGCACCTTTCCTCGTCTGATATAAAATGCCCACAGCACTGAATCCAAGATAAGGTTGTCACATTCCTATGTCAGTCTTTAGCTACACCTTCCTGGGGTCAACGGCAGTTTTTTTGCCTCCCACCAGGAGTAAATAGAACGTTCTTGATGGTCTCCGCATCTTTCAGTGAAAATCTCTGAATCCTGTCAGAGCCTAGGTGTATCTGCAGACTATCCTCTGGCCGTGGAGAAGTTTGTGTGTGGGGGGGGGGGGGTTGTTAAATGGCCTACTCCGGCTCCTAGTTTCATGTAAATACTGTTGCTTGTATTGTGCCATCAGCTTCAGAAACTGTCAAATTTCAAGTATGAAATGAGTACTTAAAGCAATGGAGTGAAAATGGAGCCATGTACATCCTTCAAAGTTGCTGGTGAACGCAGCAGGCCAGGCAGCATCTCTAAGAAGAGGTACAGTCAGGACGAAGGATCTCGGCTCGAAACGTCGACTGTACCTCTTCCTAGAGATGCTGCCTGGCCTGCTGTGTTGACCAGCAACTTTGATGTGTGTTGCCTGAATTTCCAGCATCTGCAGAATTCCTTGTGTTTGCATGTACACCCTTATTTTGTTAACACAGATGAGTTAGTGAGAAGCCCAGATGTTGGTGCTAAGGCTGAGCTCCACAGTATTCTTTTACTGCCCTTGGTAGATGTACATCCTTTTCTCCATCTGGAATTAAAATTCATCATTTCGAGAGCAAAGCCTGGAGTGCATGAAGCTAAAGCAATAGAGAAAGTTGTTCTCTGCTGACATTATGTCTGGCAAAGTGGCAACCAGACTCATTTGTGCTGGCGTGTTTTAAGGTAATTCCCCTGAAATAAGACCATAAGATACAGGAGCAGAATTGAGCCATTTGGCCCATGAAGTCTGCTCCACTATTTCATTTTGCCTGATCCATTTTTCCTCTCAGCCCCAATCTCCTGCCTTCACCCCCACCCCCCCCATATCCCTTCATGCTCTGACCAACATCAGGTTCAAATCAACATAATTTGTGAGGAATCACTGGAATGCTTAACATAGCTTATGTCCATTACAAATATGTTTTTGTTGATTATCTGTTTTGCTAGTACAGGATAGAATGCTGGAAACCAGTACTGCCCAAAAAACTGGGTCAGACTAAAATAAGACTGGTTGCACCTCTTCGTGGATCTTGGAGGAGCACTTTAAAATTACATTAGTTGCTTTAGACAAAGAGCCACTAAAAGGTACATTTTAAAACTTCGAATATTTTTGTTTAAAATGTATAAGGTGTTGATGATCAATTTTGATCATTCTGTTATAGGGAAGATGCCATTCAGTTGAACAAAGTACAAAGAAGATTTACGAAGATGTTGCTGGGGCTCGAGGGCTGAGATGGAGAGGTGTTGAGTAGGTGGGGATTTTTAACATCAGAGTGAAGGTGAATGAATGTATGAAATTGTGACGGGCATAGAGTGGATGAATGCACACAAGTCTTTTTTCCCCACAGTTGGGAAGTCAAGATTGACAACATGGTTTTTCTACAAGTAGAACATGTGAACAAGGATAATTTAACATATACTGTAAGCGTTTCCAAATACTCTGCTGTTGGAGAATTTTATGATGGAGACAGTAACCCTGAATGCTTGGTGTTTGAGAAATTAGTAATCCAGTATTGTTTCCTGCAAAATATAAATATTTTGAGGTTTGTAACAAAATTAAGATACTGTACTGTGAAGGCCTCCCAAATAATATCAATAAAGCAGATGCTAATGCTAATGTTTTTGTGATTCAGTGTAATATACATATGGAGTGTCATCGTTTACTGTCGATGTAAATGGTGAGAGTTGAAATAAGGAAGAGAGGTACTTGCATCTACAATTATGACATTTAACAAAACTGTTTTATTGCAGAAGAGTCATTCATTTGAGGTAGATTTGAAATATTTACAGACCAAACTAAAACTTGGAAGAATCCAACAGATTATTAAGTGGCTGGTGTGTGTTGCTGTCTGGTATATGTGTAACACCCTGCAGCTGTTGGATTCTTTATCCTCAAGTAATTCATCTATTTGACATGTAATTGCTCATTGCTCACCTACTTGACTAGGACAAATCTAATTAGTATTGTTCAGCATTTATTGCCTATTCCTAATCGCTTTTATGAAGCTGACAGTGAGCCCCCTTCTTGAAACACTGCTGTCCTGGTAAAAATGGCAATTATCTTGCAAACATCTCTTTCCTGGACAAAAACATAATGGAAAGGCCTGTGATATTTTCTTCTCATGTATGAGACTGACTTCTTCAAATTCTCTGTAGTTGGCATTCTTTGTTGCTGTTTCAAAAAATCCTTTTTTTTGTTGATGGTTCCTGAGGTGAACTTAGGCTTGTCCTGAGTTGTCAGCATGAGTTTTCCACTTATCTCTAGGTCTCTGCCATTTTTTATTGTTTATTTGTACTGTGTTAAACACCGGGTAAAATTGCCTCACTGTCCCTGCAATACTTAGCATGTGAAGTGAAAGGCTGATGCCTGACAGAGTAACCAGCTTCAGTGTAACTTCTGCAGGTTTTTAAAAACCAAGAATAGAAGTTAGAGCTTTCAAACAGTGAAAGGCAAAGGAGATTCTCATAACTTTTATGCATGAAATAACAAGTGCCATAAGCAAGAATAGATGATGAAGCAGGATGGCCTTATGCACCTCCTGTGAAACAATGGCCCAGGAATGGCCTCAAGTGGGATCTGTCAATCAACTAAATGGCAGATCTCTGCTATAGCTCCTGTTGCTCAACCATTGCTCCATATCTGTGGACAAACACAGTATAAATAGTTTCAATTTACCCAATATTCTCTGCATTTTGGGAGAGAAACATTTTATATTTATAAGTTCATGATTTCATTCATAAGTGGTAAGGATCAAATGACTAGATTCACTCTTCCCATTTTGATATACTTATCTAGTTTGTCCTTGCACCCCTCCTGTTATTTACTCCAACAACAAGTATTCATTCCTCATTTTTATGGTACTTTGCCTAAGACCTTTCTCCTGATTCCTCCTTTGGATTCATAGCAGATTGGTTTGACCCCTAATATGACCTAATTCTGGACTCTGCCTGCTGCACTCCACACAGCACCAATCAAACCTTTCATAATCTTAAACATTTGGAGAAAAGAATTTAGCCTTTTTGGGCTTGTTTAAGTATTTTTCTCTTAATTTTAGTATTCTAATGATATTTTTCCCTCAAGTACCTTCACCAGTACATCAATAACTTTTTTAAAACAATGAAACCAAAATTGTGCACAGTATTACCCATATGACCCAAATAAACTTCATGGTAAGAACATAACATTTTACTTAAGACTGCTTGATTAGATCCCTTATCAATTTTTTGATGCTCTTCAGAATGCAATCAAAGTTTATGCCAGTTGTCTACAGATAATACTTTAACCCTGAATACTATTCTTGTAAATTTATGCTTCACTTCCTCGAATGTTGCAATGAGCAAATGAAGCGAACCCAAGTGCAGGACACAGGCACGGAGATTGATCTAGGATGCTTACGCAGATGTAAACGTTGAACAGCAAACAGGAGGGATCTTGATACGGAGCCTTGACATAGGGAGACGGAGTTTCATAGGTAAACCTTGAAACTGGAGCAAAACATAGAACACACGGTCCTGAGCGGCCGGGAAACGTTAATTACCACACAGGCAAAACCAACTATCTGGCGACTAGTTGTTGTAATGCCGGGGTTCTTGTGCTGCAAGTCTTGATGGAAACCAGGTGTGCTGTCATCAAAGAGAATTTAGAAGCAAATGGGAAATTAACGGTCGGAACCATGGCACAATCAAAGGAAGTTAGGAGAAAGATAGGGAATTAATGATCGGTACAAATTGGAGCAAGAGGCTGAGAGTGAAGGAGTAAAGGAATCTTGGAGAGAAGTCTTTTTTTTACACTGCTCGGGGAAAAGAGGCTAGACTGCGCAGGTGTGTGACGTAGAGCGCCAAAGGTTTAAAAAAAAAAGACCACCATATACAGCGGGCAGCGGAGTGAGAGTGAGCAGAGTGGGACGGCTTTGGCTAAACAGGCTTCAGCGTGAACAGGCAGAGGTGAGGGTAGGTTCCGGTAAGTTTTGTTTTGTTTGTTTAGAGTAGAGAGAATGCCAGGCAGGATGTTGGAATGCTCCTCTTGCAGGATGTGGGAAGTCAGGGAGACCTCCGTTGTCCCTGACAACGACACCTGCAAGAAGTGCATCCAGCAAACCACGTTAGGGAACTGGAGCAGGAGCTGGATGACCTCCGGATCATTCGGGAGAATGAGTTTATAGGTAGTAGCTTCAGAGAGGTAGTTACGCCAAAGGAGCAGCGCACAGGCAATTGGGTTACTGTCAGGCGAAGGAAGGGAAAGGGCAGGCAGAGCAGGGTTCCCCTATGGCCATTCCCCTCAACAAGAAGTATACCGATTTGGATACTGTTGTGGGGGATGACTTACCTGGGACAAGCTGCGGCAGCCTGATCTCTGGCACTGAGTCTGGTTCTGCAGTGCAGAAGGGAGGGTGGAAAAAGAGGAGAGTGGTAGTGATAGGGGACTTGATAGTTAGAGGTACAGGCAGGAGGTTCTGTGGTTGTGACAGAGACTCCCAGATGGTTTATTGCCTCCCGAGTGCCAGGGTCAGGGATGTCTCTGATAGCGTGCACAGCATTCTGAAGTGGGAGGGTGATCAGCCAGATGTCATGATACACATTGGTACCAATGATGTAGGAAGAAAGAGTGAGAAGGTCCTGAAGAGTGAGTATAGAGAGCTTGGTAGGAAGTTAAAAAGCAGGAGGGTGGTAATCTCAGGATTGCTACCTGTGCCACGTACCAGTGAGGGTAAGAATAGGATGCTCTGGCGGATGAACATGTGGCTGAGGAACTGGTGTCGGGGGCAGGGTTTCAGGTTTCAGGATCATTAGGACCTTTTCTGGGGATGTGGGACCTGTACAAGAGAGACAAGTTACATCTGAACTACAAGGGGACCAATATCCTTGCAGGGAGGTTTGTTAGTGTTATTGGGGTGGGTTTAAACTAGATTTGAAGGGGGTGGGAACCAGAGTGCCAGAGCAGATAGTGGAGTGGGGATGAGAATAAGTGATGTTAAAAGTTCGTGCAAAGTCACAAATAGAAGGATTGTGTGTGGAAGTAATAATCTTCTGAGGTGTGTCTATTTCAATGCAAGGAGTATTGTGGGGAAGGCAGACGAGCTGAGGGCGTGGATTGACACATGGAATTACGACATTATAGCCATACAGGAGGGGCAGGACTGGCAGCTTAATGTTCCAGGGTTCCGATATTTCAGATGATAAAGGCAGAGGAATGAAGGGTGCGGGGAGGTGGCATTGATAGTCAGGGAAAATGTTACAGCAGTGCTCAGGTAGGACAGATTAGAGGGCTTGTCTACCGAGGCCATATGGGTGGAGCTGAGAAACAGGAAAGGTATGACATTAATGGGGTTGTATTATAGACCACCCAATAGTCAGCGAGAATTGGAGGAGCAGATCTGCAGAGAGATAGCAGACAAATGCAGGAAACATAAAGTTGTGATAGTAAGGGATTTTAATTTTCCACATATTGATTGGGACTCCCATACTGTTAAAGGTCTAGATGGGCTAGAGTTCGTAAAATGTGTTCAGGAAAGTTTTCTAAATCAATATATAGAGGTACCAACTAGAGAGGATACAATATTAGATCTCCTATCGGGAAATGAGTTAGGACAGGTGACAGAAGTGTGTATAGGGGAGCACTTTGGTTCCAGTGATCATAACACCATTAGTTTCAACTTGATCATGGATAAAGATAGATCTGGCCCTCGGGTTGAGTTTCTAAACTGGAAAAAGGCCAAATTTGAAGAAATGAGAAAGGATCTAAAAAGCGTGGATTGGGATAGGTTGTTCTCTGGCAAGGGTGTGATTGGTAAGTGGGAGGCCTTCAAAGGAGAAATTTTGAGAGTGCAGAGTTTGTATGTTCCTGTCAGGATTAAAGGCAAAGTGAATAAGAATAAGGAACCTTGGTTCTCAAGGGATATTGGAACTCTGATAAAGAAGAAGAGAGGGATGTATGACATGTATAGGAAACAGGGAGCAAATAAGGTGCTTGAGGAGTATAAAAAGTGCAAAAAAAACTTAAGAAAGAAATCAGGAGGGCTAAAAGAAGACATGAGGTTGCTTTGGCAGTCAAGGTGAAGGATAATCCAAAAAGCTTCTACAGGTATATTAAGAGCAAAAGGATAGTAAGGGATAAAATAAGTCCTCTTGAAGATCAGAGTGGTCGGCTATATATGGAATCAAAAGAAATGGGTGAGTTCTTAAATAGGTTTTTTGCGTCTGTATTTACTAAGGAAACTGGCTTGGAGTCTATGGAAATGAGGCAAACAAGTAATGAGGTCATGGAACCTATACAGATTGAAGAAGAGGAGGTGCTTGCTATCTTGAGGCAAATCAGAGTAGATAAATCCCCAGGACCTGACAGGGTATTCCCTCGGACCTTGATGGAGACTAGTATTGAAATTGCAGGGGCCCTGGCAGATATACTTAAAATGTCGGTATCTATGGGTGAGGTGCCGGAGAATTGGAGGATAGCTCATGTTGTTCCGTTGTTTAAAAAAGGCTCTAAAAGTAATCCGGGAAATTACAGGCGTGTAAGTTTGATGTCAGTAGTAGGTAAATTATTGGAAGGGGTACTAAGAGTATTTGGATAGACGGGGACTTATTAGGGAGAGTCAACATCTCTTTGTGTGTGGTAGGTCATGTTTGACCAATCTATTGGAGTTTTTCGAGGAGGTTACCAGGAAAGTGGATGAAGGGAAGGCAGTGGATGTTGTCTACATGGACTTCAGTAAGGCCTTTGACAAGGTCCCGCATGGGAGGTTAGTTAGGAAGATTCATTCGCTAGGTATACATGGAGAGGCAGTAAATTGGATCAGACGTTGGCTCAATGGAAGAAGCCAGAGAGTGGTAGTGAAGGATTGCTTCTCTGAGTGGAGGCCTGTGACTAGTGGTGTGCCACAGGGATCAGTGCTGAGTCCATTGTCATTTGTCATCTATATCAATGATCTGGATGATAATGTGGTAAATTGGATCAGCAAATTTGCTGATGATACAAAGATTGGAGGTGTAGTGGACAGTGAGGAAGGTTTTCAAAGCTTGCAGAGGGATTGGACCAGCTGGAAAAATGGGCTGAAAAATAGCAGATGAAGTTTAATACAGACAAGTGTGAGGTATTGCACTTTGGAAAGACAAACCAAGGTAGAACATACAAGATAAATGGTAGGGCATTGAGGAGTGAAGTAGAAAAGAGGGATCTGGGAATACAGATACAAGGTTCCTTAAAAGTGGTGTCACAGGTAGATAGGGTCGTAAAGAGAGCTTTTGGTACATTGCCTTTATAAATCAAAGTATTGAGTATAAGAGTTGGAATGTTATGGTAAGGTTGTATAAGGCATTGGTGAGGCTGAATTTGGAGTATTGTGTGCAGTTTTGGTCATCAAATTACAGGAAGGATATTAATAAGGTTGAAAGAGTGTCGAGAAGGTTTACAAGGATGTTGCTGGGATTTGACAAAACTGAGTTGCAGAGAAAGGAATAGGTTAGGACTTTATTCCCTGAAGCGTAGAAGAATGAGGGGCGATTTGATAGAGGTATGTAAAATTATGATGGGTATAGATAGAGTGAATGCAAGCAGGTTTTTTCCACTGAGGCTAGGGGAGAAAAAAACCCGAGGACATGGGTTAAGGGTGAAGGGGGAAAAGTTTAAAGGGAACATTGGGGGAGCTTCTTCACATAGAGAGTGGTGGGAGTGTGGAATGAGCTGCCAGATGAAGTGGTAAATGCGGGCTCACTTTTAACATTTAAGAAAAACTAGGACATGTACATGGATGGGAGGTGTATGGAGGGATATGGTCCAAGTGCAGGTCAGTGGGACGAGGCAGAAAAATGGTTCGGCACAGCCAAGAAGGGCCAGAAGGCCTGTTTCTGTGCCGTAATGTTCTATGATCAGGACCATGACAATATCCACCCCCCACCCCACCCCCCACAAACAGGAGTCTCCAGGTGAACCACCAGGCTTGTCCGGATTGTCTCGATGGAAATCATGGATGAGGGCGGGTCCAAGATGAAGGAGCAGGGAATCGAGGAGCGTTCCTGCGGGCCGTATCCCTCCCAACCAACCAGGTACTGGAGACCCCTAACTCGGCGGCGCACATCCAGTATTTGCTGGATGGTGTACGCTGGTTGGTTGTCAATGATCCGGGCCGGTGGAGGGGGATCAGCAGGAGGTCACAAAGGGCTAACAGAGACAGGTTTCAATTGGGAGATGTGGAATGTGGAATGAATGTGCATGGATCCAGGCAGTTTGAGTCTGACCACCGAGGGGTTGATGACACTCTCAATTTCGAATGGTGCCAGGTAGCGAGGGGTGAGTTTCTTGGGTTCGTTCTTGAGGGGGATGTCTTTTGACGAGAGTCAAACCTTCTGCCCAGGCCGATAATTTGGTGCAGGAATTCGATGGCGATCGGCAATCCTCCAGTTGCAGTCGGTTGAGCGGAGCAGGGCCGTGCATGCATCCTTCCAGATTTTGCAGCACTGGCGGAGATGGGCCTGAACAGAAGGCACAGTGATGTCGTCTTCATGTGCGGAAAACAGAGGGGGTTGGTATCCAAGGGAGCATTCGAAGGGAGACATTCCGGTGATGGTGCTGACCAGGGAGTTGTGGGTGTACTCGACCCAAATGAGATGGGTGCTCCAGGATGACGGGTAGTTGGCAGTTATGCAGCGCAGTGCTGCTTCCAAATCCTGGTTTGCTCGTTCTGTTTGACCATTAGTCTGTGGATGGAAGCCAGAAGACAGGTTTACTGAGGCTCCAAGGGCTTGACAAAAGGATCTCCAGACTTCAGAGATGAACTGGGGACCCTGGTCACAAATAATGTCAGAGGGAATTACATGAAGGCGGCAGACATGATGAACAAGGAGATTTGCTGTCTCACGGGCTGAGGGGAGTTTGGGAAGGGCTCCGAAGTGCACAGCTTTGGAGAAGCGGTCCACCACGGTGAGTACAGCAGTATTCCCATGTGAAGGGGGTAGTCCAGTAATGAAATCCAGAGGAATGTGAAACCAAGGGCGGCTAGGGACTGGTAGAGGACGAAGCAACCCAGCAAGTGGTCAGTGGGAGGCTTTTCCGCGGGCACAAACAGAAAAGGCAGAGACGAAGGAACGAGTGTCAGCATCCATGGAGGGCCACCAGAAATGTCTCTTCAGGAGGAACAGAGTTCAATCGATCCCGGGATGGCAGGTGAAACGAGAAGTGTGCCCCCACTGGAGAACCTGAGACCGAACCGAGTCAGGCACGAAGGGACGATTGGAGGGTCCATTGCCTGGGTCAGGTTGAGTCCATTGGGCCTCTTTGACTATGGATTCGTTTTCCCAGGTGAGGGCAGCCACTACACAGGAGGGTGGAAGGATGGTCTTGGGGTTGGGAAGGCCCTCCTCGTAGACGTTTTGACGGAAGAGAGCATTGGGCTTCCCGTTCTTGGACCCCGGACGAGTGTGAATCTAAAACGGCCGAAAAATAATGCCCAGTGGGCTTGGCAGGAATTCAGGCGTTTGGTGGTTTGGATGTATGCGAGATTCTTGTGATCAGTCCAGACACTGAATGGATGTTCCGTTTCCTCCTGCCAGTGCCTCCACTCTTCCAAAGCGAGTTTGACGGCCAGTAACTCCCGGTTCCCTACATCGTAGTTCTGTTTAGTGGGGGGGGGGGATAGCCGGCGAGAAAAGAAGGCGCAGGGATGGAGTTTTTGGTCTGGGCCAGAGCATTGGGAGAAGACCGCTCCCACCCCAGAGTTGGAATTGACGACTTCCACAATGAATTGGCGAGAGGGGTCTGGTTGGACCAGGATGGGGGCGGAGGTGAAACGCCTCTTCAGCTCCGAGAAGGCTGAGTCCGCTTTGGGGTCCCAGTGAAAAGGGGTCGTAGGAGAGGTGAGTCGAGTGAGGGGCGCTGCCACCTGGCTGTAATCCCTGATGAAGCAATGATAAAAGTTTGCGAACCCCAGAAATCGCTGGAGTTGCTTGAGTGTCGTGGGTTTTGGCCACTCCTCCACTGCCCGGATCTTTTCGGGATCCGCCCTCACTTGCCCGCTCTCGATGATGTACCCCAGAAAACTGACAGAAGCGGCATGAAACTCACACTTCTCAGCCTTCACGAATAGTTTGTTCTCCCAAAGCCTCTGAAGAACTTGACGGACATGGTGGATGTGTTCCTGAAGACTGCAGGAGAAGATTAAGATGTCGTCCAAATCAACAAAAATGAAGTGGTTAATAAAGTCCCTAAGGACATCATTTATCAGAGCTTGGAAGATGGCGGGGGCATTGGTGAGACCGAATGGCATGACCAAGTATTCGAAGTGACCAAGAGGGGTGTTAAAAGCTGCTTTCCACTCATCTCCCTCCCTTATCCTGACCAGGTGGGAGGTACTTCGTAGGTCCAACTTAGAGAAGATGGTGGTTCCATGAAGGGGTTCGAAAGCAGAGTTGATAAGGGGCAGTGGATACTACTTCTTTATGTTGATGCTATTCAGGCCCTGGTAGTCAGTGCAGGGGCGCAGTGAGCCGTCTTTCTTCCCCACAAAGAAGAAACCTGCGCCTCCAGGGGAAGATGAGGGTCGGATAATGCCCATCGCAAGAGAGTTATTTAGGCAAGCCTCCATTGCTTCCCTTTCTGGCCGGGACAGGTTATACAGCCGACTGGTGGGTAGAGGGGCTCCAGGGAGAAGGTCGATTGTGCAATCATAAGGGCGGTGTGGAGGTAGGGAAAGAGCCCATTGTTTGCTAAATACTCCTCCCAGATCGTGGTACTCTGCTGGAACCTTGGATAAGTCGGGGGTTTCAGCAGCAGACGAGGTCGCAGTGACTTTCACAGGGGAAAGGGCAAATTGTAGACAAGTGGAGTGACAGAACGCACTGCAGCTGACTATCTTCCCGGTGGAACAGTCAATGTGGGGATTATGGCGGCTTAACCAGGGGTACCCAAGAGCTACAGGAGCTTGAGGAGAGGAAATTAGGTTAAATCGTACCTGTTCCCAATTGTTCCCGGAGAGAATAAGAGTCAGGAGTGGTGTGCAGTGTGTGACTCGGGCCAGAAGTCTACCGTACAGTGCCCGGGCTTCCAGAGAGGTACTCAACTGCTCCTGAGGAATTCCGGCCTGGGAAGCTGTGTTTTCACCCAAAAGGTTTCCCTCAGCACCGGAGTCCACTAGAGCTGACAGAGGCAGGGACTGTTGGTTGTAACGTAAAGTAGCTTGGATCTGCATCTGGGTTCAGGAGATTGAAGGGAATGTTGTCTGGCTCACCAGGGTCCCCCTTTCTACTGGTGAGCCTTCCCTTTTGGCCGAAGGGAACAGGTAGCACGGAAGTGGCTGGACTGGCCGCAATAGAGACACTCCCCTGCTCTCAATCTCTGGAGTCGCTCTGTAGGAGGAAAATGGTTCCATCCCTGCTACATGGGTTCCTCCTCCGGGGCAGTGGAAACGGCCGGGCTGGGAGCTATTCTAGGAGCTGGAGGAAAAGAGAGGCTCGGGCTGGTGGGAGATGGTAATGAGTGCTGTGGAGTGGCCAAAGGTGGTGGACGACCAGTTCTTTCCTTACGGCGTTCTTGAAGACGATTGTCCAACCTGGTGGCTAAGGAGCTCAAGGAACCCAGGCTGTTGGTGTCATCTGTTGCTGCCAACTCGTCTTTCACCATGTCGCAGAGACCATTCCAAAATACCCCTTGGAGTGCCTCATCGTTCCACCCTGAGTTGGCCACTAATGTCTGGAACTCCATAGAATATTTGGCAACACTGCGTGAGCCCTGACGGAGCGTGAGTAGACGCTTAGCGACACCTTTACCATGGGCGGGGTGGTCAAAGGCCTTTCTCATTTCCGCGATAAAGGTGGGGAAAGAAGAGCAGATATACGGTTGATTATCCCAGACAGCTGTAGCCCACGCTAAGGCACTTCCCCGCAACAATCGCATGATATAAGCTATCTCTGACTTATCTGTGGAGTATGTGGATGACTGCTGTTCGAACACCAAGGAACATTGCAGAAGGAAGGACTGGCACTTCCCCCAAATCCCCAGTGTAGTGTTCTGGTTCAGGTACGTGTGGCTCTCTTGGCAGGAGTGTTGCTGACACGTAGGGCGTTGCCATTACAGGCTGTCTGGTCTGGTTAGACAGAGTTCCAGGAGTGGATGGAGTAAAATGAGTGGCTACATGGTCCACCTTGTCACAGATCTTTGTTACATTAGCAGACAGGGAATGGAGGTTCTCCGTGACATCCCAGAGTAGTTGATCATGCAGACCCAGTAGGGAGCCCTGGCAGGCGAGGGCTTGTTGCAGCGTATTCGTGTCCGCTGGGTCCATTGTGGCCAGATCATTCTGTTGCAATGAGCGAATAAAGCAAACCCAAGTGCAGGACACAGGCAGGGAGATTGAGTTAGGATGCTTATGGAGATGTGAACGTTGAACAGCAAACAGGGAGGATCTTGACATGGATCCTTGATACAGAGAGATGGAGTTTCATAGGTAAACCTTGAAACTGGAGCAAAACTTAGAACACATGGTCCTAAGCAGCCAGGAAACATTAATTACCATACAGGCAAAACCAACGATCTGGCGACTAGTGGTTGTAACGCCGGGCTTCTTATGCTGCAGGTCTTGATGGAAAACAGATGTGTCGTCATCAAAGAGAATTTAGAAGCAAATGGAAAATTAACAGTTGGAACTGTGGCACAATCAAAGGAAATTAGGAGAAAGATAGGGAATTAATGATCGGGACCATGACATCTAAAGCCTTTCAGTTGTTGGTGTGCTTTGGCTGAATGCTCAACTTCTGATGGGATCAAGACAAGGCTGTTTAAGCAAAAATATTGTTTCTCCTTTTTGTAATCGATGATGCTTGAGGTATGGCCATGGATGCTGATCTTGGCTGTCCAAAAGCTGTTGGTGATGTATATGTGTAAAAACCTAAATTGGTTTGGTCCTTCATTGTTCTTAACTTATCAATGATTTTTACTTCGTTTCCAAAGTGTTTACTTATTGTATGCTATAGTTTTTTTCTATACAATTCATCTTTTTTTCAACACACTTCATCTTGTTTTACAAGTTCCCTCCTTTATCTGCTCTACCTACAACAACACCTTGCTATTGGCTACAGACCTAAATATATCTTTATTCCTTTAACCATGATCAACATTACAAGCTGTGACCTAAGTACAGAAATTTTGTGAATTCTATTCATTACATGTTGCTCACCTTTCTGCTGCTGTTTACATTGATCATTCTCTCCTTTGTAATAAACTTTTGGCTTGTTCAATAGGGTTGGGTCCAATTCTATTTCATTTATTTTTGCTAATAGTCATTTGACTAAAGCTACTATGTATTTTCTGAAGCTTAATATGGACCGAATGCCTGGAGACTCTGTCATGGTGGTGTCTGAAAAGAGGATGCTGTCTTAAGTTGCATGCCATGTTGGTCAATGTCTCCTATCCACTACATAATGTACTGGATGGGCACAGGAGTACATTCAGCCAGAGACTCATTCCACCGAGATGCAACACTGAGCGTCATAGGAAGTCATTCCTGCCTGTGGCCATCAAACTTTACAACTCCTCCCTTGGAGGGTCAGACACCTGAGTCCATAGGCTGGTCCTGGCCTTATTTCATAATTTACTGGCATAATTTACATATTAATATTTAACTATTTATGGTTCTATTACTATTTATTATTTATGGAGCAACTGTAACGAAAACCAATTTCCCACGGGATCAATAAAGTATGACTATGACTATTCATCGAGTTGGTGATTGTCAGATTTCGCAACCCTTTGAATCCCATTATTCAGCTCAAAATGCTGAGTGCCTCTCGTCCTGATGATAGATAGTATTCCATCCATATCTGAAGTTAAGCTACCAGGCCCTTAGACACCTGGTTCAGTGCTATTGTTTGCTTAAAGAAAAGGAAATGCATTTGTAATTTTCCAAATTGAAGGCTTGTTAAGTTTATTATTAACACACTCAGATTATATTCATTTTTATAGTGGACTAGAAACTGGTCCAGAAGTTCAGTTGTTGTTCAGACCAGACGTCAGAATGGGGAAGAAATATGATCTAAGTGTCTTTGACAGTGGAATGATTGTTGTTGACAGATGGGGTAGTTTGAGTAATTCAGAAGCTGCTGATCTCCTGGGATTTTCACACACAACAGTCTCAATTTGACAGAGAACAGTGTGAAAATCAAAAAAAATCCAGTGAGTTTAAAAACGCAAACACGAGGAAATCTGTAGATGCTGGAAATTCAAGCAACGCATATAAAAAATGCTGGTGAACGCAGCAGGCCAGGCAGCATCTATAAGAAGAGGTACAGTTGACGTTTCCGGCTGAGACCCTTCGTCAGGACCAGTGAGTGGCAGATCTGAGGGTGAAAATGCCTTGTTAATGAAGGAGGTCAGAGGAGAATTACTAGAGTGGTTCAAGCTGACAGGAGGTGACAGTAACTCAAATAACCATCCATTACAATAGTGGTGTGCACAGCGCATTAAATGTGAAGTGGATGGGCTACAGCTGCAGAAGACCACTCCTGTACCTAATAAAGTGGCCACTGTGTGTTATTTACACTTCTACTGTTAATCTTGATATCCACCACAAGAATGTTGATTCCTCTGTAACACGCCAAAAATACCAGAAGAGCTCAGCAGTTCAGGCAACATCTATGGAGAGAAATAAACAATCAATGTTTTGGGCTGACACCCTCTTTCCTGTTGTGACACTGCTTGTTCTATTTTTGCAGATTTCGCACTTTCCATCTTTCTTTGCATTTGTGTAATCCTCCTTCAATTTTGCACTCATTCTGCTTTATTTGTTGATCATAGTTGCCAACATAAGTAGCACTCTTGGATTTTAGAAGAATGCACTGGTTTCACATCATAAGGCTACGGTAGGAAACTTTGTCACATGGTGTGAGCAGAATTACCTGCAGCTTAATGTGAAAAAGACTAAGGAGCTGGTGGTAGACCTGAGGAGAGCCAAGGTACTGGTGACCGCTGTTTCCATCCAGGGGGTCAGTGTGGACATGGTGGAGGATTACAAATACCTGGGGATATGAATTGACAATAAACTAGGCTGGTCAAAGAACACTGAGGCTGTCTACAAGAAGGGTCAGAGCCGTCTCTATTTCCCGAGGTAACTGAGGTCCTTTAACTTCTGCCGGATGATGCTGAGGATGTTCTACGAGTCTGTGGTGGCCAGTGCGATCATGTTTGCTGTTGTGTGCTGGGGCAGCAGGCTGAGGGTAGCAGAGACTAACAGAATCAACAAGCTCATTCGTAAGGCCAGTGATGTTGTGGGGGTGGAACTGGACTCTCTGATGGTGGTGTCTGAAAAGAGGATGCTGTCCAAGTTGCATGCCATCTTGGACAATGTCTCCCATCCTCTACATAATGTACTGGTTGGGCACAGGAGTACATTCAGCCAGAGACTCATTCCACCGAGATGCAACACAGAGCGTCATAGGAAGTCATTCCTGCCTGTGGCCATCAAACTTTACAACTCCTCCCTTGGAGGGTCAGACACCCTGAGCCAATAGGCTGGTCCTGGATTTATTTCATAATTTACTGGCATAATTTACATATTACTATTTAACTATTTATGGTTTTATTACTATTTAATTATTTATGGTGCAACTGGAAGAAAAACCAATTTCCCCCGGGATCAATGAAGTATGACTATGACTACTATGAAGAACGATTTCTCTACACACTCTTATTTTACTCCTTAGCAACTGATCTCAAGTTTGTTGTGATCTCAGATTTGTAAGGTACACCATACTCAGGGACCTGTATAAATTGTAATACAAGTCAACAGATCGTTGGAAAGTTGTAAGTTTGGTCATGTTGATTAATTTGGACCGTAAGATGCAAACTTGGAGCTTTCTTCCCTTGTAGTTAAATAAGTGGCAGAATGCAGCAGAACTTGTAGATGTGGACTGATGACAGTTATAATGCATTACTGGAGCATTGCACAGAATGCAGCAGAGCTTGTAGATGTGGACTGATGATAGTTATGCATTACTGGAGCATTGCACAGAATGCAGCAGAGCTTGTAGATGTGGACTGATGATGGTTATAATGCATTACTGGAGCATTGCGGTTTGTATGGTTTTGTGCTATTGATCTAGTTTCCTTGAACAATTCTGTTCCAACCTACCAATGTGAGTTTCACATGTGATTCCCCTGTCCCTCTTTACCTGAAAAATAAATTATCAATAAAAACAGTTTTTGGTAAAACTTAATCGGTAATAGCCGCGGTACACATTCAAGATTGCTGTGTTTTTTCACCCTAACCCATCTGGATGATGTGCAATAGGAAGTCTCCGGAGGATGTTCACTTATCGTCCAGACAATGTGCCGTTTGTCATTCTCATTCTCGCTTCATCGCTGCGTACAGCTGCACAACCACTCCGTCAGGCAGCAATAAAAACAGAAATCATGGCGTAGTGTTTACACGTTTGCAAACGAAAACAGGGAATTAGTTTTAAAAACTGCTGATGTGTAAGTGGGTGATGAATGTCCCCAGATGGCGGGGGTGGTATTGGTAAGTCTAATCATAAAGCAGATCGAATGTTTTTTAATTTGCATCATCTGATAAATTATATTCGCTGAGAACTTACACATTTAATTTATAAGTACATTTTTTCTAGTTATGAGGATTTGAATAGGATTAGTTACTTTTCTGGAATTAATTGATCCTTTTGGGATACCTGCACAATCATGCGATTTAAATCGATCACATCGGGATTATTGAGGAATCAAACGATCGCACCCATTTTTATGGAGCAAGTCTGTCAGCATTTTACTGCTGAACCTCTTAAGTTGTTAACCTCTGTGTCAATGGGTTCATTATTGCTCCGGACCTTTTGTGGGAGATGCACTCGATGTGTGAACGTCATTCCAACACCATTCACGAACTTTGGCTTTTCCCATGTTACTACGAAAGTGATCAGTGTCAAATAGGTGTGGTTAATGGAACAAGTCTGTTCTTTTCTGCAATAAATAAAGCTAAATCCGTTTTCCCTCTCAATTATGTCGGCTGTGCAGGACAGGAATGATTGTATTTTGATTAATGAGTGCCGAGTTGTCTCTTTGTAAGCTTTCAAATTCTCTTTTTACAAGTAAGATTAATTATGCATCATATAAAGTAGAATATTTCAGATTTGAGGACTGACACTGCGCATGTCAGTTTTGGAAACTGTGAGTGGGGTGATTTGTAATCTTCACACTGTTATTGATCACTGATTTTTTTTTACAGATCTTCATTAATGTTGGGTATTATGAATTATTTTTACAAATCATTAATTTTTATATAGTTGAAATGTTGACTACTTTTATAGTTGCAAATATATATTTAAAGCAATGCCAGAAACTGTTTTGTCTCTCTTTGGGATTTTTATTTCACTTTACCACCAACCTCTAGAAAAGGGTTTACAAACGATTATTTCTTTCATAGCTTTGGATAAAATGAAATAGATTACATTATATTTTAAGAATTTTTTTTCTCGATCATTCTTTCAGCCATTCTGGAAAAATGATCAAATAAATATTCTTGGGCTTAGATGGTCACTTTCAGATAGTTGAAGGAAACTAAAAATAGTCAGAGGATTTTTGTCTTTAACTTTTATGCCTTTGTGTTTACAAATGCTCTTCTCTGTTTGGTAAAGTTGTTAAGCCAAAAATTAAATTAAATTATTTTTTTAAATCTCAGTGCCACCTCCAATACACAAATAATTTTATGTTCCATATGCAACCCACTCATTGATTCTATATTTGGTATAGTGATTAAATTTAACTATACAACAGATCTTGGATATCAGAATGCAGCAAAGAGGGAATGAGGAGGCATTGTTAAGGATACAGAAACATAAAACTGTGAGTGATCTAGTAAGCAATATTACAATTGACTTTAAAGGATTTTATTATTTATAAGAAAATATTTTTAGAGTTATTGTGTATAATGGGGAATTTGAAAATTGTCGAGAAATTGAATAACATTTTGTATCTTTTTTCCAAAGAAGATTCAAATCTTCTAAATATAATGCATGGCTACAAATCTAAATGTAGACAAGAAACTTTAATATTAGTAAAAATTAATATTGGAAAGGTTAGTGGGACTAAAAGTTAATAAATTCCCAGGATCTGCTGAGCTGTTTCCTACAGTTGTGAAGGGGGTGGCTATAGTAATAATAGAAATAGCAGGTTATTCTTCGGAAATTCTGTAGCCTCCAGAATGGTTTCCACAGATTGGAATAGCAAATGTAACCTACTTTTAGAAGAGAAAAAAAACACTAACTACAGACTTTGTTATCTTAACATCATTGTTAGAGAAAATATGCAATTAATTTTAATTAAATAGTAACAATAGAAAGAACAGGGTGGAGTAGATTTCTAAGTGGAAAGTTATGTTTCACAAATCTGACATTTTTTGAGGTTGTAATTGACATAGTAGATGTGGACAGTTAAGCTATTGTGGTGTGTTTTGACTTTCTGGAAAAGTTTGATAAGGCATCAGCCAAGAGATGATGAACAAAATTAAATTTGCTCACTATAAAATCTTGGGATGCATTGTGATGAAAGAAAAATGAGAGGAGGAGTAAATATCTCACATTCAGATTTGATTGGGGCTAATGCCACAAACGATTGTTACTACAACCCTAACTATCAGTGATTTGGATGAAGAGATCAAGTATGATACATTCAAATTTTCTCATCATATAAAGCTGACTGATGATGTGGGCTGCAAAAACAGTGCAGAGAGAAATCATGGAGATAAAACAGATTAATTGATTGGGCAAGAATATGGCAGATAAAATAGTCAAAAATAAAAATGACAAACATTTGGAACGATACACAAGAAATCTCTTATAAAAAGTGAAAAACCAAGATCATCCTCTATAGGTGGCAGCTTTTAAATGGTAAGGGTTTGAAAGGTATTTGTTATCAGAAGGATCTAAATATCCTTGTGCACAAATCACTGGAAGCAAACAAGCAGCTACAGCAAGCAACTAAGAATGCAAACAGAACACCCTGTTTTGCAAGAGGATTTGAGTATAAGAGTAGAGAAACCTTGATCCAATTATACAAGGCCCTACTTGAGGCCACAACTGGATACTGTGTACAGATCTGGTCTCCTTCCCTAAGGTACTTGCAATAGAGGAAGTGCCATTTTAGTTTACCAGATCATTGCTTGGGTCAGTGCTAGTCCTTCAGTCACTGGCAGATAAATACTATTTCTTTTGTGGATGCAACTTGCAGAGGAGGGAAAAAACTGTTTAATAATCCAGAATTTTTGTGAGCCCACCCTTCTAGCCAGTCACCTATGCACTAAGATGATAGTTGTGCAGACCTTCTGGTGAGAATGTTCTTGCAGAAACTGGCTCAATCTTCAGCAGTGAAACCCAGTGGAGCAGTGTCAGAGCTAGGAACTTGTTCCGTTTGCTGAGGAAAAGTTAGACAGCTTGTTGTGAAGCCACACTCTCAGTTTAACCAGCATTGAAAACTGCCAAGAAAATATGACATATAGAAACAAGAAAACATTATTCTAAATGGAAGCACTTCACATTTTTAAAAATATATAAAAGAAAACTTAAAAATGTAAAAGGCACAGAATTCCCATAAAAGAATGCAGGTGAGCCTTTTTCAGCTGATATGTAGCAGACCCAATAAATGTTGAGACAACTGTGGGATTGGATTTAGGAAATGAGTTTGGCTAAGTGGAAGGAGTACCAGTGGGAGAGCACTTCTATGGTAGTGATTATAATTCAGTTTGATTTGGCATTGTTATGAACAAGGAAACTGACAGGGTAGGATTAAAACACCTAAATTGGGATAATGTCTTGTCTGCTGGACTAAACATTGATTACACCAATAAGTCCCATTGAATATCTTATTGATCATACATAGAAATTCACAAGTTCTCAGACCACAATCTCAATCTGCTGAAGAAGTTCCAATATAGGAAATATCTTATTTAGGTATTAACTGCTTTCAGAACTGTCTCAGCAGACTGTTGTTGGCTGAAGTCTCAGTGCAGGGGCTTTAGGTCAAGAACCTAGAATACCACTCCAAAACAGCACTGAGGGAATGACGTGGTTCTGTGTCTTCAATTAAACTAAAGGCATACTTCTATAGTAAGTGAGCACAAGACATACTATAGCACTGCTCCGATGAAGAACTAAGGAGCTATCCTTACTACCCTGGCCAACATGAATTCCTCAATTTATATCAGTAAGTGTCAAGCAATCTGGTTAGTGTCCATTGATGCAGATGGGAGCTTGCTGCCATGTTTCTTACATTACAATGACCACACTTCAAAAGTCAGACTTTGAGAATTCCTGAAGTTGAAAAAAGCAGTAAATATATGCACTATTTTATTGTCTAATATAGATTCATTTATATGCATGTTTTGCTCTATGATTATTCTTTAATGTAGGAGGCTTTTCAGTATTAAAAAAAAGAACGGAAGTTGAAGTAGAACTATACAAAATACCCGTTAGACCACAGCTAGTGTTTTCTTCTAGTCAGCTCATTACAGACTACATTGGAGAGGGTGTGGGAGAAATATACAAGAATGTTGCTAGGAAGGAAACACAGCTATGAAGAAAAATGAGATAAGTTGGGTTTGTTTTGTTTGAAACACCTGTAGCTGAAGGGAGAACTAATTGAGGTTTAGAGCATTATGAGGGGCCTGGTAGAGTAAATAGAAAGGGTCTATTTTCTTTAGCATTGTGCTCAAATATCAGGTGAAAAGATTTAAAGGATTAGTGGGGAAATAAGAAAAGATCTTTTCATTGAGAGGAACTCACTGCCTAAATCTGTGGTTAGGGCAGTAACTGTCTCCGTATTTTAAAAACTTCCAGAATATGTTTTGAAAGAGCTATCTATGTACAGCAGGGCAATGGACCTTGTGCTGGAAAGTAGGATTAGTGTGGGTAAATTTTATTTGACTATCACAGACACATTAGTTTCAATAGCCTTGTGTTATAAATTTTGGACTTTATGATTCCATGGAAAGTAAGTTTCTTCTTGCATGCCACTTCATTGAAGAAAATGAAGTTCCAATGCAATACCTGGTTCCTTTTTACTAGTGCTGGGGTATTGGGGAAAGTCCAGAGGCAGAATGAAATAAGTAAATTTGTATGAAACATTTATTAAGTACCTTCTGTGCCTGATTAAGTGGCCACTGAGTTTGTATTCATGATTCTTTGCTGTTGTAGCACATCCACTTTAAGGTTCCACGTTTGTGCAGAGTGCAGATGCTCTTCTACACACCACTCTTGTAATGCATGGTTACTTGAGTTACTGTCCCCATCGTGTCAGCTTGAACTAGTTTGGCCATTCTTCTTTCAGCTTCTCATTAATAAGCCATTTTCATACACAGGACTGCCACTCACTGGATTTTTTTTTATTATTTTGAACCATTCTCTGTAAACTCTAGAGACTGTTGTGTGTGAAAATCCCAGGAGATCAGCAAAACTCAAACCACCCTGTCTGGCACCAACAAACATTCCATGGTCAAGGTCTCTTAGATCATATTTCTTCCCCATTCTGATGTTTGTTCTGAACAACAACTGAACATCTTGACCATGTCTGCATCATTTTCTGCACTGAGTTGCTGCCACATGATTGGCTGATTATATATTTCCATTAACAGGCAGGTGTACAGGAGTATCTAATAAAGTGGCCACTCACTGTATATCAGGATATTTCAGACTCCTGTGTTCAGGTGGGATTTCTAGACTTTTGATATCTGTTTGGAGGAAAAGTCAATATTTCTCTGAAAAATGTAGCCCTATTATTGAAGTTATACATCTTTGTGCTTGCTATACAAATCAGCATCATGTAGGTATGGCAGACCATATTAATTATTTCTCAGAAAACTGCTGACCTAGAGTTTCCCCTGATAGCTCACCTCATATGCTTTTTGGTCACGTGCTCATTTAACCAGCTGTTACACTAAGAAGATTCCCCAACACTAAATTTTTCACACAAACTGCCCCTGATCTAATAAGGAAGGCCATGCACTACACAAGGTTATAAATTATCAATTATAAATTACACTGGAAAATCTTTGACAGCTACCAAAGAGCTTGAGTGTTTGTAAATGTCTTTGACATTCACAACATATAAAAACAAAGAAAATTAAACATGTGGTCAGAATTACATATATTGATCATTCAGAGAAGTGGGCTGATGAGTGGTAAATGGATTTTATTGCAGATTTGAGCATTATGACAATATGACAGCTTGGGTGTGTTGGAGTTCAATTCTGGCGCTGCCTGCAATGAGTTTGTACGTTTTCCCGTAACTGAGTGGGTTTCCTCTGGGTGAGATGATAAGACTATAATCTATAGGAACAGACTTAGGCCATTCTGGCCATCAAGTCTGTGCTGCCATTCCATCATGGCTGATTTATTATCCCTCTCAAAACCATTCTCCTGCCTTCTCCCTGTAACCTTTGATGTCTTGATTAATCAAGGACCTATCAGTCTCCACCTTAAATATACCCCATTGACTTGGCCTGCACAGTTGTCTGTGGTGATGAATTCCACAGGTTTGCCACTCTGGCTAAAGAAATTTTTTGTCAACTCTGTTTGAAATTGACATGCTGCAATTCTGAGGCTGTGTCCTCTGGTCCTCAACTTCCCCACTAGAGGAAACATCCTCTCCACATCCACTTTATTCAGACCTTTCAAACTTCTGAAATTCCAGTGAGTACAGGCCCGGAGCTATCAAACACTACTCTACATTAACCCTTTCATTCCTGGAATCATCCTCGTGAACCTTCTCTGGGGCCTCTCCAATGTCAGCATATCTTTTCTAAGGTAAGGAGCCCAAAACTGTTCACAGTACTCCAAGTGCTATCTGACCAATGCTTTATAAAGCCTCAGCATTACATCCTTGCTTTTGTATTCTAGTCCTCTCAAAATGAATACTAATATTACATTTGCCTTCCTTACCACCAGCTCACCTTCAAGTTAATCCTTAGGGAATCCTGCATGAAGACTCCCCTACACCTCTGATTTTTGAATTTTCTTTCCATTTAGAAAATTGTCCATCCCTTTATTCCTTCTGCCAAAGTGCATGATGATACACTTCCCTACGTTATTTCATCTGACACTTCTTTATCCATTCCGACAATCTGTCCTTTTGCAGACGTTCTGCCTCCTGAACACTACCTGCTCCTCTATCTATCTTCATGTTGTCTGCAAACTTGGCCACATAACTATTAATTCCTTCATCCAAGACATTGACTTACTATGTGAAAAGAAGCAGTCGTAACACCGACCCCATCCCCTCGTGGCACACCACTAGTCACTAGCAGCCAACCAGAAAAGGGCCCCGTTATTCCCATTCTTTGTCTCCTACCATTCAGCTAACCTTTTATGCATGATAGTACCTTTCCTGTAATACCCTGGACTCTTATCTTGTAAGTAGCCTCATGTGCAGCATCTTCTCAAAGGCCTTTTGAAAGTTGAAGTACGCAACACCAAATCTCTTTTGTCAATCCTGCCTGTTATTTCCTCAAAGAATTCCAACAGATTTGTCATGCAAGATTTTCCCTTAAGGAAATCATGCTGACTTTGGCCTATTTTATCATGTGCCTCCAAGTACCCAGAAACCTCATCCTTAAGTAATAGACTCCAACATTTTTCCAAACACTGAAGTCAGCCTAACTGGCCCATAATTTCCTTTCTTTTGCCTCTCTTCCTTCTTAAAGAGTGGAGTGATATTTGCAATTTTCCATTCCTTAGGAAGCATTTCAGAAACTCATGGTTCTTCAAAGATCATTACTAATGACCTGGATCTGGACCATACCCTCCAAATATCGGGACCTGCCTCTTGGTTTTTTGCACTACCTTATTTCCCATTTTTCTATTTTCTATTTATGATTTATAATTTAAATTTTTAATATTTAATTTTAACTATTTTAATATTTTTAATATTTAATATTTGTAATCCAGGGAGTGTGAAGCGCAGAATCAAATATCGCTGTGATGATTGTACGTTCTAGTACCAATAGTTTGGTGACAATAAAGTATAAAGTATAATGCCTCCATAATCTCTTCAGCTACCTCTTTCCAAACCCTGGGGTGTAGTCCACCTGGTCCAAGTGACATATCTACCTTTAGACCTTTCAGTTTCCCAAGTACCTTCTCTTTAGTAATAACAATACTCACTTCTGCTCCCTGATCTCTCACAGTCCTGGCATTCTGCTAGTGTATTTTATAGTAAAGACTGACACAAAATACTTATTAATTTCCTCCGCCATTTCTTTGTCCTCCATTGCTACCTCTCCAGCATCATTTTTCAGTGGTTTGAAATCCACTCTCATCTTTCTGTATCCTCTTTTTTACACTATTGGCTAGCTTACCTTCATATTTCATCTTTTCTCTCTTTATGGCTTTTTAGTTGCCTTCTGTTGGCTTTTAAAAGCTTTCCAATCTACTAAATTCCCACTAATTTTTGCTATATTAAAGCAGCAGTACAATGCAATTTGTGGCAATATTGATAAATAAGTAAATCAATTACAGTACTGTGTATATGCATATTAAATAATTAAAAATAGTGCAAAACAGAAATAATATAAAAAACAATAAGAAAAGTTGAGGTGCTGTTCATGAGTTCAATGTCCATTTAGGAATCGGATAGCAGAGAGAAAGAAGCTCTTCCTGAATAGCTCAGTGTGCCTTCAGGCTTTCTGTACCTCCTTCCTGATGGTAACATTGAGAAGAGGGCATCTTCTGGGTGAAAGAGGTACTTAATAATTAATGCCACCTTTCTGAGATATTTCTCCTTGAAGGTATCTTGGATGCTATGGAGGCTTGTACCCAAGATGGAGCTGACTAATTTTACAACTTTCAGTAGCTCCTGCTTACCAGACAGTGAGCCTTTCAAAATTTTTTACCACAGTACATCTGTAGAAATCTGAGTGTTTTGGATGGCAAACCAAATCTCCTTAAACTCCTAATGAAATATAGCCACTGTCTTGCCTTCTTTATAGCTACATCGACATGTTGGGACCAGGTTAGATCTTCAGAGATCTTGACACCCAGAAAGTTAAAATTGCTCACTCTTCCACTTCTGTTCGCTCTGAGGCCTGGTTTGTGTTCCCTCGTCTTACCCTTCCTGAAGTCCCCAATCAGCTCTTTGGTCTTACTGACATTGAGTGCAAGGTGGTTGCTGTGACACCACTCAACTATCTGATATATCTTACTCCTCTACGCCTTCTCATCTCTGAGATTCTGCCGACAATGGTTGTATCATTAGCAAATTTATAGATGGCATTTGAGTTGTATCGAGCCACACAGTCATGGGTCTAGAGAGAGCAGAGCAGTGGACTATGCACACACCCCTGAGGTGTGCCAGTGTTATCGCAACATTCCCCTTTTGACATGCCTTTTCTATTTTCTGTTGTAATTTGTAGCCCACATCTTGGCTACTGTGGAGGCCTGTATATATCTCCCATCAGGGTCCTTTTACAATTATAGTTTCTTAATTCCATCCACAAGGATTCTACATCTTCCAATCCAACATCACCTCTTTCCACGGATTTAATTTCATTTTTTACCAACAGCACTAACCCACCCCCACTGCCTATCTGCCTGACCTTTCGATACAATGTGTATTTTTTGATGTTAAGCTCCCATCTATCATCTTCTTTTAGCCATGACTCAGATGCTCACAACATAATACATGCCAACCTCTAAATGTGACACAATGTCATTACCTTATTCTGTATACTGCATGCATTAAAATATAGCACCTTCGATCCTGTATTCATCACCTTTTTTGATTTTGGTCCCCTGTTACACTTTAAATCAGCCCAAAACTGTACACAATACTGAAGGTGAAGCCTCACTAGTGCCTTCTAAAGCCTCAGCATCACATCCCTGCACTTGTATTCAAGACCTCTTGAAATGATTGCTAATATTTTATTTGCCGCCTTCACCACTGACTTCACCTGCAAGTTAGTCTTTAGGGTGTTCTGCACAAGGACTCCCAAGACACTTTGCATCTCAGAGTTCTGGATTTTTCCCTTGTTTAGAAAATAGTCTGCACATTTATTTCTACTACCAAAATGCATGACCATGCATTTTCCAACATTGTATTTCATTTACCACTTTCTTGCCCATTCTCCTAATCTGTCTAAATCCTTCTGCAGCCTACCTGTTTCCTCAACACTACCTGCCCCCCCACCAGTCTTTGTATCATCTGCAAACTTGGTAACAAAACCATTTATTCCATCATCTAAATCATTGATATACAGCATAAAAAGAAGTGGTTCCAATACTGACCCCTGTGGAACACTACTAGTCACTGGCAGCCAACCAGACAAGGATCCTTTTATTCCTACCTGTTGCCTTCTACCAATCAGCCAATGTTCCAACCCATTAGTAACTTTCCTGTGATACCATGGGCCCTTAACGTGGGTAAGCAGCCTCATGTATGGCACCTTGTCATAGGCCTTCTGAGAATCCAAATATACAAAATCCACTGCATCCTCTTTATCTATCCTACTTGTAATCTCCTCAAAGAATTCCAACAGGTTCATCAGGCAAGATTTTCCCTTAAGGAAACCATGCATTCATGCCCTATGTTACCAAGTACTCCATTACCTCATCCTAAACAATTGATTCCAACATCTTCCCAACCGCTGAAGTCAGGTTAACGGGTCTATAATTTCCTTACTGCTACCTTCCTCCTTTCTTAAAGAGTGGAATGATATTTGCAATTTTCCAGTCCTCTGCCATCATGCCAGAGTCCAATGATTTTTGAATGATCATTGCTAATGCCTCTATAATCTTTACCGCTACATCTTTCAGAATCCTAGGGTGCAGATCATCTGGTCCAGCTGATTTGTGTACCCTTAGGTCTTTCAGCTTTTTGAGCACGTTATGTTTGCAGTGAATGTTGTTTTCTAATGTTTTCTTCTCTACCTTTGTCTTCTTCGTGATGATGACCCACAAGAGAGACAGATCACAGATGCTGGAAGTTTTTCTGTACATAATTGGTTGTATCATTTCAAAGTTCAAAGTAAATTGATTATCAAGGTACATGTAGGTCACCATATACTATCTTGAAATTCATTTTCTTGCGGGTATTCACAGTAAATAGAAAGAAACACAATGGAAACAATAAAAACATACTGAATAGAGCTGGAAAGCTAATGGCATGCTGGCCTTCATAACAATGGGAATTGAGTATAAGAGCAAAGAGGTCCTTCTGCAGCTGTACAGGGTCCTGGTGAGACCACACCTGGAATACTGTGTGCAGTTTTTGTCTCCAAATTTGAGGAAGGACATTCTTGCTATTAAGGGAGTGCAGCATAGGTTCACAAGGTTAATTCCCCGGATGGCGGGACTGTCATATGTCGAAAGATTGGAAGACTGGGCTTGTATACTCTGGAATTTAGAAGGCTGAGAGGGGATCTTATTGAAACATATAAGATTATTAAGGGATTGGACACACGGGAGGCAGGAAGCATGTTCCCACTGATGGGTGAGTCCAGAACCAGAGGCCACAGTTTAAGAATAAGGGGTAGGCCATTTAGAACAGAGTTGAGGAAAAACTTTTTCACCCAGAGAGTGGTGGATGTATGGAATGCTCTGCCTCAGAAGGCTGTAAAGGCCAAGTCTCTGGATGCTTTCAAGAAAGAGATGGATAGAGCTCTTAAAGATAGCGGAATCAAAGGTTATGGGGATAAAGCAGGAACTGGATACTGATTGTGGATGATCAGCCATGATCACAGTGAATGGCGGTGCTGGCTCGAAGGACTGAATGACCTACTCCTGCACTATTGTCTATTGTCTATTGACAAACAACTAGTGTGCAGAGCACAACAAATTGTGCAAATACAAAAAGAAAATATTTATATAAATGAGCGATAAATATCGAGTACACGAGTTGTAGAGTCCTTAAAAGTGAGTATGTGGATTGTGGAACCAGTTCAGTGTTGGGGTGTGTGAAGTTATCCCCTGTGGTTCAAGAGCCTGATGGTTGAGGGGTAATAACTGTTCCTCAACCTGGTGGTTGTTATGCACATCACTTGTCAGTGATTGCTCAGTCTGTTTAAGTTGGATTATTTAACCACCTGAAACACATTCTAAAATGCAAAATAAATTTATTATCAAAGTGCATATATATCACCATATAGTCATAGTCATATTTTATTGATCCCGAGGGAAATTGGGTTTCATTACAGTTGCACCAACCAAGAATAGAGTATAGATATAGCAATATAAAACTATAAATAATTAAATAATAATATGTAAATTATGCCAGGAAATAAGTTCAGGACCAGCCTATTGGCTCAGGGTGTTTGACCCTCCAAGGGAGGAGTTGTAAAGTTTTGATGGCCACAGGCAGGAATGACTTCCTATGACGCTCAGTGTTGCATCTGGGTGGAATGAGCCTCTGGCTGAATGTACTCCTGTGCCCAACCAGTACATTATGTAGAGGATGGGAGACATTGACCAAGATGGCATGCAACTTGGACAGCATCCTCTTTTCAGACACCACCATCAGAGAGTCCAGTTCCATCCCCACAACATCACTGGCCTTACGAATGAGTTTGTTGATTCTGTTGGTGCCTGCTACCCTCAGCCTGCTGCCCCAGCACACAACAGCAAACATGATCGCACTGGCCACCACAGACTCGTAGAACATCCTCAGCATTGTCCGACAGATGTTAAAGGACCTCAGTCTCCTCAGGAAATAGAGACGGCTCTGACCCTTCTTGTAGACAGCCTCAGTGTTCTTTGACCAGCCCAGTTTATTGTCAATTCATATCCCCAGGTATTTGTAATCCTCCACCATGTCCACACTGACCCCCTGGATGGAAACAGGGGTGACCGGTGTCTTAGCCCTCCTCAGGTCCACCACCAGCTCCTTAGTCTTTTTGACATTAAGCTGCAGATAATTCTGCTCACACCATGTGACAAAGTTTCCTACCGTAGCCCTGTACTCAACCTCATCTCCCTTGCTGATGCATCCAACAATGGCAGAGTCATCAGAAAACTTCTGAAGATGGCAAGACTCTGTGCAGTAGATGAAGTCCGAGGTATAAATGGTGAAGAGAAAGGGAGAGAAGACAGTCCCCTGTGGAGCCCCAGTGCTGCTGCTCACTCTGTTGGACACACAGTGTTGCAGGCACACGTACTGTGGTCTGCCAGTCAGGTAATCAAGAATCCATGATACCAGGGAAGCATCCACCTGCATTGCTGTCAGCTTCTCCCTCAGCAGAGCAGGGCGGATGGTGTTGAACGCACTGGAGAAGTCAAAAAACATGACCTTCACAGTACTCGCTGGCCTGTCCAGGTGGGCGTAGACATGGTTCAGCAGGTAGACGATGGCATCCTCCACTCCTAGTCAGGACTGGTAGGCAAACTGGAGGGGATCTAAGTGTGGCCTAACCATAGGCTGGAGCAACTCCAGAACAAGTCTCTCCAGGGTCTTCATGATGTGGGAGGTTAATGCCACCGGTCTGTAGTCATTGAGACCACTGGGGCGCAGCGTCTTCGGCTCAGGGATGAGGCAGGACATCTTTCTCAGCACAGGAACCCTCTGGAGACTCGGGCTCAAGTTGAAGACATGGTGAAGTACTCCACATAGCTGAGGGGCACGGGCTTTGAGCACCCTGCTACTGACACCATCCGGTCCTGCAGCCTTGCTTGGGTTGAGACATTTCAACTGTCTTCTCAACCTGTTCAGCTGTGAAGCCCACCGTGGTGGTTTCGTGTGGGGGAGGGGTATAGTCATGAGAGCAGGGTGGGGTGCTGTGAGGAGGGGTAGGAGGGGAGAGTGGAATATGTGTTGGTTGGGGGCCGACAACAGATGAATCATGTGGGGGATGGGCAGGGGCCGCAATGTCAGATCTGTTAAAGAACAGGTTAAGTTCGTTGGTCTTGTCCACACTGCCTTCAGCTCCTCTGTTGCTAGTTTGCCGGAACCCAGTGATGGTCCTCATCCCCCTCCAGACCTCTCTCATGTTGTTCTGCTGGAGATTCCACTCAAGCTTCCTCCTGTACCTGTCTTTATCCTCCCTGATCCTGGCTTTCAGGTCCGTCTGTATTGCCCTCAGCTCCTCCCTATTTCCATCTCTAAACGCCCTCTTTTTAGTGTTCTGGATGTCCTTAATGTCCTTTGTTACTCATGGCTTGTTATTTGAATAAAAAAGGACAGTTCTTGCCGGAATATTGTAGTCCACACAGAAGTTGATGTAATCAGTGATGCATTCTGTGAGCCCATCAATATCCTCTCCATGTGCTCACAGAGTGCCTGCCAACCTGTCACCTTAAAACCACCCTGGAGCGCCTCATAAGCTTCCTCCAACCATTTCCTCACTGTCCTCGAGGTTGCAGGTTTACTCTTTACCAGAGGCACGTAGCAGGGTTTGAGATGCACCAGGTTGTGATCTGACCTTCCCAATGGGGGGAGGGGAGGGGGGAGGAGCTGTATGCATCCTTAACATTAGCATATATCAAATCCAGAGTCCTCTCCCCTCTGGTTGTACAGCTCACCACCTGCCAAGGTTTATTTTCCAATACAGGTTTCCCCCGCCATCTGAAGGTAGAGCGTTCCTATGAAATGGTTCATAAGCCGGAATGTCGTAAAGCAAAGAAACAATTACCATTTATTTATATGGGAAATTTTTGTGAGCGCTCGCAGACCCAAAAATAGCCTAACAAATCATGCCAAATAACACATAAAACCTAAAATAACGGTAACATATAGCAAAAGCAGGAATGATATGATAAATATACAGCCTATATAAAGTAGAAATACTTCTCCACTATCATTGCTGCACTGTTCTCCATAGTGAAATCGGCAGAAAATCTCATGCAAGCGCTGTTGGCAAAAACACTCTCTCCAGTAACCTTTAAACTATGAAGCTGCCAAATCATACCAAATAACACGTAAAAATACGCAGCCGATATAAAGTAGAAATAATGTATGTACAGTGTAGTATCACTTACTGGAATTGGGGCAGCGCCGAGCACACTGATGGTGTGTTAGGCTGAGTTGTCGCAGGTTGGGGTGGTGCAGTGGCTCCCACCCTTCATGCCGCTGACCGATACATTGCCGCGAAGCACGCAGGGGTCCAGCGGTAGCCGGGAGGCACACAGCACACCTTTAAGAAAAAAGCCGAAATAAACATGCTAATTAATTAGGTGCCGCCCGACATATAATTAATTAGCATGTTTATTTTGGCTTTTTTCTTAAAGATGTGCTGGGTGCCTCCTGGCTACCGCTGCATTCTCCGCTAATCAGAATGTGTCTGCGGCCTGGGAGTTGGGGTGGTGGGACAGTGGGGTGTCATCTCATTGCCGTCTATTTCCATTAGGGCAGGCAGGTCATCTTCTCCTATGTCTGCCTGCCTCGATGTCGAAGGTCGAGGTTCGTTGTCTGCTGTGGCTGATGTAGAAGGCTTGCTTGACTGCTGAGCCTCGTGCATTTTTCTATCATACAGTTCTTTGTAAGCACTCAAACCATCTTGCAAATATCCCCTAAACCAACGTACCCTTTCAAAATTAAAGTCGTACTTTATCATTGCAGCGAAAATCTCACGCAGTTGCTTCACGTTCAGTTCGCTACTGCTTTCAGTTTCGATTGTTATCCTTTCCTCTTTCAATTGCATCAGCTGTTCATCTATCAGTTCTTGGTCATGCGATGCCAAAACCTCTTCAACATCATCTTTGTCAGCTTCCACAAGCCAAACTCACTTTGTCCTTGCTTCATTCACCACGATCAAAATGCTTAATTATGTCTAGCTTTACGCTAAGTGCAACACCCTTATGAGCTCTTTCAGGCTTTTCCGATACCTTAGAACTCATCTTGAAAACGGCTGCTCACAGGCAGGTGTTTAAGCAATGCCGGCAAGAATACCATTCTGAATCCGGGGGAGAGCGGCTGCTCGGGGCGCGCATGGCTTTTTATCGTGCACTGATATTTTATCATGCGCTGCTTTTTTTTCGTAACAGTGAAAACACCTTCTGAAAGCGAAAACAGGGTACTAATGTACGTCTTTCGTAACAGTGAGGTTTCGTAAAGCGAACGTTCGAAAAGTGGGGGACACCTGTACAGCTCCAAGGTTCATTTTCCTGCAGGCATACTCAGCAAATCTATAGAATAGTAACTATAACGGGATCAATGAAAGATCAACCAGAGTGCAGAAGATAACAAACTTTGCAAAAGCAAATGTAAGTAAATAGCAAAAATGATGAGAACATGAAGTAACAAGATAAAGAGTCCTTAATGTGAAATCATTGCTGTGAAAACATCTCAATAGATGGGCAAGTGAGTGTAGTTATCCCCTTTGTTCAAGAGCCTGCTGGTAGTAAGGTAATAGTAAGTGTTTTTTTTGGGGGGGGGGCAATTATGTATTAACCTGAAGGTTAATGGGAATTTTTCTTAAAGTAATTTCAAATAAAATATTTTGTACTTCCTGTACTATCAACATGTTTCCATTTCCATAAATGTATGAAGGGAAAAAAAATTGCCTTCACACATTTATGAGATGTTTGAGGCCACTTCTGTTGAAATATATATTGTCAAAACTGGAAAATAAATAGCATTCTATAATGAAAATCCACAAAGATCTTCTCTTTGTATTATTTGGAGAAAATAGGATCTTCATTATTAGTAGTAGTAAAGAATATTAGTAGTTTAATGTTTGATCTTATTTCCACTGTAACTGAAGAAGTCTGGTCTGCTTTGATAATTCTACATGATGTCTGCATGAGTTATTGATTTTGGAATATAACACCAAGTACCAAGCAATTTTCAGTAAAAGATCAACAGGCAGTTGTTGCAGGTGTGACAAAAATACAAGTCAAAACAGATTAATAATAATTCATTAAAATCATTAACACCAACTGACTAGTCATCTTCAGGGCCTGGTGTCAGATAATAATGGTTGAAACCATCATGGAATATTTTGAGGAAGAGGTTAACAGACTCTAGTGGCCATTTGCTAATTGGTTAATTAATGAATAATGTGCATTGTGTGATTACTGGAGCACCAATGTATGCTTTATAATGGGCATGAGGCAATTTTTATCAATCAAAACACATCTTCAGTTGCACTATTAACTTCATCATTTACAGTTTATATGTGCAATAAAATGATACATAAATGGTTATAGAAAGGAATTTGAACATTTGTTTAATGGTCTAGAGGGCACGAATGGGTATGGGGAGAAGTCATTCTGTAATTGTAAGTGACACTAATAATCTATTATGTTATGTACAATTAAGATAAAACTAAAATGTTACACAAATGTTTATAAGAAGGGAATTTGGATGTATTTAATGATCCAAAGGACAGGGATGAGTAAGGGGGAGGGGTCAGTTCTGTATTTCTAAATGATACTATTAATTTGCTTGACATACTCAACACTAGTATGAAAATATATGCTTTATATAGGTTAGTATATTATTGATTATAGAGTCTCAATATTAAGTGGAAGTAATGTAATATTTTTGTACCTTGTTTTTTATTTAAATCATATTCAAGTGCATTCCAGTACACATCAGTGAGGTATAAAGACCAATGACAGGTGACCTGCAACCAGATAGATAATTTGTCTGTCTTTATCCATGTATCTATCTATCTATTTATTTACTTAAAGATATAGCATGGAGTAGGTCTTTCCAGTCCTTCAAACCATGCTGCCAACAACCCACCAATTTAACCCTAGCCTAATCATGGGACAGTTTACAATGACCAATTGACCTACTAACTCATACATCTGGACTGTGGGAGAAAACCGCAGCACGTGGAGGAAACCCACGCGTTCCACAGGGAGGACGTACAAACTCCTTACAGAGGACACTGGGATTGAACTCCGAACTCCAATGCCCCGAGATATACCAGTATTGTGCTAACCACTATGCTACCATGGCGCCCTTTTAAAAAAAAAATATAGGAACAGAATTAGGCCACTCAGCCCATCAAGTCTGCAACAATGATATTTTGGATAGAATCTGCAGGTTGAATATTTATACATCATACAGAAGGATTATATATTACAAGTCATGCTTTTGCCTGATCTTTTGAAGAAGGATTATTCTCCCTTTTTCCCCTATTCCTTTCTTTTTAGCTTTGCACAGTTTGCCTGCTGCAAGGATTTATCTAATTCCTTTTCAAGAGTTACAATTGAATTGGCTTTCTCTGTCTTTCCAAATAATGCATTCCAGATCTCCGCACAATTCTCATTTCACCTCAGGTTTCTGAATCAATTTTCTCCTCTGGTTTCTAATCCCTGAAAATAATTTCCATTGTTTTACCAAATACATACAATCATGATTCCTAAAACTAGTTAAACTTCGACTTAATTTGAAGTCCTTTATGTTCACAGGAGAACAATTTCAATGCTTTCATTCTCTCTCATTTGAGTAAATCTCCTCTGCACTCTTCTGAAGTCTTGAAATCCTTCCTAAAATGTGGTGTCTACACTACAATTCAGCACTCCACCTGAGGCTAGGCAGTGATTTTGTAAAGTTGAGCACTGCCTTTTTATTTTTTTAAAATTATGACATTCTTTGTAAAATAGTCTGGTCTTTTTGTATCAGACTTCTTAGTTTGTTGTGCTACTTCTGAAGGATTTGCCAACATACGTCCCAGGCTCCTTTGCTTCTCCATTTCCTCAAAGTTGTAAAATTTATGTTTTGTCAACAGTTAACTTATGAGGATAGAAAGAGCTGGCCAACTGTGCAGGTAAAATTAGAAGTTGAAATTAATACCAAATGCCATTTGTAATTCAAAATGAAAAGAAACCTAAAGATAAACCAAATATTGCAGCTGTAAAACTCCCTGGCGAGAATATATATTTGTATATTAAAAAGAACTGAAAATTTAGACCAGAAGGAGGCAATTGTCTGAAAATTATTATAGTATTGTTAACGTTTGACCACTGATTTGAAACAGACAATATTGATTTAAGAACCTGCCTGTGTTACTGTGAGCTGAAACCAACCAATGCCTATTGGTCGGCTGTCAACCAATCCCAGACTAACTTTCTCTGATTGATCGTTGTTCCACATAATGTCTCCAATGTTCTTTGTGACCTTTAAATAGTTGTATTGTGGTTGAACTGTTGATTTTCAGCTGAGTGGTTTGCTGAATAAAGGTTTCTTCCTAATTCTGGCTTTGTTCTATCTCCAGGCTTAGGATCTCATCAGTAGTTATAGGCAAACAAACATAACAATTTGGTGATGGTGTGCTCTATTTTATCAATATGGCAATTTCAGTGGAAAACTTGTGTGTGATCCTACAACAGCAGCAAGCTCAATTTGAGGCGGCCCAATTGAATTTAATCAAAACGTTTAATCAAAATCAGTGTCGGTGCCAAACACTAAACAGAACTCCTGTGAGTCAGTTGTTGCTTCCATTATGACCTTCCTGGTTCAAATATTATGAAGATATCTTCTGGGGGAAGTTCACCAGTAAAGAAGACTTATAGGAGACATTCACCTTGCGCTGAAAATTGGGTCCTGGTGAACATGAGCATTATGTCAACTTCATCCTGCCTCAGAAACCACATGGCCTATCATATGATGAAACTGTCCTACAGCTAACAAGCATTTTTGGAGAACAGTTATCTCCCTTTAGTGTTTGCTACTACTGCCTAGAACTTGTCAATCTCGATGCCAATGACTTTGTCACATATACTGCTGTCGTTGATTAAGAATGTGAAAAGTTCAAGCTGGGTAACATGACTGAATTATAGTTCAAATGTCTGATTTTTATTCGTGGACTTCAGGTACCTGATGATGCAGACATTTACAAAGGCCTCCTGGTCAGAGTGCAGCAAGACCCTGACATGGCTCCGCAAGCTGTCACTCAAGAATGTCAGCCATTGATCAACCAGAAACACACTCCCAACCTGGTCGATTGGAACCATGTCACTCAGTTTCCAGTGGCCCAGACGTCATCACTCAAGAGGTCTCCAAGCAGCAAACCACAGCTTGTTGGAAGTGTGTAGCATTACATAAGAAACTTCCAATACCAGAACCACATTTGCAGCAAATACCAACTCCATGGTCACAAAGGAGGCTTTTATCAATCTTCAATGTCTTCTAAGTGTAACTCTGTAATGTTCCACTGCTGAAGTAATGGTTTCTCTGTAGCAGCAATGTTTGGGTTATGACTAGAGATAACGGGGCATGCTAGCCAATGAGCAGGATGTTGTTCTTTCTTGTGTGTCTGGGAGCCAGGAATTTGCGGGTCTTTTGCCGGGGAGAGATGAGGAGAAAAGACGCGAATGGACAGAGTTGGCAGACCGCCGGATGGAGTGGACTTGGAGTGAAGGTCCAAAGGTCAGCGACGATCGGAGGAGGTTGATGGTGGATGAATGGCCTTATCAATGTGCTCCAACCTTGCGCAATAGACTTCTTCATGAGAATGGGCCCTTTCCTTTTTTGTTTCTTTACTAACTATATAGTCAAATTAAGAATTATAAAACAAAATCGTTTAATTGCATATTGTGTACTGTTTGTTATTTCATGGTACTGATTTGTAACAGGGAACAGATTACGCAGCACCCACCAAAATGAGATTTCTTAAGTTTGGCCAGGCTGGGGGCTATCATCCTCTATAATAAACCGCTAGCTGAAGCGAGAGTTACATAAGCCATGGAAACACTGGGCATGAAGTTTCAAAACCTGTAAAAATCTACAAGGAATTTAATGTCTACATTCAAAGTTGACTTTGCCACCAGGAGACGATATGTCAACATACGTAACAACAATCAGTTGGTTAAACTACATGTTGACACGGTGTCAGACATCACCATTATCTCCAAACGCACGTGGCAGGCAATTGGGTCCCCACCAGTCAAATCAACTCATCACTTCATCTGCAGTGCATTGGGTGGAATCCTCCACTTAGTGACTGCGTTGCATGGTGAAGTTTAATGGTCATCAAGTCAATGGTGTTTGTTACCAAAAAGACAACCAGACCTGAATGTCTTTTGCAATAGCTGGATGGTCAGGCTTGATTTCTGGAGCATCCTTTTGGATGAGATCTGTAGGAAGACATATCTAAAAGACAGAAGCCTTTTAAATCATGTCAATCAATGCTATACCTCCATCAGTACATGAGACTATAGAACACCCAACCGCAACAGAGCTTTGTAGCAATGTTTCAAAATGGTTAGATCACCACACCAAACTACAAGCAGAAATCCATCTCCATCCAGATGCAGAACCAGTCTTCTGTCCCAAAAGACAGTACCATACCAGCCTTATTGTTGACCAAGAGCTGGGTCACCTACAACAAGTTGATGTGATCAAAGCTGTTAACTATTCACATTGGGTAGCTCTAATTGTCATCATCAAAGAAGCTAATAATACAGTGAGGTCACAAACAAGAGAAAATCTGCAGATGCTGGAAACCCAAGCAACACACACAAAATGCTGGAGGAACACAGCAGGCAGGCAGCATCTATGGAAAAAAGTACAGTCAATAATGAGGTTGTGTGCCGAATTCTCAACTGGTCTCAATGCAGCTCTGGAAGCACACCAGTACCCATAACTGGTACTGTCAGATCTCTTGGCCAAATTGAATGGTCATTGCTTCTTTGCGAAGTTAGACTTGGCTGAAGCCTACCTCCGGGTGAAAGTGATGACAAATTCACAGAAGCTTCTCACCATTACAACACATAAAGGGTTGTTTTCATTCCCCTAACTGCCTTTTTGGGTAAAGGCATCTCCTTCAATTTTCCAGCAGCTTATGGACACCATTTTGAGTGGTATTGACAGCGTTGACACTTAACTCAAAAACATCATTGTGATTAGTCATAGTCATACTTTATTAATCCCGGGGGAAATTGGTTTTCGTTACAGTTGCTCCATAAATAATAACTAGTAATAGAACCATAAATAGTAATATGTAAATTATGCCAGTAAATTATGAAATAAGTCCAGGACCAGCCTATTGGCTCAGGGTGTCTGACCCTCCAAGGGAGAAGTTGTAAAGTTTGATGGCCACTGGCAGGAATGACTTCCTATGACGCTCAGTGCTGCATCTCGGTGGGATGAGTCTCTGGCTGAATGTACTCCTGTGCCCACCCAGTACATTATGTAGTGGATGGGAGACATTGACCAAGATGGCATGCAACTTAGACAGCATCCTCTTTTCAGACACCACCGTGAGAGAGTCCAGTTCCATCCCCACAACATCACTGGCCTTACGAATGAGTTTGTTGATTCTGTTGGTGTCTGCCACCCTCAGCCTGCTGCCCCAGCACACAACAGCAAATATGATAGCACTGGCCACCACAGATGCGTAGAACATCCTCAGCATCGTCCAGCAGATGTTAAAGGACCTCAGTCTCCTCAGGAAATAGAGACGGCTCTGACCCTTCTTGTAGACAGCCTCAGTGTTCTTTGACCAGTCCAGTTTATTGTCGATTTGTATCCCCAGGTATTTGTAATCCTCCACCATGTCCACATTGACCCCCTGGATGGAAACAGGGGTCACCGGTACCTTAGCTCTCCTCAGGTCTACCACCAGCTCCTTAGTCTTTTTCGCATTAAGCTGCAGATAATTCTGCTCACACCATGTGACAAAGTTTCCTACCGTAGCCCTGTACTCAACCTCATCTCCCTTGCTGATGCATCCAACTATGGCAGAGTCATCCGAAAACTTCTGAAGATGACAAGACTCTGTATGTTCAGACAGAACTATGCCAATATCTGGACCATATTTTTAACCAACTGCAAGACTTTGGATTGCACCTGGGCATGATCAGTCAGTATTCACCATTCCTCTTTGCAGTGCACCAGCTGAGGGAGCCACTCAGTGCCCTGCTCAACAATGGTGCCACGTGGAAGTGGTCCCAACAATGCCAGAGGGTTTTGATCAGGTGAAGAAAATGCTGTCATCGGACCTTCTCTTGAGGCACTTCAACCCAGAACTGTTGTCGCAATGGATGTGTCCAACTGTGGGGTGGGTGCTATCATATCCCATATCTTCCCTAATGGTTCCAAAAAAGCTGTCATGCACATATTCAGATATCTGACTACAGCAGAAAGGAATTATGGACAAATCAAGAAGGAGCCTTGGGGATTAACTTTGCTGTGAATATATTCCACAAGATGCTTTATGACAGACACACTTTGGGTCAAAGAAAGGCAACCCAGTGTATACAGCTAACCACCTAGAAAAGGTGGGCTGCCGAACTTCTTCCAGTCATGGTCGACAAGATCAGAGCAGAAATGGCTGCAAATCCTCGCTGACTGATGGCCAGCCAAAGTTGAGGAAGATGTCATATCCTACCTTTGTCATACATCACTCTCAACTATGGATTCTTGCCTAATGTTTGGAGAGAGAATAGTGATTCTGTGAACACTTTGACCAAAAGTGTAGAAACAATTCCATTGTGGTCACCTGAGCACCAAATGAATGAGAGCCCCGGGGAGTAGATTTGTGTACTAGCCGACACTGATGAAGAGACAGCACATCTGTATGCAAGCAGTGTACTCAGTGCTGAATAGCAGCAAAAGTAGAGTACTCTTGGTGTAGAATACATATTGACTTTGTTGGCCCGATCAAGGGGTGTACCTACCTCATCCTGGTAGACACTCATTCTAAATGGGCAGAAGTATTACCCATGAAGTCAACAGCAACAGAGGCTACCATTCAGTGGTTCCTGCAGATCATCAGCCACTTTGGGTTGCCAGAAAAGCTTATTTCTGACAATGGTGCCCAATTCAGTGCACAACCGTTTGTTGCATTCTACTAGAACAGTAAAATTATCCACATGCGCTCCCCCCCCCCCAAACACCCAATGGCCAAGCAGAGAGGTTTGTGGTTATCTTCAGTCACTTCTGAAATAAAGGGGAAGGAGCATCAGCCAAAGCTCTCAACACATTTCTGCTGACATATTGAATTACACCGCACGCAGGCCTTGAGGAGAAGTCTCCAGCTGAAGCACTTTTTGGGGATGCAATACCCAAAATTCCAGCAACTTACTGTGAGAAGCTTGTGGAAGGCTATCCAAAAAGTTTGACCTAAGTTAAACAATTTAAGGGCAATGCTATCAAATACTAACAAAGTGTATGTAAACTTCTGACCCACTGGGAAAGTGATGAAAGAAATAAAAGTTGAAATAAATCATTCTCTCTACTATTATTCTGACATTTCACATTCTTAAAATAAAGTAGTGATCCTAATTCAGCGGTCCCCAATCACCGGGCCACGGACCGGTACCAGGCCGCAGAGCATGCTCTACTGGGTCGCGAGGAAACAATAGGATTTGGCGATAGGAGTCAGCTGCACCTTTCTTCATTCCCTGTCACCGCCACTGTTGAGCCATTACACATGCGAGGTCATTACCTGCGTGTCATCCATTTCAGCGCGGGAAGAAGATCAACTCCTCGAGCTTGCAAATGACGGCGGGCTGAAAAGCATGTTTGACATAACATCTCTGCTGGCATCCTGGATCAAAGTCAAGGCTCAATATCCTGAGATAGCCACGAAAGCACTGAAAACGTTGCTTCCATTTCCAATGTATCTCTGCAATGAATGCAACGAAAACTAAATTGCGGAATAGACTGGACATTAGGAACCCCGTTCGAGTATCGCTGTCTCTCGTCACCCTTCGATAGGACCGTCTTGTTGCAGGAAAACAATCCCAGGGCTCCCACTGATTCAGCGATATTGGTGTGTTGCAATGATTTTATATGTTCATACGGGGAAAATATGTGCTGCGTGTTTAATATCCAAACAATACTTAAAATGTTATGATGCTATTGACTTATATAACTATTATTATATAACTATATAATAATTACAGCACGGAAACAAGCCATCTCTGCCCTTCTAGTCTGTGCTGAACGCTACTCTCACCTAGTCCCACCGAGCTGCACTCAGCCCATAACCCTCCATTCCTTTCCTGTCCATATACCTATCCAATTTTTCTTTAAATGATAATATCGAACCTGCCTCTACCACTTCCACTGGAAGTTCGTTCAACATTTACTTGAAGCTCCCCTGTCCTCCCCTGATAATTGACTTATCACCATATTCATATGAGGAAAATATGCGCTGTGTGTTTAATATTAAATTCGTTAGATAAACCCTTTTAGAAACGAAATTGAGTGTATTAGCTAATTATCATCTATATTCCGGTAGTGATTAACACCCCCCCCGAACAGAATCGCCAAAAACGATTTGTAGAAAGAAATCTTACACGTATCTGCAAGTTACGCATGCGCACTGGTGCCCGCGCAAGGTTTCATGGTCATTGTAGTCTTTCTCTGGGAAAACCCAGTGTATTTGACTGCTACTCTGCTAGTCTTGTCCGTTGACAACCCAACCCCCCCTCGGGTTGGCCGGTCCGCAAGGATATTGTCAATATGAAACCGGTCCGCAGTGCGAGAAAGGTTGGGGACCCCTGTCCTAATTGACCTAAGACAGGGAGTGTTTTCTAGGATTAAATGTCAGGAATTGTGAAAAACTGAGTTTAAATGTATTTAGAAACATAGAAACATAGAAAATAGGTGCAGGAGTAGGCCATTCGGCCCTTCGAGCCTTCACTGCCATTCAGTATGATCATGGCTGATCATCCAACACAGAGCCCTGTACCAGCCTTCCCTCCATACCCCCTGATCCCTTTAGCCACAAGGGCCATATCTAACTCCCTCTTAAATATAGCCAATGAACTGGCCTCAACTGTTTTCTGTGGCAGAGAATTCCACAGATTCACCACTCTCTGTGTGAAGAAGTTTTTCCTAATCCCTGTCCTAAAAGGCTTCCCCTTTATCCTCAAACTGTGACCCCTCGTTTTGGACTTCCCCAACAGCGGGAACAATCTTCCTGCATCTAGCCTGTCCAATCCCTTTAGATTTTATACATTTCAATAAGATCCCCCCTCAATCTTTGAAATTCCAACGAGTATAAGCCTAATCGATCCAGTCTTTCATCATATGAAAGTCCTGCCGTCCAGGAATCCATTTGGCTAAGGTGTATGTAACTTCAACTGACTTCAACTGTATGTGTTCCTTCATCTTACCTTTCCTGAAGTCCACAATCAACTCTTTCATCTTAACTGATGGTGAGTGCTAGGTTGTTGCTGAGACACCACTCCACTATTTGGCATATTTTGCTCCAGTACGCCATCTCATCTCCATCTGACATTCTATCAACAAGAGTTGTATCATCAGCAAATTTATACCCGCAGTATGTTGTGCTCAACGCCTTGTGCAATCCTTGCACACTATCCCATCTTCATGACCTGCAATTAGTATCTTCGTCTGTGAGCTTTTTTTTATATTTTATTTTGCTCTTATCTCTCTATCATTGATGATAGAGCTATCACCATTTTGATACCACAATTTGGAACTCTCTCAGAGCGTGGCAGTTTAAAAGCCTCCTCAAAACTTCGACCACACTTTTGGATATTGCTTTTTTTAAAACTGCCTTAGAGCTCATTTCCTTCTGTGAAAGTTATTCAGAAAAATAATGGAAGTCTCACCCTAAAAAATGCTTGAAGTTTTTGTGAGGTATAAATTAATCTGCAACTCTTGTTCCTTTAAATTGTGCTGGCTATAGCTCTGCTTGAAACTACAGCATCATTCTTCCACAGACCCAGCAGCTTTACACCTCCATCAGAACCCTTTATGTCTTAAAATTGCAAGAGAAGAATACTATTTCCATGGCTCATGAATACTAAATGCTTTCAAAATCTTTGCAAATGACATTTTCTGGTATTGTGAGTATTCACAGAAAAATAGAAATATATGCTTCCCGAAAGGGATTATAATGAGAGGCCATTATAAGAACTGAAGGATGATGAATGCTGAATTATGTTAGCTCTAACCAGCAATATTTATTGCTAAATATAAAGAAGAAAAATAATTTTAAATTTTCATGGTTCATATTGAAAATCAGAAAATCTATTACACTATGTTAGAATTATTTTTATTTTAAAGTGTTGAGGAAAATGACAGTTAATGGAACTGTGAAATTAGTGTATTTCATATAGATTGCATTTTAGAATTAAAATCTTGTACTGAATTTCTGCTGACGGATATCTATATGATGTAATGAAACTTTAAATAAAAGAAAATCGGTAAATATAATACATCATGGTATTTTTGAATATAAATATAAAAATAAATAAACTGGCATAAAATCCAATCTTAATTCAAAGTTCAGAGTCTACATTATAAACACCTGCCATTGTGGAGTGAGTTTACAGTACTGTATGATAAGATTTTGAACTGAAACATTATCCCTTAAGAGAACTCAAGTTGCATGATAGAATTGACTTTGGTTTTTCAATAACCTACAGTCACTTCACCTCCAAGCAGTCATGAACCTTAGGGAAAGCAACATGAAGGACCAGACGAGATCTACTTCTCAGAGGATTAGAGGATCAATATCTAGTATTATATTTCTCTGCAAACTGACTGAGGATGCTTACTGAGTCAAGGTCATTTATGGATAATAAAATCTGACCCAATGTGAACAACATTGCCCTAACTATGTGAAGTATAGTAAATTTTACATGGTCAGGGTGAATGGTTGCTGATATTAATACAATATCAATAAACTGTTTTAACTCCCAGGTTCATCATTTTTGAATTGTTCAGACTATAAAACTTGAATTTTTTGATTAATAAAATATAGATATTTGATCAAAATAATTCTTTTTTTACACACATTTCCTTATAAGTGTCACAGGTACTGTGGTTATGTAAAAGATGATATTCATTAATGATGATTTCCGTGTATGGGTAACTTGGACAGGTACATGGATAGGGAAGATATAGAGGGATGTGAGCCTAAGCTGGGCAAATGAGAACCGTTTATGTTGGTATCTTCATCATCACGGTCCAGTTAGATTGAATGACCTGTTTAGATGTCTTACGACTCCAAGACTCTGATCTCAAATGCTAGCTCGGTATAATTATTGATGATTTAAAAATAACTACTGGGTTTATTCTTTTGTTTCAAAAATTAATAAAAATAAAGCTGGTACACTATAAAAATTATATATCAATCAAAATTTGCTAATTTAATAATTATTGAACACCTCTGCATCTATTGTTTCAAGACTCTTAATTTAAGCTGAGGATACTGAGTGTTATTAGTGTGAAATTTGCTTGATATTCTGCTGTCACAACTCTTACTTTTAATAAGTGATAGCCTAATATTTTTGTAGCACCTCGGCAATGATGTTGCTCAGGTTTGACAAGAGTGAGGGTTGCATTACTGAGTTCTGAGTGCCAGTCCTTTTGACTGACCAACTTCCATGCTATGTCATTGTCCCATCTGGGTAAGTTGTGAAGCTTGAGTCATGTTTAACAGTCCATTGGTATTGGTACCCCTTGGGGTGATTCAGTGACTATCTGATTAAGTATTAACCTCCCTGTTTGTGTATCCATTCAACCTCTTCAGGTACAAGTCTCCATCCAATAAAAATGCATGATTTCTCTGTTCAAACTGGTTTTTATTGTGATTAATCACATTTTCTTTAACCTGCCTCTTAATATGGGAAAATTCAGGCACAACATTAGAATAGCGGTAATCAGGAAAGGCCATGGAAGTTTGCTTAAGTGCCTATTACTATTTGTTTTTCATTTTGCTCTTATACTCTGCTTACCATTTATATATGACAAAGGCTTGCATTTAAAAGCCTGAACTTGAACTGCAGCCTTAGTCATAGAACATCAGAAGTTTACAGCATGTTGTCCGCTGTCACCTCCATTATCTCCTGTCCTAATATTTCACCCATTTTAATTAAAGATCTAGGTTTTCCTGTCAGTTTCACATGACAAAGAAGGAGGCTACTCAAATTATTGAGTCTATGCTGGCACTCAGAGCATTCACATCTGTCCTATCCCACATTTATATCATGTAACCTTTCACCTATTCTCTGTTACATGCCGATCAATTCCCTCTCCCCACCCCAATTTTCTTGCCACATACCTTCACCAGGATATCTTACAACAGGTAAATAACCTATCAGCACAATTTTGGGAATCAAGTCAATCAAGTTAAGTATATTGTCGCATACATAAGCATATTTTTGCACAGGTATAATGAAAAACTTACTTGCAACAGGATCTCAGGCAAGTGGCATTAGAGACACAACATTCACAGATTAAAGATAAATTAAACATAAATTATACAAATAAAACACAGTTAGAACATAATAATGGTCCATTGTAGTGCAAAGGGGTTAACGTGGTATAGTGATTAGGGTAGTGTAGGTTAGTTCAAGAACCATATATTTTAAGGGAAGTAGCTGTTCTTGAACCTGGTCGCGAGGGACTTTTGTACTTCCTGCCTAGGGTTAGCTGCAAGAGGGTGGCAAGGTATCTTTGATGATAGATGCTGCCTTCTTGAGGCAGTGCCTCATGTAGATACTTTTGATGGTGAGCAGGGGTATACCCATATGTATTGGACGGAATCCACTATTTTAGCTTCTAACATTTATGTGCATTTCAATCACTGTAACAGACCATGATGAAGTCAGTCAGGATATTTTCAGCAGTACATCTGTAGAAGTTTGTAAAAGTGAACACTCAGTCAAGATGGCATGTACTACGGTTTCTGCTGAGGTCATCACTCAGACTTAGCAGTTTTAGGGATGGTTTTGGAAATAGAGAAGGGAGTTGCGTGTCGGATTAGGAATGTGGGGGAGATAAAAATCAGACTAGGATTTAGGGACAGCGATGTGGAGGAGTTAGAGGTCAGGCCAGAACACAGGCCTCTGCTCTGTGCTCTGCATTTGAAGGCCAGTGATGTGGTTGTGTGACAAAGGACATCCGCAGTCTAGCTAACAGTATGAACTTGGGACAAGGACATTTGGACTCTTCACTTTGTATCTTTAAATGTCTTTTAGTAGTAGATGCTATTGTCTAGATCAGGTAAAGAGATAGCCTTTCCTGCACAAGAATGGCAAATTAGGTGAGATTTTAATGAGAATCTGGTAAATTCAAATGAAGTCTAAATTTAGTTACTTCAAAAATTCTACACTGCTACTGTACAATTTGAATTTGTATCCAGTTTAGTAGTTGGGATCACTGGATGTTATCCTGGTAGGTAACCCACTAAACCAATATTATCTCTATTTGTTTTTCAATCATACACTCAGTGTTAAGTAATTCTAAGTTTATGTTTGTCTGCAGTTTCACGAGATGCTTTAAGCGTATACCTGCAAACGTAATAAAAAAAGTCATCTGTGTAGGAAATTCACTCTTGCGGAATTCACCAATTTAAGAAACATTGCAGTCTGAAGAACTGTAGATATGCCTTGTGCCTCTTCCACTCTTTCAAAAGACTTCTTTTAGATCTTACATTCAGATGTCATAATAAACCTTACTTTGATTTTCCCAAGTCATATCTAAGATCTGCTGCCTTCTTGCCTGCTCACTTTCTTTCTTATGCAGACATTGTAGAGCAAATTCACTTTCCAGTCTGCCTTGGTATTATAAACTAATTTGGATACTTAAATACTCTCTTCAGCTAAGTCAGTGATATAATTTATGAATTGCTGAGACAGTATGCAAAAATGAAAATGAAATGTTTATTCCTATTATGTCCTGAACCAATTTTCTTTCCATGTTGATAAGTCACCTCAATCCTATGAATCGTTATTTTAAGTAACAACATTTTTTTTGAGGAATTTTGTCAAATAGTCTTTGAATATTCTGGCTAGCTACAGCTACTTGTTTCCTCTGTATTCACCCTCCCAGCTACATACATGCTCGAAGAAAACTCTCAGTTTTCTCAAACACAGTTCCCCTTTTTAAATTTATTATATGTATGCCTGTCTAATTCCAGCAACAGAATTTTCTGAGTGCTTTGTTACCACATTCTTAATGATGAAATCCAGCATTTTGCCAATCTTGCTAATTGGTTTGCAAATCTTTTTTTTCCCTCCCTACTTTTGATATTGATGTTACATATGCTATCGTACTATCTGCTGGGAGTGTTCCAGAATTCAAGTGTGCTATTTCTAAGATGTTCACACTCACAGGCCATCTCTTTTGCTTCCCAGGAAATGACTATCAAATCCAGGGGATTTATCCAGTTTTAGTCCTTTTAATTTCTCAGATACTTTCTGCATTGTGATAAAAATTATTTTAAATTTTGCATAATCCTTAACCATTTCAGCTACACTCATTATGTCTTCAGCAGTGAAAATTTGTTTAGTGCCACTGTCATTTACTTTGCCCCATATTAATTTTTGCTGTCATATTTATATTGTTCCCACTGTCTTTTGTAGAGGCTGTTACAATTGTATATCTGGAAACTTTAAACATTTTATTGAAGTATGTATTTTCCCATTTTTTCCCTTAACATGGGGCTCACCTGTACTGATATGATAGTTCTGGAGAGGAAATTCACCCTCACGGAATTCACGAATTAAAGGAACAGAATAAAATTTGCTTCTACAGAATTTATGGGTGGGGGGGTGGAAGATAAATAAACACAAAATGTGAAAGAAACAACAAATTCTGTCAATTTTTATTTGTAGTCATTCAGTCTTGGATAGGGGTGAGAAGAGTTTGGATATGACATCACCGTGTTGATTGGATTGTCAGTTGCAGTCATGGCCTTGCTTCACCCCATTCTGTCCAGTCACAGGAAGTGTATAGACATCTCAGAGTGCATGCTGTGTTATGCACAGCATTATCCCTGAGGTTCTGCATTCTAGAGAGCTGTACTAACTATGTCTAGTTGCTTGAAGTAACCCTCTGGTCTTCACTTTCACTGAGTTACCATGCTTTAACATATTACCTCTCCTGAATAATTTGCCCTGATACCTCCTCATTCTAAACTCTTTCCTGATCCACAAAGCTTGTTCATCAGAGAAAATGCTTCACAGATGAGGAGCATGACAACACTGCACGCTGAGATATCTGTACATGTCTTTGGATTGGAGGCGGTGTAGCAAAGGAGGGACTTGACTGTGACAGCATTCCCAATCAATGTAGTGATGTCATATCTAAAACAAGAGGGAGTGACTGAAAATAAACACTGATAAAATTTACTGTTTCTTTTGCAAGAACCTCAATACCAGTGAGGTAGACCAAGATTATACTTTTTATGAACTGTGATTTTGTGGAGAAAATTTAAATATTTCATCAATCATTTAGCATTCTTATCCATGATCAAAATGTTTAATCTTTCTCCTAATCTACTTTACCCAATACACCTCTTACTCCTCTAAATTTGGATTCATGTAATTTTGATCTGTGTCTCTCTTGAAACACATACTCTATTGTATTATATCTGATTATGACAGTTAAAGTCCACAATGATTATTGTACTAAAACATAGAATAGTACAACATAGGAACAGGCCTTTCAGTCCACAATGTTGTGCCGAACCAATTAAATTGGTAATCAATAGTTAACTAACCTAATCTCTTCTTCCTACACAATGTCCATATCCCACCATTTTCCTCACATTCATGTGCCTATTTAAATCATGTGCCACTAATCACAGATCTCCAGCTAGAATAAGTTCCTTTGACCACTTCCCTCTATCTTATATGGGTAAGGCAGTTCTGAACCCAGACAGCCAATTCACCATAAATCCCATGCATATTAATTTTCTGATGAGCCTCCCATGAGGGACCTTGTCAAACGCTTTACTAAAATCTATGTAGACAACATCCACTGCTCTACCATCGTCTATTACCCTCGTCACCTCGACAAAAGAAATCAATCAAGTTGGTAAGAAACAACTTGCTCCGCAGAAAGCTATGCTGGCTCTCCCTAATTAGGCCTTGTTTTCCAAATACTCATGAATCCCATCCCTAAGATTCTCTCCAGTAACTTCCCTACTACTGATGTGAAACACCGGTGTATAGTTTCCAGGATTATCCTGGTTCACTTCTTGAATAATGAAACAAACTTAGCTAATTGCCAGTCCTCTGGGAACCCTGCCTGTAGCTAGAGAAAAAACAAAGACACCAGCAATCTCTTCTCTAACCTCTGTCAATAACCTGGGGAATTATTCACATTAATGCTCTTCAAGAAACCCAACACTACCTCCTCCTTTACCTTAAAATGCCCTAGCATATCAATACACTCAGAACTGATCTCCATATCCTCCACAGCTTTCTCTTTATTACCTTTGCCACAATCATATCTTACTTCTTAATTTTCTCTCCAATTATCCTGCTCTTTTTAGGAGACCTCAAAACAGGTGGATGGTTAGAACTTACCTGAACAATCACATACAATTCGACATTCTCATTAATCTAACTTGTATCTTTTTCATTGGAATATATATGCAGAGCTTTCCCATGTTAATAAGATATGTAATAGAACCCACATTTTAATGAATGGAAACACTGGCCTTGTGGTTAAGGTTCCAAAGGCCTGGATTCTCATATATTCAAATACCATCACAGTAGCAGGACAATTTAAAGTTCAGAAGCTAAAACTATCCAGAATAGAAATATAAGCAAAATAAATATCAGTAGAATAATTCTTTGGAAAAAAAGACCTCAGATTTACTAAGATAGGAAATCTGCCATTCTTGCTTGTCTAGTCTGAGTATAACCCCATATCCACTAATGTGGTTAACTCTTAATTGACCTCTGAAGTAACCTAGTTAATTTTCCTATTCAAGGGCAATTAAGTGCTGGTTTTACCAGCAATATCCACATCCTGGGAACAAATTACAAAAAAAAACTCTAATTTATGAAATGTGTTAACAGTTGATAGGCTGTGTGTGGATATAATTTAGAGTAATATGTGCTTAGCAGGTGATGGGAATTTACTTTCATTTGGGAATTGAGCATATATCTGTTTCGGCACCTTGGGCAGCTTAACTTGGCAATCTATTTAGTGCAGGTAATTTTCTGACTGCATTCATAGCATTGATCTTTGTCAGAACTCTCAGCAAACACTATGTGGAAACTTAATGACTACAAAATCTTGTTTAGTGTGCACCCAAATTTTCCAATATGGATGTTGGTGGGTGAAGTGAATTGGAAAATTATCTATAATGCATTTATATTAATTAATGTTAATTTACTTCTAAGTCTTTCAACCCAGAATGTTATGCAGCATTTAATTGCTTGTGTTCATGTTCAATTATCAAAGATTAAGGCAGCAGAAATATTTTGGCAAATCGACAATATACTAAGCCAAATAATTTTGATTACTAAAGGTGATATTTGTAAAAGCCTGCTCTGTTAATAAGGAAAAATGTTAAATATTGTTACAGATGACACGTTCTTAGGTGTAATAGTGCTATCTAAGGTTTGGTGATTTTTTTTTGCAAAGGGGAAAAGATTTGTTGTCTATATGTGTAAACAGTCTTGGTGCTTTCTCTAATAATGTTAAACCAAAACATTGGTTCAATGCTTCACTTTGAAATGATTTTCATGAAACAAAACAATGAAGATCGTAAATCAGTCTTTTTCTGAAAGGAATTAGTTTCAACATAGAGGATCAATTCTTCTCTTATTAAACTGAAGTTGACCAGCGCACAATAATGTACTCAGCATTGATTGTTTCTGTTGCCAGTTCACTCCTTACATACAAAGAGTACAAATGCATTATCCCTCATGAGCAAAAAACAAATAACAGACAAATTAAATTGCAAACCAACTATTTTGTAAGTGAATAGCTTTTATTTTCTATTTTCAATGGCTCATTTAGGATTTCTAATTAAAAGGTTTTCAAAATATTCTGTAAATTGCCATTGTAGCATGATTTCAACAATTTAGTATATGTATGAGTGAAATGTATGTTTCCACTTTATTACAGAAATGCTGTTATTAATCTGCAAGATTTAAATGTGATGTTTGTCATAGAGTTATAGACCTATGACATAGAAACAGGCCCTTCAGCCCACTACATCTGTGATGAACATTAAGCATCCATTTACATTAATTCTACAAATTCCATTTTATTCTCCTCGTATTCACAACTATCCCCACCCCACTGTTTTTTCTACTCACCTACACATTAGAGGCAATGTACAGTGGACAAATAACCTAGCCCCACACTTTAGGTTGTGGGGGTAATGCAGAGCACCCGGAAGAAACCTATGTGATCAAAGGGAGAACGCTCAGTCTCTACACAGCCAACATCAGAAGTCAGCGGAGCTCCGAGGCAGCAGCTTTACAAGCTATGCCACTGTGCTGCCGTTGCAGTTTGATTTTGCTGTTTGCTGTGACATAGGTACGTTAGTGAGTAAGACTGACCGACTTAGGATGACAGCACAGAATATAATGATCAAAAAAGCCAAGGTCATTGTACTCTGTGGGCTTTTAAATCAATAAGCAATCAATCTCTTTTTATTAAAAAACCAAAGCAATTCTAATATAATTAAAGTAAACAAAACAACCACAACAAAAACATTAATTGATTGGTTTTAAATGTTTTATGGTGGTTAACTGCTTTGCAATATTGCTGAACCTCAGTGTCATATTTAAAAAGCACATAATATAGTTAAAGTACTAACAATATTAAGCACTTGAACAAACTATTTTATATTACTTTGTACAGCAACTGAAAAATGTAGACTTTTTTTTTTAGCTCTTTTGCAATAGAATACCAATTCTGGATGAATATAAATAGGAAGACTGTGACCTGATCCAACATCAGTATGAGGACTTGGGTCTATGAATCACTTGCCTAAAATCCAAGGGAATTTGCAGCTGATTGGAAGGCATGCATAGAAGTCCCAGCATAGAGAGATTGCCATTTGGGACTGCAGCAGTAACATACAGAATGCAGTTAAATGAGTGTCAGGGTTTCGTGGTGAGATGAGTGGAGTTAAGGAAGTCGGATGCAGTGATGGGCTTGGGCTTACTTGTCTAAGTTCCTGTGAGTTGACCTAGTGGAAAGAATACAGTGGCTTTCCCTCAGATTATGGTTTAAAATAGTAGCGGGATGTTAATGTCATCAAAGCTGAATCTCTTTCTTTGAAGGGTATTTCCTTTTCTGGGAAATGTCTTCGGAAGAGTAGGTAAATGGTAAAATGTCAAAAGACTTCGTGACCATTTCAGGTAAGTCTGTTAGATGATTTTTCTGGTTTTGCATTAGTAGTGCAAAGTGGTGTTCTGTTATATCAAAAAACGCAAAGCATTCTTAAAAGGATCGAAATTGTTTTCTAAAATGATACTGTTCCTGCCTAGTCTGCCATGTGCTAAAACACTTCATGTTATATTATCCACCTTTGCAAACAATTCCTTCAGAATTCTTTTTCATTCTTCTAATGATAAAAATGCAGCAATGAGAAGAAGCAATCTGTTTCTTTCAAAATCTCTTACTTTGAAATCCTTCTTAACTTCTTATGATCCATTGAGAAAGTGTTACAGGCTGGGGAGATCAGACCCAATTATTTGAGTGTCCAGGAGATGTGGTAGTAAGTGTACAAGCACAACAGAATAACTAAATTCTAGTTTATTATAATAAGATAGATATCACAAATAAACCACACAATATACAACATAGCAAGTCACAAAGATTTCTGGGCTCACAGTTCCTAGTCACCACTGGGTTGTTGTCATGGGAACTCTGATTCCAACTCATGAAACCACCCCTCAGTCCCGGGCACCAGTTGTGATCTGGTCTTGGTGAAGTTCTAATGAAGCCCAGGAAGGTTTCAAAAGTACATTTAATGTCAGGGAAGTGTATACAATATACATCCTGAAATTCTTTTTATTCGCAAACATCCATGAAAATAGGAGTGCCCCAAAGAATGAATGACAGTTAAATGTTAGAACCCCAAAGCACCCCGCAGCTCCCCCCATCCATGCATAAGCAGCAGCAAAGCAACAACCCCCCTCCCCAACCACCAAAACTGTAAGTTTCACTAGCACAGAGTCATCAAGAGAGAGACAAATCCTTTGCTCTCGCCCATTAACACAGTCTGGTGTTTTTCATTCAAACAGCATATCATGTCCATCAACACAGTCTCATAAATCAATTAGCTATTTCAATGGTCACTCATTGTTACCTCATTCCTTAATCTCACAATGTTTGTGACACACAACATTCCTTGGGTTTGAGTTTACACAGTACATTAATGTTTACAGATAGGCGATAAACGCAGATTCTGAAAGAATTCAGCTATCAAATCACCAACGGACATTCAGACACTCTACAGACCTCACATGCTAAGAGTTCAGAAAGAGTTAAGTTGTCACCCAACCTAACAGATATTCAATTGTTACTCTACAAATTCCATATGTTACAGAAAGCAAAAGAGGAAACTTGGATCAGCTGTGATGAAATGGTGGTGCAGATTGATGGGCCACATAGCCTAATTCTGTTCCTATCTCTTATGGTCTTATGTATCCCTTCATGCACTGACCAATCAAGAATCTATCAACCTCTGCCTTAAATATACATTAAAAACTCAGTCTCCACAGCTGCCCGTGGCAAAGAATTCCACAGGTTCACTACTCTCTGGCTAAAGAAATTCCTCCTCATCTTTGTTCTAAAAGGGCACTCCACTATTCTGAGGCTGTGCCCTCTGGTCTTAGGATCCCTCAACAGAAGGACCACCCCTGTCTGCTAATGGAGTAGCAGTATTTTTCTGCTGCTCTTAGTTTTCTTTCTTTCCCCCTAGTTTAAGCTTTGAATTTAAAATTTTTACTTGTTGATTCTTGAGGGTGATCAATATGTCTATGTCTACAAGAAATGGGAAGAATTTACCTGAACCTAGTGATAAAGGTAATGAGAAAGGAAAGCTGCCAAAGGAAAGATCTGATGAAATGCCATCGTGGGCTGAAGATATCGTTCGGACATTGAATTCAATTAAGGATCAGAATGGATCAATTAAAGACCAACTGGAAAAGAATAGTAATGAAATGAAGTCATTTCCGGGAAAACTTAAAGACCTGGAAATGCAAGTTATTTCACACGAAGAAGAATTGAAGATAACTAAGCAAAAGCTGTCTGAAGCTACAACTCATTTGGAAAGATATCAAATAAGATTATAGACCTGGAAACTAGGTCTCGACGAAGGAATGTAAGAATTGTTGGGCTGCAGGAAGGAGCTGAAGATGCAGATCTAACGTCTTACTTTGGTAAGCTTTTCCACACTTTATTTCCTACCATTCTATCAAAGTCGCCTGCTATAGAAAGGGCACACAGGGCGTTATCTCGAAATCGAAGAACTCTAGTAAACCAAGATCTGTTCTGGTTTGCTTTCATCACTTTAAAATTAAAGATCAAATAATACAACAGGCAAGAAAACAGGGAGTTTTTAGATTAATGGAATCTGAGCTCCGCTTCTATGAAGATTATCCAAGAGAGATAATGGAACAAAGATCAAAATTTGCCCTGGTAATGAAACAAGCATATGGTAAGAATCTTTTTCCGTCTTTGAGGTATCTGACAAAAACTTAAAATTTTTCCTCCTAATTCTCCTCCTCGTACTTTTTTTGATCCAAAAGGTGCACTGGATTTTGTTCAGGCTTTGCCTGCCGCTGTCACCGACACTGCTGTTGAATGATCCATTTGAAAAGTTGTTTGGCTATTTCTATATTATTCGCATTTTGGAAAGAAGATTTATGAAGGTCACTTATATATTTCATCGACAGTCTAATTAAAGAACACGGAGATTTGTTTTTTATTGCATATTATTGGTTTTCCTTTGGAAAGATTTACGGTTTAAGTGTCTCTGCTCAAATGATCTCTGGACATTTTATGACTGAGGGAAGAAGATAAGGCGATTTGTTCCTTTAATTTAATACTTCGTAGCTAATTGGTAGTTTTTCCTACTAATAGGGCTTTTTATATATTTTTCTGTTCTATTATAACATGTTATAACTGAATTTAAAGCTTTTTTAGGGAATTAATATTAAACTTAAACGCTGGCGCTGGTTTTTCTCTCTAAGAGATAATAATATTCTGGTTCTTTCTTGTTTATCAGTGGATGGAATGTAAATACCTTTTTTTCCTGAGACTTTATTGTCTTTCTCACAAGGTCATTCTACTTTTTTACTAACTGGGGGGAGGGAAAGAAAACATAGACAGAGCAGTTAGCAGCTTTGAATTCTATCGTAGATCGCTTGCCTTTTTTGGGTTTCCGGGTGTGGACGGGTGGGTTTAGAGTTAGTTTTTTCCCATTGGGTGGTTCCGGAGCATGCGTGTTTTCTATTTGGTTGTATTCTTCATTGCCGCCATCTTTGATCATCCTGCATTGGTATGTGCTTTGTGCATGTATAAAGTAGAATGAAATTACAGTATGCTGTTCAAACAGATTAATATAATAAATTGGAATGTACGTGGTTGGAATCATCCTATTAAACGAAAGAAGACTTTTAAAATTATTAACCGATTCCAACCTGATATAATTTTTGCTCAAGAGACACATATCAGGGCAGGAGATCAAAATAGATTTTTTAGATGGTGGAATGGTTTGCAATTCCACTCCACTTCTCAGAGTAAAACAAAAGGCGTGTCTATTTTCATTAAACCTAATATATTTATTCAAGAGGATATTGAATCAGATTCAAATGGTAGATTCTTAATTGTTAAAGGAACAATCTGTAATAGAAAAGTTGTTTTGGTTAATTTGTATGGTCCTAACTTAGATGATCCTTATTTTTTTAAAAAGGTATTCACTTTACTGCCTGATTTAAATGAATATATGCTCATAATGGGTGGGGATTTTAATTGTTGTTTAAATCCTATGATTGATAAGAGCTCAACCAATCAGCGACTTCCAAATTGATCCGCGTCATTTATTAATTCCTTTTTGATTGATTTTGGGTTGATTGATTTGTGGAGGTATCTTCAACCTAATAATAGAGAATATTCTTTCTTCTCACATGTTTATAAAAAATATTCGAGGATCGATTATATAATAATCGATCCCCGCTTCTTGCCTAGTGTTAAAACCTGCAAATATGATGCTATTGCTATATCTGATCATGTGCCTCTGAGTTTGTCTTTTGAATTTGATGATGTCACTCTTGCCCGCCCACCTTGGCGCATGTCTCAGACATTATTGCAAAACTCTGACTTTGTCACTTTAATTGAAACCCAGATAAAGGAATTTTTTCTTTTTAATGATATAGGGGGTATGTCTAAATTAGTTATATGGGATACATTTAAAGCATTTTTACACGGTCAGATTATCTCTTATTCAGCTAAACTTAAAAAACAAACTAAAGCAGAATTAGATAGAATTTCAAAACAAATTAAAGATTTAGATAATATTTATGCAATTTCTCCCAATACTGATTTATTTAAACAAAGGGTGGAACTTCAGTCACAATATAACTTGTTATTAACTCATCCCATTGAAGTTTATTTGCTTAAGTTAAAGAGCCAATTTTATATGTCTGGAGATAAAAATAATAAACTGCTTGCATCTCAATTGAAAATGGCTACAGCCAAAAGGCAAATTATGAAAATTCACAGGAAAGATGGTACCTTAGCTCAGGAATATGAGGAAATTAATAAGATTTTTCAAGACTTTTATGCTGAGCTACATAAATCTCAATGTCCGTTAGATTCCTCTAAAATGAATGCTTTTTTACGAAAGATTGTTTTTCCTAAAATCTCGGCTGAGGATCAAAAGATTCTTGATGCTCAAATTACTGAAGCCGAAATTCATAAAGCTGTGTTTTCAATGTAATCTGGTAAGTCCCCAGGACTTGATGGCTATCCCGTAGAATTTTATAAAAATTTTGGAAAGTTGCTCTCTCCGTATATGTTGGAAATGTTTAAGGATTCTTTAGTGAAAGGTGACTTACCCTCTACTTTTTATGAGGCCTCTATTTCTTTAATTCTTAAAAAAGATAAGGATCCTACTGACTGTGCTTCATATAGACCTATTTCATTACTGAATGTTAATGCTAAGATCTTGTCAAAGATAATGGCCAATCGGTTGGAGAATATTTTGGGTAAAATTATTTGTAAAGATCAAACAGGCTTTATAAAGGGTCGTTATTCCTTTTCAAATGTTCGGAGACTACTTAATATTATATATTCCTTCTCTTCTAAAATTCCACAATGTGTTGTATTTTTGGATGCTGAAAAAGCGTTCGACCGAGTCGAATGGAAATATTTATTCAAGGTTTTAGAGAAATTTGGCTTTGGTGTTAATTTTAATAATTGGATTAAAATGATATATAAAGCCCCTATTGCTACTGTTGTTACTAACAATTGCAGGTCTCCTTTTTTTCAGCTTTCACGGGGAACAAGGCAAGGCTGTCCGTTAAGTCCTTTGCTGTTTAATTTAATATTAGAACCCCTTGCTATTGCTCTTCGTGAGGCTAAAAATATCCTTGGGATATTTGTGAATGAGACCATGCATAAGGTCTCTCTTTATGCTGATGATTTATTGGTTTATATATCTAACCCTGACGAATCCATTCCTGCCCTGTTAAAATTATTTAATGAATTCAGAGGTTTTTCAGGATATAAAATTAATTTTAGTAAAAGTGAATTATTTCCTTTAAATAATTCTGTTTCTATATATGATAATACTCCTTTCAAAGTTTCAGACTCTTTTAGATATTTAGGTATTATAATTACTAAAAAATATAAGGGTCTTTATAAAGCTAATTTTGTTCCCTTAGTAGACTCTATGAAGTATTTATTTAGTAGATGTCGTCCACTTACATTTTCACTTGTTGGTCGTATTCATATAGTTAAAATGATGATTCTACTGAAATTTTTATATTTATATCAGAATATTCCTGTTTTTTTGACTAGGAAGTTTTTTGATCGGATTGATTCTATTATTTTATCTTTTATTTGGAATAACAAAAGACCAAGAATTAGTAAATGTCATTTACAAAAATTGAAAAAGGATGGAGGTCTTGTTTTGCGTAATTTTAGAATATATTATTGGGCTGTTAATCTGCGTATGTGTCTTTTTGGTTATACTGGGCTGATAAGACTGATCGGCCAATTTGGGTAGATCTGGAACTAAAAGTTGCAAAGCAGTTTTATTTAACTTCGTTATTGGGGGCTCCTTTACCTATGCAATTAGGTAAAGTTGTTCATTTAAACTTACATCCTGTGATTAAGTATTCTTTACAAATTTGCCTCCAGTTCTGCAATTCTTTTAATCTTACAAAATTTAAACTTTGTAGTTTAATTTACCGAAATTACGTTTTTAAGCCTTTTTTGAGTGATCCAATTTCTCTACTTTGGAAAAATAAAGGTATTAATTCTTTTTTGGATTTATTTAAAGAAGATAGATTGATGTCCTTTGAACAATAAACTGATAAATATTCTCTTTCATATTCACACTTTTTGCAATACCTTCAAGTTAGACATTTTTTAAAAAAAATATTTAAGTAATTTCCCTTACATATTGGAGGCTGACCTGTTAGGTACTATTATGAGTATGAATCCTTTGATTAAGGGTTCTATTGGAAGAATTTATAATTTATTATTACAATGGGATAAGCGTCCTTTGTCTAAGATTAAACAGAATTGGGAAAAGGAACTTAATTTGACTTTTATGATGGAGGATTGGATGTGGATATTGAAGTTGGTTAACTCTTCTTCAATTTGTGCTAGCCATTCATTGATTCAATTTAAAATTGTACATCGTTATCATTTGACAAAGGAGAGACTTTCTAAAATTTTTCCTAATGTTGATGGTCATTGTGATAGATGTAAAACTGAGATAGCTACACTGACACATATGTTTTGGTCTTGTTCTATATTGGAACAGTTCTGGAAGTCGATTTTCTCAACAATTTCTAAAGCACTTAAAATTAATTTACAACCTAATAAATTAACTGTGCCTTTTGGAATAGTTCCTCAAAATATTCATGGTGTTTCTGTGTCTGACCAACATGTTATTGCACTTGTTACATTGATAGCTAGGAGGGCCATTTTGTTGAAGTGGAAGGATACATCAGCTCCCACTTTGTCACAATGGTTCTCTCAAGTGATGCTTTGTCTTAGTTTGGAGAAAATTAGAAGTCGAACCTTTGAACCTTTATTTGATTTTGAGAAAAGATGGGGCTCATTTGCTCGTTATTATCATTTGAGTTAACTGATACAATTTTTCCACGATCTAATTGTAAACTCTTTTAGTATATTTTCTTTTCTTGCTGGCGGTTTGATGTTTATTTTTAGAAGCTTTTTGTATGATGCATGGCTCCGAGGTTGTACACCTAATGGGTTCTCTTTTTTTTTCTTACTTTCCTGCTTAGTAGGTTTTTTTTTGTTATCACAAAATTTTGTTTTCAATCTTTAAGATGATGTTTTTTTTGAGGCATTGTAAGTGTTGTTACTTCGATGTACTCATGTTATTTTTCCTATATATATATATGCAATAAAAAGATTTGAAAATAAAGAAAGACTCCCCCAACATAGGTTACATCCTCTCAACATTCAACTTATCAAGGCTTTTCACCACTCAATAGGTTTCAATGAGGTCACCCCTCATTCTTCTGACTTCTAGTGAATACAGGTACAAAGCTATCAAATGCTCCTTATATGACAATATTTATTTCAGTTATTACTTTAATGTCTTATTGCCATTATGTTTCTATTGTTTCACTTTCCTTTCTGTAATGAGCTGCCAGTAACTGCACATGATATTCCAACTGTGACATCCATCATCATAAAGAATTCTACTCCTTCATTCTGCTTAGGATATACTTTGATTTTCTTTCTTCACCTAAAATGGACTATATCCTGCAGGTCTTGTCCCTCTCCAAAGCCACCTGAGGACCTACTGCATTCCTGCCTGCATGAGCTTCTGTGAATACAGGAAGTTTGTTTCCACACCCTGCCATCTCAGCAGAGTAGTCTCAGGATGATGTCTGGCTTTAGGCAGAACAGTGCGGAGACCCCTGTCCTAGCAATGCCTCTGAGCCTCTGACATCTGGCAAAGCAAGTTTGGAGTTTTCCTCACTAAAATCTACAATTAATTTTAATACTTTAAAAAATTCAGACATACTGTATTTAAAACTATTAAAATTGAAGTGAATTATTAAAATATAAATATGGTTATTTGTTTCAAAAATAAAAGGTAAAATGAAAACAAAGGCATTTGCACTTACTTCAAAAAAATTCAAATGATGCAAGATGATTTAAGGAGATAATATCTCCCCAACTTTTCCCTAAGTGTGTTGTGCAATCCAAATCAGAATTCAGTAGGGTTGGAGCAATGGTAGTTCAGACTGGGTGCAGGATTTGTGAGGCAATCCCAGCCTGTGCCCCTAGCTTCCAAATGGAGTCCTGAAATGGAACAAGCTGACAGATTGAACCTTCTGAATCTTTTAAACTTTGTTTTTCACTGCAGCTCATGGATGTCCACGACATAATACAGTGTCAACAGTTGAATGCCGGAGGTTCAGATCTGCCAGCAATAGTCAGCATATTTCAGCATCATATTTTAGTACATTGTACTGCATCTGTCATCCAGCTGCTCATTCTGCTAGCCTGACATTGCCATTTACATCCTTCCACACAGCTTGTTTTACCTTCTGAGTTTGAGTAATCTGAAATTTTTGATTTCATTTATCATGTGTCTATCTCCTAGCACTTATATAAATGAAATACATTACCATTCTGATTTCACTTTTCCTTTAGTTCAACTGTCTACATTGACTTGAAAGCCGTGTTCCTTTCTTTCTTAACCTGTTTCATTTGTAGTACCTTACAGCATGTCTTCTGACATGTTTTTAAAACATCACAATAATACATATAGTGCATCTTGTGATTTCCTCAACATCTTTCAAATAAGATTTGTCCTTTAAAGCTTACTGTTGAATATTCCTGATTAATCTGAACACTTGTAATTACATTGATTATTGAAATTGTTTGTGTTCTTGTGCTAAATATTTTCCTTATGTTTTGCATTCTGCCTCATTCATAAGAAAGATACTGCCCTGGAAATTGAGGTGTATGCATCACAGCTTTGTAGGCTCCCAAATGACAAGTGCTGATTTCAACATCTTTCTACATCTTTGAACTAATTTAATTTGTAATACACCTGCACCCATCAGTATAATTGGCATTGTCATGACTGTGCCACTATGTAGATACTTACTTATTTCCTGCCCTGTATATAATAATATTAGTACTTTCCAAGATGATGTAGGTGGTCATGACATGAGCAGCCAACATGCACTGTTTAGCTGGTAGAGAGTCAGAGAAAGGAGCTGGCAAAATAACCAGCAACTGGTGAGGGTGAACACCTAGAAGGTTAAGACTTCATGAAACATAAGACCTAAGAGCAGGAATAGACTGTTTAGATAATTGTGCCTGTTTCACTATTCAAGAAGATAATGATTGTCACTTTCCTGTACTAACCACATATTGACTGGTCTTAAGACAGCTGCATACATATAAGCAGCATTCCCTTTGCAAATCTTTGAGCTTTCCTTCATTGTTGGTTGAAAACTGTAAAACTTTGCCTGACATTTTGCAAACATATAATTTAGTTTAGAAAACAGATTCATAGTGGAGCAATGAGAAAATTGCCACAAACGATACCTCTATAAAACAAAGCTGTTGTCATGGCTGTGATAATTGTGGAACAAAACTTAGGTACCAATCAGCAACATTCTCGAAAATAAATAGTTACTCTGCAAGACAGAACTTGAACCTTAGCAACACACATAAAAGTTGCTGGTGAATGCAGCAGGCCAGGCAGCATCTCTGGGAAGAGGTGCAGTTGACGTTTCAGGTCGAGACCCTTCGTCAGGACTAACTGAAGGAAGAGTGAGTAAGGGATTTGAAAGTTGGAGGGGGAGGGGGAGATCCAAAATGATAAGAGAAGACAGGAGGGGGAGGGATGGAGCCAAGAGCTGGACAGGTGATAGGCAAAAGGGATACGAGAGGATCATGGGACAGGAGGTCCGGGAAGAAAGACAAGGTGGGGGGGGGGACCCAGAGGATGGGCAAAGGGTATATTCAGAGGGACAGAGGGAGAAAAAGGAGAGTGAGAGAAAGAATGTGTGTATAAAAATAAGTAACAGATGGGGTACGAGGGGGAGGTGGGGCATTAGCGGAAGTTAGAGAAGTCGATGTTCATGCCATCAGGTTGGAGGCTACCCAGACGGAATATAAGGTGTTGTTCCTCCAACCTGAGTGTGGCTTCATCTTTACAGTAGAGGAGGCCGTGGATAGACATGTCAGAATGGGAATGGGATGTGGAATTAAAATGTGTGGCCACTGGGAGATCCTGCTTTCTCTGGCAGACAGAGCATAGGTGTTCAGCAAAGCGGTCTCCCAGTCTGCGTCGGGTCTCGCCAATATATAAAATGCCACATCGGGAGCACCGGACGCAGTATATCACCCCAGCCGACTCACAGGTAAAGTGTTGCCTCACCTGGAAGGACTGTTTGGGGCCCTGAATGGTGGTAAAGGAGGAAGAGTAAGGGCATGTGTAGCACTTGTTCGGCTTACATGGATAAGTGCCAGGATGGAGATCAGTGGGGAGGGATGGGGGGGAATGAATGGACAAGGGAGTCGCGTAGGGAGCGATCCCTGCGGAATGCGGGGGGGGAGGGAAAGATGTGCTTAGTGGTGGGATCCCATTGGAGGTGGCGGAAGTTACAGAGAATAATATGTTGGACCTGGAGGCTGGTGGGGTGGTAGGTGAGGACCAGGGGAACCCTATTCCTAGTGGGGTGGTGGGAGGATGGAGTGAGAGCAGATGTACGTGAAATGGGAGAGATGCGTTTAAGAGCAGAGTTGATAGTGGAGGAAGGGAAGCCCCTTTCTTTAAAAAAGGAAGACATCTCCCTCGTCCTAGAATGAAAAGCCTCATCCTGAGAGCAGATGCGGCGGAGACAGAGGAATTGCGAGAAGGGGATGGCGTTTTTGCAAGAGACAGGGTGAGAAGAGGAATAGTCCAGATAGCTGTGCGAGTCAGTAGGTTTATAGTAGACATCAGTGGATAAGTGGTCTCCAGAGACAGAGACAGAAAGATCTAGAAAGGGGAGGGAGGTGTCGGAAATGGACCAGGTAAACTTGAGGGCAGGGTGAAAGTTGGAGGCAAAGTTAATAAAGTCAACGAGCTCTGCATGCATGCAGGAAGCAGCGCCAATGCAGTCATCGATGTAGCGAAGGAAAAGTGAGGGACAGATACCAGAATAGGCATATATTATTCAACATATTATTCTCCGTAACTTCCGCCACCTCCAACGGGATCCCACCACTAAGCACATCTTTCCCTCCCCCCCCCCCGCATTCCGCAGGGATCGCTCCCTATGCGACTCCCTTGTCCATTCGTTCCCCCCATCCCTCCCCACTGATCTCCCTCCTGGCACTTATCCGTGTAAACGGAACAAGTGCTACACATGCCCTTACACTTCCTCCCTTACCACCATTCAGGGCCCCAAACAGTCCTTCCAGGTGAGGCAACACTTCACCTGTGAGTCGGCTGGGGTGATATACTGCGTCCGGTGCTCCCGATGTGGCATTTTATATATTGGCGAGACCCGACGCAGACTGGGAGACCACTTTGCTGAACACCTACGCTCTGTCTGCCAGAGAAAGCAGGATCTCCCAGTGGCCACACATTTTAATTCCACATCCCATTCCCATTCTGACATGTCTATCCACGGCCTCCTCTACTGTAAAGATGAAGCCACTCTCAGGTTGGAGGAACAACACCTTATATTCTGTCTGGGTAGCCTCCAACCTGATGGCATGAACATCGACTTCTCTAACTTCCGCTAATGCCCCACCTCCCCCTCGTACCCCATCTGTTACTTATTTTTATACACACATTCTTTCTCTCACTCTCCTTTTTCTCCCTCTGTCCCTCTGAATATACTCCTTGCCCATCCTCTGGGTCCCCCCCCGCTTTGTCTTTCTTCCTGGACCTCCTGTCCCATGATCCTCTCGTATCCCTTTTGCCTATCACCTGTCCAGCTCTTGGCTCCATCCCTCCCCCTCCTGTCTTCTCCTATCATTTTGGATCTCCCCCTCCCCCTCCCACTTTCAAATCCCTTACTCACTCTTCCTTCAGTTAGTCCAGCAACTTTTATGTGTGTTGCTTGAATTTCCAGCATCTGCAGAATTCCTGTTGTTTACTTGAATCTTAGAGCATTACAGCACAGATTCATTAAATTAGACATTCAATAATGTACAGTACATTCACATCCTAAACACAAGAAAGGCTGCAGATGGTGGAAATGCATAGTCATAGTCATAGTTATACTTTATTGATCCCGGGGGAAACTGGTTTTCGTTACACACAAAATGCTTTAGGGACTCAGCAGGTCAGGCAGCATCTATCATCCATCAGGTATAAGTTAACTTTTAAAAATCCATATTTATCCTTTATGATCAGCTGAAAAATGTTGTCATAGTTGCCACCCAGCTATTGCCAGTTTCTAACTGGGACTAGAAGTGTTTGGCCCAAGTCCCTCTAAGCCCTTTCCCTCCATGTACTTATCCAAATGCTTAAATAATATTATTGTATCTGGCTCAACTACTTCTAGCAGCTTGTTACACATATTCACTACCTTCTGTTTGAGGAAGTTGCCCCTCAGGTCTCTTTTAAATCTTTCCTCTCTCACTCTCAATCTATGTGTGCGTTCTACGATTCTCTGAAGTCAATTAATATATTTTTACCACAGTGCCGCACTCAGACAAATTTAAAATAAAGAGTAATATACCTAAGTGTGGTGGTCTCAAGCCAGTTCAGAATAAATGTCTGATGGTGGAATATTACACCAACCCTCGTTTTTTCCTCCAATCCTCACTCAGACATCACAGTCACCATTAAAAATGCAGCAATTAGCAGTGGCAGAATCACAGAGGATAGTACACTGAGCAGGATGTCTTATGTTGCAGAAAGAAAATGAACACAAATGGTAGCGTAATGTTTTCATATTGAAGCATTGCCTCTGATAAAAAAAATTGATATTTGGATGTGCAATGTAACAGGGCTAAGAAAATGAAGAAAATTGGTGTGGTGGTGCAATGAGGGCTGCATTTATTATTTTCACTGCACAATTAAAGAAAAATATATAATGCTTTGATTATCAAATTTAACATTTATTGGATCAAATATTTGGATGTATTTCCAGATTTCCCAATAAAGGATAGTGCATCTCCCCCACTTCGCTTACTCAGACCAAATCTCTGTTATGCTAATCCCGGCATATAGACCGCTCGTCAGGCGCTCCAGACCAGTTCAGAAGCAGGTGAAAACCTGGCCAGCAGGAGCCATCTCTGCGCTCCAACGCTGACTGGCGCACGTTCAGGGAGGCTGCACCCGATGGCAACTCTACCAACTTAGAGGAGTACACGGCATCAGTGACTAGCTACATCAGCAAGTGCATCGATGACGTCACTGTGGCCAAGACCATGACTACATGCGCTAACCAGAAGCCATGGATGACCACGGAGGTGTGTGCACTGCTGAGGACCCGTGACTCCGCCTTCAGAGCAGGCAACAAGGCAGCCCTGACAACAGCAAGGGCCAAACTGTCTCGGGCCATCAGAGAGGCAAAACGTGCACACGCCCAGGACAGCGGCGACACACCATGCATGTGGAAGGGCATTCAGGACATCACCAACTACAAGACAACACCACTTGCCTGTGCTGGTGATGCCTCCCTCCCAGATGCGTTGAACAACTTCTACGCTCGTTTTGAGGCAGAAAATGACGTGACGACGCGGAAGACCACCCCTCCTCCAAATGACCAGGTGTTGTGTCTTACCGTGGCCGATGTGAGAAGAACACTGTGCAGGGTCAACCCACGGAGGCTGCTGGACCAGACAATATTCCTGGCAGAGTGCTTAGAGGATGTACAGACCAGCTAGCAGAGATTCTCACTGACATCTTCAACATCTTCCTGAGCAGCGCCGTCGTTCCTACGTGCTTCAAGGCTGCCACCATCGTCCCCGTGCCGAAGAAGTCTTCAGTGTCCTGCCTCAACGACTACTGTCCCGTTACGCTCACATCCATCATCATGAAGTGTTTCGAGAGGCTCGTCATAAGGCACATCAAGACCCTGCTGCCCCCCTCACTGGACCCCCCGCAGTTCGCGTACCGTCCCAACTGTTCAACAGACAACGCCATTGCCATCACCCTCCACCTGGCCCTAACCCACCTGGACAAAAAAGACACGTATGATCGAATGCTGTTCATAGACTTCAGTTCAGCATTCAACACAATCATCCCACAGAAACTGACTGGAAAGCTGAGCCTACTGGGCCTGAACACCTCCCTCTGCAAGTGGATCGTAGACTTCCTGACTGGGAGACCTCAGTCAGTCTGGATTGGAAGCAACATCTTCAACACCATCACACTGAGCACGGGGCCCCCCCGGGCTGTGTGCTTAGTCCACTGCTGTTCAATCTGTTGACCCACGACTGTGCTGCAACACACAGCTCAAACCACATCATCAAGTTCGCCAATAACACGACCGTGGTGGGTTTCAACAGCAAGAACGATGAGTCAGCATACAGAGAGGAGGTGTACTGGCTAACGGACTGGTGCAGAGCCGACAACCTGTCTCTGAATGTGAACAAAACAAAAGAGATGGTTGTTGACTTCAGGAGGACACAGAGCAACCACCCTTCCCTGAACATCGACGATTCCTCTGTAGAGATCGTTAAGAGCACCAAATTTCTTGGTGTTCACCTGGCGGAGAATCTCACCTGGTCCTTTAGCACCAGCTCCATAGCAAAGAAAGCCCAGCAGTGTCTTTACTTTCTGCGAAGGCTGAGAAAAGTCATCTCCCACCCCCCCCCCCCCGTCCTCACCACAATACAGAGATTGTATTGAGAGCCTCCTGAGTAGCTGCACCACTGCCTGGTTTGGAAATTGCACCATCTCGGATCGCAAGACCCTGCAGCGGCTAGTGAGGTCAGCTGAGAAGATCATCGGGGTCTCTCTTCCCACCATTACAGACATTTACACCACACGCTGCATCCGTAAAGCAAACAGCATTATGAAGGACCCCACGCACCCCTCATACAAACTCTTCTCCCTCCTGCCATCTGGCAAAAGTCACCAAAGCATTCGGGGTCTCATGACCAGACTATGTAACAGTTTCTTCCCCCAAGCCATCAAACTCCTCAATACCCAGAGCCTGGACTGACACCAACCTACTGCCTTCTACTGTGCCTATTGTCTTGCTTATTATTTATTGTAATGCCTGCACTGTTTTGTGCACTTTATGCAGTCCTGGGTAGCTCTGTAGTCTAGTGTAGTTTTTGTGTTGCTTTATGTAGTTCAGTCTAGTTTTTGTATTGGTTCATGTAGCACCATGGTCCTGAAAAACGTTGTCTCGTTTTTACTGTGTACTGTACCAGCAGTTATGGTCGAAATGACAATAAAAAACTTGACTTGACTTGATCTGATTACATGCTTAGGAAATCTACGTGTGAAACATGTGGATTTTCTAAGTATGTAGTCAGATACACTAGCCAGGCAGTGGCATCAACACCTGACTTCGAGGCGAATGGTCCCAGGTTCAAATCCGGCTGACCCTTTGCACGTTTTCCATCTGCGCTGGGCCGAGCATTGAGCTAGTAACTCAGCCTTGTAAAAAAAACAAACGCCAAGGAAAAGGCAAAAAATACCCCCAAATGCCCCACGTCACAAAAAGGAACAACAAAACAACACTACCCTTCATGTTTAGCTGCATGAATTAAACTCCTGTTCTAATCTCTAACAATAAACTGAGTTAGTGCCAGTTAGGCTGAAGGTTTGCCTGTTTTATTCACTTCAGGTGCATTTTAGATAGATTATGGATCAGAAAAATTGGGATGTTGATCTTGCAGTACCTTGGGTGCAAAGTGAATGTAGGCCTTGGCCCTCAGCTACTTCAGATGTTCAAAGATTCATCTTATCATCAAAGTATACAACTCTGAAATTGTTCTCCTCCAGATAGCCACAAAACCAAGAAAAAATGGCTGCACGATCTTCAATCGCCAATTCCCATCCCCCCATACAAAAATGGACAAAAACAGAACAGGCACATCAACCCCCAAATCTCCTCCCCTGCACACAAAAAAATATGAGAAAGATCAGGCGAAAAACACAGAATATAAAAAAAACTATAAGACTGAAAAAGAGGTGTATTGCACAAGTCCATATCCAGAATGCAGAAAAACCTAGGTAACATTCCCCGGGCCCAGTGGCAGACCTTTACCTCTCCATAGCAGAGCAATCAAAAGGCAGTCTCCCCTCTTTGTAGCAGAGCGTTCAAAAGACAATCTCCCTCTCTCCATAGCAGAGCGATCAAAAGGCAGTCTCCCCCTCTCTGTAGCAGAATGATCCCACCGGCAGCCTTCTCTCTTTGTAGCAGAGTGATTCCACTAACAATCAAAAGGAAGTTAGCCAGTGCTCAACTTCCGCATTTGCCTCCACGTTTCAAATCTCCCTCTTCACTTTAATTGGCAAACAGTGGAAGCACTAATCAGTGAAATGGAGTCAAACATCGGCTTGGGCCTCACAGCCTTCTCGCCACAAGGTTCGCTTATGCTGCCTTTACCTCTTGGAATCCTCTTGGAGACTGCAGAGCACGGATACATCAAAATGATCTCCAAACTGCAAATCACAGACTCCAACAGTTCCAGAATCACATTCAAGATGAAAAACAAACGTAAAAGAGATAAAAGAAATGAACTGTGTGGTTTCATGATCTATCCAGAAGATGTCAACCGAAGGAGCGTTGTACGGAGGCATCATCTTGATCTTGACTTAAACTGCCAAGCTACAATCATTCCAGTTTGAAGTCCCAAAAGAGCCTACCAATCATGTTTTTTTGTAGAATCATCCTGGTTGGCCATTAACGGTTATGGAGTGGTTGATGGGGAGGCAACTAATAAGACATGAATGGAGACAGCCAATGGCCTGCAGTATTGTTGTAGGGCCAGGAGGAGATCTTCAATTAGCTTAACATCAGTCATTGGTAAATTGGAAGCTATAATTAAGGACAGGGTGACATTTATTTATTTCATTTAGAGATACAGCGCACACCACCCTGCAATCCCCTGATTTAACCCTAGCCTAATCACGGGACAATTTACAATGACCAATTGATATACGAACCGGTATGTCTTTGGACTGTGGGAGGAAACCAGAGGATGTGGAGAAAATCCACACATTCAATGGGGAGGATGTACAGATTCCTTGCATATAATTTTAGAATTGAACTCTGAACTCTGACATCCTGAGCTGTAATAGCATTGTGCTAATTGCTATCCTACCCTGTGAACATTTTTCAGCTGATCAGAAAGGACAATCATGGATTTTTAAAAGGTAGCTCATACCTGGTGGATGTGAGTGTTTATTGTTGAATGTCATTGGTTAAATTAATGCTCATTGAATTCAAAGCAAGTTATTAGCCTGTTTTAAAAATTGGATGAATGGCAGAAGCAAAAGTATAGGAATATTAGACAAGCAATGATTTGGCAGAAGACACAAGAGACTGTAGATGCTGGAATCTGGAACAATAAAACAAACTGCTGGGGAAACATGGCAAATTGAGCAGCATATGTGGAGGCAAGAGAATGGTTGAAATTTCACGTTGAGTTTCTCTATCGGGACTGAGAGTGGGACTAGATGGATGGGGATACTGGACAGGTAGAGCCAGGTAGGAGAGAGGGGAGTGTTGACACAAAGACTTGTAGATGATAGGTATAAAATAGGTAAGGAGAGAAAAAAACAATTGGAGTCAGCTGGGGAGAAGGTAGGGGGAGCCAGAGGCTGGTTGAGCTAGATGAAGGAGAGATGACAGACAGATGGATGAAGGGAATGGGACACATGAGCCAAGTAGGTGAATAGGTATGGTTGTGATGGACAGATGGAACTAGGTGGTAGATGACGGAGAGTTCAGATAATGAGGACTAGGGACAGGTGGGTGGGAAAGATGGAAAATATGAACAGAGGGAGAAAGAACTCGATAGGCAGGTGGAATGGATACCCTACAACCCACACACACAATTTCCAAAGGCTACGCTTGTTTAAAAGTTAAGTTTGTGTGTATTTTTTGAAGGAGGGCTTATTAATTTTACAATGTTTAGCTATGATGTAAATAAATTCCTTAACATGATTTTTACTGAAAATATTGAAGATGTTTAGAGTAAATCTTCCTCCATATTCAAACTCAATTGTAATACAAATTTCTGGCTGACATATAGTTATCTATACATTTGCCATTTTACTCCTTCCTTTTTCATTACTGATGTCGCCCATTTACTTCTCACATGGTATTGTTGGCAAATAAACAAGTTCTTTCACATAGGTTGGCTAGTTGTGCTGTTTTTATCTGCCCCAATGTATTACATATTGAAAGTCTCAACTGTTATACATGTATTTGAGTTATGTGGATGTGAATCACGTGCACAATTTAGTTTCATAATACTATAATTCTCCAATGCCCAAAATGCCAAATATTTTATCAATAAAATATAATTTATACTGAACATAAAAAGAACATGGCCATTTGTGTAATGTTTTATCAAGAATTATATACACACTGTAGTGATCCATAGTGTCCAAGAGAGGGCATTCATTTGTCTCATGAAAATAAAACAAGTATGGACTTGAAATTCTTTCTAGCAAAGAAAGAACATTTCCAATACTAACATTTATACTGTGTACTTTGTACAATATTCAATATTTTATATTTTTAATATTTCACATTTACTGTATTCGCTTCCTCATTGTATTTGTGGAGTCTTGGTTTATGTGTTAAGTGTTTTAAAATGTCATTTGAAAGAAATAGCAAGGGGAAAATAATAGAACAGGTAATTTTTTGGTCAATTTCTTCTGTAATTCTAATTTGTTTTAGCTGTTAATGATGAAGCTATTAACAGAGAGGGGTTATTTTACATTAGCAGTTTGTTTCATGGGTATTAGATTGACTTCATAGAAAGGTAAATGTGAGTGTGATTTTTTTTTCCCTATTTTCATTCTGATGTTCTGGTCTTAAGGAATGAGTTGATACTGTAATATCACTCTAGGCAGGATTTCAACTGCTCTGTAGTTCTAATAGCCTAAACCATTTGTCCTTAGACTATTTGAATATGAAGTAATTATCTATCTTGCCATTTCCATGCCTACATCTACAGGCACAATATTCTAACAGGAATGCAAATACATCCCCCATAAGGGATACAGATTTACGTATTCTTTGCACACAATCAAATTTGGCTATCCATGTGGTATTTTCTCTCACTGAGCTGTTGGTAGAGGGGTCAAGCTAAGGCCCATATAATGGAACTACAGTTTCAGCTCACTTGGTCTAGATTCTTGGACAAAGCAGTTTGCATTCTGAAATGTTAAAGCTGTCTCCCTCTCTATAGATGCGGTCTGACCTGTTGACATTTTATTATGAGAAGACATTTTAAGGGCTAGATTTAAATCAGGTTTTCTGAAATAAAGTACACCTTGCTAATCCTGCCACTTAGCTCTTGGAGATTTTTTTAAAGCAGAAAATGTAATTGTGACACATATTTCAAGCAGCACATCATTGACAAACAGAGTATTTTGAAATTGAATTCTTTAGCATTAATTAATTAAGCTGCAGATGAACTTCATCTGCAGTTTAATTTAACAATGTTGTAGATGTAGAAACAAAATTTAACACTGGAATGTGTCTAATCAAATATACACCTATTTGTAAATACAGCAAGATGGCTGTGAGTAAGTCATTTTATTTGCATATTTTTCAAAACAATGCTCCTTTGAGTTAATTGATTCTGTTAACAGTTAAACATCAAGCAGCTGGAAAATCAATCTATATTCTAAGCAAACCAAGTTGTAGTTGGTTGAACTCTGCCGTCTTCTGGTTTAGTGGATTTCCTTGCTCTAACCTCTGTATTGATAAATGTTAATTATCAGGCCCGTCTGGAATGCAGTTTGATTGACTAAGATCAGCTATAACAATTTAATCTGGGCGCAGAACAGTTTATATTGGGCTATGTCATCTTTGCAGCTACATTAAGCTTTTTTTTAAGAGCAGCAACTAGGTCTTTGGTGGCAGAAGTTGTTAAGACTGTAAATATGTTGTTTTTTGAAGTAGCTCGTAATGACTTTTTTTAAACATGGCTGTGCTATTCTTCATTGTAAAGGATAGTCTTAAAATAATTCTATTTATTACTTTTTAGACATGCCTTTGGTTCAGAAGTTTTTGGCAGCATCCACATTTCTTGTATATTAGAGGAGGTTCTTGAAATCTCTTCCTCAGAGAAGCTGACTTTAACCTCAATGCTTTCCTGGTTGAATCTGGGACACATTCAGCAGGCAGATTCAGAAAGTGAGCTCTCCCTTACTGAACATCAACAATGATTGATGGCTGTCAAACCCAAGCACACACCTTGAGAAAAGTTGCACAGAGGCCTGAAGTTTACTGGTACCTGTGTAAGGAAATCCCAAACCCAGTCTTTTGCAATCCTTTACAAATGAAAACAAAAAGAACTTTATGACGATCCAGAGATACTGACAAGCTCTTTTGTATGTATTCATATTAAATTCAGGCAGATTAATTTGGGGGGGGGGGGATTGGATACATAAATCAAAATTTGTGATTTCTAATTCTTTATAATTTACCCATTTCACAAACAATTGCAATTGTGCCATGTTGAAAACTATTCTAGAGAATCAAGTAATGGACAGTCCTTACTTGTGATTTTTGACGTAAGACTGCATCAGCATCAGGGAAATTTCTGGTTAAAGTCATTATTCTCCCATATTCCACTTGCTACTGCAGTTTGTAGTAATGGTTCTCATTCTTTGTCTTCATATTTTTTATGGAATGCTGAGCTATATTTGATAATCCAGGTTATTATAGAAATTAAATCAATCATATGCTCTTGCATGAAAGAGTCTCTTATTGACTCTGATTAATGGAAAACCACTTTAATGATACTTACTAAATTCAGCCAGAGTGTAAAGATTTAGAATATTCCTAAGTTCTCTTGTAGTTGACCATGTTTGATGTTTTTGGCAACTTCACCAAAGTGTGATGGACTGAAAATTCATTTGTCTCCTCTCATCTTTGTAAACCCCAGAAGTTGCAAGCCCAACCTGTCCAATCTTCCAAAGTTGAAAGTAAATTTATTATCAAAGTACATAAATGTCACCATATACTGTTTATTCCTCATAGGACACCCCACCAATCTCAGTTTCAATCTGGTGCATTACTTCGGAATGGCACTTATGTCCTTCCTTACATAAGGAGACTAATGCCATACATAATATTGCAGGTGTGATGTGATTAATAATATTCTACGTAACTGAAGTGTTGCTTTATATGTTTGTGTTTGACTCTCCTAGCAATAATGACTTGTTGTATCTGCAATTTTCAACTTTGCAATTCATTCTTCACCAAATAGTGAAGAATTCTCTGCAGTGAAGACTGATGCAAAAGACCCATTTAATTCACCTAATTTCTTCTTTATTTCCATTATCAATTTCCTGTACTCCTTTTTTAAAGGTCCAACACACTTTTTTTGTTAAATATCTAGAAACTGTTGCCATTGTTTTTATATTTCTTGCTAGCTTTATCTCATACGGACAGCTGATGGTTCGCTTGTATATTGCAGGTGTGATCTTGTCCTTCCCACTTTCCTATGTGTGATCAACATGGTTTCTTTGATGTTTATACATGAGTCAGATTCACAGGAGAGCTACCACTTGGGAAATGCATGCATGCAACCTAGAAAACAAGCCACTCTTTGTGTGATATAAGCAAGTTTTATTGTTTGATGGCAAAGTTATGTGAGAACCAGTCTAATGTAAAATCAATCTAACTGCTGATGTGATGTGAGAAAAATAGTCAACAGAGAGGCCCACATTGATTGGCTGATAAAGTCATTGTCATGAGCAGGCAGCATAAACTTGGCTGCACTTTCTGCAGCAGGTGAAAGGACTTAGGTGAATTGTTCATTGCAATCCCCTACTTGTTTTGGGGTACTATCTGTTTTAGTCTCTATTATATTACAAAGTTTTGCACTGCTCAGTTATCCAATACATTTATCAGACACAAACAAATTGCAAATCCAGATTTTGCCTTCTGTAGGAGCCTATTTTCCTTTTGTTATACATACAATCCTTCAGGGTGTTTTTTCATGGTTTGCCCACTAAGGATGTCATGTCAGTTGACTGTAATTTCGAGAACTTTCTGGAAGACATGCAATATGTAAAAGTTTCATGGCCTCTTTGTCCTTCACGGTCACTGTGAAAAGATAATATTTGGAGCAGCAGTTGTAGTACATGATATCTTGTGCATTGTTCCTCACTGAGTTTCAAATAAGGTAAGTCCTACTTGAAGACTGTTGGTGACATACAACTCCTGCTGAGAACCAACCCTCATTCTTCCTGCTCAGTATGTTCTTTGTTCACTATCTCTGTCATACTGCCATCCTTTGACTACAGTCACTGAAACAGGATACAAAAGAATCCTTGAAGTCAGGCCAACCTCATGGCACACAATTGTACTCAGACCTGGCAACATTAAAGAGGTCTAGAAGCACCAATCATTCACTGAATGAAAACAACAATCAGTGGAAATCAATTAGCAACTAATCTGTAAATAGAGTCACAGACTGATTCAGCATGGAAAAAGCCACTTCAACCCATTTGGTCACGTAGACCACAGGCTCTACCCTGCTAGTCGTAGTTGCATATGCTTGGCCCATAACCCTCCAAGCTTCATGTACCCTCCTCTCCTCCATGGATCTATCCAAATGCTTCCTAAAGTTTGCATTTGTACCCACCTCAACCACTTCCTCTGGCAGCAATGTTTGATGATCTCTCAGTAAGGCTGCTTCCTGGAGTTAAACTCAACTTTGCATGATTGAAATAATACATTATGATAACTGTATATTGAGCTCCAACCAATTTGACAGCCCCAACTTTAAAACAGGATCACTAATCATCTCTCTACTCTGTGCATTTTCTGGAAACATTTGTATCAGCATGGAAATGTATCTCTAAAATAGTGGCAAGGGTATTTCATCTCTCAAAATTGTCCTGTTGTATCAGTGATACAACAAAAGTCAATTGGAATGTGTGACAGCAAAGATGTAACACTGCCAGAACAGTTTTGCTGTTATAACATGTAAATATTAATTACATTTTCACTACATTCTTTAAGAAAATGTCGTAAGTTAAGGGAATGCTAAAGAAACTTATCTGTCCATTTCCACATGGGAAGTAATGGAACAAAATGGATGAAATGCATAAGGGTCTGACTGGTGTATCTAGGACTGGGTTGATTTTATTTTTATTAGAGGAATAGTGAGCGCAGGCCCTTCTGGCCTAATGAGCCATACCACCCAGCAACCCATCTATTTAATCCTAGCCTAATTGCAGGACAATTTGCAATGACCAATTAATCTACTAACCGATATGTCTTTGAACGGAGGGAGGAAATCAGAGAACCCAGAGGGAAAAAGGATGCACAAACTTCTTACAGAGGATGCCGGAATTGAACTCCGGCACCCCAAACTGTAGCAGTGTTCTAACAGCCGCCATGCTACCATGGTGGGAAAAGTAGAATATGTCAGTTAAGGCAGACAAAGTTAAAGTGGAAGTAAATTTATTATCAAAATAGAATTAATACATTGAGAAACCAAAGAGAGAAAAACTTGGGCCAAAAGGGATTTTGGTGGCTGAAGGAGAGAGAAGTCCAAAGCTTGGTTCTGACAGCTGTTGGGGTTTGGGCCATCATTTAGATGGGTGGGAGAAAGGTTCCACTTCCAAGGAATGTTACAGTGATGTCATTGATTGGGGTAGGAGTAGGCGGGTGGGGCTGGAGATCACATTTGGGAACTGGTTATTTACAATATCCTATGCCATTATCATCACATATCTCTCTTAATTGCTTTTGGTGAAAAGCAATTTGAGTTTCTCTTCTCCCACTGGGCATTGCTATTAGTATTCTCCCAAAGATAGTATTTTGAGCATTGCCCTTCCCTTTCTTTCATGCCTTTGCCATCTTCTTCATTTTATCATCTCTCCCTCTTTCTTTTCTTTAACATTTCTTTCCCATTTTGTGCACTCTCTCTCTCTTTCTCTCTGATTGATCATCTGTTTCTCTCACACACTTCTCTACTGCTTTGCTGGGTCACTATTTTTCTATCTTACTTTCAGATGTGCTCTTCTGCACACCACTGTTGTAACACATAGTTATTTGAGTTATTGTCACCTTCCTGTCAGCTTGAAGCAGTCTGGCTATTCTCTTCTGACCTCTCTTATTAACAAGGTGTTTTCATCCACCGAACTGCAGCTCACTGGATGATTTCTTTTGTTTTTCACACCGTTCTCTTGGTCCTTCTGTCCAACACAACAGGAGATTTACCAGAATGATACTGGGTATACTGTAATGGGAGAGTAAAAGGTATTTGCAGTATCTGTTGCTCCTGTAGGTCATAAATCATTTTGATATTAAAAGTTTCACAGTGCTATCTTACTGTGATAATGTTAGTGTTTCTTACAACAACTTGAAGCAAATCAATCAAAATGCATTTTGATCTTCTTATTATTGGAAACTAGATTACCAATACCTCAACAAAATAGGATTCCTAAAATCCCCAAATAGAGGTTCAAACAAAATTAATGAAAAATTACACAATTCAAAATTTCGTAAGAAGGAAAGTCTAATAGGTTGTACAACAGGTAGATAAGCTGCTCAATCAGCTAACAACCTATACAATGGAGACAAAAATATTGCCCAGTGAAAGAATGAGCTGAATATCAGATATAGTCAAGAGGTTCATTTGTTGTTGAGATCAAACATCAGAGTGGGGAAGAAATGTGTTCCAAGTGACTGGCTGTGGAATGATTGTTGGTGCCATTCGGGGTGGTTTGTGTATCTCAGAAACAGCTGATCTCTTGGGTTTTCACACACAATAATCTATAGATTTTGCAGACAATGGTGTGAAAAACAAAAGAAATCATCCAGTGAGCTGCAGTTCGGTGGATGAAAACACCTTGTTAATGAGAGAGGTCAGAAGAGAATAGCCAGACTGCTTCAAGCTGACAGGAAGGTGACAATAACTCAAATAACTATGTGTTACAACAGTGGTGTGCAGAAGAGCACATCTGAATGCACAACATGTCGAATCTTGAGGTGGATGGACTATAGCAGCAGAAAACCAGAAGATGCACTCATTGAATGCACTCTCTGCCAGTAAACATGTATTTGAAATCATTCTTTTCCTACACTGTATCTGATCAGAGAACTTGAATCCACACATTGCCCTCAATAGCTGTCTCTTCTGATTGTAATCCCTCTAGGTTTTCTGGTTATTTGACTTAGCTCCTCTATTTTTATTTATATATATATAAAATAGGCAAATTTTCCTGCTGCTGGACTTCATCCAATAAACAATTTGTACATAAAATTGACAGGGGCCATCAGCCTCAACATTATTTTGACAGAATAATCTGGCCCAATATCTAATTATTCAATTGTATTAAATTATAACCTCATCCCCAAGTCCTCAATTTATAAAATCAACATAAGTGCAATATGAAAATTTAGATCCAAAAGATTTTTGAATTCAGTTCAATAGTACTAACTCCTGCACTTCTCTTTCAGGAGCTAAATTTAGCTATATTTCAAATAGATCCTTAAATAGATTTATGTTTATAAACACGATGTAGCCTGCAATAAATTCCACTGATAGCTCCCATTCTTATTCCTGTCACTAGTTCTGAGCCGAGGAATACTAAATTTGAGGCCTAATTCTTATTGTGCATTGTTTAATGGAATGCAGATATTTATGACTGAATAAGGATTATAGGCACATTCGTGTTACTAGTAGTCTCACTGTTTAGCTTTCAGGTTTATTATTTAGAATGTCAAATTAATTTTCTTTAAATTGGAATCCCAAGGGAATTTATCATTTTATATTGGTTGCATGGAAAGGACTCTGCTGGAGATTTTTCTTTACTTCCTGCTGCATTTACAAAGTTCTGATATAAGTTTTCTCCAGAATTTCTTCCTCAAGGGCTCTGTGATAAATTTGGCAGATAAATTTGAAGATATTAGCAACTTTTAGAACATTATTGTGGTACATTCTAATGCTGACAGGAAATGCAAATTAGAATGGATTTATTTACAGCTGTCAATACTGCTACTTCACTACTGCTCAAATTTATTTTTTAAAATTGCTAATTTTTGGTAACCTCATTTTTGTATCAATATGTAACAACATTAAATGAAATAACAAGTGAAAATTCTAAACGCTAAATTGTCCAGTTTTGTTTGGTTGTAATAAATGCTTTGTATGAACCTCAAAGAACTGTATAAGTGATCAAGTAATTACTGAGAAGAGTTTGAACCCTGAAATAAAATATAAATATGATAATACAGTTTTAGTGGAATGGTGCAAATGTTCCACAATAGCAGTTGCAGTCTTCATAACACATTGCAGGCAAATGTGCTGATAAATTGAAAGTGGTATTGAAGTATTCACTGTTCAACTCTACAGATGATTAATACCTTTGAAGTAATTAAATTCCATTAGACAGGGTTCAGATGCCCAAGGAATTGATGCCAGGCTTTAGCAGTTCTCTAGCGAGGACAAAAGACTAATGCCTTCTAAAGCCGTGTTCCACAATTAAAATCCCAGGGAAATCTCCCTTAACTTAGGACATCTGCTTGTTGTGATTGTTTGAGCTATTGATGCATTGGATCATTAGCAGGGCAGCATGAACTAGTGTTTTCCTGTTGACAAGGATCTCTCACCAGGAGCTGGAGCTTATGCAGGAAAAGAAGCAAAGCAGAGCAGCCAAGTCATATCTTGCACACTCACTTTAACTCACTGAATCATTGCTAACTACACTCCGTAATGGTTGGAAACAACATTTTGCCTGCAGCCATTTTCACCAAGTTCAGAGCCAAGGTACCTCTGGCTCCTGCTGCTTTTTCGCTGCAGCATCTTTAAGACTGGCATTAGTGCAGTCAGTGAACAGTTTGCCCCTTCAGATGGTCACAATAATGACCCACATGGGAGTAGACACCAGGGCTGCACTATCAATGTGACCAGGTGCTGCAACATAAGCATTTCATTAAATATTGAATGATTGGTTTCTAGTTACAGAGGCAAAAGGAAATTTGGCTACCGTCCAAAAGCAACTAAAATATGTGTCTGTTTTTTTTCCTTGGCCTCTTCTAATCACATTCTGGTTTGGTGTGACCTTTCTTGCTGCTAATTAGCTGCCTTCTAGAAGAGCATCATGGGTAATACATCCTTGGTATTACATGCTGCCACTGCATGTGCTGTTAATCATTCATATTGTATCAATGATTTATTTGTAGTTTATAAATACTGTAAAATGAAATTTCTGTTTTGATTTGCTGACAATTGCTTCATATAGAGCAGGTACATAGCCATAATTTAAAAAAAACAAAACAATCAGCATTTTCTAAATATAGCTCTATCTGATATGTATATATAGTGCAACAAATCACTGTAGATCTGTCCTATTTTAGCATGCACTCTATTTCTGATTTGGAATAACTCATCTAAGGTTTGCAGGATTTTTCTTCCATAGGATTTAAAAAAGATTAGGCAATGTATAATAAGTTTAAGCACTTCTTTGTCCAATCTATAGTTTACTTTCTTGTGAAATGTAATGTTGAGAAGTAAACTTAAACGAGAAAGGTATCTTAAACAAAATGCAGAAGCAAAGAATACTGAAGAGCATTGTGATGCATCTGATTGATTATAGTTCTGCAAAATTGTCCTTGACATTAAAAGACCTGCACTTGGATCTAGCCCACTGAGATAAGTTTAAGTTTCCCTCTCATTGGTGACTATTAAGGGGCCCAATAAATTATTTTAAATAGATATAAATGGTTACTATTCTGCTGGGAAATTAATAAGCAACTGAGTCCAAAGGACAGTAATGAGTAGAAAGATCGTGTTTGATCAAAGTGAGTGCCATAGGCATGATGCCGATGTAATAGTTTATCTGTATGTCCCGTCTGTCTCTTCTGTAATTATTCAAATGGAAAAACTCGTCAATGTATTATTATTTATCAATATTTTACTTATCTAACAAAATGTCAGTTAATTACTATTCAGTGACAGGTATGACTTCAGATCACTATCCTCCATGTTGACATGGCCACTAATAAAATGGTGGCTGATTTTTTTTACTGAAGAGCAAACTATAACCCTCTGGGCTTTTGACTATAACTGAAACTGATGGTCAGTATTATTACTAGATTAACGGAAATAACCAGTGTGAGTGTTCATTCCGTAGGTAAACAAAAGCGGCAACAATTCAGTAGATATGAATGCTTTATATGGATTACTTTTGCACAAGATATTATAAATAAGATGATTTGCTAAATACTGTAAAAGTATCCAAAGCATTGTAACAGAAGTATTTTTTTCACCATTCAAGGCATTGAAGCCACATGATTAGGAGAACCCAGTTATAACCAAGTTTTCTGCATGGAAGTTATGGTACTGACCTCAAGACCATCTCAAGAAGCAGATTAATGGAAGTCCATTTGTATGGAATGTATATAACCAGTGGTCACATCCTGACCTAAAGTACTTTCAGAAAGAAAAATGCTGAGGTCATAAACTTGACAGGTCATTATTTGCATAGGAAGTTGATTTTCAATTAACTATTGTGCAGCTGCATATAATAATAAATAGTAAATTACAGCAATAATTTCTATCATCAAGATCACAAAGTTACGCTTTAGCCTGTTGGCCTTTTGGGGAGGAATTATTAATTGAATGTGAAGAAGATAAAGAATGATTGTTAGTGCCATCATTTCGTCCTGATGATATTTGCTTACATTTTTCCAGTTAATATCTCCTAGCTAGCTAACAATATAATGATATAATAATAACAATGAATGTTATATATAGACACCAAGTCACATTTAATTCCAATAATGGAATATTTGTAAAATATATGGATGTGTGCAGTTTTATCTGATTTAAATGCATAAGATCAAAACCCACAGTGAATTAATTGAAACAGTTTATTTAAAGTAGGAAGCTAATTCAGAGGAAGTTACAATATTTATCTTTGGACCAGGAAGGAAAATATTTTTCAAATGTACAGTTAGTTTTGCTAGACGTATCTGAATAATATGGTTATAGTGGCATTAGCAACTTCGCACTGATGATGAAATGCTGCTAAGTAAGAGGTAGATGGCACTGCAGTTAAACAACATTCTGACCTTGTCATTACACTGTACTTTCATTGTGTGAACCAGAATGTACCCTAAACAAGAAAAACAGTTCAAAATTCATCAGTGATTTCAACAACAAAAAAATTGAAATCAACATTACTCGATGGAAAATAATTATTCACTTTTAACCTTGTAAACTATATAGACTTAGGTCTTAAACCAAAGAAATTATATGCATTCAATTCCAGTTAACTGGAACACATCAGGACCAGTAAATTCTGGCCTAATTAAGCAGCTGCCACAATGAGCTGAAGTTTCATGGAAATAGTTAAAAGGGTACAGTATAGAAAGACAAACTAACATTTAACTGAGTACGTATTTAAATGACAAACAGAACAAATTAGAACACTATCAATACTACTACAGTACTAAAAAAACGAGTATTAGTTGCTAATAGTTATTGACAGAGGAATTAATCGAGTACGTTGCTGTGTTCTTTTGATTGACTGTAAATGAACAAAATCAATGTAGACACCTAGTGTAGATAATGATTTGCCTTCATGCAATCCTTTCAATGATTGCATCCTCCAAATCTTTATTTTCATTGTAACATTCAAAATGATTGTTGATACCTTCAAATTTTTCTAGTTCCTAACTTGCTGAAGTAGTGAAATTGGTTCATTTTCACTCCCACCTGTTTTTGCCATCTCCAAGCCTGAATTCTTGAAAACCCAGTGAGCAAAATAGTTCTGAATTGTCCTACTGCTTATTTCTCTCCAACTATCAGTGACAAAAATCACTGCTATTTGAACACAAATACACTCAACTGATACTATTTAAAAACTGTTCACTCTAAGCATGGTGTAGTTTCTAGTAGCCATGCAAGTGCACGCAGCTGACTCTGGTTAGATACTGTTTGGCAACATTTCCATGATACTGTTTCCTGCCCTAGTTAAGCAGCATAGTGTCCCAAATGAACAAAGGGTGTCCTGGCTATTTTTGCAATTAGTTTTTTTTCTTTAAGAGCTGGCCCAAATAAGTGGGCACTAATTAACTAACTACACTAATTAACCAACAGCCCAATTAACCAGAACCCATGGTGTATATGAAATATTATTTATGCAGTAAAGAAACTATTAAAAAAATGTAATGCCAAAATTACTTCTCCAAGTAATTTCTTGAAAAGCACATCCTCTTTACAGGCTGTTGATAGTCCCCTGATCTGTTGGCAAATTTTGCAACTGAATTTTCAGATTAACTATTATTATGATTGGTTTCTACTGAAGAAAAGGTTTAATGAATTCTTTTGTGGCTAATTATTATGTTCACCAAATTAAAGCCTTTTGGGACAATCATTTAAGATCAGTATAACACAAACAGTTAACAAATTTCATGACACATGCAGGTGATAATAAACCTGGTTCTGAACTTTGGTTTGCAATGTTGTTTGTGATGCTTTGCTCCATTAAAAAGTGGGAAATTATATACAAATTGAACACTAAAACTTAAGTACAATTCTATCTGGAATATATATTTATATTTTATTCCCCAAATAGCTAGAAAAGTTTGAAATGCTATATATTCAATCAAAAAATTCCCAGAGAGCCAAAAGCTAATGTCACTTATGCTACCTAAATGGAAATAGATAACTGTCAAAAATGTCTTCAAAGTCTTAAGTTTCGTGTACATGTGTAGCAAAGGAGAATTCATTTATTCATCTTCATCTTCTTTTCTAATATTTCATCATCAAAAGGTAGATAAAAATTAATAAAGTTTATCCATTTAAAACATGCAACAATATGGGAAGAAAAAAATCCTAGATATATCGACAAGGCTTATGCTCAGGAATTTATGTGAAAATATTACTTTTCAAAAAAAGATTGCGATTATAATTTACCCAAATAAAACAATGAACTGAACTTAATGTATCAGCCAAATAATTTAATATAAGGAAATAATGACATAGTATGGCAGCGAATATTGCACACATTCCTACAAGCAACGAGTGAAACATTTGAATTTTTTATTTACTTGCAACATATACCTGTGACAATTTTAAATTGTATTTAGGTATGTTTGTTTGCTGCTGCTGCAGAAATTTGAGATTATTGTAACACTCTGCAGGGCTTCTTTTGTGTTGATGTAACAATACAATGTGAAAAATAAATTAAACAATATGAAGTCAGTAAAACGTGTCCACTTACTTTCTGGTATCAGGAATTATTAACAGCCCATGATGCATGCTAATCATTAAGTTGGCAGAAGCATGCTTTCACAATCATGCATTCATTTATAGAACTCTGTTTACTATCTCTTTCTGTAACTATAAAATTTTAATTATGCCAGTGACAGGAACTGTGTGTGATACAGCGCTCTACATTTATCACTGGGAGAGGGCCAGTTGCATATCTGTTTGACTTTGGAGAAAGCCTGATGTGTCTGCAATGTTGAGCAGCAGGTGCCACATTATTATGTACAGAAAAGCAATTAGGAAGCATATTGGATGAGTAGGGAGTGCATTAATATTAGCAAGTACATTTGTCAGTGGTTTTGATGCAAGCCTTTTCTTTTCTTTATGCAACATTAAGATTGTGGCTATCATAAATTCTGTCCTTAAATTGCCATCTGTTCACTTGTCATGTAGCCGTGAGGTGGAGGAAAGTTTTGTTGACAAAAAAAAATGTATTTAATTAGTTTTATTTGAAGTACATGCAAGCAAGCATGTAAGTAATGCAGAAGCCGAGTCATGATGAGAGAATTGGTAGATATAAAGAAATCAGCATGATGCACACAATTTTGGTTTCTTTTAACATACTAACAGCAATATATGTATGCAAAGATAATTCATTTATGTCCTGGAATGCATAAAATTCTGTTTTATTTTATCAGAGGGATAGTAGAAAGCAGCAACTGTCAGAGGCAAAAAAAATACAATAAAGAAATACAATCATTGGTTTCTGATACATGCTTGAACTTTCTCTAATTTTCTCTGTCTTCTTGAATGGCCCTTTTTAACTGCAAAACTATTAGTGAAAATATCCTCAGTTCAACTAGACACATAATAATGATTCCTTAACCCTTTTCAATTCAGCCTAAGGAGTACATAAGTATTTTGGAAGAGGATATTTTAAAATCTACCCATTGAATGTGCAAATACAGTATTAACTAATTTTCCTGGGAAGTTTCCTAGGACTTAATTTTCCCATGTGATCTTGCAGTTACCTGTGAATGTAATGCAGAAAAAGAATATATTTTATATATGCGAGGACCTTTGCATCTCCTCTGTCATCAGCTGACTGAGGCAAATCCTGTGGCAAAATGTCACGTAATGCAAACACTTCTTTTTACTACAATCAGTGTAAAATGCAAGTGGTTCAGAATTGTTTAAAAAGTTATTAAAAAAATTTTAAAATGTTACCTCAGGGTAACAGTTCACTATGTTTCTGGAAATAATGCAATGTCTTAGTTGTTATAGGCCTATTGCGTTTGGAGTTATTTTTCATTACAATAAATGCTAGAAAAAAGCAAGCAAAATAGTTATTAGGTGAGAAAGTGTACTTGAAGTGTTGGATCTTACAAAAATGTAGTCCTCATGTGTTGGCATGAAAATATACCTGTACTGTTAATTTTCATCATCAGTGACACATCAGATTAATTTCACATTTAATCCATGGTTACTAATTTCTTTTATGATTCTATTTCCCTTGTAACTCTACTTGTATTTTTCATGATTGACACTTAATATTGTCTGAATTTTTGTTAGCTTTATAAATTCTTTCTGGCAGGGAACAATAAAAAAGGAGTAAAGGCAAATACCCTTTAAATTTCTAAAGTTCTCAGATGCAGAGAATCACAATGAATTTTACAGGGCTCTGGAGAAGATTGTGGAAAATGGCAGGAGGTAGTAAGAAAGGCGTGAAAACCTAGACAAATCAAAGAACACTTAAGCATGTAAAGGCACTGAAGAAAGTGATGCAGCAAAGCTTCAGATGTTTGCATCGTATAGTTTGAAAGGAATAGGAGGCTACGTCGAAGTGTGAAGCAGTGAGATGGAAACGTAAGAGAGTTGGTGGTGGCAGGACAGGGAGAATTCATGTTATGTTGTAGGAAACAAGGGGCCAGAACCTGCAGCCTAGGTCAAGCCAGTTGCATTTGCTGCTGACAAATTGATAAGTAACTATGTGCTTACCTTTTCCAGATATAGTAATATTGCCCTGCTTTCTGAAGCCACTCATATCTGAAATGGTGAGACCAGTATGGTAACAGGGTATAATGTGATGTTATGCTGTTTTACGTGATGTGTGTAGATGTTTGATGGGTGATGGGAGCAGTAGTATAAACCCAGCCCACAAAACAACCGAGTCCTCAGAGTCAACCAATTGTCAGAGCAGTAAAAAAATCTGAATGCCTCAGATTTTTTTTTGTCATTTTAGGTAATTTAAGCACCAATGAAATCCTTCCTGGGATGAATGGTGTGGATGAAAATCCAGGAGACTTCAACAACATTTTTCATTTCATTTCCAGCACTTCATTTCTATAGAGAATTTACAGATAATTTCTGCTCCAGAATAATAACTTTCATGACAAGTTGGGTCTGTTTCTATGTTGTATAACTCTATGCTTTTCTTGGAAATTTAGGTGAGTGAATACAGTTGAACTTAACCATCTGCCAAGAAAGCAGGTGTACTACCTTTAACTTTTATTTAATGGTTTTGCTGTAGTTTTAATTTGCATATTAATGATCTTTGCAGCTAATTCTTATCGAAAATGTTCACTGTAAAGTATATAAGAGTACACTGAATGGAGAAATATAGTGAGTGAGTGGCAGCCATGGTGGTGAGGTCATCAGGTATCAGTTCATCTGAATTCCAGCATTTTAATGTGAATACAAAGGTTTCAAAGCTAGATTTAATGTCAGAGAAATGTATACAATATACATCCTGAAATGCTTTCTCTTTGCAACCATCCACGAAAACAGAGGAGTGCCCCAAAGAATGAATGACAGTTAAATGTTAGAACCCCAAGCCCTACCCAGCTCCCCCCTCCCATGCATAAGCAGCATCAAAGCAATGACCCCCCTCCCCCCACCAGCAAATTAAAGCATCGGCACCCACCACTGAGCACTCAAGTGTGCAGCAAAGCAACAGCAAAGACACAGACTTGCAGCACCCCAAAGACTACTCGTTCACCCGGTATTCAACATACCACAGGGAGAAAGAGATATCTCCGTTTCACAGCGAGAGGGGAGGTATAACAAACAACTCGCTGATTTACGATGTTAAAAGTCTGTTACATCGCTGTTTCCGAGCTCTGTGCCCAAAGATCTCAGGTCTCTGTGCACACAGCCAGAGATCTTCCATCTCCCACGACGCACCGATTTCCTGCCAGGATACCAACCTTTGGTCCGCCCATCTCCAGAGGCACGAAGTTGAGCTAATCTCTTAGGCCGCATCCTTGGCATATAGAATAACGCCCAGTCGCGAAACCCCGAGAGCTGGTCCCAGTTTCTGAAGGTGCAAGCAAAGGAGATGCAGTTAGGTGCCATTGTCTCCTCCTAAGCTACAGTGCTTCAAAATACTTCAGAATGCAGTGCTTCAAAAATTAGGTGTTACTATTTCTTCCTTAATTCTTGAAATATCATTTCTTTTGATTTAGGTTAATAATAGCCTAAATTATAATAATCAGTATTAACAAAATATGATATTTCTTTATTATTTTTTTAAAAGTAGGAATCCATTAAACAGTTCTGTTAATATCAGCAGATGTAATTTTAATAGAAATAATAATGAGAGCACTCTTTTCCTTTGGGTGTTTTATAATTTTTTTGGAAGTGAAACTGAAACAGTGGGGTTTATTCTTTTATTTTAAAAATTAAGAACTGTGCAAATTATGGCAAATAACTCCCTTAAAGTAAGATTATTATGTTTCTTTTCCTGCATCTTTAAAATTGTTGCAATGCAACACAACACAAAGTAATAAGTGACTAGAAGAAGTGAGTTGAAGTTACTATTGCGCTGAAGGATTTATTCTATTTTTACATCAACCATTTTTCCAGGCATGAAGAATGTGATGCGTTTGTTACTACTGAAAAACGCTCAAAAGACTTGTCAGAATAATGGAAATACATGAAATTTATATGAAATTCAACCAATCATGTCCCTGTTATAAATTTAGAGGAATAGCAAGGACTAGGAAAGTCTTGTATTCAACTAATGCAACAGTTATTGGCCTCAAGAATTAACATACTGTACCTTAGGTTTATTGGTTTACCACCTGTGGACAAAACTGTAAATTTTATTGTTGACTCAGTACTTCCAATGGAATTACATTTTCTGTCAATTTTAAAAGCATCTCCTTCAATGCAGAATACAATATTGAGGGTAACAATGACATTCAATCCATTGTGAATATAGCCAATTGTTTACACTAGTGTTTTTCTTGAAATTCAGGATGGTACAGATTAATGTGAGTGTGCTAATAATACTATGCAAAAGCACAGATGTTAATGTTATAAATGCATTATGTTTATAAGTGAATTAATCACAACAAATATGGTTAAAGACATTTACAACTCATTGACTTCAACAGAATTGAGATAGGTTGGGATGTGACTTAATACCATCTACAGCATTTACATTATTCTCTGAGACATTTGTATCCTGATGTGTTTTAAAGTGTATTAATGAATTGATTCCTATTATGAAATTCATCCAAAGCTCCCATCTCTTCAGCTGAAGTGGCAGAGGATAAGCAGAAGAAGCCTCTCTATAAACTGTTCTCTCTAAAATTTTGAAAGTAATTTCATGGACAAAAATAACAGAATTTAATTTCACAAATTCTTTTTTAAAATTTTATGCTCTTTTACTAACTGTTGTCATTTCACCAGTTTAGACCCAGGTGCCCTGTAAATATTATTTTGACAGAAGCTAACTACTGCCAGCATTAATGATAGAAATCAAAGGAGTTAAGATTTATTATTTACAATTAGTCCAGCCTTTGTAGTTAGGATTTTAAATTTGAGATATTGAGAGGCCAAGAACTACTCAAGGTCAATGTGGCTGGGTAATTGTGCTTTGATGTGTAGGATTATCAGAAAGTGAAATGAACTCAAGTAGAGAGTGTGGAACTTAGATTGGCAGCTGAGAGAGAATAGAAAAAATTAAGTCCAATGACCACTTTGAAGTTTTATTGAGGGAATGATTCAGTAGAACTGGAAATAAAGGATGTTTGTGAAATAGGAGTAAGTCTTCTTTGTAAAAAAAAGTACATGCATCTGAAGGCATAATGGGCAGGCTTCAGTGGCTTGAAATAACCTGAGATAGTGGAGGAGTGGTGGCAGGAAAATGCATAGTTTTTAGCAGGGATGGAAGAAAATAGCTTCAATCCTCCCAGTCTTTCTTTGAGGAAGATGCAGTGCATCTAAGATGAAATATCAGATAAGCAATTATATCACATCCTGTGCAGGTGTCCACTTCATTACAGGATGGTTGCATTCCTAGAAAACATTCCACAACATGATTTTCCATAACACAAAGTCATACCATTTGTGCATGTGTCATGAAACACAAGTTGAAAACAGATTATTTTTACTTTTTCGCTGCTGTAAGAGCCAATCTTATCTCATACCTCACAATGTAGGGTAATCGTTTACGATTGCTATACAGGTCAGTTTCTGGAATTTGAACAGCTATAACACAGGTCAGCTGTACTTTTGATTGCATAGAAAGAGACCATTTAACTTACAAAATCAAGGCCATCTCCCAGGCAAGCAATCCTACCAGTTTCATTCTTCTGCTTCTGGCTTCCCTGAATTCTCACAGCTTATTTACTCTCACACATGCCCTTTTACAGTTGGATATCATTAGGCTGTGTGTGAAATAAGAGATGCTGTGGTCATGAGTGAATCAGAAAGAATGGAACTAAGCAAACCCAGCATTGTAGAGCTGAATGTTGTTCAAAGGATGTTGGAAAATTGTGTGATCGTGTAAAAGAGTCAAAAACTCCAGAGGTCAAGCACCAAGAGGAAGTTTAATGGACATTAGTCTCAATTACAGAATCTGTTATAACTCTCATGTGGAACAGTCCATGTTCCAAGCATTCTCTGGTAATAGCCCCCAACTCTTTTTGCATTGTATTGACAACTGCATTGGTGCTGCTTCATGCACCCTTGCTGAGCTTGTGAATTTCATCAACTTTGCCTAAAACTTCCACCCTGCCCTTAAATTCACTTGGTCTATTTCTGACTCCTCTCTCCCCTTTCTCAATTTCCCTGTCTCCATCTCTAGAGACAAATGGTCTACCAATATCTTTTATAAATCTACCAATCCGCAGCTCTCCGGTGAAAATGATATCGTATCCGTTAAATAGGGGCCGTGGACAATTCTGATTTGATGGAGACAGACGTGAAAGCACAGAGGAACATTTAGAGAAATTTCTGAAATGCCGGTTCGCTGCTGCTGTTACTGTGTGATCAAGAATCTTCCGGAGGGAAGGCCCCAAGATCCCCGGCTTTGCCTGCTGCTGGCGACCGAGATTGCGGTTGAATTGTTCGGATAGAGTTGGTGCTCGGTACTCAGTGTCGGAGGGCTGATTGGAGGCTCGAAGTTTTTGGACGACTCAGAGTTGGACCGCGGTCGGGCATGGCAGGGAGGGTTTTCTTCCTTCTCCCATCTGCGTGAGATGTGGGATATTCGAGAGACTTTGAACTTTTTTTACTGTGCCATGGACTGTTCTTCATCAAGATATGGTATTGTTGCACTGTTGTAACTATATGTTATAATTATGTGGTTTTGTTAGTTTTTTCAGTCTTGGTCTGTCCTGTGTTTTGTGATATCACACCGGAGGAATATTGTATCATTTCTTGATGCATGCATTACTAAATGACAATAAAAGAGGACTGTGTGTCCTCATAATCTAATCTAATAATCTAATTCTCATACTATTTTGACTTACAGAGTTCCTCTTGTCCTGACTTACCACCCAATGAGTCTCTACATCCAACACATTATTCTCCACAACTTACACCATCTTTAATGGGATCCCATCATCAAATACATCTTTACCTCCCCTCTGCTCTTTACTTTCTGTAGGGATCACTTCCTCCATGATTCCCTTCTCTATTTGTCCCTTCCCACCAATCTCCCTCTTGCCAGGTATCCCTGCAAGCAACAAAAATGCTACTCCTCCCCATTCACCTCCTCTCTCACCTCCATTCAAGGTGCCAAACAGTCCTTCCATGTGAGGCAAAGTTACACCTGCAAGTGTTTTGGGGTTGTTTATTGCATTTGGTGCTCATAGTGTGGCCTCATCTGCATTGGTGAGACCCGACATAAATTAGGGGGTCACTTTGTCAAGCACCTCCACTTTTTTGCAAGAAGTGGAATTTCCCGGTGGCCAACCATTTTAATTCCTATCCCAGTTCTCATTCCAACATGCTGGTCCATGGCCTCCTCTTTTGCTGCGATGAGGCCACTCTCAAGATGGTCTTATGTTCCATTTGGGTAGCCTCCAACCTGTAGTGTGAACATTGATTTCGCCTTCCAGTAATCTTTTCCCACCCCTTCCTCCTCTTCTATTCCCACTCTGGCCTCTTACCTCTTCTCCTCACCTGCCTATCATCTCCACCTGGTGCCTCTCCTTCTTCACTTTCTCCCATGGTCCACTCTCTTTTCCTATTTGATTCCTTCTTCTCTAGCCCTATGCTTTTACCACGTATCACCTCCCAACTTCTTATTTTACCCGTCCTAGCCCCACCCACCTGGCTTCACCTATTACCTTCTAGCTCATCCTGCTTCCCCTACCCCCACTTTTTTATTCTGCATCTTTCCCTTCCTTTCAAGTTCCTACAAGGGTCTGAGCCCTAAACATTGACTGTTTATTCATTTCCATAGGTGCTGCCTGACCTGCTGAGTTCCTCCAGCATTTTGTGTGTGTTGATCTGCACAATCTCTTGTGTTTATAACTGTTATAATTACTTTGGTTGAGAATGTTTTTGAACCACTGAAGGTGTAAGAAACTGTTTGAAGACATTTAAGCTGAAGTTGTGGGTGAGCCAATGGATATAGGAAGCAATAAAATATCAAGAACATTAGCGAGGAAAAGAAAAATGGAGCAGGACTGTTAAGTATTTATATAATGAAATTATAATTTTCCCATCATTCAGATTATTAATACTGGGGAATTACTTCATGGACTTAGGTCTTCAGTGCTAATGATAAGACCTGAGTAGCAGTGATTGACTTGTGGCTTGGTTATGTATTTCAACACCTTGTTGGTTTTCAATTAGAAGGGCTTGCCTAATATTGGCCAACATGATTCTGAAGCTTCTTTCTGTTAGAATTCTACAGCTGATTTGCCAAATTCCTTCAGATAGTTTGGAAGCACCATGCTGTTGTAATATCTACATTCACTTCCTCAAAAGTCTGTGTTCATTTTGTTGCCCCTTGAGAATTGATCTGATTTCAATTCCTTGTGACTTCCTCGTGCTCAGTGACTCATGTATGCCGAACACATCTCTTTGTCAGTCTCTTTCATTTGTTTTGTTAGTACACATTGATCATGAATGTTCAAAATTAACTTAAGTCATTCTTTAACCTAATTACATTGCAAATAGTTTCTTTTTAAAGTAGGTCTGCTGTATCTTATCTCGTTGCTGCTAGTTTTTCATCTAAGCAGCAAATTTCAAGGATTGTGATTGAATAATTCAATTGATCTTCCATTTAAATGTGCTCGTCACAACTTTTTACATAGTGAATTGTATTGTAAGCAATTGATTGTGCCACATTAGGAAATATCATGCTAAATTAGCACATTGTCCTGGGCATGGCTGAAAGACCAAAAGTGGTTTTTTTCTTGTCTCAATTTTAATGTTGTTGACTGCACAAGAAGTGGCGAATACTGTATAATGAAGATTGGTTTCTCCTTCTGGTAAACAAATTCCACCCCCCCCCCCCCCCCGCCCATTCCCCACTCTGACCTTTCATGTCCTCTCACTTGCCTATTACTTCCCCCTGGCTTCTCCCCAACCTTCCCTTTCTTCTATTGTCCACTCTTCTCTCGTATCAGATTTTTTCTTCTCTAGCACTTGACCTTTTCCATCCGCCTGGCTTCACCTATCACCTTCCAGCTAGCTTCTTTCCCCTCACCCACCTTTTTATTCTGGCCCTTCTCCTCTCCTTCCCAGTCCTGCTGAAGGGTCTCAGCCCAAAAGGTCGAGTGTTTACTCTTTTCCATGGATGCTGCCTGACCTGCTGATTTCCTCTAGCATTTTGTCTGTGCTACTGTATAATGAGTTTTTTTCATCTACTAGTGGTTTTTAAGAATGTTGTTTGTACTTCAGTGTAATTTTTGAACAAGCATCCAAGCTAATTGAAGGCAATGTAGTCACTTAATTCAATAACAACCATGTATGCTGTGGCTTGGAGTTAGTTGTAGGACCCAGGATTTAAATGTCCCACCATTAAACCCATTTCTCATATAGGAATGCCATAAATAACAAAATCATGAATTAATTTTCTATAATTGACTTCACACTTTTGATCTCAGTTGCATGGGGGGAATCTTCACCTTGATAATTTGGCATACTCAATGGGAGGTTAGTGTTTATGCAAACAGAATGACATTTGAAGAAGGTAAGCAATATCAGAATTCTTCACCTACAGGACACAATGCAAATTAATCTAACATAGCTGCCAATGAAAAGCAAAATAATCCACTCTTATCAAAATTAGATTTATCTACGTATTTGTACGAACAATCAGGTAAAAATGCATTTGTTGTAATTGGTGGTTGGAGGAGTTTGCCTTCAATACTTTTCCAACAATGTACTGCCGGCCGTCTGTTAGTGATATGTCTGAAGGCAAACACCACTGATAGAGTTGTAAGGAAATAAAGAAAACCTTGACAAGCATTTGAAGTTCACAAGCTGATTTGTGCCAGCTGCTCTCTAGCAGGTAGGACCAGTGCCAATGCAGACACTGCCAGAGCAAAACATGCCTGCTGGCATTGTCAACTTGTTAATAGAGTTGTATTTTATACTGGAATAATTTGATTCTGATTCCTGATTAGAAATATGTTCTAATTATCAGTTGCTGTTACTTGACCCTGCACTGTCCGTTTTCTATTGAATAAAAGATGAGGAAATGCTTTCTAAGATATCCATGCTACAGAGATTAAAAATTATTTTCTTTTATACAGTACCTTGACTTTCAAATCATTCCATGTTATGTTGGCTCTGATATTTAATCCTTAGGGAAGAGATTCTTGTGACACTCTTGTTATTTAACTTACAGGTTGCAACATTTATTTGCACCTACTCCCTCTAACACAGTACAGAATCATGTTATTTTTAAGCCGTGTCTCTTTACAGCTGGAATGGAAACTTAGTTTTCCGCTATAGTTGAAAAGACACCATTACTTGAATATTTGCTCCATAACTGATGTACTTTCCGATCATCTCTTATAAAAAAGCCACATTGTTAAAGCTGGCAACACACATCAAAGTTGCTGGTGAATGCAGCAGGCCAGGCAGCATCTCTAGGAAGAGGTACAGTTGACGTTTCAGGCCGAGACCCTTCGTCAGGACTAACTGAAGGAAGAGTTAGTAAGAGATTTGAAAGTGGGAGGGGGAGAGGGAGATCCAAAATGATAGGAGAAGAGGAGAAGACAGAAGGGGGAGGGATGGAGCCAAGAGCTGGACAGGTGATTAGCAAAGAGGATATGAGAGGATCATGGGACAGGAGGTCAGGGGAGAAAGACAAGAGGGAGGGACCCAGAGGATGGGCAAGGGGTATAGTCAGAGGGACAGAGGGAGAAAATGGAGAGTGAGAGAAAGAATGTGTGTATAAAAATAAATAATGGATGGGGTACGAGGGGGAGGTGGGGCATTAATGGAAGTTAGAGAAGTCGATGTTCATGCCATCAGGTTGGAGGCTACCCAGACGGAATATAAGGTGTTGTTCCTCCAACCTGAGTGTGGCTTCATCTTTACAGTAGCGGAGGCCGTGGATAGACATGTCAGAATGGGAATGGGATGTGGAATTAAAATGTGTGGCCACTGGGAGATCCTGTTTTCTCTGGCGGACAGAGCGTAGGTGTTCAGCAAAGTGGTCTCCCAGTCTGCATTGGGTCTCGCCAATATATAGAAGGCCACATCGGGAGCACCGAACACAGTATATCACCCCAGCCGACTCACAGGTGAAGTGTCGCCTCACCTGGAAGGACTGTCTGGGGCCCTGAATGGCCCTGAACGCCTCCAATCTGATGGCATGAACATCGACTTCTCTAACTTCCGCTAATGCCCCACCTCCCCCTCGTACCCCATCCGTTATTTACTTTTATACACACATTCTTTCTCTCACCCTTCTTTTTCTCCCTCTGTCCCTCTGACGATACCCCTTGCCCATCCTCTGGGTCCCCCCCCCCCATCTTTCTCCCTGGACCTCCTGTCCCATGATCCTCTCATATCCCCTTTGCCAATCACCTGTCCAGCTCTTGGCTCCATCCCTCCCCCTCCTGTCTTCTCCTATCATTTTGGATCTCCCTCTCCCCCTCCCACTTTCAAATCTCTTACTAACTCTTCCTTCAGTTAGTCCTGACGAAGGGTCTCGGCCTGAAACGTCAACTGTACCTCTTCCTAGAGATGCTGCCTGGCCTGCTGCATTCACCAGCAACTTTGATGTGTGTTGTTTGAATTTCCAGCATCTGCAGAATTCCTGTTGTTTGCGTCTGTTAAAGCTGGTCTTTACTGTAAATTTACTGAATTTGAACCAAGGTTGTTGATGATATCATGTTTAAAGGTTTCTCAGAATCTTGGTGAGAAGGTTTATTTGTACATCCTGACATGAAATATATTGTCAGGCCTTCATCATTTAAAACCTAGTGATTCAAAACCTGGATCTCACTGGCCAAAACACTCCAATTTGCATTCTTTATGTGGGGAATGTTAGTCACTCTTTTGGATTCACCAACATTATACAAACAATAATGAGATTATTGATCATTTATCCCATTATTTGATGTGTTGTTGGTTCATGAAAAAATATTAACCAGGTCTTTGGAAGATCTTACATTTCTGCTGTGGCTTTTCCTACTTGATGAATAAAATATATTGGAAGATGGAGTCTAGGACTTAACATGTCTTAACAAGGACCCATCTCCCTTGATGGTGCAGTGAAATAAACTTGATTCCAGCAAAGGATGGGAACTCAAAGAAATAAATTAATAAGAGAGAGCCTTGCTTACCATATTCAGAGCAAGCTTGCTTTGGATCAGAAAAAAAACCTTATACTATAGGTGACAGATTGGAAAATATTGTTGGGTAAGAGGATTTGGGTGCCTGAGTGCAGGAGACTACAAAATGTGTTGTGTTGTGGATAAAATATAATTAAAAAGGCTAATAGGTTAATGACATTAGTCTAAAGTGGATCCAATATCCAAAGTCCCCATGTATGATGCAGTTTGTTATGGCCTATAATGATTAAGCTGCCTGACAGTTGCCATTTAATTTAAGCTGATACTTTTGGGAATATTGTCTTGAAGACTAATAGTTGTGATTAAGATCAATGAAACTGCAACATGGCAGAAAAAAACTGCGTAGCACTGGATATTATATTCCGTGCAATGTTATACATATTACAGCTGTAAGGAATAGTGAAGGACTGGTATACAAGGCAATAAGGAATGTTGTGCCATGGGAGAGTCTGGTATCCGTTGCAGCAGTTGTGCTGTTTACTTTATAGAATGGCACTGACTGTAATCAGTTGCAACTTCTTCCCTTCTGATATTCAAGACACTTGGCTAAATAACTGCCAGGGTTGCCAGTGACTTTTTATTTTATTTAATCTAGTTTTGATTTATGTACTTCAAGTTGTGCTTCTCCACAGCTTCAAGTTCATTGCCACGAAGGAAATATTTTGACGTGCCTTTTAATTACCTAAAGTAGATATGCTTATGTTCCCTTCATTGAACTTCATTAGCCTTGTATTTGGAGGTGTTTGTGTGGTAAAGGTATCAGGCAACACAGGGGAAAGAGAGGCAAATACAATCAAGGTACTGATTTGGCAGAATGGAATTTACGTAATCAAAATATAAAATGCTCAGCAGTTCAGGCTTCATCTGTTGAGTTACAAAGAGTTAATGTTTTTTGAGTGGTTGACATTTTGTCACACTATTTCTGTAGGTACAGATGCTGCCTGGCATGCTAAGTATTTTCAGTATTGTCAACTTTTATTTCAGATTTCCATCATATGCAGCTTTGTTGTACATTTTGAAGTGGCACATTAAATTGTGGATTGTGCTAATATTTAAAATTTAATTTACTGACTTTTGAATCTAACTTTATATCAGCCACCACTAATCACCAATCTATCTTTTTACCTGTTCATGCCAGTTTCCAACAGAATTTAATATACTTATCCACTAGTATTGATTCCACCTTAGGTAATAAGGTTGATTTATTCTTTCACTTCAGTGATAGATCATGTAAGAAAAATGTTGATGTTTTACATAGTGAGCCACTGATGAAACTAGAATAAGGGTTTTGCATTTTTTATACCCATGAGGTGGAGGAACTGCCATGATCACATATAAGGAATGATTTTTTTCTGATCTTAATGGTGAAGCAGGTTTCTGCTCCTATTTCTTATGTTTTATGTTTTTGTAAGGATGTTTGGGAAATGTCAATATGGCTAGAAAATTCTGTTAGGAAAAGAAAAAAATTCTGAAAGCAGTTCAGGTGCTTGCCAATAAAGGAATCATAAATTTCAATTGTTGCATATTGTATATTCAAAATATGGAAGCTTCAGAGTTAAAGAAAAGGACATTTCTTTTTGTGTTCATGAATGGACATTTTTCTAATTTTTGGTCTTTATCAGTATTTTCATGGAGGAGATCATACAATATTAAGCTTGCTTTCTTTTGCTCCAGTAATGCAATTGAGCCACAGAGATTGGCATGCCAAATTTCTAGAGTGAGATCAACTGTTTATTAAAAATTATAACAGTGTTATCACCGCTTTTGTGATGAAAAACTCAAACCCACCAAGGGCTGTCCAAACTACTTTCACTTAGTTCCATTCAGACATATACTTTAACACTGTGCTCTTTGAAACTACGGGTTAAAGGTCTGTGTTCTGACCCATTTTTCCATGCAGAGCACAATGATCATGTTTTAAATATTACCAAATGTTGGATTCTCAAAATTATTCATTGTAAATGTTGGGATGAATTTAATTTTTGTTGCCATTGGAAAAGACACATATGCATCTCCCTCCAGCTGATTTATAGACATTTATGTTTAACAAACATTTCTTTTGACATGTGTGGATTATTAGTTTTATGTGTTACTCAATGAGCTAATTAATATTGCCTTGGAATTTGTTACAGTAATGGACTTAAACATAAAAGGAGGAGTCTAAAACAACTTCAGGTGCCGCTAATACCTCTATGTTGTAATCACTTAGTAAACAGGTACCCCAGCAAACAGGAAGGAAAAGCAAGTAGGAAGTAGCAAGTTGAAAGAGTAGGGAGTTAGAGGGATGAATCCTAGACTGGAGACATTCAGTGCCTGCTAATCTTGGTGATAAATATGTTTTTGAAACATTAATAATCTGGCTTTGCTGATCCTGCTGTTCTAAGGAATTCTTCCCTAACAGAGGAGCCATCCCTGCTGCTCCTCTCACACTTCTTAGAGTCCTATAGTCTGTTACAGGTGAGCCTCCTTGCCACCTGAGTTTAAAGTTATATCTGACCACACAGGGGAACTAAATGAATACTCACATCTCCCTTCTATATTTTCAACACTTACAATTGAACTCTTTAATTTTATGTTAGAAGAGTTGGCAAAGTAAATACACTTTATAACAGTTGAAGATAATTTATTCATTAATTTTCATGTCATTTGTACAATGGGGGAAGCATGTTTTATTCTACTAGTCTACATACTGTTTTATTAAGCAGTATGTTTCAAATCACTGTTAGTTATAACAATCTTTGGTTACTGGTGTAAAAAGAGCAATATAAAATTATGTATGTATTTTTGCCCCACTTGAGTTTCCTATTGACAAAAGCAAAGGAAAATAAGGCATTAGGCATACTTGCAGTTAATTCATTGTTGGCTATAGTACAATATATTACCAAATTAAAAATAAGCCCCAACGAGTGAAAATATTGTTGATGAATGTTTTACAGAAATCAGTTCTGTAATCTATCATATGGGTATCCACAAGAGAAGCTATCCTTGACTCACTTTGATTTTCCTTCCATACTTTGGGGGAAATGCAATATTGCTCATTGATGTCTTTGGGTGCCACAGGTAAAATTAGAAGCTTATTGTGTGGAGTATTAAGCTTGCAGATGAACTTTCCAGCAGCATTAATGAAATAAAATCGGACAGACTTTGGAGTGTTAATTTAAAAATGCAGATTGATTAATATTTCAATTCAACATGTTGTGACTTTTAACTGAGTTAGTTGTGTCTGATGTTAATAACAAATAAAGTGGCATTTCTATAGATAAAGAAGCATTGATTTTTATAATACTTCCTCACTAATGGCTACTATTTCATAATAAGATGATAATGAATTGTTTTTATCCCAAGATATTTGCAACAAATCTTATATAGCATAATAAAGTTATTCTCCTTTTGTCCCAGTTTCTCCTGAACAAATTATTGTGCATTTGATTAAAGACCTCTCCATTAAATCATTGGCAAAGGCACCTACTGCTTTGTATTCTTCAAACAAATGGCATATATCACTGGGATACAGAAGGTATTATACCACTCTCAAAGCTGATATTTCAGGTTTTCTCATTTCAAAGTACATGTAACATGCTCTCCACAGTGTGATTCAACAGCAATCTGTCGGGAGCCAGAGTGCCTGTAAGTTAGCAAAAAGTTATAACATCAACCTCCAGAAATTATAGAAAGGCTTCAAAAACAGAAGGTCATTTGTGTTCTTGTCTTGTGTATTCAGCCTAATGTATGACATCATTCAAACCACATAATTGTGGTGGTATTTTAAAGCTCAATAGGTAGTGCATAGTCACAACATGATCATCTGAACCTTTCTGTGAAAGGAAATAAAAGGAAAACAGCTGATAAAATGCATTCTTGGTTTGCAGCTTGGAGTACTATATATAGCTGCAATTTACTTTATCATAAAATAGCCAACAATGTTCAGTCCTTTTCAGTTTCAGTTCCTTGTAATGCATTTGTAATGCCATTTAAATGAGATATTAGCATTTTGCTCTTACTGTTTGAAATTGTAAAATAATTCATTAGTCTCAAGTTTATGACAAAATCAAGCAACTTATTGACCTGATGTGAGAACGTGTGTTTGGAAATGTTGCCATGTTGTTTTACTTTTTATATATTTTGGTGTTTTGTGAAGTCCTGCTGCTTTTATTACATTTGTGACACTCCTGTTAATAAATCATTGCAAAGTTAATGAAAATTGCACTCAGCCATAACAAAAATAATTGTGTTCTTTGTCATGCTAATAAATGGAAAGACGTTCGTCCAATGGGTGAATGCCTGCCCATTATCATCAAGTTTTTAATGTCTGCCTGTTGCACCCATACTGTGGGAAATTTGCTGTTATTTTTCAGTTAGTTTTTGATATTTATATTGATTGCAATAAAGAAAAAAGAACATCATCAGCTTAACATCAGTAAAATGTGGGAATGTCTTGCTTTTTCAGAACAGAATCTTTGCAAATATTCCATATGCCTTGAGATATTTTCCACGAATAAAGTTCTATATTAAATGAAAGTTGTTCTTGTTACTGTACAGTTGCAATAAGCTTCTGTTTTGGAGCATTCACTCTACTACACTGTGTCACCAGTTGGGTGATGCTTCAAACTTTAAGGTACACAAGCTAGCAAATTCTGCAGTATGTAGAATAAACCTGTGTTTGATTCATGATATTATCTGTTCAGAATTTGCTTTAGTAATCTAAAGTGCATGTATTATGCATACTGTTTATAAATACTCTTGACAAAACTGTAGTCCCCTCATAGCCATTAAACCTAAAGTCAATACTTGTAGGAATTCATTGTGACTTGTCCAGTTAGGCTATATAAAAAAGAACACAGAGCAAAACTAAATTTATTATTAATGACAATGCAATCTGGTATTTTTGTCATAATAGCTAATGACCATGCAGTACTGGGCAGCTGGATTTCATGGTACATTTCATGAAGAGTAAATTTGCATGCTATTCTGTGTTTGACAATAATCTCTGTTAATCTTGCATAATGGACACCGATTTTATTAAAATATACTGTTGTTAATCCATTATAATATTGATTAGTTTGTGGCCGTGGCTTTATGGATGTATATATGAAAGTACATTACAGACAGATTTTAAAAATATGTGATTTCCTTCCAACCTATCGTTCCTCTCTGATGCACTGCAGCATTATTTAAATTGACAGCTTCAAAGTTTGTAATTTAATTAACAGTTTATTATAAAGAAGTCTGTGTGCGCTGAGTTTTCAAACTAATTTAAGGCTTAGTATGCATAGTGAAGGGATCTTCTGTATAGAAGAGAGAAAAAAAAACTTGAGTTGTATCTTTTCCTTCAAAAGTATCCAAGGCTTGCAACCTTTTAAAATTTTAATACCAAGAATGCTTGGTTTTAAGAGTGGCATAAATGTCATTGCAGCAGTCTCATAGATCCAGCAACCTGGGTTTGATTCTGACCTTGCCTGATGTTGGTTTGGAGCTCACATGTTCTCCCTGCAACCACATGGCTGTTCCTTCCCACATCCCAGAGACATTCTCAGTGCTAGGTTAATTAGTCACTGTAAATTGCCACTACTGTAGGCAGCTGAGTGAACAAATGGATGTAAAGAGCATGTTCAAGAGAATAGGTTCCAGGGAAATTAGGGAGGGGTGGGATTGCCCTGAAAATTGGCATAGGTTTGATGAACGGAATGGTTTATTGGAAGAGAATACAGGCTTCTTCATTATCAAAAGATCCTGATAAAACTAGGAACATTATAATACCTTTCACCTTTGGCAGACACAGTACATACTTGAGATGTCCTCTTTCCTTCAAAACAAGCTGGCCACAAATCACTTGGAAACACACAAGCCTAATGACCTCAATGGAGGTTACCTGAAAGGAATCTGAGGCAAAGTGTCTGAGGGAGAGCTTGTGAATGCAGCATAGACACTCATGTTTCTATACTTGACCAACCTCCTGTAGCAATCAAAAATAGGTATCTGTGCTAACCTGAATAGCCAGGCTTGAACAGCGCAGATCTAGCCCTCAGAAGGTGACAAATCTCTTGGTTCATCCAGTACTTCTAGATTCTATGGTGCATTGATAAAAAATGATGAGGTTTGAAGTGTCATGCCAAAGTTCTTCAGCTCCCTGAGGAAGTAGAGGTGCTGATGAGGAGAAGAAGCTATTGGTGATATTTACTCCAAGGAACTTGAAACTCTCAAACTTTTTGAACACACATATAATCCTGTTTACATCAACAATGCTGAAAGGAGTGTAATCCATATAGTCCTTTTTACATCAGCAATGATATCACCCCCCCCCCCCAACCCCTGAAGTCAATGTCCAGCTCTTTTGTTGAAATGAAGGAAAGGTTGCTATCATGACACCATGTCACTAGGCTTTCTATCACCTTCCTGTACTCTGACTCACTATTATTTGAGATGCAGCCCGCTATATTGATATCACCTGCAAACTTGGAGATGGCATTAGAACAAAATCTGGCCATGCAGTCATGAGTAAACAGGAAGTGAAGTAGTGGGCTGGGGACACAACCTTATGGAGTGTCAGTGTTGAGAATAAGTTGTTGCTGCATATCCTTACTGACTGACGTCTGCTAGTCAGGAAGTCAAAGATCCAGATGCAAAGAAAGGTGTTGAGTCCCAGGTGTCAGATGAGTTTGCTTGGATTGTGACATTGAAAGTGGAGCTGTATTACTTCCCGTAAGGCGCAGCAGCATAAATGGCAGTGATGCTTCACTTCCTCATGAGCGCACATCTTTTATGCATGCTTTGGAAGAGAGAATAACACCAGACCCCGAGGCATTCAGCAACTCTATGATCTCTGTCTCAGGGGCTGACATCAGAACATCCTTCAAGAGGGTGAACCTTTACAAGGTGTCAGGCCCCTATGGTATACCTGGCAGGGCACAGCTGGTGGGAGTGTTCAAGGACATCTTCATTCTTTCATTGCTGCAGTCAGATGTTACACCTATTTCAAAAGGGCAACAATCTTATTGGTTCCTAAGATGAACAGAGCTGCCTCAATCACTTTGTTCAGTAGCACTGACATCTACTGTGATGAAGTACTTTGAGAGGTTGGTAATGGATAAAATTAACTTCTGTTTGGGGAAGAACCTGAACCTGCTGCAATTTGCTTACTGACACAAGTTTACAGTAGATGCAGTCTTATTGGCTCTCCCCTCTTCCTTGGAGCACTTTGACAACAGCAAAATTTCCATCAGCATGTTATTGATTATAGCTCAGAGTTCAATACCATCATTCCCTCAGTATTAATCAGCAAGCTTCTAAACCTGGGCCTCTGTACGTCTCTCTCTGCAACTTGACTTCCTCATCAGGAGACCTCAGTGCGGATTGGTGGTAACATTTCCACCTGCCTGCAATCAGTATCTATAAATTCACTGATAATGCCACTCTTGTTGGCAAAATCATAGCTGATGATGAGGAGGTGTACAGTAATGAGATGGATCAGCTGGTTGAGTGATGTTGCAGCCACAAACTTGCACTCAGCATCAGCATGACCAGGAACTAATTGTGGATGTCAGGAGAACAATCACTAATCTTCATTGAGGGGCCAGATCTGGAAAGGGTATGAGCAGCTTCAAGTTCCAGGGAGTCAACATCTTGAAAAAGTAATCATGGGTCCAACACATTGTTGCAATCCTGAAGAAAGCAGGCTTGTGGCTTTACTTTATTAAGAGCTTGAAAAACTTGGTATGTTCCAAAGACTTGTGAATTTTGATAGATGTACAATGAAGAGCATTTCAACTGGTATAGAAGCTCCAATGTACAGGATTGCAAGAGGCTGCAGATGGTTGTAGACTCAACCGTCTTCATTACAGGCACAATTCTCTAGGCTATTGAGGACATGTTCAAGAGCCAATGCCTTAAGAAGGTGGCATCCATCTCTTAGACCCTCACCATCTGGAACATACCCTTCCTCTCATTGCTTCGGTCAGGTAGAAGCTACAGGACTGTGAAGATCCACACTCAATGATGCTGAAACACTGCCTCTCCACCACTGGATTTCACAACAGTCCATGACCATTACTCAATTATTCCTTCTTGCACTGCTAATTTACTTAGTAATTTTTTGTAATTTAATGTTTTTGCACTCAACATAAAAACACAGAAAAACTACAACACAATACAGGCCCTTCAGCCCACAATGCTGTGCTGAACATGTACTTACTTTAGAGATTACCTAGGGTTACTCATAGCCCTCTACTTTTCTAAGCTCCATGTACCTATCCAGGAGTCTCTTAAAAGACCCTATTGTATCTGCCTCCACCACCATCGCTGGCAGCCCATTCCACACACTCACCACCCTCTGCATAAAAAACTTACCCCTGACATCTCCTCTGTACCTACTTCTAAGCACCCTCTCGTGCTAACCATTTCAGCCCTGGGAAAAAGTCTCTGACTATCCACATGATCAATGCCTCTCATCATCTTATACACCTCTATCAGGTCACCTCTGATCCTCCGTCATTCCAAGGAGAAAAGGCCAAGTTCACTCAACCTATTCTCATAAGGCATGCTCCCCAATCCAGGCAACATCCTTGTAAATCTCCTCTGCACCCTTTCTATAGTTTCCACATCCTTCCTGTAGTGAGGTGACCAGAACTGAGCACAGTACTCCAAGTGGGGTCTGACCAGGGTGCTATATAGCTGTAATTTACCTCTTGGATCTTAAACCTAATCCCATGGTTGATGAAGGCCAATGCACCGTATCCCTTCTTAACCACAGAGTTTACCTGCGCAGCAGCTTTGAGTGGCATTCTTTTGCTGCCTTAAAGCAGCAAATTTAACATCATGTAGGACAGTGATAAGAAACCTGATTCTGAATAAAGGAGTTGCATTTGCAATAATGGAACTTGACCCAGATTTATGGAACTTTAGCAAATTAAACTAATGCAACATTTTTCTTGTATTGCAGCCAATTATATGATCTCTCACTATCTTTGCACATTTTCTTTTTACTTTTGATAATGTATTTAACCCTTTTAGTTAACTGTGGATAATCAATCTTCCCACTTGTTTTTTTTCTCATTGGACTGCACCTATTTGGTGAACTGAACGTTTCCCTTTGACTTCTGCCACTGCAAGTAAACTAATAGATCCCTCTGCTTGCTGGATCACATTAGCCTGCTCTGCTTTCATGCCCTCACAACAGTCCTCAATTAAACTTCAAATGCTGTTCTTTGAATCAGAAATCTTTCCCTCAAAGTGAATGCAAAAATATTATCACTTCTGCTACCTAAGGATGCTTTCGGAATGAAGTTTTTATTTAATCCTCTTTCATTGCGCAATTATATTACCTGTTAATATAGTGGATCGTATTCCTTGGCTGGCTTCAGGATATGCATTTTGAAGGAAACCTCTTGAAAACACTCCATGAATGCCTCATTTGGGTGTTGCACTTTGACATTATCAGGTGCACTTAACTCCTTAGATCCAAATTACATCACTTGTTTCTAATCTGAGGAACATTGAACCACTTCTCTACTTTGGCCTTTCTGAGTACCTGATTTTGAGAGAGAAAACCCAGTGAAACTACCAGGGGGTGAGCATGGATCAATATGCTTTCAGTTAGTTTGATAGAGGATTGTGTTGCGCCATGCCCATGGCAACAGGAGTAATATGCCCAGTCCTTTAGGTTACATTCAGTTTGAGCCTTCAGAGTATTTTTTTTTTCTCCCTCTCTGAGAGACAATGCTAGTCAAGGTTCACAGCAAGGTGGTTGAAAATCTTACCAGAGACAAATGTTGGGCTTTGTAAACATATAACATAGAACATTACAGCCAGTACAAGTCCTTCAGCCCAGTATGTTGTGCCAACTTTTTTGCTTACTCTAAGATCAATCTAACTCTTCCATCTTATTATCTAACTTCCAGGTGCCTATCTAAGAGTTTTTTAAATATCTCTAATGTATTGCTACTACAACCACCCTGGCAGCTTATTCCACAAATGCACACCACACACTGTGTAAAAAAGCTTACCTCTGATATGCCTCCTATACTTTCCTCCAATCACCTTATATTATGTTCCCTTGTTTAGTCATTTCCACCCGGGGAAAAAGTCTCTGGCTGTCCACTCAATCTGTGCCTCTTATTATCTTCTACACTACTGACATCAATTGGGCAAGATGATTGCCAGTGAACAGTGCCAAAGTAACTGAAGTTCTAGCATCAAAAGGACCACCCTTATTAATACCACATTGATTCACATTGAAACATGTATAGATATTGGGAATGTGTTTTGACTGGACAGCATCACTCTTTCAGCATTGCACATATGAATTTCTTGGCCGTGTTACTTGGGTTGTTGTAGCAAGTTAGATTTTTCTTTTTGTTCTCTTTTATAATTGTTTACTTGAATAAGTCTTCAAAATATATAAATACATATTTTGACTCTGATCGAAGACACTGAAGCTGGTGTTATCAAAGTCTTTATTCAGCACTACAAGCAGGTATAATTCTGGAGACACCCTCAATAGAGGCTCACAAACCCAAAGGCACATCCCATTTTTATACCCTTAAGATCAAAGTCAACAGGTGATTCAGTCCAATTTCTATAGTTACAAGGACATTGTTCACTTCATACTTTGGGTTGGCAAATGGTTCTTTTGAGATACATAGTGGAAGCACATTGTAATTGATAAGACACTTATGAAAATCCAAATGCCTTTGGGAAGAATGAATTAACACATATATTCTAAAGCCTTTTCACAACAGAGAGCCATGGCAGTACACAAATATGTTGTCATGGTAGTATGCAAATATGATAAGTAGACAAAACTATTAATTGGCAATACCTGTGGCCATGCTTGGTATGCTAAGTGACAACATCCATCTGGTCTGCTAGCTTGCACTCATGTCACAATGGTGCAAATAATTTAGCCATATTGTCTGGTTTGATGCAAGCCAATTAACACAAACTCATTGTCTTAATATCTGGCTCTTGCACCTGCAATCTCTCAGTCTGTGGAGCAGCCTGTGCTTTTAACTTCAACCTCCTGCTTGCAGTTACCAGGTATGTTCTGTAGGACTAAATGTTAATATCCCTTAGTTGCACTCCTGAGACTTGCTGCCTCGACTCTGAGGTGGCATCTTCTGGGTTATCAATTGGGCGCCCTCTTTCCTCAGTGTTTTGCTGATAGACCCACGACACCTCCGGAGGGTTCAGCAATGAATCCCGGCGTCCTGGGCTCACTCCCTTGATGCCTTTCTCTCACTTGGAGGCCCAGATGGAATCCTTTCTCTACATCCAGAGCCACTGACTACCCTTTTCAGCAGCTCTGGAGAGGTCTTTGACTGCTTGTCGGTGTGTCTTCCCTCGCACTCCCAACTCCCGGAGTAACCTTGATGTTGATGTGGCTACAAATCGTCTGCAGCCTACTTCGACCGGTCGGACCCCTGCTTTCCAGTCTCGTTGTTGTGCATCGGCTGCAAGCTCAGCATACCTCAGCTTCTTGTGCTCGTAGGCCTCCTCCACTGCATCCTCCCAGGGCACTGTAAGCTCAATGATGTAAACGAGATGGAGTGAGGCCAACCATAGCACAAGGACTGGTCTGAGGTTGGTTTCTGCGATTTCAGCTGGGAAGCAGAGCCTCTGGCCTAAGTCTGCCACCATCTTCCAATCACGCCTGGTGTCTGGTCTCGATGTATCGAGTCTGGTTTGACTCTCACCTTCCCAGACAAATGCTGTTAACGGCCAGCGGGGTGAAGGGGGAGCAAGAGCGTTGACGTTCATCCGCCGACTTTCCAGCACTGCTGCAAGACACCGTAGCACCTGGTTGTGTCACCAGGTGTATCGGCCTTGAGTAAGGCTGGTCTTGCAGCCCACCAGAATGTGTTTTAGTGTTGCTGAAGTCAGGCAGAGGGAGCATCTGGGGTCCTCTCCATACCCGTGGCTGAGATTCATGGGAGACGACAAGACATCGTAGGCAGCCCTGATGGTGAAGCTCGCTCTGAATGTCCCCATCTCCCACAGCTCTTTCCAGGAGAACTTTCCTTTCTCCACTTCCTCCCATCTCATCCATTGCCCTTGGCTTGCCTGAGCAACGGCTGTTGCGTACCTTGCTGCCTCCTCCTGCCAATGTATCTCCTGCGTCACGAGCCTTTGAGCAAAGGTGTTGACGAGGTCCAAGAACACCACGTGAAGATCTGTTCCCTTCTTCTTGGCAACCTGGATCTGATGCCAGATGGTGTAGGTGTGTTCCAGACAGCCAGAGAAGCCCGAGATCCCTGCATTCTGGATTGATGTATCAATCATATGATTTCTTTACAGATATCCTGACAGCCTATGAGCCACCACACTAAAGAAGATTTTGCCCTCGACGTTTAGGAGACTAATCTGGCGGAATTGGCCAATTTCTGATGAACCCTTTTCCTTTGGGATCAGGATTCCTCCGGCTCTCTGCCAGGATGTTGGTATCTCCTGCTTACGCCATACCACCTTCATGAGCCTCCAGAGGAACCGCAGGACTCCTGGTGCACTGTTGTAGAGCCTGTATGGCACTCCATTGGGACCTGGGGCTGATGCGGCCCTTGCTCTATGCACAATTTTCTCCACCTCACTCCATCCAGGTGGGCTGATATCTAGTTGGTGTTCTGGTGGATGGATTGGTAGCACGTCAGGTGGGAGGGTGATCTCTTCGTGGCGTCGGTTGTCTGTGTATAACTTTTCCAGCCAAATAAAACTGAAGGCTAATTGTAACCTTCCTGAATTTATTTACATTTACAACAAGAACTGAAGCCTGGTATTTGTTTGAATTAATATCTGTTATGTTCGTATAATTCCAAAATACTTGCTGACAATTTGAATAAGCCATTGAGATATATAAGTACATATAGTGCTAGATGGTGCTATCTTGGAGAACTATTGGTTAGCTGTATTGTATTCTAGATTCCCATTTCCTCACCTGGCCACTGCAAAACAGATTGTAAATTCAGGGGAGCGTGCATGTCAAAGTGCATGTAGCCTCTAATTTTACCCTGAACTCATCATAAATTCCATGGGCACTGTGATAATCTGAGTTGAAGAGCTTGATGCACAAATTTATCCTAGTTAAACTTGGCATATCAAACCATTCACTTTAATAACAAACACAAGAAAATCTGCAGATGCTGGAAATCCAGAGCAACACACACAAAGTGTTGGAGGAGCTCAGCAGGTCAGGCAGCATCTATGGAAAAGAGTAAACAGTCGATGTTATGGGCCAAGACCCTCCTTCAGGGGATTTTAATAACGTTGTTTTTCTTCCTTGGAAAAATAAGTGTTTATTTTTAGTGATACTTTAATTAAAACTACTTTTAGTTAAGGAATTAAATAAATGAAATTAAATGTTTCTGTGGTATGTGTGGTATACGCAAAGCAATGATATTAAAAGATATGTTATATTAAATTGTACTGTGATAATTTTTAAGCATTTTTTCAACTAGTTCTAAATGTCCCTAATTATCAGAGATATTGGAAACAGTGAAAGTGCCTTGTGATGAGGTTAGGGGCAGGATCTCAATTTGGGCTGCCTGAGGCCAAATCATTGCTCAGGGTATGGGCTCAGAGACTGAGACCTCAAATTCTTCAGAGCGCTGTAGTGCTGTGAATGGATTTTAGAAATGACCACAAGGCACAGGCCAATTCTAGCCATCTCCAGTATAAGTAATTTAATGTTCAATTTTGGTCTTTTGCTGATAATGCCTGCTGAATATTCTTTGAAGCCAAAATTGGATTTCCTGGGTTATAAATCTGAATTAGCCAATGTTAAAATTTAGATCTTCATCCAGTGTGAGAAGGAAATAGGTTATGGCGTTCCTACTTTATTAGTTTTGTGATAAATATAGTTCTTCATTTGAAAATCTCTCTCGTCATGTTAGATTTCCTCATTTGTGATTTCACATTTAGGACAACATAACTGTCACTAAGAGTGTTAATTGCAAGGTTCCTTTGACGTTTTTTAAGAAAAGCACATTTTATTCAACTGACATTTACCTTGTTGTTCAATTAAAGGTAATTTGTTCACATAATTTAACGTTTTTTTTTACATCTAAGTGTAATAGGAATGTAAGCCACAGTATCAAAAATGGTATTGCTTGTATCTTCATAGAAATTTATAGCTCAATATAGTTGTTTAATTCTTCTGTGTATGAAAATGCAAATTATAAAAATAAATACGAAGATAAATATTTTTAAAACCCAGGAATTTAAAGTATGTTAATCACATAAGCATAAATCAGGTAAAGCATATTTAAAGCTGTCTTTATTTATCAACTGAATACATAAAACATGTTCTGTTTGTAATAGCAACATAGTAAAGCTGAGGATCCAATCTATTTAATTGTCTTTTTTAATATTAGATGATTATAGAAATTGAAACTTATTCTCTGTTGATGGGAGTGAAAACGTCAGGGTTGATCATTCTTTCCTCATGATGTTTGGGAGCAATTAGCAGGCACCGCACTGGATGTGCAGCCTATAGGGACCAGAAGCTGAGTGCCTGAACTACCTCATTAACCTCATTTTTATATTCACTAGGCAGACTATTGCTGTGCCCAAGTGAGGAAGTACAGGTATTACCGGAAGCTAAGTAAGAGTTTAACTTTTAAAGAGGCAGCAACAGCAGAGTTCCCACAACAAGGATGGCTTGGCGTGTGAATTTTCTGTTGCACTGAAGAGATGATGTTAAACATGCCATCTGCAGACAAATTTCAAAGCACCTTGAAGTTAATTATAGATGCCCAATAGTTGTGTATTTTTTTTTAAATTTGTGATTCTCTGTTTGTTGAAATGAGGCCATTATTGCAGGCAGCCATGTCATGCATGATTTGGCAGTATTAACTGAGCCAGGAGCCTGAAACCTCATGTAGACCACTTTGGAAAGCTTGGTGAAAGAGTATTTCTGTGGCAAAGGACTTTGTAGCACTTAAGCCATCTGAATATGATATAGCAAGAGATGGTAAAATGGAAAATAACTATTGGGAATTACAAAATAATACTTGAACTCTAGGATATTTCTTGTCAACGAATGATTAATCTGAGTTGCTGTTTGAAAATATTTTTATTCTGAGTGAGCAGAAAAGCAGTAAGTGACCTCTAGTGATTTTTTGGAAATGGTTTGTATCAAAGACAGAAAGGTGACAATCTGAAGTCAGGCAAATTCTCCTGGAAAAACTCAAGTGGCTTCTAGTGGTGTCCTGGCTCATCTTCTCAGTACCCCTTTCTGTGCTTCCAGCAACTGAATTATCTCTCCATGGCTATAGCATTATTGGCTGGAGAGACTACAATTGAAAACAGAAGCATTGGCATTTCTTGTAGAATGATCCTAAATATCATAAATATTATTCTGAAGGGAGGGCACAACCACATTTAGAAGGAATACTCTTGACCATGCAAGAACTAGTCCTGCAAACAATAAGGATTACAAGAAATATTAATGACATTCATTGAATATAAGAAAAATTCCCAAGGCACCTTATCTGAGTGTTATCACACGATGTTTGAGACTGAGCTGCTAAAGATAATCTAGGATGGGTTTATCTCTGAGGTGTTGCTAGAAGAGAGCTGATGCCTATCAGTGATCACTGGGGTGGGGTGGGGTGGGGGGGAAGAGCAGGACTTAATGCAAAGCTGTTCTAATAACCAGCAGATGTTGGGAATCTGAGATAAAAACAGAAAATACTTTAGTTGGTCAAACAACTTCTGTGGAAAGAGGAACAGAGCTAATGTCTTTGCTTGACACCTTTCATCTGATAAACTGTTGTGGATTGGATCCTCACATTTTGTTTCAGGCATCCCCGTACACCTCTGTGGTTGAGGAGAAAAAGCATAATTCACAGCCCTTGCTGTTTTGTGTTTCCTTTCTGACTTAATCTCATTCTGCCTCTTCCACTTTCTCCTGATATGCCTGTTTCATAGCTTACTTGTAGAGTGAAGGGAGAGTTGTAAATAAAATAACAGTATCTTCAATGCCATAAGCAAACTACCACTGCAGCAAAACAAAAATAATTGAAAAGCATCATAACATGAGTTCTGCACCAACATTCTACTGAGCAGCATCTGTGGGGGGAGGAATGGTCAGCTTTCCGATTGAGAAAGGGGATGACTAATGTACAGCATATTTCTCAGCAGATTGTTTGTTGCTCCAGATTCCCACGTATCCAGTCACTTTTGTCACTTTATGCATAGACTGGAATCTGATAGCCTGTCCTTTCAACGCAAGTATTAAAATCCCAGCCTGCACAGGGAGCCAGCTTTACAGAGACAAATTGAATTAGGGGAAATAGGTGTGCATAGAACTATTTGCAAGTAGTTTTATATTTTGTACCTTCTTTGAGTGTAAAGTTGTACACAGGTATCAGGAAAGCCACAAATATAGTTTATGGATGTGGCACATATTAAGTATATGAGACTGAGATTGGCGTTGACTTGTAATTGCAAAATATTGTTGGTAGGTGAATGATGTATGTAAAATATATTGAACAATGGCTGAGGTTAGTGTCCCAGATAATAGGATGTGCCACTTGAAGAGGAACATGCTCATTTTTATAACTTGTATTAGATATTTGCATCTTTTACTTATTTCTTTCATTTCCACAAACAATAGTAGAAAATAAAAACAGGAACAGTCAGGATGGGAAGTAGTTTCATCCCTCAAGCCATTAGGCTTCTGAACTCCCTGCTGAATCGCATTCAAAATTAATCTGTTCTGTACTTTACGATTTTTCATTTATGCACTTTATTTATGCACAATTCATCTGTAAATTTTATCCTTACTCTCATAAGTATTGTGTGTTATATGTGTGTTATGTGTTCTACTGTGCTATACATCTTGGTTTGGAGAACTACAATTCACCTACAACACAACCGATAAACAGACAATGCCGTAGCCACAGCACTACACACCGTCCATACTTACTTGGAGAAGAGGGATGCTTAAGTTAAAGTGCTGTTCTTGGACTACAGTTCAGCATTCAACAAAGGAGTTGATCGTGGATTACAGGAAGAACGGAGACAGGCTAGCCCTTGTTGACATCAATAGGACTGTAGTTGAGAGTATGTAGTTGCAAGTTCCTTGGCATACATATTGCTGAGGGTCTCGCCTGGACTGTACATACTGGCTATGGTGAAAAAGCACATCAGCACCTCTTTCACCTCAGGTGACTGAAGAAGTTTGGCATGAATCCCCAAATTCTCAGGACTTTCTACAGGAGCACCATTGAGAGCATCCTGACTGACTGTGTCATTGGCTGATACGGGAACTGTACTACGTGCAATCGCAGGGCGTTGCACAGAGTGGTGCGGACAGCCCAGCACATCTGTGGATATGAACTTCCCTCTATTCAAGACAATCACAGTAGCAGGTGTGTAACAAGGACCTGGAGGATTATCAGGGACTCCAGCCATCCCAACCAGTTTCAGCTGCACCCGTCTGGCAAACGGTACTGCAGCATTACGGCCAGAACCAACAGGCTCCAGGACAGTTTCTTTCACCAGGCCACCAGGTTTATCAATACACATTGATCTGATTGCATATCTGACTGTACATACATGTATACAAAACAATTATGTACACAGTCTTAGTGTTTGGGCAAAGCAACACTCACAACATGCTGGAGGAACTCAGCAGGTCGGGCAGCATCAGTGGAAACGATGAGTCGACGTTTCGGGCCGGAACCCTTCGTCAGGACTGAAGAGGGAAGGGGCAGAGGCCCTATAAAGAAGGTGGGGGAGGGTTGGAAGGAGAAGGCTGGTAGGTTCAGTTGAAAAACCAGTAATTTGAAGACAAAGGGGTGGGGGAGGGGAAGAAGGGAGGTGATAGGCAGGAAAACAGTGGGTAGTAGAAGGAGGCGGAACCATGAGGGAGGTGATAAGCAGCTGGGGGAGGGGGCAGAGTGAAATAGGGATAGAGGAAGGGAGGGGGAGGGAATTACCAGAAGTTGGAGAATTCTATGTTCATACGAAGGGGCTGGAGACTACCTAGATGGTATATGAGGTGTTGCTCCTCCTACTTGAGGTTAGCTTCATAATGGCAGTAGAGGAGGCCATGTATGTACATATCTGAATGGGACTGGGAAGCAGAGTTGAAGTGGGTGGCTACTGGGAGATCCTGTCTGTTGTGGCTGATGGAGCCAAGGTGCTCGACCAAGCGGTCCCCCAATCTGCGTTGGGTTTCACCGATGTAGAAGAAGCCACACCAGGAGCACCCGTTGCAATAGATGACCTCAACAGACTCACAAGTAAAGTGTTGCCTCACCTGGAAGGACTGTTTGGGGCCCTGAATGGTGGCAAGAGAGGAGGTGTAGGGACAGGTGTAGCACTTACGCTTACAGGGATAAGTGCCAGGTGGGAGATCCATGGGGATGGACGTGTGGATAAGGGAGTCGCGGAGTGACCGATCCCTGCGGAAAGCGGAGAGGGGTGGAGAGGGAAAGATGTGCTTAGTGGTGGGGACTGCTTCGTCGAGCACCTCTGCTCCATCCGCCACAACAGACAGGATCTCCTGGTAGCCACCCACTTCACCTCTGCTTCCCATTTCCATTCAGATATGTCCATACATGGCCTCCTCTACTGCCATGATGAAGCTAAGCTCAAGTTGGAGGAGCAACACCTCATTTTTCAATCTTTTTATTAGTTTCATAGAATATAAACATAGCATAGTAATAATACAAAGTTATTGGGAATACATTGTTAAACTTAACATGAGTAATTATAAAACCAAATAGTATTTAATTGACAAAACTCCCAATCATATATGATACCAATGAATAATACAGGACAAAAAGAAAATATCTAGACAAAAATCATGAAAAAATAAAAAAAATAGAAAAAATATATAACCCCCTCAAAAAAAAATCTAAACAGAATTAATCAACTAAACTAAAAAAAGACCTGGGCTATTTTAACAACATAAAAAATGGGAGAAAAGAAAACCTTGGTGTCGACGACTCCATTCCTCTCAACCAACACTACAGGGAAGTAAAATAAGTTTGGAAACGGTCAAATTATATCATATGAAAATGCTGAATAAATGGCTTCCAAGTTTTTCCAAATTTAATGGAAGGGTCATAAACCACACTTCTAATTTTTTCCAAATTTAAACACAACATAGTTTGTGAAAACCAGTGAAATACAGTAGAGAGCAATACCTCATATACCGTCTAGGTAGTCTCCAGCCCTTTGGTATGAACATATTCTCCAACTTCCGGTAATTCCCTCCCCCTCCCTTCCTCTATCCCTATGTCACTCTGCCCCTCCCCTAGCTGCCTATCACCTCCCTCATGGTTCCGCCTCCTTCTACTACCCATTGTTTTCCTGCCTATCACCTCCCTGCTTCCCCTCCCCCCACCCCTTTGTCTTCAAGTTACTGGTTTTTCAACTGAACCTACCAGCCTTCTCCTTCCAACCCTCCCCCACCTTCTTTATAGGGCCTCTGACGAAGGGTTCTGGCCCAAAATGTCGACTCATCATTTCCACTGATGCTGCCCGAACTGCTGAGTTCCTCCAGCGTGTTGTGAGTATGGCTTTGATCCCAGCATCTACAGATTATTTAGTGTTTGGGCAACATCCTTCCACATTTCCCCTCTTTATTGCTTGTACATTGGGATGGAGATGCATCGTGACAATTTTTACTCCTTGGATGTAAGAAATAAAATTAAGTAAGAAAACACAAAATTAAAAGTTGTCTCGTTTGACGGTATACATGTAAATTGTTAAATGACAATAAGCTTGACTTGACTTGACAAGACAAGTTTACACATACAAACTTACACATCTCAGGCTTACATTGTCAAAATGCTGTGTTATCTTTGGCCGCTTTCTCTCTTTCTCATCAAAGTTAATTTCACGACTTCAGAAATCTATTAAGCTAAGCTTTATACCAATTTTCTTACTCAGTGTTAAAATAAGGATAACACTGTTGACCCTGGGCTCCTTGAATTCAAGAAAGGAAATTTTATAGGGTCCTGAGGGCTGGCAGGCATCCAGTGATTCTTGCTAGGTATAGGCATCATGATAACAGCCTTTAATCATCTTGGCTAACCTTCACTAATAATCACATGGTAAAATGTCTTGTTGAACTAAGTCCTCGATTTGAGTCAATACCTTTGGGAAGGAAGGTGAGGAAATTTATAATGGTGAAGCCAATAATTGCTTAATAATTTCACAACATATTTCTCTACAATTAATACTAATTTACTAAATATATGCTTTATGGATCTGCTTGAAAATGTTGGTGATGGCATTGGGTTGAATGATTCAAAAAGTATCAACAACTTTCAAAGAAAACTGAAAAAGTTAGATGTCAAAAACACTTTACAAGGTGAAATTTACACTCTACAGGTCTTTATACGTAACCTGAGCACAGAAGTGAACATCTATCTTGGGAATGTAATACACACTGGAAAATGCACTCTATCTTTAATGATTTTAAGACTGCTCTGTTTATGTGTCTTTTGTAACCTTTAACCTACGATGACAGATGTTTCAAAGCATTCTTTTATGTATCTGTCAGCAAGGACTATAAGCTCTTAATATCAATTCAATATTGTTCTCAAGAAAATGTTAAGTACCCAACAGCTTTTAAATTGTCACGGGTTATGAAATATTGAATGATTGTACATTAGTGAGATAGAAAGCTAGATTGCTATTATGCAATTATAAACTTACAAGGTTTCTTATCAATTATACACAACAAATATACTTAATGTATTTAAAATCTGAGTAATTTTATAATATAACTTCTAGATGTATTATATTTAAAGCGTCAGTAACATTTCCAGACTATTACAGTCAAGTGGAAATTAATGTTTTCAGCAGTGTTGGTGCCTCAGAGATCCACTGAAACATACAGTTTTAAAATTATTTTTCTGGTGTACAATGACTCTAGGTACATTTGTTATGAGGTAGATTGGCACTGAGAAGAAAGGTTCATCATTTAGATGAACCAAAGGCTTTAAAAATTGTATACAGTTGTTAGCCATTGAGAAAAGGCACTCACTTTATTTCTGGCTGTTATTAATCATGACTGCTTTAATTGCTCATCCCCTAGTTTCTTTAATGTTTTCTGGTTCCTTGGACATTTTTTTCACTTTCTCTGCTGCTCCAAACCCCTACCTTACAGGTAGTCCACTCTGCCAACAATTGCTTAGCTGCAAAAGATGTTCTCATCACTTCTCCAAGCATTTTGGATGTCTTTTCAATGCAGGATTTGTAAAGTTTAACAGAGAAAGAGAAGGTGGGAACTGATGCAAATTAACTGAGTGAAAGGTCAAGGATTGTTGATTAAATCATACTTGGTTAGTTGACGAAAAATCATTTTACTAATTGCTATGAGTTTTGAGTGAAATGGCCATTTCTAAAGAAACTATTCATAAATGAATGCAATCGGTGGTTTATTGGCATTATTGTCCAGAGCTGATCATGCAAGTCAAACTCAACAAAAGGGATTCTTTACGTAGCCAAAGCAAACTGTTGTTGTGATAGAAGACTGTTTCTCAAAACAAAACCTTCTTTATCTGGATGGCCTCAATACACTTGTCTCTGCCACTAATTTACTGCCTCTGAAGAAAAAATATGTTTTTAATAATATTAGCAGCATAGTTAACTTAAATATAATACTGAGGTACTGTGAATGCTGGAAATCTGAATAAAACTTCATACCACAAGAATATTAATATGCCTAAACCACACTGGCTGCAAGCTGAGAAACAGGAACATGAGGGTTAGGTTGGATAAGGATTTGATCTAAGTTCAGTAGCAATGCAATGAATACAAAACACAACTAACTTACAGCTGATTGACATTATGCTATAGAATCAACATTGTACGAGTTCAGACATTGTCCAGGTGCAAATCCATGAGGTTTAATTTCATGAACAGCTGTAGAAAGGTCCTCTGCTCATAGGAGAGCCTAGAAAATTCTCTAGATTCATACTAAAGAGACAGTGGGAGGTGATTGAACCAGGTCATGCCAAGAATGACGCCCTAAGGGCATTAGTGCACTAGACCACAAGATAAATGGTCACATATGCAAGGTCATGCTCTGTGAAAGTGTCATCAGATCTTATTTCTGAGCCACCCATTTAAACACTGCTCTTTGACCATAAACCCTACCACTCAATAACAATCCCTATTAATCACTGCTGAGCAAACAGATGTATCACCATTTTAACATTTTTCCAACTTTTGCTATTACTTCAATAATTACCTCCTTACATATGTAGCTCAGGGTTATGTTGGAGCATCTTTGAAGCAATCTTGGAGAAAAGCGAGGTCACAGTGGGAATTGGGTAGGGAACTGTGGTTGTAATTTTATAATGCAGATACAATAGGGTCTTTTACGTGACTCTTCGATAGGTAGCTGGAGCTTAGAAAAATAAAGGACTATGCGGTAGGGTAATTCTAGGCAGCTGCCTGAGTAGGTTACATGGTTGGCACAACATTGTGGGCTGAAGGGCCTGTGATGTGCTGTAGATTTCGATGTTTCTATAGTAAGGTTTCCCTCTGCTTTGGAGAAATACAGATTATGTTACCATTTTGCAGAATGGAGAGTTTACAGCAGCATGGCTATGTATGTACATTTGCAGTTTCTCCATCATTTAAATTAACACCATCCAATCACCTCTCAATTTAACACTTTGTCCAACTCCCCTTTTGACCTCTCAGGTGACTGATGCTCAATACAAACTTGAGGACCAGCACTTCATCTTTTAGCTGGGTACCACGGCTATAGTGCTCCTTCCATTCGCAGCACCACCGTGCTCAGAGTAAAGGAACTCGCAGCTCACAGTGAAGGAACCACAGACAGAGCTGCCTCTTTTTTTCCCAACATCCACCTGTTGTTCCAACTTGGTAGGAGGGAAGAAACAGCCACAGCAGACTGTTCCTGTTATCGTATCCTTCTCTGGTGATAAAGTGCTCTTGATTCATGTGTGCAGCACTGAGGGATGACCATTTGTAGTTTTTCTTTCTTTGAACGCTTGGAAAGCCTGTAGATCCACATGGCTGTGCCCCCGATGCTCTCTAATTGAAGAGAAGGAGGTGAGGCCTGATGACTGGTCTCACCCCGAAACACTGACTACTTATTTCCCACCATTGATAATGCCTGACTTGCTGAGGTCCTCCAGCATGTTGCGTGTGTTGCTCAAGATTTCCAGCACGTGCAGAATCTGATGAATTCCCACACCTAGCTAGGGTGGTAAGCATCTGTGACTTGTGAATGTTGAGGAGGCAGACATCAGTCTTTGTTGCATGGAGTGATCCCAGAGTATCCATGCCAGTGTTTGGTGGTGCTGCTGTCAACACGAGGTTTTCGTCATCAAGTTATATTCTCCAGAAACATTGCTGATAGGAAAGTAGGGTGGACAGTTCTTCCTGGTCACAGCTTGTCTCCATCCTTCTTCAGCTTCCTTGAAGAAAGAAGTCTTGCCTTCAGTCTTCTCCTGTTTCTAGTCACACCGGAGGCAAGAACACCACTAAAACATCCACGTTGTTTTCAAGATATAAATAAAAAAAGTTATCTTCATGATGCACTGAAATCCTTCAAGTTGTTGCAGTTTCAAAGTGTAGCTGAGACAAAAAGTTCTCTTGTGCTGTCTCTTCAACAAATCTGCAAATAATTAATGATCAATATGAATAGTGCAGGTACAAGCATTTTCTTTCTCCTGTTTGATCTGTATTTCCTTTAGGACCCATTGTGTATTGCCCTTGCATACCAAAGAACAGACCTGACAGGAAGGGCATCAATTGTGCTTTGCAGAATGATTGACACCCTCCCCTTTGGTCCCTTTGTACCTCAGGCATGTGTATATTTTGCACACAGGAAAACATGATCAAATGTTTTATTATACATGAGATGTATCATTTGCTACAGATTTCAGATTGATATTAAATAACAGTTCAGGCAGCAGATAAAAAATTGTTTTCTCTGCTCTTCTATGTTTAAGGTTTCACTTGCATTCTCAGCAGTAGGACTTATGTGATCTTGCCTTGCATAAGCTAGCTCCTATACTTTCCTTTCACAGAACATAGAGCACTGCAGCTCTGACAGACCATTTGGGCCAATTATGTTGTGCTGGTCTTGATAACAATTTATACTAAATGTCCTCTTGCTGTGTGTCGTCCATATCCCTCCATTCCCTTTATATTTATGTGTCTATCTAAAAGCCTCTTAAACCCGACCAACCTGCCTGCTTCCACTATTACCCCAGTAACCTATTCCAGCCACTTACCATAATCTCTACATAAAATACTTGACCATCATGTTGCCCTTAAACTCTCCCCCACTAGCTTTAAAAGCATGTTTTGTGGTGTTTGACATTTCTACCCCAGGGAAAAGATTCTGACTGTCTATCCTATCTGTGCCTCTCATAATTTTAAAAACCTTTGTTGTGCCTCCCCTCAGCCTCCATGTTCAAGAGAGAACAACCCAAGTCTGGCCAACCTTTTACTCATAGCTCATGCCCTCTTATCCAGACAGAGCCCTGTAAAGCTCTTCTGCACCCATTCCACAGTCTCCACATCCTGCCTGTAATGGGGTGACCTGATCTGCGTACTAAAGGAGGGCGGAGCAAGGCCAAGAGGCACTAAATGGCAACTCCTTTGCTTGCATCTTTGGAAACAGCTCGATTTCTATCTTTGAATATCTCTTTTTTCCCTTTTCAAGACCCTGATCTGGAGTTACACTCTGACTTTGGTTCTTTGCAGGACTCTCAGGACCTCATGACCATCCGCTTTTTGATATTTCAAGGACGTGGCCTGGAAGTCTAGCATGCCTTCCGGGTGCTGGATTTTTGTGGCTCTGGAGAGCAGCTGATTCAAGGCCGGTACCCCTGACTGAGGTGTCACAGGAGAACACGGAACATCGGGAGCAGGTGGGTTAGCTGCTGGCTGTGTGTCCAGAGACCTGAGCCTCAGGGCCGATTCTCTGGGCGCAGAGTTCAGAAAAAGTAATGCAACAGACTTCTAACATCAGAAATTAGTGAGTTGTTTGTTATGTCTCCCCTTTCACTCTGAAATAGGGATACCTCTTTTTACTTATCAGGGAGAGAGAGAGCCTGTGGGTGAACAAGTAGACTTTGGGGTACTACAAGTCTTTGTCTTTATTGATGCATGGTTGAGTGCTCGGTGAAGGGTACCAATGCTTTTTTTTGCTGCTGGGGGATGGGGGTCATTGCCTTGCTGCTGCTTGTGCGTGGGCGGGGGCAGCTGGGGTGGGGGGCTTTGGGTTTTTAACGTTTAACTATCATTCATTCTTTGGGGCACTCCTCTGTTTTCGTGGATGTTTGCAAAGAAAAGGAATTTCAGGATGAATATTGTATACATTTCTCTGACATTAAATGTACCTATTGAACCTATTGAATATTCCAAGTGGAGTCTGACTAAAGTTTTATATGGCTGCAGCATGACTTTCTTACACTCTTATGCTCAACTCCCCTACCAATGAAGGCAAGCATGCCATATGCCTTCTTTGACATCTTATCCATTTGCATAGCCACTTTCAGAGAACTGATGGATTCAGACTCCAAGATTTCTCTGAATTTTAATGATTCTTGTGGGCCTATCATAATGACCACTGCCTTACCTTCATCGAGCTTTTTTGTCACCTTCTCAAAAAATTATGACTTGCCCTGCATAAAGCCGCGTTTACTATCCCTAAGGAGGCCATGCCTTTCCAAACATGTAAAAATCCTATTTCTCAGAATCCTATGCAAAAGCTTCCCTTCCACTGACACAAAGCTCTTTGGCCTATAACTACCTGGATTATCTCTATCTGGTTTCTTGAAAAAATACACAACATTTTCTACTCTTGCCTTTGGGATCTCGCCTGTTGCTACTGAGGACACAAAGTTCTTTGCCAAAATTCCAGCAATCTCCTCAAACAACAGGAATTCTGCAGATGCTGGAAATTCAAGCAACACATATCAAAGTTGCTGGTGAACTCAGCAGCCCAGGCAGCATCTCTAGGAAGAGGTACAGTCGACGTTTCAGGCCGAGACCCTTCATCAGGACTAACTGAAGGAAGAGTTAGTAAGAGATTTGAAAGTGGGAGGGGGAGGGGGAGATCCAAAATGATGGGAGAAGACAGGACGGGGAGAGATGGAGCCAAGAGCTGGACGGGTGATTAGCAAAGGGGATATGAGAGGACCATGGGACAGGAGGCCCGGGGAGAAAGACGGGGGGGGGGGACCTAGAGGATGGGCAAGGGGTATAGTCAGAGGGACAGAGGGAGAAAAAGGAGAGTGAGAGAAAGAATGTATGTGTAAAAATAAATAACGGATGGGGTACGAGGGGGAGGTGGGGCATTAGCGGAAGTTAGAGAAGTCAATGTTCATACCATCAGGTTGGAGGCTACCCAGACGGAATATAAGGTGTTGTTCCTCCAACCTGAGTGTGGCTTCATCTTTACAGTAGAGGAGGCCGTGGATAGACATGTCAGAATGGGAATGGGATGTGGAATTAAAATGTGTGGCCACTGGGAGATCCTGCTTTCTCTGGCGGACAGAGTGTAGGTGTCAGCAAGGCAGTCTCCCAGTCTGTGTCAGGTCTCGCCAATGTATAGAAGGCCACATCGGGAGCACCGGACGCAGTATATCACCCCAGCCGACTCACAGGTGAAGTGTCGCTTCACCTGGAAGGACTGCCTGGGGCCCTGAATGGTGGTAAGGGAGGAAGTGTAAGGGCATGTGTAGCACTTGTCCCGCTTACAAGGATAAGTGCCAGGAGGGAGATCAGTGGGGAGGGATGGGGGGGACGAATGGACAAGGGAGTTGCATAGGGAGCGATCCCTGCGGAAAGCGGGGGGCGGGGGGAGGGAAAGATGTGCTTAGTGGTGGGATCCCCTCACTTGCTTCTTTCAATTCTCTGGGATATATGCCATCAGGCCTCAGGGACTTATCTGCCTTAATGATTTTCAGAAATCCCAGCACTTCCTCTCCCTTCGTCTTAAACTGTTCCAGCACATTCGCATGCCCCACTCTGCATTCACTGTCCTTTAAATCCTTCTTCATAAATGCTGACATAAAGTATTCATTTAGTACCTTAACCACAAATTGACTCCAAGCACAAATATCCTTGATCCTTTATCCTTGAATGGATTTCTTCTTAGTCAACCTCTCTCTTAATAAAAGTATAAAATGCCCTTGGATTCTCATTGATCCTGTTCGCTAAGAACATTTCATGGCCCTTTGACCTTTCTAATTGCCTGCTTCAGCAGTTTTCTGCTATCTTTATATTGTACAGGGGCTCTGTCTGAATCTTACTTCCTAAACCTTAGCTCGGCATCCTTTTCCTTCCTGACTAAGTTTAGGGCCTCTCAGATCATCTCCTGACTCATTACCAAAAAAGACTGATTCTGTTCTGCTGGTCTTTGAACATCTTACACATGTCAGGTGTAGACTTGTCTGACAGCATCTGCTCCCAATCAACACCCCTTTTCTCCTGTCTTATTCTGTTGAAATTTGACTTTCCCCAGTTTAGTACTGTCCCACATGATCTGATTTTATCCTTACTCATAATATCTTAAAATATAATGAGTTGTGGTCACTATTCCCACTCTCAGGTCTATCACCTGGCTCATTTCCCAAAACCAGGTCCTGTATGTGCTGCTCTGGAATCTAGGTGGATCTAGGAATAATGGTGCATAGTTCCCTGAAGGTGGAATCTCCTGTGGAGAGGGTGGTGAAGAAAGCTTTTGGTATGCTGGTCTTTATAAATCAGAGCATTGAGTATTGGAGTTGTGATGTAATGTTAAAATTGTACAAGGCATTGGTAAGGCCAAATTTGGAGTATTGTGTACAGTTCTGGTCACCGAATTATAGGAAAGTTGTCAACAAAATTCAGAGAGTACAGAGAAGATTTACTAGAATGTTACTTGGGTTACATCTCCTAAGTTACAGAGAAAGGTTGAACAAGTTGGGTCTTTATTCCTTGTAGTGTAGAAAGCTGAGGGGGGACTTGATAGAGGTATTTAAAATTATGAGGGGGTTAGATAGAGTTGACGTGGATAGGCTTTTTCCATTGAGAGTGGGGGAGATTCAAACAAGAGGACATTAGTTGAGAGTTAAAGGGCAAAAGTTTAGGGGTAACATGAGGGGGAACTTCTTTACTCAGAGAGTGGTAGCTGTGTGGAATGAGCTTCCAGCAGAAGTGGTTGAGGCAGGTTAGATGTTGTCACTTAAAGTTAAATTGGACAGCTATATGGACAGGAAGGGAATGGAGGGTTATGGGCTGAGTGCAGGTCGGTGGGACTAGGTGAGAGTAAGAAGGGCCGAGATGACTTGTTTCCGTGCTGTAATTGTTATATGGTTATATGTCTTCAGTTTTCGTTGTGAGCCACTTATGATCAATGTCTCGATCCTTCCATCAGAGTCAGGTTTATTATCACTGACAAATGTCATAAAATTTGTTGTTTTGCAGCAGCAGCACACTGCAATACATAAAATTAGTATAAGTTAAATAAGAATATGTAAAAATAAATAAATAATGCAAAAGAGAGCAAAATCGTGAGGATGGGTTCATGGTCTGTTAAGAGATCTGATGGCAGAGGGGAAGGAGCTGTTCCTATAATGTTGAGTGGGTAAGCCTCCTGTACTTCCTCATTGATGGCAGTAATAAGAATAGGGCATTTGCTGGATGGTTAGAGTCCTTCATGATGGACACCACTTTCCTGAGGCAACACCTTTTGAAGATGCCCTCAGTGGTTGGGGGTGGGGTTGCTAGTGTCCATGGTGGAGCTGGTTGAGTTTACAACTCTCTGCAGCTTATTTTGATCCAATGCATGGTGCCTTCACACCAGATGGTGATGCATCCAGTCAGAATGCTTTCCACAATACATTTGTAGAAATTTGCCAGTCTCCTCAAACTCCTAATGAAATATGGCCTCTAGCGTATCTTCTTTGTAATTGTATCAATATGTTGGGCCCAGGATATATCTTCAGAAATGCTGACACCCAAGAACTTGAAGCTGCTCACCCTTTCCCCATCGGATGCCTTGAAGAGAACTGCTGTGTGTTGTCCTGATTTCCGAAAGTACATGATCAATTCCATGGTCTTGCTGAGGTTGAGTGCGATGTTGTTGTTGTGGCACCACCCAACCAGCTGATCTCTCTCACTCCTGTACACCTCCTTGTCACCATCTGAGATTCCGCCAACAACTGTCGTGTCATTGGTGAATCTATAGTTGGCAATTGAGCTGTGCCTATATACACAGTCGTGAGTGTAGAGAGAATATAGTGGGCTAAGCACACATATTTGAGGTGTGCCTATCTTGATTGTCATCAAGGAGGAGATGTTATTTCCCATCCACATAGACTGTCGTTTCCTGATGATGAAGTCAAGGATTAAGTTGCAGAGGGAGGTACAGAGGCCAAGGTTCTGAAGCTTGTTGATAAGCACTGAGGCAGACATCCCACCTCTCCCGGAAGTTCCAGGAGTCTCCCGCATATCGATGGTGGCTCCCTGACACCCGGAAATCATATACAATATCCCGGAAATAGATTTTTTTGAGAGGGAAAGGGAGAGCGAGCATCCTGATTGGTCTCCCTTCGTGCTAAGAGTGGTCCCCAATCACTGGGCCGCGAGGAAACAATATATTTGGCGATATGAAACAATATGAGTCAGCTGCACCTTTCCTCGTTCCCTGTCATGCACTGTTGAATTTTAACGCAGGTGAGGTCATCAGTGACCCAAGACGTGCAAAAGAATTGGTCCGTGGCCCATTTGTGAATGTCCCCAGTGAATCTTCTATGTCAGCGCGGGAAAAAGATCAACTCCTCGAGTTTGCAAATGACGGTGGGCTGGAAAGTATGTTTGACATAACATCTCTGCTGGCATTCTGGATCAAAGTCAAGGCTGAATATCCTGAGATAGCCACGAAAGTGCTGAAAACATTGCTTCCATTTTCAACATATTTCTGCGAAGCGGAGTTTTCTGCAATGAATGCAACGAAATTTAAATTGTGGAATAGACTGGATATAAGGAATCCCCTTCGAGTATCACTGTCTGCCATCACCCCTTGATGGGATCGTCTTGTTGCAGGAAAACAAGCCCAGGGCTCCCACTGATACAGCGATATTGGTGTGTTGCAATGATTTTATATGTTCATATGAGGAAAATATGCACTGTGTGTTTAATATCCAAACATTACTTAAAATGTTATGATGCTATTGACTTATAAATGACTTATAATTCAGTGGTCCCCAGCCTCCGGGCCGCGAAGAATACAGCGGTGGCCGGAACGCACCCAGCACATCTTTAAGAAAAAAGCCAAAATAAACAAGCTAATAAATTAGGTGCCGCCCGTCACGTAAATGTCGGCCCAGATCAGAGGCGATTGCCGATTGTGTCATCTCTGATCTGGGCCAACATTTACGTGCCGGGCGGCACCTAATCAATTAGCTTGTTTATTTTGGCTTTTTTCTTAAAGATGTGCTGGGTGCGTTCCGGCTACCGCTGTACCCCTGCATTCTTTGTGGCCCGGAGGTTTGGGACCACTGTTATAATTGACTTATCACTACATTCATGCGAGGAAAATATGTGCTGTGTGTTTAATATTAAATTCGTTAGATAAACCCCTTTAGAAACGAAATTGAGTGTATTAGCCACTTACAAGTGACTTATAGTTGATTTGTCACCTATATTCCGGTCGCGTTTAACACCCCCCCCCCCCACCCCGCCCACCAGGTTGGCCGGTCCGCAAGAATATTGTCAATATTAAACCGGTCCGCGATGCAAAAAAGGTTGGGGACCCCTGATTTAAACTAGCTGGCTAGCTGCCAAGGAGCTACGCTAATGATGTCCTACGTGATGAGGCCAAACTCCCTGTAGACTTGCTTAAAGTTGTAATAGAATAAACATGATCATATAATATAAGTACATTTTTTAATGTCACATTTGCTGCATATACCCAACTTGGTTTACTGAAATCACTAAACAAAGTATTACATACACCCTTGGAGGTCGACAGGGGGTGGGGTGGTGTAGGGTGATATGGGGTCGCGGGGGGGCAGGGGTGCTACCTCCCCGAAATGAGCTTTTGTAGGCTGGGATGTCTTCTGAGGGGATGATGGTGTTGATGACTTAGCTGTAATTAATAAACAGCAGTCTGGTGTAGGCTCGAGGAAATCTGCAGATACTGGAAATTCAATACCTGGTGTGGGTATTGCTTATGTCCAGATGGTCCAAAACTGAGTGGAGAGCCAGTGAGACTGCATCTGCATATTCTCTACATGTGTACATCTGAGTGGAGAGCCAGTGAGACTGCATCTGCATATTCCCTACATGTGTACATCTGAGTGGAGAGCCAGTCCAGTGAGACTACATCTGCATATTCTCTACATGTGTGCATCTGAGTGGAGAGCCAGTGAGACTGCATCTCCATAATCTCTACATGTGTACATCTGAGTGAAGAGCCAGTAAGACTACATCTGCATGTTCTCTACATGTGTACATCTGAGTGGCGAGCCAGTCCAGTGAGACTACATCTGCATATTCTCTACATGTGTGCATCTGCGTGGAGAGCCAGTGAGACTGCATCTCCATAATCTCTACATGTGTACATCTGAGTGGAGAGCCAGTGAGACTGCATCTGCGTGTTCTCTACATGTGTGCATCTGAGTGGAGAGCCAGTGAGACTGCATCTGCATATTCTCTACATGTGTGCATCTGAGTTGGTTCTAGTAAATGCGAATTCAACTGACTGTCTATCTTCATTATCACTGTCTCCTTGCAATTCCTTCTTAGCTTTGTTGCAATACTAGAGGAGAAAGCAATTGTGAGGATTCATATTAACGTTGAGACTGCTGTCATTTTGAATTGTTTCAACCCTGCTTCAGTCCATGGCATCTCAGTAATGCCCAGCATTGTGTCTTTGATAGGGATTAGGACATGCAGGTGTAATTATCCCCACCTGTAGTTGTTTGCGAAATTGTTATGCATCTCTGAGGGAAATTTGTCAGTGAGTGCCATGCAATGTGTTTGAATGGTGTGGTAATCTTAGTTGATTAGCTAGGGGCTACAATAGGCGTGAGCCTTTCAACAGTGTTAATGTGAGAAGGCACTATAGGGCATATGAATATTAACTACTAGACCTAACCAAATGTCTTGATGTTAACTACCAGACTTAACCAAATGTCTTGATGTTAACTACCAGACTTAACCAAATGTCTTGATGGCAAAGTGCCGCAGGGTATTGTTGCATTAAACATGGCTGACACCGGTTTACACCTGCTAGGATATACTACTTGAAGGTGTATCTGCTGATCTTGACTACTTCGACATAATTCCTACACTAATACCAATTTTTATCTATTACTGACATATTAGAGGTAATTTACTTTGGCCAACATCTGCACATCTTTGGGTGGAAATTGGAGTACCAGAGGAAACCCATGTGATCACAAAGAGATAGTATGTAAACTCATCACAGAAAACATCAGAGGTCAGGATAGAACCTGGGTTGCTGGAACTGTGAAGCTCTGTCACTCTGCTGCAGATATTGATATTAATTATTGACTTTAATATTGCTACTTGATTATGGATTTCAACTTTCAGCCATAGCAAGGTACATTGAATAGTAACATTGAGGTTTGATTCTGGTATCTGAGTTCAACTATCACACTTGTAACCTGTTGATATAGACAATTTCAAATCACATTTGTAGGTTTAAATCAGTACCAAGTGTGAATTTTATTGAATTAATGCCATTTTTAAAATCTCAAATTATCTAACCTTTAGAAATATTTTAAGAGAGCACCATACATTTAAATATTTGCATGCCCAATTTCATTTTTGAAACTTTACAAAGAACCAATTACACTTTAGTATTTAAATTTTGGCACAGCAAATTGGAACTTTTCTGCAGACATTACACTTTTTTAAAGAACCATGTTTTGCTGTTTAAATATATTTAGACAGTTCTTTATCTAGATGGAAAGCAGACCATCTGACCCTCAATATCCCCGACACAGAAATACTCATCCACTTCATCTTTGAAAAGGATAGAAGAATAGTTCATAATTTGCTTAGTGAGGTGTACGCTAAAAAGTGGCCATCTTCAACAACTGACACATTACATCTAAACATGAAAAAATGTGTGATTTAAATAATGAGAGATGTTGATAGGATAGATACTGTCTTTGTTGCAGGCTGAAAATGTTAAATATTTGAGGGCAAAGGTTTAAGGTAAGAGGGGGAAAAGTTAAAGGAGATTTGTGAGGCATGTGTTTTTTTAAACACAGCAAGTGGTAGGTGACTGGAATGTGCTGCCAGGGGAGTTGATAGAAGCAGGTAGGAAAGCTATTTTAAAAAGGCATTTAGGCAGATATATGAACAAACAGGGAATAGAGGGGCATGGGCCACAAGCAGGAATTAATATGGATTGGCATCATGCTCAGCACAAACATGATGGGCCACAAAAGCCTATTTCTGCGCTATACTGTTCTATGGACAATATTTTTGCAGATAAAAAGTACATATCAAAAGCTGAACTTGGTTGTGTGTCTGCTATTGGTTAAAAGTAATGCCATCTTTCACAAAATAAGGAATATTATTATTTCAGTGTAATTTGGTTACCAAGGATTTAAAAAAATCATTTTAAATGATGTATTTCAAAGCCTCAATTTGATTTAAAGCACTTTACAGCCAATGAAATATAATTAAAGTTTTGTCACAATTATAATAGAGAATTATATCAAGGCTTGTGTTGAAATTGAATCTTTTGCTTCCTCAGAAATAAGTCCAGTTACATCCAAATCATGGATTATCAAACACCTTGATTCTCATCTCTTTGCTGATGACTAACATCCCATATGGGAAATAATACTTATGAAGATTTAATATTTTCTTCAAATTGCATAATTGTACTTACTGTGTGAATGCTAAAAGCACCCATATCATTAGCCTCTTCAAGACATAAATTCCTGTAGGGAAACAATTATAGATGTTGAGCATTACCTAAAACTCAGCAAGGACTGAAGACAGAAGATGACAAGAAAATGTAAATGAAAGGAAAGTTTGACATTAACAGATACTTGTAGATGTGCTTTTATTGTTTTTGCTGCTCCTGGTACTTTAGGGTTTATGTCCCTTTCCTCTTCTGTACATATGACCTGCTTAAGTTCATTCTTATGCAACATACTGTTCTGACATTTAGAGAAACAAATTCAAATCCCTGAGTGTGCATTCTGTAAAAAGAAAGCTCCACTGATATGACAGTTCATTCCCTGGGGACAGAATATTGTGGGCAGCATTATGGACTTAGTACTGCTGAAGTCCTTTATCACTGTTGGTCTCAAGGCAGAAGCTGGGGATTTGGACAGAACAGGCTGCTATGGTGGCAGCTGGGAGTTTGACAGTGCTATGAAGAATTGCAACTGTTGATCAGTGAGTTGTTACTCTGCTGATGACAGCATTTCAAATTGCTTTAGAAATTAACTAAAGGACATAAATAGGTTCCAGTAATTATTTAAGCAAAAAAAAATGACTGTGTGAAAATTACAGATGTATATTCTGTTACAATTCACAACGCAGTTCCTATTTATAATCCCACCTTGTTTAGGTGTTCAAGATGACTGTTTAAAATATTCTTTTGTTAGCATGTGCTAGTTTACACCATTCATTAGCATATGCAACTCCTGTGTTTATGTACTTATTCAGAGCATGTGCCTTTTACAATGCTGAACACAAGAGACTTGTTTTGTAAGATTAATGAAGGTCACTAAAATTCTCAGAAGTATTCTGATAATTAAGGCTTTGTTTATCAAAAACAAGTTATATTAAGAGCAAAAGATTCATGGTAATTATTCATAATCTTAACAATTCAAGTGTAGCCACCTCATTTGTGCTTTTAATTCTTCTTGTTAATGTTTTGCATAAATCTGCATAATTACTTGAGTTGCCTGTTCTAATTTTGACAGCTACTCAGTTCATGTGCACCAAAGTATATCATAAGCTTGATGTACTGAATATTTATAATTTCACGTATGTGCTCATGATAATATTTTCTCAACAAAATTTGAATTTTTATAAAGTTGATTTGGTAGACTTGCTACTACTGTCATACACGACTCGCTTTCCAGTCCTACAATTTTCAAAGTGCTTCCTGAAAAAACACTTAAAAGATAACATGATTTTCCATTTGTTGGTTGAAGGCACGATGGTGGACTTGTCCTTGTTAGTTTTCCCAGCACAGCCTTCATTAGACCATCATGGATGTTGTCGAAAAAGTGAAAGGTTCAGGTGGTAATATATTAAGATAACCTGCTTCAGAATACTTACATGTTTTAGTATGCAACATTACTGCAACATTTGATTCCATAGAATGTCATTTTAATGCTACATGTTTGATGGCAATAAACAGAGCTTTTTTTCACCACCCTGCCATGCACTGCACACTAATTTATGCTTTCAAGCAATTTGTTTTTAAGTTGACAGAAAACAAAAGAATATTGCAATTCTTTCTTCAGGCCTACATTTATTTTTAGCTGAAGGCCAAGTAGCTTTAATTAAATGAATGTTCCAGTGGCCCTCTATTCTATTTATGTCTATTATGTTTACAAATGTTCTATTACCTGTATTTCAGAGTAGTGTGGAATAACAGGCATCTTTAATTGGGCCATATGCATACTTGATTTTGCCAACTCAATGAAAGCAGCCTTTACTGAGTGGGAGAAGAGATAACATTATTATGATTAATCCAAAATCAAAGCCTTGATTTTTTTTAGATATTTAACCTCAAATAATCCAAGTTTAGGAGAGGCAGATGCAAAAATCCACTTTAAGTCTTATTTTGCATTTCCTGTACATATCTAATGTAAGACTTCATAAACAATTACCTTAACCTGCAGTGTATTTGTCTAATTTCAATTGCCTAAAGATGAAAACAGTCAATAAACATATTTTCAATTTTTTGACTTCTTATGTTAAACACAAGACAAAGGGATCACAGAAAGCTATCACTGAAAGTGTTTTGTCCTCAGCACATGGTCCATCAAACTTCAGTAAAGTTTACTTTTGGTTTAATAAAGTAATGGAGATAACCATCTATGGTGCTGTACAGGAGTATTCATTAACTGCAGTTTTATGGGTTATTGCACTCAACAGTCACGTAGCTTCTTTGCATGTTATGAATATATAAACCACTGATAGAAAGATACTATAAAATTTTGCAACAAGAAGAGTTGGGGTGTATGGAAATATTTTAAGGAAGAATGGGGAACCTTTTTAGCATTTTTTCCTGTGTTAAATTGTTTCAGAAATGCCTTGAGATGTTACTTACCCAAAAGTCTTTGTACTCTAATTTAAATATGATAAACATCTGGACTAAGAAGATATTAGAATTGTGGCAGTAGTCAAGCAAATCTTGTGGAAAATAATGAAATTAGATCCCTGGTGTTGTGACAAAGTAAGGGCAGGAAACATCAGTTATATGTTAATAAAATTTCCATGAATGACTGAATACAATTAAGAAATTGTCAGTTGCTACAATGAACTTTTGTAGCTCATAGATGTTTGCATCATTTGATTATGCCAGCAATTTAAATTGTTTATTAGTGACTATGGCAGGATATTAATTCTGACCTTTATTATTGCTCACAATTAAAACAGTCAGGTTAGAACTAGTAAGCTTTTGTTAGGATTTTGATAGTTCTGCTCTCTGAGTAGGACAAATGTCCTTGCTGAATTAGGACTATTAATCTAAAGTCTGATCATTTCTATCTAATGTAACAGTCATCTGTTACTGGTTTAAAGCTGTACTTCCCATAAGTGTCATAGCAAAATTTCTCTGATAAATAGGTAAACGCTAAAGAAACCTGGTGTCTTTGAGTGAAAATTCTTTATCATCTGTTATGGCTATTACACATGTAGGGTATATAGTGGCAGTTTGTAGACTCACAGGTTCACTTTGTTCTGCCCTTGTCTTTGGCTTGTAATTAGACTGGAAACATCAGTAAAATCACTAACAGAAATATTAATGTCTTATTCTTCTTCAAGTACTGCTCATCAGGTTTCATCTTCAAATAGAAGAAAATATTTATTCATCTATTAAGCACTGTAGGATTAGGCAACTTAGTGTGCAATTAAAATTATTTTCTATGTAATCAGCAAAATGTGTAGAATTTATATTGTATAGTACTTAAAAAATCTGAGTGTTCAAAAACTAAACGATGTACCTTAATACCTTAATAAGTTGATTATGTGTGTCTTCAAAATGGAGATTATGCAAAGCTAATAAAAGTAAATAAAAAAATAACATAAAATAATAAATCTCATCTAATTTTCCCCAGTAGAGAAATCAAGTTGAGAAGGCTGTTTATATTCTCTTTAGGTTTCAACAATCATTCGAAATGAGTTTGCTAGTATCCAAGTCTTGCACTTAATCACATGGACTTCTGCAATGAATTTTGTTGAGTAATTTGCTGTGGACCATAATAAAACACATTTTTGAAGAAATATATGGATTATTGGGCTAATCCAAGAAAAAAATACTTGGAGAGAGATAACCTAGAAAGTTAAGGTCATTTATAAAATTCTTTAATGGATTTTCAAAACCGATGGTCTTGACAGCCTCACCTTTCACCATGTGACATTGTATTTATTGATGAACAAAATTAACAATACTTTTTCGTCGCTGCGATACAGGACTCCAAGGAAGTCTCTGCACATTTTCATTGCTGAAAAGGACCAGGTTCCTTGTCCTGGCTTAATTAGGATAAATAATCTGCTGGCATATTGACTCAGTCTGCAGTTTTTCTCCCATAACAGGCATCTGCAGTAGTTAAATCTCCTGTGTCAGTTGTGCTATAAGGTTCCATGGTAATCTGTATGGGACGGCAACTCTCCCGAGTACATAAAAATGATTTTCATACAGTCTGCTCATTTAAGCAAAACTTAGACAATCAGGTGAGCTAGATTTATGAACTGATTAAAAAAAAATCAATGACAATAAGCAAAATGCAATTGATATAAACTTGACAGGTGTTGGCAAAGTAATTTTTATCAGATGTTCATCCTACCAAGAATACAGTGCTTTATCAGTTTGAATGAATTTCTCTTGAGATCATTTGAAGTTCTACTTATCACAACATTTTGAGAACAAATTAACAATTGCATTAAGAAAATAATTTACTAAGAATATTTCATGGTGCACTTCATTCCTAAAAAAAACCCATTAATTGTTTTAAAAATGGTGTTCTGAACTGATGTAACAACCTAGAAATTCAAATAGATAGTGTAATATTTTTAATTTTCTGTGTGGTAAAACTGTATTCAAAGCTACAAAAGTTAGTGCATGGTGCATTTTGTGTCATTGTATTCCAGTTAACTCTGTGGGTTATATGCCAAAGCACGAGGCTGCTAGCAGATAACACTCTTGCAATGTTTTTCTGTGAAAATGCATTTAATAAATGGCCCAAAGTTAAGCCTTAACCAGGGGATCAAGGCCAGTTCCTACTTGATCGTCAGTAGCATATCTGGCAGCAAAGATGCAAAAAAGGTGAGACCTGAAAATTTCACTTCATTGGACATGCTGAATGTTTAAAGCATTACCTGTTTATATTTAAATTTTCCAGCATTTGCAGTTTTCTTTTGACTTTCATGGTCTGAACCAAATACTTCTTCCACTTTATCAGTGTTGATTATCAACATGATCCCTACTGTGGGTCTGGAGGTCTGATTGCAGGGTATGTGGAGGTGTGATGTACTTGTCTCCATAGCCAGACTGTTGCTGGAGGGTAAATCTGCTCAAAGTGGCCATATTTGGATAAGGAATTGGAATTGGTTTATTACTGTTACATGTACTGAGATAAGGTGAAAAGCTTGACTTGCATACTGTTCATGCAGATTAAATCATTACACAGTGCAGTGAGTTAGAACAAGGTAAAACAATAACAAAATGCAGAGAAAAGTACAACAGCTACAGAGAAAGTACAATGCAAGTAAACAGCGAAGCACAAGGTCATAATAAGATAGATTGTGAGATTAAGAATCCATCCTTTGGATATTTGGGAACCATTCAGTATTCTTATAACTGTGGGAAGAGGCTGTCTGGTGGTACGTGCCTTCAGGTTTTTCTATCTTCTGCCCAATGGAAGAGTCAAGAGAATGTCTGGGGTGGGTGGGATTTTGTTGGCTGCTTCCACAGGGGCACTGTCACAAGAAAGCAGCGAGCATGTCAAGGACTCCTACCATCCAGGCCATGATCTCTTCTCACTATTGCCATAGGGAAGGAAGTGAAAGAGCTTGAGGTCTCACATTCCCAACATCAGGAACAGTTATTACCCTTCAGCCATCATTTCATTCACCTCAGCACTGAACCCACAACCTATGGACTCACTTTGAAGGACTCTACAACTCATGTATTATTTATTCATTCATTCATTTATTTATTGGTATTTACATAGTCTGTCTTCTTTTGTATATTGGTTGTCAGTCTTTGTGTATAGTTTTCCATAGAAACATAGAAAACCTACAGCATAATACAGGCCCTTTGGCCAGAATTATGTGCCGAACTTTAGAAATTACCTAGGGTTACACATAGCCCTCTATTTTTCTAAGCTTCATGTACCATTGATGCAATTTTATTTTTTGTTCTACTGTGAATGCCTGGAAGAAAATGAATCTGGTGACATATATGTACTTTGATAATGAATTTACTTTGAGCCTTTGCTTCCTGAGGCACTGAGAATTATAGACAGAATGCATGGAGGGAATGTTGATTTCCATAATGTGCTGAGCTGTGTCCATAACTCTCTACAGTTTCTTATGGCCATTTACAGAGCTGTTGCCGTACTAAGCTGTTATGTATCCAAGTAGGTGCGTTGATAAAATCTGGTAAGGGTTGAAAGGGGCATGACAAATTTCCTTGGCTTCCAGGCGAAGGAGAGGTGTTGGTAAACTTCCTTTCGTTGTGGCGTCTATGTGGTTGGACCAAAATGGACCAAGATGTTCACTCCTAGGAACTTGAAACTTTTAGCCTCCACCCCATTGATGCAGCCAGGAGCATGTGTACTACCCCCTTCCTAAAGTCATTGAGAAACTCTTTTGTTTTAAAACACACACAAAATGCTGGAGGAACTCTGCAGGCCATGCAACATCTATGAGAAAGAGTAAACAGTGGACATTTTAGGGTCTTTTGTTTTGCTGACATTCAGGGAAAGGTGTGTACACTAAGATTTTGCGAGCAGATTAGAATGTCCAGCTGCTACAAATTTGAATGCTTTGCACCACTGACCATCTTCTAAAGTAAAGCAATTATAATTAAAATACATAGGGGCTGTTGTTAGGTATCTGGATATTTAAACAATTAAAAACTGCGGATCACATTTTGTCAATTTAGCAAATTAAATTGGGGTGTACGAAGATACCGAAATGTGTTAGGCTAGAAATTCCTCAACACATGTAAACAAGTATTGAAGCAGTGTTGTGTGGGGAACCAAAGTGTTCGGCTGAGGTCCCGAAGGTGTGAGGCATGCACTGCATCAGTTTCAAATTAATTGGAAACCTGGATCTGATGGAAATTTAAACCACAGAGCAGATCCAGGTCATGTGTGAAATGCAAATGTTTGGTCACATAGTAAGAGTTCAGAAAGCAGCAGGGAATCAGTTGGTGGTGGAGGATTTTCGATTAACCACTTCTTTTCATGGATTCCAAGCAGCACAGCATTTGCAGCGGCTAGGTGTGGACATGGGGAGAGCAGTGATATATTACTTGACCTTGGTGAAAGGACAAGGAGTCTTGTGTTTGACAAGGGTTGGGTGAATTGGGGCCAGCTGTTCATTGGCAGGGAGGGCTGTGCAGAAGGTTATGGTTCATGTGTTTACGGCAGTAAACAACGTTGTCTTAATTGCCTGTGGCCTTCCCACATTATAGAGTCATAGAGTACTACAGTACAGAAAAAGGTCATTCAGTCCATCTAGTCTATGACAGCCTGATCTTCTTCATAGTCCCATCTACCTGCACCCAAATCATATCCCTCCAAACCCCTCACAAACTTCTCTAAGATGTTACAATTAAACCCACACATACCACTTCACTGCAGCTGTTTTCACACTCACACCACCCTCTGAGTGGAGAAGTTTCCACTCAGATTCCCCTTGAATATTTCACCTTTCACCCAAAACCAATGACGTCTAGTTCATGGGGTTGTGGATTTAAGCTAGTTGATAGTTTGAAGTTGATAGGATCCTGATCAGTCAAAGCATCAAAGGATATGGCAAGAAGGCAGGAGTATTGGAGTGAGTGGGATCTGAGATCAGCCATGATGGAATGGTGGAGCAGACTCAATGGGCTGAATGGCCTAATTTTGCTCCTATGTCTTATGGTCTTAATTCTGCTCCTATGTCTTATGGTCTTAAGCTGCCCTAAGAGAGCTCAACAACAGGTGCTTCTAGGGAAGTATTGCCCAAGTTCTCCTGCAATGCTCATCATCCCATGTGTCTTTGATGTGGTAATCATGCTGAGATTGCAAGAATGTCGCGTGGTAGAGTCACATGATAGGCATAACTTGACACAGAAATTATCGCCAATTGAATTATTGCAGATTCTTCAAAGATTTTTAAACCAGGATTTTTCATTACTGATCTGAGAGACGGGACTGCGCAGGTGTGTGACGTCGGGCAGTAAAGTGTGGAAGATTTAAAAGGACAGAAATCCTGATTCGGATGTAATTCGGAGAAGGAAGTCTGAGAATCGGAGCGGGAGTGCGGAGGAGGCCATTTTTGAATTTTTCAGTTTTTTTTCCATCGGTGTTCAGAGAGGTGGGACTGTGCAGGCGTGTGACGTCAGGCAGTAAAGCGCAGAAGATTTAAAAGGAACAGAGCCTTATACAGCGGGCAGCGTAGTTTGCGGGCTGCGGAGTGAGCCGGGAGCAGATTGAAGGCTTAAGGGCTTCAGCTCAACGGGCTTAGGCGGAAATGGGTGAGGCGAAGAGGGTTTGGTATTCATTTTTTATTGTTATTTGAAGAGAGGGGAAGTATGAGTGTGAGGGCAGCTTGTTGTTCTCGGTGCCGGATGTGGGAGGTCCTGGAGTCTCCAAGCCTCCCAGACGTCCACATCTGCGCCAGGTGCGCCGAGATGCAGCTCCTAAGAGATCTGGTCAGGGAGAGTGAGGAGTTGATAGAGAGGAGCTACAGGCAGGTGGTCACACCAGGGCCACGGGAGGCAGACAAGTGGGTCACGGCTAGGAGGGGGAAGAGGAAGAGTCAGGCAATAGAGAGTACCCCAGTGGCTGTGCCCCTTTACAATAGGTACTCCTGTTTGAGTACTTCTGGGGGGGGGACAGCTTACCTGGGGGAAGCAACAGTGGCTGTGCCTCCGGCCCAGAGTCCGGCCCTGTAGCTCAGAATGGTAGGGAAAGGAAGAGGAGGGCAGTAGTAATAGGGGACTCGATAGTAAGGGGGTCAGATAGGCGATTCTGTGGACGCAGTCCGGAGACCCGGATGGTAGTTTGTCTCCCTGGTGCCAGGGTCTGGGATATTTCTGATCGCGTCCAAGATATCCTGAAGTGGGAGGGAGAGGAGCCAGAGGTCGTGGTAAATATAGGTACTGTTACGTAACCGGCAACAATAAATGTTAATTGAGACAGGTTTTATAAAAACAACCAAACATTTATTAAACACATATAAACGATAAGGGAAAAAAAAGCAAAGGAAAACTTTAACCGGAGGTTAACAGGTACGCAGTTGTTCACCAGCTCGCCACTCGGCTCTGGTTCTTAAAGCGTTAAATGCGAAAACAGTTCTTAAAGCGATACAGTCAGATACAGTTCTTAAAGCGATAACTTCGAAAGTCCAACAGTTTTACACATTCAATTGGGAGAGACTTCTCTGGAGAACGATTTCTTCACCGACGCATCTTTACTGCCGGTTCTGTCCACAGGATTCCCGATGCCGAAAATAAACAGTTTAAATCGACTGACCTTAAATTCCTTTTAGAGAGAGAGAGCCTTTGTGCATGAACTCATTGCCCTATTGCAAGATTTATCTCAATGCAGGTTCTCTTCAACAAAGACTCAATAAGGTCAATCCTTTATTAAACTGTCAAACGATGCCAACTTTTCTCGATCCTTCACTTCGATGAATTCTTCACTCTCCCTTCAAAACTGTCAGAATTGAGTAAATTGGCACTTCCAGCCACAAATTCCCAGTTCAAATACAATATCTTGTAAGAGAACACACCTTCCGTTTTAAAAATGAAACTGCGTCACAAAAACAAACACGCAACAGAAACGGAGGCACAACACGTTCTACCTGGAAATCAACAAACTCAAAAACTCACTGCGTCACCTGAGTCGGCCCTTATATGGTCACGGGGCACATGTCATCACGTGACCTCACATCGGCGGGAAAATCACATCAGGTGACCTCCAAAAGACCATTACAGCATTCTCACAAAAAAAAACAGATCTCCTTGAGCATTTAACAGTACGAATGATATAGGTAGGAAAAGGCGAGAGGTCCTGAAAGGAGAATATAGGGAGTTAGGAAGGGATTTGAGAAAAAGGACCGCAAAAGTAGTAATCTCAGGATTACTGCCTGTGCTATGCGACAGTGAGAATAGAAATGCAATGAGGTAGAGGATAAATGCGTGGCTGAGGGATTGGAGAAGGGGGCAGGGATTTGGGTTTTTGGATCATTGGGACCTCTTTTGGCGCAGGTGTGACATGTACAAAAAGGACGGGTTACACTTGAATCCTAGGGGGACCAATATCCTGGCGGGGAGATTTGCGAGGGCTACTGAGGTGACTTTAAACTAGAATGGTTGCGGGGTGGGAATCAAATTAAAGAGACTAGGAGAGAAGAGGTTAGTTCACAAATACAGAAAGCTAGTAGACAGTGTGTGAGGGAGGACAGGCAGGGGCAGAGATCAGGAGCACTCAGACCAAAGATGTAGGGGACAAGGAAGAAAAAGATAACAAAGTTGTTTGCTCCATTAAGGATAAAACGAGAGCAAGAGATGCATCTATTTTAATGCTAGGAGCATTGTAAGAAAGGTGGATGAGCTTAGAGCATGGATTAATACCTGGAAATATGATGTTGTAGCTATTAGTGAAACGTGGTTGCAGGAGGGGTGTGATTGGCAACTAAATATTCCAGGATTTCGTTGCTTCAGGTGTGATAGAATAGGAGGGGCAAGAGGGGAAGGTGTTGCATTGCTTGTCAGAGAAAATATAACAGCGGTCCTCTGGCAGGATAGATTAGTGGACTCGTCCAGGGACGCTATTTGGGTGGAATTGAGGAATAGGAAAGGTGTAGTGACGCTTATAGGGGTGTATTATAGACCACCTAATGGGGACCGAGAACTGGAGGAGCAAATTTTAAGGAGATAGCAGATATTTGTAGTAAGCACAAGGTTGTGATTGTGGGAGATTTTAATTTTCCACACATAGATTGGGAAGCCCATTCTGTAAAAGGGCTGGATGGTTTGGTGATTGTCAAATGTGTGCAAGATAGTTTTTTGCAGCAATACATAGAGGTACCAACTAGAGAAGGGGTAGTGTTGGATCTCCTGTTAGGGAATGAGATAGGGCAGGTGACGGAGGTATGTGTTGGGGAGCACTTCGGGTCCAGTGATCACAATACCATTAGTTTCAATATAATTCTGAAGAAGGACAGGACTGGACCCAGGGTTGAGATTTTTGAGTGGAGAAAGGCTAACTTTGAGGAGATGCGAAAGGATTTAGAAGGAGTGGATTGGGACAAATTTTTTTATGGGAAGGATGTAATAGACAAATGGAGGTCATTTAAAGGTGAAATTTTGAGGGTATAGGATCTTTATGTTCCTGTTAGGTTGAAAGGAAAGGTTAAAAGTTTGAGAGAGCCATGGTTTTCAAGGGATATAGGAAAATTGGTTCGGAAAAAGAGAGGGATTTACAATAAATACAGGCAGCTTGGAGTTAATGAGGTGCTCGAGGAATTTAAAGAAGTAAAAAGAATCTTAAGAGAGAAATTAGAAAAGCTAAAAGAAGATACGAGGCAGCTTTTGCAAGTAAGGTGAAAATAAATCCAAAGGGTTTCTACAGTTATATAAATAGCAAAAGGATAGTGAGGGATAAAATTGGTCCCTTAGAGAATCAGAGTGGACGGCTATGTGCAGAGCCAAAAGAGATGGGGGAGATTTTGAACAATTTCTTTTCTTCGGTATTCACTAAGGAGAAGGATATTGAATTGTGTAAGGTAAAGGAAACAAGAAGGGTAGTTATGGAAAGTATGACGATTAAAGAAGAGGAAGTACTGGCGCTTTTAAGGAATATAAAGGTGGATAAGTCTCCGGGTCCGGACAAGATACTCCCTAGGACCTTGAGGGAAGTTAGTGTGGAAATAGCAGGGGCGCATGTGGTTCCATTGTTAAAAGGGTTCTGAGAGTAAACCTAGCAATTATCAGCCTGTGAGTTTGACATCAGTGGTGGGTAAGTTGATGGAAAGTATTCTTAGAGATGGTATATATAATATCTGGATAGACAGGGTCTGGTTAGGAACAGTCAACATGGATTTGTGCGTGGAAGGTCATGTTTGACAAATCTTATTGAATTTTTTGATGAGGTTACTAGGAAAGTTGACGAGGGTAAAGCGGTGGATGTTGTCTATATGGACTTCAGTAAGGCCTTTGACAAGGTTCCACACGGAAGGCTAGTTAGGAAGGTTCAATCACTAGGCATTAATGTCGAAGTAGTAAAATGGATTCAGCAGTGGCTGGATAGGAGGCGCCAGAGAATAGTGGTGGATAACTGTGTATCCGATTGGAGAACGGTGTGTAGCGGTGTGCCTCAGGGATCTGTAGTGGGTCCAATGTTGTTTCTCTTATACATTAATGATCTGGATGATTGTGTGGTAAATTGGATTAGTAAGTATGCAGATGATACTAAGATAGGTGGCGTTGTGGATAATGAAGTAGGTTTTCAAAGCTTGCAGAGAGATTTAGGCCAGTTAGAAGAGTGGGTTGAAAGATGGCAGATGGAGTTTAATGCTGAAAAGTGTGAGGTGCTACATTTTGGTAGGACTAATCAAAATAGGACATACATGGTAAATGGTAGGGCATTGAAGAATACTGTAGAACAGAGGGATCTAGGAATAATGGTGCATAGTTCACTGAAGGTGGAATCTCATGTGGATAGGGTGGTGAAGGAAGCTTTTGGTATGCTGGCCTTTATAAATCAGAGCATTGACTATAGGAGTTGGGATGTAATGTTGAAACTGTACAAGGCATTGGTAAGGCCAAATTTGGAGTATCGTGTACAGTTCTGGTCACCGAATTATAGGAAAGATGTCAACAAAATAGAGAGAGTACAGAAGATTTACTAGAATGTTACCTGGATTTCAGCACCTAAGTTACAGAGAAAGGTTGAACAAGTTGGGTCTTTATTCATTGGAGTGTAGAAGGTTGAGGGGGGACTTATTAGACGTATTTAAAATTATGAGGGGGATAGATAGAGTTGAATAGGCTTTTTCCATTGAGATTAGGGGAGATTCAAACAAGAGGACATGAGTTGAGAGTTAGGGAGCAAAAATTTAGGGGTAACATGAGGGGGAACTTCTTTACTCAGAGAGTGGTAGCTGTGTGGAACGAGCTTCCAGCAGAAGTGGTAGAGGCAGGTTCGATGTTGTCATTTAAAGTAAAATTGGATAGCTATATGGACGGGAAAGGAATGGAGGGTTATGGGCTGAGAGCAGGTTGGTGGGACTAGGTGAGAGTAAGCGTTCGGCACGGACTAGAAGGGCTGAGGTGGCCTATTTCCGTGCTGTAATTGTTATATGGTTGTATGGTTATAAATCTATTTTGTTGCTGCACATAGAACATACTTCTCAAATCCAATGCATTACAGTATTTTAACTAATCTTTATAAATGTTTTCAGTTGGGTTTATTTTTGACACCCCAGTTCTCAATAGTATTGGAGAGATAATATTGCACCCCTATGGAACAAATTAGTTGGAAACGTTATCCCCTATTTAAATTTGGACTTTAACTAGTAGCCTGGAAGGGCATCTCTCAGAATGTAGCATCATAATTATTCTGTGCAATAATTAATGGATTGTCTAAATTATAATTAACCATATCACCGATTGCCGTTCACACTGATCTAACTCTCTTGAATCTGGATGGCATTACTCATTGGTTCACAATTTTCACTCCAATAACAGACCAGATTACAGAAAAGATTACATTACGTTAAAGGTTACAGATATTCTGAGAGATAAGGTATTTCAGATACCACAACCTAATCCCCTTTGTTGTTCTGGCATTGAGATCAGTCAGGACATTTAATACCATTGCACTTTGCCTATGATATTTACTTTGAATGTTGGGGTGACAAGCATGTCACAGGGCATACCTCACCCACAAAGATTATTCTTGGTAGCAAGGATAATGTTTCTGACATTCAGAAACATGCAAAAATATCAGAAATGAATTATTCAAAAACATAAAAGATAATGAAATCCAAACATCTAAAAAAGGTTTAAATAAAATAAAAATAACTCAAATAACTTTAAGAAATTGTAATTTACCTTTCTGCCTGGTAGCCCAGTCAAATGAATGAGCTTGCTGATCTTGCACTGAGTTGCATCTGGCACAATTGTAGGCCAATAAATTTAGGACTTCTTCATTTGAAATAGCATATTAAAACTTAACCAGACTTTCTCAGAACAATAGAGTTAGTTCTTTACAGCAAAAAATCCATGGTATTGAAATAGGATCTATAATGTCAAATCCATGAATGAACAGCAATAATTTGAAACATTTTGATTCATTGCAGTTACAGGTATTGAATTTTTCATAAGCTGTAACTAAGAAAGTTTTCCAAGCAAAAGATTAGAACAGAAAAACAAGTGAATTATAGACTGTCTAAAAAGAAAGGCATGATCTTTGCTACTGGTAAAACAAATAACCATTCTGTTTTGTCTTGTATGGGATGATTAACAATCAGTAGTTGTTTTGGGTGCAGGTAATCTTGAACATTTTGCAAACTGCAATTTTTAGCATTATTAGAAGCACATTGCCAGAGAGGTAGCCCTGAGTCTTTAGTATGTTACTTTCAAAGCTCAAAGTTCGAAGTAAATTTATTATCAGAGTACATATATGTCACCATATACAACCCTCAGATGTCTTTTCTTAGTAAATTCAAGAAATACATTAGAATCAATGAAAGACCAAACCTAACAGGATGGACAACCAACCAATGTGTAAAAGACAACAAACTCTGCAAATATAAAAGAGAAAAAAGAATAAATACTGAGAAAATGAGATGAAGAGTTCCTGAAAGTAAGTCCACAGATTATGGGAGCAGTTCATTGATGGGGCTTAGTGAAGTTGAGTGAAGTTATCCCCACTGGTTAAAGAGCCTGATAGTTGAGGGGTAATAGCTGGTCCGGAACCTGGTGGTCTGGGTCCTGAGACTCCTGTACCTCCTTCCTGATGGCAGCAGCATGTCCTGGATGGTGGGGGGTCCTTGATGACGGCTGTTGCTTTCCTGCAATAGTGCTCCATATAGATGTGCACAAAGGTGCGGAGGGCTTTACCCGTGATGGACTGGGTTGTATCCACTACTTTTTGTAGGATTTTCCATTCAAGGGTATGGGTGTTTCCATACCAGGTAGTGATGCAACCAGTCAAAATAATCTCCACCACACATGTATAGAAGTTTGTCAAAATTGTAATTGTCATGCCGAATCTTCATGAGCTTCTAAGGAATTAGAAATGCTGCTATGTTTTCTTTGCAATGGCACATATGTGCTGGGCCCATGACAAATCCTCTGAAATTATAACACCAAGGAATTTAAAGATGCTGATCCTCTCCATTTCTGAATCCCCAATGAGGACTGGTTTATGGACCAATAGTTTCTTCTTCCTGAAGTCAATAATCAACTCCTTGGTCTTGAGGACATTGAGTGAGAGAGGTTGTTGTTGTGCCACCACTCAGCCAGAATTTCAGTATTTCTCCTATATGTTGATTTGTCACCACCTTTGGTTTGGCCCATGGCAGTGGTTTTTTCATCAAACATAAATATGGCAGTGGAGCTGTTCTTAGCCTATAGTCATGAGTATGAAGTGAGCAGAGCAGGGAGCTAAACACACAGCCCTGTGGTGCACCTGTGCTGATGGACATTGTGGAGATGTTTTTGCCAATCCGAACTGACTGTGGTCTGCAAATGAGGAAATCTAGGATCCAATTGCACAAAGAGGTACTGACGCCAAGGTCTTGAGACTTATTGATTTGTTTTGAGGAGTTGATGGAATTGAATGCCAAGTTGTAGTTGATAAAAAGAATCCTGTTGAATGCATCTTTGCCCTCCGGATGTTCCAGGTTGAGCGAAGAGCCAGAGAAATGGCTTCTGCTATGGACCTGTTGCCCCATAGGCAAATAGGACCAGACTCAAGTCACTTTTCAGCCTTTCAAAGCACTTCATCGCTATGGATGTAAGTGCTACTGGACAATAGTCATTGAGGCAGGTTATCACACTCTTTTTAGGCATCAGGATAATTGAAGTCTGCTTGAAGCAAGTGGGTACCTCAGACTGCCGAAGCAACAGGTTAATGACATCAGTGAACACTCCATCCAGTTGGTCAGCAAAGGTATTCGGTCAGGTACCCCATCTGGGCCAGATGTTTTCCAAGGGCTCACTCTGCTGAAGGATGCTCTCATGAAGGCTTCGAAGACTGAAATCACAGTGTCATCAGGGACTGTGGGAGTTGTGAAGTTTCCTCCAGGTTTTGACGGTGAAAGTGAGCACAGAAGGCATAGAGCTCATCTGGGAGCAAAGCCTTCTTGTCACCTATATTGCTTGGCTTCACTTAGTAAAAGGTAATAGCATTCAAGCCCCTGCCACAGCTGCTGAGAATCCTTCAGTGATTCAGGTTTGGTCCAGAATTGTCACTTTGCATGTGAGGTGGCTTTCTGGAGATCATACCTGGACCTTTTGCATCTTCCTTGGTTATCAGACTTGAATGCCACTCATCTGGCCCTCAGCAGATTGTGAATCTCATGGTTCATCCAGGGCTTTTAGTTGGGGAAGACTGAATGATTTTGTGGGGACATATTTGTGTTTTCATCAAATCTGTTTTCCCAAGATGGCGCTACGTATGGGGGCCGTGTTGCGAGTTCCATTCCAAACTTGCAGTATACCACTAATTTCTACAATTTTCTTAGCATTTTCTGTTCAAGTAGCTGATTGTCACATTAGATACGATAGACTGATGCTTCTGAACACTGGAAAGACGGCATTTACCCACTATGTGCCACCTTTCCTACACTGGGAACCCCTGCTTGTGCGATCCATGGGAGACTCATCTCTTACACCGCCTCTACCTCGGAAGAAGCGCTGGAGGCGAGGGAGACAGGCCGGCGTCATGGTGAGGCCGAGACGGTGTGCAAATTGGCCACCGCTGCTTAGGTATACAACTGGCTAACGTTCAGTCCCTGGATAACAAGCTTTGTGAATTGAAAGCCAGAATTTCCTATCAGCGGGAAACAAAGGAATGAAACATTTTGTGCTTCATGGAGACCTGGCTGATGGAGGAGATACCGGATCGTGCCATTGAGCCCTCTGGGTTCTCCCTGTTCTGGGCGGACATGTTGAAAAACCTCACTGGGAAGAGTAAAGGAGGAGGGGTATGCTTCATGGTCAACAATGCTTGGTGTGAACCCCAGAATGTACATGCCCTCAAATCCTTTTGTTCCCCAGACCTGGAATACCTGGTGCTGCTATGCAGACCCTACTGGCTGCCTAGGGAGTTCATGGCTGTTATCATCACAGCACAGGCTGATACTGACCTGATTCTCAAGGAACTGTACAGGACCATCAACACACTGAAGACTGCTCACCCAGAGTCTGCCTTTATCGTCGCCGGTGACTTTAATCAAGCATTGCTGACAAAAGTCTCTCTGAAGTTTATCAGCACATCCAGGTGAGCACTCGTGGAGATAAGATACTTGACCACTGTTACACTTCCTTCCACAACGCTTGCAAAGCTCACCTTCGCCCAGCTTCTGGAAAATCAGATCATTCTTCGATCCTGCTTTTGCCGACGTACAGGCAGAAGTTGAAACAAGAGGTGGCTGTAGTTAAAACCATCCACTGTTGGTCCAGCCAATCGGCCTCCATGCTGCAGGACTGCTTCGATGATGTCAACTGGAACGTCTTCCATGATGAGGATGTCTGCGAGTTCACTGATGGAGTCATGTGCTTCATCCAGAAGTGCATCGACGATGTTGTTTCCCAGGGTCTTCCCAAACCAGAAACCCTGGATCAATAGTTCCGTGCGAGCAGCACTTACTGTGTGACATAGAGCTTACATTGCCGGCAATCAGCTAGAGCTCAAGAAAAGCAACTATGATCTGTGCAAAGCTATCAAGGTGGCAAAACAACAATACAGGGACAAGATTGAGTCAAGATTCACAATGAATAGCGCACATGACTTGTGGCGAGGGCTGCGTAACATTGCAGACTTCAAAGCTGTTGTGTATGTGACCTGTTTACACAACTATGTTATTAATAACAATGCTAGAGATGGGAACTAAGTTTCATGGTTCTTTACTGGTAGAGTTCGAACTTGACACACACAACAGATCAATACATGCCTAATAGCGCATGCAACGACGTGCTAGAAACATAGAAAATAGGTGCAGGAGTAGGCCATTCGGCCCTTCGAGCCTGCAGCGCCATTCAGTATGATCATGGCTGATCATCCAACTCAGAACCCTGTACCAGCCTTCCCTCCATACCCCCTGATCCCTTTAGCCACAAGGGCCATATCTAACTCCCTCTTAAATATAGCCAATGAGCTGGCCTCAACTGTTTCCTGTGGCAGAGAATTCCACTAAAATATAAAACATAACATAAAGTAGACCCTTATCATAATATAGGCTATACGGTGCACTCCTCCCCTTTTATTTTAATAGTGTATCAACTTTTTTTTAACTGGGGCACTATGCTAAACAAATATGTTTACCCTTAACATACTGTGACGAGAATACACATAAATTAAGATGTTTGCTGGCCTGGGCTAGCATCAGTGGCCATCCATATATAATGAGTAATTCAGTGACTAAAGGGCTGACGAACACAGAGGTGTGTATTGGCAATTTAATACGGCTGTCTGAAGCCAGCTTGATAGTGAACCTTGAAAAAAATGAGTTCGGCCACGCGAAGGTCACTTACCTGGGAATTGTGGTGACACGGGCAGCTGGCAGCGATGCAAGCTACAGTGCAGGCTATCGCTGACCTCCCAACCCCGACAGACAAGAGGGCCCTCAGAAGGCTCTTGGAGAAGGTGGGGTACTGTAGGAAGTTTTGCAATAACTCTGCGGTCACTACTCCTCCCCCTCCTACTAAGCCCTTGCGAGAGAAAACTGAGTCGGAATGGGACGACCCTTGTTATTGTGGTCCGGGACAAAACCAAATGAGAGGTTACATTGATCGCAATTCATCAGTGTTTTTGGCCACTTTGAAGTTTGCTGAGTTGGAGCCTGGTCTAAGGGATTATTAATAACACATATAAAAGGGACGGAAAATGTGATTGACTGTCTGTCAAGGTGCTGACAACTTCAAATTCTCTGTATTAGCCAAATAGCTGATAAAGATGTATATTTGTGTGTATCAAATAATGTACTCATGTTTGTAATTTTTACCCCGGTAAAAATCCTTAAAGGGGGGAAGTGTGACGAGAATACACATAAATTAAGATGTTTGCTGGCCTGGGCTAGCATCAGTGGCCTGAGCAGTTGGTCTGCCACCTGTCCTCAGGGGAAGGAGAGATAAGGCACACAATGAAGCAGCATTTGGAGGTGTTAATGAAGGAGCCATCAGTCTGGGTATTGTCAAGAGCGGCTCCCCCTTTGAACCCTGAACTGTTTGAAGTGATGGACAGGCATCTGGAGATGTGTAATGAAGGGACGAGAGAGGGAGAGGGAGAGGGAGAGGGAGAGGGAGAGGGAGAGGGAGAGGAGAGAGAGAGAGAGAGAGAGAGAGAGAGAGAGAGAGAGAGAGATAGATAGATAGATAGATAGATAGATGGATAGATACGTCTAGAGCGGCTCCTCCTTTGTACCCTGAACTGTTTGAAGTGATGGACAGGCGATACCCCAGCAGGGGGATAAAAAGGGACAGGTTCGCTAAGGCAGGACACACACGACACCCGAGGTAACGAGACCTTGGAAGCGGTGCGCTTCTCACAAGTCGGTGGGAAGTACCGGGCCATAAACGCACAGGGTGGAAAAGTACGATCAGCGGGAACCCGGTGTGTGTCCACCCTCACTTGGGTGCCGGGTTCACTGCAGAGGATCGACTGCATCTGGAGGAGGGGTCACAGTCGGTGACCTCAGGTGACATCACAAAGGACCCGCCCGAAAGCTGCTTGTGAGCAATACCGCCGGTCTGTGAGTGGAAGCCGTTCTGAATGATCAGTCGTTCTCGTTCTCTCTCTCCCTCCCCCCATGTTGTCCATCACCATGGCAATGATTACTGCGAACTGAACTAAATTGGACTGAACTTTGTGTCACTTTGAAATTGGTCATTTACCCCTAGACAACGATAGAGCTTGATTGATGCTGTTATCTTACTTCTGTGCACGTGTGTTTATCATTGCTGAACTGTTGCATTTATTATCCTTTCGATTACTGTGTTGCTTGTCTCTTTAATAAAACTTTCTTAGTTCTAGTAATCCAGACTCCAACTGAGTGATCCATTTCTGCTGGTTTGGCAACCCAGTTACGGGGTACGTAACAATACAAACGCCTACCATTTGTTTACAAATTAGATTATGAGGACACACAGTCCTCTTTTATTGTCATTTGGTAATGCATGCATTAAGAAATGATACAACGTTCCTCCGGTGTGATATCACAGAAACACAAGGCAGATCAAGACTGAAAAACTGACAAAAACCACATAATTATAACATATAGTTACAACAGTGCAAGTAATACCGTAACTTGATGAGAACAGGCCATGGACACAGTAAAAAAAAGTTCAAAGTCTCTCGAAAGCCCCATCATCTCACGCAGACAGGAGAAGGAAGAAAACTCTCCCTGCCATGAACCTTCAGCGCCACAAACTTGCCAATGCAGCACCCTGGGAGCACCCGACCACAGTCCAACTCTGAGTCATCCGAAAACTTCGAGCCTCTGACCAACCCTCCGACACGGAGCACCGAGCACCATCTCTGCCGAGCGCTTCGACCCCAGCCCTGGCCACCAGCAACAGGAAAAGCCGAGGATTTGGGGCCTTCCCTCCAGAGATTCTCAATCGCACAGTAACAGCGGCAGCAAACCGGGCATTTCAGAAGTTTCTCCAGACGTTCCTCCGTGCTTCTCATGTCTGTCTCCATCAAATCAGAATTGTGCACGGCCCCTATTTAACAAATACGATATCATTTCATCGGAGAGGCTGCGTGCACTGCGTCGCGCCGCCATCTTCTCCTCCCGCCCAGAAGTGCATCGACAATGTTGTTTCCCAGGGTCTTCCCGAACCAGAAACCCTGGATCAATAGTTCCGTGCGAGCAAATAGTAACAAAGTAACTTAATAATATCAAGTTATAACAACCCTTCTTTTTTTTACTTTTTACTTTCGGTCTAAGACTCATTTGGAACTCAAGGCTCTGGGGAGGTCTTCTCTGCCTCTCCAGGTAACGTCTGTCCTGAAACGTTTGCTTTGGGGAATGAGTCTCCATAGGTACATTAGGTGGGTCATCAGCACTGATGACAGGCTTATGTAGATGAGGCTGATGTGGTCACATCAGGAGTGTTTGCTTCTATGTCAGGGGAGTCTGGGCAAGGTGTTGTTGTGTTTTTCACCTGAGCGTCCAGGATTTGGTCCACATGACATCTCCATACATTCTCTCCTACCTCCACTGTATATATCAGTGGCCTGTCTATGGTGGAAATTGTACCTGGCTGCCACTTTTCAGTCCGGTAATCACCTGCAAGAACTCACTGTCTCACACTGAAGCTCCGTGTTGACTTAGCATTCATGTGTTGAACTGTCTGTTCTCCACATCACACCGTACATCTGGTTTGAGAAGATCCATGCGGGACCTCAGGTTTCTGTTCAGAAACATCATCACTGGCATGTACTGCGTTATGATAGGCAAGGAGAAAGTTGTCTATCTTGTGTTGCAGTGGTCGATTTTCGCTGTCCATTGCCTTGATGGCTTTCTTGAATGTCTGCAAAAATCTTGCCATTTGTGAATGGATGGTAAGGGACAGATGTAAAGTGCTTGATTCCATTGTTCTTCACAAAACTTTGGAATTCTTCAGAGACAAATTGTCGTCCATTGTCTGTGCAGATTTGTTCTGATATGCCATTCCTGGCAAACATGGCCCTCAGAATTGTAATGGTCTTTTCCAATGTGGTTGTCTTCATTTTTTTGACCTCTGGCCATTTGGAAAGTGCATCGACGGTGATTAAAAAGATAGTCCATGAATGGTCCAGCAAAGTCGATGTGCACCCGTTGCCATGGATGGAGGGGGGCTTGTGGTGGTGCGTTCTGGATCTTTTGACATCCAGAGCAGTTCTTGGTCAAGTCCTCAATCTGTTTATTGATTCCTGGCCACCTCACATAGGCATGGGCAAGACCTTTCATCTTCACGGTACCCAGGTGCCCCCTCGTGCAGTTCCTCCAGCACTCTGGTGCGTAGCTTGGGAGGAGTCGCAACTCGTGAACCACACATTAGTGTTCCCCGATACACTGACAACTGCTCCTTCCTCGCTGAGAAGGCTGGAAACAGTGTGTTACCCCGCGCTGGCCATCCCTTTACCGTGATGTCATACACTTTTGACAACATAGGGTCATTGCGTGTTTCTCTTTCAATGAGGCTGTTTGTCACTGGTAGTTGTTCAACTATTGTTGTGTGAAAGACCTCTGCTGAATCCATTTGTGTAGTTATCTCTGAAGTCGTCAGTGGTAAATGTGACAAGCCATCTGTGTTGCCATGTTGCTTGGTCCTCTTGTGTTCAATGTCATACATGCGACCTCCTAAGAAAAGAGACCATGGCTGCAGCCTTTGTGCTGTCATCACTGGAACGCCTTTTCTTGGGTTGAAGATTGACACGAGAGGCTGATGGTCAGTCAACAGGGTAAACTTCTGACCATACAGGTAGTGACTGAATTTCTAGACTCCCCACATGAGGCTTAGGGCCTCTGTCAAACTGTGCGTAGTTGCATTCAGCTGAAGTTAGCGTTCTTGAGGCAAAGGCTATTGGTCTTTCTGAGCCATCTGGAAACTTATGCGATAACACAGCTCCTATCCCATGGGGTGAGGCATCACAAGCCAGTTGGATTGGTAAGGAGGGGTCAAGGTGCACGAGCACCCCTTCCAAAGTTATGAGTCTTTTAGTTTCTTGAAACACTTTCTCACAGCTCTCAGTCCACTTCCACTGTGTCCCTGTCTGTAATAGTGCATTTAATGGGTGTAGGACTGTGAATAGGTTAGGCAAGAACTTGTGGTATTAGTTCACTAGTCCAAGATATGCTCTCAGCTGAGACACATTTTCAGGTGGTGGTGCCTTAAGCACTGCTTCTATCTTGTCTTGAGACATGTGTAATCCATCCCTGTGGATCACATGCCCACAGTATGAGATTTCCTTTTTGAAAAACTCACATTTCTGTCCATTAGCTCTGAGTCCATATTCTCGTAACCTGGTGAGCACTTGTTCAAGATTAGAAAGATGTTAATCGTCATCTTTGCCGGTGACAATAATGTCATCCAGGTAACACTGAGATCCTGGAATCCCCTGCAGGACCTGGTCCATTGCACTTTGCCAGATTGCAGGAGCTGATGCTATCCCAAACACCAACCTGTTGTACTGGTAAGGTCCTTTGTGTGTATTTATTGTCAGGTATTTCTTGGATGCTTCATCAATTTCCATTTGGAGATAAGCCTGGGCCAAATCGATTTTTGTGAAATGTTCTCCTCCTGACAGGGAAGCAAAGATGTCCTCAATGCAAGGTAGAGGATACTGTACTGTACTGGGAACTGGGTTAACAGTCACTTTAAAATAACAAACACAAAATACTCTGCAGATGCTGGGCTCAAAGCAACACTCACAACATGCTGGAGGAACTCAGCAGGTCAGGCAGCATCCATGGAAATGATCAGTCAACGTTTCGGGCCGGAACCCTTCATCAGGACTGAAAAAGGAAGGGGCAGAGGCCCTATAAAGAAGGTGGGGGGAGAGTGGGAAAGAGAAGGCTGGTAGGTTCCAGATGAAAAACCAGTAAGGGGAAAGATAAAGGGGTGGGGGAGGGGAAGCAGGGAGGTGATAGGCAGGAAAGGTGAAGAAGGAATAGGGGAGAACACAATGGGTAGTAGAAGGAGGTGGAACCATGAGGGATGTGATAGGTGGCTGGGGGAGGGGGCAGAGTGAAATAGTGATAGGGGAAGGGAATTACCGGAATTCTGTGTTCATACCAAGGGACTGGAGAGCACCTAGACGGTATATGAGGTGTTGCTCCTCCTACCTGAGTTTAGCCTCATCATGGCAGTAGAGGAGGCCATATATGGACATATCCGAATGGGAATGGGAAGCAGAGTTGAAGTGGGTGGCAATCGGGAGATCCTGTCTGTTGTGGCGGATGGTAACATTTCTTTCCTTCATTTCTGTTCAGTGACATTTTATTTGTAGCGTATTCCAGAGATTTTTGTTTTATCTTTGAAGCACCCCGTGCTGCTGTTTCCAATGATATTGCAATGTTCAGCTCCTTCTCTAATGTAAGGTCTTTTTCGCACAGGAGGTTCTTCTGTGTGGTTTCACAGTGCATGCCACACACTAACCTGTCCCTCAATGTGTCCAATAGACCAGCTCCAAATTGACAATGTTCTGATAGTTTGCGCAATTCAGCACATTATTCAGAAATGCTTTCATTTTTGCTGTGATTCCATTTGTGAAATTTTACACCTCGGACTTCAACTCCTGCACAGAGTCTTTTCATCTTCAGAAGTTTTCTGATGACTCTGCCATAGTTGGATGCATCAGCAAGGGTAGATGAGCCTGAGTACAGGGCTACGGTAGGAAATTTTGTCACATGGTGTGAGCAGAATTATCTGCAGCTTAATGTGAAAAAGACTAAGGAGCTGGTGGTGGACCTGAGGAGGGCTAAGGCACCGGTGACCCCTGTTTCCATCCAGGGGGTCAGTGTGGACATGGTGGAGGATTACAAATACCTGGGGATACGAATTGACAATAAACTGGACTGGTCAAAGAACACTGAGGCTGTCTACAAGAAGGGTCAGAGCCATCTCTATTTCCTGAGGAGACTGAGGTCCTTTAACATCTGTCGGACAATGCTGAGGATGTTCTATGAGTCTGTGGTGGCCAGTGGTATCATGTTTGCTGTTGTGTGCTGGGGCAGCAGACACCAACAGGATCAACAAACTCATTCATAAGGCCAGTGATGTTGTGGGGATGGAACTGGACTCTCTGACGGTGGTGTCTGAAAAGAGGATGCTGTCCAAGTTGCATGCCATCTTGGACAATGTCTCCCACCCACTACATAATGTACTGGGTGGGCACAGGAGTACATTCAACCAGAGACTCATTCCACCGAGATGCAACACTGAACGTCATAGGAAGTCATTCCTACCTGTGGCCATCAAACTTTACAACTCCTCCCTTGGAGGGTCAGACACCCTGAGCCAATAGGCTGGTCCTGAACTTATTTCCTGGCATGATTTACATATTATTATTTAATTATTTATGGTTTTATATTGCTATAGCTATACTCTATTCTTGGTTGGTGCAACTGTAACGAAACCCAATTTCCCTCGGGATCAATAAAGTATGACTATGGCTATGAAATCTTTCAGCACTGACCAGTGGTTTGGGTTTTAAACGTTGTCGGAGAGTGTCTACTATTTGCTTGAACGTTTTGTCAGCTGGCTTTTCAGGGGTTAACAAGCTCCATAGCAGTCCATATGTTCTTGCTCCCATAACACTGAGTATGACGCTGGCTTTCTTTTCCCAGGACCAACAGGCTCCGGGACAGCTTCTTCCACCAGGCCATCAGACTGATGAACTCATGCTAATTTGAGTGTACTCTATATTACATTGACTGTTCTATTTATTATAAATTATTCTGATCACACATTGCACATTTAGATGGAGACATAACATAAAGATTTTTACTCCTCACGTATGTGAAGGATGTAATAAATAAGTCATTCAGATCCTCTGTTGAGTCCTTGAACAGATTCTAATCCACCAATTCAAAGCAATCCCGTAGCCTCTTCTCTGCTCCCATGAATACCTACTTGTTGTCTCTGGAGACTTGCTCTTTATCTTCTGCCTGTATGCCGTTAGAAGAAGGACAGCCAAATGATCAGATTTCCCAACATGTGGTCTAGGCATGGAACGGTAGGCGTTGCTAATTGCAGTGTAGCAGTGGTCAAGTACGTTGGGACCCCTGGTGCTGCAGGTAATATGTTGATGATAATTGAGCAGAGATTTATTCAAACAAGCCTGACTGAAGTCCTGAACAATGATTTGAAAGGTGTTGTGGTAGGCTGTTTCTTGTTTGGTGATGGCAGCATTCAATATCTCGGGTGTCTGATTAATGTTGGCTTTTGGCGGTAGGTACAGTAGCTGAATCTGCTTGTTCTGTCTGAAGACTAGTTGTAGGCTGCTAGTAAAAATTTGATAAGATACAATTCCATGCTGTTATTCCATGAACACTGAATCAGGGTTTAAGTTGATAGTTGTAGTGATTGCACATTATTCATCTGATTTGTTGAAAGCATTTATTAATTCATTTTAGTCGCTTAATTTGCACTGTATATCAATGAAGCCTTGTTAATTCAGTGGGAGCAGATTTTGTTAGGATTTAAGATTCTAACCTTTGCAATTTTATTAGTAACAGTCAATGGATTTTTAAAAAATATTTACAAGTCCTTCCATTTATTATGTTTTAGTAATTTAGAGACGTTCCACAGATAAATGAATTTGCCTGCAACCAACATAAACATAACAGCACCAAACTAATTGTGATCTAAGGAATTACAGGGGTCAGGTTGGGTGAAACTGTATCATCATGGCAAACTATAATTGCTTTAACAGCTATTTTATTCACCCTTGTGACTGGAAGATATTGCTCATGTGTGACACCCTTTTTGGTCAGTAATTGAAAACTGAAAAATCAGTATATATTGTAAAAAAGGGCTTGTTAATAGCTTACCTTTAGCTTTACAATCTGGGAAGATGTTTTCTGATCCTGTTCAAATAACCAGCCCATATAATAGGCCACTGTAGCAATGTCATATGAATTATAGAATACCTTGTGTAGTTCAGCCAATGACTGTTCTCTCTGTCTATCTATTTATTCATAAGACAAAAAAAGACCATAAGGGATAGGTGAAAAATTGGGCCTTTTGATTCATCAAGTCTGCTCTGCCATTTCATCATGGCTGATCCAGTTTCTCTCTCAACCCCGCTCTCCTGCCTTCTCCCCATAACCTTTCACGCCCTGACTAATCAAGAATCTATCCACCTCTGCCTTAAATGCACCCACTGACCTGGCCTCCATATCTGTTTGTGACAACGAATTGCACAGATTCACCACCCTTGGGCTGAAGAAGATCCTCCTCATCTCTGTTCTAAATGAACGTTCCTCTATTCTGAGGCTGTGCCCTCTGGCCTGAGACTCCCCTACCAAAGAAAACATCCTCTTCACATCTTCACATCATTCTTTCTAGACCTTTTGACATTCGATAGATTTCAGTGACATCCCCCCTCATTCTCGTAAATTCCACCGAGTACATAGAGCCATCAAATGATCCTCATATGATAACCCTTTCATTTCCACAATCATTCTTGTGAACCTCTTCTGAACCCTCTCCAATGTCAGCATGTCCTTTCTTAGATAAGGTACCCAAAACTGCTTACAATACTTCAAGCGAGGTCTCATCAGTGCCTTATAAACCCTCAGCAATGCATCCTTGCTTTTATATTCTAAACCTCTCAAAATTAATGCAAATATTCAATTTGTTTTCTTTACCGCTGACTCACCCTATAAGTTAACCTTTAGGGAATCCTGCACAAGGATTCCAAATTTCCTTTGCACTTCGGATATTTGAATTTGCTGCTCATTTAGGAAATCTGTCTATGCTTTTGTTTCTATCAAAGTGCATGACTATACATTTCCCGACACTGTATTCCATCTGCCACTTCTTTGCCCATTCTTCTAATCTGTCTAAGTCCTTCTGCAGACTCCTTGCTTCCTCAGTACTACCTGTCCCTCCACCTATCTTTGTATCATCCACAAACTTGGCCACAAGGCAGTCAATTCCGTCATCCAAGTCATTGACATAGAGTGTAACGTAAAAAGAGGTGGTCCCAACACTGACTCTAACGGAACAGCACTAATCACCAGCAGCCAACCAGAAGAAGCTTCATTTATTCCCACTCTTTACCTCCTGCCAATCAACCAATGCTCTATCCATGCTAGTATCTTTTTTGTAATACCATGGGTTCTTATCTTGTTCAACAGCTTCATGTGCGGCACCTTGTCAAAGCCTTCTGAAAATCCAAGCACACAATATCCACCAATTCTCCCTTGTCTATCCTGCTTGTTCTTTCCTCAAAGAATTCTGACAGATTCTGACAGGGAACAATGCTGATTTTGGCCTTTTTTATCATGTTCCTCCATGTACTCTGAAATCTCATCCTATCAATCGATTCCAACATCTTCCCAACCACTCTTAAAGAGTGGAGTGATATTTGCAATCTTCCAGTGCTTCAGAACAATGTTAGACTCTAATGATTTTTGAAAGATCATGAATAATGCCTCCACAATCTTTTCAGCTACTTCTTTCAGAATCCTATGGTGTAGTCCATCTGGCCCAGGTAACTTATCTACCTTCAGACCTTTCAGCTTCCCAAGCACTTTCATGCTAGTAAAAGCAATTGCACTCACTTCTGCCTCCTGACATTCTCAAACTTCCGGCATACTCTAGTGCTTCTCACAGTGAAGACAGATGCAAAAAACATATTTAGTTCTTCCACCATTTCCTTGTCCCCCATTACTACCTTTCCAGTGTCATTTTCCAGCAGTCCAATATCTACTATCGCCTCTCTTTTACTCTTTACATAACTGAAAAGTCTTTCGGTATCCCCTTTGATATTATTGGCTAGCTTATCTTCATATTTCATCTCTTCCCTCGTTGTGGCTTTTTTGTTGCCTTCTGTTGGTTTTTAAAAACTTCCAAATCTTCTAACTTCCCACTGTTTTTTGCTTTTCTCTTTTGCTTTTTTGTTGTTTTTGACTTCCCTGTCAGCCATAGCTGTGTCATCTTCCCTTTAGAATACTACTTCTTTGGGATGTATCTGTCTTAGACCATAAGACCATAAGATATAGGAGTAGAAGTAGGTCATTTGGCCATCAAGTCTGCTCTGCCATTCAATCATGGGCTGATCCAATTCTTCCAATCATTCCCACTCCCCTGCCTTCTCCCCATACCCTTTGATGCCCTGGCTAATCAAGAACCTATCTATCTCTGCCTTCAATACACCCAATGACTTGGCCTCCACAGCTGCTTGTGGCAACAAATTCCATAGATTTACCACCCTCTGACTAAAGTAATTTCTCTGCATCTCTGTTCTAAATGGACATCCTTCAATCCTGAAGTCGTGGCCTTTTGTCCTAGACTCCCCTACCACGGGGAACAACTTTGCCATATCTAATCTGTTCAGGCTTTTTAACATTTGGAATGTTTCTATGAAATCCCCTGACATCCTCCTGAACTTCAGGGAATACAGCCCAAGAGCTGTTAGACATTCCTCATACGTGTAACCGGGTGATCATCGGATCTTATTCAGTATTGTTAAAAGTGTACTTAGGCATCCATCCAGGTAATGCTAGAATAGTTGTCTGTGCCTTTAAGGGAGACAGTGATGTCATTACGCACGTGTGGGATAGTGGGGAAACCATTTTTCTTTCTGCTGAAAACGTGGTAGGGCGTTGGAATTGGGTTCCTCCCAGAGTGTGCTGGGCATGGTGGGGAAAGGAGAGCATTAATTGACAATATCCATGTGAATTCGTTTATGCTTGTTGGCAGATCAAGAATATCGGTAATTTGACATGTTTTACATGTGGATGCTTTAGATTTTCTCGAGTAAGTGACTCAAAGCTGGATCGCGTGGCTTGGGCAAAGTTCCTCACCATCCAAGTAGGTCAGTTTCTTGTAATTTAACTACCAGACAATACCTTGTAAACGTTGTGCCAAAGTGTACCTTTTGTCTGACTTTATTGTATCAGGACTGATTGCGCATGTAACTGCGTAACGTGAATGTTTAGTCTCTGTTTGGAAGTTCAGCACGTGTGTGCATCTTAGATGAGATGTATTCGCTTACATTTTTCGTTGTTGTGTATGAGATGCAGGGTGAGTGGGATTCTAATGTTGTTTGTATTGTGTCCCTTCAGGATTGCCACTACCGTATTAGTACTGTATTAGTTCTGGTATTTTTTTATACTGCATACACAATTTTGTTCATACACAAGGGTGTGGATTGAAAGTTAAACTGAGCTTGTAACGGCAGGAACTGGTTGTAAATTCATTCGTTTTGTTTTGCAACCCTCTTCTGGCACTTAAACATCTAAACCAGATAAAGGTATTGAAACCTGAAAGAGTCTTTGTTGTCCTGAGCGTGTACTTTTCCCCAGGCTACATACCGTTACCCTTTCATTCCTGGAATCATTCTTGTGAATCGTCTCTGAACCCCCTCCAACATCAGTATATCCTTTCTGAAATGAGGAGTCCAAAACTGCATGCACTACTCCAAGTGTGGTCTCACGAGTGCATCTCATCCCTCCTCTTATATTCTATACCTAGAAATGAATGCCAACATTGCATTTGCCTTCTTCACCACTGACTCAACCTGGAGGTTAGCCTTTGGGGTATCCTGCACAAATCCCTTTGCATCTCTGCATTTTTAATTCTCTCCCCATCTAAGTAATAGTCTGCCCGTTTATTTTTTCCACCAAAGTGCATGACCATACACTTTCCAACATTGTATTTCATTTGCCACTTCTTTGCCCATTCCCCTAAACTATCTAAGTCTCTCTGTAGGCTTTCTGTTTCCTCAGCATTACCCGCTCCTCCACCTATCTTTGTATCATCGCAAATTTAGCCACAAATCCATTAATCCCATAGTCCAAATCATTGACATACATTGTAAAAAGCAGCGGTCCCAACACCGACCCCTGTGGAACTCCACTAGGAACCAGCAGTCAGCCAGAATAGGATCCCTTTATTCCCACTCTGTTTTCTGTCGATCAGCCAATGCTCCACCCATACTAGTAACTTCCCTGTAATTCCATGGGCTCTTATCTTGTTAAGCAGCCTCATGTGTGGTACCTTGTCGAAGACCTTCTGAAAATCCAAGTACACCACATTTACTGCATCTCCTTTGTCTTCCCTGCTTGTAATTTCCTCAAAAAATTGCAGTAGGTTTGTCAGGCAGGATTTTCCTTTCAGGAAACCATGCTGGCTGTGGCCTATCTTGTCATGTGCCTCCAGGTACTCCGTAATCTCATCCCTAACAATCGATTCCAACAACTTTCCAACCACTGATGTCAGGCTAACAGGTCTATAGTTTCCTTTCTGCTGCCTCCCACCTTTCTTAAATAACGGTGTAACATTTGCAATTTTTGCTGTCATCCGGTACAATGCCAGAATATATCGATTCTTGAAAGATCATTGTTAATGCCTCCGCAAGCTCTCCAGCTACTTCCTTCAGAACCCGAGAGTGCATTTCATCCACCCTAGGAGATATATCCACTCTCAGATCATTAAGCCTCCTGAGCACCTTCTTAGTCGTAATTTTCACTGCACATAATTCACTTCCCTGACACTCTTGAATGTCCGGTATACTGCAGATGTCTTTCATTGTGAAGACTGATGCAAAATACACATTCAGTTCCTCTACCATCTCTGCGTCTCTCATTACAATATGTCCAGTGTCATTTTCTATTTGTCCTATATCTATCCTCAACTCTGTTTTACCCTTTATGTACTTAATGTTTTTAGTATCTTCTTTGATATTAGTTGCCAGCTTCCTTTCATAATTCATCTTTTCCTTCCTATTGACCTTCTTAGTTTCCTTCTGCAAGTTTTTAAAAGGTTCCCAATCCTCTATCTTCCCACCATCTTTGGCTTTCTTGTATGCGCTCTCTTTTGCTTTTACTTTGGCTCTGACTTCACTTGTCAGCCACGGTAGTGTCCTTCTTCCATTCAACAATTTCTTCTTATTTGGAATATATCTGTCTTGCACTTCTCTCATTTTTCACAGAAACTCCAGCCATTGCTGCTCTGCCGTCCTTCCTGTTAGTGTCCCTTTCCAGTCAACTTTGGCCAGTTCCCCTCTCATGCCATTGTAATTTCCCTTATTACACTGAAATACCGACACATTGGAATATAGTTTCTCCTTCTCAAATTTCAAAGTGAGCTCGATCATATTGTGATCACTGTTCCCTAAGGGTTCCTTAACCTGAAGCTCTCTCATCACCTCCGGATCATTACACAACACCCAATCCAGCACAGCCGATCCCCTAGTGGGCTCAACAACAAGCTGTTCTAAAAAGCCATCTGTTAGAAATTCTAGAAATTCTCTCTCTTGAGGTCCAGTGCTGGCCTAGTGTTCCCAATTGACTTTCATGTTAAAATCCCCAACAATTATCATTACATTGCCCTCCTGACGTGCCTTTTCTATCTCCTGCTGAAATTTGTAATCCACATCCCGGCTGCTGTTTGGAGGCCTGTATACAACTACCATTAGGGTCCTTTTACCCTTGCCATTTCTTAACTCACCCATAGAGACTCACCCCTTTCTGATGATTTAATATTATTTCTTATACACAGGGCCACTCCACCCCCTCTGCCTACTAACCTATCTTTCCAATACACCATATATCCTTGGACGTTCAGCTCCCAAAGGCAGCCATCCTTTAGCCAAGTTTCAGAGATGGCCACAATGTCATACTTGCCAATCTGTAGCTGAATTTCAAGATCGTTCATTTTATTTCTAATGCTGCATGCATTTAAATATAGCACTTTCAGTCCAGTATTTGTTGCTTTCTGTTTTAACTGCACCATGCCTCTATTGCCCTGTAAATCATGCCACTGACTTTGATTATGCCTCATCTCCTGCCTGTCCTTTCTATCATCTCTGTTGCACGCTATCTTTGATTTATTTCTGTTTTTCCCTTCCTCAGCCCCATCACTCTGGTTCCCATCCTCCTGCCAAATTAGCTTAAACCCTCCCTAACAGCTCTATTAAACCTGCCTGCTAGGAAATTGGACCCCTTTGGGTTCAGGTGTAACCCATCCTTTTTGTACAGGTCATCCCAGAAAAAGGCCCCAGTGATCCAGGAACCCGAAGCCCTGCCCCCTACACCAGTCTGTCAGCCACGCATTAATATGCCTGATCATGCTATTCTTGTGCTCGTTAGCACGTGACACAGGCAGCAATCCTGAGACTGATTTTGCACCTTACGAATTGCTCCCAGAATGCTCCAGTCATTGCTGTTCTGCTATTATCCCTGCTGGTGTCCCTTTCCAATCTACTTTGGCCAGTTCCTCTTTCATTCCTCTATAATTCCCTTTACTCAACTGTAATGCTGATACACTTAACTTTATCTTCTCCCTCTCAAATTGCAGCTGAAGTCTATCATATTATGATCACTGCCTCCTTAGGGTTCCTTTACTAACTTTATTTACTATATATCTTTAATACTAACTTTACTATCCTTTATCTGTCTATCTGTCTGTCTGTCCATCTATCTATCTATCTATCTATCTTTCTATCTATCCATCCATCTGTCTGTTTATTTAGACATACAGCATGGAACAGTCCCTCATGGCTCAACGAGCCGTACCACCTAACCCACGAGTTCAATCCTAGCCCAATCACAAGACAAGATATAATGATCAATGAAACTAGTAACTGGTATGTCTTTGGACTGCGTGAGGAAGCTGGAGCAGCCGGAGGAAACCCATGCGTTCATGGGGAGAATGTACAAACTCCTAACAGATGATGTGAGAATTGAACTCTGAACTCTGATGCCCCGAGCTGTCGTGTTAACTGCTACACTAGCAAAGAGTGGGTAAGCTAGCCAATGATATCGAAGAGGATACCAAAATGTTTTTCAGTTATGTAAAGAGTAACAGCAGATACATCCTTAATGGCCCTTCGCACGGCTTTAGACCACCTGGACAACACAAACACCTTTGTCAGGATGTTGTTCATCGACTATAGCTCAGCAGTTAATACCATCATTCCCACTATCCTGATTGAGAAGTTGCAGAACTTGGGCCTCTGTACCTCCCTCTGCAATTGGATCCTCAACTTCCTAACTGGAAGACCACAATCTGTGCAGTTTGGTGATAACATCTCCTCCTTGCTGACGATCAACACTGGTGCGCCTCAGACAGATAGATAGATATACTTTATTGATCCCGAGGGAAATTGGGTTTTGTTACAGCCGCACCAACCAAGAATAGAGCATAAGTATAGCAATACAAAAACCACAAACAATCAAACAACAAAATGCAAACTATGCCAGATGGAAAATAAGTCCAGGACCAGACTATTGGCTCAAGGTGTCTGACCCTCCACGGGAGGAGCTGCAAGTTCGATGGCCACAGGCAGGAACGACCTCTCATGCCGCCCAGTGTTGTATCTCGGTGGAATATGGCCGAAGTCCAAAAGCAGAAAGTTCAATATTCGATCTACAAACACGTTCCTTGATCGTAATATGACCCGGATTGCACCATCTGTTGTTAATCAGAACAGTAAGCACCCAACTCCTTTACACTTACTGCTCTCAGTGCACTTCCGGTCCGCCGGAACGGTCTGGAAGCCGTTCATGGAGAAGTTTTGATTGGGTATGTCCTCGTGCAGCCCCGTTCCAGTGAAACATATAGCACTGCACCCTCGAAATGTTCTCTGACGCCTGGCTAGCGCCGTGAACTCATCCCTTTTATTACCCACCAAACTCCTCTTCTCCATAAGTCTCTGTTGTCTCGACCCAGTCCTCTTTCCTCGACTTTGTGATCGCCCTCTGCATCCTCTGTGTGTTTTCCTCCAGATTTCAGCAGGGGTGTCCGCTGCTCTGCTCGCTAAACCAGCCGGCATAAGCTCAATCAGCTGGTCCCTGGAATACACAATGCTACCATGCTTCTGTCCCGCTAATGAGGCGTGTCAGGGGGTGTGCTTAGCCCACTGCTCTACTGTCTATGTACCCATGACTGTAGCTATGCCTAGCTACATGACTCAAATACCATCTATAAATTTGCTGATGATACAATCGTTGTTGGTAGAATCTCAGATGGAGATGAGAGGATGTACAGGAGCGAGATATGCCAACTAATGAAGTGGTGGCACAGCAACAACTTGACACTCAAAGTCAGCAAGATGAAACAGCTGATTGTGGACTTCAGGAAGGGTAAGATGAAGGAGCACATAACAATCCTCATAGAGGGATCAGAAGTGGAGAGAGTGAGCAGTTTCAAGTTCCTGAGTATCAAGATCTCTAGGTTCTAACCTGATCCCAACATATTGATGCAGTTATAAAGAAGGTAAGAAAGTGACTATACTTCATTCGAAGTTTGAAGAGATTTGGCATGTCAACAAAAACATTCAAAAACTTCTATAGATATACCGTGGAGAGTATTCTGACAGGCTGCATCACTGTCTGGTATTGGGGGCAGGGGGCGGTGGGCTACTGCACAGGACTGAAAGAAGCTGCAGACAGAGAGTCGTAAATTTAATTGGCTCCATCTTGGGTACTACAAAGTACCCAGGACATCTTCAAGAAGCAGTGTCTTGGAAAGGCAGCGTCCATTATTAAGGACCTCCAGCACCCAGGACATGCCCTTTTCTCAATGTTACCATCAGGTAGGAGGTACAGAAATCTGAAAGCACACACTCAGCAATTCAGGAACAGCTTCTTCCCCTCTGCCATCCAATTCCTAAATGGACACTGAACCCTTAAACACTACCTCATTTTATTAATATGTATTATTTCTATTTTTTGCATGATTTTTAATCTATTCCATATACGTATACCGCAATTGATTTACTTATTTATTATTATTATTATTTTATTTTTTCTTCTATATTGATCTGCTGCTGTTAAGTTAACAAATTTCACGATACATGCTGGTGATAATAGACCTGATTCTGATTCTGACCATGGCCTATTCTATAACGAATCGTGGTTTTCTTGAAGAAACGGATGGATAATAGCAGAATGCTGAAATCATTCTCTATAAATATGGACAGTGATTACAGGCCTGATTGTACATGGGATGGCTGCTGTGAGATAGGCTGACAGAGATTGGCTTTAAATGTAACATTTTTCTGTAGAAGTCATTCTGCTTTGGATGGAACTTCTGAAAATGAAATTGAGCACTTGAATTTATGCAGGTTATACTAAATTGTAGCCTTTCATCAAAATGACAGACAAATAACTCAAGCCATTGTAGTCCAGTAATATATTTACTGTCTGTGGTATATAAAGAATTATTTTATTTTAAAAATAAGTTAATAAACAATATGTAAATACACAAACCCTCCTAAAAATATAATTTTAATAAAGTTCTTTGCATCGTAAAGTACCCATAGTGCTCTGATATAGTCAAAGATGAAAAGTTCATATTGAGGGGTTGAAGATGTATTGTGTACTTCTTCACAAGGTGAATGGTACGCACCAACTCCCATGCAGCTTTGACAGTGAGTTCTTGATCACTGGCTTAAGATGACTTGAAATCAGGTGCTGCTCCATGAACCAACCACATTTGCACATGTGGGCACATGCATTTGCACATCAAGACATCAATCACCATCGCAACAGGCAGTTGTATACTGACCACAAAGGGCACCAACCTGCAGACTTTTGCCAGCACCCTGTTCCTTGGCACCCTCCATCACCTTCCACACTAATCACTTCTCTTCTCAAATACACCCCTCTCTCAGCTTCCTTTCCTCTACTGGTGTCAGTGTTCCTTCTTCTTAAATTCTTCCTCCTTTCACTCCCTTTCTTCTCAGCTCCTACCCATATCACCCTTTTTTCCCTGCCTCAAATCTCTGCTCTCTTTCTCTCCCAAAATCTGCCTGACCTCCCACTACCCTCAACCTGCTGGTTGCTTGGACTCTCCCTGATTATTGACATTTGCCTTCGTCCAAAACTCATCCAAATTTCTCTTTCTGCCCAAGTCTCCCGTGGGAAAATTGTAAACCAGCTTCCACCACACCTTCAGTAAGAGTATTCTTGCTGTGGTATAGACTGAATCCCTGCTGAGATATTAGCACATATTGGAAAGAGAGAACAAACGAGTTGATCTGACAGGCATTGGTATTGCGACCATCTTAAAGAAAGGATTATGAAATGGATTTCCTTTGCCACAGGGAAGCACAAGGATCTAGTTCTACTGTCTCCTCCCAGAGTCGCAATGTGAATTCTGTCCATTTACAGATACAATGGACATATGGCAAATCAAAGAAAAAATATAGGGAGCAGTGCTAGCCATGAGGCACTCGGTCTTCCTTAACAACACAAAAATCAGGCTAAAGAGATCACATAATACCTTTCCATAATTTGTTTGGAATTTCAGTCTGTGTTTACTCCATGATGAGCTGCAAGCTGTGATTTTCACCATTGGGACCACCTTAAATCCAACTCCAGTGTGATCTGGTGTGCTGGCTGCATCCCTGCAACAACTACTCTTCTCATTCTTCCTCGCCATGATGCCACCAAACTTCCACTGGCATGGAGGTATTCTACAAGAGCATACACAAAGTCTCCAACCATCTACCTTGCTGGTTTGACTACTTAATGGTTCCCTAGTATGATAAAGGGGGATTTGTGATCTCACAATCTATCCTTTTTTATAATCTTGTATCTTATTCTTTACCTGTAATTTCACTTTCTCTGCAGTTGTTACACTTTATTGTTTTACCTTGTTTCACATCAATGATTTGAACTGTGTGAACAGAATACAGCTTTTCACTGTACCTTGGTACATGTGACAATAATCAACCAATTCCAGTTGCGAGTCCAATTTTTCATGTCCACTCCAGCCTTTTTCAGATCCACTCCAGTGTCATACAGTAGACAGACAACTCTTGCACAAGATCTCCTTTGGAAGATAAGCCATGCACCATCGACTACTAAAAGCATAGGCCTTACAGGGTAACATTGCATTGCTGGAAGGCAAACATCCTTTACTGCTTAGCCCCACCACCAACATCCTCCCCTTGACAATCAAGATCACACTCAGTCAGTCCTGTGATAATCTGGATCAATTTCCATATAACACCATAAAATATTAGATTAGATTAGATTATGAGGACACTCAGTCCTCGTTTATTGTCATTTAGAAATGCATGCTTTAAAAAATGACACAACGTTCCTCCAGAACAATATCACAAGAAAACACAGGACAAACCAAGACTAAAACTGATAAAACCACATAATTATAACATATAGTTACAACAGTGCAAAGCAGACCATGGGCACGGTAAAAAAAGTCTCAAGTTCCGATAGGCTCATCATCTCATGCAGACGGTAGAAGGGAGAAACTCTCCCTGCCATGAACCTCCAAGTGCCACCAACTTGCCGATACAGCACCACTGGAAGCACCCGACCGCAGCGGACTCTGAGTCCGTCCGAAAACTTCGAGCATCCGACCAGCCCCTCTGACACAGCCTCTCTGAGCACCATCCTCTGCCGAGCGCTTCGACCCCTCCCCAGCCACCGAGTAACAAGCAAAGCCGAGGACTCAGGGCCTTCTCCCCCGGAGATTCTGGACCACACAGTAGCAGTATCAGCGAAGCGGGCATTTCAGAAGTTTCACCAGATGTTCCTCCATGCTCTCACGTCCGTCTCCTTCAAATCAGGATTGTGCATGGCACCCTCCTTGACAAATAACGGACATCACCACCGGAGTGGCCGCTGCGAGCTGCGTCGTGCTGCCATCTTCTCCTCCCGTTTGGCCCATCAAAGCTGCTCTGCCATTTCATCATAGCTGATCCATTTTCCCTCGCAGCCCCAGTTTCCTGCCTTCACCCCGTATCCCTTCATGCCCTGACCAATCACGAATCTATCAACTTCTGCCTTAAATACACGTAAAGCCATGAATTCCACAGATTCACCATATGTTAATGAAGACGTTAGTGAGTAAAACACCACCATCTCCAGTGTACTGAGGATGACTGAGAAAAGCATGTTTGAAGAATAAAGCCAAGCATCAGTGGATAGCTGTGAGCCCCTCTCTCCTGTGTGTTTCAAAGACAAGGGCAACCTACAATAGGCTGCTCAAAGAAGTGGATCAGTAGCAGCTAAAACTCTTTAGAGAATCTGTAAATTCCACTTAAAGATTAGCTTTATTTGTCACATGTACCTCGAAGTTGTGGGTTTTATACGTTGGTGTCAGAAGTATGACACTTGCAAGCTGCCCCTAGCAAAATCCTTGCTAATTTGATTGATGCAAATTGACACATTTCACTGTATGTTTCAGTGTACATTGGACAAATCAATCTATTCTTTAAAAACATCGGAACATACAGTGGAATGTGTTGTTTCTGTGAATGACCAACACAGTATGGAGGCTGGGGTCTGCAAGCAAGTGTCGCAATGCTTCCGGCATATTCTCAACCTATTAACCTTTACTAATCCGTACGCCTTTGGAATGTGGTAGGAAACCAGACTACAATGGAGGCTCAGTTGTGGGGAGAACAAAAACACTCCTTGCAGACAGCAGTGGGAACTAAACCCCAATCACTGGCACTGTAAAGCATTACACTAGGCACTATGCTATCGGAGGAACAGTGGAACAATGTCAGCCTCCTGTTGTAGGCCCATATCTCCAGCGTCTGGGCTCTGCCTAGCCTCAGCAGGAGGGTGCCCATATTGTCTGTGTGCTGGTTACCAGACTCTTCAAATTCTACTCTGAGCTCCACCATGGTAAGAAATTTACAGAAAGATTGGGCAAATGATTCATAACTCTTACCGGAGTCTCCTTAACGTGTTGAATACCCTCACCAGCTCTTGTGAATCCCTGTCCCTGGCTGCTCAGAATGGAGAAAATACTGATCAGCTCAGATCAACGACCATTAGTAAATTATCACTAAGGTTCCGGTGCTTGTTTTCCGGCACTAGTTTTGTTAGCCTCCTTTGTTAATAGTAATCTTTGTTGCAGGCTTCAAATTCATAATAAAGTAACCAATGATCACTTAAAAAGAACAACTTTATTTGCATTCTCAACTTGTCTTTGAAGTTTGGTCTATTTTATAACAGAGGGAGAGATGTAGCAACAATTGTGGAAAGGAAATGCAAGAAAGCAGGTGATCAGAAAACTGATGCCTTTTCAGTTTTATATGAAGTCATGTCACTTGTGAAATTTTAGTATAAAATAAATCTGGGGCAGGTCCTCCTAAGCTCTTCTATTCTTCATCTTTATCTATGCCCCATGAAGATGGGTTATACTTTCCTGACATTACTTCCTTACAAGGTATAAATCCATTTACAATTAATTTGTATACTGTCCACTTCTCCCAGCAGTTTGCATCTAATGCCCCCTCACTCCAATCTGCTGAAGCACATTTGTCCTGGAGCAGAGTCATCCACAGTTTGATTCTCTTGACTTACAAAGATGCAAGAATGTAAGCTGAGGAGTTTTAGGCTGCACCTATTAATTTTACAGTCATTTTATTTCCTTTTCACAATGGATTCCATTTTTTTTTGCACTTAAATAATAAGCATGGCCCACATGTTGTCTATTGCTCAGGAAATTGAATACAAAAGGATTGATTATTGTGTCATTAGCATAGCAATGTTTTTCCCACCGTGTACCAGCCATAAGAAATAATTTTAGTCTACAAAGCAGCCTTCATGAAGATTATGATTAAGAGTAATACACAGTGATCTACTTTTAATATGAAGAAGGCCTTATTTAAAACTGCCTGTACATTTAAAACACAAATGCTTCGGTGGTATGCCTGGACTAATGATTTCAAATTTCTTTCTGTTGCTGATATTTATAACTGGCTCTATCAGGCAAGCTGAGTCCAAAGTAACTATTGGTGCCTGATTAATTTTGCACGGACTTAGCATGAATCCATTAGTGTATAGGAGGTTACAGAGGCACTGGCCCCATTTTCATTTTGTCCTGCTTTTAAGTGATTGAGTGCTTTTACTCATGATCATTTAAATATGTTTAAAATCTCATACTTTCCTCTTGATTGAACTGAGATTCCAACGAGGCACAATGTTTCCAGGTAGGTCCATATGAATCAAGGCCATGGCCAGCATGCTGCTTATTTGAAAAATAAAACCATTCCAAGTAATTTAATGCTTTATAAAGATGAATCACCTCAGAAGCCAGAGACTACAATGGGTTTATAGCTGTGGTACAACAGCTCTTGGATTATATGCCGTGCTCTAATATTTTTAATCTATTTACAACTGGGAATGTATAAGAACTTCCCTCAAATGGTCCACTACATCTGAGCAGTCTGCATCAGGAGATTTCCTTGAAGCATTTAGATGCATATTATAAAAACACTTCAATTTTTCATTTAAACCTTTTTTTTATTATATAGATTATGCAGAATGTCCAGGGATCTTTTGACTTGGACAGCAATCACTTTCATTGGCAGAAAGCCCAAGTTCACATAATTACTGCCACAACTGTAGCATTATCCTTCTTTGCATCTGCAACTTTAGAGATCTACCGTTTTCACAAATCGAAAAGCATCAGTTTTCAGGTCACATTGCTCCATAGCTACTGGGCAGATCTATGAAAAAATACGTGAACAAGAGTCACTTGCTATTCCACTATTACTAATCTTGCAGCTGATAATTGCTGTGGGAATTTCAGTTCATTTTACCCACTTCCAGGCAGCTCTACACATTCTTAATGGTAAGAACTCTTCTCAGAGTAGAAAATTAGAAGCCTTGCTATATTGAGAGCTATTTGAAGCAGGAGTGTGGATAGTGTTATTCTGGGTCTGCTGTGTCGTGGTACCTGCTGACCTTTTGTTATCATGCAAGATGCACTCATTAGAATAGATATTTGCTCTTCTAGTGTATAACATATGTAACTCTCTCACCGTGGCTCGTAACAAATTAGGCTCGTTAGCTATCTCCAACTAACAGCGGTGTGACTCAGCAATGCATGTGTAACTGTGAGACGGCCAAAGTTACCTTTAGGGTATGGGAGTGTGTGTGTACACATATTTTCTGCTACTAGCACAAAATGGAATTTAAGCTTCGTACAAAAGGTTGTCACCCTCTACATCTTTGGCATGTTAAGTATATTTCATGATAGTACGCAATCACATTTCCTTTTCCGGTTTCTGATGTGGATGGTGTTGACAATGTGGAGTTTGCGATGATTTGTCTGCAGAATTTAGAACTGGATTATTAATACTGTTTTTATTGAAGAAATTATTGATTCACTATGTCAAATTCCAAAGAAGTAAAGGGCATGAAGCGCAAAAGAATTGCAAGTTCATTTAAAACTGAATGGCTCAATGAAACAGCAGAAACTGCTACACCGAAAGCTCATGAGGTCAGGAACGTGCAGCTACGAGAAATATTTATTTATAGTACAGAAACTGGTGTTACCTACATGTGTTGTCACGATGCAAAAGTTGCTGGAGAACTTGTAAGTGGGAACAAGTGGTGTGATATTTGGAAACTTTACTTTTTAAAGTGTCATTTAGCAAGCAAATCACATATGGACAGTGTGCACAAGGTCTGGTGAGAAAATCCTTCATTACCCGCTACAGGCCTGCTACATATGTTTTGTGGGAGTGCAGATGAACAAGAGTGAAAATGATCAAGCCCAGAGGTTAAAGTTCTTATTGACAGTGTTTTGCTAGCTGTTAAAATTATGAAAGGGATAGATAAGATAGAGGCAGGAAAGTTGTTTCCACTGGTAGGTGAAACTAAAACTGGGGGACATAGATTCAGGGGAGTAGATTTAGGACAGAGATGAGGAAGAACTGCTTTTCCCAGAGAGTGGTGAATCTGTGGAATTCTCTGCCCAGTGAAGCAGTGGAAGCTACCTCAGTAAATATATTTAAGACAAGGTTGAATAGATTTTTGCATAGTAGGGGAATTAAGGGTTATGGGAAAAAAGGCAGGTAAGTGGAGATGAGTCCATGGCCAGATCAGCCATGATCTTATTGAATGACAGAGCAGGCTCGATGGGCCAGGTGGCCCACTCCTGCTCTTATTTCTTATGTTCTTCTATTCTAATGTTAAAATGAGTACCTCTCTATATAAAATTAAATGCACACATGTTGTTGTCATTGGGCAAAAATTACACAGCACAAGATTTTTGCACATTCTGGTCATTACAAATTAGAGGGAACGTTGGAGACAGCTATTCCCAATAAACACCACACATCTAGGGTTGGTATGATTTGGGTTCAATACAAACAAGACAGTTCGATTGTTCTGTTATGGGAACAAAATTATGGTTAATGCTGTATAAATACTGCCCTATGCAGAAGTTATAATTTGCCAGGAAATTATGGAACTTACATCGGCATAAAGCTAAAGTGGAGGTATACTGTTTTTACAGATATTTCAACTCTAACAAACAGTTAACAGGAAAAGGGCCTATTATGATTAAACCAGTCTATAATATGCACAGTCCTTAAAGCTTCTGTGTTATTCTAGGTGATCGAGGACATGGTTGCTCTGAGAAGGTCTCAGCGAGTTGTTCTCATCTCTTTGGGAAGTGGCTTTACTATAGCCAATGAAAAATGGTGGACAGTATTAAATGTTGATGGCAGTGGTGTGCATTTGGCATTGAAGACCTTTGCTTTACTGTTAATAAATGGAAAAGTTTTCAATATTTATAGAACTGGACAATTATTGTGGATACAGAGGCAGCATATTGGAGGGAATTTCTTTTACAATCCTGCAGAAAGAGAAACCTTTGGAAGGTCAGGAGTTGAGTACATTTCTGAAGAATACACAGCCTCCATTGTGCTCTTGAATCTGCAATTAAGTATCAGCTCCAGGTCAGTTTGTGATCCCCACAGTGTTGATTATGCTACATGAACATTGGTAATGGCATTAAGTGTCAACGAGATATAGTAAGGCTCAGCTTGCTGGTGATGGTTATCAAGAAGGTGACAACTTATGACATCTGAATATTGCAAAATTGTGCTGTAAGTAGGCATTGCTTGTCTCGATGCCTGAGCTGCTATTCAGCGGAGTGGGGTCCTCTTCTGAACTGTGGGAAATCAGGTGCAGAGATGACTTCTCTTTGATGCTGTTTGTCACATCCTTCCTTTTCCTCAAGTTCCTTCTCATTCTCTCACTCTGCAATAGGCCTGAGCTATCCCTTCATGGTAGACAGATTATGTCTAATTGGAGGCCCTCTAGGAACTGTGCTACAGAGTGGTTGCAACAACAAATTCTCTATGAGAACCACAGTTCTTTCTTTACTGGGTGTTGTCCTGGTCCACTGGTCTGATTGTAGTTACATTGTCCAACACCTCCAGAGTCAGGTCAGGTTCAATATCACCAGTATACATCATGAAATTTGTTGTTCTGCAGCAGCAGTACATTGCAATACATAATAATATAAAATAATACAGTCCTGTAAGTTATAATAAATATGTATATAAAATTAAATAAGTAAAGCAGAAAAAAAGAAAAAATAATGAGGTAGTGTAGATGGGTTCATTGTCCATTCAGAAATCTGAATGCATTGCCCATACAGGAATGAAGAGGTCTGGATACAGGAATCAGTGTTTGTTCCCAAGAGCCAACTATCTGTTTGGAACAGATTATCTCAGAGTGAGCTTCTGAGGTGTGTAGTATTGATAGCTTGGATCATTTCAAAGTAATAAAACTATGTTCTCTTATTCAGTGAGTGACAGCCTTGTCTGCTGATGAGTTCCTCAGGCTTTATATGTAGACCCAACAGCATCACATGTGTACAGTATCATGCCATGAACCTTTGAGAAAATACTCCTCTGGACAAACCGACATGGGGACCTACTCAATTCTGTGTACTGGAGGAGAAAGATGAATTCCCAGCTCACTGAATAGACAAGAGCCTCAATATTGTGACATGGCCCTCGATCAATTCCCACTGGAATGAGCTGGGAAAAGAAACTGCAGTTCACTGTGAGCTTCACACCTCAGTGATTATTCTTTCAGAAAACTGACCCTCTGGGCACGTGAACAGGCAGGGAATAGGGAGGTATCTACCTTGTGTGGGCAGTTGGAATAGTTAGATTGGCGTGGTTGGCACAGACATAGTGGACATAAAGGCCTATTCCTGTGCTGTACTGTTAGACCATAAGAATCAAACCATTTGGCCCATCGAGTCTGCTCCACCATTCCTTCATGGTTGCTTTATTATCCCTCCAACCTCATTCTCCTGCCTTCTCCCCCTAACTTTTGATACCCTGACTAACCAAGAACCTATTAACCTCTGTTTTAAATATACTCAATGACTTGGACTCCACAGCCTTTTGAGGTAATAAATTCCACAGATTCACCACCCTCTGGCTAAAGAAATTCCTTCTCACCTCTGTTTTAAATGGATATTGCTCGATTCTGAGGCTGTGCCCTCTAAGCTCCAGCAAGTAAAGTTCAGAGAAGTCAAACGCACCTCATACATTAGCCCTTTGATTCCCGCAATCGCTCTCATGAATCTCCTCATGAACTTCCGGTTTAAGATGGCGCTGGTGAAGCTCTGTGACTACTTGCTGGTGGCAAATAAAACAAAGGAAACAATTTAATACTTTATTAATCACACTTTTTCTGGTAAACGATCACTGCAGACAATAGATTGTAACTTCCCTGTTGGAGTTGAGCTTTTGAACCGCCTGTGCGACCTGGCATTTTTGTGGTGGGAACTGAAGTCTCAGAGGTGCAGGATGGTGCAGTGTGGTGTGCATGGGCTGAATCTAGCCAGTGGGGTCAGGCTGGAGAGCGGGGAATGAGCTGCTGTTTGGCTGGTGCAGATGTGGAGGCAATTCGATTCAGCAGAACCGAGGTGGGGAGAGTGGAGGCAATGCAGAATTAAGGCAATGGGCCTGGACTCGGGCCTCAGAGTGAGGAAAGACCCGAGGTGTGATGGAATTGGAAAAGTTGGGTACAGGTCGAATTGAGGTGGGTGGGCACTAGCCTGAGAGCTTTTTGAGGTGGCAGAGCCCAGGTCCGAGAGCAAGCAATGTCCTGAGGTTTGAACGATTTAAGCACTGGGCTAGATTGAAAAGGTCAGGGTGTTGGGGGGCTGGAGGTGAGGAACAGGCCGGTTCAAGTTACTGCTCCATGAATTTTACTCGACTCTGCACTGAACTTCAGCTAGCTGCTTCGTCAGTTTAACTTACCTCTGCACTGAGCTGTGGCTGTCTTCTGTAATTATCACAGTGTGGAACCACTTTTGTGAGCTTCAGTGCTGAATGCTATTTGCTTACTTCAGTTGTTTGCGTGTTATTTTCTCTGTGCCCGTTGGGTGTTTGAAGGTCTTCTTTTGTTTTATTGGGTTTCTTGGTTTTGTAGCTGCCTGTAAGAAGATAAATCTCAAGGTTATATAAAGTTTACCTACTTTGATAATAAATGTACTTTGAACTTTGAACTCTGGACTCTCTCCAATGCTTGCACATCTTTTCATTGATAAGGGGCCCTATACTGCCCACAATACTCCAAGTGTGGTCTGACCAATGTCTTATAAAGCCTTAACATCACATCCACGCTCTTATATTCTAGTCCTCTCAAAATGAATGTTAACATTGCATTTGCCTTCCTTACCACTGACTCAGTCTACAAGTTAACCTTTAGGGAATCCTGCACAAGGACTCCCAAGTGCCTTTGCACCTCATATTCTGAATTTTCTCCCCATCTAGAATATAGTCTACATCTTTATTCTTTCTACAGAAGTGTATAATTATACACTTCCCGACACTATATTCCATCTGCCACTTATTTGCCCATCCTCAGTCTAAATCTTTTGGCAGACTTCCTGCATGCTCAACACTAAACTTCCCTCCACCTACCTTGGTATCGCCTGCAAACTTGGCCAGAAAGGCATCGATTCCATCATCCAGATCGTTAACACATAATATGAAAAGTGATTCCAATACTGACCCCTGCGGCACCAACAACCAACCAGAAAAGGCCCCTTTTATTTACGGTTCAAAGGTTCAAAGGTTCAAAATATACAGCTCTGAAATTCTTCTTCTCCAGACAGCCGGTAAACCAAGAAAGAAAAGAACGGCAGCATGATCGTCAACCCCCAAATCCCTCCTTACCGCACAAAAAAAAATCAAAACAGAACAGGCATATCAGGCATATCCACCACCAGGTCCCCTCCCCCACACACAAAAAATGAGAAAGATTGGGTGATAAACACAGAATACAAAAAAAACGCAAGACTGAAAAAAAGTCTACAGTCCAAGTCCACATCCAAACCACAGAAATCCTGGGCAACATTCTCCCCATCTGTAGCAGAGCAATCTCACCCGCGATAAAACGGCAGGCAGCCAGCATTTCAGTCTCCCTCATTGCTTTAATCAGTGAACAATGGAAGCTTTAATTGGCAAAATGGAGTTGAACATCGGCTCACAGCCTTCTTGCCACGGGGTTCCCGCACACTGCCTCTACCTCCTGGAATTCCCTCGGAGATTGCAGAGTGTTGGAACACCCAAACAATCGCAAAACAGCAAATCTCAGGCTCCAGCAGTTCCAGAATCACATTCGAGATGAAAAATGCAAAAGACATAAAAGAAATTAAATATATGGTTTCATGATCTATCCAGAAGATGTTGACCAAAGGAGTATTGTACACAGGCACCATCTTGACCAGATCTTCCCATTCTTTGCCTGCTGCCAGTCAGCCAATCTTCTGTCCATGCATGTATCTTTCCTGTAATACCATGGTTCTTACCTTGTTAAGCAACCTCATGTGCAGCACCCTGTTTAAGACCATCTGAAAATCCAAGTAAGTAACATCGACTGGGTCTCCTTTGTCTATCCTGCTTGCTATTTGATCAAAGAATTCCCAGGCAAGATTTCCCTTAAGGGAATCATGCTGACTTTGGCCTGTTTTATCATGTGCCTCCAAGTATCCCAAAGCCTCATCCTTAATAATTAATTCCAACATCTTCCCAACCACTGAAGTCTGGTTAACTGGCCTATAATTTCTGTTCTTCTGCCTCCTTCCCTTCTTAAAGAATAGAGTGACATTTTCAATCTTCCAGTCCTCCAGAACCATTCCAGAATCTAATTATTCTTGAAAGATCATTACTAATGCCTGCACAATGTCTTAAGCTATCTGCTCAGTACCCTGGTTGTAGTCCACCTATCTTCAGACCTTTCAGCTTCCCAAACACCTTCTCCCTAGTAATAGCAATTGTAATCATTTCTGCCCTTGTCACTCTTGAATTTCTGACATACTGATAGTGTCTTCCACAGTGAAGATGGATGCAAAATATTTACTTAGTTCACTTGCTATTTACTTGTCACCCATTAGTATCTCTCCAGAGTCATTTTCCAGTAGTCTGATATCCACTCTTGCCACTTTTGGTATTCTCTTTGATATAATTGGCTAGTTTAATTTCATATTTCATCTTTTCCATCCTTATGGCTTTTTAGTTGCTTTTTGATTGTTTTTAAAAGCTTCCCAATCCTCTAACATCCTACTAATTGTTGCTCTTATTTTATGCCCTGTTTGGCTTTTATGTTATTTTTGACTTCCCTTGTTAGCAATGATTGCATTATCCTACCTTTAGAATACTTCTTTGGAGTGTATCTTTTCTGCACCTTCTGAGTTTTTCCCTGAAATACTAGCCATTGCTGTTCTGCCATCATCTCTGCTAGTGTCTGCTTCCAATCAACTTTGGCCAGCTCCTTTCTCATGTCTCTGTAATTCTCTTTACTCCACTGTACTACTGATATATTTGACTTTAACTTCTCCCTGTCAGCCTGCATGGTGAATTCTACCATATTATGGTCACTACCTCCTAAGGCTTCCTTTACCTTTAACTTAAAATCTAGTTCATTATACAGCACCCAATCCAGAATAGCCGATTTCCGTAGTGGGCTCAACCACAAGCTGCTCTAAAAAGCCATCATATAGGCATTTTACAAATTCCTTCTCCTGGGATCCAGTAACAACCTGATTTTCCCAATCTACCTGCAAACTGAAATCCCACGTGACTATTGTAACATTGCTCTTTTTACATGCCTTTTCTATCTCTCATTGTAATTTATATCCCACATCCTGGCTACTGTTTGCAAGCTTGTATCTATCTCCCAACAGGGTCTTTTTACTCTTGCAGTTTCTTAACTCTACCTACAAGGATTCTACATCTTCCAGTCCTATGTCACCTCTTTCTAAGGGTTTGATTTAATTTTTTAGCAACAGAACCACCTCACCTCTCTGCCTACCTGTCTGTCCTTTTGATACAATGTGTAACCTTGGTCATTAAGCTCCCAGCTATAATCATCCTTCAGCCACTATTCAATGATGCCCACAACGTCATACTTGCCAACCTATAGATGCACTACAAGTTCATCTACTTTATTCTGTATACTGTGTGCATTCAACTATAACACATTCAGTCCTGTATTCATCACCCTCTTTGACTTTGTCCCTTTTTACATTGCAACTCATTCCATTGACTGCAATTTTGTCCTATCATCAGCCTGTCCTTGCTGACAGTCTCACTACACCAAGCCTCTCTTTGTAAACTAACTACCCCATGCTCAGCCTTTATCACTGTGGTTCCCATCCCCCTGCCAAATTAGTTTAAACCATCAATCCAGAATCTGACACTCTATGCAATGGTTGTCCCTATTCCTCAAATGTTGCTTAAAGAATTTCCACAAAAAAGAGCAGCTCTTAACATATCAATTTGATGGCATCTACTTCCTCCCCTAAATCCTTTGCATGGTTGGAACTGCATATGTCCTGTTCAAAATCACTTCAATAATTTGTGGAAAATTTGTTAAGTACATACAATGACCTTCTCAAGAAACCAGCAAATGATACCAGACCATTGGTATTGATAATTGCACTTACATATCAAACAGATGCAAAACAACCAACTGGATATAGTGTCTGCAGCAAGGAGAGAGTGCGGAATATTTATTATGAGAAATAGTATTTCTTCTTGTACCTTCCTTTAAGAGCTTTTAATTATTTGGATCTATCTGTATGTTTACTTAATATCTTTGAAAATTGCAGAATATATCCTGCAGCAGTGGTAAATTGCTCAATTGATAATCCAAATCTATATTAGGATAGCAATGCCTTCAGGACAATATTTAGGGCTAAGTATCATTTTATCCCTAGAACTCTCAGAAATCTGTTGTTCTGCAATTTACATAGTGGCTGTCAGCCTCAAAATCCCAGAATAAAACTCCAGTTAAAACTACATTCGAGGTCAAGTGACATCACTGGACCCGACCCACATGTTTAAAGGGGAACCTCAAACCAGAAGCTTGTGGCCAAATTGAAAGAGAATGTTAAAATTCCAGTATTGATGCAGGTATGTCATTTTTAACTGCCTGACAATTTCCATCACATGGTTATTACCAAATTAAGTAATTTTATTTTCCATTTACCAATGATGCACTAATTGGCACAATGCACTGTGCAGCAAAGGAAATGGTAGGTTTCAGATACTAAGTCATATTCAGAAAGGCTATCCATAGCACACTGTATCATAAGTCATGATCTTTCCCTGTTTGTTGATGCCAAACTCTCAAAAGTCCTTAAGATATTAAGCTTTGAACTATGATCTTCTTTCAGCCACAACTCAGTGATATCCTCAACGTCAGACCTGCCAATCTGTAACTGCTCTACAAGATCATCTACCTAATTCCATATGCTGCATGCATGCATTCATGTATAACACCTTCAGTTCTATATTCATCACCCTTTTCTATTTTGCCCGCACGTTACACTTTAACTCATCCCACTGACTGCAATTTTGCTCTATCATCTACCTGTACTTCCTCACAGTCTCACTGTACACTGCACCCACTTGTATACCAAATGATCCACCACTAGCCCTATCACTCCTGATCCCAGCCCCCTACAAAATTAGACCCTTTGGGTTCAGGTTCAGCCCATCCTTTTTGTACTGGTCATACCTTCCCTGGGAGAGATCCCAGTGATTCAGAAATCTGAACCCTGCCCCTTGCACCAGTTCCTCATCCACTCATTCACCTTTACTATCATTCTATTCCTGCTCTGTAAAGCATGTGGCACTGGGAGTGATCCAGAGATCCACCTTGGAGGTGCTGCTCTTCAGCCTATTTTCTAACTCCCTGTACTTACTATGCAGGCTGTCTTCCCCTTTATATCTTATGTGATTGGTGCCCGCACGACCTCTGGCTGCTCATCCTTCCTCTTGAGGATATTCTGCAGTGCTCTGATATGTCCTTGAATTTAGCACCTGGGAGGCAGTACACCATCCTTGCTTCTTTTCATGGCCATAAAATCTCCTATCCCTCCACCTAACTATTGAATCTCCTAACACTATCACTCTTCCTGACCTTGCCCTTCCCTGCTGAGTCTCAGAACTGGTCACAGTACCTCTGGCCTGGCTGATGCTGCTGTTGTGTCCTCAGTAAAATTCATCTATGAGGTTTTTTCACCATCTAGATGGTCCTGAGTATATCTAGCTCCAGCTCCAGTTTCTTGACCTTGTCAGTCAAGAGCTGAAGTTGGGTGCATTTCCTGCAGATGTTATCAACAGGAAGACCGTTAGGTTTCCTGCAACCTCACATTTTACAAGAGGAGCATTCTGTTCTATGTTCTATGTTTTTGGTTGTGCACCAAGCAGGTGGATGATTCTTTGTATACTTTAGATTATGTGGCCTCCTGCTCAGAGCACTTCTCCCACTATTTCTTCAAGCACACCGTCCTGACCTCTGAATGCTTTCTGCACATTGTCCAAGTCATACTGTACTCTGTTGTGAATATCAGGTGATGCAAAAGAATTACAGTTAGGCCAACAACTTAAACTGCATTTATAGTCCAATTCCATTATCAGAGCCAAATCATATTTAATAGAAAGACCCCAATATATTCCCCCCTGGTTTCCTTCCTCTCTGCTCGTAGGATGGGATAATATTCAAGATAGTGGCTAATGTCATCAGGTGAATCATCTGGTTGATTTTAACTACCCCTTCATCTCAATTGTACCATGCAAGTAAAGTTAAACTTGGCATTTTGTTTTTGGTTTAAAAAGCAGTAAGAGGAAGCTAATTCTTAAATTTTACTCTATCTGAAGAAAGCTTTGATTTAAATTTGATTGTGATTTGTACCTGCACAAGAATCCCTGCCAGCTTTAAGTACAAGAGAACCACAGCCTCAACACAACTGCTGTCATCTCTAATTATTGTATGCACAGTTAACAAGTTATATTAATTTGACTAGTTTAATGTAACTACTTCTACTTGAAAGAACACATAGAAGAAATGCATGTGACAGTCTCCCTAGAGTCTCCTGTAATGGGATTCAATTAACAATACACAAGGGGATCCAGAGGAGAGCCTCCACAGAAAATTTACCCAACTGACTTTAATTGGAAGAGCATGTGCACATCTTGTACACCATGAAGGGCTTACAGCTTATACCTTGGTTTCAGCTGTTTTAAGTCGTTGTCATCTTAATAGGAACAAAAAAAATGTTGAACCAAGTTGACTCTACAGGAGATATGCAAATAAAATGAAGCACATAAGGATAGTTGAGAAAGAGCCTATTTTTATATTGGAGATGTCTTCTGTATGTAAAGTGGGTCAGAATTGATAGGAAAGCTTGCATAATTGTACAGTAGAATGAATCATTGCCTATAATTTAAAAATAATTTGGATTTCATTGAAATTTATATGGGCAAGTTCTACATGTGCAGCTATAATTGCAAACAGTTTCTGGTTAAGAATAAATGGAGCATCATAGGCATAGTCCAATACATGTCCAAATTTTTAAAGCTTCGTTTTTGACTAGTTACCAGCGGACTCAGTTGCCTGTTGAGGGCATGGTTCTCCTGTGCTCAAGACTGATAGGGTTTTGTGCAGCTACAGATCATAATCACATTTTAATATAAATGTCTTCAGAGAATTCTTCACATATTGATAAAATTAAGAATTAGGTTTCTCATACTTCATACTGAGGTTGGGACAGTTGACAGCTTCAAGTTCCTAGAACTGAACGTGACCAGTAGACTGCCTTAGTCCAACCATGTTGTGACTCATCCAAGAAAGTTCAGCAACACCACTACTTTCTCAGGAGGCTAATGAAATCTAGCAGGTCCCTTTTGACCCTCACAATTTTTTTTGTCTTGGTGAAGCAGCCAGCATAATCAAAGACCAACCCACACTGCACATTCTTTCTTCTCATCTCTCCCATCAGGCAGAAGCTACAAAAGCCTGTAAACATGTACCACCAGGCTCAAAGACAGCTTCTGTCCCATTGTTATAAAACGACTGCATGGCTTCCTAGTATTAGGTAGACTCTTGACCTCACAATATACTTCGTTATGACCTTGCACCTTATTTTCTACCTGCACTAGACTTTCTATGTATTGTAACACTTTGTGATAACAGCAGAATCAGAATCAATCAGAAACCAATTTACCAATTTACTATTTTAATCCCAAAAGACAATGCCAATTTTAACCTCCCTTGCCTGGTAGTTCAGGAGGTAGTTAAATCCACTAGATTTCAAATACACATTGATTTTACCCATTGTCTTGAAGATTATTGTGAAGCTAGTGTGAGATTGAAGCCATTAACTCAAAGAATCATACAGCACATAAACAGGCCCTTTAGCCTATCAAATCAATGCAAACCATCAATTTTACACTAATTCTGCTCCCTCTCATCTCCCAGTGCACAGTCTGTGGAGGGACCTGTACCTATCTCTGGAGGAAATAAATCAGTGCAGGACAGGTTCCTGCCTCTACAGTGTCTCTCCAGGACACTACTGGTCATCATGTCCCAAGCACCTAGTAAAAGAGGATACCTGGCAGCAAGAAGAGGAATTCTGACAGGTCGATTCTCCCTGCAAACATCTTCCGTTAATTGAGTATTGCTCCTAGCTTCCCTGTCGTAGGAGACACATACCCATGAGCTTCAGGCTTTTACTGACTCTAGGGCAGCTGGGGACCTCATGGGTATGTCTCTGGCTCAAAGCTGAGGAATTCCCACTCAACAATGGAAAGAGAATACTGATGCCAAGGCTCTGGATAATCAGCCTCTGGGCACCGGCAGATTCATCTTTCCCCAGTACCCATCCTATTTGTGCAAGAAGGCAATCATAGGGAACAGCTCTCCTGTCTGGTTGATTCATTTGAACTGCTGCTGGTGCCTGGCTATCTCGACACAACTCTTAGATCGATTGGTCCCTAAAGGTGCTGCAAGAGTGGACTCTGGCATGCTTGTCTACCTGTCTGGGTCCAGCTCACGCCCCTGTCAGCATATCCCCTCTGGTGCGAACTGCTAGTGTGGACCTGTCTGCTGTTCTAGCTGAATATGCTGACCTTTTTGAAATCTTTAATGAGAGGAAGGTCACCTCCCTGCCTCCACACCAGCCAAACAACTGCACCATTGACCCTCTTACCCATCTCTAGTCACCTCCACCCCTCTGGGGTTGGCTCTTTTCACTCTCTTGTCCTGAACAGGTGGCCATGGAAAAATACATTAAGGAGGTATTGGCCTTGGGATTTATCTCCCTGTCAACTTCGTCATCAGTGGCGGGCTTCTTTTCTCTGTGAGCAACAAGGATGGCAAGCTCCACCCCGGCATTGATTATCGACTCCTCAACAACATCATGGTAAAGAACTGATACCCTCTTCCCCTACTTGCTTCTGAATTTAGACATCTTCAGTGAGCAACCAAATCTTTCAAGGTAGATCTGTGCAATGATTACATCTGAGAAGGGCACAAATGGAAGATAGCATTCAACATCTCCATTGGCCACTATGAGTACCTCATGATGCCAATTGGTCTGGCTAACACCCCGGCTGTTTTTCAGGCCCTAGTCAATGATGAGTTTGTTTTTGTGTATTTGGACCACACTTTTGTCTATTCCCGCTCTCATTAGGAACACATAAAACATATCTGGAAGGTTCTCAGATGGCTCCTTGAGAACAGCTTTATGCTAAGCCAAATAAGTGTGAGTTCCATAAAGAGCAGGTACCATTCATTATGGGGCTAAATCCTCACCACTTCCAACGTTCATACGGACCCATATAAAATTCAGGCAGTCACAGAGTGCCAAACCATCTACAGGTGAGATGCTTCATGGGGATTGCAAACTTCTATCACCACTTCATCCAAAACTTAAATTCTTTCACGGCTCCCATAAGTGCACTCGCTAACCCCTTTACAAGATTCCTCTGGACAAGTGAGGCAAACCCAGCATTCTCAGTGCTGTAAAATCCTGTCCTTTCATCGTCGAGGTTGAGAACCGGCATAAGCACCGGCCTGATGGGCCACAAAGGCTCGGGACAGACTTTGACTTTGACTCATCGTCGAGGTTGATGCATCAAATGTCAGCATTGGAGCTGTACTCTCCCAGATCTCTTCTGTAGGTAATCGGCTTCACCCCTGTGTTTGTCTTTCCCGTTGCTTGACTTCTGCAGAGTGTAACTATGATGTTGGGAGCTGAGAACTTCTGACTATCAAGGAGGCCCTGGAGACGTGGCAACACCATCTGGAGGGGCAGAGCATCTCTTTCTGGTATAGACTGATCACAAGCACCTCTCCTACATCCGTGATGCCAAGAGACTCAACTCCCATGAAGCCCACTGGATCCTCTTCTTCACCTCTCCTACTATTCTGGCAGCAAGGATACCAATCTGATGCTCTTTGCTGTCAGTTTGACATCTCTGAGTTCAACACCAGTTCAGAGCCCATCTTCCTTTCTTGTACGGTTATACGGTGATTTGGGGAATAGAAACAGAGGTGAGAGGTGCCCGAAAGTCAGATCTAGGCCCAGGTAAGGATCTTCTCTACCAGCTGTTTGTCCCTGCCATTGTGTGCCCCAGAGCGTTAGAGTGGGATCACTCTTCCTGTCTGGTTGGCCATCTGGCGATTAAATGGACCCTGGAATTTATAAAAGTTTTGGTAGCTGTCTATGTCTCAAGATGTCCACAACTTCAACTCTGCCTGTCCTGCTTGTGCCCAGAACAAAACTCTGCCTTCTGCCTGTGCCTCACCATCCCACGTCCCAACTTTTGGTGGCTTTCCTCACTTGTCTGCCTCCATCTGATGGAAACACTACCATTCAGGTAGTTATGCACCGGTTCTCAAAATCAGACCCACCTCATTGTTTTCCCCAAGCTCCCATCAGCTTGTGAATCTGCCACCAGCAGGATTCACCCCTTGTTCAGGCTGCACGGTTTCACTCAGGGCATAGTGTCTGATGGAGCACCACAGTTCACCTCCCTGTTTTGGAAGGCTTTATGTTCTCTACTGGGAGCAACAGCCAGTCTCTCATCACGTTTCCACCCCCAATCTAGCATTCAGACTGAGAGAGTGAAGCAGGAGCTGGAGTCAACCTCACGCTGCCTTGTATCTTCCAACTCTACGACCTGGAGCTCCCAACTGGTTTGGGCAAATATTGCCCATGATAGCCTTCAGTCGTCCCCCACTGGCATGTCCCGCTTTCACTGCCGTAAAGGATTCCCACCACTACTCTTTCCTGACCAAAAGATTGATTTGGGAGTTCCTGCTGTTCAACAACTGGTCCAATTCTACAAGTGCATGCAGATGTAGGCCAAGGCTTCTCCGCTGCACACTCAGTAGCAGTCTGATTGGCTCCACCGACAGGTGAGGCCTCTCAAGCCAGGATAAAAGGTCTGGCTGGCATCTAGAGATCTTCCTTTGAGAGTAGAGAGTCGCATGTTGACCCATGTTATTTGAGACCATTCATACTGGAGAAGGCTAACAACAGAGCCTCTTTTAGTCTCCATCTACCATCATCTATGAAAATTCACCCAGTATTTCATATTTCCCAGCCCAAGCTGGTAATTTTATCCCCTCTTGCTCCAGTCACCCCCTACTCCCTACCCGCTTGGTAGATGTGTTCCCGGTTTATTCTGTGCAGTGCCTCCTGCCATTGTACTGGGTCCGGGCAGGGTTCAATCCCTCGATGATTGGGAGGGGTATTGCCCAGAGGAACGTTCTTTGGTTCTGGTCCTGACATCCTGGAGAAGTCTTTCATATGTGACCTCCAGCGGGCATAGGTCTCTGATGCTTCGGAAGGGGGCACTGTCAAAACCACGGCTTCTGCCGCCGAGTCTGGACACCATTGTTGCTGGGCAACTGAAAGAGGTCGGCCATCACACTCCAGAGAATGCACATTCCAGCCAAATCGGATTTCTTGGTGGTTGTATTTAATTCCCTTCATTTCATTTGAGTCCTATTGAGTCTTGACCAAAGCACAATGACAGCGACGCTCCATACTTACCTTAATCCTTGTTCCTGGAAAGAGATTACAATTTAGATTGAGGCTGTAAAGAAACCATATTCACTTAGTATTAAGTTACTGCTTCTGAGCCGCAGTGACAGCGTTATATTTTAGCTTGAGAGCTTTCGTTAGTAGCCCTATTGGCCTCATGTTCACTGTCTTCCCTTTGTTCTGCACAGTCCTTAATAAAACTCAGTGAACTGTTGATTCCCTTTTTGTGAATCTCCCTCAGCACTTGGGCCATCATCTAACACTGTCTCACAAAAAACTTCAAAGATTCAAAAGGTTCAAAGTACATTTATTATCAAAGTATGTATACAGAATACAACTCTGAAATTTCTCCTCCCGCAGGCAGCATGAAGCAAAGAAACACCATGGAAAACGACGGGAAAACCTCAAACACCTAACACGTGAAAAAGAACAAATTGCGCAAACAACCAAAAGTGAGCAAATAACACACAGAATATCAACCATCGAACCAAGAGTCCAGCAGTATATATTTTGTTTAGGATTCCAGGAATATACAGTTTAGTTCAGGAGTGTAGGATTACACAGTTTAGTTCAGGAGCTGCTGAACTCTCCGCTGAACATCGACGGCTCCTCCATAGAGATCGTTAAGAGCACCAAATTTCTTGGTGTTCACCTGGTGGAGAATCTCACCTGGTCCCTCAACACCAGCTCCATAGCAAAGAAAGCCCAGCAGCATCTCTACTTTCTGCGAAGGCTGAAAAAAGTCCATCTCTCACCCCCCATCCTCACCACATTCTACAGAGGTTGTATTGAGAGCATCCTGAGCAGCTGCATCACTGCCCGGTTCGGAAATTGCACCATCTCGGATCACAAGACCCTGCAGCGGATAGTGAGGTCAGCTGAGAAGATCATCGGGGTCTTTCTTCCCGCTATTACAGACATTTACACCACACGCTGCATCCATAAAGCAAACAGCATTGTGAAGGACCCCACGCACCCCTCAGACAAACTCTTTTCCCTCCTGCCATCTGGCAAAAGGCACCGAAGTATTTGGGCTCTTACGACCAGACTATGTAACAGTTTCTTCCCCCAAGCCATCAGACTCCTCAATACCCAGAGCCTGGACTGACACTAATCTACTGGTCTCTACTGTGCCTATTGTCTTGTTTATTATTTATTGTAATGCCTGCACTGTTTTGTGCACTTTATGAAGTCCTGGGTAGGTCTGTAGTCTAGTGTAGTTTTATGTTGCTTTACGTAGTTCAGTGTAGTTTTTGTATTGTTCATGTAGCACCATGGTCCTGAAAAACATTTTGACTGTGTACTGCAGCGGAACCCAACCACTGGGCCGCGGACCGGTACCGGGCTGCAAAGCATGTGCTACTGGACCATGAGGAAACGATATGATTTGGTGATATGAGTCAGCAGCACCTTTCCTCATTCCCTGTCATGCCCACTGTTGAGCTTGAACGCATGCGAGGTCATTACCTACGCATCATCCATGTCAGCATGGGAAGAAGATCAACTCCTCGAACTTGTAAATGATGACAGGCTGAAAAGTATGTTTGACATAACATCTCTGCCAGCATTCTGGATCAAAGTCAAGGCTAAATATCATGAGATCACCACAAAAGCACTGAAAACGTTGCTTTCCTTTCCAACATCATATTTCTGCGAAGTGGAGTTTTCTGCAATGAATGCATGAAAGCTAAATTGCAGAATAGACTGGACATCAGAAATCCCCTTCGAGTATCGATGACTCCCATCACCCTTCAATAGGACCGTCTTATTGCAGGGAAACAAGCCCAGGGCTCCCACTGATTCGGCAATATTGGTGTGTTGCAATGATTTTACATGTTCTTACGGGGAAAATATGCGCTGTGTGTTTAATATCCAAATGTTACTTAAAATGTTATGATGCTATTGACTTATAAGTGACTTATCACTATATTCATGCGCTGTGTTACATACAACCTAAAATAACACCAACATATAGTAAAAGCAGGAATGGTATGATAAATACACAGCCTATATAAAATAGAAATAATGTATGTACAGTGTAGTTTCACTGAACAGAATCACCAAAAACCATTTGTAGGAAAAAATCAGCACGTACACGTATGCACACGGCATGCATGCGCACACAGGTGCCCGCGCAAGGCTTCATGGTCATGGTAGTCTTCCTCAGGGTAAACACAACGTATTTGACCGCTACTCGTCCATTGGCAACCCTACCGCCCCCCCCCCCCCCCCCCAGCCAGTCCGCAAGAAAATTGTCAATAATAAACCGGTCCGCAGTGCAAAAAAGGTTGGGGACCCCTGGTGTACTATACCAGCAGTTATGGTCGAAATGACAATAAAAAGTGACTTGACTTGACATGACTTGAGAACTCCAGGAGTACACGGTGCGGTTCAGGAGTCCAGGAGTACACGGTGCGGTTCAGGAGTCCAGGAGTACACGGTGCAGTTCAGGAGTCCAGGAGTACACGGTGCAGTTCAGAAGTCCAGGAGTACACGGTGTGGTTCAGGAGTCCAGGAGTACACGGTGCGGTTCAGGAGTCCAGGAGTACACGGTGTAGTTCAGGAGGCCAGGAGTCTAGGAGAACACGGCGCGGTTCCGGAGTCTGGGATCACACGGCGCGGTTCCGGAGTCCGGGAGCACACGGCGCGGTTTCAGGAGTCCGGGAGCACACGGCGCGGTTCTGGACTCTGGGAGTACACGGCGCGGTTCAGGAGTCCGGGAGCACACAGCGCGGTTCTGGACTCTGGGAGTACACGGTGCAGTTCAGGAGTCCAGGAGTACACGGTGTAGTTCAGGAGGCCAGGAGTCTAGGAGTACACGGCGCAGTTCCGGAGTCCGGGATCACACGGCGTGGTTCCGGAGTCCGGGAGCACACGGCGCGGTTCAGGAGTCCGGGAGCACACGGCGCGGTTCTGGACTCTGGGAGTACACGGTGCGGTTCAGGAGTCCTGGAGTACGTGATGCGGTCCAGGATTACACGGTGCGGTTCAGGAGTCCAGGAGTACACGGTGTAGTTCAGGAGTCCAGGAGTACAAGGCGCGGTTCAGGAGTCCAGGAGTACACGGTGCAGTTCAGAAGTCCAGGAGTACAGGGTGTAGTTCAGGAGTCCAGGAGAACACGGTGTAGTTCAGGAGTCCAGGAGTACAAGGCGCGGTTCAGGAGTCCAGGAGTACACGATGTAGTTCAGGAGTACAGGGTGTAGTTCAGGAGTCCAGGAGTACACGGTGTAGTTCAGGAGTCCAGGAGTACACGGTGCAGTTCAGGAGTCCAGGAGTACACGGTGTAGTTCAGGAGTCTAGGAGTACAAGGTGGAGTTCAGGAGTCCGGGAGTACACGGTGTGGTTCAGGAGTCCAGGAGCACCGTTCAGGAGTCCAGGAGTACACGGTGTACTTCAGGAGGCCAGGAGTCCAGGAGTACACGGCGCGGTTCAGGAGTCCAGGAGTACACGGTGTAGTTCAGGAGTCCAGGAGTACAAGGCGCGGTTCAGGAGTCCAGGAGTACACGATGTAGTTCAGGAGTCCAGGAGTACAGGGTGTAGTTCAGGAGTCCAGGAGTACAGGGTGTAGTTCAGGAGTCCAGGAGTACAAGGCGCGGTTCAGGAGTCCAGGAGTACACGATGTAGTTCAGGAGTCCAGGAGTACAGGGTGTAGTTCAGGAGTCCAGGAGTACACGGTGTAGTTCAGAAGTCCAGGAGTACACGGTGCAGTTCTGGACTCTGGGAGTACACGGTGCGGTTCAGGAGTCCTGGAGTACGTGATGCGGTCCAGGAGTACACGGTGCGGTTCAGGAGTCCAGGAGTACACGGTGCTGTTCAGGAGTCCAGGAGTACACGGTGCAGTTCAGGAGTCCAGGAGTACACGGTGCGGTTCAGGAGTCCAGGAGTACACGGTGCGGTTCAGGGGTCCAGGAGTACACGATGCGGTTCAGGGGTCCAGGAGTACACGATGCGGTTCAGGGGTCCAGGAGTACACGGTGCAGTTCAGGAGTCCAGGAGTACACGGTGCGGTTCAGGAGTCCAGGAGTACACGGTGCGGTTCAGGAGTCCAGGAGTACACGGTGCGGTTCAGGGGTCCAGGAGTACACGATGCGGTTCAGGGGTCCAGGAGTACACGATGCGGTTCAGGAGTCCAGGAGTACAAGGTGCGGTTCAGGAGTCCAGGAGTACACGGTGCAGTTCAGGAGTCCAGGAGTACAAGGCGCGTTTCAGGAGTCCAGGAGTACACGATGTAGTTCAGGAGTACAGGGTGTAGTTCAGGAGTCCAGGAGTACACGGTGTAGTTCAGAAGTCCAGGAGTACACGGTGCAGTTCAGGAGTCCAGGAGCACCGTTCAGGAGTCCAGGAGTACACGGTGTAGTTCAGGAGTCCGGGAGTACATGGCGCGGTTCAGGAGTCCAGGAGTACACGGTGTGGTTCAGGAGTCCAGGAGCACCGTTCAGGAGTCCAGGAGTACACGGTGTACTTCAGGAGGCCAGGAGTCTAGGAGTACACGGCGCGGTTCCGGAGTCCGGGAGCACACGGCGCGGTTCAGGAGTCCGGGAGCACACGGCGCGGTTCAGGAGTCCGGGAGCACACGGCGTGGTTCTGGACTCTGGGAGTACACGGTGCGGTTCAGGAGTCCTGGAGTACGTGATGCGGTCCAGGAGTACACGGTGCTGTTCAGGAGTCCAGGAGTACACGGTGCAGTTCAGGAGTCCAGGAGTACACGGTGCTGTTCAGGAGTCCAGGAGTACACGGTGCAGTTCAGGAGTCCAGGAGTACACGGTGCGGTTCAGGAGTCCAGGAGTACACGGTGCGGTTCAGGAGTCCAGGAGTACACGGTGCGGTTCAGGGGTCCAGGAGTACACGATGCGGTTCAGGGGTCCAGGAGTACACGATGCGGTTCAGGGGTCCAGGAGTACAAGGCGCGGTTCAGGAGTCCAGGAGTACATGGTGCAGTTCAGAAGTCCAGGAGTACAGGGTGTAGTTCAGGAGTCCAGGAGAACACGGTGTAGTTCAGGAGTCCAGGAGTACAAGGCGCGGTTCAGGAGTCCAGGAGTACACGATGTAGTTCAGGAGTACAGGGTGTAGTTCAGGAGTCCAGGAGTACACGGTGTAGTTCAGGAGTCCAGGAGTACACGGTGCAGTTCAGGAGTCCAGGAGTACAAGGCGCGTTTCAGGAGTCCAGGAATACACGATGTAGTTCAGGAGTACAGGGTGTAGTTCAGGAGTCCAGGAGTACGCGATGTAGTTCAGGAGTCCAGGAGTACAGGGTGTAGTTCAGGAGTCCAGGAGTACACGGTGTAGTTCAGGAGTCCAGGAGTACAAGGCGCGGTTCAGGAGTCCAGGAGTACACGATGTAGTTCAGGAGTCCAGGAGTACAGGGTGTAGTTCAGGAGTCCAGGAGTACAGGGTGTAGTTCAGAAGTCCAGGAGTACACGGTGCAGTTCAGGAGTCCAGGAGTACACGATGTAGTTCAGGAGTCCAGGAGTACAGGGTGTAGTTCAGGAGTCCAGGAGTACAGGGTGTAGTTCAGATGTCCAGGAGTACACGGTGCAGTTCAGGAGTCCAGGAGCACCGTTCAGGAGTCCAGAAGTACACGGTGTAGTTCAGGAGACCAGGAATACACGGTGCGGTTCAGGAGTCCAGGAGAACACGGTGTAGTTCAGGAGTCTAGGAGTACAAGGTGGAGTTCAGGAGTCCGGGAGTACACGGCACGGTTCAGGAGTCCAGGAGTACACGGTGTGGTTCAGGAGTCTAGGAGCACCGTTCAGGAGTCCAGGAGTACACGGTGTAGTTCAGGAGGCCAGGAGTCTAGGAGTACACGGCGCGGTTCCGGAGTCCGGGATCACACGGCGCGGTTCCGGAGTTCGGGAGCACACGGCGCGGTTCAGGAGTCCAGGAGTACACGGTGTAGTTCAGGAGTCCAGGAGTACAAGGCGCGGTTCAGGAGTCCAGGAGTACACGGTGTAGTTCAGGAGTACAGGGTGTAGTTCAGGAGTCCAGGAGTACACGGTGCAGTTCAGGAGTCCAGGAGTACACGATGTAGTTCAGGAGTCCAGGAGTACAGGGTGTAGTTCAGGAGTCCAGGAGTACACGGTGTAGTTCAGGAGTCCAGGAGTACAAGGCGCGGTTCAGGAGTCCAGGAGTACACGATGTAGTTCAGGAGTCCAGGAGTACAGGGTGTAGTTCAGGAGTCCAGGAGTACAGGGTGTAGTTCAGATGTCCAGGAGTACACGGTGCAGTTCAGGAGTCCAGGAGCACCGTTCAGGAGTCCAGAAGTACACGGTGTAGTTCAGGAGACCAGGAATACACGGTGCGGTTCAGGAGTCCAGGAGAACACGGTGTAGTTCAGGAGTCTAGGAGTACAAGGTGGAGTTCAGGAGTCCGGGAGTACACGGCACGGTTCAGGAGTCCAGGAGTACACGGTGTGGTTCAGGAGTCTAGGAGCACCGTTCAGGAGTCCAGGAGTACACGGCGCGGTTCCGGAGTCCGGGATCACACGGCGCGGTTCCGGAGTTCGGGAGCACACGGCGCGGTTCAGGAGTCCAGGAGTACACGGTGTAGTTCAGGAGTCCAGGAGTACAAGGTGCGGTTCAGGAGTCCAGGAGTACACGGTGTAGTTCAGGAGTACAGGGTGTAGTTCAGGAGTCCAGGAGTACACGGTGTAGTTCAGGAGTCCAGGAGTACACGGTGCAGTTCAGGAGTCCAGGAGTACATGGTGTAGTTCAGGAGTCCAGGAGTACAAGGCGCGGTTCAGGAGTCCAGGAGTACACGGTGTGGTTCAGGAGTCCAGGAGCACCGTTCAGGAGTCCAGGAGTACATGGTGTACTTCAGGAGGCCAGGAGTCCAGGAGTACACGGCGCGGTTCAGGAGTCCAGGAGTACACGGTGCAGTTCAGAAGTCCAGGAGTACACGGTGTGGTTCAGGAGTCCAGGAGTACACGGTGCGGTTCAGGAGTCCAGGAGTACACGGTGCGGTTTTGGAGTCCAGGAGTACACGGTGCGGTTCAGGGGTCCAGGAGTACACGGTGCGGTTCAGGAGTCCAGGAGTACAGGGTGTGGTTCAGGAGTCCAGGAGTACACGGTGTAGTTCAGGAGTCCAGGAGTACACGGTGTAGTTCAGGAGTCCAGGAGTACAAGGCGCGGTTCAGGAGTCCAGGAGTCCACGATGTAGTTCAGGAGTCCAGGAGTACAGGGTGTAGTTCAGGAGTCCAGGAGTACACGGTGTAGTTCAGAAGTCCAGGAGTACATGGTGCAGTTCAGGAGTCCAGGAGCACCGTTCAGGAGTCCAGGAGTACACGGTGTAGTTCAGGAGTCCAGGAATACACGGTGCGGTTCAGGAGTCCAGGAGAACACGGTGTAGTTCAGGAGTCTAGGAGTACAAGGTGGAGTTCAGGAGTCCGGGAGTACACGGCGCGGTTCAGGAGTCCAGGAGTACACGGTGTGGTTCAGGAGTCCAGGAGCACCGTTCAGGAGTCCAGGAGTACACGGTGTACTTCAGGAGGCCAGGAGTCTAGGAGTACAGGGCGCGGTTCCGGAGTGCGGGATCACACGGCGCGGTTCTGGAGTCCGGGAGCACACGGCGCGGTTCAGGAGTCCGGGAGCACACGGCGCGGTTCAGGAGTCCGGGAGTACGTGATGCGGTCCAGGAGTACACGGTGCGGTTCAGGCGTCCAGGAGTACACGTTGCGGTTCAGGGGTCCAGGAGTACACGGTGCTGTTCAGGAGTCCAGGAGTACACGGTGCGGTTCAGGAGTCCAGGAGTACACGGTGCGGTTCAGGGGTCCAGGAGTACACGATGCGGTTCAGGAGTCCAGGAGTACATGGTGTGGTTCAGGAGTCCAGGAGTACACGGTGTAGTTCAGGAGTCCAGGAGTACAAGGCGCGGTTCAGGAGTCCAGGAGTACACGATGTAGTTCAGGAGTACAGGGTGTAGTTCAGGAGTCCAGGAGTACACGGTGCAGTTCAGGAGTCCAGGAGTACACGGTGTAGTTCAGGAGTCCAGGAGTACAAGGCGCAGTTCAGGAGTCCAGGAGTACACGGTGTAGTTCAGGAGTACAGGGTGTAGTTCAGGAGTCCAGGAGTACACGGTGCAGTTCAGGAGTCCAGGAGTACACGGTGTAGTTCAGGAGTCCAGGAGTACAAGGCGCAGTTCAGGAGTCCAGGAGTACACGGTGTAGTTCAGGAGTCCAGGAGTACACGGTGTAGTTCAGGAGTCCAGGAGTACACGGTGCAGTTCAGGAGTCCAGGAGCACCGTTCAGGAGTCCAGGAGTACACGGTGTTGTTCAGGAGTCCAGGAGTACACGGTGTAGTTCAGGAGGCCAGGAGTCCAGGAGTACATGGCGCGGTTCAGGAGTCCGGGAGTACACGGCGCAGTTCCGGAGTCCGGGAGTACACGGTGCGGTTCAGGAGTCCAGGAGTACACGGTGCGGTTCAGGAGTCCAGGAGTACACAGTGTGGTTCAGAAGTCCAGGAGTACACGGTGCGGTTCATGAGTCCAGGAGTACATGGTGCGGTTCAGCAGTCCAGGAGTACACGGTGCGGTTCAGGAGTCCAGGAGTACACGGTGCGGTTCAGGAGTCCAGGAGTACACGGTGCGGTTCAGGGGTCCAGGAGTACACGATGCGGTTCAGGAGTCCAGGAGTACACGGTGTGGTTCAGGAGTCCAGGAGTACACGGTGTGGTTCAGGAGTCCAGGAGTACAAGGCGCGGTTCAGGAGTCCAGGAGTACACGATGTAGTTCAGGAGTACAGGGTGTAGTTCAGGAGTCCAGGAGTACACGGTGCAGTTCAGGAGTCCAGGAGTACACGGTGTAGTTCAGGAGTCCAGGAGTACAAGGCGCAGTTCAGGAGTCCAGGAGTACAAGGTGTAGTTCAGGAGTCCAGGAGTACACGGTGTAGTTCAGGAGTCCAGGAGTACACGGTGCAGTTCAGGAGTCCAGGAGCACCGTTCAGGAGTCCAGGAGTACACGGTGTTGTTCAGGAGTCCAGGAGTACACGGTGTAGTTCAGGAGGCCAGGAGTCCAGGAGTACATGGCGCGGTTCAGGAGTCCGGGAGTACACGGCGCAGTTCCGGAGTCCGGGAGTACACGGTGCGGTTCAGGAGTCCAGGAGTACACGGTGCGGTTCAGGAGTCCAGGAGTACACAGTGTGGTTCAGAAGTCCAGGAGTACACGGTGCGGTTCATGAGTCCAGGAGTACATGGTGCGGTTCAGGGGTCCAGGAGTACACGGTGCGGTTCAGGAGTCCAGGAGTATAGTGTATACAGTTTAGGTTCAGAGTCGATATCATAAGTGGGCATTGGGAACAGACCCAAATGCAAGACACAGACACCGAAGTGTTAGGAACAGGACACGGTTTATCAAGAAAGCAAGCAAGGGGAGTCAAGAAGAAACAATGCTGTCCATGAACACAGGCCCTGAATGAGACAAGGACACTGGACCTGGGCTAGGACTAAGACCAGGAAAGCGGGACCAGGACAAGGAACTTGGAACTAGGAGCCTGGGTTCAGACTCCGAGCCGGAGACTGGACTGGGACCGGGAACCTGGGTCTTGACTCAGGCTCGGACCCCGGATCTAGGCGAGGACAAAATGTGGCTACAGGACTGGATGTGAGACTCCTGCACAGGACAAGGCACATGTACAGGACGAGAACATAAAGCCTTGGCTTGGACAGGACGAGGTTCTTGGATGTGGCTTGGACAGGACGAGAGACTCCAGCACAGGATGAGGGAACTCCAGCACTGGGCTGGGCCAGGCTCTTGGACTATGTTTGGCTCGGCTCTTGGACTCAGCTTGGTTAGGCTCTTGGGTATGGAGCCGGAATTCCTCCTTGGAGTGCAGGGCCAGGACGCTTTCTAGGACGCAGGGCCGGGATGACTGCCGAGGACACTTACCAAGGTAAACTGCCGAGGGACTCCTGGACTAGACGAGGCATATGGACGGGATTGGAACACGGTGCCTGGAACTTGGAACACAGAACACAGAGCTAGGACCCCTCCTTGGGAACAGGACCTAGGGCTGGGACTCTTCTTTGACACAGACACTAAACACGGGGACACAAAGAGATAGTTCCAAACTCAATGATAGATAGTTCCTTATCTTGGCGTGGCAAAGCTCCGGTCTCACTCCGGTGGTTGAACTTGACGGGATGCAGGCAAGGCTTCAGGAGGAAGGGGAAGGGAACAGTCCAGCAGGGAATCCTTGGTTTGCAGAGGTATTTATGTGGCAGCCCAAAATGAGAATCAGGTGCCTCAATTAAGGCATCCAATGGAACAAGGAAAAGCAGGAAATCCCAGAAAAGGGATCGATGAACCAGACCATGAAACGGAATGCGGATTTCACGGACTGGACCATGATAGTCCAGGAGTATACTGTTTAGTTCAGGATTCCAGGTTTATACAGTTTAGTTCCGGAGTCCAGGAGTATATAGTTTAGTTCAGGATTCCAGGATTATATAGTTTAGTTCTGGAGTCCAGGAGTATACTGTTTAGTTCAGGATTCCAGGATTATACAGTTTAGTTCCGGAGTCCAGGAGTATATAGTTTAGTTCAGGATTCCAGGAGTATACAGTTTATTTCCGGAATCCAGGAGTACACAGTTTGTTCAGGAGTCCAGGATTATTGAGTTCAGTTCAGGAGTCCAGGAGTATACAGTTTGTTCAGTTCAGCACCGCACCACTAGACCACTGCAGCTCACTCCAGAAACACATGCAACATGAACTTCAAAGTCCCCCAAAATGATTCCATAACCTCACTAAACAATCTTTGCAATGTGGATCCCAAGACTCCTGCACTCCTGCACTTCCCTCTGACAGCAGCTAGTGAGGGAGCGAGGAAGACTGGTCAAAAGAAAGCAGACAGCATCAAACACATGCCTGTCTTCTGCTCTTGTCCTCGTTGACTCCTTCCTCGCTTTATGCCTGAATCGAAGTGAAGCTATGGAGTCAATTGTCTCCAGGCTTGCAAGCCTCTAGGCTGCACACTCAGCTCGAACCCTCACTGAACCCCCTCGGAGACAGCAGCGCCACAAATCGCTCAATCGGCCCACAAACACACTATCAAAATGTAAATCACAGCTTCCAATCCCACACAGCTTAATAATAGAATCATATTTGAAAGCAGAATAAGAAGCACGTAAAGTAAGTAGTTTTGTGAATTTCTGCGGGATGTCACCACTGGTCACATTGTTCACTGGTGCCAACTTGAACCTGAACTTGAAGAGCAGAGGAAACACCTGTATGGTGAGCAAGACATAGAGCAAAGTGCCTGAAAACATAAATTATATTGCTGTTGGCAAGATTTAGAATATGATGTTATGTATTCTCTATATTTCAGATACAGTATTTCAGGAGTGTTAGCATGCCTTCAATCAGTATTAGCCAGCTGCAACTTATGTTATTCAATCATGAAATTGGACTCCATGAGCAAATCCAATGGGATAAAGCGCGGTCAATGCTGCCAGAATCCTGAAGTCAAGCTAACAGAACACACAGATTTTGTGTACACTATATGCAGGGTCAAGTGCTCAGTGCTCATAATATTGCACTGTCTAGTTAAACCCTTAAGTTCTGTTATAGCCATGTTAAGTCCAAGGTTGACGTTGCCGGAGAATGTATTGGAAGCTCACTGCTATATAGATACTGGAATCAAGATAGTTTTTTTCTTAGCAACGTCAATTAATTTAAAAATAAAATTACTCTTCACTATGTAACTCTTATGATCTTTTTTAAATATTATGCATCATGTATTCAACAATCTTTCACAGATCTTTAAACAATTATACAGATAAAACGAACCTATTAATACCAACTCCATAGTAATTGTATTATTTTCTACACAGCTATTTTATGAATTATTCTACACCTTTCAGGTGACCTCAAGTTTTTATTACAGATTATATTCATTCTTTACATTATTAATGTAAAGGGAAGTTTCTATGAAATGTTTCTTGGAACTTATTGCAAGTTTCATTGTGATTGCTAATGTTAACATTACAAATAGTCTTTTTTGATATTTGTTAGTTCAGAAAAATACAAATTAGTAGTGGAAGTAGTTTATTCATAATAGAGAACTGCAATGATACTGTAAATAGCACAATAAATCATAAAACAATTTCGACAGATTATGGCTGGTGGTTGGATGGGCCTATGCTTGCGCGACCCACACCCTGCCTGTTTACTGCAGCTATTTTTGTACTCTTTTAAGAAATGATCCAATTCCCTTTTGGAAGCCACAATCGTATGTGCCTACGTCACCTGTCAGGTGATGCAAGTTAATCATTCCATCACAAAACTTTTTTCATGTTGCCTTTAGTGCTTCTGTGAAGCACAGATTTAAATTATGAAGCAGTAGTTAATTCCGTGTTTTATTAAGCAATATGTATCATACTTGTTTAGACTGTTGACATGAATTTAAATTGCTAATTGAAGAATAGCCAACTGCATCAAGCAGTTAAAATTTCACTTTTCCACTTTCTCACAGTTGTTTTATAAATGATATTGGACTGTTTCTTCCTGATTCTAGCCCGTTGCCTGGATTTGCTCCATAAATTATCTGGCCCATATTTAATTATTGTGGATGTGGAAGGCCAGGTATGTTTTTTGAACCCAAGGTAACCCACAAAACAGACTGGCTTTCTGAAAAAAAAGAGAAATTATGTGCTAAAGTCCTACCCATTCGAATGCTCTACTTCTGACAGCTCTGATAGGGAAATTTAAAAAACTATTCAATTAGTTTTAAATGACCTAAAATTAAAGAAAATTAAAAGGTAAAAGTAATAAAAACATGAAACTGATAAATGATTAAAAACATTAAGGTAAAGCAAAATAAGCTGAATAGATATATTTTACTCAGGAACAACCAGTATTCAAGTAAAGAGAGTCAACAATCACAAATGGGTCCTCTGTGGCTCAGAGGTGAGGGGCTGCCTCTTACTCGTCTCTTCAGCATGTCACTGTTCATCTGCTGAACTTTGCCTCAGTGTTTCAATGTGTATGTCCGACGTTTATAGGGCATTGAATGGCTGAGACCTGGCAGTTCACTATGGAACTGTCAACAGCAGGTAATCTTAATGTAGCCCATTGTGTATTCTTAGATCTGCTGTTACTGATTTTAAAACAATTCCAAATCAACCTTTTGTTCTACCCAGGAAAAATAAAGTAATTTGTTATAAAATATGGAATGCTGGAAATATCCAGCAGTACAGGTAGTGCCTCCCACAAGAGAATCAGTTAATATTTCAGGTCAATAACCTTTCAGTGAGACGGCTGACAATTTGTTGAGTTTCCTAAATTCCATTTTCAGGCACAGGATTTCTGAATAACGGATTAGGAAAAAACATAAAATGAACTAAGAACAAGCTAAGCTCTGTAACACACGATACAGAACTTTCAAAATTTGCAGTTGTCTACTGACAGTGATTGCTGCCATGAATATTTCATATATTTTTCATTTAAATTTATGTCAATATTTCTTTATAATTGCATTACCTTCTTCTATTATTTATTTCATTGACTACTTTGATCACTGGGTTAGTCTTTCCATATTGGGTTTAATTTTCTGGAATTGATATCAGTTACATCTCAACTCTTTCTTAATAGTTTCATTATTTTAACTTTATTACTGTAGACGCAATTTATTCCTATTACTTTGATTTTCTTTCACAGCTATCCCTTCCACTGTTCATCAAATGATACTGTAAAATTCATGATACAAGACTTTATCATTAGTCTTTCTTCTGCAACACTTTTTCATTTCTTTTTACTGCAATACTTCTCAACAATCAGATAACAATTAACATTTAAATCATTTGTGGATCATTTTGTATTTCTTTCAACCGATTGCAAAACTCTGGTATTTTGTTGATGTCCTCTGATCCTAGGGGAAAAAAATAAATGTGACAATATTCAGTATACCTAAAAAATTAGCTTTATGTTCATACACTGTTTAGGCAACAGTACAAATTGGAGCCTTAAATTTAACTGTCACAATCATCTTTTCAACAGATTTCTATGTGAAGAAAGTCACTTATGAAATGTGCTTTAAATTATGCTATTCCCATTTTTATTGCTTTGGTGCTGAACACTTTTCATTGTCTTCACTCTTTTGAGAAGGCATGGTGTGTAGTGGTTAGTGTAACCGCTTTACAGTGCTGGCAGTCAATGATTGGAGTTCAATTCCTACAGGTTCTGTAGAGAGCTTGTACGTTTACCCTGTGACCGAGTGGGTTTCCTCTGGGTGCCCCAGTTTCCTCCCACATTCTAAAAGCAAGATGTATAATTAGTGTTAGTGTGAATGCTTGCACTGGAAGCATGGAGACACTTGCGGGGTGTCCCCTGCACAATCCTTGGAATGTGTTGATCATTGATGCAACAGGATGCATTTCACTGTATGTTTTCATGTACATATGACAAATAAAGCTAACCTTTATAAAATAAAACCTTTATTAAACATTTTAGGATTCTAGTCTGGTCTTCTAGTTTTCTGTTGATGAACCACTAAATATCAAAAATCTATTAATATGCATGTGTTGGGTCCGAGGGCAGTTGTGGAATGGTACTGCTTTGTTTGTTGCTCACGTGCCTTTTAATCAGCAGATTTTCAGTTAAAAGCAAATCAAAATGTCATTTCGGTTCTATATTATTGAAAGTGCTGCCCTAAAAACATAGTAAGGGTCTCATAATACTATTTGATATACAGAAAGGAAGATCTCTCCGTCCCCCCAAAAAATCACTGACTCCATTCAGTTGGTTAAAATTTCCCACAAGGATGTCCAGAAAACTAAACCCAGATGTCAAAGACTGAGGGAATCTTGCATTGTTACAGGCTTTCTCTTTCAGGTGAATGATTCAGCTGCAGTCCCAAGTGGACAAGAAAGTTCCCGTGGCAGGATTTTGAATAGGAGCCTATACTTTGGAATATACAGGCAATCCCTACATTATGGCAATTTGAATTATGGAAATTCAGATTTCTGGCATTCATTAATTGTTACCAAGAATTGGAAATGGAATATAAATACGCTCTTATAAAATTTATGTGAAAAAAGTAAATAAATACTTTTTTTTATCTCGCATTTCTTGACATGATGCCACTTCACATTACTGAATAATGCGATATGGACTGTTTTCTTAGAACGCAAATCCCACACCCACTTCCAACCAAAATGTGGGTTGCCTGTGAAGTTATGATGCTGCAGTTCTCTTAACTCTATCATAAATGAAAACACCATTATCCTGTTTGCGTCTTGCAGAATTTGGCTCTGTAATGATTGGATAATATTTAGCTATTTAATAACTTCATAATGAATTACTGAATGTAAAATGAAAAGACACCATAATGCGAAAAGGCATGATATACTGTACATGCAGATTCAGTGCTAAGGCAATCTCTCATTCTGTATATAGGACTGAACAATGTCAGAACCACGTGGCCTTCCGTAAACATAAAAGTTGCAGCTTTATGAAGCACTGTGTACAGTATTTCTGTAATGAAATAGCTATTTCAGATTTGCAGCTGTGACAAAACGAATGAATCTTCATTCATTACCACTGGTTACATGTGTGAGCTGAGGAAGACCACAAATCTTTTGTTGGATTCCAAGGAAGTAAATGTAGTAATGGCAAATGTCATCACATAACAATATTGGATAGAGTTAGTTTTGCACTCAGGACCCTGCCAAATTTGACAGTACGGCCGCTGAGGTTGCCACTGTTTATCTCATTGAAGACATATGCATGGAAGCATTTATCTGTGGATAGACATTATCATTTAGAATCATGTAAATAATGTTATTTGTCTGAGGAAGAGTAATATTTGGCCACCAATGAAATGCACTGGGAAGTCTTTGTAAACAGCAAAGACTTTGGTTTTGTGGCTACCTGATTGGTAATGGCATTTCTAGTGTTTCACTTTTGAAAAATAATTAAAGATTGGTTTGAGAAGGAATAATATGAAAGTACCTGGGTACTAGCAAGAGTCAAAGAGACTGATTAGATCACATGAAGAATATCAGAAGCAAACATATGGATTGTATGATTTTGTTTATCATATCGTCTGTACTTCTCCCTAAGATATTTTCACGTAAATCTTAAACTTTATTAAAGCAAGGAACATGAATTGAACAATAGCAATGTATATTTAGATTAATTCAATGCTCTGTTCAGTCTTTGGAATGGAACATTTTACTGAAGCTCTTAATCTACCAACACACATCAAAGTTCCTGGTGAACGCAGCAGGCCAGGCAGCATCTCTAGGAAGAGGTACAGCCGACATTTCAGGCTGAGACCCTTCGTCAGGACTAATTGAAGGTCCTTCAGTTAGTCCTGACGAAGGGTCTCGGCCTGAAACGTTGGCTGTACCTCTTCCTAGAGATGCTGCCTGGCCTGCTGCGTTCACCAGCAACTTTGATGTGTGTTGCTTGAATTTCCAGCATCTGCAGAATTCCTGTTGTTTGCGTTTTTAAATAATCTACCAACATTTTGTTTGTGTTTATATCATAGCTTCATTTGTTTTTGTCCCTGGAACTTAACCCATTTCAAATACTCTTAAGTAGTGGCTTGATGTTTTCATGTATAGTTTCCATTGTTTCAATCAGCCATGATCAAATGGCAGAGCAGAGTCAAAGGGCTGAAAGGCCTAATTCTGCTCCCATGTCTTATGGTTTTATGGTCTTATTTCCTCAATACTAATTTTTGGAATCTTTGAAATGTTTGGGTTTTATTAGACACTAAAGTATATGGCTTCTATCTGATATCTATACGATGTAATTTGATGCCTGCAATTTTAAACAGTGCTTGTGGGTCAAATTGAATATCTTTTTCATTTGAGATGTTTTTAGCTGAATCACTACAATGTCACAAAAAGAGAAAGGAAACAACTTGGAAGTGTAAGAGAATGTTGGAGAACTGAGGAGATGTGCATATTCCATGATTATTTGAATTGATGGTTATGTTGTAGTAACTGTGACTTGCAGAAAATAATTTATCACAATTTTTGTTCATTAGAAGCCACTCTCATTCTCCAAAATAATATGCATGAAGATCCAAGCAATATATAATCTGAAGGTAGAATATTGCTTTATTATTTTTAATTCATTGAATTCGGCTCTGACGTTAGTCAATTTCTGGCAGCTTGTTGGCTGAAAAGAGAAAGAGTTAAAACCCAACTAAATCAATCCTATTAAAAATAATTTAATAAAGTAACATTGGAAGTATTGAATATTTTATTTAAATTGTATGAGGTTATAAGGAAAAAAATCAAAAAAGAACATAGATTAAGGTACAATATGCTATTCACCTATCTGTAAGTATTCAAACATAAATCTTACATGGTCATGACAGACGTAAGAATGAAGTTCAAAGAGTTAAATGTTGTTTTTGGAGATCAATAAAGTATATTGTATGATTATTCCTTAGTTAACATGAAAGCTGAAAATAAATGGCAGATATCAGTGCAGCAGCTGCAGTAAAGGCAAAGTCAAATCAAGGGTAGAGGAAAATGAAATTGGCTGCCTTATCTTAGGGCTGTAGCAAGATACTCACTTAATGATCAGTGAGATCAACTACTGCGTTGATTTTAGAATCATCCCTGATTGTACCTAACCTGGAAATCAGAAACCTAGCCTGAATTATTGTATGTGTGCTTTTATTGTTTACTGCTATTTATTAAAATTATGAAACATTTCATTATTTTTTTGTATTTGACATTTGTCCTTCACTCAATACCCTTTAGTTTATTTCATGTTAAAGGATTTGACAAAGTAATGCTTGGTTTCAAGTTGCATTATGGAGATTACGATGAGTGCACATTTGCTCACACTTGCATTTGAATTTTCTTTTTTCCCCATGTAGGCTTGGCCATTCTTAGATGAGTCTCATTGGTGCCAGAGTAGAGTATGATAATGGAGCAAAGTGACTGCTGTATCGGCCTGTCCTTGAGCCTCAGCTACACTCCACGTGTTCCTTCCCTGTGAGTACCAGTCAGCCAGAGCCAACACCCATCAATCTACACCTCTCAAATGTAGGAATGTCAATGAATACTTTCTCAAGCAAAGAAGCAGCAAAAAAGCTATATCTTCCATAATGCTGGTCATTGGCCTGGTTCTTCACAGATTCAAAGTTCAATGATATGTAAACTTGATTGAACAGAAATGTCAGAAGAAAAAGTACAGATCTGAAAAGTAGTTATATTTTGGGGGACAGTTTGCCCCTGAGTTGACTATTACATATGAAGTAGGGAAACTCCACTACATCTCAAATTTATATGAAAAGTAATCCAAGAATTTGCTGATCCTTCACTGTTTTAGACATTATATCCTGCAATATTAATTATTCTGCTAATTTATTTGTTGTCCTAATGCATATTTCCCTTGTTTTTTATTTTCTTATATTTCATGGACAAGAAGCTAACTTATCTGAAGGAGACTATTAGACCTGTTGAGCCTGTGCTGGCCCCATACACAAGAAGTCAGCTGGCGCCTCACCAGGGCACACTCCCCATATCCCTGCAGTTCTTTTCGATATGTATCAGGCTCCCTATTGAGTATTACAGTGAGGCGGCCTCCCACCACTACTCCTGGCAAAGTGTTCCAGGCTCCAGGTCATTCTTGTTTTGTTTTCTTCACGCTATAAACATTCGTTCTTGATCCCACTGCTAATGGGGAAAATTTTTCTCTACCTACTTTATCAATATGATTATAAATACCTCTGTCGGATCACTTGCAATCATTTCCATTCCAATGACTGATGATTGTACAAATGGAAATGGTCAGAAGAGAGTTAAAAGGAAAATGAGAAAAAAAGATGTATTATAAAGACAGCCAATAGATTAGCAGGAATGGTAAGATTGCAAGATCTAATGTAAATGGATTAAAGAATTAGCTGAACGGCACTGAAATATTGTAGTGGCTGAACCACAATTTGGACAATAAGCATTCAGTTTGATGTATGAGGAAGAAGGCTGCAGTAACTTTGAGAATCACACTGTTCACTCCCTTAAAGCACAATTAACCCTACACGTGATCTATTTCACTGGAATTTGGGGTGGGGTGGTGGTGGGACTTTGTCATTAGGATGGGTATAGGGGTGATTCGGGGTGGGGGGGTTTAATTGGCCATCTGGGAACATATTTTTCAACTGATAAATTTAGTTGGTTTTATTGTAGCAGTAAATAGTGCCCTGCAGAGGTGAGTAATGGAGTTGGCATTCTCTCCATCAAAGTCAAAGCAAATTTATTATCATTTAACTATGTACATGTATATAACTATATAATTGTAATGCCCTGGTTCACATCTTTACTGTTATGCTGTAGGTATTTCATTTAGCAGCTCTGTGAGAGCAGTCTGTTCTGCTTTCAGCACATTTGGGTTATTGTTGAAGATAAGGGATGATGTGGAATGTGTGCCATCCAGTTAGCAGAAGGTTTTCCTGGTGAGGTATAGAGGAGGTATCAGGGGTACGTTTTTTATGCAGAGAGTGGTGAGCGCGTGGAATGGGCTGCCGGCGACGGTAGTGGAGGCGGATACGATAGGGTCTTTTAAGAGACTCCTAGACAGGTATATGGAGATCAGAAAAATAGAGGGCTATGGGTAACCCTAGGTAATTTCTCAAGTAAGGACATATTCGGCACAGCTTAGTGGGCCGAAGGGCCTGTATTCTGCTCTGTGTTTCCTATGTTCTATGCTGGTCTCGGGCTTGAGTTTGGTGGGAGATGGAGAGAGAAGATGCTGGGGAGAACCGGTCGTAGCATACGACCCGGTGGGAGACCCGTTTGTTTGAGATGGATTGCGAGCAACAGTCGGAAGGTGGTGTGTGCTTTCACGATGACCGACGGCCCAGCACGTGAGTGACAGAGAAGATCAAGGTGAGCTACAACTTGTGCACTTTTGACTGTTGAATTAGAATGGGCCATTTTCTTTTTGTTATTCTTTAATAACCCTTTAGTTAGGTTAAGATTCATAAATATAATTCCTTTAATCATATGCAGTGTACTGTCTTATTTCGTGGCACTAATTTGTAACAGGGTAGCAAATTACACAGCATCCACACAAACCAGGGTCTGGGGTGGGACGTGCTGTCTCAATCTCAGGAGTTTGGTGGGACTTTAGAGTGTCTTCCCTGGACTTATGCAGCCAAGGTGTTTCATAATGTATACAGAAGCAAGACAACATTTTTCCGAACCAGGATGTAACGCACAGTGGTACACATAACACATATAACTCATGATAACTTAGGAAGGTAAACAGTGACTGATGGGACTTGAGCTGACAACCTCTGAATTATTTCATCACATCTGTAGAAGTCCAACATGCTATCCACTACGTTACAAAGACCACATCCTTCACACTCTACACCAGGATGGCAATGGAACTGAATGACAGACTGTACTTATGCCTTTAGCTTTTGCCTCGTTTGGAATACGTTGGTGCTGCACTAGACCAAAATAGCTTTCTTTTATACATAAAAAAGCACACCAGTCTTTGGCATCCATCTTCTGGCAAATGTTATGGAGATACAGTTGAAGTCAGAAGATGACATACACCTTAGCCAAATACATTTAAACTCAGTTTTTCACAATTCCTGACACTTAATCTGAGAAAACATTCCCTGTCTTAGGTCAGTTAGGATCACTATTTTAAGAATGTGAAATGTCAGAATACTAGTAGAGAGAATGATTTATTTCAGCTTTTATTTCTTTCATCACTTTCCCAGTGGGTCAGAAGTTCACATACACTTTGTTAGTATTTGATAGCATTGCCTTTAAATTGTTTAACTTGGGTCAAACGTTTTGGATAGCTTTCCACAAGCTTCTCACAGTAAGTTGCTGGAATTTTGTTCCATTCCACCAGACAGAACTGGTGTAACTGAGTCAGGTTGGTAGGCCTCCTTGCTCACACACGCTTTTTCCAATTCTGCCCACAAATTTTCTATCGGATTGAGGTCAGGGCTTTGTGATGGCCACTCCAATACCTTGACTTTGTTGTCCTTAAGCAATTTTTCCACAACTTTGGAGGTATACTTGGGGTCATTGTCCATTTGGAAGACCCATTTGCGACCGAGCTTTAACTTCCTGGCTGATTTCTTGAGAAGTTGCTTCAATATATCCACATAATTTTCCTTCCTCATGACGCCATCTATTTTGTGAAGTGCACCAGTTTCTCCTGCAGCAAAGCACCCCCACAACATGATGCTGCCACCCCCATGCTTCACGGTTGGGATGGTGTTCTTGGGCTTGCAAGCCTCACCCTTTTTCCTCCAAACATAATGATGGTCATTATGGCTAAACAGTTCAATTTTTGTTTCATCAGACCAGAGGACATTTCTCCAAAAAGTAAGATCTTTGTCCCCATGTGCACTTGCAAACTGTAGTCTGGCTTTTTTATGGCAGTTTCGGAGCAGGGGCTTCTTCCTTGCTGAGCAGCCTTTCAGGTTATGTCGATACAGGACTTGTTTTACTGTGGATATAGATACTTGTCTACCTGTTTCCTCCAGCATCTTCACAAGGTCCTTTGCTGTTGTTCTGAGATTCATTTGCACTTTTCGCGCCGAAGTACGTTCATCTCTAGGAGACAGAATGCATCTCCTTCCTGAACGTTATGATGTCTGTGTGGTCCCATGGTGTTTATACTTGCTTATTATTGTTTGTACGTGGTACCTTCAGGCATTTGGAAATTGCTCCCAAGGATGAACCAGACTTGACATCATTTTCTGACTCAATCCGATAGAAAATTTGTGGGCAGAACCGAAAAAGCGTGTGCAAGCAAGGAGGCCTGCAAACCTGACTCAGTTACACCAGTTCTGTCTGGAGAAATGGAACAAAATTCCAGCAACTTACTGTGAGAAGCTTGTGGAAGGCTACCCAAAACGTTTGACCCAAGTTAAACAATTTAAAGCTATCAAGTACTAACAAAGTGTATGTAAACTTCTGACCCACTGGGAAAGTGATGAAAGAAATAAAAGCTGAAATAAATCATTCTCTCTACTATTATTTGACATTTTACATTCTTAAAATAAAGTAGTGGTCCTAACTGACTAAGACAGGGAATGTTTTCTAGAATTAAGTGTCAGGAATTGTGAAAACTGAGTTTAAATGTATTTGGCTAAGGTGTATGTAAACTTCTGACATCAACTGTATATAAAGCTCAAAATAAGGAGAGGTTTAGAGAGAGAATATAATGTGAAACAGTTGAAAAATCACCATTGAGGAAAATAAACTATTTTGAGATAATGAGCTAAAGAGCAGAGGGGGGATAAGGTGAATTGTTTGTACACTATTGTGATGCGGAATCGTTGAAATGGTGGGCAAAGTAGATTCAATCGTAACTTTGAAATGGTTACGGGATATAGTCATAGTCATAGTCATACTTTATTGATCCCGGGGGAAATTGTTTAATATTGTCATAAAGCAAGATAATGGGGGAAGAAGAATGGGAATTTGATGCTGACTAACTCGGCATCATAGTGACCTTAGGATGTTGGAAAGAAGCTTGGTAGATACTAAATAGCACCTTGGGAACACAAGGCCTGGCTACGTCTTCAAGACCTCGGGTGGCTGGACGTACGTTTGTTAGGGAGAAGCTTCTCAAATGAAATCAGAAGCACTGAGCCAAATGCGAGATATGGATGATGCTAAAGTAAAAGCTAAGCAGGTTGGAAATGTGTGTAATGGTTCAGGACTCATCTGAGGTCACCAATCTTTCATTGGAACATGCATCACCTTTGAAATTCATTAGAGGAACTGTCACGACCCGAAACGTCAACTGTTTACTTTTTCCGTAGATGCTGCCTGGCCTGCTGAGTTCTTCCAGCATTTTGTGTGTGTTATTTTGAATTTCGAGTATCTGCAGATTTTCACGTGTTTGGATGTACAGTATTTGATCTGGTTCTGTTATTTGGAGCCCTGCTTGGTGCCAGTTAAATGTAGGTGAGACCGAGCACCAAACTTGATGTGGGCCAGTTTTGAAATCCAGGGTTGAGTGCAGCTGTTCCTTGTACAACCTGCTGCAGGTTTCAGGATTCAGCTAATTTTTTTTTTGCAACCAGCACATCTGACGATGAAAGATTAAGCCCACTGCCACGTTATTGCAGATGGATGTTTTGGAAGATTGACACATAGCACTATCAGTTGGGAAAAGGCCCTGGCAGTAATTAGAGTGAACTTAAAATAATGAAAAGATGATGAAAAAGAGAATAATGAAGTATTGAAAAATGGCAGTTATAATTAGAAAAGTGACATTTTATTTGTGTCACTTAACTGCTAAATTTAATGTAAAGGATAAGATTTGGTTTATTCTGCCTATTAGCAGCATTTTCAATATTTATGGAGGGTGACAGGAGCTCCACTGCTAAGACTGCATGTTGGTCTTCAATTGGTGAAAATGATTGCTCAGCTAACATCCCAGAGTCCACCCCAGCACTGAGGTACTGTTCTGGTATCGCAGTATGACGTCATGTCAGTGGAGTAGAAGGAAGGTCAGTGAATTGGGATTCAGTAATGCACCATGACAGTACATTATTGCTCTGGTGACACGTACAGAGGATATCCCTTAGCAGCTAAAGAACATTCTCGGAGTTGGAATTATGGTGTAATGGAAACAGTATATAATAGGAGATCGATATGTCAGTACTGCTGACATTGGTAAACAGAATGTTGAATTCCTCCAGCCTGAAATAAGAGGAAACTGTAGACAAATAAATGGGTAGAAGGATGTTGCAGGAGGCAACGTTTTAGATTCCTGAAGCGTTGGGACTGGTTCTGGAGAAGATGGAGAAAATACCATCCGAATTGATTGAAACTCAGTAGGACCAGGGCCGCTACTGCTCTGGGGAAATTTGCTTGCTCAGAGGAGAGGTACACCAAACTGGAACTGGAAGCAGTAAACAATCAAGCCAGGACGGAACAGGGGAAAAAAAGGAAAAAAGGCAGCAAAGGAATTAGTCAGTGCTCACGGAATGCTGACCAATGAGTGTAGTATATGAGTGAAAGCCTTAGACCAACCTGAGAGAGAATGATACCACAGCTAATACTGAAATACAGGTAGAGTAAAAACTGGAATTCCTGCTGCATAGTTTTTGGATGAGATGGAATGGACAAATGAGAGAGGTGAAGGTTCCATTGTAGGTTAAAGGAACTGTAAGCATAGAGGAGGAATGAAATGGCTTGAAGACCAATATGTGAGCTCAAACAGGTAGAAGTGAAGTTACATGAGTGCAATACAGAACTCTCATAGAGTCAAACATGTAGTCAACTGTACGGGGAAATATGCTGAAACGATACTGCTGCATTAGAGGGAATTTCAATGATTTGTGGATAGTGTGGAAGGCTGTCAAAGGTTACAGTAGGGCATCGATAGGATGCAAAAATGGGCTGAGAAGTGGCAGATGAAGTTCAACCCAGATAAGTGTGAGGTGGTTCATTTTGGTAGGTCAAATATGGTGGCAGAATATAGTATTGATGGTAATACTCTTGGCAGTGTGGAGGATTAGAGGAATCTTGGGGTCCAAGTCCATAAGACACTCAAAGCTGCTGCACAGGTTGACCCTGTCGTTAAGAAGGCTTATGATGCATTGGCCATCATCAACCATGAGAGTGAGTTTAAGAGCCGAGAGGTAATGTTACAGCTTTATAGGACCCTGGTCAGACCCCACTTGGAGTACCGTGCTCAGTTCTGGTCACCTCACTACAGGAAGTATGTGGAAACTATGGAAAGAGTGCAGAGGAAATTTACAAGGACGTTGCCTGGATTGGGGAGCATGTCTTATGAGAATAGGTAGAGTGAACTTGGCCTTTTCTCCATGGAGTGGCAGAGGATGAGTGGTGACCTGATAGAGGTGTATAAGATGATAAGAGGCATTGATCATGTGGATAGTCAGAGGCTTTTTCCCAGAGCTGAAATGGCTAGCACGAGAGGGCACAGTTTTAAGGTGCTTGGAAGTAGGTACAGAGGAGATGTCACAGGTAGGTTTTTTACGCAGATTGGTGAGAGCGTGGAATGGGCTGCCAGTGACGGTGGTGGAGGCGGATACAATAGAGTCTTTTAAAAGACTCCTGGATATGGACATGGAGCTTAGAAAAATAAAGGGCCATGGGTAACCCTAGGTAATTTCTAAAGTAAGTACATGTTCAGCACAGCATTGTGGACCAAAGGGCCTGTATTGTGCTGTAGTTTTTCTATGTTTCTACTTTAGTATGAACGGTATTTATTAACAATCAGCATAAGTGGGAATCGAGATCTTCAATGGATCAGCAGTTCTGCATGTAACAATCCAACAACAGAGGCAGTGATGGATAAAGTTTTAGGGAACAAAACTGGGCAGCTAGGAATGTTATTGAATGGAAAGCATTTTGAAAATGATATCAATAATGTGAATTAACATGGTTATGAAAAAAATATAAAGAAAGACCAAGGGAAATGTTGGAGAACAGCCAATTTTGCTAAGCTGAAATATGGTGTAACAAAGCTGTGGTAGAAGCAGCCACTTGACTACATCGGTGACACCTGATGCAGATTGGGAGACCACTTCGTCGAGCACCTTCACTCTGTCCACCACAAAAGACAGGATCTCCCGGTAGCCACTCATTTTAATTCAACTTCCCATTCTTAGCCCCCAACCTGACTGTGTGTGTCCTGACGAAGGGTCTCGGCCTGAAACGTCGACTGTACCTCTTCCTAGAGATGCTGCCTGGCCTGCTGCATTCACCAGCAACTTTGATGTGTGCTGACTGTATGAATATTGATTTCCCTAAATCCCACTAATTACTCCCCCTCCTCTTTCTCTTTTTCTATTCTGCCACTGCTTCTCCCCACCAGTCCATTCCCTACCTCTGTTTCCCCTCCTCCTTCCTTTTATTCCATGGACCACTGTCCTCTCCAAATAGATTTCTTTTTCTTCAGTCCTTTACGTCTTCTACCTATCACATCCCAGCTTCTCACTTCATCCCCTGTCCTACCCACCCACTTTAACTCTCACTTGGTGTTAGGGATTCAACCCTCAGAATTTAGGAATGGTAGAAGGGATGAACCAAACAATCAAAAACGCTTTAACCAAATCTATAGCTGAGATGTGAAAGACATGGGTTGATGTATTACTCGGAATCCTGATGGGATTGCGAGTGGCCCCAAACTGCACGGTGGGTCTCTGCCCCTACATGTTATTGATGGGGCGAGCAATATGACTCCCTTATGGGGTAATTACAGGCTGCGATGAACCTGGGGCTTACAGGGAATGGATGACACAGTATGTGAAAGACCTTTGTAACCAATGTAAAGAGTTGAAGGACCAAGCAAAACAACAGCAGCGTACTGCATGTCAGAGAGAGCCAGAGGGAAAGGAGATAGGCCTCCCACAGCCAGGTGAGGGTGCTGCCTGAAAGGGCAGGGTTTGCTCCCAGATGGATAGGACCACAGATGGCACTTCTAACAAGTGACACCTGTGTCTCTGGACTCAGATTAACTATATGACTCACCTTCTTGTTGCCCCGACAGAAAGAGCGGGGAATCCAGTGTACCCAGTAACCATATAATTAAGAGATGAACCTAAGAGATGAACACCAGCTGGCCTCACCAGACCTGACCACAGTTGATGAAAACATACCTGCAGGAAATGCAAAGGCAGAAGACACTGAGAGTGTGACAGAAACCCGTGAATAGCATGCTAAAGTGTGATGGTGATGGTACTCTGTAATGAAGGTTGGTTGCTGAAGGTAGATGATTAGATGAATAGAATCATAGAAAATACAACACATTACAGGCCCCTCGGCCCACAATGTTGTGCCGATTGTGTAACCTACTATATAAACTGCCTAGAATTTCCCTACTGTATACCCGCTATTTTTCGAAGCTCCATGTACCTATCCAAGAGTCTCTTAAAGACCCTATTGTATCCACCTCCACCACTGCTGCCGGCAGTGCATGCCATGCACCCACCACTCTCTGTGTAAAAAACTTAACTTGCACACACCCTTGTAGCTACATCCAAGCACCTTAAAACTATGCCCCCTTGTGTAACCCATTTCAGCCCTGGTTCTCAGGACGTAACTTGTAGACAGGCATATCACCAGCTTGGCTCACCAATACAGAGATTATTTATTCCCATTCTTAGCAAGTTTGGTTTTACCACGCGTGCATTTTCTTTACTCGCACTCTGTCTTTTTCTTTCAACTCTGAAGCTGCCATGTCTGTCAAATCTGGTCTTCCTTCGGACTGCCATTTTCTGTGAATTCCCCATTGCTATCTTGAAATAGTATAGAATAGAAAATCTATTGAGGACAATAGATGGGGAGGGATTTATGTTAAAGCAAAGACAGCAAGTTCCATGACTATGATAGCATGGCAGACTGAAAGAGATTGCACACGGCATATGGAGGCAGTCACCCCCAACCTGAATGGGGAGTGAATACAAATGAGCCGGGTCCTTTCAGTAGTCGGGCCAGTGATTGACTGGGCAGTTCAGAAGTAATTAAAATAGAGACCACCCCAATCCCTTCCAGCACTTTGATAAGAGGGCCTGTGAGTCTAATGTACTTACCATGTTGGTGCCCCTGGAAAGAGAGTTTTAGCTACCAGAGAATGAAGGGGCGAAGATGAGAATCGTGATGAAGCTGCAGTCAGCCAGTAGGAGAAGAGCCAACAGGCATAAGAATGATGCTGCATTTCTAAAGACAGTTGTTCACATTTCTGGAACAACCTCTCTGCTTAGCATTTTGTAGGTAGTGATTAGGGGTGATAGGGTAGATATAGATGCACATAAAATAATGGGGGGGGGGAGTTCCAAGCAGGGTATTTTTGCTGCCCTATTTGGTAGATCTTCCTTAAGGTTGGCCTTTCCTAGTACAAATTTATTTTTGTCTCGGAGGGCCAAGAAGAGAGACTGTTAGAGCAATTTTTGGGTTTAACACATTTACATTTAACAAATGACTTCGGCCACCAGTCTTTGGGCTGAGTATAAATTGTGGATTTAAACTGGAGTGCAGCTCTGAGCAATGGGTTCCGAAAGCAATGAATCCCAGAGAAGACAAATGCTGATTAAAAATTCATTTAGATGTCTGTGGTGTGGGTGTGTATCAGGATTTATGAAGTTTGTATGTAGCTTGAAAGAAAGTATTGTCGATACATTGTAAATAGGGAATTGTCCTTTGATGTTTAGCATATAAAATGTCAAGACCCACGTTGGGCCAGCCAGGCCCTTTGGCTGAAAGTGTCTCCATATGATTCCTACTATACCTTGTTTTGTCAAATAAAGAGCTGCTTCATATCTACCAGTACTTTTCTCTGGTAACTTCATTCATGCAACAACACTTGGTCTTGCCTATTACCTGCCAGGTTGTACTTCTCCCACTCCTCTGACCTCCTTATTTTGGCTTCTGCACCCTCCCATTCCAGTCCTGCTGAAGGGCTTTGGCCTGATACATCAACTGTCAATTCCCATCCATAAATGCTGCCGGTCCTGCTGAGTTCCTCTAGCATTTTGTGTGTGCTGATCAAGATTTCCACCATCTGTAGAGTGTCTTGTGTTTAAATCTTATGAACTATTTTGTTACTATAAAATTTATTAGGAATGGTTTGTGAATGGAACACAAAATCCTTTATATAAAGGTTATTGCTGTAATTCTGTAATGGCGTGGTGCTTTCTACCTGATTTAAGTTGCAGACGTCTATAGAGGTGCTGAAAGAAATACTGCTTTCCGTCATCTACAACTAACTAGTTTTCTGCATACATAGGGGAAATTATTTAAAAAATTGCTTTATAATATACCATGGCTTGGGGAATGAGCACAGGGCAGGACTAGCTGCTTGATATGGTGGAGAAGAGTGGGGTGGAAGCACAGCTGGAAGTCATTTACTCCAATATATGCAGGGGACGATTCCCCTGCTGTGACTGTGCGAGATGTCAATGCTTCCAAAGGACTTGAAATACGATTGCTCCAATTGCAAACTTAGAGCAAATCAAGGATGTATTGCTGGGAAATGCTAGATAGCCTTTGCAATGAAATTGAACATTTCTCTCTACTTCCAGGCTGAAGATGGAGAGGTTTCAGTTTTTCAATTATTGTTGCCTAATGTAGACCCTCTAATTTGCTTCAAAGAGTTAGCCTCACTTCATTCTCTCTTGTTGGAGAAAAGATGGAGTAAGCATGGCTTGATGAGAATTGTGGGCTTTCCCATTGTGCTGAGTGTAATTTAGAGCATTCACATCAGTCTCAGCTACTATACGTCAACACCACCTAAACTGGAATCAAAAGTGTTCCTAGTCCCTCAGGCAAGTGCTGCCTGGATGCTGAAATCATTCCAAGAAGGCTGCATACATTTTTCCGGCTGTGTGTATTGCAGTCAATGGGCAGAACTTAATTACATTTCCTGTGCCTGTTTTTGGGGACCATCAAATTTAGTTGGAGTCATGTTTACCACTCACTTATTAATGATTTTGTGTTGGAGCTCACAGCTAGTCAGGTCTGCCATCTTTAAGAATATGCATGTACAGGTTTTGCTATGTGCTGGAAATATCAATTATTCTCAGTCCCTTTCAATCAGAATAGAATTGTTTCTATGAACATTAGAATTATATTAACTGTAATTCAGGAGTTGATGGCTCTTTTGCTTTGCGAGGGCAGAGAAGATTCTGCTCGCCGAATGAGTATGCAACATTGGAATGACATTAAGCCGCATGTCCACATTACCCAGCAGGTGGGTTACTGATTGAAGATTAAGCATTCAAAATGGTAATAAAAATTAGTAAGCAATCTAGAAATTTTTGACAAAGGTTAGCATATGAATTTTAATTCGATGTGTTATAATAGTGACTGCATTAAGAAGGTACTTCATAGTCTACAGAGAAGCCTATGAAGACACCATGAAAGCAGCAATATAAATACTCCTCTTTCTTTCACAAACAAGAGAAAATTTGCAGATGCTGGAAATCCAAGCAACACACACAAATGCTGGAGGAACTCAGCAGGCCAGGCAGCATCTATGGAAAGAAGTATGGAAGGGTCTCAGCCCAAAACGTCGACAGTACTTTTTTCCATAGATGCTGCCTGGCCTGCTGAGTTCTTCCAGCATTTTGTGTGCATTACATCTCTTTGTTTGAAAGGCAAATTTGATCAGATACAAACAATAGAATGTGGCTATGGAATCATATTCCAATAACGTGTAGATTCCTTGGGTTGAAAGAGAAAATGCTGGAAGGAAATTGGGGTAAAAATTTTCATTCATTTCAAAAGGACAGAGGTTCTGTGTTTGATCCATACAGATGCAGTGATTTGCTGTGGAGCAAGCAACTTAATTTTTTTAGCTTAGGCCATTGGTCACCTAAGTGACAATTTAAAATTCCAAATGGGCCTGTAGTAACCTCTCAAGGCTGAGTTCAGGGAGTTAGGGAAGAGGCTGAAGAGGAGGACTTCCAAGGTAGTAATCTCTCGATTACTACTGGTACCACGTGCTAGTCAGGGCAAAAATGGGATGATAGTACAGATGAATGAATGGCTAAGGAAATGGTGCAGGGGGCAGGGTTTCAGACTTCTGGATTGTTAAAATCTCTTCTGACAAAGATATGATCTGCACAAAAAGAACAAGTTACCCCTGAACCCGAGGAAGACCAATATCCTTGCGGACAGGATTGCTAGAGATGTTGGGGAGGGTTTAAACTAATTTGGCAGGGGAATGGAAACCAGAGTGATAGTGCTGAGGATGAGGTAGTTGGTTTACAAACAGACGCAGTCTGTAGTGAGACTGCTAGCAAGGAGAGGCTGATGATAGGGCAAAATTGCAGTCAGTGGGATGAGTTGAAGTGTAACATGGAGGCATAGCGGAATACAGTACGAAAGGTGTTATATTTGAATGCATACAGTATATGGAATGAAGTAAATAATCTTGTAGCACAGTTAGAGATTGGCAGGTATGATGTTCTAGGCATGGCTGTGTTGTGTCTGAAAGTAGATCATAATGGGAGCTTAACATCTAAGGATAGACATTGTATTGAAAGGGCAGACAGGTAGGCAGAGAGGGTGGGGTAGCTCTGTAGGTAAAAAATGAAATGAAATCTTAGAAAGAAATAACATAAGATCGTATTTAGAAACTTTGTGGGTAGGATTAAGAAACTACAAGAGTAAAAAGACCCTGATGCAAGTTACATATACATACCCAAACAGTAGCCAGAATGTGAGATATAAATTGCAATGGGAAATAGAATAGGCATGTAATAAGGGCAATATTATGATAGTCTTGGGGGTATTTCAATATACAGGTAAATTGGGAAGATCAGTTTGGTGCTGAATACCAAGGGAGGGAATTTTTGAATGCCTACAAGAAGGCTTTTTGGAGTAGCTTATGGTTGAGTCAACTAGGGGAAAGGCGTTTCTGGATTGGTGGTTCTGTAATGAACCAGATTTGATTAGGGAGCCTAAAATAAAGGAACTCTTCGGAGACACTGATCATAATATAATAAAATTCACCCTGCAGTTTGAGAAGATAAAGTCAGATGTATCAGTATTAGAATGGAATAAAGGAAATTACAGAGGCATGAGAGAGGAGCTGGCCAAAGTTGATTGGAAGTAGACACTAACAGGGATGATGGCAGATCAGCAATGGCTAGAGTTTGGGGCAATTCGGAAGGTGCAGGATAGATACATCCCAAAGATGAAGAAGTATTCTAAAGGGAGGATGAAACAACCCTGGCTGACAAGGGAAGTCAAAGACAGCATAAAAGCAAAACAGAGGGCATATAATACAGCAAAAAATAGTGGGAAGTTAGAGGACTGGGAAGCTTTTAAAAAACAACAAAAGGCAACTAAATAAACCATATGGAGAGAAAAGATGAAGTATGAAGGTATGTTGGCCAATAATATCAAAGAGGATCCAAAGGTTTCTGCTTTGATATAGTGTAAAGGAGAGGCAAAAATGTCCTTCGGCAGTTGAACGGGGCACGACTGCGCAAGCACGTGAAAGTCAGCCCATGAGGCAACAAGAGAGTTTAAAAAAGCGAGGAGGTTAATGGAGCGGGCGACAGAGAAGTGGGAGACAGAGTAGAAAAACTTTGGCTCGAGAAGCTTCGGCGAGCAGAGGCCGAGGGCGAGCCTGCTCCCAGTGAGGTAAGGCCGGGTAAGCTCCTTTAATTACTCTAATTAACTTAGGAGTAGGTAATGGAGACAGCAGTTAGGGCAGTTGAGTGCTCGTTTGCAGTATGTGGGAAGTCAGGGTGAGCACAATTGTTTCTGATGACTACACCTGTGAAAGGTGCATCCAGCTGCAGCTCCTGACAAACCGAGTTAGGGAACTGGAACTGGAACTGGAGCTGGAGCTGGATGAACTTCGGATCATTCATGAGGCAGAGGCAGAAATAAACAGGAGTTACAGGGAGATAGTTACCCCTAAAAGTCAGGAGGTAGGTAGCTGGGTGACTGTCAGGAGAGGGAAGGGGAATAGACAGAATGAGCGGAGCACCCCTGTGGCTGTTCCCATCAACAATAAGTATACCGTTTTGGATACTGTTGATGGGGACGACCTACCAGGGACAAGTTGCAGTGTTTGCGTCTCTGGCACCGAGACTGGACCCTCAGCTCAGAAGGGAAGGAGGGAAAAGAGGAGAGCAGTAGTGATAGGGGATTCGATAGTTAGGGGGACAGATAAGAGGTTATGTGGAAGAGATCGAGAATTCCGGATGGTCTGTTGCCTCCCTGGTGCCAGGGTCTGCGATATCTCGGACTGAGTTCTCAGTATTCTCAAGAGGGAGGGTGATCAGCTGGATGTCGTGGTCCATGTAGGGAACAATGACATGGGTAGGAAGAGTGAGGAGGTCCTGAAAGGTGAGTTTAGGGAGTTAGGCACCAAGATAAAGGACAGAACCTCCAGGATAGCAATCTCAGGATTGCTACCAGTGCAACGTGCAGGCAGGTTTAGAAATAGTGAGATAGAGCAGATCAACACGTGGTTGAAGACATGGCGCAAGAGGGGGGGCTTCAGATTTATAGATAATTGGGCAGATTTCCAGGGAAGGTGGGACCTATTCTAGTGGGATGGTTTACATCTGAACTGGAGGGGTCAAATATTCTTGCAGGTAGGTTTGCTAGAGAGGCTCCTGTGGATTTAAACTAGATACAAGGGGGGAGGGGAACAAGAGTGTAGGAACAGATGTAGGGGAGAAGGAAGAAAAAGAAGATAGTAAAGGTGTTTGCATCATTAGTGATAAACAGAGAGTAAGAGGTGGAGAATTTCTTAAATGCTTTTATTGTAATGCTAGGAGCATTGTAAGAAAGGTGGATGAGCTTAGAGCATGGATTGATACCTGGAAATATGATGTTGTAGCTATTAGTGAAACGTGGTTGCAGGAGGGGTGTGATTGGCAACTAAATATTCCTGGATTTTGTCGCTTCAGGTGTGATAGAATCAGAGGAACAAGAGGGGGAGGTGTTGCATTGCTTGTCAGAGAAAATATTACAATGGTGCTCTGGCAGGATAGATTAGAGGGATCATCTAGGGAGGTTATTTTGGTGGAACCGAGAAATGGGAAAGGTGTAGTAACACTTATAGGGGTGTATTATAGACCACCAAATGGGGAGCGAGAGTTGGAGGAGCAAATTTGTAAGGAGATAGCAGGTATTTGTAGTAAGCACAAGGTTGCAATTGTGGGAGATTTTAATTTTCCACACGTAGACTGGGAAGCCCATACTGTCAAAGGGCTGGATGGTTTGGAGTTTGTAAAATGTGTGCAGGATATGTTTTTGCAGCAATACATAGAGGTACCAACTAGAGAAGGGGCAGTGTTGGATCTCCTGTTAGGGAATGAGATATGTCAGGTGATGGAGGTATGTGTTGGAGAGCTCTTCGGGTCCAGTGATCACAATGTCATTAGTTTCAATATAATTATAGAGAAGGATAGGTCTGGACCTAGGGTTGAGATTTTTGATTAGAGAAAGGCTAACTTTGAGGAGATGTGAAAGGATTTAGAAGGAGTGGATTGGGACAATTTGTTTTATGGGAAGGGTGTTATAGAGAAATGGAGGTCATTTGAAGGGGAAATTTTGAGAGTACAGAATCTTTATGTTCTTGTTAGGTTGAAAGGAAAGGTTAGAAGTTTGAGAGAGCCATGGTTTTCAAGGGATATTGGAAGCTCGGTTCAGTAAAAGAGAGCTATCTACAATAAACGTAGGCAGCATGGAGTAAATGAGGTGCTTGAGGAATATAAAGAATGTAAAAAGAATCTTAAGAAAGAAATTAGAAAAGTGAAAAGAAGATACGAGGTTGCTTTGGTAAGAAAGGTGAAAGTAAATCCAAAGGGTTTCTACGGTTATATTAATAGCAAAAGGATAGTGAGGAATAAAATTGGTCCCTTAGAGAATCAGAGTGGACAGTTATGTGTGGAGCCAAAAGAGATGGGGGAGATTTTGAACAATTTATTTTTTTCGGTATTCATTAAGGAGAAGGATATTGAATTGTGTAAGGTAAGGAAAATAAGTAAGGAAGTTATGGAAACTATGATGATTAAAGAAGAGGAAATACTGGTGCTTTTAAGGAATATAAAAGTGGATAAGTCTCCGGGTCCTGACAGAGGACCTTGAGGGAAGTTAGCGTAGAAATAGCAGGGGCTCCGACAGAAATATTTCAAATGTCATTAGAAACAGGGATGGTGCCGGGGGTTTGGCATATTGCTCATGTTGTTCCATTGTTTAAAAAAGGTTCTAAGAGTAATTCTAGCAATTATCGGCCTATAAGTTTGACGTCAGTGGTGGGTAAATTAATGGACAGTATTCTTAGAGATGGTATATATAATTATCTGGATAGTCAGGGTCTGATTAGGAACAATCAACATGGATTTGTGCGTGGAAGGTGATGTTTAACAAATCTTACTGAATTTTTTGAAGAAGTTACTAGGAAAGTTGACGAGGGTAAAGCGGTGGATGTTGTCTATATGGACTTCAGTAAGGCCTTTGACAAGGTTCCATACAGAAGGTTGGTTAGGAAGGTTCAATCGTTAGGTATTAATATTGAAGTAGTAAAATGGATTCAACAGGGGCTGGATGGGAGAAACCAGAGAGTAGTGGTGGATAACTGTTTGTCAGGTTGGAGGCCGGTGACTAGTGGTGTGCCTCAGGGATCTGTACTGGGTCCATTGTTGTTTGTCATATACATTAATGATCTGGATGATGGAGTGGTAAATTGGATTAGTAAGTATGCAGATGATACTAAGATAGGTGGCGTTGTGGATAATGAAGCAGGTTTTCAAAGCTTGCAGAGAGATTTAGGCCAGTTAGAAGAGTGGGCTGAAAGATGGCAGATGGAGTTTAATGCTGATAAGTGTGAGGTGCTACATTTTGGTAGGACTAATCAAAATAGGACATACATGCTAAATGGTAGGGCATTGAAGAATGCAGTAGAACAGAGTGATCTAGGAATAATGGTGCATAGTTCCCTGAAGGTGGAATCTCATGTGGATAGGGTGGTGGAGAAAGCTTTTGGTATGCTGGCCTTGATAAATCAGAGCATTGAGTATAGGAGTTGGAATGTAATGTTAAAATTGTACAAGGCATTGGTAATGCCAAATTTGGAGTATTGTGTACAGTTCTGGTCACCGAATTATAGGAAAGATGTCAACAAAATAGAGGGAGTACAGAGAAGATTTACTAGAATGTTACCTGGGTTTCAGCACCTGAGTTACAGAGAAAGGTTGAACAAGTTAGGTCTTTATTCTTTGGAGCGTAGAAGGTTGAGAGGGGACTTGATAGAGGTATTTAAAATTATGAGGGGGATAGATAAAGTTGACGTGGATAGGCTTTTTTCCATTGAGATTAGGGGAGATTCAAAGAAGAGGACATGAGTTGAGAGTTAGGGGGCAAAGGTTTAGGGGTAACACGAGGGGTAACTTCTTTACTCAGAGAGTGGTGGCTGTGTGGAATGAGCTTCCAGTAGAAGTGGTCGATATTTAGAGAAAAATTGGATAGGTATACGGACAGGAAAAGATTGGAGGGTTATGGGCAAAGTGCAGGTCGGTGGGACTAGGTGAAAGTAAGCGTTTGGCACGGACTAGAAGGGCCGAGATGGCCTGTTTCCATTCTGTAATTATTATATGGTTATAAGAATGGATATCAGAACATTGGAAAATGACACTGTAGAGGTGATAATGGGCGAATAGAGAAATGGTAGTCAAATTTAATAAGTATTTTGTGTCTGTTTTCATTGTGGAAGGCACTAGTAGTATGCCAGAAATCTGAGTGTGTTAGAGGGCAGCAGTGAGTGTAGTTGCAATTATTAAGGAGAAGGTGCTTGGGAAGCTGAAAAGTCTGAAGATAGATAAGTCATCTAGACCAGATGGACTACACCCCAGGGTTCAAAAAAGATAGCTGACAATATTGTGGAGGCATTAGTAATGAATTTCTAAGAATGGCTAGATGCTGTAATGCTTCTCGAGGACTGTAAAATTGCAAATGTCACTCCATTCTTTAAGAAGTGAGGGAGGCAGAAGAAAGTAAATTATGGCCACTAAGCTGTACTTCAGTGGTTGGGAAGATGTTGGAGTCCATTACTAGGGATGAGGTTTAGGAGTATTTGAAGGCGAATGATAAAGTAGCCAAAGTCAGCATGGTGGAAGGAATAAAGGTGTAGACTATTTTCTTCATAAAGAAGAAATCTTCCCTGACAAATCTTTGAGAATATTTTGATGAAATAACAGGCAGGATACACAAAGGAGGGTCAGTAGATATCGTTTACTTGGATTTTCAGAAGGTCTTTGACAAGGGCTTTTGTCGCACGTGAGGCTGCTTTTTAAAAATGAGAGGCCATGGTATTACAAAAAAGATACTAGCATGGATAGAAAATTGGCTGACTGGCAGAAAGCAAAGAGTGCAATTAAAGGGGGCCTATTCAACTTTTTCACTTGGAGGGTCATGAGAGCGTGGAATGAGCTGCCAGCACAAGTGGTGCATGTGAGCTTGATTTCAATGTTTAGGTAGGTACATGGATGGTAGGGGTATGGAGGGCCATGATCCTGGTGCAGGTCAATGGGAGTATGCAGCTTAAATGGTTTTGGCATGGACTAGATGGGCCAAAGGGCCTGTTTTTCTGCTGTATTTCTCTATGACTTTATTCTGGTTGGCTGCCAGTGACTTGTGGTGCTCGACAGGGGTCAGTGTTGGGACCATTTCTTTTCATATTATATGTCAATGATTTGGATGATGGAACTGATGACTTTGTCTATGTTTTCAGATATTACAAATACAGTGGCATGCAAAAGTTTGGGCACCCTGGTCAAAATTTCTGTTACTGTGAATAGTTAAGTGAGTAGAAGATGAACTGATCTCCAAAAGTCAAAAAGTTAACGATGAAACATTCTTTTCAACATTTTAAGCAAGATTAGTGTATTATTTTTGTTTTGTACAATTTTAGAGTGAAAAAAAGGAAAGGAGCACCATGCAAAAGTTTGTGCACCCCAAGAGATTTGAGCTCTCAGATAACTTTTGCCAAGATCTCAGACCATAAATTGCTTGTTAGGGCTTTGGCTTGTTCACACTCATTGTTAGGAAGGGCCAAGTGATGCAAGTTTCAAAGCTTTATAAATACCCTGACTCCTCAAACCTTGTCCCAACAATCAGCAGCCATGGGCTCCTCTAAGCAGCTGCCTAGCACTCTGAAGATTAAAATAAATGATGCCCACAAGGCAGAAGAAGGCTATAAGAAGATAGCAGAGCGTTTTCAGGTGGCTGTTTCCTCAGTTCGTAATGTAATTAAGAAATGGCAGTTAAAAGGAACAGTGGAGGTCAAGTTGAGATCTGGAAGACCAAGAAAACGTTCCGAGAGAACTGCTCATCGGATTGCTAGAAAGGGAAATCAAAACCCCTGTTTGACTGCAAAAGACCTTCAGGAAGATTTAGCAGACGCTGGAGTGGTGGTGCACTGTTCTACTGTGCAGAGAGACCTGCACAAATATGACTTTCATGGAAGAGTCATCAGAAGAAAATCCTTCCTGCATCCTCACCACAAAATTCAGCGTCAGATGTTTGCAAGGGAACATCTAAACAAGCCTGATGCATTTTGGAAACAAGTCCTGTGGACTGATGAAGTTAAAATAGAACTTTTTGGTCTCAATGAGCAGAGGTATGTTTGGAGAAAAAGGGGTGCAGAATTTCATGAAAAGAACCCCTCTCCAACTGTTAAGCATGGGGGTGGATCGATAATTCTCTGGGCTTGTGTTGCAGCCAGTGGCACGGGCACCATTTCACTGGTAGAGGGAAGAATGTTCAACTAAATACCAGCAAATTCTGGAAGCAAACATCACACTGTCTGTAAAAAAAGCTGAAGGTGAAAAGAGGATGGCTTTTACAACAGGTTAATAATCCTAAACATACCTCAAAATCCACAATGGACTACCTCAAGAGGCGCAAGCTGAAGGTTTTGCCATGGCCCTCACAGTCTCCTGACCTAAACATCATCGAAAATCTGTGGATAGACCTCAAAAGAGCAGTGCATGCAAGACGGCCCAAGAAGCTCACAGAATTAGAAGCCTTTTGCAAGGATGAATGGGCGAAAATCCCCCAAACAAGAAATGAAAGACTCTTAGCTGGCTACAGAAAGCGTTTACAAGCTGTGATACTTGCCAAAGGGGGTGTTACTAAGTACTGACCATGCAGGTTGCCCAAACTTTTATTTTGGGTCCTTTTCCTTTTTTTGTTATTTTGAAACTGTAAAATGTGGAAATAAAGAAGTAATCTTGCTTAAAATATTAAAGAAATGTGTCACCTTTAACTTTATGCCTTTTGGAAATCAGGTCATCTTTTACTCGCTTAGCTATTCACAGCAACAGAAATTTTGACCAGGAGTGCCCAAACTTTTGCGTGCCACTGTATAAGTGGAGGGGCTGCTAGTGTTCAGGAAGCAGGGAGGCTGCAAAGACAGATTAGGATAATGGGTAAAGAAGTGAAAGATGGTATATTGTGTAGGGAGGTGTATGCTCATTCACTTTGGCAGAAGGAATAAAGGTATAGTCTATTTTCAAAATGAAGAGAAAATTTGTTAGTCAGAGGTGCCAAAGGACTTGCTTGTCCTTGTGCAAGATTACCTAAAGGTTAACTTGCAGTTTGAGTTGATTTAAGAAATATAAGTGCAATGTTAGAATTCATTTTGAGAGATCTGGAATATAAGAACACGGAATATAAGGCATTGGTCAGACCACACTTGAAGTATTGAGAGCAGTTTTCAGCCTCTTATCTAAAAAGAGATGTGCTGGCATTGGAGAGGAGGTTAATGAGAATGATTTCACAAATGAAAGGGTTAATGTATGAGGATTGTTTGATGTCACTGGACTTCTACTTACTGGAGTTTAGATGAATGAGGGAGGATCTCATTGAAACCCCTTCAAATATTAAAAGGCTGGACAGTGTGGGTGTGGAGAGGATGTTTTCTATACTGGGTGGTCTAGGACCAGAGGGCAGAGCCTCAGAATAGCGGGGCATCTATTTAGAAAAGAGGTAAGAAGGAATTTCTTTAGACAGAAGATGGTGAATCTGTGGAATTGATTGCCATGGACAACATATGTCATTGAGTATATTTAAAGCAGAGTTTGTGGTTATTTAAGTTCTTGGTTAGTCATGGCATCAAATGTTATGGGGAGAATACAGGAGAAGGGGATTGAGTGTGATAATAAATCAGCCATGGTGGAATGTCAGAGTAGGCTCGTGGGCAGAGTTCTCTAATTCTGCTCCTCTGTCTTATGGCTTTATAGTCTTATTAGTTAAACAGAGGCTTTGTAATGAAATGTATTTGGGTGAAATGTTTTCTTCAATATAAGATTGGACCATAGCAGACTCATGTGCTTACTTTGAATAAATTATAAACATGAGAAAACCTACAGATGCTGCTTTGTTGCTTTGAATAAATTATAGTCTATTACAGATACAAAGTCTAGGTCAGAATGTGGTGCTAGAGGAAATAAATATATGTTCTTTTTCCTCACAGAAGTGGTTTGAACACTTGAATAATAATGTGTTTCTATCTTTAAACTGAGAACTTAAAATTTAATCAGAGGAATATGACCAGTTAAAAGGAAATCTCACATGGTTTTTGAAAAATTACATCACAAAAAAAACTTTGGTGATATTTCTTTTATTTAATACTCTATTTTTGCTGCATCTATATTCATGAAAGGGAAGATTATTGTCCCTTCGAAAGACCCCTGTGTTCCTCTTTCATTAATGAATTAGGTGTCCTGCATTTTGACCTGAGATCAAAATGTATTATTGTAGTTTGTTGAGCAATATGAACAACTAGTTTATTCATCCTCCCCAGACATATTCCTGTCAGTAACTGTTGCTATAATTGCAAAAGAAATTCATAATTATCAGAAAGATGGTATGGAATATTAACAAGATATATAAAGCACATTGTATTGGTGAGTTGATGGACTAATTTTAACATTAGAAAGTGTTTCACTGAAATTCCAAGCAATGAAGTTATTAGGTATTAGAAAACCCTATGCACTAGTACACACTAAAGTTATGAACATGAAATTGGTCAGTCCTTGAAAAGACATGAGGATTGTGATCTGCACCCATCAATTATTGTGTACAGTTCTGGTCACCGAATTATAGGAAAGATGTCATTAAAATTGAGAGAGTACAGAGGAGGTTTACTAAAATGTTACCTGGGTTTCATCTCCTAAGTTACAGAGAAAGGTTGAACAAGCTGGGTCTTTATTCTTTGGAGCGTAGAAGGTTGAGGGGGGACTTGATAGAGGTGTTTAAAATTATGAGGGGTATTGATAGAGTTGACATGGATAGGCTTTTTTCATTGAGAATGGGGGAGATTCAAACAAGAGGACATGAATTGAAAATTAAAGGGCAAAAGTTTAGGGGTAACATGAGGGGGAACTTCTTTACTCAGAGTGGCAGCTGTGTGGAACGAGCTTCCAGCAGAAGTGGTTGAGGCAGGTTCGTTGTTGTCGTTTAAAGTTAAATTGGATAGATATATGGACAGGAAAGGAATGGAGGGTTATGGGCTGAGTGCAGGTCGGTGGGACTAAGTGAGAGTAAGAGTTCGACACGGACTAGAAGGGCCGAGATGGCCTGTTTCCGTGCTGTAATTGTTATATGGTTAATTATAATGATAGCTGTTCACTATCATACTTGCCATGAGCAGCTAGAGCCAATTATGCTGTTCATTGGCTACTCACATCAATAGGATTTTCACTATTACTTCCTGGTTCTACATATACAGTAGATGGATCTGATTAAAACTAGCCTACATTCCTGAATGGCTGCTCGCTACAATGGAGAACAATCTTGGACCATGTAAGCAAGTTCCAGTATTTTCCAGCATTGAGCTAGAGGTTATAATGGAACCCATTTACGGCTGCCATGCCCAGTGGCCACACAGACTTCTACAGGTGCTAATCCTCTTCACCAACAAGTAAATCATGTACATACTAGGGATCCCACATTTCAGTCTCCAACTTTTGCTTAATGTGTGCTCTGAACAACCACACTTGTGGGGAAGTTAATGATGAAGGCTATAGAGCTAAAATGCAAACTACTGCATACTTTCAAATCAATCTAGATCATTCTAATCAAGGAAATGTGTAGGTCTGTAAAACTGACCGGAATGTTAAGCCATTCACCTTCAACAAACAGCAGTGAACTGGCCCTTGAAACTGCTCTTACTTTTATTAATATGATATTTTAGAAAGATGCAATAACTGAAATTTATCCCAGACCAGTGTTTTCATGGTTATAATTAAGAATGTGAGTGCAGCTGCCTATTTCCGCCCTTCAGGATCCAAGAATTTTAAGTTATATGTCTGCAAAGAGACAATGAGAAAAATGCAAAAATCTGTGGAAAGTTGGCAAGGTTATTTCTACAGTCCCTGTAAGTACAGATATTGTATCTGAGGACAGATCATATTAAGAGAGGGTGTGATATGAATCTGGGAGATAATGCTAATAAAAATCTTAATATATTCTGTAACAATATTAAGAGTAAAAGTATTGCTAGGGAGAGAGTTGGTCCCATTGGAGATCAGCAGGGATGCCTCTGTTGAGCTGCAGGAGATGGGTGGGATTTTTAATGAATACTTCTGAAGCAGAATCAGAATCAGGTTTATTATCACCGGCATGTGTCATGAAATTTGTTAACTTCTCAGCAGCAGTTCAATGCAGTACATAATCTAGCAGAGCAAAAAAAATAATAAATAAAATAAAAATAATAATGATAAATAACCAAATCAATTATGTATATTGAACAGATTAAAAAACATGCAAGAACAGAAATACTGTATATAAAAAAAAGTGAGGTAGTATCCAAAGATTCAATGTCTATTTAGGAATCAGATGGCAGAGGGGAAGAAGCTGTTCTTAAATCACTGAGTGTGTGCCCTCAGGCTTCTGTACCTCCTACCTGAAGGTAACAGTGAGAAAAGGGCATGCCCTGGGTGCTGGAGGTTCTTGATAATGGACGCTGCTTTTCTGAGACACCACTCCCTGAAGATGTCCTTGGTGCTTACAGAGGAGAAAATCATGGTTGCTCAAGAGATAATGAAAACAAGTGCAAATGTTTTAGCAAACATTCATATTGTCAAGTAGGAGGTATTTGTAGCCCTGAGGTGCATTAGGATGGATAAATCTCCAGGGCCTGACTGGGTGCATCCTCAGACTTTGTGTGAGGCTAGAGGAAAAAATGTAGAGGCTCTTGTGGAGGAATTACCTTTTTGGTTAGCCATTGATGAAGTTTTCAAAGCTAATGTGTTCCAATATTTAAGAAAGGTAGTGAGGACATGCCAGGTAACTACAGACCTGTTATCCTGACATAATTAGCGGGAAGGTAACTGGAAGGAATTCTGAGGGACAGGATCTACCAACATTTGCGTAGATCCTGCCTGTCTGTATCTTGCCAGCATTCTCCTTTTGCATAGATCCTGCTCCTCAGAGTCTGTTTAGGAGGAGTCAGTGTGGCTTTGTGTGCTACAAGTCGAGCTTGTTGAATCTTTCAGAGTTTTTTTAAAGAGGTAATCTAAAAGATAGATGAGGGAAGGGAAATGGATGTGGTGTATTTGGACTTTAGCAAGGCCCCACATGGTAGGTTGGTCTGGTAGGTTAGGCCCCATGGAATGCAGGGAGAGTTATTAGGTGGATTCAAAATTGACTCAGAGGTAGGAAGCAGATGGTAGTGATTGAAGTTTGTTTCTCAGAACAGAGGCAAGTGACTAGTAGGGATTGGTGTTGGCACTCTTGTTATTTGTTATTTATAGAAATGATTAGGATACAAGTGCACAGGATTTGATCAGTAATTTTGTGGATGACACAAAATCAGAAAGTGTTGTTGATAGTGAAGAAGGTTATCACTGATGACAAGGGGATCTTGATTAGGAAGTAGGACAAGGTATGGATCTCTATGGAGATAAGTGTGAGGTGACAAATTTTGGAAAGTCAGATCATTGCAAGACTTTTACTATAAATGTATTACACTAGTAAGTGTTACAGAACAGAGAGCTGAGAGGACAAGGGGATAGTTCATTGAAAGTGGCATCAGATGTACACAGGGAGGTGAAAAAGGCATTTAGCATTCTGGCTTTCATCAGTCAGGGCACTGAGTATAAGAGCTGAGACATTTTGGGATATTATGTTGTGGTTGTGCAAGTTATTGGTGAGGCCACACTTGCAGTACTGTGTACAGTTTTGTTCACGTTGTTATAGGAAAGATGTGGGTAAACTTGAACGAATACAGAAAAGGTTTACGAGATGTTGGTAGGATTCAAGGATCTTAGTGACAGGGAGAGGTTGGCCAGGTTAGATCTTTATAGAAAAATGAGATTTATAAAATCGGGAGAGACATAGATAAGATAGATGGTAGCAATCTTTTCTCCGGGGTAGGGAAGTCCAAATTTAGGGTGAGGGGGCAAAGATTTAAAAGGGACTTGAGAGGCAAGTTACTTACAGAGAGTGTGGTGAATATTTGGAATGAACTGTTGGAGAAAGTGGTTGAGGCAGGTACAATAGTATAACTTAAGAAGTATTTGGATAGGTTCATGAAGGAACAGGGCTTGGATGAATATAGGCCAAAAGCAGGAAGCTGGAACTAGATGGATTACACCATAAGACAAAGGAGCAGAATTAGGCTATTTGGCCCATTGAGTTTGCTCTGCCTGTTCATCATGGTTTTTCCCTTCTCAATTCCATTCCCCTGCCTTCTCTCTATAACCTTTTATAGACTGACTAATTAGGAACCTCTGCCTTAAATAGATCCAATGACTTGGTTCCCACAGATGCCTGTGGCAATGAATTCCACAGATTCACCACTCTCTAGCTAAAGAAATTTCTCCTCATTTCCATTCTAAATGGATGTCCCTCTATTCTGGGGCTGTGTCTGCTGGTCCTAGACTCCCCCACGAAAGGAAACAATCTCTTCACATCTACTCTATCTAGGCCTTTCAACATTCAATATGATTCAATGAGATCCCCCTCATTCTTCTAAATTCCAGTGAGTACAGGCCTAGAACCACTAAACACTTCTCATACAATACCCTTTCATGCCGAGAATCACTCCTGTGAGCCTGCTCTGAACTCTCTCCAATGTTAGCAGAACCTTTCTTAAATAAGGTGCCCAAACCTGCACACAATACTCCAAGTGAGGCCTTATCAGAGCCTTATAAAGTCTTTGTGTTACATTCTTGACTTTATATTCTAGTCCTCTTGAAATGAATCCTAACATTGCATCTGCCTTCCTCACCACTGGCTAAATGTACAAATTAACCTTTAGGGGATCCCACATAAGGACTCCCAATTCCCTTTGCATTTCCGATTTTTAAATCTCCTCTTCATTTAGAAAATAGTCTACACTTTTATTCCTTCTACCAAAGTGCATGATCAAATATTTCCCAACAGCGTATTACATCTGCCACTTCTTTGCTCATTCTCCTAATCTGTCCTTCTGCAGCCTCCTTGCTTCGTCACCACTACTTGCCTTCATATCATCTGCAAACTTGACCACAAAGCCTTTAATTCCATCGTTCGGATCATTGACGTATATTGTGACAAGAAGCTGTTCCAACGACGACCTCTGTGGAACACCACTCATCAACTGGCAGCCAACCAGAAACAGCTCCCTTTATTCCCAATTTTTCCCTCCTGCCAATCAGCCAATGCTCTATCCTTGCTAGTATCTTTCCTGTAATACTATGGGTTGCCATCTTGCTAAGCAGCCTCATGTGCAGCACCCTGCCAAATGCCTTCTGAAAATCCAATGTCCACTGATTCTCCTTTGTCTATTCTGCTTGCTATTTCCTTAAAGAATTCCAACAGATTTGTCAGGCAAGATTTTCTCTTAAGGAAACCATGCTGGCTTTAGAGAATTTTATCATGTGCCTCCATGTACCCTGAGAACTTTTCCTTAACAATTGACTCCAACATCTTCCTAACCATCTAGATCAGGCTAACTGGCCTATAGTTTCCTTTCTTCTGCCTCCCTCACTTCTTAAAGAGTGGAGTTACATTTGCAATTTTCCATTTGTACAGACCCATGCCAGAATCTACTAATTCAGGAAAGATCATTACTAATGGCTGCAGCTACCTCTTTCAGAACCCTAGGGTGTAGTCCATCTGATCAAAGTGAAGTACCGACCTTCAGATGCTTCAGCTTCCCAAGCACCCCTCACACTCACTTCTACCCCTGACACTCGAACTTCTGGTACACTGCCAGTGTTTTCAACAGTGCAGACTGATGTAAACACAGTTGTCTGGTTAGACCTAGCCAACGCCTATGGTTCAATTTCACACGTCCTCATCAACTACCTGGCCCACTAACATATACTGCCAGTAACGTGAAATATGATTACCAGTTACCTAGGAGGATTCACACTACGTTTCAGTTCAACCCATCTTATTTGTCATGGGTATCAACCTCTTCGTATCAGCAACAGCAGACATAACCCAAGGCCCAGTGCTGGAGCCCGGCATCCGACAACATGGAATACGAGGGTTCAAGAATGTCATCAGAATAACCGCTGTAACCCATGTCCAAGCAAGATGGGTATTGGAAAACCTGGACAATGTAGCTACCTGGGGTAGGATGACTTTCAAGGCCAGGAAGTCCAGATGCATGGTGATCAAAAAGTGCAAGGTTATTAGCAAGTTCAGTTTTCAAGTACAGGGAGAATCATTCCATCCATAAAGGACAACCCAGTAAAGTGTCTTGGAAAGCGGTTTAATGCAGCAATGATGGACAGCGCCAACATCACCGACACTGTAAAGCAGACTCAAGAGTGGCTGAAGAAGTTCAACAAAATTGGACTCCCTGGTAAATTTAAACAACATGGTCTTCTACCAAGGCTCCTCTGGCTTTTCACAGTGTACAAGTTCCCCATGACCACTGTAGAAGGCATCAATAGGAAAGTCAACAGGCACCAGTGGAAGTGGCTGGAGATCCCCCCCAAGTTTTTATTCAGTGGGGCTCTACATAAGATTAAGTCAGCTACAGGCCCCGTTGTTATTGGTAGTGGAGGAGTTCAAGGTGGCAAGGTGTAGAGTTGTATTAACACTGAGGGGCTCCGATGACAAGTTAATAATCCAACCAGGAGTCCCAACACAACTGGGCCAAAAGTGAGCCACCAACTTGGCTGCAGACCAGGCAGTGAGCGCCCTACAACTAAGAGAGATCATTGGCAATCAATCCCTGGGATAGCAAGGCTCAGCACACTACCAGTGATGGGGGATTACAAGTGCAAGCAATAGGCCTGATATGGTCCAGGCAGAACTACAGAACTGTGAAGATGAAAGGCGGGTATCAAAGGCAGTGGAGTTGGGGTTGCAGGGGCACCTGGATGAAATGGGATCTTCCCAAGCCAAAGATCACTTGTGCAGAGCTTTGGAGACTGGAGCCCTTCTGCATTTCTTTCCTCCTGCAGTCTGTGTATGACACTCTTCCTACACCATCACAGCTACACACATGGGGGCTGAGAGAGGACCCTAAATGCAAGTTTTTTGGTCAGCGGGGCTCACTGGCACACATACTGTCAGGGTGCAAAACAGCTTTAACACAAGTACGGTATAGGTAGTGCCACGACAAGGTCCTGCTGTCCCTTGCTGACACCCTAGAATGGGAGAGGTGTTAAAAGAAAGGAGCAGTCATCTTCATCAAGGAGAGGGCCACGCCATCATATCAAAGAGGCCTAAATCCAGTCTGCTGCAAACTGCCAAATCATGGGAAATGAGGGTTGATGTGGAGAGGAAGCTGCAGTTCCCAGAGGTGGTGCAAACTGACTAGACCTTGTCCTGTGGTCCTCCAAAGACAAAAAAAATTATCCTAATGGAGCTCACAGTACCACGAGAGGAAGGATGTGAGGAGACTCATGAGAGGAAGGCCCTGAACTACCAGACCTTAGTCTAGGAGTGCAGGGACAAAGGATGGCAGGCATGGCTATTCCCTGTGGAGATTAGTTATAGAGGGCTCCTGGCAAGGTTGGCATGGAGGTTGCTGTCTGTTCTGGGCCTTGTTGAAAAGAGCAAGAACCAAGCAGCTCGCAGGATGGGGAAGGAAGCAGGAAGAGCCTCTTGCTGGATATGGAGCAGGTGAGAGGAGTTGAGCTGGAAGTCAAGAGCAGATAGGCAGTGACTTTGCCACCACTGCTAACCCGCCAAATGGAGAATGTAGTAGTTAAGGGTTGAAACACTCTGTGAAGGTTTGGTACCACCTGATAACATCTGCTCCTGTCCAAAGGCTACGGTTACCTCCTCAGGTAACTGAAGAGAGTACCTCGGTGTATGATTCTGTTGCAATGAATGACTGGGAGCAGACCCAAGAGCAGGACACAGGCACGGAAAGCAGGTTAGGATTCTGATGTGGACTTGAACGTTGACTTGGACTCAGAGCCTGGACTTGGACTTGACTGGGACTCGGAGCCTGGACTTGGACTAGGACTTGGACGCGGAACCTGGACTAGGACTGGGACTCGGATGCGGAGCCTGGGCTTAGACTTGACTGGAACACAGAGCCTGGGCTTAGGCTTGACTGGAACACAGAGCCTGGGCTTAGACTTGACTGGAACACAGATCCTGGGCTTAGACTTGACTGGAACACAGAGCCTGGGCTTAGACTTGATTGGAACACAGAGCCTGGGCTTAGACTTGACTGGAACACAGATCCTGGACTTGGACTTGACTGGAACACAGAGCCTGGGCTTGGACTTGACTGGAACACAGAGCCGGGGCTCGGAACTTGGACACGGACATGGAACTTGGACATGGAGACGATAACACCATACAATGACAGGCAATTCATATCGCGGCTCGGAGCAGCGGCAAACGGCCTGCAATACTCACACAAGACAACAAAAACAAACAACGACAGTCCATTCATATCTCAACTCCGGGTAGCACATGAAGCGGCAAATGGCGGGCAAAACTCAGCTGGACGACAGGCTCTCGACTCGACCCAGGAACTGCAGATGGCAGGCTCACGCCTCGATTCATTCTTGGCGGCCCGGAACGAGCATAGCCGCACTGCTGAGGTGACGAACCAGCCGTGAGTTGATGTAAACCAGAATTTTTATGCTGCCAGTTCAAATAAGGATCAGGTGCCCTAATCAAGGAGCCCAGTGGAACACGGGCAAAGGAAATTAACTGAAATGAGGAGTCAATGGAGCAGACCATGACAGATTCAAGCAAACTCTTTATATATCTGAAAAAAAATCTTTGGGTATGCTCTTTGATATTATTGGTTCGTTCACATTCATATTTCATCTTCTCCCTCCTTATGGCTGGTTTATTTGCCTTCTATTGGTTTTTAAAAGCTTCCCAATTCCTCTAACTTCCCACTGATTTTTGCTTCTTATATGTCCTCTCCTTTACCGTGGTCAGCATGGACTTTTTGGGCTGAAGAACCTGTATCTATGCTGTATTGGTTTATGATGCTATGATTCTAAATTGTAATTTTGATTTTTCTAATTTAATGCACAGCTTACTAATTCATCCATTTTCCCTGTACCATGTATAATTTATCTTTAATTTATCTCTCTTTAAGCATAGTCACTCAGGATCTCTTTATTGCCTCATTTCCCTGGTCTCTCACTCCTCGTTATACCCTTTTTGAAAAATCTCTGACCCCATTAATGACCCTTCTCTATTCTCTTTGGTGTATATTAATATTAGATAAGAAAGGCTATTGGGTGATGGAGTATTTAATGCCCAATTCATTTGCTATTACTACATGTTTAACACCGATTATGAAAAGGAAATATAAAGATTCACTACAGTATGACCATTTTCTCCTTAGTCAATATTAGTTCAAATATGTGATTTAAATGTTCAGACTAAATTAAGTAAGGTTCTTGAAAATTTTAAGGTGTTTAATCTAAGAAAGTAAATAACTTCTTTCAATAATTGAATGATTGTTGTTAAGGACAAGGGTGTCATGTAAGGTTTGCATCCACAGGGGTTTGGAAATGTGTGAGGGAACTTGGGACTGGGGCATACCATATCTTGAAGCTCCTGACAAGATGTATGTGTAAAATATATTTTCTCTTGTGGAAGAATCTAGAATTAGAGATCACTGTTTAAAAATAATTGCGCCAGCTTAAGACAAAGGTGAGGAGAATCTAGAATTGGAATCATCATTTAAAATTAAGAGGTGCTCATTTAAGGCGGCGGGAAGTTGAACTTGTTTTCCTTTTAAAGAGTGAAGTATTTATCCAATTCTCCTTTGAAAACCACCACTAATTGATGTCTATTGCACTGTTGGACTCTGGTTGCTAAATCTCACTTACTTGTATAAAAATGCCTTTTTCATGTCTGTTATTGATGATTCAATTCCTTTAAAGCCTTCATGATTTTTAATACCACTAAAAATCCTTAGCTTCCTTTGCTCCAAAGTGAACATCGCCATCCTTCATTCTATCCATATAACTGTAATCCCGCAGTCCTAGGGCCTTTCTAGTAAATCTCTTCTGTAATCTTTCCAAAGCCTTAATATCCTTCCTACAACCATATATAGCATTGAGTTCATACTTCATATGGGCTCAAAATTATTTCCTGGTTTTTGTACTCTATGAAATCTGCTACCCTTTTCACTTTTCTGATAATCTGTCATCTTCAAAGGTGTGTGTACAACTACCCTAGGTCCCTCTCCTTTCCTATTTAAAATTGTTCCATGTAGATTGTAAAGTCTCTTCATCTCTCCCTTGAAAGTATAGCAACTCATACTTTTTGCATTTTGTTTTCCATGTGTCCTGTCATTCAGCTCTCTTGCAAATATCTACTGGAATTACGCCTCCTAGTTTCTATTTACATCTTCTGCTATGCTTTCCACTGACTTTCGTACCAAATTTTCTATACCTCTAACTCCCCGCAAAAGACAGTCAGTTATCTCAACCCCTGAGGTGAAGAAATTGTCCTATAAGGAAAGGTGTTCAGGTTAGGCAACTACTCACTAGGGCTTTAAAGAATTAGAGGAAATAATATCGAAACATAAAATTAAGGGTAACAAACAATCTGCTGAAGGAACTCAGTGGGCTGGGCAATATTTGTGAGGGAAAGGAATTGACATTAATTGTCAAAACCTTGCACTTTATTTCCTTTTGTCACAGAGTCTGAAACTAGGAGGCGTAATTTCAGTATTAGATGTTTCCCACTTAGAATAGAGATACAAGAAATTTCTCCCTGAGGGTTGTGAATCTTTGTCACTCTCTAAGTTATAGAGCTGTAGACGCAGTCATTGAATAAATTCAGGCTGAGGTGGGCAGGTTTTGGACTATAGCGAAGTAAAGGGTTAAGGGTAACAGGAATGTGGAGTTAAGGCCAAAAATCATTTCATCCATAATCTTACTGAATGGCAGAACGGGTGTGGAGTGTCCCTTGGACAAACTCCACACCTATATCTTAGACATCTGATGGAACTTGGAGCAAGAAACAAGCTGTTGGAGGAACTCAGCAAGTCGAACAGCATCAGTGGAAGGAAAGAAATCGTCAATATATCACCTGGAACTCCTACATCAGCACCAATGCCCGATATCCCTGGTCCTGCTGAATTCTCCCAGCAGGTTATTTATTATATTTATGTTTTTATGTTCTTATGAGAGATGTCCTGTATGTACTGGGGGTGCAAGTAGACATCCAAACACAATCTCAGAAAGCCAGTAGGACCTGTTGGGCTGAAGCTCAGTGTTGTGATTCAGCCTCTAAATACATGGATTCAGTGTTGCAATAGAACATATAATAGTACAGCACAGTACAGGCACTTCGGCCCACAATGTTGTGCTGACCCTCAAACCCTGCCTCCCATATAAGCCCCCACCTTAAATTCCTCCATATACCTGTCTAGTAGTCTCTTAAACTTCACTAATGTATCTGCCTCCACCACTGACTCAGGCAGTGCATTCCACGCACCAACCACTCTGAGTAAAAAAGCTTCCTCTAATATCCCCCTTGAACTTCCTACCCCTTACCTTAAAGCCATGTTCTCTTGTATTGAGCAGTGGTGCCCTGGGGAAGAGGCACTGACTATCCACTCTATCTATTCCTCTTATTATCTTGTACACCTCTATCATGTCTCCTCTCATCCTCCTCCTCTCCAAAGAGTAAAGCCCTAGCTCCCTTAATCTCTGATCATAATGCATACTCTGTAAACCAGGCAGCATCCTGGTAAATCTCCTCTGTACCCTTTCCAATGCTTCCACATCCTTCCTATAGTGAGGCGACCAGAACTGGACACAGTACTCCAAGTGTGGCCTAACCAGAGTTTTATAGAGCTGCATCATGACATCGCGACTCTTAAACTCTATCCCTCGACTTATGAAAGCTAACACCCCATAAGCTTTCTTAACTACCCTATCCACCTGTGAGGCAACTTTCAGGGATCTGTGGACATGTACCCCGAGATTCCTCTGCTCCTCCACACTACCAAGTATCCTGCCATTTACTTTGTACTCTGCCTTGGAGTTTGTCCTTCCAAAGTGTACCACCTCACACTTTTCCGGGTTGAACTCCACCTGCCACTTCTCAGCCCACCTCTGCATCCTATCAATGTCTCTCTGCAATCTTTGACAATCCTCTACACTATCTACAACACCACCAACCTTTGTGTCGTCTGCAAACTTGCCAGCCCACCCTTCTACCCCAACATCCAGGTCGTTAATAAAAATCACGAAAAGTAGAGGTCCCAGAACAGATCCTTGTGGGACACCACTAGTCACAATCCTCCAGTCTGAATGTACTCCCTCCACCATGACCCTCTGCCTTCTGCAGGCAAGCCAATTCTGAATCGACCTGGCCAAGCTTCCCTGGATCCCATGCCTTCTAACTTTCTGAATAAGCCTACCGTGTGGAACCTTGTCAAATGCCTTACTAAAATCCATATAGATCACACCCACTGCACTACCCTCATCTATATGCCTGGTCACCTCCTCAAAGAACCCTATCAGGCTTGTTAGACACGATCTGCCCTTCACAAAGCCATGCTGACTGTCCCTGATCAGACCATGATTCTCTAAATGCCTATAGATCCTACCTCTAAGAATCTTTTCCAACAGCTTTCCCACCACTGACATAAGGCTCACTGGTCTATAATTACCCGGACTATCCCTACTACCTTTTTTGAACAAGGGGATAACATTCGCTTCCCTCCAATCCTCCGGTACCATTCCCATGGACAACGAGACATAAAGATCCTAGCCAGAGGCTCAGCAATCTCTTCCCTCGCCTCGTGGAGCAGCCTTGGGAATATTCAGTCAGGCCCCGGGGACTTATTCATTGAGGACCTCACTGACTTCCACAGCCTCCAGGCACAAATCGGTCCTACCTTCACTCCTGTCATCCTTTTTTTCTTCACATAATTGAAGAATGCCTTGGGGTTTTCCTTTACCCTACTCACCAAGGCCTTCTCGTGCCCCCTTCTTGCTCTTCTCAGCCCCTTCTTAAGCTCCTTTCTTGCTTCCCTATATTCCTCAATAGACCCATCTGATCCTTGTTTCCTAAACCTCATGTTTACTGCCTTCTTCCACCTGACTAGATTTTCCACCTCGCTTGTCACCCATGGTTCCTTCACCCTACCATTCTTTATCTTCCTCACCGGGACAAATTTATCCCTAACATCCCGCTAGAGATCTCTAAACATCGACCACATGTCCATAGTACATTTCCCTGCAAAAACATCATCCCAATTCACACCTGCAAGTTCTAGCCTTATAGCCTCATAATTGCCTTTCCCCAATTAAAAATTTTCCTGTCCTCTCTGATTCTATCCTTCTCCATGATAAAGCTAAAGGCCAGGGAGCGGTGGTCACTCTCCCCCAGATGCTCACCCACTGAGAGATCTGTGACCTGACCCGGTTCATTACCTAGTACTAGATCTAGTATGGCATTCCTCCTAGTCGGCCTGTCCACATACTGTGACAGGAATCTGTCCTGGACACACTTAACAAACTCTGCCCCATCTAAACCCTTGGAACTAATCAGGTGCCAATCAATAGTCAAGTAGTCATGAACAACTAGTCAAGTTCAATGAAATTATTTTCAATGCTATGTCCTACCAATACACTCATAACCCAAACACAAAATGGTTAATTACACCTCACCACTGATAACAACCCCCATTAATTGGGACACTATTTAACATTTACAGTATGTAGTCTTTCTCACTCTCACACGATTAGCACTGTTGCAAGCAGCTCACTTACACTGCATCACTTGCTACATGTTCTGCAGAGGAGACAGTGATGGTCAAAATAGTTGGTTGATATCCAGCAGCAAGCAGAATCTATCAATACCTTTCGCTCACATTCCATTCTTGCTCATCCTATTGCCTTTTTTCAATGATAATCTGTAATTGCTGTCAGTGTAGATCAGTCCTTTCCTTATCACAGCTTTATTCCTTTTGTTTTCCTTTCAGATATTCTGAACTATAGCTTAGAGAAGAAAAGCAGGCAGACCAAGCAGACAGTGGAGGTAAATCTGTCAATGTTTTCTTTGTCTGCAGATACATCACTCTGGTTAATAACTCAATGAACACAGAATTTACAGTGGCATGGATCTGCAAACCAAAGTATTCCATTCTATAAATATTGTTCCTAAAGTATTTAGTACATTTAGTATTTGTTTACACAACTCTTCAATGGTGGTGACAGAAATAATGATCACAGAAGATCCCATTGCTGCTTACAATACTGCTCACATCAAATGATGAGAGATTTCCCCTTTTATTTTTCAGCTAAAGCCAAGAAAATTTAGAATGTGCCTGTTCATTTCAGATTGGCCAGAGGCCAGTGGGACTACAGTTTTTGAAATCCAGTCACACCAAGTAGTTTGTTTTCTTGAAAAGGCAGAAAAAAAAGAGATTCACAAACATCTTGGTAGGCCACAGTTCTATTACTCTTGTGGTTTGGTCAAGATAACTGTTTAAACAGGGGGTACATATGGGTTTGCAGTGACACATAATCTTTTTGTGTGGATTTACACTGTTACACAGCTTGACCTGGTTCTTTTGATGTTGTCATGCTGATCTAAGAGATGTGATCTATCTATTGGCCAAAGATCGCATGATTGTGTCACTGCGTATTACTTGCCTTTTGACTCAGAGGCAAAGAATAAACTAATGTTTGCTAAACAGCATATGGTCAGGTAACACCATATGTACCAACGTGGAATGTGTTACCTCAGTTACTTCAGCTGCTGTACCATCAGTTCACCTAATTACTTGTAGGCTATGAATATTTTGGAGGTATGCAGAGAAAATAATGGAATAGAATGAGGATGAGGGACTAAAGTTATGTGAATAAACTAGAGAAACTGGGATTGTTCCTCTGAGACCTCATCTGAATTGATAGAGTTGAATGATTGGAGTATCTAGTTCATCAAGAGAATCATAAAGAAATTAGTTATAGAGAAACTGTTTCTGTTGACGGAATGGTCAACAACTTGAAGACAGAACTAAGGTCATTAGCAAAAGAACCTGGATGACAAGAAGGTACAAACTGATCAAACAATAAATAGTCATGATCTGAAGTTCTTGCCTGAGAGGATGGTGGAAGCAAATTCAGTCAACAATTTCAGAAGAGAATTGGATAAATACTTGCGGGAGTAAAATAATTTAAAACATAACTGAAAGAGAACAGGAATGTAACTTGCAGAGATCTAGCAAGGAATCAATGGGCTAAATTATATCCTTCCAATGTAGTAATAATTCTATGACTTTTATGATACCACATTTGTCAATATGTGTTTTGAATATATTCAAAGACTCCATCACTTTAACTCTCTGGTGTAGGAATCAACTGGGTGAACCTTCTTTGTGGTGCTGCTAATGCAGTCATTCACTTGCATTCTCCATTTGTAGGCCACATCCGCTGGCCATTACTTGGGCCTGATGGACCATAAAAACTGTTTCTTACAGCAGGAAAGTGTTGGGCCAGGCATAGCGATGCTTCAGTGCCGAGTAAGTCTCCTGTGATTTATTGCTGAGGCCTTTGGCAGAATTGTCTGGGCTTTGTAAATGTTTTTAAGTGTCTCCGATATTCAAAATCACTTAAAACTATTAAGATTACTTTAAGTAAATAATGAAATAAAATTATTAAATAAGTGTAAATTAAAATAACAATTAATTATAAACAGATTAAAGCAGTAAAATAAGGGAAAAGACCTGGAACTTGCCTGTCTATTCCAAATGAATCTACATATCTGGGAAACCACATTTAAATGAATGTCTTTGTTGCTTCTGTGCCCTAGTCAAACTGGTGGAAGATGGCACATGCATCCTGCTGCATAATGTTGGCAAACCATCTCACGATAGGGCTCCACTACTGGATTTCACATAGAGACAGACGAAGGAGCAGAGTGATCAGTATGATGGCACCCATCACTCGACACATTCTACATTTACAGTGCTTTAACACTGGATGAGCATTAATGACTCCCTTCAGAACTGGCAGCCATTGCCAGCTCCATCCAGCTTTGTTGTGTTCGAGCAGTTGTTATCTTTGAAGCAATCTGAATCCATAGTTATGATAAATATATTTTCACTGAAGATTAGAGATCCTTCAGAGGAACATTATAAAAAGTTACTAAATGGTCAGCATCTTACTTGAAAACTAATTGAATTTAATCAATTATTTAGCATGGAAAGAATAGTTATATTGATTACTTTGAGTTAATTTGAATGTCTGTAATTAAATTACCAATTACATGTTACTGTTGTAATTGTCATGGTTACTTTTAGCTTGTAATTGCTACAAGCATTGAATATACTACTTATCTATTAACCTCTGTGTAAATGAGACCCTATTTCAAATGAATTTAAATAAGCAATATTTCAGCTACTACATCACTTTTAGTCCTTCTGTATAAATGCTTAACAATGATCTTCATATTTTTCCACAAACAACTTTGCATTCTGTCCATTAAACTGAATTGAATTGTTTAATAATTTCAGTATATTCTTCATACAACTGGAATACAGAATATGATGCCACTGTGAGATCTGTCCTGAGAATCTCCCAACTCCCTCCAAGCATATCCATCGGTGTGCTCACATTGTGATCACGTTGTGATACTGTTTGAACTGGCTGTTCAGCACATTCATCGTATCACAGACTTTCAGCCTGCAGCAAGTCTTAAAGAGTGAACATGCAAATAGATGTAATGGTGCTGACGTGCTAATAAATGTCTTACTCTTGGGATAGTTATGTATACGTTAAGTCTTGGTGCACTAGTGAAGAGATTACTAAATAACGATGAGGTAAACTAGCTGATAGTTTGAAGAGTTTTTCTGTGCCCACTAACATAGAATCTCAATTCTCTAAGGCCTTCTTATCAACGACACCTTTTCAAATGCCTATTGGATATCCAAATACACTACATCTACAGTTCCTTTCTTTCAATTCTCATTATCAGATCCGCCAAGAATTTGAGCAAATTTATCAAACATGATTCACCTTTCATTAAAACCATGCTTATTAGGCTTGATTATGTTTAGTTTTCCTAAATGATTAGTTATTTCCCTTTTTCTGTCTAACAGCTTGCCGACAATGGAAGAACTGAATGCAGAGCCAAACTCAAGAGTAGCTTGGTTGCATTGTATTCTGCTGCTCTGTTTCGAATTCTATTAGATCTATTGCACTATTTTTGCACAAAAATAGTTCTACTATTTGAATTAATTGCTTTATGTGTAGAGGTGAACGATACCCCCAAACTTGATTAAGCATTGCACAACTCAAACACTGCATGATTACCATACTGCACCCAGTGCATGAAGTTCTCTGATAGTGCTGGCAGGAAGGAGCTGTACCACAGGATATGAAGAACACCAAAATCATTACTCTCTACAGAAACAAAGGTGAAAGAAGTGACTGTAACAACTACAGGTGCATCTCCCCCTGGAATGTTGTTTGCAAAATTTTTACCCAAATCTTCTTGGTCTGCCTGAACATGTCTAACTGGAGTCACAGAGTGGCTTCCATACTGGAAGGTGAAGTGTGGACATAAGTTTCTCTCTCTACAAAGTAACATGTAATTGGTAATTTAATTACAGACATTCAAATTAACTCAAAGTAATCAATATAACTATTCTTTCCATGCTAAATAATTGATTAAATTCAATTACTTTTTAAGTAAGGTGCTTACCATTTAGTAACTTTTTATAATGTTCCTCTGAAGGATCTCTAATCTTCAGTGAAACTATATTTATCATAAACAACAGGAATTCTGCAGATGCTGGAAATTCAAGCAACACACGTCAAAGTTGCTGGTGAACGCAGCAGGCCAAGCAGCATCTGTAGGAAGAGGTATAGTCGACGTTTCAGGCCGAGACCCTTCGTCAGGACTATATTTATCATAACTATGGTTTTGGATTGCTTCAAAGATAACGACTGCTCGAACACAACGAAGCTGGATGGAGCTCATCATAATGGCTATTAGATCATACTCATTTATTGTTCTCTGTGCTCAAAAGTCATGCACCTTATAGCAAATTCTACATGCACGCCAATAAAGACTGTTAAGCTTTGATCTTTTATAGTTTTACCAATGGAAGGGAATAAACAGGGAGAAAGGAAAGGAGGAGGGGCACAAAGGGGAGGTGAAATGTAGAAGAGGCAAGAGGGGAATGGAAGGAGAGGGAAAGAGAAGGGGAAAAAGTACTGGAAGTTAGAAAAATCAATGTTCATGCCATCAGATTGGAGGCTGCCTAGATGACATATTGAATGTTGCTCCTCCACCCTGAGAGTGGCCTCATTATAGCAGTTAAGGAGGCCATGGGCCAACATGTTAGAAGGGGAGTGGAGATTGGGATCAAAATGTTTGTTCACAGGGAAATACTGCTTCTTGGGGATCGAACATAGGTGCTTGACAAAGCAGTCTACATTGGGTTTCACTGATGTAGGGGAGGCTCATCCTTCCATTTCTACCATAGTCTGCCTCTCTTCTCCTATCATATACCTCCTGTAGCTCCTTACCTTTTCCACTTATCATATCCCAGCTTCTCACTTTGTTCCCCCCCCCTCACTACCTGGCTTCACCTATCACCTTGTAGCTTGTATTCCTTACCCCCCCCCCATCTTCTTATTCTGTCTTCCTCCTTCCTTATCAGTCCCTATGAAGGGTCTTGGCCTGAAATGTTGACTGTTTCTTCTTCTCCATAGATGCTACCTGACCTACTGAGTTACTCCAGCATTTTGTGTGTGTTGCTCCGTATTTCTGGCATCTGCAGAATCTCTTGTGTTCATAGTTTTTACCAACTCTGCATTTGCTCTGTGCTGCATACATTTGTAAAAAAAATAGAAAATACTACACATATTGGGTAGTTCAGACAGACTCTGTGGAACGGAAAACTGAATTAACACTTTAGGATGGAGACTTTTCCTCAGAATGAGATTTTAAGACTGAGACAAGACTTTTTTTTGAAGTTAGAAATTCCTTGCCAGACACTTGATTCTCTAATACAATGAACAGATTTCTGTGTCATCTTCTGTGAAGACATATACAAAGTAATTCTCTGGCCTTTTCCTTATTCTCCATTTTAAGTTATCCTGTCTCTGTACTGGAGGGTGAAAGAGAAGATGATGATATAAGGGCCCAAATCAATGTGATATGTGGGTTTTAAAAGGCAATACTGTCAAAAAGTTTTTTTTTTCTCTCAGATAGCCATGTGTTCTCAAAGCTGTCTTCTGCACCTATCTGACTAAATAGCAGAACAGGTTTGAGAGGCTGAGTGGCCTCTATCCGCTCCTAATTCAAACCAATCACAAACAAGGAATTCACAAATTGCAGATTTATTCTGACAATGAGGAACTGACATTGTATAGTACCTATGTGAGAAATAATTATAGCAAACAGTTATTTGATTGACAGCCACATGGATACAGCAAAATTAAGTTCGATAATAAGTAAAGGTTTCAATAGGTTTCAATATTTACATTTAATGTCAGAGAAATGTATACAATATACATCCTTTTCTTTTTCTTCGCCAACATCCATGAAGATAGTGCCCTGAAGAATGAATGACAGTTAAATGTTAGAACCCCAAAGCTCCCCCAACTCCCCCTTCCCACACATAAGCAGCAGCAAGGCAATGACCCCGCTCCCCCACCGAGCACTCAAGTGTGCAGCAAAGCGTCAATAAAGCCACAGACCAGCGGTAACTCAAAGACTACTCATTCACCCAGTAATTCAACATACCACAGGCTCTCTCCCTGATAAGGGAAAGAGAGGTGTCCCTGTTTCACAGCGAGAGGGGAGCCATAACAAAACAACTCGCTGATTTATGGTGTTAAAAATCTGTTGCATCGCTTTTTCCGAGCTCAGTGCCCAAAGAACTCAGGCCTCTGGGCACACAGCCAGCAGCCAGCTCTCTGCTTTTGATCTTCCGTGTACTCCAACGACACATCATATGGCGGCACTGACCTTGAATCCACCCACCTCCAGAGCCATGAAAATCCGGCACCCTGAAGGTGTGCTAATCTTCCAGGCCATGTCCTTTGCATATCAAAAAGCTGCCAGTCTTGAGGCCCTGAGAGCGGGTCCCATTTCTGCAAAGAACTAAAGTCAGTGTGTAACTCCAGGTCAGGGTCTTCAAAAAAACCTTGAAAAGGGAAAAAAAGTGATTATATAAAGCACTTACTCCAGCAAGTTGAGAGAAACCATTTGGTGGAAAGTACTCTCAAATTGAAAACCTACTTCGTTAAGTTTTAAAGACATTAGAACTAATGAAGTAGGCAATATGATAAAATACTCAGCCTAGACATCAATGAAAATTGAGCAACTTTAACATCTGAAGCTTCCTGCTCTTGGAGTCCAACTTGGATTGGAAGAATATTTTCAGTGTTTTCCCTTCAAAGTTGCGCCTTTTCACATTACTGGAAAGGTATGACAATGTGCGTAAATTCTACTACTGTTTCTGTTTCATCTGGATACAGTGTCCACATTCAGATCAATTCAGGTGGAAAGCAAACCCAGGCAAGTTTAGACCAGTCCTAGAGTTCAGGAGATAACATGAGAAGAACAAGAAAATGAGGCAGAGCAAAATCTCGTTTTTGCATTGAGAATGTGTTCCTTGATAAAAACGTAGAAACCATTTCTCGTGTACCTAAGCCTGACGTAAGATCACAAAAGATGGTGCTTAACTTCATGCCATTTCTATCAAATCTTTTCATGCTGCTCATAATGTTGCAGTTTGAAAAACAATGTTGAATAGACGTGAAGCAAAGAGTAACAAAGTGCAAGAAAAGATAAGCAAGTGAAGCTCCAGTTACAGTACATGATGCAATTTGATGTTTGCATGTCATGCATGAAGTTACAGTGTAGGTGCAGATCTAAGCTTAATATTAAATGACGGACAGCACTGTTTTCATTTCTCTCACAAATAGAAACAGTGATACACAATGCATAAAAGAAAGTTTTGGAAATATCCTCTCTCCACAGATGCTCCTTAACCTGCTGAGCATTTCAGCATTCTCTGTTTGTATTTTAACACTTTCAATAGTGTTTGAAATCAAAGTAATCTAATCAGTTTTACTAGATATACCTTCACCTTAAAAACAGATGATAAGCCACATTCAGCAATGTTGGGTCCCAGGTTAATGATATGTAATATAATGCCATCAAGAATACAGAGATGGACATCCTTCAGCTGCAGTCCAATGATTTAATGGAGTACAGGAGCTCCAAACAGAATAGCATTGTAAATGCGATGGCCACTGCACAAGAATTCTGACATTAGATCTGGACCGATAGGTCAAAGGTGGATGTTAATGATTTTCCAGTGAAATCACAATGAAGACCTAAATAACCCAGTGCTGAGGCAGCTATGAAAAAGCATTACAGGGATGGGTAGAGTTTGAACAAATGAGACACTGAAGCTGTACCACAGGCACGTTATAAATGGTTGTCACATAAGTAGGTGTGCTGCAAGTGGATCATACAGTAGTAAAACCTATTACTTTGAGAGAAATATTTTAGTTCATTTTGAAGTATTGTCAGTATGAAATGGATTTCAAGAGGGTTTGTTACTGGCCATTTTTTTGTGACTCATTTTGATGTGTTGGTGAGCAACTGTAGTTTTGCCAGAATTGTAGAAATAATCACCAAAAATTGCACTGAAGACATGTTTGTGGCCTTATAAAGTTTAACAGTGAGCACATGTAGATATGACTATGAAATGGGAATGACAATAACCTCCTTCTAAGTAATAGTCACACAGAGTGGTTTGAAGTGAAATACATGGCTTCATGTATACTCATTAAAAGTACTACACATGGACAGAGGTTTCTGTACATGGCACAACTCACCTAGAGTTTGCTTCTAGCGATGGCCACATTGTCGATCTACTCTATTCACTCCCACCAAGCACGCTAACCTCACACAAGGGGATGGTAGGACTAATCATGGGGATTTTTCAGAATCAAGACCTAGTTGTTTGAAAGCCTTGTAGCTCAAGTGACCTGTGCTGAGATAAGCCAAGTTGGAACACTTCATCATGATGTACCTGAGCTAGATCCAGAGCAGGCCTCAGAAAGTCTGACAATGAAACAAACCAGTCTTTGTGTTAGAAGCAGAATCAGTAAGTCCAAAGTTCAATTCAAAAACTGCAGAAGTGAGGACTACTCCAAACACTTTTCTCCAGACCGATTTATACAGTTGTGGAAACAAAAAGAGACTGCAGATGCTGGAATCTAGAGCAGTGAGCTGCTGGAAGAACTCAGCAGGTCAAGCAGCTGTGTGTGGAAAGGATTCTGATGTAGGAATTTGGCCTAAAATGTCAACATTTCTGTTCCCTTCTTGGTTGCTGCTCAACTCACCGAGTTCCTCCAGGAGATGTTTGTTGCTCTAGATTTAAGCTATTGTTGGTAAATTACTGAAATCTCACTGACAACTTTCAAAAATGAGGAGAACTGTGCAATATCATCATGCATAGAAGATGCTATTCACCCTTTCCACGTTTGTGTTCCAATGCTTGTGGACAAGCCAGTTAAGTGGCCTGCCTGCTCTTTAACATTGTAACATTGTTGCAGACGTTCAGCCTGTTCAACTCCAGTAGCTGAACATGGATCAGTCAGTCCTAAGAGATGGGCTAACGCCATTCCAAAGGGACAGGAGATGGCATATATTTGGAGTGGCTTGGTATCGTAGTGGTTAGCGTAACGTTATTACAGCGTTAGTAACCCAAGTTCAATCTTCTGCTGAATGTAACAATATTGTACATTCTCCGTTGGCCCCTGTTTTCCTCCCACATACAGGTTAGTAGGTTAATTGGTCACATGCGTGGAATTGGGCAGCACGGGCTCATTGGACCGAGGGCTTGTTACCATGCTGTGTCTGTAAAACTAAAACTAAGGAGTCTTAAAAGCTCAACATATAAATAGGTTTCCTGGTGTTAACTGGTAAATAAATCTCTACCTGTATAATATAGGATATCTTTAGTGATTCTGTGCATTCACAAAAAGATTACACAGATAAAGGAGTGTACATTCTCTGACAATGCCCAATGGAGGACAAATTCATGGAGGGTAAAAGAGATAGTTTTCTGGGTCACTGTCTGGAGAACCAATGAGTGAACAGGATGTTTCAGCTCTAGTCCTGGGCAAGGAGAAAGGCTAATTAATAATCAGAATAATTAGTTAAGGGATTTCCTAAGATGAATGATCCTAATATGATAGAATTGCATATGAAGCGATAGAATTTAATCTAAAACTACGTTCTTGAATATAACCAAAGCAAACTGTGAAGGTAAGAGGCATGAGTTGACTATGTTAGGGTAAGTACATTAAATGGCATGTCACTAAGAAGGCAATGACCAGCATTTAACAAATTAGTGCATTGATTAATATATATCTCTTTAGGAAACATAAGACTAATGAGGAAAGTGGTCCAGTTGTGGTTATCAAGATGAGTTAAAGATCCTATTAAACATCAGGAAAACGTGTGTAATTTTGCAAAAGGGCAATATTTTGTCATTGGGTTTGAGGATTAGGAAAATGTTAGATGTCTGCAAATAAGTATCAAGAAATTAATAAGAAAGGAAATGTACAGTTTGAGAGTATTAGCAAAAATCATGAAAACAGACAGCAAAACCTTTGATTGAAATAAAAAGTCATAGCCAAATTTCTATGTATCTTTCACAGATGAGATTAGTGATATTAAATGGGAGAAATAGGGAAATGGTGGAGAAATTAAACAAGTACTTTGTGTGTATTCAGAGACAAAGACAAAGGCAGCCTTCCAGAATAGTAGAGAGTTACAGATCTATAGAATAAAAATGATAATCAGGATGAGTGAGAAGATAAAATTCATGGAATATTGTAAGACTGGAGGAGATTACAAAGACAGGGATGGGGAAACCGTAGAGTCACTGGAAATAATATATTTATCATATTTTCTTGCAACATAGGCTATTGGCCAGTTGAGTCTGTGCCAGCCTCACATTATTCCCTCCAGTCCCATTCTCCCACTTCTCAAGAGTGAGAATTTTAAATCTGAGACATTGCTTAGCTAGGAAAAGGGTAGATCAGTGAGCACAGATGACGGCCACACAGTGTGAATTAATACATGCGCAGCATAATTTTAGATTATGTCAACTTCACAGAGAATAAAATGTGAAAGCCCAACCAGCAGTGCCTTGAAGTGTTCTAAGGTAACAAAGTTGGACTCTGTATCTCAGGTGAGTATAGATATATCTGGCTAGAAAATCAATTTACACCCAGTTGGAAAATCAACACTAGTCTCTTCCTGGATACTTAAAGCATTGTCTACTGTCTTCACTGAGCTTCCAGAGAGAATGTGGAGCTTATAATTACATCTGTTCCAATCTAAAAATACAAGAGGCTGATTTTTTGCGTACGTTTCCTGGTTAGCACACGCTGGAATATGTTGGTTTGTGTAAATTAAATGAAAATCAACTAAAATGATCAACGCCTAAGGAAATTTTAGAATGTTTAATATTTTTAAACTTCAGTTTATTTGGCGATCACCTTTGCCAGATGGACTGTCTTTTGCAAGGTTGTGATAAAAGAGAGGTTACTAAGGGTGGGTAATAGATGCCAGCTTTTGTTGGCAAGCCTCATAACCCAAGAATTGATTTTAAAACTTGAATCCAGAAAAGTGTCAACTCAGTCTATTTTAACTGCCCCCCCTCAGTCTGCTTTCCTTAAGCAGGATCAGTTAAACTGAAGTATCAATTAATCCCAATATCTCCTGTACCCCACTGACCTGGCAGTACTTGTAACAGAGTGTTGTATCTTCATCTACTAGTGGCATACCACTGAGCACGCTAGCTGAAAAAAGTAATGGCTACGATATACTGTACTGCTGACTCCCTGGATTTTGGTGCTGCTGTTTCAAAACAGGATTTTACAAGCACATGGTATGTTGATATTAAAATTACATTTAGCTTTGTATAAACACAATTTTAAATATGTGTTTAGAAACACAATTAAGTTTTTATTCTTTTCATGCTCAAACCAGCTGGAAGTATTAACATCCTGGGTGCAGACATTTTGACTTCATCCCATGAGCACCCTCTGCATCCTGTTATTAGACTCAATATCCTTTTCTTACACCAATTATGCACAATTGAGATACAGGTGATAGTAGATAATGGAATCATCTAGTGCGGGACTGCAGAGACTGTTCTTGTTTTGCTTTAAGTAGAATTGAACACATTGGGGAACAAGTACAGTCATGATCATCAACACCAAACATATACCTGTTAGCTGACTGAGCTGTCAGTTAGACCTGTGCATTTATCTCCATTCAGTTCAATTGGAGGTGAATGAAATTGACTGCTGATAATTTTGCATGTGTTATCATCATTGAAAAACACATTTCACTGAGGATAGGAATAAATGAGTCCTTTTTTTGTGTTGGAAGGCTGTAACTGGAAAGGTTTTGTAGGAACTGAGAGTGGAGTCCCAGCTACTCTCAGTCTGTGTATGTTAATAAGACCATAAGACCATAAGACAAAGGAGCAGAGGTAGGCCATTCGGCCCATCTAGTCTGCTCCGCCATTTTATCATGAGCTGATCCATTTTCCTATTTAGTCCCACTCCCCCGCCTTCTCACCATAACCTTTGATGCCCTGGCTACTCAGATACCTATCAATCTCTGCCTTAAATACACCCAATGACTTGGCCTCCACTGCTGCCCGTGGCAACAAATTCCATAGATTCACCACCCTCTGACTAAAAAAATTTCTTCACATTTCTGTTCTGAATGGGCGCCCTTCAATCCTTAAGTCATGCCCTTTCGTACTAGACTCCCCCATCATGGGAAACAACTTTGCCACATCCACTCTGTCCATGCCTTTTAACATTCAAAATGTTTCTATGAGGTCTCCCCTCATTCTTCTAAACTCTAAGGAATACAGTCCAAGAGCAGACAAACGATCCTCATATGTTAACCCTCTCAATCCCGGAATCATTCTAGTGAATCTTCTCTGTATCCTCTCCAATGTCAGCACATCCTTTCTTAAATAAGGAGACCAAAACTGCCCACAGTACTCCAAGTGAGGTCTCACCAGCGCCTTATAGAGCCTCAACATCACATCCCTGCTCCTATACTCTATTCCTCTAGAAATGAATGCCAACATTGCATTCGCCTTCTTCACTACTGACTCAACCTGGAGGTTAACTTTAAGGGTATCCTGTACGAGGACTCCCAAGTCCCGTTGCATCTCAGAACTTTGAATTCTTTCCCCATTTAAATAATAGTCTGCCCGTTCATTTCTGAATGATCTGAACAAGTCAAGTTGAGCCTGGTGGTATGTGCTTAATTAAAAGCAAAGTCTAAGAAGTTTAAGAACCTTGGTTTTAGAGGGATATTAAGGTCATGGTTGAGACGACAGAGGTGCATATCAGGTATACAGAGCAAGGAAGAAAGGATACAGTTGAGGAGTGTAAGTTCATCGATGGGAGTGGTATGGAATGCTGTGATTCAGGTGCAGGTCAATGGAAATGGGCAGAATATCAGTCTGGAATGAACTATTTGGGCCAAAGGATCTGATTCTGTGCTGTAGTGCTCTACGACACTACAAATCTATCTACCGACATTATCACTAAGTAAATTTCAGACTTACTACCAATTGCTACTCTCATGTCACTTCTAGCGTGCTGTTTGCCCATTAGGGAGCTGAGATCATCAAAAAGTTGCTGCACTTGGAATCTCTACTATACAGTACTCAGAAAAACCCACATTCCAGATTTACCAACTGAGGAAGAGAATTACTGTTTCAATTTGATAAATGTTCTGATAAGAATTCATCAACTTGACATGTTAACTCTTCTGTCCAATCTCTTTGCGGCATTTCACTTTTTGGTTACTCTTCTTTCTGTTCTTGTTTCTGTGGTATTGACTTATATTGAAATGGTTTCAGCCTGAACAGAGGCTGGTGGAATAAAATGGTCCAGCTACAGTTCAAGTAAATTGATTTGTCACATGAACAGAGACTTCTGTATGCCCAGCACTATTACATCAATGTACAGACAGGAAGACTGATGCCAAAAGCAGCTGGAGTGATTTTTTTTATAAGTAGAGGATGTGCATACACAAAATGCACATCTGGGGCTTTATTTTGGAATCCCAAATGTTTAATCTGGTTGCGTAATCAAAACCAAAGTCCCCAATTGGCCAATTATTAGAGGCACAGTATTCCTAAGATACATCAACTGATACTATGAGGTCTTTTGAAAAGTGATAGTTGTCTGTAAATTGGCATGGGAACACTATTCCTGACCATGAAATGCATTGGAATTCTATTTCACGTAATGTTTCTCAAAATTAACAGCACAAGAGAAAGAACTGCATATCTATTTTGTAAACGTACTAATTTCATGATAATTCAAAACTGATGATAAAATAGCATTCCAAGTTTTAACTATTTTGTAGCAAAAATATTGTTTTTGATTCACATCAACAAGCAAGAAGAATAAGATTGTAACATTGACCAACTAAGAAACTAAAAGAGATTTGATAAAATATCCTTTTCGGATAACGTCAACATTAATGACTTTTCTCAAGAATTAATAGCATTTATTAGCAGTTATACCTGCAAATGGAAGGGGATGCAAACCAGTGGATCCAAAATTTGTGAAATGGTCTCCCGGTTTCATAGTTGGAATATAATTTCCTTAAATTTCATGTTAACAACTGTGGCTTTTTAGCTCATGATTTTGAAGCAGCATTAAATTGGATATGTCTGCTGATGTACTTGTTAACTCTGTTCAAAAGCAATAGTGCAGGAACAAATGTTTTGCAGTGGAAAGCAAAACATCACAGAGAGAATGTCCAGAGTGGAAGGGGCTTTGAATCCCAGGTAAAATAAGACTTTGTTTTTCCTCTATTGGCTTTATAAGATATTCAAACATGTTATACCTTATTACAGATAATTAACTGCATAATAGGTACATTTATTGGTTCACTCATAGCAGGTTGAGAGTCTGCTGCTGAAAAACTAGGCCGTGCATTGAGTGGTGCCAACAAGTTTTGCACAACCAAAACACACTCTTCCAAAATGTGCTTCATTGTTGCAGGGCACTGAATAAAAAAGCATGAGATGAGATGGATCTGTGGGATCAAAGGGTGAGCAACTGAGCAGAAATTGAAAGGAGAATCAATCCTAAGGTAAACTGGGTGGAAGTGTCAGGCCAAAAAGAGGTAAGTAGTTAAGGCCTGGTTAGCAGTGGCATAGAAGCAAGGATTGATAGAGGTTGGTTGCCAGGGATCAATGAATATCTCCTAGGATCAGTAGTTGTGGTGGGGTTCAGAAGTGGTTGGGGTAGATTCAGTAGTCAGAGATATGAGGTCAATTGCCAGGAGGAGGGTGTGGAGGTGCTAGTAGTCAGATTTGAGAGGGTGAAAATTAAGTAGACATTTGATAAGGGTTAGAATTAAGGTTAATGGCATTTCTTGCAGTTATAAGGATTTTCACAGGTATATAATGAAAACATCCATAATTTCAGATATGCAGATGACACTGTGTTAATTGCAAGTACGTAGGAAGAACTACAAAACTTAATTGATACAGTTGCTGAAGAAAGTGCAAAAGTGGGTCTATCTATCAATTGCAAAAAGACAGCATGGATGGTGATATCCAAAAAGAAGGAGAATCCTATCTGCAGGCTGAGAATAAACAGGGAAGACATAAAACAAGTACAGAACTTTTGCTACTTAGGAAACTGGGTGACATCAGATGGCAGGTGCGACATGGACATCAAAAGAAGAATAGGGATGGCAAAAGACACCTTTACGAGAATGAAGAGTATACTGACCAACACTAAACTAGGCATGACAACCCGCCTCAGAGTACTGAAATGTTACATTTATCCAGTTATGTTATATGGCTCAGAATGTTGGACAATATCTAGTAACATGAGGAAACGAATTGAAGCAGCAGAGATGTGGTTTTTGAGGAGGATGCAAAGAATATCATGGACAAAATGAATATCTAACGAGGATGTCATGAACAGAGCAAGCACAAAAACTGTATGAGATCATGAAAAGGCAACGTAACTTCATTGGACATATGATTAGGAAAGAGGAGTTAGAATGCACGGTAATTACGGGAAAGATTGAAGGGAAGAAAGCAAGAGGAAGGCAAAGACAAATGATGATGGAGACAGCAGCCAGAGAACTAGAAATGATTACTAATGTATTGATCCGCTTGACCTGAAACAGGAGTGTGTGGGCCATGGCAGTCAAAGCTCAAACTGGGCATGGCACCTGATGATGATGATGATGATTGTTTAAGCTAATGTCTTAAAGTACTTTCTTGAGACAGCAGTGTTGGTAAAATGCAATATCGAAAACCCAATCTCTATTTATGAGTAGAGATGGTGTTATATATTAAATTATTTTCAAAACATTGAGGAGAGACAAGTTTTATTTAAAGCCCACGGCAATACCTTTTCTCCAGGCTGAAGTTACAATTTTCATTGTCAGGGATATTTGCTCTGGTTAGTGAGCTTTTACACATTGTGATTGAATTAAGTGCTCAGTAACCAGGTTAGATAGTTGCCTTCGCACTGAATCTGAACACCAACAGCAAATAGAGTATCCCTGATTACAGTCTGTTACTTCCATGTCAACAATAGGCACCTTGGAGCCTCTGTTCGCGAGACTGACAGCCTAATGCCAATTAGGCCTGAATTATAGCCAGTTGTACCCATGAGGCACTGATTTGCAACTGCCAAAAATCTGACAACTTTTACAGCCATCAGAGAGGAAGCTTATCCAATCTGTCTGGGTTAGTTTTGTACCCAGAGATGAAAGGATAATGTTCTAACCCAGTGCACCCATCAAGTCACATAACAAGTAGGTCATAATTTTCACGAGTCAGTGTTAGGATGCACAATTTGAAGCAGTGTTAGAATGCACACTGTTCCTCACTTTGCAGCTCTAGGTTGCTGCCAATCATAAAGCCAGAGCTCAGAGGGTAATTGGCAGGGAACTGGAGGCTAACAGCGGAGGAGAGTGGCATAACTGCAAAGTAAATACTCTCAAAATTGATGACCCTTATGAAACCTTTAACAACAGGAGCTAGTATTTTCTAACCATGTAAACTTGTTTGTTTATATCTGCTTGTCTGAAAAACATTGTCCTCAGGAAATCTGGAAATGTCAGTTTTAGTTAACACATGAACACTTCAACTGACTTGCCTACTTCGGAATGTGCTTCTTGAAGAAACAAAAAGAACTCGAGTCTCCCTCTTACATTTAATACCAAACCGCAAAGCTTGATGACTACACATCTATAAAATGTGGCCCATTGTTATCAGATAAGTTGTGGCTTATGCCCCATTCTGTGTAAAAGAGATGCAAGAATCTAACATGCCTTAATAATTTTCTGTTTAGCTTTATTACACTAATTGAAAGGTGTACTGATTCTTTCAGTTATCCAAAATGCTGGAGGAACTCAGCAGGCTAGGCAGCATCTATGGAAAAGAGTACAGTCCTCCTGAAGGGTCTCAGCCTAAAACATCGACTGTACTCTTTTCCATAGATGCTGCCTGGCCTGCTGAGTTCCTCCAGCAATTTACATGTGCTGCTTGGATTTCCAGCATCTGCAAAATTTCTCTTGTTTGCCTTTCTGTTATCCCTTCACTATGGGAGAGAACATGACCAACGCCTACCAGTACCAAAATGCCTTTAAGCTTATTCTTTTGAGAAGACAATGTTCTATGACCTAAGAAGTCACACACTCAAAATACTGGAGAACCTCAGCAGGTGAGGCATCATCTGTGGAGTGAAGTCAGCCCGAATGAGAGGGTTTTTTTATTATTAAGGTTATGAGAACACTCAGTCCTTGTTTATTGTTATTTAGAAATGATACAACGTTCCTCCAGAGTGATATCACAGCAAGACAGGACAAACCAAAGACTAACACTGACAGAGCCACATAATTATAACATATAGTTACAGCAGTGCAAAGCAATACCATAATTTGATAAAGTACAGACCATGGGCACAGTAAAAAGAAGTCTCAAGTCCCAATCGACTCCCGAGTCCCCGATAGCAGGCGGCAAAAGGGAGAAACTCCCTGCCATAAACCTCCAGGCACCGTCAACTTGCCGATGCATTGGAATCACCCGACCACAGCCGACACTGAGTCTGTCCGTCCGAAAACTTAAAGCCTCTGACCAGCCTCTCCGATACAGCCTCCCGAGTGCCATCCTCTGCCGAGCGCCTTCGACCTAGCCCCGGCCACAGAAACAAGCAAAGCCGAAGATTTGGGGCCTTCTGCTCCAGAGATTCTGGACCACACAGTAGCAGCGGCAGCGAAGCAGGCATTTCAGAAGTTTCTCCAGATATTCCTCTGTGCTCTCACGTCTGTCTCCATCAAATCAGAATTATGCACAGTACCCTACTTGACAGATTACAGATATCATTCACCCGAGAGGCTGTGCTCGCTGCGTCGCACTGCCATCTTCTCCTCCTCCTAGTTTTGGCCTATAACGTCATTTCCCTCTATAGATGCTGCCCGACCTGCTGAGTTTCCACCAGCATTTTGACTGTGTTGATCCAGATTTCCAGCATCTGCAGAATCTCTTGTGTCTCTGATCTAAGTCATTATGTAAATGTCAAATTTAACCGAGATACGAAAACATTGAAGTAGCTTGTTGTGTATTGCAGATATCCGATATCCACAATTTTGTATTTTAAACTTTGAGTCATAAAATCAAAATTTCAACCATAAGTTGTTCAAGTGGTGCAAATTGATCTAAAATATTTTCATGAATCACAACTGCACACATTGGTGCAATTTGTGCCATCCAACAAACCACAAGAACAGTAGTATGCAGATGATGTGGAGACTGAGGTAAAATTCCACAGCGACAGACTGGTTTGTCAGTCTTTCTGCAGCACAGAGTTAGCAGCAGCTTTGTTTAACAATATTATTTGTTTAACAGTAATGGAGATCCAGCATTTAGCAAAAGCTGGAATCCTCACTAACCTACCTGCATCTGCAATGATTTCCAGGCTTAATGATGACTAAGTTTACCTTGATCAATTGTTGGCAGCCAAAGGGCTTTGCTGGCCATACCGCTAAGCATTCCACATCATAGGAAGAATGAGAAGAATGTCTGTAGACAGGGTCTTGTGCAGGACTTTAAATGTTCCTGCTTCTGGACAGATGCCTTTGTGCATTCTTATAGTTATTAAATGATCATGTTCTTGGGGCAGCAACAGGGCCTGTGTTCCTACTTGGCTGTCTTGTTCACACCCGTGCCTTGAAGCTGGAAAGAAGGAAGAGGAGGAGCAGGGAACTTCTCAGAACAGGAGGCTTCATTGACAAAGGAATGTGATGGTATTGCCTTTGCTTTCTGTGAAGTTCTGAACCAAATGAAGATCTTAAGCCCTATCTGATATAGATAGCTATGGGTACCCTCACTAAAGGGAGGTTATAATGTAGCCTCATACTTTCCAAAGGCTAGACACTTCCCTGTTTATCCTCCATGGTGGGTCCCCCTTGCTACCAAGGAGGACATACTTCCAGCTAACAAAGTAGTGTAAACACAGTTTATTTATTTTTAGTGATACTCCTTTAAATTTAGATAAAATTCTTAAAACACGTTTAAGGCTCATAAAGAATTTCTATCTTATAAAACATTTCCAAACCAAAGGTACAATTCCTATAAGCTAAAAAGACATATCAACAAGTCGCAGACGAATGCGTCGACCTCCGCAGAAATCAAAGGCAGAGGAATGGATTGTAGCCACCCTGTCTTTCTTTCATGCTTCTTGTTATTCCTTGAGCATCCCTAACAAGCATAACTGCTCTCTAACATTTATACTGTTTCTTTTTTGCTACTTTGTGATTTCACATGAATGTGATAAAAGCTTCTGGGGGCATAGCTCCCAGACACCCAAAATTAATCCTGTAAGGACTGACTCTCTGAGTACACAGATCTCCCAACTATTGATCCAATCAACTATTTGACATGCTAAGTGATAGTTTCAGTCTGGTCTGCAAACTTCCTTGAACTGAATAACTTGAGTGTTGTATGGTTTGATGCAGATGCAATTAACATGACTCTATTGTTTACATAGCATCTCTTGAGTAACCAAGCCCCGTGCTGTGGGCCAGTAGCCTGTACTGTATAGACAGTGCTGTTTGTTTGCAAAGCTGTCTTTTTAACTTACGACTGATTATTACCTTCACTTTACCTTAAGAACTGAACAGTGTTTCTTGTTTATGACAAGAAACTGAGCAAAGAATATTGTTTGGAAGTCTGACAGTCAAAAATAATCTTGATCCCTGGAAGTGTCAATTGCTGTGTTAGAAAGCTGAGGTTGGCAAAAGCCCTCTTGGGCCTTGGACAGTAAGTATGATCACAGGAGCAGTTCATTTACTTCACTAATGCTCCATTGTGGTCACTACAGGAAATTACAAGTGCACTTATAGCTGGGCTTGATAAATCACGCTTTGGTCTTTCTGCAAGCAGGCAAGGACTGATTCAACTGCCATAGACTTGAACATTGCGTAACCAGTAGTAAAGTCATTCACCTCTGATCTTATTTCTGTACGATGTAGGAGTCAAAAGAGACTGCAGGTGCTGGAATCTGGAACAAAAACAGAAGAGTGGAACAACTGTATGGGTCAAGTCGCATTTGTAGAGGAAAAAGGTGTAAGTTGAATTTGGGGACACCCTGCATCAGGACTGAAGGAGAAGACTGCCAGTTTGGATGTATCAGCATAAGGGAATGAGATAGAGGCTGCTAGGTGATTGGTGGAACTAGATGAGGCAGGGGTATGAGGGGCCATTGGTTTGAGTTGGCAAAGAGCATGGGAAGTGTAAATAAATCTAGGTGAACAGATGGAGAACACTGAGGGTGTGGGTTACCTGAAGCTGTAAATATCAACCATTGGGTAGTAAGCTACCCAGATGGAATATGTCCCAAGATAAAAGAAACTGCAGATGCTGGAATCTAGAACATAAAACAGGATGCTGGTAGAACTTGCTTGGTCAAGCAGCACCTGTGGACACAGAAGCTGTAAGTTAAAAGTTTGGATCAAGACTGTGGAAGAGGACCGAGAAGAAATAGGAATGATCGACAGTATGAAAGAGGTGGGAGTAGGGGCTAGTTGATAACAGCTGGATCCCTATGTGGAGGGAATTTGTGATGTTGTTCTTCCAATTTGCACTGGCCAAGGTAAAAAAATTTCCAGTGGCCAACCTGCCTGTAGATCTTTGGGAGGTGGTGGGGAACCACTGGAAATCCATATATCTTAAGGAAAATGTGCAAATTCCAAAAGGAATACCCCAGAGGTTGGAATTGTATTTAAGTTGCTGAGGTGATTGTTTTACTAGCTGCACCACTGTGTCACAGATGATGAAATGGCTGCAGAGAGCTGGGTAAAGGACATGGTCCTGAGGAACTCAGAAGTGATGCCCAGTGACCGGGATAGTTGACCTCCGGCAACTGCCGTTACCTTTGCTTGTGCAAAGTCAGTGGGATGTTCTTCCACTGGTTCTCTTTGATCTCAGTTTTACCAAGGCTCCGTGACAAAACACTTATCAAGTGCTGCTTTGATACCATTTCCACTTTGCCAGTTTTGGAGCAAATCAGCGATGAAGAAAGATGCCAAATGGTCCTGGCAAAACCTGAACTGACTATCTGTGAGCGGGTTACTGGTAAGTATGTTCTGCCCGAGAGCATTGTCAACAATGACTTTCATCATTTTGTCAGCAATTGAGACGAGGCTGATAGGATGGTAATTAGCTGAAATGTGAACAAGATAATCTGGGCAATTTTCCTTGTTGAATGCCAGGGTAGTGACTGTACTGGAGCAGCTTGGCTTCAAGTGCGCTAGTTCTGGAGCAGTTCTGCATTCTTATCAGACGTATCTGAATGCATGTTCTCATCCACCACAGCTGCAGCAGAAATTTGATGTAGTCATGCTCAGCCACGTTCAGCCATGGCTTTCATTAGCACCCAAAGACCTGTGGAATGGCTTTCACCATCATTTTAAGTTACAGTATATAGTACTTCACTTTCAAGGGTACAGGCATGGCTTCAACCTGTGCTATCCACTGGAAAAACTGGGCAGCAAAGATTTGCACTAAAGAAAATTATATACTGGCTGTTAGCTGAAACTGTGTTAATGATGTTTCATCTAGACCTTTGTATGTGAACGTTATCAGGTAAAACGGATAAGATTTAATGATTCTTCCAGTACTGGGCTGTTTCCTAAAGCTTTCCAAAGTAGCTTTGGAATTTTGACTACTGAGGTCTTCAGGCAAACTTTGCTGGAAAAGACAACAGCTGGATGAGAATTTGCAACTGGTCAAAACAATAAAGAGGGTATTGACAGTAAGATATCCAGTATTTATTGACTTTCCAAACTGGAATTCATTATCTATCTCAAATCACATGTATTGGATATTTAGACAACATCTTTATCTATCCTGCAGTCACATTCCATTTACTAGCTGCAACTTAATTTTACCCTGCCTAGGTTCCATACTTGCTCTTCTATCCTATTCATATATAGTTCACATTTTCTCCAGGAAGCAGATTGCTTTATCACACCCAGAGGAACTAAATCATGCCGTTACATGATTTGTCACAAGAGGGAGCTGTGCACCAACTGCTCCGCTCAGAACAGGAATCTGATTGGTTGCAGGAGCCTCACCTCAACCTAAAATGACAGCTGGTCCTATAATTCTAGATTTTGTGGGAGGACAGTTAATAATTTAAAAGGAGCGGTTACTTTTCATGTAAGCTTTATTTATATACATTCTACACAAAGGAATTGAAGATGTTGACTTATCAGTCTAACTGTGCTGTAAACTGCCATAAATCATTTTGGAGAGGTTAGGAGGACTAAGCTTAATGTGTTATTTCTGCATCTGTTCCTGATTAATTGGTGTACCTTTCTTTTACAATTAAACCTTTAATTGTGTTTTGTTACTGTTCCAAGATACAGTATTTGTGCCTATTATTTTTGTTTCTACAAATATATTAAATGTGATTATGGTACTATAATAAAATGCAATAGAGGTTTGAATTTACATTCTGTTATAAAGACCATATTTTATTGGATTTTCTGTTGAGAATAGAAATGTGCTATACCTTGGCCACTCATATAACAAGTGCTTCACAGGTCTTTCCAATTTTACTGTCATTTTACTGGCAGTTTTCTGTCATTTAACTCAGTCTAACAGCTTTCATTGATACTTTTGTATGGATATATGTATCTGATTGTGCAATAGGTGAAGGTATATAACTGACAATATATAATATGAAACGTCAGTAAAAAGACAATAGGAAGTTGCAACAGATCAACTTTTTCAAGGTTAATGATGATGCAAAGATTAATATTAATAAAAATGTGTGAATTCAATTGACGGTTAAATAAACATAACTCCATAAATCTGCAATGACGTTATCCAGGAAGTTTAAATGTTTAGCAATTCTATAAAATATGTGAAAGACTTGAAAATACTCAGAATGGTGTGGACTTCATAAATATGTAGCACTTTATTTCACAATAATAAACTATGAGAACAAAATTGGCTAGCATTTGAGCTGAAAGCTCTTGTTTACTTCGATCCACAGCACAATCACAACAACTAATTCATATGCTGTGTGTTATTTGTTCACTTTTTTATTGTTTGCATAATTTGTTCTTTTTTTGCACATTAGGTGTTTGACGGTCTTTTTTGTGTGGGTTTTTTAATGGGTTCTATCTGTTTCTTTGTTTTGTGGCTGCCAGCAAGAAGACAAATCTTGAGGTTGTATATAGTATACAAACTTTGATAATAAATGTACATTGAACTCCAACTAGTTCAGTAATAAGTGGGGGCATGTTCATAAAGCATATTCATTTTGTTGTGAATAAAATTTAGAAGAAAGCATTTATCCTGGAGTTGAATGGAGCTGTGAAAAAAGTATATATATATAGCCTTGTGTCAGTGGTTGCATAACCATAACCAGGACACTAGCTCCTCACCTGACCATCCACCACCTGCTCTCATGACTTCACACAACCCTGATCAGTGGACTAAGCAGCTGCTGCGCCTTGTTCAAGGGAGACCTGTAGGCTAGCGGAGGGGAGGAGTGCCTTATGCCTCATTTGGTAGAGAAATATCTCCACCCCCCCCCCACCCAATATTTGTAAATAATTTACTATTTTCTGTTGAAGAGAACTCTGTGTGAATATTAGAAATGGCATTTAGCTTGGATTCTGGTAATCAAAACTGAGTGGGATTGCAGTCATCTTAAAATATGAATGTGAATTATTTTTTTCTAAGACTTAAACAAACTTTGTGGCATGTAGTTACAACTGAAGTGCTTTGCATTGTCTTGCTTAGGAATATCTTCAAATGGAGATTTGATAAAGCGCAGCTTTCTTGAGAATTTCTTTCAGGTATTCGACTAGAACCAACGTGGCAAACTTAAAACCAAATCACAGGAACAGTGAAAAGATGATAATAAAAATATAGTGGTGGTATAGTGAAATGACAATGGAGAACGTCAAGCAAATCAAGCTACTACAAATCATCTTACTTGAAATCTTCAATAAAACAAAGTTAAATTATGTATTCTCACTTCAAGCAATGTACCTTGAAACAATATTATTAACATCTTCCAGTGACATACATAGGACAGGTACTGATTCACAGTCACTGATCATTCTTATGTACTCATGTGATAGGAGTCCTTTTATTTTACTTATAAGAAGTTTTGATGATTGGAATAGAGTATTCAAAGTGATCTGGAATTAGCTTTCAAGGTGATTCCCTGGATGGTTACCAATCAACTGATGTTGAATGAATTACATTATTCACCCTAGTTTCAGTCAAGGACTTTTGAGAGTTTGACATCAACAAACAAGGAAAGATCATGACTTGTGACACAATGTGCTATAGATAGCCTTTCTGAATATGATTTAGTATCTGACAATATGGTAATATGATCACCTACCATTTCCTTTGCTGCACAGCGTGCAGTGCTAATTAGTGCATCGTTGATAAATGGAAAATCAAATTACTTAATTTGGTAATAACCATGTGATGAAAATTGTTAGGCAGTTAAAAATGACATACCTGCATCAATACTGGAATTTTAACATTCTCTTTCAACTTGGCCACAAGCTTCTGGTTTGAGGTTCTCCTTTAAACATGTGGGTTGGGTCCAGTGATGTCACTTGACCTCAAATGTAGGTTTAACTGGAGTTTTATTCTGGGATTTTGAGGCTGACAGCCACTATGTAAATTGCAGAACAACAGATTTCTGTGAGCTCTAGGGATAAAATGGTACTTAGCCCTAAACATTGTCCTGAAGGCATTGCTATCCTAATGTAGATTTGGATTATCAATTGAGCAATTTGCCACTGCTACAGGATAGACATGTCTGCATTTTTCAGAGGTATTAAATAAACGTACAGATAGATCCAAATAATTAAAGGCTCTTAAAGAAAGATTCAAGAAGAAATACTATTTCTCATAATAAATATTCCTCACTCTCTCCTTGCTGCAGACACTATATCCAGTTGGTCGTTTTGCATCTGTTTGATATGTAAGTGCAATTATCAATACCAATGGTCTGGTGTCATTTACTGGTTTCTTGAGAAGGTCATTGTATGTACTTAAAAAATTTTCCACAAATTATTGAAGTGATTTTGAACAGGACATATGCAGTTCCAACAATGCAAAGGATTTAGGGGAGGAAGTAGATGTGATCAAATTGCTGCCTATTATTGTGGAGCTTCTTTTAGCAACAATCAAGGAATAGGGACAATCATTGCATAGGGAGTCAGATTTTGGATTGATGGTTTAAGCTAATTTGGCAGGGGGATGGGAACCAGAGTGATAAAGGCTGAGGATGGTGTAGTTGGCTTACGAACAGAGGCTCAGTGTAGTGAGACTGTCAGCAAGGACAGGCTGATGATAGGACAAAATTGCAGTCAATGGGATGAGTTGCAATGTGAAAGGGGACAAAGTCAAAGAGGGTGATGAATACAGGACTGAATGTGTTATATTTGAATGCACACAGTATACAGAATAAGGTAGATGAACTTGTAGTGCATCTGTAGGTTGGCATGTATGACATTGTGGGCAGCATTGAATTGTGGCTGAAAGAAAATTATAGCTGGGAGCTTAATGACCAAGGTTACACATTGTGTCAAAAGGACAGGCAGGTAGGCAGAGGGGTGAGGTGGCTCTGTTGCTAAAAAATTAAATCAAACCCTTAGAAAGAGGTGACATAGGATTGGAAGATGTAGAATTCTTGTAGGTAGAGTTAAGAAACTGCAAGAATAAAAAGACCCTTTTGGGAGTTAGGTACAGGCTTGCAAACAGTAGCTAGGATGTGGGATATAAATTACAATGAGAGATAGAAAAGGCATGTAAAAAGGGCAATGTTACAATAGTCATGTGGGATTTCAATATGCAGATGTATTGATGTATTGGGAAAATCAAGTTGGTGCTGGATCTCAAGAGGGGAAATTTGTAGAATATCTCCGAGATGGCTTTTTTGAGCAGCTCTTGGTAGAGCCCAGTAGGGGATCAGCTATTCTGGATTGAATGTTGTTCAATGAACTGGAATTGATTCATAGGCTTAAGGTAAAGAAACCTTTTGGGGGAGTGTGACCATAACATGATTGAATTCACCCTGAAATTTGAGAGGGAGAAACTAAACTCAGATATATCAGTATTGCAGTGGAGTAAAGGGAATTAGATGCAGGAGAGAGGAGCTGGCCAAGGTTGACTGGAAGGAAGTACTAGTAGGAATGACAGCAAAGCAGCAATGGCTGGAGTTTCGGGAAGCAATTCGGAAGGCACAGGATAGATACATCCCACGAAAGAAGTATTTCTAAAGGCAGGATGACGCAACCATGGCTGACAAGAGAAGTCAAAGCCATCATAACAGCCAAAGAGAGGACATATCATAGAGCAAAGAATAATGGGAAGTTAGAGAATTAGGAAGCTCTTAAAAAAACAACAGAAAGCAACCAACAAAGTTATAAAGAAGGAAAAGATGGAACACAAAGGTAAGCAACCAAAGATATTAAAGAGGATACTAAAAATTTCTTCAAATGTATCTGTAAAATTGAGGCAAGAGTAGATATCAGATCACTGGAAACTTATGCTAGAGACCTGGTAATGGGGGACAAAGAAATAGCAGACAAACTGAGTAAGTATTTCGTGTCAGTCTTCACTGTGGAAGACACTAGCAGTATGCTGGAAGTTCGAGAGTGTCAGGAGCAGAAGTAGGTGAAGTTGCTTGGGAAACCAGAAGGTCTGAAGGTAGTTGAGTCACCTGGACCAGATGATGTACACCCCAAGTTTCTGAAAGAGGTGCCTGAAGAAATTGTAGAGGCATGAGTAATTATCTTTCAAGAATCAATGGATTCTGGCTTAGTTCTGGAGGACTGGAAAATAGTAAATGTCACTCCACTTTTCAAGAAGGGAGAGACGCTGAGGGAAGGAAATTATAGACCAGTTAGTCTGACCTCTGTGGTTGGGAAGATGTTGGAGTTGATTGTTATGGATGTGATTTTGGGATACTTGGAGGCACATGATAAAATAGGCTGAAGGTTCCTAAGGGAAAATCTTGCCTGACAAATCTGTTGAAATTCTTTGAAGAAATAACAAGCAGGATAGACAAAGAAAAAATCAGTGTACTTGAATTTACAGAAGGCCTTTGACAAGGTGCCACACATAAGGCTACTTAGCAAGTTAAGAGCCCGTGGTATTACAGGCAAGATACTAGCATGGATAGGGCATTGGCTGATAGGCAGGAGGCAAAGAGTGGGAAATAAGTGGGCCTTTTCTGATTGGCTGCTGGTGACTAGAGATGTTTCACTGGGGTTTGTGTTGGGACTGTTTCTTCTTATATGTTAATGATTTGGATGACGGAATTGATGTCTTTTGGCCAAATTTGTGGACAATACGAAGATAAGTTGAGGGGCAGGTAGTGTTGAGGAAGCAGAGAGGCTGCAGAAGAACTTAGGCAGATTATGAGAATGGGCAAAGGAGTGGCAGATGGAATACAGTGTCGGGAAGTGTATGGTCATGTAGTTTGGTAGAAGAAGTCAAAGTGCAGTCTATTTTCAAAGTGGTGAGAAAATTCAAAAATCTGAGCTGCATTGGGAGTCCCTGTGCAGGATTCCCTAAAGGTTAATTTACAGGTTCAGTGGATGGTGAGGAAGCAAATGAAATGTTAACATTCATTTCAAGAGGACTGGAATACAAAAGCAAGAATGTAATGTTGAGGCTTCATAAAGCACTGGTGAGACCTCACTTGGGGCATTGTGAGGACTTTCGGGCCCCTTATCGAAAAAAGGATGTGCTGACATTGGAGGGGGTTCAAAGGAGGTTCACGTAAATGACTCTGCGATTGAAAGGCTTTTCGTATGAGAAGCACTTGATCACTCCGGGTCTGTACTCACTGGAATTCAGAAGAATGGGGGAGGGGTATATCTCATTGAAACCTATTGAATGTTGAAAGGCCTCGATAGAGTGGAAGTGGAGTGAATGTTTCCTATGATGGGGGAGTCTAGGACCAGAGGACACAGCATCAGATTAGGGGGACTTCCATTTAGAACAGAGAAGGGGAGGAATTTCTTTAGCCAGAGAGTGGTGAATTTGTGGTATTTGTTGCCACAGGCAGCTGTAGAGGCCAAGGCACTGGGTATATTTAAGGCAGAGGCTGATCGGTGCTTGGTTTGGCAGGGCATGAAAGGATAAGGGGAGAAGGCAGGAGATTGGGGCTGAGAGGAAAATGGATCAGCCATGACGAAATGGTGGAGATGACTCGATGGGCCAAATGGCCTGTTTCTGCTCCTCTATCTTATGGTTTAATGGATTCTCATGTGTTCAGTTCTGGCTCAGATATTCACACTTCCACACCTGCTTCTGGATTCAAAGCTCCCTCTACAGTTAATCAGTAAAACTCAGGCCCAGTATTACACTGTTACCATGCCATTACTCCAAGACCCTGGCTGCTTGTAAGGATAAGTAAATGATGATTTTTAGAAGGAGAGCAGGAGAATTATCCAAAAATGTCTGACCAATATTTATTCTACAATCAATGCTTCTAAAAGGATGACCTGGTCAGTATCACATTACTATTGTGGGAGCTTCCTGTGCAGATCTTGCCTGCACTATTTCAAAGATAGGAAATATGTTGTGAATGTTTAGGGGTGTGGTGAAAATGTACAATGTAAATACAAATCTTATTTCTTAGACACACAGAAATCAAATCCACGAGACCACTCAGCCTTTTGACCAGTATAGCACATTTTTAAGAATTTTTCATTGAAATAGGATGCTGTGCTCACTATTGGGAGCTGCAGCAGTGAAGGTTGGCTGCAGTATCTGCACTGTGTGAGTGCCTGTTCAGCTTTAATTATGTGACCTTCTTGACACTGACGTATGTGTAACTCAGAGTTTAACATAGAGCCAGGATATGGCTGGAGCAAGGTGACCTGCAGCTATGGACAGGGTGCGGGTGCCGGTTTACTGGTGGGCATGGTTACACAGAGAGTGTGGTTGTCTTTCTCCCCTTCCTAGTCCTCATGTTCCTTTACCTAAGATGCATCTTGTGTAGCTGGTGGTGAATACTGTGCACACATGACAGTGAAGTTGTGCATCATGCGGCAGCCCAATGCAAATCTGATCATCCAGCTGGGTTGTGCACAGCTGCTGGACCATGTTCTGTGCAAGTGTAGCTGATAGAGCAGAGCACTGAATGACCAACTAGGACTCTGAGGTACTGACCTCTGTGATTCACTGTTTGTCAGTCTCTGTGTGTAGTCTTTCATTCATTCTATTGTATTTCTCTGTTTTCCCATGAATGCCTGCAAGAAAATGAATCTCAGTGATATATTTTGACATGTACATACGTTGATAATAAATTGACTTTGAAGTTCAACCTTTGAATAGGTTTAAGATGGCGCTTGTGAATCTCAGTGACTTCTGGCTGGTGCCTAATGAAGCAAGGAAAATAACTGAATACTTTGTTAATCACTCTCTTTCTGGCAAACGATCATTGTAAGCAATAGTCTATTACTTCCCTTTGGACTTGGAGGCAATTTGATGTGGCAGAACCCAAGGCAAGGCAAGGCAGCAGGCCCATCGTCGAAAGTGAGGGCGACCTGAGGTTCGATAAATTTAAGCGTTGGGCCGAATCAGAAAGGTCGGCTACACACTAAATCGAGGTGGCGGGGTCCAGGCCCCAGAGTGTGCCGACGCAATGAAGCCGATGTTTGGGCAATGATTTAGGCATTGGACCAGATTGAAAGGTCAGGGTGTCAGGGCTCGAGGTGAGGGACAGGCCGGTTCTGCTGGCTGCCCTGTGATATTTACTCTGTTCTGTGCTGAACTAAGGGTCTGGGGACAGACTCTCAGTTCAGAACGCTATTAGCTTGCATTTATTGTTTGCATGATTTGTTTTGTTTTTTGGGGTGTTCGGTGTCTTTTATGGGCTCTTTTGGGTTTCTTGGTTTCATGGCTGCCTGCCAGGAGACGAATCTCGAGGTTGTATAATGTATACATACTTAGGTAATAAATGTACTTTAACTTTGATTAGTTACACCTCAACTCCACAATGAAGGAATAGAATCAATTTATTTGCAAAACATTGTGAAGCTACACACAGCTTTTTATTTTGTATTTGTACATAGGATATTGATATGGCCGATAATAGCAACATTTATTGTCCATCTTGAATTGCTCCTGAAGTGGCCTTAAGGGGACAACCACACTGAGGGGCCTGGAGTTACATATGAGCTAGAGCCAGTTACGAAGAAAGATGACTTTCACTAAAGGATGTGAGTGAATCAGATGGGTTTTTTAATGATTATCCAGTAGTTTCATGCTATCTGATCCTAAGACTGATTTTAGAAAGAAGCTCCATATTTATTCTTATCAAATCTGTAGCAGTAGGATTTGAACCATGCCTTAAGAGTGATGTCCATACTCTGGTTACCGGTCTAACAACTTAACCACTTCTCGCATCTGGGAAAAGCCCGAAGTTCATGAAAAACCAGGTGAAAGCGAATGAATTGTAGTGAGCTTTCTTTTCATTAGAGACAATGTTCTATATAATGATGGCCGGCAAACAATAGGAAATTAAATTCTTTATTTCCAGCCTGGAAGAAGATAGATGTAAATCGATAGTGGGACAGTGTTCACATTAGTAATTTGCACCGTGATCCAAGCCTTGCAGTTGTGACAGCAACTGGGAGTGGTTGCTCTCTTATGGAAGCGGAGAGGTCCATCCAGTATTTGCTGCCGACATTCGGGTAGGAGAAGCACTCAGACCCTGATATTGCCTTCCCTGAGAGCCGTTCTCACCCTATTGCTGAGGTTGCCTTTGGGTCCCTGCCATGTGTGCAGCTAAAAGGATGACAAGTGAGCCATGTCGGAGAGCAATCAGTATGGACAGAAGGTTTGAAGCTAACAAAGCATTTTGCAGGAAGCAGGAAACACCTGCTACTCCTTTTCAACCTTTGAAACCTGGTTCAATGATAGAAATCTGCGTGCACATGTGCCCAGCACCATTTTGAAGCTCCGAATGGACTTGTACTACACAAAAGCATTTCTACGTTCCTGTCTTTTGTGTGTGGCAGCTGGGACATCAAGAGAATTGTACTTGTATTGGCTCAGTTAGCATAAGCAAGAAGCTTAAATTGTGAGATCATTTATCAGTTTTAGTTCTGTGCTCAAGTCTGGAAGTATGGATAATAAAAAATGTGTATTAGTGCAGCAGCTTGCTCAAGTGGAGTTGAGATTGAGATATGTGTTTGTGCCTCTGTGGGGGCCATCTGCTCATTACCTATTATGAGTGCTTTTACCCTTATTGGAGTAGAAATAAATGCAAACTGATGCACTCTTCACCAACATAAAAATCATTATGCAACTAATTTTCATCAAGTGCTGCCTGACTATAGGAAACTGTAAAATAAGTCAAGAAAGTGATACTCTGTTTCGGTGCATTTCAAACGTCTCACAATTTTTTCACCAATGGCAATTGTGGTAGCAATGACACTAGGAATGCATTTGACCTGAAACAAATCTAAATAGATGGTAACATTATGGTGATGTATAAGTATCAGCTTTTGTGGCGCTGACGTGAGGAATTTTGACTATCATAAGCTGTCATTGTGCATCTTAGCAGCATGAAGTGATGTTGCTCATTCAGTGGATGATCAGTGTATTCTTACACGGGAGAGGATAAAGCTCTTCAAGCACATGGATAACTTGCTGTGCATACTGAATATGAGGCCAGTTATTTTGTGATATTGAAATGTGCTAAAATTTGGTTATCCTTGGTTCACAACCGATCCATTGCTGTAAAAGACAAGATCATAAATAGTTTGCTCATAATTCATTAAGAAAAAAGAGGGACTCATTATCAGTGCAAAACACAAAAGCTCATATAAACTTTTAATTTTGTGGATTTTAATTTCTATTTCAACTGGTGAATATTTACTGTGCAACTAACCAATTTCTCTGATGTTTTTCGCGTTCTAGGATGGGTAATTAGAGAACTAAGACTTAAGCATCATTGGAATTATTTAAGGAATGTATTGATGACACCAGTATTTACAAGTGTAGCAAAACAGGATTTTGTTTTGAAATGATTATATTATTCTGCTTTTCACCATAGCTACAAAAAGTGTTTTTTTGACTCGAAAAATATAAATTGGGTATTAACTGTACATTTTAATTAGACAGGCTACTAAGTGTAATAATTTGTTTTAGCTAATTTCTACCCAAATTGCTACAAATTCAGTATAAATAACTAGATGTAATCCACCATAGAGCTCATCTCCTTCACTTTGCAAACCATTGCTAGAGCATTTTTTTCATCCACAAGATCTTTGTGATTTGCTATGGCCCCATCTATCTTACTGGGTACTTAAAGGGGTGGTGGTGATGATGGGGGTTGGGAGGTGAGGAGGAAGTGTATTTGTGGCTCAGTTTTTATTGCCCTTTTTGGTGCATCGTGCCTAGTACAGCATCGTATTTGTGCTTTTAAATTGTTTTTGACTCTCTATTAGAACAAAATGTCTCTTCCTAGTTTTGGTTATTACTCAGATTGGCAAAATTTTGTGGCAGAATTCTGTGGTTTAATAGTATGAAGAGGATCATGAATGAATTATTTTGACTCATGGCTGGGATAAACACTAATTGGTGAGATTAGAGCTAAAACATTCCATAGACAGTTTGAGACTGAGATATAGGATGACAAAAGGATTGGGATCAAAGGAGGCATATCAGAATTTGCAGAGTTAACCTATTCAAGGTCCTGTTTTGTCTGAGTTGGTAGATTTTGGGACTGGATGCACTTTGTTCCAGGATACAGGTCTTCCCACTTTCAAAGAGGACATTATTAAACTTCACAAGGTATGATCCGCTCAGAAACTGATATTTTTTTAAAATTCAAAAATGTACTATTGGATTAAAATTTCATTGAATAAAATGGTGCAGACGTTTCAAAGCACTGACCAATGATCATGAATAAAAGCCCCTCTTGTGACTATAAGGCTTTCTGTTTATGAATTAAATTGCTGAACATGGAGAACTGGTAAGAATGTTCAAAGTTTTCTCCTTTAGAGTTTCTGATATAATTTGAATACACAAATATGAGCAATGTATTACAAATAGTGAATCCACATAATAGATTTGCATGAAAATATTTATTTCTGATTGAAAACATTAAAGTTTGAGAAGTATTTGAGTACATGCTGCAGTTATAGATTTTTGTCAGAAAAAAATGTTGCTTTATTTCACATTGAATCTATTAGGAAATGAAACCTCTTTTGTCTTAATGTGAATTTATGACTTATGTGAGTTATACTGCATAACCTGGGCATAAATACTTCCAGTTTTATTGGCTTTTTATACACACTTTGTTATTAAAGTATTCGATTAGGAGACTGCAATTCTGTCAATATGCAAATATTTCGACTGCGGCTTTATGTGTAATTTTAGTTTTTATATGTTGATGTCTTCATGAATTTTTCCATTTGTTTATTTTGCACAAACCATAGGGGACATTTCCTGTGCTGAATTGCCTCTTTAATTTTATTTTGCAATATTCTTATTATTTATTTCATTAAATGAGATAATGCCTTTTCTTATTAACATAATTTCCAGTACATTAAACATATTTCTCCACAAATGTAAGAGAAGAATCAAATTAAATGACGGGTATAGCAGTTTCAGCTATTACTATAGTTACAAGTAATATGGAACAGTACAATTTTTTCTCTCCTCTGTAGTCATGAGATGTGCTGTTTGTGAGAGAAATGAAATATTCACAAAAGCAAGCAAGAAATAAAGAATTGGTAAGAGATTTATGGTGTAGATATTTGAGTGATGGTGATTTCACAACAAATGGAAACAAAATAAAGAAATACTCTATGGAAGTTACTCTGAAAAAATTTGAATTCATCAAAACCAAGCCAAGAACTCAATATGAAGACTATAGATTTCATACAGAAAATTGGGATCACAATCTGCACTGAATTTATTCCATTAAAAATAAATTGCTTTGGAGATCTATGATTTAAAATATTCACAAAAACAGTAATGAAATAAAACTAACCTTCTCCCTGGTTTCCCTAAATTGTTAATATTTGATTTTGGTGTTCGCTTATAAAACTGCTATTTTTTGATTTTATTATCTATGTTGAAACATAATATAGAACTCATATTTTGAAAGGAAGCCAGACTTGTGTGGTTGAATGCAGTACTCTTTTTTTCTGAAGATGAGGGTCAGAGCACACTTTATAGCCCTCAGCAGTTGAATGTGAAGCAAACTGAGGACTTCTTCCCAAATTTTCTGTGTGAACATCATCATCAAGTTGGTACAGAAGACAAAATTGTTGCAGGCTCTTCCCTGTGTTTGAAAAGCAAGCAGGCTGCTGAGCATGTGGAACAGCATTCACATTTATATCTGTATTGGATGAAATTTCAGAATTGTCTCTCACTTTGTCATATGCCCTTCAATTTGTGTTCATGCCACTTCAACTACCTGCTTTTATACACGTCCTTACACTGGATGGCCTGAACTATGTCATACCAATAGTGCACCAGCTCTTTTGGGAAATACTAGCAACTCTATACAGAATGGCAGTTTCCTAGGTAATACCATCATTCAGGTTTGCAGCACAGATATGTGAGCTTTAAACTCAATGACTTCTTTCACTGTTGACTTTCCTAAGCCATTCTGATGTCAGTCTTCTCATGGAGCTTACAAGTGAATCATGCCAAGGACTGGTGGGGGCAAATTTGCTCAAATTCCTTGGTATATATGCTGGGGAGCTTACCTTATGAAACTGTAGACCTATCATAGAAATCAGGCATCCACTCAGTTCTCTGGGATAAAGAGAAATATTAATAATTTGTAATTTTTGATTAATTGTATTTGATTAAATTATTTGAATTGTTTAAAAATGGTATTAACTGTTAAGTGATTAATTCAGATTCTTTAAACCTAATAACTTGCCACATATTTAATTGCTTAATTATTGAATCCTTCTGAGTAAAGGATGTCAGAAACATTTATGTTTTTGAGAGTTTGGGTGCCACTATGCTAGAAAGCATGGCTCAGCGGGAAGTCAGCACTTCTTTTTTTCAGCATGTTCTTCCACTCAGTGAAGTCCAGTCTTATATTACATTGAGCAGGTGGTCTAGGCCTGGAACACACATTTTAAAAAGTTGGTAGCATTAGAAAGAAATTTGGAAGTGCACCTTATCTGACCAGTCTGTCCCTGGCTTCCTGGGGTGGGGATGGGGTTATGAGAGTGGGGGGGGCGGAGGTGAGGGTTGTAAAATAAGCAAAATCCAAGGAGGGTGCAGGTGAAAAATAAGAGGTGAATGCTTAAGTCATTTTCAGCTTGTAGATCAGAAGAGATGGTAAGCTGATGAGTACATGGGATGAAAAACAATATTGGGGGGCACTTTTACAGTATGAATTTGCTATAATATAGTTTTTGGAGGAGTGGTTGTAAGTCAGCAAGGTTAGTGGTGGTGAAAAATTACCGAAAGGATGCTGTTTTTTTGCTCATACGTGTTCTTTCTATGAATGCACCATTTCCGATACCCTTGAGCTTTAACTTATAGTTTCCTATGTGGCTATTTACCTTTTATTCTTTTCTCTTTTATTACTAGTTTGAGTTTTTTTTTGTGAAGATTGTTCTGTGAGATGACTTCAGTGGATCTATTAATATTGCATCTGCTGAATTTGTTTAGCCCGTACAATTTTTCAGTTTTATGTTCTGTTAAATTTGTCAAAACTGGTGTGCTTCACTGCATTTCTAAATTCACTCTAATGCAACCTCAGGTGAAATAGTTGAAGAGCTGAAGATGGAAAAATGGTATTACACCCAATTTCTCTTGGCAAAGGCTTCACTTCTGAGTTACAACTGGATATGAATGGACCATCAGGAAACTAAACTGAAGCATAGATTATGATTCCATTCTACATCACATCAGCATCCCGTTGTCTAGCTATTCTGAATGGTCTGTATGTTTTTTTGCAGATCCTTTACACTTCATTTATCACTGAAAATCACCTTCTCTCCTAATCCACATTCTCCAACAGTTAAAAAAAACAACAAATACTTAATATCAAAAAGTTTCTTGTGAGGCGGCTGTAATGACTGACCACTCCTAACTGAAAAAGTATGTATCAAACAGAAAGAGGAGGGGACCATGCCACTTTTAACAGCAGGCTTCATTTCCCGTGCAGAGGATGAAGCAGTGCAAGGCCATTCATTAGGCTTCTGCCATGCCAGGTTTATACAGGAAGCTAGAGAGTGTAAGAAGTAAGGTATGTTGCTTTTTGATCCGTCCAACATTTGGGATAACATCATAGCTTCTTCTATGCCTTATTTCCTTAATACGGCTATTGAAATATGTAGTGGACAGATTGACATGAACAAATCTTGATTGGCCCTGATTTTCCAGTGAGCGACTTTACACCCTACCAATATTGATGACATCTGTCTGTATTTTTTTTAGTGGGCTCTGTGGTGTTGACCTCCTTTTATCCCATCTGATTTCCAGTGAGGTGCCTCCTGGAGGGTACCTGAGGCTTGGAATTTCACTCTGTATCAGTGAGATCACCATCGAACAACCAATGGTATTGAAAAGAAAATGAAGTAGTATTTCTGACAATTTTTTTAGACATTGTATAGAAAGAAAATGTCTAAAATTGCATGCAATAGAAATACAAAATGAAGCCTCAACATTAAAGAAAATAATAATTAAAAATAATAAAATAATAATTACTACTAACACCATGGACTTCACAAATATTATACTAAAGGAATAACGGTACCTAAAATTAGTTATGTAAATTAAAGAGATTGTTCTGCATTAATCATGTTATAATATGCTGCTTGAAAGTCAATAACACTGTTTTCAAAGGCATTATACTTCAAATGATTTTTATGTTGAGTGTAAGTGATTTTTATACAGTGTGTAAGTTGTTGAAGTTCACATCAAATAACATTCTGTGTTGAATGTACCCACAAACTCTCTAATAGTGCAGTTTATGGAGAAGGAAGATACACAGATGATAACTTCTGAATTTCCACCTTCAAATGCATAGGTGCAGGCACCAGCACTTCCAGTCAGTTTTACACAGTAACCATAGCAGTAGTTGAAGAACTGCTGCCATTACAACTGCACAACTATGCCTATACTCCATAGATATTTCTTTTGCAAAATCTTCAAACTGCAGATCAAGACTTTTAAGCCCAACATGGTCTTTATCCCTTTAATGTTTGAATACTTTTAACTTGCTTACAATATACATCTATTGTTTATTTTAGATCTTTATTTATTTTTCTAATTCTCAACACCCCCTAATAAGTTAAAATATTAATCTTTTTTTATTATTGGAAATTGTATTTGTTTTATATTTGACTTAAAAGAAAATTTAATTTTTAAAATTTCTATAGTTTTATGAGTCTTAGATTTGTACTTACTTTTAAATCCCTCAAATTTCCTCTTTGGTCCTTTGCTAACTTTTGAAACCATTTACCTTTGACTTTAAATTAGTGGTTCCCGTTCTTAGAGTGAACCAAGCTACTTAAGCATTACCAGTTCCCAAATATTTTCTTATTCTCACGTTGGTTTTGTCTTACCGTCATTTCTTAGCACGGCATCAAGGAATGTCTGCTTGTTTTGTTAGAGTGGGAAAATATACTGATACAGAAAGCTGTTCTGGATGCTTTCCAGAACAGTAGTCTTTCCATCACATCTACTTTATCTGCAAAAGTTTGCCCCACCCATTTTCAGTGTTTGCTTTCATATGTTTTTTACAATGAATTATAGGAATGAAAGTTAGATAACATTGTGCTTCATTGCAATATTGAAACAAAGTGAAGCACACTATTGTCAGACCGGGAGAAGGTTAGATGTAACACAATCCCTATGTTCTCTATTTATGGCACAAATTTGACGTCAAAATAACATACATTTTGAGTTCCATGCTGTTGAAGTGGAGCTGCCAAATTCATATCACTTGTTGCACACATATTCATTTAGGAAAGGAATAAAATGACTGAAGTAATTTTGAGAAGGGTTAGAAAAAAACATTTTAAAAGGAAAACCTTTATACTTAGATGTAAATCCAGATTTTTATTGATTATATCATTTTACTATATTGATGGTATGGTTTTATTGTCAATATTATCAACATAAGTAGAGCATATATGTGTATTTGAGCAGAGAAAATATAATATACTTATATTCAGTAATATTTCTTTTGGTGATTCTCATTTTTGAGTGGATGAATTTCAACCCAACTCCGCAGACTTGTCACACAGTGACATTTTAGCACAGTGTTCAAGAAGTGAAGTGTTAGTGGTGCTGCCATTTTTCCATGAGGCATTAAGCTGAGGTCCCGGCTGCTGAATAAAATTTCCTGCCATGTTTCACTACATTACCACGGCTCAGAAATAAGTCTTTGGCTTTGAAGGACTGAGTGACATTAGATGATATAAGAAGATACTACCTAATTACAGTTCTTTTTTCTGTATTTTTGTTGTCTCAGAGAACTTGCTTTGCAGAATGTTAGGAATATAGAGCAATTCATTGGGCTTGCTACGGTCTTTTATATGAAGCAGTTCCAAAAATATGATCAAATAAATAGTTGTAGATATTTTACTCATGTACTGTTGAGCCAGTAGATTCAGCCCAGTATCTTGCATTTCAAAATAATTTAAAGCACACTTCTTGTAATTTATTTATAGAGCAACCCTGATGTGTAAAAAGAATTGCCAATTCTAACTGTCATATAGATCTTTCTATGCTTTTAGTTTGATCTGCATGGGAAACTATGTAAATATTCATCATTAATACATAATTACTGCTGCTTTTGCCACAGTGCTTTTAATTTAATTTGGCTAGAATGTCCAGCAAATGAAGTGACACAAGCTACAGTGGCTGAAAATGTGATTACATATTTTCAATCATTATTAAATGAAGGCAGCTCAAGGCAAAGCTTTAACCCCCAGTATGTTTTCTGTGTGATAAAAAGAGAAGGTGCTATCAATCTTTATTGTCTGTCTAGCTTACTGTAATTGCATTCAATAGTCCACTGATTCTGTTGTCTGTGCTAATGTCATGAACAGTGAAAAGCCAGCTGCTCAGACTTAATCATATGCATGCAGTGGCCAGTTTGAAGATCTGACTGCAAGTATTGCAGTTGATGATAAATTGTTGATGCTATAGATTGTGAACAGCTCAACATTGTAATTGTATATAAAATGAGATTCTTACCTTGTTTAATATCTACTGGTATGATGTCAGCTAAAGGGCATGTCATGTATTATACAAATGCATTTAGTTCTGGAACTGTTCCAATGGTTCACTGTATTCTTTTTAAATGGTTAGAAAAGCTGAAGCATTTGAACATGACAGCAGTGCTTCTATGGTTATAGGGAAGTGATTGCAAAATGCATTTACAGCAACTATCAATATTTGTTTCAACAGTACGATTTTTTGACAGATTTTGAATGTAAGCACAATGTCTATCTCAGTGTCCTTACAGATTTAGTTTTATACAAACAGTTGACACAAAACCCTGCTCCTATTCACAGGTTTTCACCATTTGTATTCATTTTTTCCAAAGTATACAGAATATGCATTTTCATCCAGGAGCGGAATATATGCAAGATGTGCTATATTTTGCATACTCAATTTAAGCCATGGTTCAACAATACAAATAGCTTACTATTGTTCAAATATTCACCATCTAAAGAGCCACAATGTATGTAACCTCTATTTCAATAATTGAATAACAGGGCAGAGCCACACACATTGATTTGTAACACCATTCAGGTTTACTGATATTCCTGAACTTCAGAGTACGTTGATGCATGTGTGTGTGTGCTTCTGTATGTACACATGTGCCTGTGTATGTTTGTGTGTCGCCAACAATGTATTTGATAAGTGAATGAGGAGAAAGAAAATATAACAAAGGATTTGCTGGTTATCCTTGCTTGAAATCTGACCATTAAATTCTAATGACAATGCCCAAAGCAATAAAGGAAAACATGTTTCAAAGCCTGCGATAATTTCCAAAAGGATATTTGTTCATATTTTAATCTCAGAGGCAAACTTTTCCTATACCTCAAATCAGGAAATTGGGCACACTTCCTCCATAACCATCCTCAGCAATTGATAACCTACACAAAGACGTCTTTATCTGAGAACCCACTGAGTTCATGCCATTGTGCCTGTCCTAATGAGCATAATTTTTGAAAGGAAGGCCGAGGCAGAAATGGCAAGTCCAAATATCTTACTGCCCAGTGGGCCTCTAGCAGCTCTTTAAAGCAGCTTTTTGAAATTGCAGTTCTGAGAGCAAGGGACCTGTGGCACAGACTGATATCCAGGCCCTTTTTCTAGCACCAGGCATTGAATGGGTTGTGTTGAAGCATTGACTAGGATGGGATACCAGCAGTGGGTGATCCCGGCTTTTGGCTTCAGGTGACATAGACCCTCAGGACTGTGTTAATGGCAGGTTTAGACATTGTTGCATGCCGCAGTCATCTAGATCTGAAATCACACGTGCATCTCCAAAGAACTGACTGAGCTGGGTGATTAGTGGCTCTACATTTAGGATTTATACAGGAACTGCCCATGGCACTACATAGGATTTAATAGTTGACTGATTTTAACTAATACCATAGACAATTAAAAACTAGCATTTACAAAGCGGGAAGGAAGAAGGTGTGGTGTACTGTGAAAATACCCCAAAATATTGTACACTGAAGACAAAAGGAGTGTGGCATTGTGAAATGTTGCAGTTTAAAAACTGCATACACTGTAGTAATAGAACTAGTCTCAAATGCCTGCCACAGTTAAAGCCTACGCGTAAATGAGGCAAGTATGACCTAAGTGTTTAGAGGCATCCAACTTTATTTTTTACTGACTTTAGGTTACAAATCCCCCATTCCCATTTTCGGATTACCGTGCAGATAATGAAGGACTTGTGCTATATAATCACTGTGCCTGGAAACTGGGTTCAACCTATATTTGTTGTCATAAGCTATCATTGAGCTTATTGCTGGTGTACAATTGTTTCCAGTAAAAAAAAGTAATCTGAAACGGAGCCAAAAGGAATTGAAAATAGTGTTGGGGTGATTTATTACCCCGAAAAATGTTCTGAAATAGGACCTAGGCATTTCCTGTCTTTGCCAACCTGGGCAAATGTGGGATGTCATGGTCCAGCTGTACCAAACATTGGTTAGACGCACACTTACAGCAGTGTGTACAGTTTTAGTCATCACACTACAGGAAGGATGTGCTAGCAACAGAGAAAGTGATTCACCAGCATGGATACACTAAAGACTGCAGATGCTGGAAAATGGAGCAACAAGCAATCTGCTGGAAGAGCTCAGTAGTTTGAACAATATTCATGTGAGGGAAAGGAATGCAAGTTTTCGACCGGAAACATCGCATGGGGCATAGATAGGATGGCCTTTGTCCCAGGGTACAAGAGTCTAGGACGGGACGATGCAGGTTGAGAACAAGGGGAGAAAGATAAAGGGGACCAGAAATATAATTTTTTTCACACAGGGGGAATGAGCTGAGGATGTTGTGGAAGTAGATATAATTGCAAAGTTTAAAATACAGGTACTTGGATAGGAAAGGAGTAGAGGTTCATAGGACTAATACAGGCACATAGGACTAACAGAACATCATTTGCAACATTAAGGTGATCTAGAAGGGCCTATTTTTATGCTGTATGAATGTCACCCAGACTGTAACAGAGGGCACGCAAGTTATGGAACTGTGGGAAGGTGAGAGGACATAACCATCCCCAATGCTTGTGTTTAACCTATTAGTGATCTATTGACCATGCTGGAGTCCTGAGCCTTGAAAGGCCTCACACCTCTCAGAGGTGGAGCATGAAATACTGAGAGGTGTCAACTCCTAAACTGCTGGAAGCAAGGGAGCAAGCAAAATGATTGGGAAAATATTTTGATCAATGGAATATGAGATTAGCTAATTGATCAATACATCAATGTCAAAGGCTTTGATTAAATTCTATTCAAAACATAAATAGATGTTTCATTTATATATTAAGGGAACCAAGACATTCTGACAGTTGTAGAAAATGGCACTGAGATAAAAATTCAGGTGGACTTATGGATGAGGAAGACCTTACTGACTGTTCACCCAGTGGGTGGCCACACTCCAGATTACAGCCCACGGTTTCAGATAGTTCCTATCTCATAGCAACACACATCAAAGTTGCTGGTGAACGCAGCAGGCCAGGCAGCATCTCTAGGAAGAGGTACAGTCGATGTTTCAGGCCGAGACCCTCCGTCCTGACGAAGGGTCTCGGCCTGAAACGTCGACTGTACCTCTTCCTAGAGATGCTGCCTGGCCTGCTGCATTCACCAGCAACTTTGATGTGTGTTGCTTGAATTTCCAGCATCTGCAGAATTCCTCGTGTTTGCGTCCTATCTCGTAGAATCTTTTTATTTCAGCACTGTCTTCTCTACTTGATCAATCAATTCCAGCAGACATAATAATGAAAAAAATACAATCTTAACTTTGATTCTAAAATGGAAGGGATGTGGAATGCACTGTGGTCCCTGCCATTTCAGTCTAAATTAGGCCTGACATTGAGTTGTTGCGACCTGACCATGCAAATACAATACCCTTCCCAAATCCTTTATGAAATTACTTTCAATCATCCTATCTAAAAAGTATTAATGCAGAAGTACAGATAAAAACATAGTTTTAAGAAGCACATTTAAATCCCAGCCATTTAGGTCCATTCATATCAGATGCAGTCTGCTTTCTTACTTAAGGAGGTCAGTACTTATTTCCTGTTGGAAATTTTCAGTTTGCTTTGGCCATTTAGCTCAAAACAGTTCAGACACATTTAGTGATCTATTGGCAACACTCGGATAGAGTTGGTTACCACTTTGTGTCTGCAGGGCAACTCCAGCACCTTTGAATGAAATGAAAATCAAACGATGGGGTCATGAGATGCTAACACTTAAATATTCACATAATGCTGGAGGAACTCCACAGGCCAGGCAGCATCTATAGAAAAGAGTACAGTTGACGATCACTGAACTCCTGTCGAAGGAAACCCTCTCTCATTGCTGCACCTCTGTGATCTCTGCTGCCCTCCGACTCTTCGATCATGTACTCACCCAGACCTGCTATCACAGCCACGCATACTTCACCAACTCCCCCACTCCTAAAGCTGACTCCTCATCTTTTTCTCTCCAGTCCTGCTGAATAGTCTTGGCCCAAAACGCCGACTATACTCTTTTCCATTTATGCTGCCTGGCCTGCTGAAGATCCTGAAAGCTTATGGAGTGCCAGACCATCTACTGAGAGCAATAGACTCCAGCTATAGCAAAACCATGGCGAAAGTTGTATCACCAGATGGAGGAACAGCAGTGTTCGAGCTCCTAGCTGGTGTGCTGCAAGGAGACACTCTAGCACCCTACAGCTTTATAATCGCCCTTGATTACGCTCTGCGTCAAGCTACCAAAGATCATGACAAGCTTGGCTTTACCATAAAACCAGGGCGAACCAAAAGGGTCGGACCAGTTATGCTCACAGATCTCGATTTTGCAGATGACATAGTCCTGCTCTCTGACCAGATGGAGGAAGCACAGCAGCTACTGACAAAAGTGGAAATTGAGTGCAATAAAGTTGGACTTCACCTAAGCGCTAAAAAGACAGAGTACATGGTGTTTAACTGCGACGAAGGTACTCTCAAGACCATAAAGTATGATACCATTGAGAAAGTCTTTGACTACAAGTACCTTGGGTCAAGAATGATGAGTTCGGAGAAGGACATAAAGATACGGAGGGTGCTGGCATGGAGGGCTATGAACGACATGAAGGAAATCTGGAAGTCGAACCTGACCAGAGGGTTTAAAAAGAGGATTTTCATAGCAGTCATAGAGTCCATTCTCATGTACGGATGCGAGACATGGACACTCACCAAGATGATGCGAAAGTCTCTAGATGGTTGCTATACATGAATGCTCTGGATGGCTCTTGACGTGAGTTGGCAACAGCACATGACCAACGTCGAGCTCTATAACGACCTACCGATGCTCACCACTAAAATCGAGGCGAGAAGACTGCAACTAGCGGGGCACTGTCTACGCTACCCCAAGCTACCTGCCAGCCTAGTCATCATATGGGAGCCCAAGCATGGGAGGATGAACCCTAGGTGCCCTCCCGAGACTATGGTCAACACACTCCTAGAAGACAGCGGCGCGGCTAATGTAGATGAACTGAACACACTGATGAGGGAGAGGGAGAAGTGGAGAGTCCATCATCGTGCCTGATGCCGGCCCCCTAGGCCTGAGTCGACGTAGTAGTAGTAGTCGTAGTGGTAGTAGTAGGCCTGCTGAGTTCCTCCAGCATTTTGTGTGTGTGTTGCTTGGATTTCCAGCGTCTGCAGGTTTTCTCATGTTAGTGACTTAAATATTCATTAACTCACATGAGATGTCGAGTGAAACCATGCATCATGAAAAGGGAACTGCTTCCTGTGCAAGCTGCACTCTTGCAGCAGTTAATTCACAGTCAGCCTACTCATAATCCACAGTACTGTGCCTTGAGGCAGGTACCTGTAACCCGATGGTTCACATTCCACCCACCCTAGGCTGAGGACATATCATACTTCCAATACCCAGCCGGTCCAGATTTGAATGTGACAGATGTAGTCAGGTTACCTTGGGCCCGTGACTATCTTCTGCTGCTAGTTGGGTTAGGCTGCAAGTCTTAGATGTATGAATGTGATGAGGGAGGGGTGCTGGGAAGTCATAAATTCATGCTTTGTCCATCTGTTACTTGTAAATCGGAAGAGATTGTGGGCAACACACACAAAATGTTGGAGCAATTCAGTCAGTCAGGCTGCATCTATGGTGGTGGTATCCATTAGTCTCGCAAGACCATGGATCTGTGCCTGGAAAGTCTTGCTTCAGTCTGTGTTAGAGCAGCGTCTGTTGTGGCTGGAGAGTCCCGCACGGGAGTGATAGTCTCGGCTGCCGCGACTGCACTTGAAGGCGTTGTCCTCCAGTGTTGTCTTGGTGCTGTTTTACCGTCAAGTGTGCTTTTCTTCAGCAGCAAGCCTCAGCTTCTCTTCTCTTCTTTTTAGACCTCTGCGTAGTTCCAGCCTCCAGTGAGAGCGATCGCTTGCGATGTCCTCCCACCTCTCGACATTCATTTTCAGTGACTTCATGTCTCTCCTGCAGTCATCTTTAAAAGGAAGATGGGGCCGCCCTTGTGCTCTCTTGCCGGAGGCCAGTTCCCCGTACAGCAGGTCTTTCGGGATCCTTCCGTCTGACATGCGGTGTATGTGGCCCAGCCAGCGGAGACAGTGTTGTTGGAGCAGGGTGAAGAGGCTGGGTATCTGGGCGTGGGCCAGGACCTCAATGTTGGTGACTCGGTCAGTCCACGTGATGGCCAGGATGCATCTCAGGCTGCGAAGGTAGAAGGCGTTGAGACGCCGCTCTTGTCGGTAGTAGAGGCTCCAGGTCTTACTGCCACAAAGCAGTGTGCTGAGGACGCAGGCCCTGTAGACTGCAACTTTGGTGTGGGTCGTCAGCTTTCTGTCCTCCCAGACTCTCTTTGTCAGCCTGGTGAATGTTGAGGCTACTCGTCCGATCTGTCTGTTGATTTCAAGGTTTAGGGTGAGACTGTCCGTGATGCTGGAGCCAAGGTATGTAAACTCGTGAGCTACCTCCAGCTCGTAGTTGTTGATGGTAATGGCAGGGGGGGTGCTCAATACCTTGGCCCAACACGTTAGTCTTCTTCAGGCTGATGGTCAAGCTGAAGTCCCGGCAAGCTCTTGAGAAGCTGTCCATGACGTGTTGCAGTTGCTCTTCAGAGTGTGTTGCCAGTGCCACGTCGTCTGCAAGCAACATGTCCCTGATGAGTACTTCACGAACCTTGGTTTTCGCCCTTGGCCGGGACAGACTGAACAGCCTCCCGTCCGATCTGGTGTGGAGGTAGACACCATCAGTTGATGTTCCAAAGGCGTGCTTCAGTATGACTGCAAAGAAGATGCCAAACAGGGTGGGGACAAGCACACAACCCTGCTTCACACCGCTGCAGATGTTGAAGGCCTCCGAAGAACAGCCGTCAAACTGAACGATGCCCTTCATGTCTGTGTGGAATGACTGAAATGTCCGGAGGAGCCTCGGGGGACAACCAATCCTGGCGAGGATTTTGAACAGGCCGTCTCTGCTCACAAGGTCGAAGGCCTTCATGAGGTCAATGAAAGTGACGTAGAGTGGTTGTCTTTGCTCTCTGCGTTTCTCTTGTAATTGTCGAAAGGAGAAGATCATGTCGATTGTGGAGCATTCTGACCTGAAACCGCACTGAGACTAGGGATATACCCTTTGGGCTATTTTCTGCAATTTGTTTAGGACCACGCGGGCGAAGACCTTCCCAACAATGCTCAGCAAGGAGATTCCCCTGAAGTTGTTACAGTCGCTTCTGTCCCCTTTTTTCTTATATATGGTGACAATGTTGCAGTCTCTTATGTCTTGCGGCACTGCTCCCTCTATCCAGCACTGGCACAGTAGATGGTTTAGCAGGATGCCCTTTGCGCATTTGAAGGCCTCTGGTGGAATGCCATCCAATCCTGGTGCCTTCCCAGTGGGCAAGCTGTCGATGGCTTTACTCAGCTCTTCGGCAGTCAGCAATGCATCCCATTCCTCCATGACAGGCAGGCATTCCATGGCGTCTAGCACGCTGTCGAGATGCTGTTTTCTCTGGAGAACAGTTCAGAGTAATGCTCCACCCATCTCTCCATCTGCTTGCCTTTGTCATTGATGGTCTCGCCTGTTATGGTTTTCAGTGGTGCTGTCTTACTCTGAGTTGGCCCGATGGCTTTCTTGATCCCCTTGTTCACTCCACGGATGTTGCCTGTGTCAAATGATGACTGAATACTTTTGCATATTTGTAGCCAGTAGTCATTTGCACAGTGTCTGGCTGTTTCCTGGGCCTTGCTTCTAGCTGTCCTTAGCACTTGCAGTGTTACCTGGGTGGCCACCCAGGCTGCATCTGTGGAGAGGAATAAAACAATAATGTTTCGGGCCGAGGACTTCATCAGAGATCATGGGATGTCTGGGGAATGAAATGTATGAAGAAGGACTAGATATGAAGGGATTTGAACTAGTTAAGGTCAGAGTAAGTGCCTCAGTTCCACTGCTAGACAAGTGTTGTATGAAAGCAGCTCCAACGAGTTCAGCATTTTCTTCACAGACCCCTGAAAGTTGCCTCACAGGTGGGTAGGGTAGTTAAGAAAGCTTACGGGGTGTTAGCTTTCATAAGTCGAGGGCTAGAGTTTAAGAGCCATGATGTAATGATGCAGCTCTATAAAACTCTGGTTAGGTCACACTTGGAGTACTGTGTCCAGTTCTGGTCGCCTCACTACAGGAAGGATGTGGAAGCATTGGAAAGGGTACAAAGGAGATTTACCAGGATGCTGCCTGGTTTACAGAGTATGCATTATGATCAGAGATTAAGGGAGCTAGGGCTTTACTCTTTGGAGAGAAGGAGGATGAGAGGAGACATGATAGAGGTGTACAAGATAATAAGAGGAATAGATAGAGTGGATAGCCAGCACCTCTTCCCCAGGGCACCACTGCTCAATACAAAAGGACATGGCTTTAAGATAAGGGGTGGGAAGTTCAAAGGGGATATTAGAGGAAGGTTTTTTACTCAGAGAGTGGTTGGTGCGTGGAATGCACTGCCTGAGTCAGTGGTGGAGGCAGATACACTAGTGAAGTTTAAGAGACTACTAGACAGGTATATGGAGGAATTTTAAGGTGGGGGGTTATATGGGAGGCAAGGTTTGAGGGTCGGCACAACATTGTGCGCCGAAGGGCCTGTAATGTGCTGTACTATTCTATGTCTATGTCTATGTCTAAGTGTAAGATGATCATGCAGTTGACTCCATTTGCCACTGCTTGAGAGCCCCCTTGTCCTACCAGGAGAAGAAGTGAGTTGACCTGTTTGGTTAGTGCATCTGTCATGGCTGAAACTTGGTGTTCTGAGTATCACTGGGCAGTGGTAAGCATGAGAGGGTGTAGTGAAGCTGTTGATACTAGGTTCCAAATTCTAGCAACTGATGGGTGGCTGTGACAGAATAAGCAGTAGCTGAAATTAGGATTATTTTTGGCGAGGAAAGGATTTTCCAGGTAGATTCACTGACCTTAGTCACACGTGTGCTGTTGTGTGAGGAGACGGTTTTCATTGTTGATTCACTGACCTTGGACACGTGTGCCAGTTGTGTGAGGAGACGGTTTTCAATGTTGATTCACTGACCTTGGACACATGTGTGCTGTTGTGATGATGTATTACTGCACTTAGATCTTTGGGGCTTGGTACTGTCCTGATGAACGATATCATTGTTAAATGTCAACTGTTTTCTTTTCCGTAAGTGTAGTCTGGTCTGCTGAGTTCGTCCAGCATTTGTGTGAGTGTTACTTTTGATACTGCCATTGTCTTCCCATTGTTATAACAGTGTATCTTTAGGACAAAGAAGATGGCCTTCCTCATATCTACCCAGACCTTCAAAGCTGCTCTAGAAATTTGTGGAGCCTGCTCTTTCCCATATCACAGAACGTTATAGCACACAGTATGGGTGCTTCTGGCCACAATGTTGTGCTCTCCTATATAAACAACTCTACTATCAATCTACCCCTTCCCTGTTGCACAGCCTATAAGTACATGCGCCTATCTAACAGTTTCTTAAATGCCTCTATCGTTTTAGCCATTCTGCCCAGCAGTGTGTACCCACCACTCATGAAATTCTGTGTTAAAAAACCTACCTCTGACATCTACTCTAAACTATCCTCCATTCACCTAAACTTTGTCCATTGCCACCCTGTGGAAAAGGTGCAGGCTCTCTATTGCCTCTCACTATCTTATACATCTCTCTCAAGTCATGTTGTGAGTCTTTTGAGAAATATAAACACTTCCACACTGACCTCGGTAAACAGTTGTAGCAAGAGTGTACTTTGTTTAATGAGGTGCAAGCTAGCTCAAAGTGGTGAAAGGTAACGTGAATGACTCAGCTATTCACAGAATTGAACTCCCTGCCAATGTGATAGAACAGTTTAAGAGTGCAGATTTGTGCTAGCTGAATGTTGTAATCATTACAGTGAACAGTCTGCTTTTCCCAGAGACCGGTGAATCTGTGGAATTCTCTGCCCAATGAAGCAGTGGAGGCTACCTCAGTAAATGTACTTAAGACAAGATTGGTTAGATTTTTGTATAGTAAGGAAATTAGGTGTTATGGGGAAAAGACAGTTAGGTGGAGATGAGTCCATGGCCAGATTAGCTATGATCTTATTAAATGGCAGAGCATACTCGACAGGCCAGATGGCCTAATCCTGTTCCTATTTCTTGTGTTCTTATGTTCTGATGAATCTGTTGACAGGATGCAGGTTCACTGCACTCAACATTCCATGTCCACTTTTTCCAGTATTATTAATTTGACCACTTTAGATCGTACCCACATCATGCAATTTTCATATTTAGGAATTGTTTACTGTAGAGGACAGAGCACCAGAGCCTGGATGTCATGGTGGGGCTGATTGGAACTTGAAAATTCCATCATATGCTCTGATTTTGCACAGGAGTCTTTTATACAGCACCTCCTCAAAGTTTTTCTGTAGGTAGAGTGTATCACATCCATCGCACCAGCATAGTTACTCACTGTCTGTTACTTCATATTATTCAATTAGTTAAACATGATCTCCCTTTTGTTTTTTTTTCTACATTATGATGTATTTTCTCATCTATTGGCATTTTGTCATATAATCTTTTACTAACAATTATGGTTATCAAATTCTTAAGGTTCAAAAATAGTTTGTATCTTATTTTTAACTACAGAAGTTAGAATTGCTATTGATTGTTCCAGGGCCTCAAACAGTCCTTCTGGGTGACGCAGTCCTTCACATGTCAATATATTAGTACTGTTTATTACATCAGTGCTGTCCATGTGGCCCCCTCTACTTCAGTGACACCAAAAGCAGATTGCAATCTGTCTCATTAAAGGGTGCGTCAAGGGCCTCATCCACTGACAGGTCATGGCCAAATGAAAGTTAGAAGAACAATACATCATTGTCTGCTGGGGCTGCCTCCAATCTGGCAGCATGAACATAGAATTCTTAAATTTCTGATAATCTCTTTTCCTCTCTTCATTTCCCATTACTTATCCTTTATTTTTTTTCCTTTCTGTCTCCTCCTGATCCAAGTGGCCCCCATGACCCACTCTAAGCTTTTCCTTGACTCCATCCTCTTCATCTTCCAATTGGTCACACATTCCTCCCACATGTACCCTCCATATCTTTTCCTTTATTCCATGTTCCACCAACATCACCAATCATATTCCATCATCTTCAGCTCTTTGTGAGTTCCGCTGTCACCTCCCAACTTCTGACATCATTTCACCGCTTATCTGCCCATCACACCCTTTTACTTAGATCCACCTAACATCTGCCAGCTTTCGCTCCACCCCTTCCATCCACCCCTTTAAAGTGGTTATCTCCCACTTTCTTTCCAATCTGAAATGTTGACTGTATATTTTCATCCATAGATGCTGCCTGACTCACTAAGTTCTTTCAGCATTCAGATTCTGGAAGCTGTAGTCTCTTATGTCTCCGTATCTATTCATTATCCCAACCATTTCAGTATTGTCTTCTGGCAGTTTACATTGTTCTTCCCTTAATGCCTGTATCACCACTAATTCCCTTTTCATAACCATCGAGCACCATACTATTTTCTATTTTGACTTTTCCTTCCTTATGCTGCTTTAATTTATTTTTGTACTGTACTCTGTTTTGTGACCCTTAATAGTTTATATACTTTGAATGTGGCTTTTCTCTGGATTTACTGACATTATCAGGATAGTGAGAATTTCTTTTATTTATTCATGATAAGCAAGTGTTACCTCTGTAAAATATGACAGTGCTGAACTAGAGTATATATATTTCTTCCTTTTTGTACAAAATCATTTGGAATATTCTTATTCTGTTATTATTTTTCATTTGAGATTTAAAAAATGCTGTTATAGCCCATTTAAAACAAAGTAAAAATCATTCCTTATTGTGAGTACAGTATATAAAATTCTACATATTACATTTTGACAGTCAATATCATTAGCTGAGTTTGAATATAATAATTATAGCTATCAGAGCATGTACCTGTGGTGCTGAGCAATGATTTATTCATGTCACCTGCATCTGATAAGGTCAATTTTCCATTTCTGGCATTCAAGTATTCAGTTAAAGGCCCTGCATTTTTCCAATAACTTCTACAACTCAAGTACAGGCAACATTGGTAGTAAAGTAAATGAAAAAAAATGTTTACAGCAAATGATGTTTCATTGTTACATTTGCTTCTGCATTTTGAATATGTTGGCAACTTATTTCTGTGTGTCCATTTCACATTGAGGAAACAATGTGTCAGTGTATAAGTCGAGGCAAACTATAAAGGCAAGTTGTACAATCCTTCTGATTTGTTTCTGTCAAAGTTTGACACAGACAATTCAAAAACTGGTTTACTAATTCTGCTGATCTTTTTCCAGTTTGTCACCCCATTGTAGGAATCTGTGATTGCTAAGTCACCAAGTTTACATTTTGATTTTATAAATGTGACCTCTGAGGTTTTCTGAACCTCTGTGATCTTCTTTAAGAAATGCACCATTTTGCATGGTATCCACTTTTAACTTGAGGAAGGTGCTACTTCTTGACTCAGATCAGTACATTCTTGTGTCTATTCTTCCACTTCGGAAGTGCACTTAGTTCTCACATACTTGACTTCTTTGTGTACGTATGTGGGGGTGGTGGGGGGGGGAGTGTAGTCTTCTTATGTCCATTGTTGAAACTGGAAAATCATCTACTATTTCTAAAGTAAAAGTCATGCCTGAGTTCTCATCTGTTGACTGATGTACCTTCGAGTCCTGATGAAGCATCTCAACCCAAAACGTCAGCTGTCCATTTCTAGCCAAGGGTGCCACTCAGCCTGCTGAGTTCCTCCAGCACTCTCTCCCCTTCATTTGGATTAGAAAGAAAGGGAGAGGTATCCAGTTTAAAAGGGTGGAAGGAAAGGAGGGAGCAAAAGCTGGCAGATGATAGGTGGATCTAGATGAAAGGGTGATGCTCCAGCTTCCAGCATCTGCAGTCACTATTGCACCTTCTAATGCATCTTGTTTTAGAGTTATGCAATCAATTATGTAATCTTATTTAAATAGGAGAATGACCTGCCTTTGCTTTCTTGTACAGTTGTTGCAATGACTTAAGACCTATGGTTTGTGACCAAAGTAAAAGTTCTGCCAGTTAGAAATTATTGAAACTTTTTCATTCTAAATACAATCCCTAATACTTTGCAAATTAGATATATTTTGTCATACTCCTTAATCATGTAATGATGAACATCTTGGTTTGACCACTACTGATGGCAGCTTCCACTACATAACTTAGAAAATCACATGCAAATTTCAGAATACAAAATGTAGTACAGTGTACCTGTGAAGATTCAGTTTCAACTATCTTCTTGTATTAATGTTGCTCCAGTTCTTTCTCCAGTATCTAATGCAATGATATAAAAACTGTTATAAAATCAGTCAATGGATATATTGAACTCTATTTATCCAAATCTTTCTTTACATACTTCTTCAACACATACGAGGCAAATCAAGGCTTTAGTAGAATATTTCTTAACTAGAATATATATATATTGTAAGTATCCTGGAATATTTTAATATTCTTTTCCAACATTATACCCTTTATGATTTTGAAGCACCTGTGCTGAACACCTCTTTTATGTCAAGTTTCAGTTCTTACTCATCCATGTTTGTCAGTGTTGTCAGCTACAGCCATGGTTCTACAGCATGGCCATTACGATTCACCAAACAGTTCCAAATGAACAAGCTACTTTGCCCAACTATATACTCACATTCACTGTACTCTTCATCAGCGGTAATAAGCTGCACTTACTTAGAAAAGCATGCAATTGAATGATTGAAAATCTGTTTTTGGTATTGCTCTTCATGTTGATATATTGACAAGATAACCATACTGTTGTCTTGAAGCTATTCTGCTCTCCATGATCATTGCCAGGGGCATAAATGCAAAATAACCCAAATTCTTCATTATTCTTATTGGTTTCAATTCTGTGTGGAATTAGACGTCAACAATTTGCTTCTGTAAACAAAAAAATCACATTACTAGTGTTGCAATGTTGGCTTTAGACTTGCTCACTAATTATATGCGTCTTTCTTTCCAGCATTTAAAACAGCTTTTGCCATTTTGAATTAACTGACATATGGTGGATAAATTCCATTGCATCTGAAACAGCAATTCTTGCCTGTGTGCTTTGGATTCTAGTCTGGAATGGTAGCCTGTATTACTCCATGGTTGTAAACTCTGGTCATACTTGTTCCTTTCATTGGATAAAATTATTTAGCAATTTCTTTTGATGCCTCAATCAAATATGCACTGTCAAATATGAGATTCAGTGTGTTTAATCACCTTGAAATCATTCATTCATCTAACACCAACCATGCTTTTCAATCTATTTCAACTTTAGAAATCTTAGCTAGCTCTTTCTTCCTGTATCTATTAAAACCAATTCCACCTGCCATTCTTTTTCCTTTCCCTCTCTATAATACATCTGTCAGCACACCACAGAAATTTGAGGAAGTGAGCAATGGTCTAATTGAAAGTGTGTCTGTGGAATGACATAACATCTGTCATGGTGAAGATGTTATGAACTGTTGTTATAGATATTATAGCAGGGCACAGAAACATTAAACATAGGCAAAGTCATCAAAGTTTTATGAAAATGAAGTCATATTTGATCAGTTTATTTGAGTTCTTCGAAGGAGGGTCATAAACTGTTGATCAAACAGAACCAGTGGACACAAGAAGGCTATAAGGAAACTAGTTCGGTGTGTGGGCATAAATCTGGCAAATTAGGTGTAATATGAGGAACTGTGAATCTTTCCATTTTTGCAGGAAAAATCAGAATGTATATTATGTAATACGTGAGAAATTACAAAGTTCTGGGATGCAGAGGAGCCTAGATGTCTTAGCCCCTGGCTTGCATAAGGTGAGTAGGCAAATACAGCAAGTAAAAGAAAAAATAACAGAATGTTACCATTTTCTTACAAGGGAAATTGAACGTAATGATTGGGAGGTTATGCTTTGGCTATTGGAGTATTGATGAGGTCACAATATTGTGCATAATATTGTTTTTTTTTATTTAAGGAAGGGTGGAAATGCACTGGAAACAAATCAGAGAATGTTTACCAGACCAAAGTCTGGAATGGATGCGATGCCTTATGAGGATTGGTTAGGTAGTCTCAGCTTGTGCTGTCTGGGGTTTATCAGAATGAGAGAGAACCTGATTGAAATGTACTGGGTAATATTGATGGAGTGTATATATAGGGGGATCTTTCCTTCTGGGGAGAAATCAAAAACTTTGGTGTCATTATTTAAAAATAATGAGTCACTCAGTCAAGACAGTGAGGAAGTAGCATTTTTTGTCAGAGGTTTGTGAATCTTTGTAACTCTCTTCCTCAAAAGGCAATGCTAGCAGAATCTTTGAATAGTGGTAAAACAGGTAGATAAATTCTTAGAGGGGAATGCGGAACCGAGATATCGAAAGCCATAATCTTATCAATGGCAGAGAAAGCTTCAGGGAATGATTGGCCTGCTCTCACTCCTAAATGTGAATATTCAAATATATGTTAATATGGACACGCTACAATTGACTGACTTCTTATTCAAAGTCCCCAAATTGTGGTTCCGTGTAGTTTTCCAGGATTTTGGATCAATGTCATCATGTAACCTTGGCAGTGCTTTAGTTATGTTCTGTGTTTTGTGACACTAGAAAATCTGATGATGTATTATATATTCTTGAATCTATGAAATGGGCGTGGAAGGTTTAGAGAGGTGCATAGGAATTCCACCAGGGTGCTGCCTGGATTAGAGAGCATGTCTTATGAGGATAGGTTGAACAGGCTAGGAACTGTCTCTTTGGAGTGGAGGATGTGTGGTGATTTGATAGAACTGTACAAGATGACAAAAGGCATAGATAGAGTGAACAACAAGAGATTCTTTTCCCCCAGGGCAGAAATAGCTAATACAAAGGAACATAACTTTTACGGTGTTTGGAAGAACATATAGTGGAGATATCAGGTGCAGGATTTTAGCACAAAGAGTGGTAGGTGTGTGGAACACACTAGCAGGGATGGTGGTAGAGGTAGATGCATTAGTAACGTTTAATAGACTCTTAGGTATGCACATGAATGAAAGAAAAATGGAGGGCTATGTAGGAGGAAAGGGTTAAGTTTATCTTAGAGTAGGTTATTGGGTTGACACAACATTGTGGGCTGAAGGGCTCTGCCATTCTATGTTCTAAAATAAGGAACCAGGAGAGGGAGTTGCCCCCAGAGCCTTTAGTACAATGCTGGCTAATCCACTCCCTATACCACATTGCTTGAGAACTCCTTGTCCCTTTTTGGTCTTAAAACCACCTTACTGCTCTTGCAATTTCCAAATTGACTCCTTCATGGTTCATAGTCTATCAATCTTTACCTTGAATTTCTGTTCAGTACTGTGCAAAACATTCACTAAATATACCAAGGGTGCCACAAACAAGAGAAAATCTGCAGATGCTGGAAATCTGAGCAACACACACAACATGCTGGAGGAACTCAGCAGGCCAGGCGGCATCTACAGAAAAAAGTACAGTCGACATTTCGGCCCAAAGGAAGTTTCGATTTCATGTCTGAAGGAGGCTGGTGATGCTTGCTTCTGCCTTGGTTAGTGTTTTTCCAGAAGGCAATAAAACAAGTTACCGTTACATCCGTCTTAAAGTGAGGGTTTAAAATAAATCAGTGCCTACTGATCTCAGAATGAAGAAGGATCATCTTAGTTACTGAACTTGTAATGGGAAAATTGATCCTGATATAAAATTTTGATTAGATTGTACACTATGTAAAACAGGCTCAACTGGGTTCAGTGTAGAGTTTGTTTTTAAACTTCTGACAACTTGCTTAGTTTTAAAACAAAAAAACAACTCTAACCATAGTTACGTCCCTATGAAGAAAGTGAATTTATATATGAACAGCAAATCTTATCCTGTCTTTATCTGACATCCACATCTGTGTATGTCTCCACAATGGTCACCAGATACCAGTCAGAGTACGAATCTGTGTGATTTTATTGTGGCCTCTTCCAATGACACAACCACTGCACTTGCTGAGATCAGCTGAATCAAAATAGAACAGAACTCAAATGTCTTTGTCAGTAAGGAACCACCGGGCACTTTTTTTTTTGCAATTATTTGATTTCTGAGCGGAAATATTAATGAATGAGCTTGAAGCCAGGGATTTTTGAATACCTTGCGTTAGATTTTAAAACTTTGCAAATTTGCAGTTACATTGAACTATAACACTCTGCTGTTCCTTAGGGAGAATAGCAAATGCCATACGCATATAGATCAAATCTTCATCTGTGGTTTGGAATCTTAGACCTTCGGTTCGCATCAACCTAGTTAGGAGTTGGTAACACCTTTAAGCTGGTCTAAGCGATTTTTAGAATGACTGAGTCAGCATAGTCAGTAAACCAAAGGAAGAGTAACCATTAGGTTCTCCGATTGTTTCTCACTGCTTTTGTGGGTTAAGGGCCAACTGAACAACCCTTCAGATTCACACATACTTTCTCATTACCTACTTAAACAAAAGACTTGCTAACCTCCACAAAAAACTGGCAATCCAGCACTGCACCAGACTTCCAAACTGGTTGAACTTTATTCTCTGCCGGATGATCATTAACAGTCATTGTATCAATTCATTTATCAAGACACTTGTGTATGTATTATGAATCATTAGTTTTGTTAGACTGTAATACGGAGACCCTTGTCTCCAGGGATATTATAAGGCAGAGAAAAAGAACGAGGTTTCAAATTGGGATCTGCAGCAATTTTGTGAGAGAGCTTCACTGGTATTAAGTGCTTGATTAAAATTTTATGAAGCAAACTTATTATATTTTCAATATAAAATGTAAAGGAGCATCAGTTGAATAGAAGTGTATGCCATAAGGAGGCAGACTCAATGGGTCAAGTAGCTTCCTTTGTTGCCCTAATGATTTTTTTCATTCACTTCACTGATTTTCCTTTAAGTTTTGTTTGATCAATAAAGTCAAGATTGACAGATTTTACAAAAGTATCTCAACTACATATTTGTACATATTTACAGGTTTTTCAAATTTTTGACATTTATAATTGTTCCCAACATAAAAATATGAAGGTGGTACAGTGAATGTATTCATAGGGCCCTACTTTAGTTACTATTATTTTTAGACAGAAAATGTCAATTTAGGGGTTTCCCTTAATTTCCTCCTGTATAATATTTTGGCAGATGGTGATTTTTACAAGTGATAGCAGCCTCTCAGCTGGGTTTTTCACATCTTGATTTGGGACCATAAGAGTAAAATATGATTTTATCCTATTTTCCAGTAGTTACCAATTTAAGACATACGCTCTGTTTTGCCACTTATTTTTTGTTTAATCACCATTGAGCTCCCATTACTTTTGTGGATTACATAGGCTCACTCAGGCTATGTCCACACTACGCCGGAAATTTTGAAAACGCCGGTTTCGACTAAAAATGACAGGCATCCACACTAAGCGTTTTTCAAAATATCTCTGTCCACATTAGATGGATATCCGGGCAAATTTCCTCCTACTGGGCATGCGCAGGACACAGAAAACAAGCAAAGAGGAAACGGTATACTTGGTACGCGTTTGTCCACTTACAGACTAGAAAAACTTAAAAGGAATCGCTCTTGGCTCTCACGCAGGAGGACTTAAAACTAAAAAAAAATACTGGAGTGTATGGAGGCAACCGACAGGGAGTTCACGGACAGTATGACCTGGCTGACGATGAACATTGAGAAGCTGACTAACTCTGTTGCATTAATAAAACACCTTGTTAAGTGTATAAAACATGTCTGCATCAGTGTTATCTTGTATTTCCATACAATGTTACTTTAGGCTGTTACACATCTATTGTCAGAGAAGTACTGGCATAAATAGGTAAACCACCTTGGTTCTTGATCCTCTAAAATATTCCGCACGGAATTTAAACTGGAGGTGGCGGAGGGTGTTTCCTGTCCTTACCTTCATACAAGCAAGGACAGAAAACAGAGCAAAGTGAGTATACTTATTCATTCAGGAAGCTATGGGTCGAAGTATTTGGTGAGTACATTTCTAACTCTTCTGGCTTCAGTCTTGTTGCCGTCTGTTCTGAAATCGTTTGGCAACAATAAAGTAATAATAATAATAAGAAGAAGAAGAAAACAATGAAATGCCGCGCTGCCACCATCTGTTGTGGCACGTCATGACAGCGGTTTTAAAAAGCTCCGTTTACCATGTCCCACTGCAACGGATATTAGGCGTTTTCAGATTTAATCACTTTGGAGACCGTTTCTGAAAATGGACAGATCGTCAAAACGAAGAGAAAAAGCTTTGTTTTCAAAATTATCCGGCATAGTGTGGACGTAGCCTCAGTTATTACATGTGCAAAGGGGACACAAGTGTTTCTCTTTTTTATGAACATTCATGAAATTTTTACAGATGTATTTCATGCCTCCTAAGCTCTGACATGATCATATCCTTTCCTAACATGGAGGACCTCTTCAAGAGGTGGTGCTTAAAGAAGGCAGCATCCATTGCTGTGGACCCACCACATTTAGGGCATGCCTTCTTCACATTACTACCATCAGGGAAGAGGTAAAGAAGCCTGAGTACAGACACTCAATGATTCAGGAATAGGTCTTTACCTTCCACTGTCAGATTTCTGAATGGTCCATGAACCCATGAACATTTGCTCGTTCTTCCTTTTATTTGCAGTATTTCTTTATATTTGTAATTTATAGTAACTTTAAGTCTTTGCACTGTACAGTGGCTGCAAAACAGTGCATTTCATGTTGTATACGTCGTGATAATGAATTTGATTCATAATGCAGCAAAATAATAGGAACGAGAAAAGTTCATCTGATACCCAGCAAGGATGATGAAGGTTAAACATTCCTTTCCTATGAACATGCAGATTCTAAAATGATGAAACCTACAGAAAATCTACTACACAAGGGTTAGTTCAATGTGTTACACAGCATTGCTTCAGGGCTTATTTCAGTAAACTGAAACTATAGCACCTTATCACAGCTCATGTAAAACAATCCCAAGTAATGGATTCAACAGGAATTCTGCAGATGCTGGAAATTCAAGCAACACACATCAGTCCTGACGAAGGGTCTCGGCCTGAAACATCGATTGTACCTCTTCCTAGAGATGCTGCCTGGCCTGCTGCGTTCACCAGCAACTTTGATGTGTGTTGTCCAAGTAATGGATTGTTGTGAAGAGTGATAACTGGTGTTTGACAGGGAACCTTTTGTCTGGCACTGTGATGAAGTGCTTTGAGAGGCTGGTCATGGCTGGAGTCAACTCCTGGCTAAACAAGGACTTGAACCTGCTGCAAATTGCCAATAGGTCTACAGCAGATGCAACCTCACTGGCTCTTCATTCAGGTTTGGATCTCCTGTACAACAGCAATACCTACATCAAGCTGCTGTTTATTGACTAAAGCGTTCAATACAATCATGCCCTCAGTTCTAATAAACAAGCTCCAAAACCAGGGCCCCTTTATTTCCCTTGGCAACTGGATCCTTAACTTCCTCACTGAGAGACCCCACAGTCAGTGCAGATCAGAAATAACAGCTCCTCACTGACAATCTACATTATGCACACCTCAGGAATGCGTGCTTAGCAAACTGCTCTACTCTCTCTACACCCACAACTGTGTGGCTAGGCACGGTTCAAATGTCATCTATAAATTTGATGAAGACTCAACTTCAGATAGTGATGAGGAGGAGTGAGATAGATCAGCTAGTTGAGTGATGTGGGAAAAATAATCTTGACCTCAACATTAATGAGACTAAGGAATTGATTGTGGAAATAGAGCAAACACACACCAGTCATCATTGAGGGATCAGTAGTGGAAAGGATGAGCAGTTTCAATTTTCTGAGTGTCAAAGTTGCTGAGGATTTATTCTGGGTCCAACATATTGATGCAATTACAAAGTAGGCACAACAGTGGCTATATTTCATTAGGAGTTTGAGGAGACTTGGTATGTCACCAAAGACTTTGGCAAATTTCTACAGGTGTAACATGAAGAACATTTTAACTGGTTGCCTCACTGTTAGTATGGAGAGCAGCCTCTGCTCTCAGGATCTGAAATAGCTGCAGGAAGTTGTACTCTCAGTGAGCTCCATCGTGGGCACTAGTTACCAGAGCATTAAGGATACCTTCAAAAGGCAATGTCTCAAGAAGGCGGCGTTCTTCATTAAGGACCCCCGCATGCCCTCTTCTCATTGCTACCATATAGAAGAAGCTACAGGAGCCTAGAGACACTCACTCAACATTTCAGGAACAGCTTCTTCCCCTCGGCCATCAGATTTCTGAATGGACAATGAACCCATGAACACTACCTCACTACTTTTTTTTGTTTTGCTCTCTTTTTGTACTACTTATTTAATTCAGTGTTTTTATATACTTTTCTTATTGTTCTTTATAGTTTAAAGCTTATTATGTATTGCAATGTACTGATGCTGCAAAACAACAAATTTTGTGACATACGTCAGTGATATTAAACCTGATTCTGATAAAAAAGCTGTCTTCTCAATGGGATGTTTCACTATGAGGAAAAGGGCATGACTTGAAGCTTTAGTTGTGCTTTTAATAAGTCTGTACTCTTACTAACATTGTGATTCAGGAAAGGCAACTTTATTCACTAAAATTATTTATTTTGCTTACATCTACAAGCAATCCTTTCCTGACTGAGCCAAAGAGAGATCAATTATAATTAATTTTACATTAGTAGAACTAATAAATGTGCTTTATTTTAGAAAACTTCTCTTCTTGTATTAATTATTAAATTCCAATTGACTCCATATTATGATCCACAAATAGTTCTGATAGATTAAGACTGCACCACTTCAAAGTAAAACAAAACATCTTTCCAAATGTTGCTCGTACAGCTAACTATAACATTGCACATGGTCACGAAAAGCTTTTTCTTTAAATATATCTGGTATTATCTGTGGTTTATTTTCCTTTGTTTCATTCAATTAATCAGTTTGATTGCACAGATGTTCAATAAATCAAAAACTAAATTCCCCTGGCTACAGCTCCCAATAAGACCTGGTGTCAGAAATGTGCCTGACCTGTAGTGACCCACTCTTGCAAGAAATTAAATGGTTGATGATACTCTAAATTGTAATCTCTTTCCATTTAACTAAATTAAAGATAAATGAAAGAAGAGGATATCCTCAGTTTAGCAGTTAGTCCACTATCATAGAAAGATGCAGACTGTGATAATGATAATCAGATGTGTGCAGTCACTGGTGATGAGCTGAGCATTTGTGATCTACTCAGTCACTGAAGGTTCCTTGAATATCCAGTGTTTTCTGCTTTCAAAGCTTTATGGATGATATAATTCAGCTTGATGTGTTCCTGCATGGATAGTGAAGCTTCCCTCTGTACAGATGCTGAACCACCTTCATCGCATTAAATTGGAGCTCATTCCTAAGAATGCTGCTTTCACCAGAGATATGAACAAAATAAAGGCAAAGAGGAATAATTCAACATTGGCAGCTGCTCCACTCTCCTGTTGTTTATTCTTACTCAGAGTGAATAAACAATTGAATGCCATTACTATTTCTCAGAGATAGAGAGCATAGAAATGGAACAAAATATATAGGAAAACGTAGCTGTCAAGAATTCACAATGGCCAGACTAATGAGAGTCTGAAATGTAAATTCCCTTCCTTTTGTATTCAAGCAAGGGACGCTAACTACAAAAAGAAACTCTTGTGTAACACACACAAAAATGTGTTACTCTCGATTTCCAGCATCTGCAGAAGAAATGGCTTGTGCTTTCCAGTCATACTGTTTCCTCATGATTTATAACAGAAGTTGGAGAGGCCATTGACCTGAAAGGTTAATTTTGTTTCTCTCTCCCTCAACAGATTTCCAGCACTCTCCATTCTATTTCAGATTGCCAGCACTTTACCGACACAACCAGTTAGAAGGTGGATGTCCCGGACACTTATGCAGCTGATCGTGGGATATTTGCATCTTTATGTTGGAATTCCACAGGGAAGCATGAACTTCTACATGTCTCCATTATTTGAAAGTCCAGGATCCTCACTGATTTAATTAGGAAAAGGAAGAAACAATGTCCTGTCTGTACCATCCCCTGTTACACCATCTACCCAAGATGTTGAAGTGCAATAACAATACTAATATCTATTCAACAAACTGAGACAATTTCGAAGCGTGCTCTTCCTACAAGTGCAGAATTCAATCGGATCCATTGAACTACCACACTGCCTGCCAACGCTCTTTAGCATTTTGATGGAAGGAGTCATTGATAGCTCTATTAAATCCCGTTTTCTCACAGACATCCTCATTACAGACTTGGGCCTATTACACAGGTGAAATTAGAATGACTGCCCTTGTCAAAAGGCAGGATATTTCTGAATGTAGCATCGGGAGGTCTGGAAAAATCATAGGCAATCGGCATCTGGGAAAAACAGCCCTACTGGCTGGAGCCACAAATACAAATGAATGTAGCTGCAGTTCATTCCAAACACACAGCAATTACTTAGAGCACTATCCAAGCTCTGCCACCTTCAGCCCTCCTTTCATTATAAGCTAAAAAGTGGAGACATTTATCACCTGTCAGTGTCACTTGGCACAACAGGACTGAGACAAGGCTCATGCTTGGACTGACAGGTGACAAACAGCATATGCAAAACCGGTACCAGGAAATATTCATCTTCAACAAGAGGGTCTAACTATCTCATCTTGATTTTCAATGCCATCTTCATTAATGAATTCCCCCAAACAACATCCTGGGGATCACAAGTAACAGGCTATTCCATGCATTACCTATCTAGTGCATGAGATAATACACTAGCTGGATACTGAAGTGGTGACTTTGAGAGGTGTCCATAAATTGCACGTATGTCCTGCAGTTCACTGGAGCAGCTTGATCACACATTGTAACCAAAGTTTGCTTCCCTACATAATTATCAACAGAACACAAGGAGCAGGAGCATGGAGGGAATCAATTGGCCCTTTGAGTCTGCTCCACCATTCTGTAAGAACACAGCTGATCCAGCTTTGGCCTCAACTCCCCACTCCCGTACACTCCCTCTCTCCCGATCCCTTGAATGCTTTGTCATTTAAATGACTGAATATACTGAAGATAGAAATTGACAATGACTCTACCTCCACAGGTCTATGGGGTAAAGAATTCCAAAGACTCACAAAATTCTGAGAGAAAATGATTCCTCCTCAACTCCATCTTGAATGGATGACTCTTTATTCCGAAATGATGATTCCTAGTTCTAGATACCACCACTGGGGAAAACATTATCTTGGCACTCACCTTGTCATTGTTCCTCAGAATCGTCTACATTTTAATATAAAAACCTCTAATAAGTATAGGTACAACCCGTTCAACTATCCTTCACGCATCAACTCCTTCATTCCAGGAATCCACCAGATGAACCATCTATGCACTGTTTCCAGTGCAAGCACCTCGTTCCTTAACTATGGAGAGTAAACTGTATGCAGTATTCCAGTTGCCCTTTAAAGTTGTGTCAATGCTTTCCTAGTTACATACTCCAAGCTCATAAAATAAAAGACAATTAGCTTTCCTAATATCACTGTGTACCTGCATGCTAAATTTTTTTGTTGCCTGAATTAGGGCTGCAACATTTTATACGGTAGTTTCTGTTTAAATAGCAATGATCGTAACTCTAGTTTAGTTCTTTCTTTAACAACTTGCAGAGAGTCAAGATCACTGGAGTAGAAAAAGATGAGACTGAGAAAGAAGATAGTTTTGTTTCTTTTGACATATATCCGGTATTTAGAAAAATTGCTTTTATCACAGATTTGGTTGAATGCAATGAAAGGACTAATTTGCAAACTATATTTGTTTATTAGGTTCTTACAACATACTGAATTGACAATTGTAGATTAATTTTGTCTTATCTTAAACACTCCAATGATGATATTGCAGTTGGTCACATATGGAATGACAGTTAGTAAATAAACAGATTTTCTAAACGCAGGTAATGTTATTCTAAACTAATTATTTCTGAGTGCAGTATGCTTCATGGCCCATGAACAGTTCTCCACCGTATGAGGATTTAACAATTCAATACACTGCAGTGCCTCAACTGCATGGACTATTTCCTCCTGCAGCACGCTAAGCAAATGTTGAGACACCAACGAGGAGTCGGTCCCTATGGGCTGCATTATCTGCTTTTAAAAGATTTTGATGCGACATTTTTCTTCCTGATGTTACAAATCCCGATGAATAACTTGGTTGGTGATTTGTATTTCTTTCTTCTTTGAGCACAATATTTTGTTGACATAACTCCTGATGTACTGAATTTATACATTTTCATTTGCCTAAGTGCAAAAATGTAAATGTTTGTTTAAAACCAGAAGATGCCACCTTGTGGCTTACATGTCTTTGTAAGACTGATAGATCATTCTCATTGTAAGCCATTAAAAGTGTTTATATCAGTTGAAATAAATGCATTACACTTAGACACCAAAGACATTTTAAAATCATAGAACATCTAAACAAGCTGTTTCCACTTGTCATACTGCACCTTTTATGTTGTAGTACAAAAAAAATCAGACAAGATAAAATTTACAATTCCTATATTGTCAATTGCATTTTGCCAGTGCTACATGACAGTGATGGTAAGAATTGGAGGAGATGGCAGTTGAATGTGTGGCTGAGGAGTTGGTGCAGGGAGCAGGGTTTTAGATTTTTGGATCAGTGGGATCTCTTCTGGGGAAGGTGGGACCTGTACAGATTGGATGGGTTGCACCTGAACTCGAGGGGGAGCAATATCCTTGCAGGTAGGTTTGCTAGCATGGTTCGAGAGGGTTTAAACTAATTTGCCAGGGGGATGGGGCCCGGAGCAATAGAGCAGCGAAAGAAGTGCATGGAGTAAAGCCAGATCTAACATACAGAGAGGCTTTGAGGAAAGAGAAGCAGAATAAACAATGTAAAGGTAGCAAGGTGGAAGGGCTGAAGTGTGTGTACCACAATGCAAAAAGCATCAGGAACAAAGGTGATGAACTGAGAGCTTGGATACATACATGGAATTATGATGTAGTGGCCATTACAGAGACTTGACTGGCACCAGGGCAGTAATGGATTCTCAATATTCCTGGATTTCAGTGCTTTAAAAGGGATAGAGAGGGGGGAAAAGGGGAGGAGGGGTGGCATTACTGGCCAGGGATACTATTACAGCTACAGAAAGGGTGGGTAATGTAGCAGGATCCTCTTTTGAGTCAGTATGGTTGGAAGTCAGGAATAGGAAGGAAGCAGTTACTCTGTTGGGGGTATTCTATAGGCCTCTTGGTAGCAGCACAGATACAGAGGAGCAGATTGGGAGGCAGATTTTGGAAAGGTGCAAAAATAACAGGGTTGTTATCATGGGTGACTTTAACTTCCCTAATATTGATTGGCACCTGATTAGTTCCAAGGGTTTAGATGGGGCAGAGTTTGTGTGTCCAGGATGGATTCCTGTCACAGTATGTGGACAGGCCGACCAGGGGGAATTCCATACTAGATCTAGTACTAGGTAATGAACCGGGTCAGGTCACAGATCTCTCAGTGGGTGAGCATCTGGGGGACAGTGACCACTGCACCCTGGCCTTTAGCATTATCATGGAAAAGGATAGAATCAGAGAGGACAGGAAAATTTTTAATTGGGGAAGGGCAAATTATGAGGCTATAAGGCTAGAACTTGCGGGTGTGAATTGGGATGATGTTTTGGCAGGGAAATGTACTATGGACATGTGGTCGATGTTTAGAGATCTCTTGCAGGACGTTAGGGATAAATTTGTCCCAGTGAGGAAGATAAAGAATGACAGGGTGAAGGAACCATGGGTGACAAGTGAGGTGGAGAATCTAGTCAGGTGGAAGAAGGCAGCATACATAAGGTTTAGGAAGCAAGGATCAGATGGGTCTATTGAGGAATATAAGGAAGCAAGAAAGGAGCTTAAGAAGGGGCTGAGAAGAGCAAGAAGGGGGCAGGGAGAAGGCCTTGGCGAGTAGGGTAAAGAAAAACCCCAAGGCATTCTTCAGTTATGTGAAGAACAAAAGGATGACGGGAGTGAAGGTAGGGCCGATTAGAGATAAAGGTGGGAAGATGTGCCTGGAAGCTGTGGAAGTGAGCGAGGTCCTCAATGAATACTTCTCTTCGGTATTTACCAATGAGGGGGAACTTGATGATGGTGAGGACAATATGAATGAGGTTGATGTTCTGGAGCATGTTGATATTAAGGAAGAGGAGGTGTTGGAGTTGTTAAAATACATTAGGACGGATAAGTCCCCAGGGCCTGATGGAATATTCCCCAGGCTGCTCTGTGAGGTGAGGGAAGAAATTGCTGAGCCTCTGGCTAGGATCTTTATGTCCTCGTTGTCCACGGGAATGGTACCAGAGGATTGGAGGGAGGCGAATGTTGTCCCTTTGCTCAAAAAAGTTAGTAGGGATAGTCCGGGTAATTATAGACCAGTGAGCCTCACGTCTGTGGTGGGAAAGCTGTTGGAAAAGATTCTTAGAGATAGAATCTATGGGCATTTAGAGAATCATGGTCTGATCAGGGACTGTCAGCATGGCTTTGTGAAGGGCAGATTGTGTCTAACAAGCCTGATAGGGTTCTTTGAGGAGGTAACCAGGCATATAGATGAAGGTAGTGCAGTGGGTGTGATCTACATGGATTTTAGTAAGGCATTTGACAAGGTTCTACACAGTTGGCTTATTCAGAAAGTCAGAAGGCATGGGATCCAGGGAAGTTTGGCCAGGTGGATTCAGAATTGGCTTGCCTGCAGAAGGCAGAGGGTTGTGGTGGAGGGAGTACATTCAGATTGGAGGATTGTGATTAGTGGTGTCCCACAAGGATCTGTTCTGGTACCTCTACTTTTCGTGATATTTATTAACAACCTGTATGTTGGGGTAGAGGGGTGGGTTGGCAAGTTTGCAGATGACACAAAGGTTGGTGGTATTGTAGATAGTGTAGAGGATTGTCAAAGATTGCACAGAGACATTGATAGGATGCAGAAGTGGGCTGAGAAGTGGCAGATGGAGTTCAACCCAGAGAAGTGTGAGGTGGTACACTTTGGAAGGACAAACACCAAGGCAGAGTACAAAGAAAATAGCAGGATACTTGGTAGTGTGGAGGAGCAGAGGGATCTGGGGGTACATTTCCACAGATCCCTGAAAGTTGCCTCACAGGTGGATAGGGTAGTTAAGAAAGCTTATGGGGTGTTAACTTTCATAAGTTGAGGGATCGAGTTTAAGAGTCGCAATGTCATGATGCAGCTCTATAAAACTCTGGTTCGGCCACAATTGGAGTACTGCATCCAGTTCTGGTCGCCTCACTATAGGAAGGATGTGGAAACATTGGAAAGGGTACAGAGGAGATTTACCAGGGTGCTGCCTGGTTTAGAGAGTATGCATTATGATCAGAGATTAAGGGAGCTAGGGCTTTACTCTTTGGAGAGAAGGAGGATAAGAGGAGACATGATAGATGTGTACAAGGTAATAAGAGGAATAGATAGAGTGGACAGCCAGTGCCTCTTCCCCAGGGCACCACTGCTCAATACAAGAGGACATGGCTTTAAGGTAAGGGGTGGGAAGTTCAAGTGGGATATTAGAGGAAGATTTTTTACTCAGAGAGTGGTTGGTGCGTGGAATGCACTTCCTGAGTCAGTGGTGGAGGCAGATACACTAGTGAAGTTTAAGAGACTACTAGATAGGTATATGGAGGAATTTAAGGTGGGGGTTATATGGGAGGCAGGGTTTGAGGGTCAGCACAACATTGTGGGCCGAAGGGCCTGTAATGTGCTGTACTATTCTATGTTCTATGTTCTAAATAGCATGTAATTATTGCTGCACCTGCTTATGCTTCTGGTGCCACAGTAGCATAGTGGTTAGCAAGAAACCATTACAGGACACCATTACATAGTGGTTAGCAGGACAATATTACAGGACACCATTACATAGTGGTTAGCAGGACAATATTACAGGACACCATTACATAGTGGTTAGCAGGACAAGATTACAGGGCACCATTACATAGTGGTTAGCAGGGCAATATTACAGCTCAGGAGTTGTTCTGGAGTTCAGAGTTCAATCCTGCCACCGTCTGGTAGGAGTTTGTACGTTCTCCCTTTGACTGCTTGGGTTTCCACCAGGTGCTCTGGTTTCCTCCCACTGTCCAAGAACATACCAGTCAGTAGGTTAATTGGTGATTGTAAATTGTCCTGTGATTAGGCTAGAGTTATAAAAGGTGGTTGCTGGTTAGTGTCTCACTGGGCCAGAAGGGCCTACTCTGCTCTGTATATCTAAGTAAATCAATAAATAGATGTTTCACATTGCTTACACAAGTCTTTCCAATTCATTTTTTTTGTTTTTGAATGCTGTTTCTTGGTGTTGGGCCGTGTAACTTAAAATATCAAAAACTAAGCATGCTTCTCCCTTTAGCACCAGACCACCCCGCCCATCTGAAGCACATCAAGGTCTCTTGATGTAAATGATAGAGTGAAGTGAGTTACAAATATCTTTGTATATTTCTATAGATTAGCTAGATAAATATAAACATTAGCTTTCCATCAACACTCTGGAGGAACTCAGCAGGTCGGGCAGCATCTGTGGAAATGATTAGTCAACGTTTCGGCCCAGAACCCTTCGTCAGGACTGAAGAGGGAAGGGGCAGAGGCCCTATAAAGAAGGTGGGCGGAGGGTGGGAAGGAGAAGGCTGGTAGGTGCCAGGTGAAAAACCAGCATCTGCAGAGAATTTTGTGTTTAGCTTTCTATCAACTCCTGATCAAGATATTATAAGGTATATCAGTTAGAGAAATGCTTTTAAGGGAAAGAAGTAAAGCTTTTGTCATTTCACCAAATAGGATTAGAACTTCACTTTGATTGGATACCTGTGGCTTTAATGAGAAAATTATTTCAAATTGTGAAAAAAGTTGGCCCAATTAATCATGGCTGAGGCATGTAACAAAGGCCCAGAAATTCCTGCCAGTGATGAACATGAACATTCATTGCTAACTTATAAAATAAGGCTACATTTACCTTTAAAGGGTTTCCAGGTCTCAGTCTCTTGCAAAGTGCCAACCAAATTTTCAGTAGTGAGGTGCTGGGCACTGGTATGGCCTTGTGCCCGTAAGTGCTGCATGTTACAGGAAAGATCTGGGTAGTGCGATCACAACAATCCACATTAATGAAGATTACAGCCAGCTATGAAATGACCCTGGTTTAACCACCTGGTCAGAAGAGTTGAATGCCTCTGACATTGAGGAGTATTTGATAATAATGGAAATTCTTTTTTTTAAATAATGAATTAGGTTCATACAGTATGGATCTGGCTGTTTGGTTGAACATCTCCACGCTAACCAAGAAGTTCTATCAATATTAATCCCATTTTCTTGAAGTTAGTCTGTGTAGTTAACTAAGATTCAAGTGCTCTACACTTGTTCATGTGAAAGACCATGCCTCACCACCTTCTAATATGGTGATTCCCAGATTGCCACTGCCCTTTAAGAAGGAGATTAGAGCATGTACTGGTAATCATAGACCTGTCATTCCAACATAAATGGCAGGAAAAATAAAAGAATATCTGGAAGGGAAAGTACAACAATGAACAGATAACTGGGTTTTCAAAGTGGGATTTTTTTTCCAGAGTGAGTAGATGACAGCATAATTAATTTTAATGTCAAAAGACTTTCAGTGAGGTACTCAAATAGAAAAATAAATATGATCAGATGATGTAGAGTCCGAGGAGAAGGGGCAGAATGGACAGCTTTCTAATTTTAGGGTGATAGGCAGAGGGGGAGAGTAGAGAAATCTGTTTGCAGTGGTGGAAGGTAAGTTTAGTGTTTCACATGGATTGGTGCTGGGACCACTGCTGGTCACTATTTATATTCACTCTGGAATCAAAGCAATATTTCTAGTTAAGTGAATGATGGTGGTGTGGGGCTCCGCGATCAATACTGAGGAAGACTCTAGCAAATCACAGTAGAACACTTGCAGAAAGGACAAATAACTGGTAAATAAAGTTCAATATGTTTACATGTAAGGTTGTGGATTTCGAGAGGAAGAATGGAGAGGTTATTAATTATTTATATAAATGTAAGTCCCAAGAGCAAGAGGAATGAAGTGATGTTAAAGTACTAGTAAATCAATCATTAAAAGTTGCATGACTGGAAAGTGCCATCCAAAGTAGAAGAGCGAACCAAGCATTAGGGTTTACTTCGAAAGGGTTAGAATTGAAAAGCTGGAAAGATATGCTAAATCTTTATTTGAAGTTTGGTTAGACCTCACTAGAACTTCCATATTCTGTGATGATTGCTGTACTATTAAAAAGATATAGAGGCAGTGGTGAAGATGCAGAGACTGTTTACATGAATGATATCTGAAAGGCAAGAACATAAATATCAGGAAAAGATGAATTGTCTGTGTCTCTTTTCTCTGATATAACTTAACATAAAGACCTGATGCAGGGTTTTGACCCAACACATCCGCAGTCCCTTTCCCCACACAAATGCCTCCAGTAAATTCATCCAATAGATTGCTTTTTGCTTCAGATTCCAACATCTGTAGTCTTGTGTGTCTCCATGTAACTTCATATTACATGATTAGGCAGAGTCAACATAGGCTTATGAAATACAAATTACTCTTAACAAATCTGTTTGAATTTTTTGCAACAGCAGAATAGATTAAAGCAAAACATATGAGGTGGTGTATTTGAACTTTCAATAAGGTGACACACGAGATTATGAAAGAAAGCTGGAGTGCATAGTCTTGACATTAATATCACAATATCACAAATGACCTGACTTGGTCCAACGAAGCAGAGTCCACTGCCAAGATGGCCCACCAGCACCTTTACTTCCTGAGAAAATTAAAGAAATTTGGCCTGTCCCCTAAAACCCTCACTAATTTTTATAGATGCACCGTAGAAAGCATTCTTCTAGGGTGCATCACAACCTAGTATGGAAGTTGTCCTGTCCAAGACCGAAAGAAGCTGCAGAAGATCGTGAACACGGCACAGCACATCACACAAAAATCTTCCGTCCTTAGACTCACTTCACACCGCACGCTGTCGGAGCAGTGCTGCTGGGAAAATCTTTTCGTCCCCCTTCCCTCTGGGAGCTCAGGAGCTTGAAGACTCATACGGCCAGATTTGGGAACAGCTTCTTTCCAACTGTGATAAGACTGCTGAATGGATCCCGACCTGGATCTGGGCCGTACCCTCCAAATATCCAGACTTACCTCTCTGTTTTTCTGCACTACCTTACTTTCTATTTTTCTATTTTCTATTTATGATTTATAATTTAAATTTTAATATTTACTATCGATTTGTAATCCAGGGAGCGGGAAGTGCAGAATCAAATATTGCTGTGATGATTGTACGTTCTAGTATCAATTGTTTGGCGACAATAAGGTATAAAGTATATAATATGGTGATACGAATTTGGGATACATTAATGTGTAGAAAGTAGAGACTAAAGCTAAATGGGTAATATCATAGATGTGAAAAATATTCTTTGCTCAGAGAAGTTTTGGAACTCTCTACATGAAGGGACTGTGGAAGTTCAGATGTTGAATGCACTCAAGAAAAAAGGACTGGAAGATTTTTGGATGTTATGGGAATCAAGTGTTATGTTGTTAGTGCGTAAAGTGCCACAGTAAAACATCCCATACCAAAGATCAAACTTTAAATTTTGCTAAAGTGCAAAAGGAAAACTATAGAAAGTAACATATCTGTGGAATACAACTAGGTGTGGTTGTATTGTTGAGATATGGATATTGATACATTTTATGAAGATTTACTTTTACCTTCATATAGCACACTGATAGTTATAAGACTTTGCCACAAGGGATTAAAGGTCCCTCAATAGCACAATCTGTATATGTGGTTTATGGATGTGCTTGTCAACATTGGAACCACATAGCTGTGCTATTAATTTACACCAACATCTTTTCACAATCTTGCATCTATCACAAGGGCATCAGCAAACAGTCAAATGACATAATTTTGTAAGCTATCTTCTCTTGTTTTTCTTTCCAAGACCACCTCATGGCAAGATTGTCCTCCAATACTCCCTCCATAGGCCAGCTGGTGGCTGGTGGCTGGTGGCTGCACAATGTTCAATTTGTAACTGTGTCCAGTGCAGGCATTGTGGGCTGAAGGTTCTGTTCCTGTGCTCTACTCTGTTCTATATTCTGTGCTCCAAGCCAGGCCTTTCTATCATCTACTGAATTGATTCGGCTCCCAAGGTCCTAAACTCCAGAATTTCCTCTTTAAAATGTTCAGTGTAGCATTCTTTCCTCCTTTTCACTTGCCTGTTCTATGCCCCAATATTTGCTCTGATGGCTGGAAGTCAAATTTGTTACATGTTCTGGTGAGAGCATGTATTTTTCTTTAGCAAAAGTGCTATTTAATTTTAGGTTTCTCTTCTCCAGACCTAGTTTTCTCTGTTATTTCCTTTTTGCTTTTATAATTTTTTTCTTTAAACTCTATATGGCTGTGACATTTTCAAGCTCGTGCACTTTCCCTTGCTGAATAGGGAGAGACAAGAAAAGACGGCCTGGTAGAAGAGATTTCTTAGCCTTTATAGAAGAGATGAAAATCCTCAGTAAAGACTGTGGACCCTATGTAAGTAGAGGATTTTTATCAATCAGTCTACCTATGTAGTCCACTTTTAATTTCTGTTTGCAATGAATAAAAAAAGGAAGAGAAATCCAGGAAATTAACATAGTGTGGTTGTGATACTTAAGTCATCCCCATCTTCTCTTAGGCTAAATAAGAGACATATTCTGGACAATCTCCGCAAGCAAGATGTTTGAAATGGAAATGCTTTATTTCTGTTTCTTACACCTAAGCTCTTGGGATAGACAAGTCACAAACTCTTGCAAAATTCATAAACTTGAACAGAAATATTAATTGTTCTTTTCACAGAAGACTTTTTTTGTGTGCAAATTGCCTATCATATATGCAGAGCTTAATAGGACATTGCATGTACTTTAAGACATTTTGTGCTTAATTGTGGCCTTTAATTTTAGTGACACATTTTAATTTTAATATTAGCCTTTTCTTGCAAAATGACAAGATTTTCATTTGCTTTAGAGCACAATGATTGGTAATAATTTTGATGGATGAAACATCTGAAAATACATTCATTACGTATCTTGGTGCATTCCCCTATTGTGAATTTCTCTGCTAAACTTTTCATCTTTAAGACAGTGGTCCCCAACCTCTGGGCTGCGGACTGGAGGTTGGGGACCACTACTTTAAGAAACCTGGAAACAAGTTGAACAAATGTCAATTATTGAAATTCTGTAGATAGCAGTTTTGCTTATGATCATGGGGTTACAAATCTATTTTCTTCGTGTTGCAAATTTTGTTCATCAGTTTTTAGTCTCTTACTCCCAACTATTCTGTGTAAAATTATACAGATATTATTAATCATTTTGGCTATTTTAACTTTGATTTTATAAAAGCATTCTTCTACTTCACCAAATAGGCATTTTTCTTTAACTGACCTGTGGCCTGTCTGAGTGAAAAAAATAGCTGCCTAAAAACTGGGGCCAGACTTTTATGCATAAGTACTATAAAGGATGTTTTTTGCAAATGCAAAGAAAAAATATGTTGTTAATACTCAGGATATGTGCGGAGAAAGTGGTATCAGCTTTTCAGATGAGGGAAATACTTTTTCCCCCAAGAGGGTTTTAGAAGTCATGTCCTACAGATGTAATAGAGGCAGAATCCCTCATTACATTTACAAAGTACTGGGATATTACTTGAATATCTGAGACTCACAGATGTACATGAATGTCCGAGACTGTGTGCTGGAAGATGGGGTTAAACTTTGTAGCTCATTTTTGATCAGCATAGTCAGAATGAATTGAAAGGCCTCATTCTACATCATAAATAATTCCGTAATTCTATAAAAACTCTTCTTGGTTTGTTTCTTGTTTTGTGAAAGAGAAATAGTTGCCAAACTTTGGGCAAAAGTCAATATTTTAAAAAGACTTCTAGATAGATGTTTAGTTTGAGAAATTCTTATGCATACAGTTCCAAGATTTTATCTTAAATCTATGTTTGTTAATATTTATCACTTACTTGAAGTGTTTCAGGATCTTAAGGCTTTTGAGCTTAAGTTTTTCAGTTTTCAGGCTCTTTGGTATTTGAAAGTTAGTGAATGTTTTTGAATGTCTCAAGGATGTTTAGTTATGCTGAAAAATTAAGAGATTAACACTTCTGACAAAACCTGGCAATGTGACTTTACTGGCTGTCAGTTTTTTTTCTTACTTTGTTGCTGAGTCTTGATTTGACCAAACTCAAATGATGCCCTTTACAATACCAATGTTCTCTCAGTACATGAGACTTGGCAGAGAGAATCCTTCCATTGGTTTCTGCAGGTTCCGATTGAGGAGGGTTTTATTTTCAAAGTCAATGGTGAAATCTACTGTGTTAATTAAATGGGAAGGAAGAGTATGGGGCACTCAGGTGCTGAGAAGTAAAATATTTTTCTGTAGAGGGGAATAAGAATGTCAAAGTTGGAGGTGATAAACAAGAAAAATTAAAGTTCTAAAGAAATCATCACACAGTCACCAAACTTGTATATCTGGATTCATATTCCAGCTACACACACAAAAAATGCTGGTGAACACAGCAGGCCAGGCAGCATCTATAGGAAGAGGTACAGTCGAGTTTTCGGGCCAAGACCCTTTGTCAGGTCTAACTGAAAGAAGAGATAATAAGAGATTTGGAAGTGGAGGGGGAGGGGATAAGTGCTACACATGCCCTTACACTTCCTCCCTTACCACCATTCAGGGCCCCAGACAGTCCTTCCAGGTGAGGCGACGCTTCATCTGTGAATTGGCTGGGGTGATATACTGCATCCGGTGCTCCCGGTGTGGCCTTCTATATATTGGCGAGACCCGATGCAGGCTGGGAGACTGTTTTGCTGAACACCTACGCTCTGTCCGCCAGAGAAAGCAGGATCTCCCAGTGGCCACACATTTTAATTCCACGTCCCATTCCCATTCTGATATGTCTGTCCACGGCCTCCTCTACTGTCAAGATGAAACCACACTCAGGTTGGGGGAACAACACCTTATATTCCGTCTGGGTAGCCTCCAACCTGATGGCAAGAGCATTGACTTCTCTAACTTCCATTAATGCCCCTCTCCCCTTCGTACCTTATTCCTTATTTATTTATTTACTTATTTATTATTATTTTTTTCCCTTTCTCTCTTTTTTCTCCCTCTGTCCCTCTCACTATAACTCCTTGCCTACTCTCCATCCTCTGGGCTCCTCTCGCCCTTTCTTTCTCCCTAGGCTTCCCGTCCGTTGATCCTCTCCCCTCTCCAGCCTTGTATCCCTTTTGCCAATCTACTTTCCAGCTCTTAGCTCCATCTCTCCCCCTCCTGTCTTCTCCTATCATTTCTGATCTCTCTCTTCCCCTTCCACTTTCAAATCTCTTACCATCTCTTCTTTCAGTTAGTCCTGACAAAGGGTCTCGGCCCGAAACATCGACTGACTGTACCTCTTCCTATAGATGCTGCCTGGCCTGCTGCATTCACCAGCACTTTTTGTGTGTGTTGCTTGAATTTCCAGCATCTGCAGATATCCTTGTGTTTGCGTTTTCATATTCCAGCTGTTTAACAGATCATTCCTGGGTACATCTCCCCTTTGATTCATTAGTTCTTTCAATGTGTAACATCCACAAGCAAACTGTACATTCAAAAGACTGGAGATTTATGGTCCATTTAGTTATGGGTGCATTATAACAACTTTCCTTCCACTGTTTAAATAAATTGTTCTTTTGCTGATCAAGTGCAGGTGCTGCAGCTAGGAAGTTTAATCAGGAACTATTTGGCGCTAAAGGTCATTTTGATAAATTACTCAATTATTCCCAAAAAAAATAACATTACGTTTGAATCTCAATCTGTTGATGCTGACTGTGGTCTGACGGGGGTAAGTTGGCTGAGATATGAATGTTTAATTTGGCTCCAGTCAAGTACCCTCTGTTGAGGCAAAAATACACTAAAGATTTTGAGCCATTCATGCTCTTGCTTAAACCAACAATGGTCTCAAAATGTTACAGGTGTGTGTGCGTGAGTGTGTATGTGTGTGTGTGTGGGGGGGTGTAAATTAGAGAGAAAGAAATTTGCATATATTTAGCTCTGTACAATAAAATTCGGATCAATGTATTGTAATTTTGTATAAAAAGTCAGTGGTGTTAGAATTGAGATAGTTAATAATGCAGGTTTTATTTTTTGCTTATTCCTTGAGATGGTCATAGCCAGGGGAGATAGTGGGATAAGCTCCCCCCCGCCCCCCCCCCCCCCCCCCACTACCTATTAAATACTCCCAATGGCATCTCAAATAGCCTCTGACAGCCAAGTCCAGCACCTGGCCTTCACATGAGGCTTAGCTACTAAGCCTAGCTGAACACTTTTTTTCTGACAGAAGAGGGGGCAAAGGTGGGTTACTACCACCTTAAAACCAGTTGCTTCGTGCAGATGGAGCTCCTCATTTGTGGTCAGTAGCTCATCTGGAAGGAAAAGCCTGGCCTCAAACCTCCACTGCCTTGCAACTATACTCATTGGGAAGGCTTCAGAAGTAAAGCCCAAGAGAGAATCTGGAGCTGGAGTCCCTAAGGCAGTCCTACATTGAGTTCAATGCTGACTGGAAACTCCTGTGACATTATTGATGCCAAACTGTGTTGGTCTCTGCCATGGACTCATCAGCTGTGTGGAAAGGAAAGTGGAGCATGCTGCATGGGCGACAGCTTGCTCTCTGTAACGTACTGCTCTGGCTTACTGTACCTACCACATAATTAGGGAGCAAAATCCATGATTGACCCCAACCAATGAAGGCCCTCAATTTTTTTTCTCTTACTATAGGATTCGTTTCTGGCTTTGATTCAGTTCCATTGAATTTCTATGATCAAGATAAGGTCAGTTGCTGAGTTATACTTTTACTAAAGATAAAGTGACATGCTGAGTTTGAAGCACGGGTTGAAACCTTGAAAGGAACATCATCAGAATCTGGATGTAATTCAGTTTGATTGAATTTTATTTAAAACTCAGCAATTGGAGAAATCAGTCCACTTGTACAGCTGTGTTTGTTATTTATGACACCTTTAAATCCACATGATTTATGTTACAATTTGAGCTCTGTGGTAGGTAACCATCTTGAAGCATTGAATAACAATCAATTATATGATCAAATGCCAGGATTATCAGTAAACTGTGATTACATCATTGTGTATAATCAAAGTGAAGACAGAGACGCGAAGAGTGATGATGGTACAAAAATATTCTTTTATTCCCATGTATAATATTCGTGCTGCTAAAGCTGCAAATTTGGATCATTGTTGTAGTTTAAAGGGCTGTATGGATGCACACTGTTCAAAACATTCCTTTCTGGTTATTTCTATTATTAATTTCACTTCTACAGATAAAATGAAACTTCTCAATGCAAACACATTATGCAATAATTCCTTCTTACCTCATCAGTCTGTACCGCAGAGAACCCCATGTATTCCAGCTAGCACAATATCTCTGTTTTCCACTTTGAAAATGAAGTTTACCTTTAATAACAGACCTTCATGCCATTATACAACAAAATACAGAACTGAGGAAGAAATTGTCTGCAATTTCAAATGACAAATGCTGGCAATCACTGAGGCCAATTATGGGGGATATGCAAATGGGAAAAGTGAGGAGGAATGCCTTTCTGAATTTTTAACAGCGCAGAGTGGTATTCGCCTAGGTGTTAAAAATGGCCCAGAATCTGCAGCCAAGGGTTGATCTCGACAGGAGTTCCTTTCAAAGATCTACGTATCTCAGTAGCAGGATTTAGCTGCTTAATATACATTGCCTATAAAAAGTATTCACTCCCTCCCCCTGGAAGATTTCATGTTTTATTGTTTTACAACATTGAATCACAATAGATTTAGTTAAAAGTTTTACACTGATCAACGGAAAAAGACTCTTTCGAATCAAAGTGAAAGAAGATCTCTACAAAGTGATCTAAATTAATTACAAATATAAAACACAAAATAATTGCATAAGTATTCACCACCCCCCTTTAAAATGACATACCAGATTATCACTAGTCCACCCAATTGGTTTTAGAAGTTACATAATTAGTTAAATTGAGATCTGTTCATGGAGACCTGTGTATAGCCAGGGTGTTTCAATTGATTGTAGTAAAAATACACCTGTATCCAGAAGGTCCAACTGCTGGTGAATCAGTATCCTGTCCAAAAAAATACACCATGAAGACAAAAAAACACTCCAAGTAACTCCACAAAAAGGTTATTGCAAAGCACAAGTCAGGAGATGGATAAAAGAAAATTTCCAAGTCACCGAATATCCCTTGGAGTACAGTTAACTCAATCATCAAGAAATGGAAAGAATATGGCACAGCTGTAAATCTGCTGAGAGCAGGTTGTCCTCAAAAACTGAGTGACCATGCAAGAAAGGGTCTAGTGAGGGAGACCACCAAGAGACCTATGTCAATTCTGGAGGAGTTACAAGTTTCAGCGGCTGAGATGGGAGAGGCTGTGCATACAACAATTATTGCTCAGACGCTTCATCAGTTGAAGCTTTATGGGCGAGTGGCAAAGAGAAAGCCACTTTAAAAAAAAATCTCACATGAAATCTCAGCTAGAGTTTACCAAAACGCAAGTGGGAGATTCTGAAGTCAGCTGGAAGAGGATTCTATGATCTGATGAAACCAACATTGAGCTTTCTGGCCATCAAACCAAACAGTATGTTTGGCATAAGGCAGACACTGTACATAATCAAGAACACACCATCCCTACCATGAAGCATGGTGGTGGCTGCTTCATGCTAAAATGAATGCAGCAAAATACAGGGAACTCCTGGAGGAAAACCTGATGCAGTCTGCAAGAGAACTGAGCCGGGAGAAGATTTGTTTTCCAGCAAGACAATGACTCCAAGCAGAAAGCCAAAGCTACATAGGAATGGCTTAAAAATAACAAAGTTAATGTCCTAGAGTGGCCAATCCAGAGTCCAGACCTCAAGACAATTAGGAATTTGTGGCTGGACTTGAAAAGGGCTGTTCACTCATGATTCCTATACTATCTGACAGAGTAGAGCAGTTTTGTAAAGAGGAATGGGGGAAATTTGCAGTGTCCAGATGTGTAAAGCTGAGAGAGACCTACCCACACAGACTCAAGGTTGTAATTGCTGTTAAAGGTGCATCTACTAAATACTGACTTGAAGAGGGTGAATACTTATGCAATCAATTATTTTGTGTTTTATATTTGTAATTAATTTAGATCACTTTGTAGAGATCTGTTTTTACTGTGACATGAAAGAGTCTTTTTTCTGTTGATTGTGTCTAAAAAAGCCAAATTAAATCTACTGTGATTCAATGTTGTAAAACAATAAAACATGAAAACTTCTGGGGGGGGGGAATACTTTTTATATGCACTATATCAATTCCCAGGATCAGTTCAAAGTGTTAAAGTGATCCTGTGTATGCAAATGCTCTGATATTGAGCCAGTCACATTCAAAAATGTGCACAGTCTCAATCCAAGCACCAAAACATACATTAATCAGAAAGCTAATTTAAGGCACCAATATAAACATCTGACTAAGATGGATGATGAAATAACAAACATGCTTTTATAGAAATCAAATATTTAAAAAAACCTTCATATTTTGAAATAATTATGTGAATTATAATATGCATATGTGAAATCAGTTTATGAAGGCCAGGTAGTTTCCCACGCAGTAATCATGGGTCAGAATGAGATTAAAAGCTCACATGGAATTTATGTAATGAGGTGTAAGATTTCCACTGTATTTTAAAACAGGGCTGTTTTGTATACATAAATTCTTGGCAGTTCGACTGATTTTACCTTAATTACATTGGAGAAGAATGAATGTATAGCGTACATTGTGATGGAAAGCTGTACCAATGACAGCAATTTCTGGCTTAAAATCAGAAATGCAAATCTCACTGTCACTCTCACAGAGCTCTGAGTGTAGACACTAATAGATTAATGTTATTAATGTAAAATCCAGGACATTCAGCAAGGAATGTTTACTTAACCCCTGCCCTCTCCTGTTTACCCATTGTACTGATGACTGTATATCACTGGTGTGTCCAGTTGTCACCCTGAACAATAAAATGCCATTGCCACCTGCCAGTTATGAGATGACCTTCATCACTGCATGGACTGTATCTGATATCCCCTCCCCTTCCTTGAATTGTCAATCTCCATTTCAGGGCATTGGTTAGTAACTGGTATCTACTACAAGTGTGCAGCTACTCTGACACCACTTCCTTCCACCTTGTTTTCTAAGGGGTCCCCACTCCTTTTTCCCATTTTTCATTCTCCAAAGCAATGGTCTCACCTTCTATACTAATGCATATGGTATGTATTTCTTTCCTCAAGCCTGGATTATTTTCCACCATGATTCACAGAGCCTTTAACCGTGTCTTTTACATTTCCCTGACTTCCACTCTCACCTTCCCATTGTCCTCTAGTGCCCCAGTAGCCTCCACATTGAAAGGATTATTCTTCACAGTTTTGGTCACCTACCTGCAGGAAAGATGTAAACAAGGTTGAAAGAGTACAGAGAAAAATTTTCAGGATGTTGCTGGGTCTGGAGACCTGAGTTATAAGGAAAGATTAAATAGCTTAGGACTGTATTCTTTAGAATGTAGGAGATTGAGAGGAGAGTTGATAGAGTTATACAGAATTATTGGGGTGGTATATATAGGGTAAATGCAAGTAGGCTTTTTCCATTGAGGTTGGGTGAGGCTACAGGCAGAGGTCATGGGTTAGGGGTGAAAGGTAAGAAGTTTAAGGGAATCATGAGGGAAAATGTTTTCATCAGAGGGTCGTCAGAGTGTGAATTGAGCTGCCAGCGCAAGTGGTGCCTGCGAGCTCGACTTCAATGTTTGTGAGAAGTTTGGATAGGTACATGTGGAAGCAGAGTTATGGCCCCAGTGCAAATCGATGGGAGTAGGCAGTTAAATGGTTTTGGCATGGACTAGGTGGGCTGAATGACCTGTTTCTGTCCTGTTCATCTCTGACTCTATGACTCTATCTTCCCCTCCTCTCCCCTTCCAGCTTTCTGAAGAAATCATTTGTTCTGGATAGATATCCTTTCATATCTGTTAGTACTCCTCTTTTTCTCAGCATCTTCCCACACAACTTCAGGAGAATAAACATTTGTATCCTTTATCTTCACCACTAATAGGATGCCCCAATCCCCAAGAAGTAGTAACTTATTTGAACACTTTTCATTTTAGCATGCCGTAATCTCTACTCACCATGCTTTATGAAACCTTTTCCTTCATTACATTTACATGACCTCAAGTTTTCAGTCACATTTCACTTTAATATTCCCCCTTACTCGTGCAGACATCTTTGTCGTCAGACTTCTACAATGTATCTCAACACACAGAACATTATAGTCAACAATTTCAGATAATCAACATTTCTAGCAGTTTTATCTCAAACTTCCAGCATTCATTCCACATTCTTCTGGTAATTTCAGATAACTGCATTTTCTCCTCTCCCTGAACAATCTTAGTTACATTCCGTCAACATCATTCAAATTGTTCTTTCCACCCCTTTATATTCTTTAACCTTTACAGCCCTTGAATGTATCACATAACTTTCCTCTTGATCTCTCCTCCACTCCCTGCCTTTCATTTTCCTTACAGTCTCATTTCTGATGAATGAATCATCACCAAACTAAAGCGCTGGGTCAAACGTTCTTGGTAAATGCCAGTGGTTCAGAGCAAAGCTGCCAATACTCATTGTACAAGTGCCAGTAATTTTCAGTCATTCTGTGCATACAGGAAAGTACTAAACTCACTAGCCAGGCTTTATTAAGTAATAGTCCAGGCTTTATTATGGCTGTGCTGAGATCTACACCAGAGAACCTGCTGTCAGTTCCCTGCCTGGTTATTCTGTGAGCAGGTCCGGAATCCCAATGATTTCAATGAAAATTATAAGGTTGAGATGAAAACTGAAATATATGTTGAATGCTTGTAATTATTTAAAAGTGCCAACGTTTCATAAACCTTGCCTTCTTTGACAAAACTGGGAACTGGGCTTTGTTGGCTACCAAAGGTTTTCCTTGGCTGGTCATTGTTACCCTGTTTCCTTGTTTGATTGCCGCCACTGCACAGGGCCTTGCCCCTTAGCACCAGCACCATTTCAACAGAATCAGGTTTATTCACTCTTAAAATATGTTAAGTCACAATACTAAATAGATAAATGAACAAACAATTAAATAGACTGATAGATAGACAGATAGATACATAAATAGTGCAAAAGAGGAATAATGAGGTAGTGTTCTTGGGTTCATGGACCATTCAGAAATTTGATAGCTGAGGAATAGAAGATGTTTGTAAAACATTGAGTGTGTGTCTTCAGGCTCCTGTACCTCCTTCCTGATGGTAGTAATGAGCATGTCCTGGATGGTGAGAGTCCTTAATGAGAGATGTTATTTCTTGCAGCAACGGCTTTTGAAGATGTTCTTGATGGAGGGGAGGCTTATGTGCACGATGGAGGCATTGGATCAGTCTTCAGTATTCCATGGAAGCAATATCAGGTAGATTTTGACACTGGTCAGTGAGTCTTTACGAATCAAGCTAGAGTGTTTATTTTTTTATTTCTTAGACTGGGCTTTATTTCGATTTGCTTACTAGAGAGCCATATTACAAACTAGTTTCCTTCCAATGGGAATGACGATACCTAACCATCTTTAGTGAACAAAAGTGAAGCGAATGTAATGGCACTACTGTGCTTACTTTCTCTTGTACTGTTGGTAGACTATTAGCAGCGCTGTACTGTTGGTAGACTATTAGCAGCGCTGTACTGTTGGTAGACTATTAGCAGCGCTGTACTGTTGGTAGACTATTAGCAGCATGGTACTGTTGGTAGACTATTAGCAGCGCTGTACTGTTGGTAGACTATTAGCAGCGCTGTACTGTTGGTAGACTATTAGCAGCATGGTACTGTTGGTAGACTGTTAGCAGCGCTGTACTGTTGGTAGACTATTAGCAGCATGGTACTGTTGGTAGACTATTAGCAGCGCTGTACTGTTGGTAGACTATTAGCAGCGCTGTACTGTTGGTAGACTATTAGCAGCATGGTACTGTTGGTAGACTATTAGCAGCATGGTACTGTTGGTAGACTATTAGCAGCATGGTACTGTTGGTAGACTATTAGCAGCATGGTACTGTTGGTAGACTATTAGCAGCGCTGTACTGTTGGTAGACTATTAGCAGCACTGTACTGTTGGTAGACTATTAGCAGCATGGTACTGTTGGTAGACTATTAGCAGCATGGTACTGTTGGTAGACTATTAGCAGCGCTGTACTGTTGGTAGACTATTAGCAGCATGGTACTGTTGGTAGACTATTAGCAGCGCTGTACTGTTGGTAGACTATTAGCAGCATGGTACTGTTGGTAGACTATTAGCAGCGCTGTACTGTTGGTAGACTATTAGCAGTGCTGTACTGTTGGTAGACTATTAGCAGCATGGTACTGTTGGTAGACTATTAGCAGCATGGTACTGTTGGTAGACTATTAGCAGCGCTGTACTGTTGGTAGACTATTAGCAGCATGGTACTGTTGGTAGACTATTAGCAGCGCTGTACTGTTGGTAGACTATTAGCAGCATGGTACTGTTGGTAGACTATTAGCAGCATGGTACTGTTGGTAGACTATTAGCAGCGCTGTACTGTTGGTAGACTATTAGCAGCACTGTACTGTTGGTAGACTATTAGCAGCATGGTACTGTTGGTAGACTATTAGCAGCATGGTACTGTTGGTAGACTATTAGCAGCGCTGTACTGTTGGTAGACTATTAGCAGCGCTGTACTGTTGGTAGACTATTAGCAGCATGGTACTGTTGGTAGACTATTAGCAGCATGGTACTGTTGGTAGACTATTATCACCCCTTCACTGTTGATAGACTATTAGCTCCTCTTCACTGTTGGTAGACCATTAGCACCCCTTTACTGTTGGTAGACAAGTATTGCCCCTTTACTGTTGGTAGATTATAAGTGCCCCTGTACTGTTGGTAGACAATTTGCACTCCTGTAATTTTGGTAGACTATTAGCGCATCTTTACTCTTGGCAGACCATTAGCTGCCCATCACTTATTAGCTCCCCTGTACTGTTAGTGGACTATTAGCACCCCTGTACTCTTGGCAGACTATTAGCATCCTTTTACTGTCCGTAAACTACTAGCTCCCCTTCACTGTTGGTAGATTATTAGCTGTCCTGTACTGTTAGTGGACTATTAGCACCCCTGTACTCTTGGCAGACTATTAGCATCCTTTTACTGTTGGTAGACTACTAGCTCCCCTTCACTGTTGGTAGATTATTAGCTGTCCTGTACTGTTAGTGGACTATTAGCACCCCTGTATTCTTGGTAGACTATTAGCATCCTTTTACTGTTGGTAGAGTACTGTTAGTGGACTATTAGCTGCCTTTCACTGTTGGTAGATTATTAACACCCCTATACTGTTGGTAGACTATTAGCTCCCCTTCACTGCTGGTGGAGAACTTTGATGGATGAGTCAGGTTCACAGTTACTAGGATGTTTACCCGGAAACTGCAAGCATCCCAGATTTTGTGTTTTGAAATGAAGTGACAACATTATTGAAGTTATTACACTCAGAATTAGTATAGTATTGTTAAGCTTTTTTTTGCAGGGAACATCCAAACCATGAGCATCATTGCTTCAGGTGCCATTGTGGCAAATATAACTGTTCCAGGAAATATGTTTTCATTTTCCATGTTTCTAACTTAAATATTCATTAATTTTGTTCATAAAGTTTACATCATAGAATGAGATCTTCCAGCCCCTCAGATCTGTGATGAATCTTTTCCTACACCAAACTAAGTATGCTGAAATCATTGACTTTCCCTCTCCTCAGAAGGTGTAGAAATGCCCTCATTCAAATATTTATTCAATTTTCTATTAAGTGATGCAGTCTGGAGATTTCCTTCAGCAGAACATTCCATCTTTCAATAAATCTACACTCAAATAATCTGCTCTTTTTTCTCTCATATAGTGACAATATTGAATCTTATAACTCCTTGACACTGACCTTTGCATCACAGAAAATGGTCAGTCCCTATTCACTCTATCAAAAACAATCAAGCTTTAAAACTATATTGTCTTTTCCAGTCTATTGGAAATATTTATAGTATCTCAAAATCTCAATCATTATTTCTGTTTCTTGGCAACATCTCAGTGATTCTATGCTGTACATTTCCAAAGGTTCTGAAGTTACTTTAATACTGGAGAAACCAAAACTGAGTGCGGTGGCCTACCTTTGGCCAAACCAATGGTTTTTCTCACTTATTATTAATTATTTAACCTTGGATGTTATGAGGCAAGGAAAGGCATATTATAAGTAAGTTAGTAATGTTGCCTATGAGAAATGTTAGTATTCTTCAGATTGCCCTGATCTGTCAGGATTGTGTTTTCTAATTTGTGCTATGCTCCTATTCTTCCCCTGCTCCTCCTCAAAATTTGCTCTGTTAAGTTTCTCTCAGAGCCATCTGTTTCTCTCAAATATTTGAATTCTAACTGTCCTGGTCTCTCTAAGATCATAGAATGTATTCTTCCTCTCAGATCCTTGTCTACCTCTACAATTTCTTGTTCTAATCCCTTCGGTCTATCTTGCATCACTTGCCCCCCGCAGTCCAACACCATGGCACTACTCATAAGGTTTCCTGCCCTGATGTTTCCTCTGCTGGAACCAGGCTGGGTTCCCTACAGAGAATGGACAGGTATCCTATAGCCTTAGAAACCAAGTCCCCATTACAAGCCAATACTTCCTACACACTGAGGAATAGTTTTTCTGTAAACAAGTCTCTTCAGGCATATGGTCTTTAAACATTTTCTGGAATGATTTGTGTCATTTCAATTATTTTCTGTAAAGGATCCTAAATTGAATGCATGAAAAAAAGATATAATTTCTTAAATTTGGCTGATCTTTTTGACAATTCTCATATTCATATATTGAAAAATAAAAAACTAAACATTAATTATTTTCAAGGAAAATACACCTCTTGCATTCAAACTCAAAAAGAGAAGTAATGAAAAATCCTAAACAGATACAGTGTCATGAACTAAATTACATTGGGTTCTGTTGTTAATGCTATTTCATTCCTTTGTTGATTCATGTATACCATTTCCTTAAGGCTCTTGCAATAGTTTTCATATAATTACAATAGAAAATGAAATATTAAAGAAAGAGATACAATTATATGATGTGTTTTATCTATTGTGGTTGGTTAAGAAGCAGAGCTGTAATACAACACAACAATAATTCAATCAATGAGAACATTGTTGTTATTATTGGTAAACTGGTACTGACGCTAGCAAAGCAAAGATTGGAATAGCAATGCCACCCAACAAAGCCTTTCTTAAAATGGTCTGCACTCATTTTATAATGTTATAATCTCCGCTATGCAGTGAATTTTCTCCTCAGTTGAACATAGATTCTAATTGGCTTTCATAGCTGCACTTCAAAGAAAGGTTTCGAACAGGAATAGAGCCACTATGACCAACAATTAACCTATGGATCAACATTAGAATAAAAAATAAATCTCTACACTAGTCCATCCTTTACAGGTAGAAACTAGGTTCAACAATAACAACTTTGACATTATATTGTTGCATTGCATAATATGGAAGGTGCTTTGTTTCTGACTTAGTGAACCACTGTACCTTCTGACCTTACACAAACAGCATAATGAGGTTACATTAACTTTATACGTAGAATGTACCTGCATGTGGAAAGGGTTGGTTTTTACTTCAACTTTATTTTGTGGTTAACCTAATTGAAATTAATCTAGTTTTATCCTTTGTATGAAAATTATAATCTCTGATGGTATGCAGGTATGTATACGTGACAGCAGGTCATCACTTGCAGATAAGCTTAATGCCTTCTGTGCTTGTTTTGACCATCAAAACATGGAGGAATTATCGCAAACTCCAATGACCTCAATAACCCTGTGATTTCAGTGTCTGAGGCCAACGTGAGAGCATCCTTCAGGAGGGTGAATGCAGAGAAAATATCCAGCCCAGATCGGGTATCTAACTGAGTACTAAAGACCTGTGCTGATCAACTGGCTGGAGAGGTGGTTAACTCTCACTTTGGTGGTTTAAGGTACCCACCTGCTTCAAGCAGGCTTCAATTATGCCAGTGCTTGAGAAGAACGTGGTAACCTGCCTCAGTGACTATCATCTAGTAGCACTTATATGCACAGTGATAAAGTATTTTGAGAGGTTGGTGATAAAGCATATCAACTCCTGCATGAGAAGAGAATTGGATCCACTCCAATCAGCTTACCAGCACAACAGGTCCACAGCAGATGCTATTTCATTGGCTGTTCACTCAACCCTGGAACATCTGGACAACAAAGATGCATACATCAGGATTTCCTTTAGTAACTACAGTTCAGCATTAAATACTATTATCTTTTCAAAATTAATCAATAAGCTTCAAGACCTTGACTTCAATACCTCCTTGAACAATTGGATCCTCAATTTCCTCATTTGCAAACCACAGTCAGTTCAGATTGGCAACAACACTTCTTCCCCAATCTCCATCAGCACAGGTGCACCGCAAGGTTGTGTGCTTAGCCCCCTGCTCTACTTGCTTTACACTAAGCGCATATTTAAGTTAGCTGGCATCGCCACTGTCGTAGGCCAAATCAAAGGTGGTGACAAATCAATATATAGGAGGAGATTGAAAATCTGCTGACTGGTGCCATAACAACAACCTTTTACTCAATGTCAGCAAGACGAAGGAGCTGATTAGTAATTTCAGGTGGATGAAACGAGAGGTCCTTGAGCCAGTCTTCATCAGGGGATCAGAGGTGGAGAAGGTCAGCAACTTTAAATTCTCATTTCAGAAGACTTGCCCTGGGCCCAAAATGTAAGTGCGATTATGAAGATGGCATGGCAGTGTCTCTCCTTCCTTAGGAGTTTGTAAAGATTCGGCATAACATTTAGGTTTTGACAAACTTCTAAAGATGTCCAGTGAAAAGTATATTGACTGGTTGCATCACAGCCTGGTGTGGAAACGCCAATGCTCTTGAATGGAAAAAAAGTAGTGAATATGGCCCAGTCTATCACGGGAAAGAACCTCAGTAATTGCACCACAATGTTCAGGAACATTTATTACCCCTCAACCATCAGACACTTGAACCAGAGGGTATACTTTACTCAGCTTCACCTGCCGCATCATTGAAATGTTCCCACAATCTATGGACTCAGTTTCAAGGGCTCTGCCTCTCATGTTTTTGATATTTATTTATTTATTTTTATGCTTTCTTTCTTTTTGTATTTGCACAGTTTGTTGTCTTTTTGCACACTGGTTATCATTGTATTGGTGCCGTCTTCCATTCAGTCTCAGGGTTGTATATGGTACTTCGATAATAAATTTACTTTGAATGTTGATATGTGGAGCAAATAAATTTTAACTTTTGAATCATTTTAAAAAACTCAAGTGTTGAGATTGTAATGAATACACAATCATTGAAGGAATTACCAAATCATTGTTTATTTTGGCCTATGGCAAAGGTATTAATCTACTTTCTTGTTTGCTATTGGTATTGCATCCCATTTGTTATATCAGGATACTTGGTTAAAAATATTTTATGAACGTTAATTCAATGCATATTAGACAGAATGCACTCAATCTAACCTTTGTTTAGACAACCAATGGCATTATTCAGAACTGATTTAATAAGTAAAATGTTGATTAGTTTCTGTGAGCTTAGTTTCAGTGAGAGCACTTGACTGATAGGGATTGTCTATTTTTGTTAGTTATATTGTTTGACATATTGATTTATTACTTCTCTGTAATGTTTTGCAATTCTATGCTCATCAAATAATATTAACAGTTCTCTCATGATATCTCAGCCAGTGGCAATTATGATGATTTTCGGAAATTTGTTCATTGTGATATTTTATTCCACCTCATATCAATTATCCATGGTATTCAATACTTTCTCATTTCAGAACATCTAAATTATGAATCTTATAATAAGATTTATTATGTAGTTGTTTGGCCTATCTATAAAGCAATCAGACATTCATGATTTTCTTTCGCTTTTAAAAACATTATTATATCTAATGAAAAGTAAAGAACTGCAGAGGCTGGAATTCTGAAATAAAAGCTGAAAATGCAAAGAATACTTATTAGTTAAGGCAGCATCTATGGAGAGGGAAAGGGATGGTGAGATGGAGGGAGGGAGGTAGGAAGAGAGAGGAGAAAAATGAGAATAACTTTTCATCATAATAGGCCAAAATTAAACGTAAGCATTTTTTAAGTTGCGGAAGAGGAGGAGGTTGATGATTACAAAGGAATTGTCTGTGATAGGCTGGAGACCAAGAGAGACTATAATAAAAATATTGGAGGTGCGAAATGAAAAAGCACAGTGTATGTGTTAATTACAGGTGAGTTGTCTGCAGGACAAATATTCATTCAGGTTTTAGCATAAATTATACATTTTTTCTTTTTTTAATGTTATTAACGTAGCCAGAAAACCGTGAGGGTAGCTGTGATGTTTCCAACCAACAAGAATGAGGAAAAAGGACAAGGGACTAGTGGAGTGAGTTAAAATGTTCTAAATACACCCAATATACCTATTGTTGTTTTGAATGATTTCTTCCAATTTGCAGTTTGGGCAATGCTTCTTCACCGTAGATATATACATGTAGTGTATGTTTGTTATTCTTTGGCATTATTAGGTATCTCCTGTACCTAATACAGTGGCTGAGTGTATGGTCATCTGTTTCTGTCCCACCTACTTCAAGGTTCAACATGTTGTGTATTCAGAGCTGCTCTACTGCACACCATTGTTGTAACATGTGGTTATTTGAGTTATTGTCGCCTTCCTGTCAGCTTGAACCAGTCTGACCATTCTTTGCTGACTTCTCTTATTAACAAGACATTTTTGCCCATAGAACTACCACTCACTGGATGATTTTTGTTTTTTGCATCATTTGCTGTAGACTCTAGAGACTGTTATACATGAAAATTACAGGAGATCAGTGTCGTGACTGGGAATGAAGCCATTGGAAAGACGCAGCTGGTATATATTAAAGACTTTAATTGGAACACACGCAAGCTGACAGCCTTTAGAGTTACTCACTGTCCCACCAACATTACAACACACTTTTATATGCTAAAGAACAAAGGTAATAGGACACCTTCTTTAGTTACAATGCATTCATAATGCTTCTTTTCAGTTACACGTAATTTTTCAAATATGTGGATCTTCCCACCAGCACATCCAAAATGAGTTGTATTCATGTCCTTGCAGAATCTTTGCTCAATGGGATGTTGATTGCATTCATGCATAAGCAGACGTCTCAGTCCATTGGGTGTTTCCTGGACTGCAAATTACTCTACAATGCAGCTTCAGGAAGGCTATTGTTCCAAATTGCATTTAAAATTCAACTTACAATCCATATTCAGATCTAAAGACCGATAGCTTTTGAAATTAATATTTGCTATATTGCATAGCTCCTGAATACACACAATCAGCAGTTTTTGAGAAACTCAAAGCACCCCTTCTGGCACCAACAATCATTCCACGGTCAAGGTCACTTATATCACACTTCTTCCCCATTCTGATGTTTAGGCTGAACAATAACTGAAATCTTTGACCATGTCTTCATGCTTTTATGCATTGAGTTGCTGCCACAGGACTAGATAATTAGATATTTGCATTATCAAGTACAGGTGCACCTAACAAAGTGACCACATGCATCTATTTACACCACTCTACCTGCACCAAAACCCGTGCCACCAGCAGCTCCATATCTCTTCACCACCAATACTCTGCCCAGGAATGTAGGTCATTGTTAATCACTAACCAATGAAATATAAGTAAAATGCCATCATCAAAGCAACCTGGATCTCTCAGTGCTTGTTGCATATTCCTGTCTGTCAAAAGTGAAGAGAGATCTGTAAAAGGATCTCTCCATTGAACAGCAACAGTTACACATTTTTTCACACACAGTGGCAATGGAAAGCTCATTGAAGAGGAGCCTAATGGTCAGAGTTATCAATATTCAGTATTACAGCATCTAAAAAGCATCAATACAGTACATTTCTTATGTAAGCACATCATTTCCTATGGGAGTATTAACAGATTAATGTTAAGATGTTTTCAACAGTGGGAGAATCTTGAATGCTATGCCATATTTAGAAGCAAAGAAGGCAGTTATTTTAAAGTTAGGTACATAGAAATTACTTTGGACAACAGGTGGTGAATATCTAGAATTCTCTATCTTGGAGTGTTGAGGAGAAAGTATTTCAAGAGGAGTAGATATGGTTCTGATAGATCATGCAATTGAAGGCTACAGGTTACATGCACTGAAGAAGCGTTGAGGCCTGGGGGGTAGAACAGCATGATTACATTGAATGAAAGGATAAGTTTGTCGGGGGCCACGGGGTGCAGGTCATAGAATCACAGAGTACAGCACAGAAACAGACCCCTCAGCCACCTAGTCTATGCTGAATCCTTTTAAACTGCCTACTCCCATTGAACTCGCATGGACCACATGTGCTGGCAGCTCATTCTACAACCTCATGACCCTCTGAGTGAAGAAGTTTCCACTCATGTTCCCCTTAAATTTCTCACCTTTCACCCTTAACCTATGACTTCTGTCTGTAAGACCCCCCCCCCCCGCCACCGCCACCGCCACAACCTCAGTGGAAAAAGCCTGCTTGCATTTACTCTATCTATACCCCTTATAATTTTGCATACCTCTATCATATCTCCTCTCGATCTTCTATGTTCCAAGGAATAAAGTCCTAACCTATTCAATCTTTCCATATAACTCAGGTCCTCCAGACCCGGCAACATCCTTGTAAATTTTCTCTGTACTCTTTCAACCTTGTTTATCCTTTTCCTGTGGGTAGGTGACCAAAACTCACACAATACTCCAAATTAGGCCTCACCAACTTCTTATACAACTTCAATATAATATCCCATCTCCTGTACTCAAGAAATTGATTTATGAAGGCCAGCGTTCCAAAAACTTTCATTATGACCCTATCTACCTGTGATGCCACTTCCAAAGAATTATGGACCTGTATTCCCAGATCCCATTGCCCTACCACACTCCTCAGTGCCCTACCATTCACTGTGTAAGACCTACCCTGGTTGGTCCTACCGAAGTGCAAATCCTCGCACACTTGTCTGCATTAAATTCCATCTGCCATTTTTTAGCCCATTTTTTTCAGCTGATGCAGATCCCTCTGCAAGCCATGATAGCCTTTCTTACTGTCCACTACACCCCCAGTCTTGGTGTCATCTGCAAATTTGTGGATCTGGTTAACCACATTATCATCCAGATCACTGATATAGATGACAAACAACAAAGGACCCAGCACTGATTCCTGTGATGAAGTCATGGAGGGATTGTCTGTTGAGTCTCTGTGGGTGTATGTTAGAAACAGGAAAGGGTCAATAACTCTCCTGGGTGATTTTTATAGACCTCATAATAGTAACAGGGACATTGAGGAGCAAATAGGGAGACAAATTCTGGAACAGTGCAATAATAACAAGGTTGTCCTGATGGGAGATTTTTATTTCCCCAATATTGATTGGCATCTCCCTAAAGCAAGGGGTTTAGATAGGATGGAATTTGTTAGGTGTGTTCAGGAAGTTTTTCTGACGCAATATGTAGATAAGTCTACAAGTGGAGACTTGATTTGGTATTGGGAAGTGAACTTGGTCAGGTGTCAGGTCTCTCAGTGGGAGAACATTTTGGAGATAGTGATCACAATTCTATATCCTTTACCATAGCATTGGGGAGGGATCGGAGCAGACAAGTCAGGAAAATGATTAATTGGAGTAAGGGGAAATATGAAGCTATCAGGCAGGAACTTGGAAGCGTGAATTAGGAGCAGATGTTCTCAGGGAAATGTACAGTAGTAATGTGGAAAATGCTTAGGGGATATTTGCGTGGCATTCTGCATAGGTACGTTCTAATGAGACAGGGAAAGGATGGTAGGGTACAGGAACCATGGTGTACAAAGGCTGTTGAAAATCTAGGTAAGAAGAAAAGAAAAGCTTACGAAAGGTTCAAAAAACTAGGTAATGATAGAGGTCTAGAAAATTGTAAGGCGAGCAGAAAGGAGCTTAAGAATGAAATTAGGAGAGCCAGAAGGGGCCATGAGAAGGCCTTGGTGAGCAGGATTAAGAAAAACCCCAAGGCATTCTACAAGTATGTGAAGAGCAAGAGGATAAGATGTGAGAGAATAGGACCAATCATGTGTGACAGTGGAAAAGTGTGTATGGAACTGGAGGAGGTAGTGGAGGTACTTAATGAATACTTTGCATCAGTATTCACTACGGAAGAGGACCTTGGCAATTGTAGGGATGACTTACAGTGGATTGAAAAGCTTGATCATATAGACATTAAGGAAGAGGATGTGCTAGAGCTTCTGGAAAGTATAAAGTTGGATTAATCACTGAGACTGGACGAGATATACCCCAGGCTACTGTGGGAGGCGAGGGAAGGGATTATTAAGCCTCTGGCAATGATAGTTGCATCATCAATGGAGACAGTTGAGGTCTGGGAGGATTAGTGGGTTGCAGATGTTGTTTCCTTATTCAAGAAAGGGAGTAGAGATAGCCCAGGAAATTATAGACCAGTGAATCTTATTTCAGTGGTTGGTAAGTTGATGAAGAAAATCTTGAGAGGCAGGATTTGTGAACATTTAGAGAGGCATAATATGATAAGGAATAGTTAGCATGGCTTTGTGAAAGGCGCGTTGTGCCTTACGAGCCTGATAGAATTTTTTGATGATGTAATTAAACACATTGATGAAGGTAGAGCAGTAGATGTAGTGTATATTGATTTCAGCAGGGCATTTGATAAGGTACCCCATGCAAGGCATATTGAGAAAGTATTGGCTTGGGATCCAAGGGGACTTTGCTTTGTGGATCCAGAATTGGTTTGCCCACAGATGGCAAAGAGTGGTTGTAGACAGGTCGTATTCTGCATGGAGGTCGGTGACCAGTGGTGTGCCTCAGAGATCTGTTCTGGGACCCATTCTCTTTCATGATTTTTATAAATGACCTGGGTGAGGAAGTGAAGGGAGGGGTTAGTAAATTTGCTGATGACATAAAGGTAGATAGTGTGGAGGACTGTCAGATGTTACAGTGGGACATCAATAGGATGCAAAACTGGGCTGAGAAGTGGCAGATGGGGTTCAACTCAGATAAATGTAAAGTGGTTCATTTTGATAGGTCAAATATGATGGCAGAATATAGTATTAATGGTAAGACTCTTGGCAGTGTAGAGAATCAGCGGGATCTTGGGGTCAGAGTCCACAGGACACTCAAAGCTGCTGAGCAGGTTGACTGTGTGGTTAAGAATGCATACAGTGTATTGTCCTTCATCAACCATGGGATTGAGTTCAAGAGCCAAGAGCTAATGTTGCAGCTATATAGGACCCTGGTCAGACCCCACTTGGAGTACTGTGCTCAGTTCTGGTCGCCTCACTATAGGAAAGATGTGGAAACGTTTGAAAGGGTGTCGAGGAGATTTCCAAGGATGTTGCCTGGATTGGGGAGCATGCCTTATGAGAATAGGTGGCGTGAACTTGGCCTTTTCTCCTTGGAGCAATGGATAATGACAGGTGATCTGATAGAATTGTGTAAGATGATGAGAGGCATTGATCGCGTGGATAGTCAGAGGCTTTTTCCCTGGACTGAAATGGCTAACACAAGAGGGCACAGTTTTAAGGTCCTTGGAAGCAGGTACAGAGGAGATGTCAGGGGTAAGTATTTTACGCAGAGAGTGGTAAGTGTGTGGAATGGGCTGCTGGCAACGGTGGTGGAGGTGTATAAAATATGGTCTTTTAAGAGACTCTTGGATAGGTACATGGAGCTTAGAAAAATAGACGGCTTTGGGTAACCCTAGGTAATTTCTAAAGTAAGTATATGTTCGGCACGGCATTGTGGGTGGAAGGGCCTGTCTGTTTTGTACTGTAGGTTTTCTGTGTTTCTATGTGACATGCCACTAGTCACAGCCTCCACTCAGAGAGGCAACAGTCTCTGGCTTCTTCCACAAAGCCAATGTCTAATCCAATTTACTACCTCATCTTGAATGCCGAGTGACTGAACCTTCTTGACCAACCTCCTAATGTGGGACCTTGTCAAGTGCCATACTAAAGTCCATGTAGGCAACATCCACTGCCTTGCCTTTATCCACCTTCCTGGTAACATCCTTTAAAAACTCTATAAAATTGTTTCGACATGACCTACCATGCACAGAGCCATGCTGATTATTAGTTATCAGTCTATGTCTATCTAAATACTTACATATCCAGTCCCTTAGAATACTTTACAATAGCTTTCCTACAACCAATGTCAGACTCACTGGCCTACAATTTCCTGATTCATGTTTAGAGCCTTTTATACAGCTATACAAGATTGGCTATCCTGCAGTCCTCTAGTACCTCACCTGTCACTAAGGATGATTTAAGTATCTGTGCTAGTGTAGTACCCCTGAAAAAGCGATATGGGAATGTTCATACATCATTAACTTTATGGTGAATGAACACAACATGTGCTGTCCCTCCCACCACCCCCAACCAGGAATTCTGGCAGGAATGAACGATCAATCGCATACTGAAGATTGAATGCAAGTCCTTACAAGTCAATGGCACATTCAGTGCTCAATACAATAAAAGAATTCCTTGCACACAGGTTCTCAGAATTTTCAACTGAACACATTTGCATGTTTTTAAAGTAATATCTCTTTTGTTTCTCAACAAGAAATGATATTCACTTTAAATAAATTACGTTTATAATTTAACTCTTTTCAAAAATTATTTGAGCAATTATTTATAATTAAATTAAACATATTTCAATTTTGTCACATACTCCCCCTCAAAAGTAGATGTTGTCCTGACATCTCCTCCCTGTGTTAGACTTGCGATCACTTCTTTCTTTGTAAGAAATATTCATTTGGTTTCTAGTAGGCAAACGGTAGTTAATGTAGGAACTGAAGCACAGGTTGCCATGAAGTCATTGACTTTACACAATTATGAGATAAGGCCTGATACTGATGTGGCCTACAGTCTACAGTATGTTGTGACATGTGGAGGTCCTAACCCTATAGTAAATAAAACATTTTGGTGGTTGTCATTCCCTCCAAGAAAATTTTGAGCTCTCTTGTCTTTGCTCCATCTGATTGTCTGGCTTAACATTCTCAGGAGTAAATGCAGGAAAATCACTTGGGTCACTTGGTTTGGATGAAGGTACAGGGATTGGTAATGATTCGTACTCTAGGTTACTTGGTATAGATGAAGGTTCAGGGACTGGTTTTGGTTCACATGCAGGTAAGCTCAACAACTGTTCCTTCTCAGGCATTTTTCAATGGAAACATTGTGAATCCTCAACCCTTATTTACTGCTCAGCGGGTTGTATAGGCTCTACTTCAAAACCTCACCTCACTGGCTGGTTCACTCTCTTCCTTTCTTCAGGTGGCTGAGCTCTGGTGCTCTGTTTTGGCAGACATGCTTGCTTTGTTGTGGTATCCATTTCTGGTTCAGCATCCAAAGGCAGGTGTTCACATGGCATGAGAGGACTGTGATTTTCCTTGTTCAGGTTTTACTTCACAGATTGGCACATCCTCCTCAACTTTTCACTCAACAATATGGATGCTGTCCTCCCAATAGTTTCAAAACTTTCCCGGACCTCCACAGGGTGTCAGGTTCTTTATGAGGACGCAATTCCCAGATTGTAACCATGTAAGTCTCATTCTGCTGTCATAGTGTCTCTTATTTCTCCCTAAGACCTTTTGTAAAAACTCCTTGACAATTTGATGGACTTCTTGCATGCTTCTTTTCCATTTTTCCAAGTATTCGCTGTGTGTTGTGGGACTTTTGTTAGTGTTCAGGCTAAATAATATATCTATGGCCAACCTTTATGAAGAGAAGGAAGAACGGAGAGAATCCTGTCACTTCTGACTTTGTGCAGTTGTAAGCATAGACCATCTTATTCAATGACTTTTTCCAATTTTCTTTTTGTCTTTCCATTAGTGTTTTCAAAATTTGCAGAAGAATCCAGTTGAGCCTCTCAACTTATCCATTTTCCCTGGGGGTGGTATAGTGTAGTTCTTGAATTGTTTTCTCAGTTGCATGAAGAGTTGGTTCTCAAATTCGGCCCCTTGGTCATGGTGTTTTCAAGATGGGAACCAAAACTTCAGGGCAAAGTCATTGAAAAGACTATCAGTGACAGTTTTTCCTGACTTCGAGGTTGTGGCACATTCCTGTGCAAATGATGTAAAATGGTTAATAATCACCAAACTGTACTCGTATCTGCTCTTGCACTTGCCTAAGTGAAGTAAGTCAACTGACTCAAGTTCAAATGGCTGCATTGTCACGATGCTCTTGAGGTGTGCCCTTGTTTCCCGACACAGGTTCTTTTGCTTGAGACAGGTACAGACTCTTAGCACGTGGTGCTCAATGTTTCTCTCCACGTGAAGCCAGAAAAATCTCCCTCTTACCAGAGTTGTTGTTCAATCAATGCCTTGGTACCCCATTTTATCGTGTAGCTCTTTCAGGACTGTACTCTTGAACTTCTCAGGCACCACCAGTTGTGTCTGTTGGGTAATTTTCCGATGAAGGATGCCATCATCATACAATACTAATTTATCCCACTCTCACAGAAAGTGCCTGGCTCGCTTGCTTAATGTCAGTATTTGTTGAAAAGTAGGCTTCAAACCTGAGTGTACAAAGTCAATTACCATTTTGATGTTACTATTCTCTTCCTTTGCTTGCCAGATCTCTCTCCTGGAGAGTAGTGGAACCGATGTGTTCATCAAGTTGACATTTGCTGTGTCTAACAGTATAGATGCTGCCATGGACCAGGGTATGTCTGCACTTTGCTGCACTTCAGTGGTCTGGACTGTGGTTCCCACTGAATCGAACGAGATTTCTTCCATCTGCTCACTCAGAGTCATTTCCATGGCTACTGGCATTCAGAACAAAGAGTCAGCATCAGCTTTTCTTTTCCTGGGTGATAACGGATAGTGAAGTAGAAAGCGGCCAGTTCACAACCCATCTATATCCGGTTGTGTTCAGCTTTGCTGAAGACAGAACATACGTGAAGGGGTTGTTGTCATTATAAACTGTGAATGTTGGGACATAGTACAGGTAATCCCTAAATTTTTCAGTAATTGCCCACTTCCAATTTCCCACTGTGTCGCTGGTAGTTTTTCTCTGCATTTTCAATGTTCGTGAACCATAGGCTATTACTCTCAATTTGCCATTTTGGTTTTGATACAGGACTGCTTCCAACCCCTGACTGGAGGCAGCAATGTGACGAATGAATGGTTGTGCAGAGTCTGGGAATCCCAGCACAGGTGGCTGTACTAGGCAGTCAATCGGCTTCTCCAAAGTTTCTTGATGTGTCTCTGTTCAAGCAACTGGTTTGCAAGAGGGCACATCTAATTTGTCTTCTGATGCTACCCCTACTGAGGTGATTTTGGTCACTGCTATCTGTGCTTTTTAACAGGTCATAGAGGAGGGTCATTATTCAAGAGAAATCTTTAATGTACTGCCAATAGAACCACTGTTGTAACTATATGTTATAATTACGTGGTTTTGTCAGTTTTTTCAGTCTTGGTCTGTCCTGTGTTTTATGATATCACACCGAAGGAAATAATGTATCATTTCTTAATGCATGCATTACTAAATGACAATAAATGAGGACCACGTGTCTTCGTAATCTAAAAATAGACCTAAAATCTTTCTCAGTCTCCCACTGTACCTGGTGTCTGATACTGCCACGATGTCTGCAGGATCCATCCGATTTCCCTCTGCTGACACAATTCTCCCCAGGTAGTGAACTCTGCCTTGAGGAACTCACACTTGCTGGGTCTAAGTTTCACTCCATGCACCCACATTCACTGTAGCACTCTTCTCACCACATCAACATGCTCATCGAAGGCCTTAGTGAACACCAGCATGTCATCCAGATATGGTGCAAAGACTGTCTCTTAATCTTTCAAGGCACTCCTCTGAGAAATGTTGGTAGGCTGCGAGTGCATTCATGAGCCCAAAGGTGATTCAAACCCACTCATACAAGCCCCAGCGGGTTATGAAGGCTGTTTGTGGCCTGTGAGGCAAACCTGTCTAGTCCTTTTACAGTATAGGATTCCCAGTCAATATGTGTAAAGTTAAAATCACCTGCTATAACAACCTTTTATTTCTTGCAACAGTCTGATCTCTCTACAAATTTGAACCTCTAAATCCCTACAACTGTTGGGTAGTCTGTAATATAGCCCCATTAACATGGTCATATGTGGACTTATTCCTCAGTTCCACCCATAATGCCACACAAGATGAGTTCTCCAGTCTGTCCTGACTTAGTATTGCAGCGACGTTTTTCCTGACTAGTAATGCCACCCTTCCTCCTTTAATCCCTCTCACTCTGTCACATCTAAAACAAAGGAACCCCAGAATATTGAGCTGCCAGTCCGGACCCTACTGAATCCATGTCTCACTAGTGGCTGCAATATCATAATTCCAGGTGTTGATCCATGCCTAAATGCATCTGGCTTTCCTACGATACTTCCTGCTTTGAAATATACACAGCTGGGGACACAACTTGTACCATGCTCAACCTTTTGATTCCTGACTTGTCTGAGGTCATATCAACATTTGTCTCCACAACCTCTCCAGTAACTGTTCTGGCACTCTGATCCCCATCCCCTGGCAACTGAAGTTTAAGCTCCACTGTGCAGCATTAGAAAACCTTCCTGCTAGGATATTGGTACCCTTCCATTTCAGATGCCAACCGTCTCTTCTGTACAGGTTCCACCTTCCCTGGAAGAAGGCACAATGATCCAAAACTCTTTTGCCTTTCTTCCTTCACCAACTCCTTAGCCATGTGTTAAACTGTATAATCTTTCTATTTCTGGCCTCACTAGCACGTGGCACAGGTAGCAACCTGAGATCAGAATCAGGTTTAATACCACTGGTATATGTCATTAGATTTGTTAACTTAGCAGCAGCAGTACAATGCAATACATGATAAATATCCAATAAAAGAATTACAGTATATATATATACACACACATATGCACATGCACTCATGTATATTAAATAGTCAAACTAAAAATAGCAGTGCAGAAACAGAAATAATAAAAAAATCACAATAAAAGATCCCCATGGCTCTGGAGGTCCTGCCCTTTAACTTTGCACCTAACTCCCTGAACTCCTTATTCAGAGCCTCATCCCTCGTCCTACCCATTTCATTGGTACCTGTGTGGACCATGACCTCTGGCAGTTCACCCTCCCACTTATGAATGCTGAGGACTCAATCTGAGATGTCCTGGACCTTTCACTCTGGAGACAACGTATCATCTGGGAATCTTGTTATTGCCCACAGAACCTCTTTTCAGTTCCCCTGACTAACGAATCCCCTATCACCACAACGTGTCTCTTCTCCCACTTCCCTTTTGAGTCACTGAGCCAGACTCAGTACCAGAGACTAAACCACTGTGACTCTCCCCGTTAGGTCATCCACCTCAACAGTATCCAAAGTGATATACCTGTTGTTGAGGGGAATGGCCACAGGGGTACTCTGCACTGGCTCCTTAACCCCTTTCCCCTTCTTGACTGTCACCCAGTTTTCTGTGCCTTGCACCTTGGGTGTAACTACCTCTCTATATATTCTATCTAACATCCCTTCAGTTCTCGAATGATCAGGAGTTCATCCATTTCCAGCTCCAGCTCCTTAACATGGATTATTAGAAGCTGCAGCTGGATGCACTTCTCACAGTTATAGTCGTCGGGGACATTGGAGGTCTCCCTGCCTTCCCACATTCTGTAAAAGGAGCATTCTGCTCTCCTGCCATGCATCTCTACTGTCCTAACTGATCAAATGTAAAGGGGGGTGGACTCTACCTACAGCTTATCTTTTTTGCCTTCTCTGACTGAAGCCTTGAAGAGCTACAGCTTCAAAACTCTAATTTAGCCCACTCAGATGCTGGCCACTGTGACAATGGCTGCTCCACTTACCTCTGCCTTCCTTTAATTTGTTCTTGCTAATCAATCCCAAACGTCGACTGGTTGCTGATCAAAGTTCCAAAACATTGCTGTGAGTTGCTGCTTTTTATACTTGGTCTGTGAACCTGAGGTGACCCACATCTGCTCTTATTTTCTTGTGTTGGTTTTGTGATTTTTACACTCAGTCTAACTCTCACTTAAAAAATCAGTTATAATGAGGAACCATCACTCTGAAAAGGAGGTCTCACATTTGATCATCATTCTCATCACGTTAAGCTCTATCAGACAGAGCAAAGGATTGGCAACACCCTAGGCCCTGATTATTACCCTAACATGAAATGGTAACTGAAATTGATGGAAATACCCAGCATGCCAAGGAGTATTTGTGGAGGGAGGAACAGAATTAATATTCCATGCTGACTTTTGCAGGTACTATTTGAGCCTGAATTTCCCAATTTTTATTTTGGATTTATACTACCTGCAGTATTTTGCTTTAGTGTTGGAAGAGAATGGACATGGGCTGACAGAAACACAAATAGGCCAAGCATTGGTCTTCCTTAAGTAGAATAGTCTGGTTTTCCCACTGTGATGACTCATGCATAAATACTACTTAATTGCTTTAGGCACATAACAACCACTGGCCAAGCAATGGAATACCTGCTTAAGGAATCAATTGATAATGAAACAGACAAGAAATGCTTTAATTAAAATCTTTAATGTGTATCATTATCTATCTATAGAGAAAATAGTCAGTTGACCTAAACCTGTTGGTGGTAATGGCATCTGGTTTCTGCCATTGTAAATTTTTAAAATAACAGTGTTAAATTTGTTGAATTGTCCCTGTTAGTAACCGAGGTTGTGTTTTAAGTTCACTAGTTGTAATTGTTTTTGTTAATCTGTTGACACCATCTTAGAATATTAAATAAAAATGCAAAAACACATCCTTAATGCTAAATGTGTAGCTTGTTGTCTGACTGTAATTGGGCAGTAAAATTACTGAGACTCTCAGTATAGGACCTATAAACTTTCCACCTCCAACAAGTTTCTGGAAAAGAGAACCATAATGCATTTTAATAAGGAAGTGTAATTGTCCGAGGTACTGAGCTCTATGTTTATTTGAAAAAACTATAGGAGATCAAATATTGGGTAGAAGCTCAACATTTCAATATCTAATTAAATGTTACATTCCCTAGATTAAGATAATATCCCCTCAACTTTGTCATTACTTCATTTTTAAGATATTAATTTTAGGACAGCACTAATATGCAACCACTTCTTCTACCTGTGTCTAATTTGCATAACCATAATTCTAGTAATTGGAGCACATTCTTCTGGTTGTTGATTATGTATGTTACTAGAACGTGACCTCCAGATGAAGTGCTAATACACACTATCCTTGAGGAAGAAATGTATTTTTATTAAATCAGTACATTTATCATTGGAACATGTTCTGTTACTTCCAAACTCCTCTCGTCAAGAATAAAATGCAGTCTGATTATAGTCCTAATAAAAAATTTTAAACATTCTGCAGGGTTTATTGGTAGACGACAGTTCTGACAAATGACACAAGTGTAAACTACTATATCGATCAGCTGTTTGAGTATCTACAGATTATTATATTTTAGTTAGTAAAGATGCTCATTAACGTCCATTTTTTGAGTGATGAAGAAATTTGTGATATTATTGGAATGTGCATTTTGACAGTACCTTCCAAATTCATGAGCTGGACAAAGGCAGCAGGTGCAAGAGTGCAATATTCCCTACCAAGCTGTGAATAGTCTGCCTTAGAAATATCTTGCTGCTGTGTCTAGATGTTTGAAATCCCTGCTGATCATCACTCTGGGTTTACTCTTAGCAGAATCACTCTGAACAGCACACTTGGTTTTACCCTCAACAGAATCACTCCGAATGGCACATTGGAGTTATTCTCAGCAGAATCACTCTGAACATCACATTGGGTTTACTCTCAGAAGCATCACTCCGAACAGTGAACTGGGTTTACCCTCAGCAGAATATCTCTGAACAGCACATTGGGTTTACCCTCAGAATCACTCCAAACATCACACTGGGTTTACTCTCAGCAGAATCACACCAGACATCACATTTGGTTTACTCTCAGCAGGATCACTCCGGACATCGGAATCAGAATCAGAATCAGGTTTATTATCATTGGCATGTGATGTGAAATTTGTTAACTTAGCAGCAGCAGTTCAATGCAATACATAATCTAACAGAGAGAGAGAGAGAGAAAAAAAAATAAAATAAAACTTAATAATAAGTAAGTAGTAGTAGTCATAGTCATACTTTATTGATACCAGGGGAAATTGGTTTTCGTTACAGTTGCACCATAAATAATAAATAGTAATATAACCATAAATAGTTAAATAGTAATATGTAAATTATGCCAGTAAATTATGAAATAAGTCCAGGACCAGCCTATTGGCTCAGGGTGTCTGACCCTTCAAGGGAGGAGTTGTAAAGTTTGATGGCCACAGGCAGGAATGACTTCCTATGACGCTCTGTGCTGCATCTCGGAGGAATGAGTCTCTGGCTGCATGTACTCCTGTGCCCTCCCAATACATTATGTAGTGGATGGGAGACATTGACCAAGATGGCATGCAACTTAGACAGCATCCTCTTTTCAGACACCACAGTCAGAGAGTCCAGTTCCATCCCCACAACATCACTGGCCTTACGAATGAGTTTGTTGATTCTGTTGGTGTCTGCCATCCTCAGCCTGCTGCCCCAGCACACAACGGCAAACATGATCGCACTGGCCACCACAGACTCGTAGAACATCCTCAGCATCGTCTGGCAGATGTTAAAGGACCTCAGTCTCCTCAGGAAATAGAGACGGCTCTGACTCTTCTTGTAGACAGCCTCAGTGTTCTTAGACCAGTCCAGTTTATTGTCAATTCATATCCCCAGGTATTTGTAATCCTCCACCATGTCCACACTGACCCCCTGGATGGAAACGGGGCCCATCGGTACCTTAGCTCTCCTCAGGTCTACCACCAGCTCCTTGGTCTTTTTCACATTAAGCTGCAGATAATTCTGCTCACACCATGTGACAAAGTAAATCAATTAAAAAATAAACAAGTAAATCAATTACATATATTGAATAGGTTATTTAAAAATGTGCGAAAACAGAAATACCGTATATTAAAAAAAGTGAGGTAGTGTCCAAAGATTCAATGTCCATTTAGGAATCGGATGGCAGAGGGGAAGAAACTGTTCCTGAATCGCTGAGTGTGTGCCTTCAGGCTTCTGTACCTCCTACCTGATGGTATCAGTGAAGGGCATGTCCTGGGTGCTGGAGGTCTTTAATAAAGGACGCTGCCTTTCCAAGACACTGCTCTGTAAAGATGTCCTGGGTACTTTGTAGGCTACTGCCCAAGATGAAGCTGACTAGATTTCCAACCTTCTGCAGGTTCTTTCAATCCTGTGCAGTAGACCCCACATCCATACCAGACAGTGATGCAGCCTGTCAGAATGCTCTCCACAGTACAACTATAGAAGTTTTTGAGTGTATTTGTTGACATACCAAATCTCTTCAAACTCCTAATAAAGTATAGCCACTGTCTTGCCTTCCTTATGACTACATTGATATGTTGGGACCAGGTTAGGTCCTCAGAGATCTTGACACTCAGAAACTTGAAGCTGCTCACTCTCTCCACTTCCGATCCCTCTATGAGGATTGGTATCTGTTCCTTCATCTTCCCCTTCCTGAGGTCCATAATAAGCTATTTCATCTTACTGACGTTGAGTGCCAGGTTGTTGCTGCGGCACCATTCCACTAGTTGGCATATCTCACTCCTGTACGTCCTCTTGTCACCACCTGAGATTCTACCAACAATGGTTGTATCATCAGCAAACTTGTAGATGGTACTTGAGCTATGCCTTGCCACACAGTCATGTGTATATGGCAGTGTATATGTATACAGAGCAGTGGGCTAAGCACACACCCCTGAGGTGTGTTAGTGTTAGTCATTGGTGAAGAGGATATATTATCACCATTCTGCACAGACTGTGGTCTTCCGGTTATGAAGTAAAGGATCCAATTACAGAGGGAGGTACAGAGGTCCAGGTTCTGCAACTTCTCAATCAGGACTGTGGGAATGATGGTATTAACTGCTGAGCTATAGTCGATGAACAGCATCCTGACGTAGGTGTTTGTGTTGTCCAGGTGGTCTAAAGCCGTGTGAAGAGCCATGGAGATTGCGTCTGCCATTGACGTATTGTGACGATAGGCAAATTGCAATGGGTCCAGGTCCTTGCTGAGGCAGTCTAGTCATAACCAACCTTTCAAAGCATTTCATCACTGTCGATGTGATTGCTACCGGGTGATAGTCATTAAGGCAGCTCACATTATTCTTCTTAGGCACTGGTATAATTGTTGCCTTTTTGAAGCAAGTGGGAACTTCTGCCCGTAGCAGTGAGAGGTTGAAAATGCCCTTGAATACTCCCACTAGTTGGTTAGCACAGGTTTTCAGAGCCTTACCAGGTACTCCGTCAGGACCTTCTGCCTTGTGAGGGTTCACTCTCTTTAAAGACAGTCTAACATCGGCCTCTGAGGCGGAGATCACAGGGTCATCAGGTGCAGCAAGGATCTTCACAGCATGCATAGAAGGTGTTGAGTTCATCTGATAGTGAAGCATCGCTGCCATTCATACTATTGGGTTTTTCTTTGTAGGAAGTAACGTCTTGCAGTCCCTGCCAGAGTTACCGTGCATCTGATGGAGCCTCCAACCTCATTCAAAATCGTCCCTTCACCCTTGAAATAGCTCTCTGCAAATCATACCTGGTTTTCTGGTACAGGCCTGGGTTGTCAGACTTGAATGCCACAGATCTAGCCTTCAGCAGATGACGTACCTCCTGGTTCATCCACAGCTTTTGGTTTGGGAATGTACGGTAAGTCTTTGTAGACACACACTCATCCACACAGGTTTTAATGAAGTCGGTAACAACTGCAGCATACGCATCCAGGTTCGAAGATGAATCCCTGAATACAGTCCAGTCCACCAATTCAAAGCAGTCCTGTGCTTCCCTTGTCCATACCTTCTTGGTCCTCACCACTGGTGCTGCAGTCTTCAGTCTCTGCCTATACTCAGGGAGTAGAAGTACAGCCAGGTGATCAGACTTCCCGAAGTCAGGGCGTGGAATAGCACGGTAGGCATTCTTGATGGTGGTGTAACAATGGTCCAGTGTGTTGTTTCCTCTGGTATTGCAAGTGATCTGTTGATGATAATTGCCTTGTGATTTTTTTCAGACTGGCCTTGTTAAGATCTCCCAAAACGATGATGAAGGCGTTAGGGCTGCACATTGGGTTTACCCTCAACAGAATCGCTCCGAACAGCACATTGGGTTTACTTTCTGTACAATCACTCCATACATCACAGTGGGTTTACTTTTAGCACCATCACTCCGAACATCATATTAGGTTTACTCTCAGCAGAATCACTCAAAATATCACATTGGGTTTTCTCTCTGCACAATCACTCCGAACAGCACATTGTGTTTACTCTCAGCAGAATGACTCTGAACAGCACATTAGATTTACCTTTAGCACCATCACGCCGAACAGCACACTGTATTTACTCTCAGCAGAATGACTCTGAACATCATATTGGGTTTACTCTCAGCAGGATCACTCCGAACAGCACACTGTATTTACTCTCAGCAGATGACTCTGAACATCATATTGTGTTTACTGTCAGCAGAATGACTCCGAACAGCACATTGGGTTTACCTCTAGCACCATCACACCGAACAGCACACTGTGTTTACCCTCAGCAGAATGACTCCAAACAGCACACTGTGTTTACTCTCAGCAGAATCACTCCAAACAGCACTCTGTATTTACTCTCAGCAGGATCACTCCGAACAGCACACTGTATTTACTCTCAGCAGGATCACTCCGAACAGCACACTGTATTTATTCTCAGCAGGATCACTCTGAACAGCACACTGTATTTACTCTCAGCAGGATCACTCCGAACAGCACATTGGGATTACTCTCACCAGAATCACTCTGAACATCACATTGGGTTTACTCTCAGCAGGGTCACTTCCGAACAGCACATTGGGTTTACCTTTAGCACCATCACTCCGAACATCACACTGTGTTTACCCTCAGCAGAATGACTCCAAACAGCACACTGTGTTTACTCTCAGCAGAATCACTCTGAACATCACATTGGGTTTACTCTCAGCAGGATCACTCCGAACAGCACATTGTGTTTACTCTCAGCAGAATCACTCCAAACACCGCATTGGGTTTACCTTTAGCACCATCACTCCGAACAGCATACTGTGTTTACTCTCAGCAGAATCACTCAAAACATCACATTGTGTTTACTCTCAGCAGGATCACTCCGAACATCACACTGTGTTTACCCTCAGCAGAATTACTCCGAACAGCACACTGTGTTTACTCTCAGCAGAATCACTCAAAACATCACATTGTGTTTACTGTCAGCAGAATGACTCCGAACAGCACATTGAGTTTACCTTTAGCACCATCACTCCGAACAGCACACTGTGTTTACCCTCAGCAGAATGACTCCAAACAGCACACTGTATTTACCCTCAGCAGAATCACTCCATACATCACATTGTGTTTACTCTCAGCAGAATCATTCTGGTAGCTTGAAATAAATGTCTGTGTATATCACTTTCTCAATGGCAATTAAATCTGGGTACTAACGGTTTATATTGCCTGCAACATTCTCACCTAGTAAAAAATCATCAAAAGAAGTAGCTGGAGTCAGATCCCTTGGCTTTTGATATGTCATTGGGGTATAATTTCTAGATGATAAGGAAAGTAGCCAGGAATCTTTGAAGAGTACAATGTGGGCTTGCTGGAGATACTCAGGCTGCAAAGGAAGTGAGCTCATGTTTTGGAGAGGAAAACATACTTGCAGGTGGAGTTGTTTTTTTTTAAGATGAAGAGGCAGAGGAATTTTTTTAGAAGAACATGACTCTAGCAATCATTTTGAGTGTAAAGGGGAAGAAGAAACAGCCATGATAGTAGCCAGCAAGGAAGAAAGGCATGTTCACTAATCTGACATTTAGTGTGAATGGTGGTGGCATCTGTTAGTCTTGCGAGACCATGGACCTGCGCCTGAAAAGTCTTGCTTCAGTCTGTGTTAGAGCAGCGTCTGTTGTGGCTGGAGAGGCCCACACCGTAGTGACAGTCTCGGCTGCAGCGACTGCACTTGAAGGCGCTGTCCTCCAGTGTTACCTTGGTGTTGTTTTTCCGTCGAGTGTGCTTTTCTTCAGCAGCAAGCCTCAGCTTCTCTTCTCCTCTTTTTAGACCTCTGCGTAGTTCCAGCCTCCAGCGAGAGCGATCGCTTGCGATGTCCTCCCACCTCTCGACATTTATTTTCAGTGACTTCATGTATCTCTTGCAAACGACTTTGAAATGAAGATGGGGCCGCCCTTGTGCTCTCTTGCCGGAGGCCAGTTCCCCGTACAGCAGGTCTTTCGGGATCCTCCCATCTGACAAGTGGTGTACGTGGCCCAGCCAGCGGAGACGGCGTTGTTAGAGCAGGGTGAAGAGGCTGGGTATCTGGGCGTGGGCCAGGACCTCATTGTTGGTGACTCGGTCAGTCCACGTGATGGCCAGGATGCATCTCAGGCTGCAAAGGTGGAAGGCCTTGAGACGCCGCTCTTGTCTGTAGTAGAGGCTCCAGGTCTCACTGCCGCAAAGCAGTGTGCTGAGGACACAGGCCCTGTAGACTGCAACTTTGGTGTGGGTCGTCAACTTTCTGTTCTCCCAGACTCTCTTTGTCAGCCTGGCGAATGTTGAGGCTGCTCATCCGATCTGTCTGTTGATCTCGGGGTCTAGGGAGAGGCTGTCCGTGATGGTGGAGCCAAGGTATGTAAACTCGTGAACTATCTCCAGCTTGTAGTTGTTGATGGTAATGGCAGGGGGGTGCTCAACGTCTTGGCCGAACACATTGGTTTTCTTCAGGCTGATGGTCAAGCTGAAGTCCTGGCAGGCTCTTGAGAAGCTGTCCATGAGGCGTTGCAGTTGCTCTTCAGAGTGTGTTGCCAGTGCCGCGTCGTCTGCAAACAATATGTCCCTGATGAGTACTTCACGAACCTTGGTGAACTTTAGTGTGAATAATGGCAAGAGATTTGGAAGTAAATATTTTAAATAGTGTGAGCAATGAGAGCAAACAAATGGAATAAGAGATGAACCAAGAGAAAATCGATGGTCAAAAATAAGGACTACATTGGAGTACGTTGGCTTGGCATGTAGGCTGAAGTAGATGGAGGACTGGCAGCTAAAGAGATGACCACAATTTATTGTAAATTCTCTTTGTCAATCTGCTTATCGACTCTCATTAGAAATACTTTCTAAATGTTATGTCTGTTGTGAAGCATGGGTGCCAGGACTTCACATCTCTGTGTGCTCTCAAGGTCATTCACTATCATCGAGATAAACTGGGAACCGCTTCCTATGGTGTTGCTGTGTGTTATCCCTCATCACTACAATCTGCACATTGTGGCACAGAAACTGGATGTGCCAAAAATCATGGGATCAAACAGGATGTACCACCAACTGATACATCTTCCAGCTTTCACCACAACATGCCACTTCATTTCAAGGAGGCTGGAGGCTTTTCTGGCTAGAGTCATGGAGTCATGCAGCATGGAAGCAGGTCCATCCCCCCCCCCCACTCCCCCCATGTGGTCCATGACGACCATGGTGTCCGTCCAAGCTAGTTTCATTTGCCACTATTTGGCCCATATCTCTCTAAACCTTTTTTAATTCATGCACTTATCAAAACATCCTTTAAATGTTGTAGTTGTACCCAACTGTACAACATTCTCTGGCAGATCATCCCACATAGCTGTGTGACAAAGTTGGCCTTCAAGTCCCTTTAAAATCTTCCCTTTCACCCTAAGTCAATGTCCTCAAGTTTTAGACTTCCTGAATCTGAGGAAGTGTACTGTGTTAAAGGGCAGAGGAGATGTGGTCACTTAATGCATGAGCTTCGAATCAACCCCTTCTCTACCTGTGATTTCAGTAACCCCAGTCGAACAATGGATATCATCACATTCTGCAAATACAAATTCCTTAGAGATATCTTTGAGATTAACTTCATCTCTGGAAAGATTATGCAATGATTTACAAACACAAAATTCAATTTATAACTTTTGCAGCAGCCATAGACAAGAAATCTGTAATAAATCTTAATGCTTGTTGTGTCCCTGTTGCATTTGAAGATTTCAGCCAGAGTCATTTCACAGTTAATTTTCAAATCCACAAGAACTATTTTCCTTACTTGCAGATGTTTCTGACATATAGACCAATGCCACCTCATTTTCTGCCTGTCATGCAACAGCTATTTATGATCTTACATATTGTATTCTGCTCCATTTTCTGGGATTAGTTATGTTTCTACGATTTCTGACAAATCTTAGTTTTCTGTTTCTTTTATGCATTGAGTTCCAATAACAGCACATTGAGTCCATCAGAAGCAGTCTGATATGAGTAATGAATGACTCTCTCTACCAGTTTCACAAACCAAGGAAGCCTCCTAAGTTTTTAAGGGATGTAAAATATTTTTTCATAATTGTGTGCAAAAATTTTGCATTTTATGAAAGAGATCATCTGAAAAGCTGCATTAAATGGCTGCAGTAACGTTGTTGCTACAATTAATCATTCACAGCATTTGATGGAATTGATGACTGATACTGTCGTTGTTAGTTAATATATCAGATTTCAAGTCAAATACATTTGTATCCTATCTCACCCTCTGCTAAAATTGCTTTTCTAATGTTGATATTAGCTGTGGATTTAGGTAGAAAATACTTGCAAATAAGGCTCACACATTTTATATCATGTTAACTACCACATAATTGCAACTTAAAGTTATAAAAGATTTGAATATTTCATACCTTTTATATGTAAGTGAGTACATCATGTATCTATTGGTGACAATTTACATGTGGGCAAGATTTTCATTGAATGTTATAAGAATATGTATTAACATGTTTATTTGCTGAACAGAGGATGCCCCACATTATGTGTGTTAAAATTTAAATCGTGCAATCACTGAAAGGTTTTAACCAGCATATCAGATTCCTGATAGCAAAGTCAGAGAAAATGATGCAAAATACTCCTTTATTTCACTGCAAGCACTTGTTTAAAAATGGCACTAGTGAAAATTTCAGGGTAAACAATTCTTGTGTCTTGATTGGAGCTTTTGTGGAGTCGGGAGACCTACAGTAGAACACGTGTATCTTATTTTTGAAGAATTAACTATAATAAGTGCCTTGAATTGAATTTTAATTGATTAAGATGATTTAATGAAATAAAACATCCTGCACATCAGCTACACCGTTTCTCATAAAACTATTCATCATGCTCATCAAAGTGCCAGGGATTTACTTGTTTATAATAGTGCAAGAATAGATTATCTATACAATCTTTGGAAAACAGTGATAATCCACTTGCACTCCTTTACCAATTTAATATTGGTGTCAGGTACAAAATACATTAAAAAATAACGGGTATTTTTTTCATGTACTAAGACATTGAAATCACAGAAACGTTTTCCAAATGTTTTATCTTAACTGCAAATGCACGGGGTAAAGAGAGCAGGAATTCTAATCCCTGAAAAGTGTATTTACTCACACTGAATGATTAAGCTAACTATCCAACTGTTACAAAGTAGTTATTTACTGTGCTCAAAATGTGTAACTTATTTGCAAATGTAAGAAGCTTAGCAATGTGAAAGATCACTAATAAAGCTCTTCTGTGGCACAGCTGGAATGCTTAAGGAATAAGGCCTCAATTTCCTCCTTGTATACTGTACTAATCTCTGTTCAATCGGTTATGTTTTGTAAATGCACATTAAGATATTTTACTGATTTGTGTACATATATGTTGCAAACACATAATATAGTGTACAACCATTAGAAAATGACCTATCTTTGGTAGAGGGATTGGACAGGCTAGATGCAGGAAGATTGTTCCCGATGTTGGGGAAGTCCAGAACAAGGGGTCACAGTTTGAGGATAGAGGGAAAGCCTTTTAGCACTGAGATTAGGAAAAACTTCTTCACACAGAGAGTGGTGAATCTGTGGAATTCTCTGCCACAGGAAACAGTTGAGGCCAGTTCATTGGCTATATTTAAGAGGGAGTTAGATATGGCCCTTGTGGCTACGGGGGTCAGGGGGTATGGAGGGAAGGCTGGGGCAGGGTTCAGAGTTGGATGATCAGCCATGATCATAATAAATGGCGGTGCAGGCTCGAAGGGCCGAATGGCCTACTCCTGCACCTATTTTCTATGTTTCTATGTTTCTATGTCAAATTGGAAAGAATATCTGAAAATTGGTTTCAGTGGAATGGAAAATAAGACATGGTACAAGACCAAATTAAATATTTTCAGTAATATGGAGAGTGAAATATTGTTTTATAGAGGTGTATTTCTAAACAAGAAGTTCCAATCTTGACTTATGTTGAGGAACAAAGGACTGGCCAATAAAGAAATCTAGCAATGCCATCTGTATTATTTCAAATGTTTACACTATGGTATGCATTGTAACCTGTACTTACGATACAGTAGTCATTAGCATCACATTTCTTCTTCTTCTGACTTTTAATGGCAGTAGGCAGTCCAACTTAAAGGAGCATTACCGCCACCAACTGGTCTGGAGTGTGGTGTAGAGAGCTGGGAAATAAAACCTCTACTTTCTTTATCAAATGAAAACAAAATTACCCCCAAAAGCCCTATAGACGGTAAATAATGAAAGACAATATTATGAATTAAATTAAAGTCACTTCCATAACTTAGTAAAGTTTATAAATGAAAACTATCAACCCTGAAGGAGAGTAGTGCAGCCTTCATTTGATTCTTTCGACCTTATATGCTTCCCACTATAATAGAATGTGTTCAGCTGTTTCATAATGATGACAAAGCTTATACACCCCAGAGTGATGTTTTCCGGCAAGATATAAGAAATAATTTGCCCAATTCTAAGTTGAGTCAATACCTGGGCCGTACCCTCCAAGTATCCGGACCTGCTTCTCGGTTTTTTTGCACTACTTACTTTCCATTTTTCTATTTTCTATTTATGATTTATAATTTAAATTTTTAATATTTACTATTGATTTGTAATCCAGGGAGTGGGAAACGCAGAATCAAATATCACTGTGATGATTGTACGTTCTAGTATCAATTGTTTGGCGACAATAAAGTATAAAGTATAATTCCTTCGCTTCTTGTTTTACCCCATTCTCCCATCAATCCAACAGTTTTATGTATTCTGTAAAGATGTCTCCCCTTATACCCATTATCCCACAAGTCTTGCCATAATCCCTGAATTCTTCCCCCACCAACCCCACAGCACAACCTTATCAAATAAAGCTCAAGCTACAAGAGGATTCTGTTTTGCAAATAGCAGCATTTCTTTACTGTTTATTACATTTATAAGTTTATTACAACTGCAGTCAACAAAAGTATTATGTTCAGCTTGGGTAAAGATGAAAAATCCTAGGCCAATTGTCATATCATTTTCAAAGCCAACCAAATGATGAAATTGTAGGAGGTATTTTCCCTCTACTTCCACCCCTAGAACAGTGGTTTGAATTGGATATATTCAGCTCTTCATATTATTGGATTTGTCACTTTGTCTCATCAAACCCGTTTGTTTGCAGTTTTCCAGAATGGGTTGGGTACAGGTGATTAATCAATCCTCAGGATGCGAGCCTGTCATTTAAAATTTTAAAATAAGCTTCATGCAGCTATTTTATAAAGCTGTACTTCTTTGGCATTGGTCGGGTAGTTTTCTAATCCTTGAGAAATTAGATACAGGGAATTATGAATGGCTGCATCTTCTGTACTTGTTGCTTGCATTTCTAGCAGAACTCTAGAGTGTCAAAGAGCATATCTGCAAAACCCTTCCAATCTCTTCTTCCCACATTATGATTCTACCACCAGCATCAAAGGTTACAGAAAGTAAAGATCTGGTTTCAGGAAGCTTTATAGTGACCATACTGTAGCAGAAATCACAGTCATTGCAAATATGCACAAAAAAACTTTTTAAGAGAACAGTACTAATGTCAGAATTATTAATGTTTACCTATACGTATTGGCATTGAGGGAGGAACTAAATAGGAAGCAGGTGAATGGCAGGAGCCATTAAGTTAGGTAACTCATCAAGGAAACACTCAATCTAGTTAATAATGTTGAGAGGATATCATTTAGGCAGCCTTGTGAGGCAAGCTGATAGTCTGTGTGTATAATGGAGAAACCACTGCCACAGGTAATCAGTGAAGGTAGCCACAAAACCTAGGAAGGAGTGCAATGATCAAAGCATCCTCTTGGAGGCAAGTGCTTATCTCGTCAGCTTCAGGGTGCTCCCTGGACAATGAACTACTAAGAAGAGATGATTATGCAATAACCATTGTTAGATCACAAAAGTTAGGAAAGCTTAGGGCTACTACTGTCTTGTGGAATAGGAATTTAGATTCAGTTCTCTATGTTTTTATCTCTGTCCTAAGGCTAGACTCTGTTAGCCAACTAAGGAAATCAAGATCACATGCGAAGCACACTTACATGGGGGTGAAATGTCTCCAGGCAAATGTTAGACTGGAAGCGAGCTCTTGTAGAATACTGCTACTGATTCCCAAAGTAAGTAAATGGAAGGCAGCCCCAAACATAAATGGGAGTTGGGAGGTTAGATTCTTCAAGGAAATGGAGGTAGACTTCATCCCTTTAATTCTACAGTCAGTGGAACTACAGTAGCAGGATTCCTTTGCAGCCTTTCTTGAAGGATATACGTTTTGGCAAGATGAAAATTAAATTATTTTGTCCTGACCCTGTTCCTCTGAAACAGTAATCACAGTTGTCTTCTTTTTATGCAGTGGGCTGCTCAAGCAGCCTTACAGATATGACAATCTATGATTAATGTTAATAACATGATTACTGTCATGTACTATATTTTATAACTGTTGGTACATGAGCATGAAGTACATATTTCTTTACTGATGGAATCAAGGATTAACATAAACAATACAGCTGTTTCTCAATGATAATTTCAGAGCAGCCCCCAATACGATAACCTATTACTGCTCCCCACTATGGAATATTAGGACCAGAAGACAAAGGAGCAAACTTAGGCCACTCGGCCCATCAAGTCTGTTCCACCATTCCATCATAGCTGATTTATTATCCCTCTCGACCCCATTCTCCCGCCTTCTCCCTGTAACCATTGACACCCTGACTAATCAAGAACCTATCAACAGCATCTTTAAATATGTTCAATGACTTGGCCTCCACAGCTAAGTATGACAATGGATTCCACAGACTCCCACCCTTTGACTAAGATATTCCTCCTCATCTCTGTTCTAAATGGACTTACCTCTATTCTAAGGCTGTGCCCTCTGGTCTTTGACACACCCGCAATGGGAAACATCCTTTCCACATCCTCTTTAACCAGGCTTTTCAATATTCAATGAGTTTCAATGAGCTCCCCTGTCATCCTTTGAACCTCCAGCAAGTACAGGTTCAAAGCCATCAGATGAGCCCTTTCATTCTTGGGCTCAGTCTCATTAACCCTCCTGTGGACCCTCTCCAATGTCAGTTCAGTTTTCTTAGATAAAGGACCCAAACTCTCAAAATGAATGCTAACATTGCATTTTCCTTCCTTACCACTGACTCAACCTGAAAGTTAACCCAAGAAATCCTACACAAGGACTCCCAAGTCCATTTGCACCTCTGATTTTAAAATTTTCTCCCCACTTAGAAAATAGTTTGCCTTTATTCCTTCTACCAAAGTGCATGATCATACGCTTCCCTACACCATATTCCACTGTCACTTCTTTGCCCAGTCCCAATCTGTCTGAGCACTTCTGCAGACTACCTTTTTCCTCAACACTACCTGTACATTCCATCTATCTTTATATTGTCTGCAAACTTGAACACAGACCCATCAATTCTGTCATCCAAATCACCAACATATATTGTGAATAAAAGTGGACCCAGTACTAATCCCTGCGGAACACCACTAGTCACCAGCAGCCAACCAAAATAGGCCCGCTTTATTCTGACTCGTTGCCTCCTGCCAGTCAGCCAATCTTCTGTTCATGCTAGTATTTTTCCTGGAATGATATGGGCTCTTATCTTGTTAAGCACCGTTATGTGCGGCTTCTGAAGATCCAAGTAGTCAACATCCACTGATTCTCCTTTGTCTATCCTGCCTGTTACTTCCTCAAAGAAGTCCAACAGATTTGCCAAGCATGATTTCACCTTAAAGTCACAATGCTAATTGCCTATTTTATCATGTGCCTCCAAGTACCCCAAAACCTCATCCTTAATAAAGAACTCCACCCTTTTCCCAACCATTGAAGTCAGGCTAACTGGCCTATAATTTCCTTTCTTCTGCCTCCTTCCCTTTTTAAAGAGTGGAGTGACATTTGCAATTTTCCAGTCCTCCGGAACCATTCTAGAATCTAATGATTCTTGTTAGATCAATACCAATGCCTCCGCAATCTATTCAGCTACCTCTTTCAGAGCACTGTGGTGTAGTCCAACTGGCTCAGGTAACTTATCTACCTTTGTACACCATTTCTTTGTCCCCTACTACTAACTCAACCGCATCATTTTCCAGCGGTCCAATATCCACTCTCGCCTCTCTTTCACTCTTTATACATCTGAAATATCTTTTACTAACCTTTTTTTAAGTAATTGGCTAGCTTACCTTCATATTTCATCTTTTCTCCCCTTATGTTTTTTACTTAGTTGCTTTCTGTTGGGTTTTGAAAGCTTTCCAAATCCTTTAATTTCCCACTAATTTTTGCTTTATTATGTGCCCTCTTTTTTGCTTTTATGCTGTCTTTGACTTCCCTTGTCACCCACAGTTGCCTTATCCTCTCTTTGGTATACATTTTTATCTTTGGGACGTTCCTATCCTGTGCCTTCCGAATTGCCCCCAGAAACTCCAGCAATTGCGGTTCCGCCTCCATCCCTGCTCGTGTCCCCTTCCAATCAACTTTGACCAGCTTCACTCTCATGCCTCTGAAATTCCCTTTACTCCACTGTAATACTAATACATCTGGCTTTATCTTCTCCCTCTCAACCTGCAGGGTGAAGTCTATCATATTATGATCACTGCCTCCTAGGGGTTCCCTTACCTTAAGCTCCCTGATCAAATCTGGTTCAATACACAACACCCAATCCAGAAATATTTTTCCTCTAGTGGACTGAGCCACAAACTGCTCTAAAATGCCATCCCATAGGCTTTCTACAAACTCCCTCTCTTGGGATCCAGTACCAACCTGATTTTGTCACTCTTCCTGCATATTGAAATTGTAGGCAATTTTATAAATATTAACTTGTTTTACACTTGTTCCTTTTTTCAGATGATTGTATTTCTTTGTTTGTGTCTGTTGATCCATTCATAGAGCTAGTTGTGTGAATAACATCCAGTCTAAAATACTTGGGAGACAAAATCAGGTTACTCTAGTCAGAAGAATTTTTCATTTGACATCATTCAAAATATCATCATTCACTAACAACTTGTAAAGACAACACTAAAAAAATCAGGGTCATGAATCAAAGCGAGTGAAATAAAATGTGAGGCAAATCAAGGAAGTGGAGAGAAACAATGGAAAAGAATTTCTTTGCAAAAATACCATAATAACCAAAAGCTATTGGACCAAATCTCTATATGATGCTCTCCCACACTTATATCACAGCACACAAAGCCCAAGGAGCCATATGCAAAACTGGAAGCCCTCTATAAGGTCTGCTGTGAAGCAGGGTTACCATCCAGGCATGGGAAATAAAATTGAAATGATGGGGAAAGAGGATCATAGTAAGAAGGTATTTTGAGAGAAAGAGAGAGGACTATGGATGGATTGGTAATATGTTATAGGCAGAGAGGTGATTACTGAGGAGGCAGTCTCTGGGATTTGGCCATAGAGAAAATTGTGGTGAAGCCTGATATTTGGATATGGGGATGGTCAGTGAAACAGTGGTCATTTAGTGGTGTGGTAGGGGAGAGTGTAGTAGGGATGCCAGCAAAGAAAAATGTTTAAAAAGGCAATTTCAAGATGGGCCCTTTAGATTCCTTGACAGTGGATTAGGTAAGGACAAGACACATTTTAACTAATTGAGAGATAATTGTCTACGCTCCATAAAAAAAAGCCCTGTTTCAGTGTGCAAGGTACATGCCTTTCTCAGGTCTCATTTTTGTAGAACAGTTTTATACAACTTATGTGAAAATGGGCATCTCACACTGCTTGGCATCACCAATGTGCCCATGTGCATTTTGGTCAGGGAGTATTTAAAAAAACAATGGATTTGTCATAAATACTTGATTGAGTTTGTGATAAAATCCTACAGAATACAAAAACAAAATGGTTAGTCTTAAACTTGGAGATGATTTTAACTGAACGCTCGTTGGAAAATTATGTAGAGTACTGGGTGAGCTGTTAGTAGAAGGATGCCATGGCACTGCAGAAGATACAGTGTAAGTGGACTATGAACTTATATGGCTGAGGTTTATAATTATGAAGCTGGGGATTCTTTTACTAAAACTGAGATAATTAATGTATATTTACTGGGAGAACTTAAGTAATACGAAGAGTTATGATGAGGTCAGCATGGCAGTAATAATAAAGAATAGACTTAAGGTATTTACAAAAAGTTAATTAAAAGACTTTGTCACAAAACCTTTGCTTCTGGAGTATTGTCACTTTCAAAGGAATTCTCAAAAAAATCTTTAAAAATGGATTTGATAATTGTCTGAGAAAGATGAATGTTGAAGGGAAGCCAGCCAGAGTAGAATTTAAAGCTAGCTGAGGAAGTGGCAATATTCAACACTCTTGGTTTTCATGCATATTTTGTGCTGGAACTGCCTGGATCATCATGAAGGTAGCTGCCCTCTTCCCATAAGGCACCACATTAGATATGAAGCCAGAACAGGAATATGTCATTGATCAAGGACTACAAGTGATGAGTGTCAACCAGAAATCAAAACACATCATACTCAGATCAGAACAAAAAACTGGTGCAGGCCGTGCAGGAGTCCTTGCCTTCCGAACCAGAAGACCATAATCTGTGCAGATTGATGATAACATATCCTCCTCGCTGACGATCAACACTGGCGCACCTCAAGGGTGTGTGCTTAGCCCACTGCTCTACTCTCCATATACACATGACTGTGTGGCTAGACATAGCTCAAATACCATCTATAATTTTGCTGACGATACAACCATTGTCGGTAGAATCTCAGGTGGTGATGAGAGGATGTACAGGAGTGAGATATGCCAACTAGTTGGTGCTGCAGCAACAACCTGGCACTCAAAGTCAGTAAGACGAAAGAGCTGATTGTGGACTTCAGGAAGGGTAAGATGAAGTAACACATACCAATCCTCATAGAGGGATCAGAAGTGGAGAGTGTGAGCAGCTTCAAGTTCCTGAGTGTCAAGATCTCTGAGGATCTAACCTGGTCCCAACATATTGATGTAGTTATAAAGAAGACAAGACAGCACCTTTCTTTATTAGGAGTTTGAAGAGATTTGGCATGGCAACAAATACACTCAAAGCTTCTATAGTTGTACCGTGGAGAGCATTCTGACAGGCTGTATCACTGTCTGGTATGGGGGGGGGGGGGGTCTACTTCATAGGAACGAAAAAACCTGCAGAAAGTTGTAAATCTAATCAGCTCCATCTTGGATACTAGCCTACAAAGTACCCAGGACATCTTCAGGGAGTGGTGTCTCAGAAAGGCAGCGTCCATTATTAAGGACCTCCAGCACCCAGGGCATGCCCTTTTCTCACTGTTACCATCAGGTAGGAGATACAGAAGCCTGAAGTCACACACTCAGCGATTCAGGTGCAGCTTCTTCCCTCTACCATCTGATTCCTAAATGGACATTGAATCTTTGGACACTACCTCACTTTTTTTAGATATACAGTATTTCTGTTTTTGCACGTTTTTTAAAATTTATTCAATATATGTAATTGGTTTACTTGTTTATTTATCATTATTTTCATTTAATTTATTTTTTTCTCTCTGCTAGATTACGTATTGCATTGAACTGCTGCTGCTAAGTTAACAAATTTCACGTCACATGCCGGTGATAATAAACCTGATTCTGATTCTGGTTTAACCAGCTGGTTACCCAGGCAGTAGTGGGTTACCTGTCTCTCACAATGCCTGCTTTGATTTTTTTTGCTGTGCATTGCATGGTGAGTAATTTATCTGTTACTGCTTGGGATCTTCTTCCCTGACATTCCCCCTGTGAATGCATCAATTTTCAAAACCAAATCTTTAGGCCATATTCTCAATTTTATGGATAGCTCTATTCCATGGAATATCTGAATGTGATTATAATTGATAATCCAAATTTGCTACACATTTTTTATTATAAGGTCTGAATGCCTTTCTGTTTTCAGTATGTGTTCGTCAGGAAGGCAATACAATTGAAGGGCTATCACTTTGAATTATGCATTATCCATTTTTTTCGGACTGTATGGATCTTTCATGTAACATACATTGTGATATTAGTAATGTAACTTTATATTGTCAGATAGTGGTACTGAATGTTAAATATCTGCTCACACAATGAGAACCATTGGCTGGAAATAAAAGACATTATAACACAGTATTTATTTATTGTTTTCCTAATAAACTTTTGCACTCAAAACATTAATTTTCACCTAAAATGTTAAACTGCTGGCAACTCATAAAATTATTTTCTTTGAAATCTCAGAAGATTCAGAAGCCTGGGAGATTTGATTTTGTGTTTTTGTTCAGCGGCGGTGACAGTCAACAGCTACATGATGGTGGCCTCTGGTGTGTTCTGAAGCAGTTTCAAATGATTCCACTCAACTGAATCTTGAAAGGTAAGTTATATGCATTATGATTGAAATGCAAAATGGATTTCTAAAATAAACAATGTAGCAAAGGACTTTAGAGAAAAAGTATCCGATAAGGTGCATTTTAAAGCATGAGACTTCACGTTGTTCTGAACATAGAGAATGAATTCAAAGTAATTATTTTGTTGCCTGAAAAGACTTACATTTTTAATTTAGCCTGTCCGGAGCCACAGGTTTTTTTAACACATGTCTAGGCGGTCGAAAGCAGCAGCCGCTTGTTGGCAACAGGCGGTCTGAACAAACCTTCACCAGGCCAGTGAAGCACCTTATACCATCAGCTCACACAGAAGGAAATCTTGTCTCTCCTCCAAATATTTCAAACATGGAAAGAGGGAGGCAACTAAAAATGTGCACCTTGGTATCAAATATTTATAGGTTGGTTATGCAAATATTATCTTCATTCTGATTTGTTACATTTTGGACTATTCACAGCAGGTAGAACGATAAGCATTATGGGTAAAAGTTAAATGGTACATTTCATAAAACTGTAGCAAACTGTAAATTTGATCACATGAAACAGCTGAATTTATGACCATCAAGAGTGGTAAGGAAAAAAAGAACTTAGTTCAAATCGTGTCAGGAATGTTTACATCATTTTCATAACCGAGAACCTTGAATCGATTAGTTAAGACTATGCAGAAACCCAGGCCGTAGGGACACACCATCTCCAAAATTGCCCACTTGCAAACATTAAGCATCTCCTCTTCATACAAGCCAGAGTTATGATGTGCCTTTGTCAGTTACATCAGTACTCAGGGAACAAGCATGGGACTATTTTGTGTTGGTCTTCGTGTGGAGGACTCATCTTACATGCTGAAGAGAGATGATATAGATGCGATGGGAGGTGAGGACTTCGATACAATAGCTATCACTATAGAGGTAGTGCTGAGCAAACTTGTGGGCCTAAAGATAGACAAGTCCCCTGGTCCTGATGGAATGCATCCCAGGGTACTGAAAGAAATAGCAGAAGTTATAGAAGAGGCTTTGGTAATAACTTACCAAAATTCTCTGGACTCTGGGCAGGTCCCAGTGGATTGGGAGAAGGTGAATGTCTTGCTACTGTTCAAGAAAGGATTTAGGCAAAAGGCAGGTAACTATTGGCCAGTTAGTTTAACATCTGTAGTTGGGAAAATGCTTGAAGCTATCATTAAAGAAGAAATAGCATGACATTTGGAAAGAAATGGATCCATCAGGTAGATGTAGCAGGAATTCAGCAGAGGCAGGTCCTGTTTGACAAACTTACTGGAGTTCTTTGAGGTTATAATGAGCACAATGGATAGAGGGGAACATGAATGTTATTTACTTGAATTTCCAGAAGGTGTTTGATAAGGTGCCACATAAAAAAATCCATAAGATAAGGATGCATAGAGTTGGGGATGATGTATTAACATGGATAGAGGTTGGTTAACTAATAGAAAGCTGAGATTTGGGATAGATGGGTATTACTCTGGTTGGCAATCAGTGGTGAGTGATGTGCTGCAGGGGTTGGTGCTGGATTTGCAACTATTCACAATATACATTAACAATCTGGAAAAGGGGACCAAGTGTAGTGTATCTATGTCTGCTGATGATAATAAATTAAGTGGAAAAGCAAATTGTGCGGAGGATATAGAGATTCTGCAGAAAGATATAGATACGTTAACTGAGTGGGCAAGGGTCTGGCAGATGGAGTACAATGTTGGTAAATGCAAGGTCATCCACTTTGGAAGGAAAAATGGAAGATCAGATTATTATTTAAATGGTAAAAGATTGCAGCATGCTCCTGTGCAGAAAGTCTTGGGAGTGCTTGAGCATGAATTCCAAGAGATTGATTTGCAGGTACAGCAGGCTATCAAGAAGGCAAGTGGAATGTTGGCCTTCCTTGTTAGAGGGATTGAACTTAAGAGCAGGGAGGTTATGCTGCGACCGTACAGGGTACCGATGAGGCCACATCCGGAGTACTGCGTGCAGTTCTGGTCTCCTTTCATGAGGAAGGATATACTGGCTTTGGAGGCAGTGCAGAGGAGGTTCACCAGGTTGATTCCAAAGATGAGGGGGTTAGACTATGAGGAGAGATTGAATCACCTGGGACTCTACTCACTGGAATTCAGAAGAATGAGAGGAGATCTTATAGAAGCATATAAAATTATGGAAGGGTTAGATAAGATAGAGGCAGGAAAGTTATTTCCATTGGCAAGTGAGACTAGAACTAGGGGACATAGCCTCAAGATTTGGGGTAGTAAATTTAGGGCGGAGGTAAGGAGGAATGGCTTTTCCCAGAGAGTGATGAATCTGTGGAATTCTCTGCCCAATGAAGAAGTGGAGGCTACCTCAGTAAATATATTTAAGACAAGTTTGGATAGATTTTTGCATAGTAGGGGAATTAGGGATTATGGGGAAAAGGCAGGTAGGTGGAGATGAGTCCATGGCCAGATCAGCCATGATCTTACTGAATGGCAGAGCAGACTTGAAGGGCCTGATGGCCTACTCCTGCTCCTATTTCTGATGTTCTTATGGGAGCAAATCATCCTCTGTGTTGAAGTACTACCTTAGTAATAGAAGAGGGAGAAAATGTAATTTTTCAAGCTCTGTTGTAAGTTTATGCTAAATATAATACTACTGACTGATGGACAACAAGCACTGGTATCCAACGCGGGGAAAGACTTCATTCACAACAAAAGGAATCTGAAGGATTCTGTTGTAGGGTAATGTAATTCGTGGATATGTACGTAACTCACAACCACTGACATTTAATTGGGGTTCACTTTAAGAGAAGGATCTGTAATGGTGTAATTACAATGGCCTATTTTGCGTTTCTGAATGGAGAAAAAAGACTATTATCATAGATAAGAGGGGTAAACCTGAATGTGTTTTGGTAGACCACCTTAGACCAGCCCACCAAGTTTTGGAGGATTCCTCGACCATGCCCTAGCTGTCACGACATGACTGTGAGTGTGTCAACACACCTCTGGATGAGTCAGAGGCACCCGCTGTTCCTCCACCCATGGAACATTGGACCCGTGCTGGGCGGCTCGTCCGAGCCCTGGATAGGCTCACAATGCTAGTTTTAGTGAATTCTGGGGGACCCTGTGTAGGGTAAAGCAATGGGGATAGATGTGCATAATTCACAACTGCTGACATTGAGTTGCGGTTCACTTTAAGAGTTGGTTCTGACGTGATGACGTTAAGTATGTAAAGGGTTTATTGTGCACTTTGTTTTCAGGTTTTGGAGTTCAATAAAATGTGTTATGGTTTTTTCTTAAACTTAAGATGTCTCACTTCATTTTATTTGCAAAGACCTACTCTGCTCATATATCATTTGCACTAATTATTCTTCCAAAAGGATGAAGACAGTGAAGGCTGGAAGTCATGTTTGTGATGATGGTGAGTGTCATTTAGTTATTATATATTGTTATTTGAAATATACCCTCTGAATATAAAGTTACAGTGCTGTGAAAAATTGACTATCAACACAACAATTTCTCAATATTCTGCTGAAAGATTTACCATTGAGGAGCCAACTGGAGAACAGAAATTTATCTCCCAAGATTAACATAGCCCATCCACACAACCACATGTCAAAACAAACCTGGCATGAAGCAAATTGTTAATGGGGAACAATAAAAAAATAAAAGCAATCTGAGTTAATCTAAAAAATGCCCCTGGCTCTTTGTAGAGGCATAGTTAGACAAAGATAAGTATAGGTGGTGAGATATGGAGGATTGGGCAGAGATTGTTTCTGAAAACAAGAGAAAGATTTACACACGAACAAATATATGGAAAGACTTTATTCTTTAGGTCCAGCTGGAAAGTTAGGGTGAAGGGAAAGCAATTGTAAGAACATGAACTCTTGTCCTTTACTCCAGGAAAATCGTTTCAAAAATCCAGCATCTTCCCTGTTCCTTCTATAATGGAAAGCTATTAATTTTAACGCATTTACTGTGTCTCCTGCACTGGACACTGGCTTAGGATGCCTACCAAGATTCACTCATGTAAACCGTATCACTGATGCACACAACTCATAGTGAATTGACTTTCAACATTCAGAAGCCTCACGGTTAATCTCAGACCTGCAATCAATCAATTTATCACGATTAATTGAAATTCATATACTTTCTCACCAGAAAATTGCAAAGGTATTACATACTGGGGGACTTTATGTTAAATAAACTGATAGTTCCTCAATTTTTTTAGCAACCAATGCCAAGTGCCATAATTATTAATCTATATATCTTGAAATAGGATTCTAGGACAATGCAGGAGTCTATTTAAACATGACTTTTGGGACAGTGTTAAAGTTGGTAAAACTGAGTTGTAATTCTTGTAAAAAACCATCCTGTGCCCAGCTTGGAAGTGTTTGGGATCCTTTGACTTGACAAAATCAAAAGGAGATATATAAAGACTCAAATGTGAATTATAATACTGAATAACCTTAATTTTAAAGTTGGAACCAATGTGGAAGATGATCTTCAAACACTGTTGCAGCCAATTTACAAACAAGAGATGTCTTGGCAGCTTTGGGGACTAATTTATATCCTTTGTACGAATAACAAAATGTGCTGGAAATATTCAACACTTTCAGGTTAAAAAACTGAAGTTGGTGGGGCAATTTCTGAGAAAGGTTGCTCATGTCTGCTTTAGGAAGATGTGGTGAAGTTCAATCACTTTGGATGCATCCGGATCCGCCAGTGTAGCCAATGAAAGGAAGCCATGGGTTTTGACATTGGAGACAGGAAATGCTCCTCCAGTCTTCACAGCAGCGCTGACTGACCTTTCTAGTTTGCCTAATTGCCCTCTCAGAACCCAATGCCTATTCTTTAGCATTGTGTTACAAGCTTTTTGACAATTTCTGGGGAAAAAAAACTTGGCCATTGATGTAAGTGCCGACTGCTTAAATGTGATTGTGAAAATAAAAATGGAATAAAGTATCAGCTGATCACTGATGCTAAAGGAAACTCCTTGAAATCCAACACAGATGGCTGCATGAAACTGAAAATCTGCCGAGCTGCATAAGATGCTGAGTGGATTCAGAACCTCAATTCCACCACTGACAGTGCTGGTTCCTGTGACCCCAGACACCTTCAAACTGCCTATTGCCCAACCTCTAACTTCAACTCATCTGGACCTTGACCGACAGTACGTCCAGGCCGAGACTCTACATGCTGCACTGGACCCCTAGTCTCCATTTCAGAATCAGAATCAGGTTTATTATCACTGGCATGTGACGTGAAATTTGTTAACTTAGTAGCAGCAATTCAATGCAATACATAATATAGAAGAAAAAAAATAAAATGAAAACAATAAATAAATAAATCTTATTCAGTATACTTTATACAGTGCTTAACCCGTACCACCGCTCTGCAACCCCGTGTCTCTCAGGTCTCAACATCAGCTCTTGGATCCTCAGAGACTCTATCTTCCTCCCACCCCACCATCGCTGAAAACCATTCCCTCTCTTCAGGCACTACCGACCCTCTCATCCGTGCCGGGTCTTCACAATTCCCTCTAAACCCTCTCTGAGGCAGGACATTCTGTTCCCAGTAAGGGCCTCATCTTTGTCTCCCTGCGCCCACACGAGACTGCAGGTGCTGCAATCTTGCCCGCGCCCGCCATGATGTTGAGTTCTTCTTCCGTTGCCTCTGTCTCTGGGCCTACTTCTTTGGCAAGGACTGTCCCGCCCACATTGATGCCCCTTCTCCCATCTTCACCAACCTTCCTCTTCTTGGACACCCCGCTCTGGTTTGCTGCCTGCTCTGGATCACTAACAGCAGATGAGACATCAACTGTCTTGACTTTAATGCTCCTCTCTCCATTTCTAACCTCAGTCCCTCTGAATGCACTGTTCTCCACTCTCTCCATACTAATCCTAACCTCACGATCAAACCCACAGTTAAGGGGGAGAGGCGCTGTAGTAGTCTGGTGGACTGACCTACCTTGGTGAGGCCAGGCAAAAAATCTCAGACACATGCTCTTACTTACCCCTCAAATGGTACCCCACTAAGGAGCACCAGACCATTGTCTCCCACACCATCACTGACCTTATTAGCTCTGGGGATCTCTCATCCACTGCCACTAACCTCATAGTTCTCTTACCCCGCACCTCCCATTTCTACCTCCTGCCCAAAATCCACAAACTTACCTGTCCAGGTTCGACCCATTGGCTCCGCTTGTCCTGCTCCACCAAACTTAAATCTGCATACCTCAACTCTGTTTTAACCCCCTGGTTCAGACCCTTCCTACCTACATCTGTGATACTTCACACCCTTGATCTTTTCAATGACTTAAAGATCCCTGGCCCCGATCATCTCATTTTCACCATGGATGTTCAGTCCCCATACACCTCCATCCCTCATAAGGAGGGCCTTAAAGCTCTCTGCTGGTCTTTCTAGACAACTGACTCAATAAGTTCCCCTCCACCACCACTCTCTTCCGTCTGGCAGAACTGGTTCTCACCCTCAATAATTTCTCCTTCAGCTCCTCCCACTTCCTTCAAACCAAAGATGTACCATGGGCACTTACATAGATCACAGCTATGCCTGCTTTTTGTCAGCTACGTGGAACAGTCCATGTTCCAAGCCTATACCAGTATTGTTTCCCAACTCTTCCTATACTACATTGGTGCTGCTTTCTGCATCCACGCTGTTCTCGTCAACTTTGTCAACTTTGCCTTCAACTTCCACCCTGCTCTCAAATTTACTCGGTCCATTTTTGACACCTCCCTCCACTTTCTCGATCTCTCTGTCTCCATCTCTGGAGACAGTCTATCTATTGATAACTTTTATAAATCCACTGACTCACAGCTACCTGGAATATACCTCTTTCCAACCCTGTCACTTGTAAAAAATACCATCCCCTTCTCTCAGTTCCTCCATCTCTGTCACATTTGCTCTCAGGATGAGGCTTTACATTTCAGAACTAGGGAGATGTCCTCCTTTTTTAAAGAAAGAGGCTTTCCTTCCTTCACCATCATCGCTGTCCTCAACCACATCTCTTCCATTTTACCACATCACCCCTCACTTCGTCCTCTTGCCACCCTACCAGGGATAGGTTTCCTCTTGTCCTCACCTACCACCTCACTGGCCTCTACTTCCAGTACATAATTCTCTGTAACTTCCACCATATCCAATAGAATCTCAGAACAAACACATCTTTCCCACCCTCCATCTTTCTGCTTTCCACAGGGATCACTCCCTACACGACTCCCTTGTCCACTTGTCCCTCCCCACTGATCTCCCTCTTGGTACTTATCCTTGCAAGTGGAACAAGTGCCACACCTGCCCTTACATGTCCTCCCTCACTACCATTCATGTCCCAAAAAAGTCCTTCCCGGTGAGGCAACACTTCACCTGCAAGTCTATCGGGGTCATATACTGCTCCCAGTGTGGCCTCTTGTATATCGGTGAGACCTGACGTAGATTGGGAGACTGCTTTGCCGAGCATCTTCGCTCCATCTGCCACTAAAAATAGGATCTCCCGGTGGCCACCCATTTCAATTCTGCTTCCCATTCCCATTCCCATTCCAACATGTCAGTCCATGGCCTCCTCTAATATCGCGATGCGGCCAAACTCAAGTTGGAGGAGCAACACCTTATATTCCAACTGAGTAGCCTCCAACCTGATGGCATGAACATCGATTTTTTGAACTTCTGGTAATTGCCCCCCTCCTTCCTTCATCATTCCCCATTCCTGTTTCCCTCTCTCACCTTATCTCCTTACCTGCCCAGTACATCCCTCTGGTGCTCCTTCCCCTTACCTTTCTTCCATGATCTTCTACATTCTCCTATCAGATTCTTTCTTCTCCAGCCCGTTATCTCTTTTACCAAACGACTTCTCAGCTCTCTACTTCACCCCTTCCCTCTCTCCCGGTTTCACCTATCATCTATTTCCTTGTACTTCCCCCTCCCTTTCCCCTACCTTCTTACTCTGACTTCTCTATTTTTCCAGTCCTGATGAAAGGTCTCGGCCCAAAATGTCGATTTGTTCTCTTTTCCATAGATGCGGCCTGGTCTGCTGAATTCCTCCAGCATTTTGTGTGTGTTGCTTTGGTTTTTCCAGCATTTGCAGATTTGCTCTTGTTTGCAATATGACCCTTGGTCTTCTTTGCAATAATCAGTAGCTGAGGTGGCCTTTCAAAATGAAGTCTGATTAAATTTGGATTGCTTCACCTTTTTTATCATTGAAATCTACAGCTATCTTTAAAAGAAAAATCTTTCAAAATTGTAGAATCAAATTTTCTCTCTTTTGAGGTATTAATGAAGCCATGGATGCATTCAGTGATGTATCAGATGATCCGTGACATGTGAGGGAATTTCATATGCAGATACCAATTAAGGCTGCTTTTCCAATTTGTGTGTATGATATGAAAATTAATTTAAAGCGGCACTGTGGTGTAGCAAGTAGAGCCAGTGCCTCATAGCTCCAGTGATTCAGGTACAATCCTGACCTCCAGTGCTGTCTGTGTGGAGTTTGTACATCTCTGCAGTTTCTTCCCACATCCCAAAGGTGCATCAGTGGATTAATTGGTGTACTCTAAATTGCCCCTAGTATGTAGATGAGTGATAGAATGTGAGGAGAATGAAATAGGATTAGCATAAGATTGGTATTAATTGGTACTTCAGGGGTTTGAATTGGCGTAAGAGGCTATGATTAGACCATAAGACCACAAGATATAGGAACAGAATTAAGCCACTTGGCCCGTTGAGTCTGCTCTGCCATTTCATGATTCATTGGCTGATCCATTTTCCATCTACGCCCCAGTTCTTGGCTTCTACCCATATCCCTCTATTCTGAGGCTGTGTCTTCTGGTCTCAGGCTCTCCCACCATAGGAAACATACTCTCCACATCCGCTCTATCAAGGCCCTTCAACATTTGATAGGTTTCAATGAAGTCACCCCTCATTCTTCTGTATTCCAGTAGAGGCCCAGAGTGATCAAACATTCCTCATATGACAAGCCTTTCAACCCCTGGATAATTTTTATGAACCTCCTTTGAACATTCTCCAATGTAAGCACATCTTTACTTACATAAGGAGCCCAAAACTGCTCACAATACTCCAAGTGAGGCCTCACAGGTAGTTTGTGAAACCTCAACATTACATCTTTGCTTTTATATTCTAGTTCTCTTGAAATGATTGCTAATATATCACATTTGCCTTTTTCACCACCAACTCAACTTGCAAATGAACCTTTAGGGAACCTTGCCTGAGGACTCTCAAGTTACTTTGTACCTCAGAATTTTCTCTCTACGCTTCTTTTCTTTTGTCAAAGTGCATGACCATAGACTTCCTGACACTGTATTCCACCTGCCACATCTTTGTCCATTCTCCTTACCTGTCTAAGTCCTTCTGTATCCTCTCTACTTTCTTAAAAATACCTGCCCCTTCATTTATCTTCATATCATCTGCAAACTCGGCCACAAAGCCACCAATTCCATCATCCAAGTCACTGACATACTGTATAACGATTAAAGAACTAGTCCCAACACAGACCCCTGTGAAACATCTATAGTAACTAGCAGCCAGCCAGAAAAAGGCTACTTCTATTCCACTCTTTGCTTCCTGCCAATCAGCCACTGTTTTATCCAAGCTAGAATCTGTCCAAAAATACTATGGGCTCTTAACTTGTTAAGCAGCCTCATGTGTGGCACTTTGTCAAAGGCCTTCTGAAAAGCCAAGTACACAACATCCATCAATTCTCTTTGCCTATTCTACTTGTTACTTTTTCAAAAAATTCCAACAAATTTGTCAGGCAAGAATTTCCCTTGAGAAAACCATGCTGACTATGACCTATTTTACCATGTTCCTCCAGTATCTGGAAACCATGTCCTTAGCAATCGGCTCCAACATCTTCCCAACCACTGAGGTCAGACTAGCTGGCCTATAATTTCCTTTCTTCTGCCTCTCTCCCTTCTTGAAGAGGAAAATAACATTTGAAATTTTCCATTCCTCCAGAACCATGCCAGGATAAATTGATTCTTACAAGATCATTGCTATTGCCTTCACAATCTCTTCAGCCATCTGTTTCAGAACCGTAGTGTGTAGCTCATCTGATCCAAGTGACTTATCACTTTCAGTTTCCCAATTATCTTCTCCCTAATAACGGAAGCTTCACACACTTCTGCCCGCTCACACCCTCAAACTGCCGGCATAATGCTAGTATCTTCCACAGTAAAGACCAATGCAAGATTCTTATTCAGTTCATCCACTATTTTCTTGTTCCTCCATTACTACCTCTCTGGCCCAATGTCTACTCTCATCTCTCTTTTACACTTTATGTATCTGAAGAAACTTTTGATATCTTCTTTAATATTATTGACTAGCTTACCTTTGTATTCCCTCTTTGCCTTCTTTATGACTTTTTATTTGCCTTCTGTCAGTTTTTAAAAGCTTCTAAATCCTATAATGTCCCACTAATTAATGCTATATTATATGCCCTGTCATTGACAGTTGGCTTTGAGTTTTCTTGTCAGCCACAGTGTGCCATCCTGCCTTTAGAGTACTTCTTCCTCTTTGAGATGTATATATCCTGTGCCTTCTGAATTGTTCTTTGAAATTCAAGGCATTGCTGCTCTGTCATGATCCCTGCCAATATTCTTTTCCAATTAATTTTGGCCATCTCCTCTCTCATGCCTCTGTAATTCCCTTTACTCTGCTGTAATCTGATACATCTGACATTAGCTTCTCCTTCTCAACTGCAGGGTGAATTCTATCACATTATGATCACTGGCCCTTAAGGGTTCCTTTAACTTCTCTAATCCATTCTGGTTAATTGCACAACACCTAATCCAGAATAGTTTATCCCCTAGTGGGCTCAACCACAAGCTGCTCAAACAAGCCATATTGTAGGCATTCTAGAAATTCCCCCTCTTCGGAGCAAACACCAATGTCATGTTCCCAATCTACCTGCACATTGAAATCCACCATGACTGTCATAAAATTGCCCGTTTGGCATGCATTTTCTATCTCCCATTGTAATTTGTAGACCGCATCTATACTATTGTTTGAGTGTCTGTATATAACTCTTATCAGGGTCTTTTTACCCTTGCAGTTACTTAACTGTACCCACAAACATTCAACAGCTTGTGAACCTATGTCATCTCTTTTATAATGATTTGATTTCATTTTTTTCTAACAGAGTCATGTCACCACATCTGCCTACTTGCCTGTCCTTTTGATACAATGTGTGTCCTTGGACATTGTGCTCCCAGCTATAATTTTCTCTCAGCCATGATCCAGTGATGCCCACAATGTCATACATGCCAATCTGTAAATGTGCTACAAGTTCATCTACGTTATTCCGAATACTGCATACATTCAAATATAACCCTTTCAGTCCTGTATTCCCCCTTTTCAATTTTGTCCATCTTTTACATTGCAACTCATCCTGATGACTGCAGTTTTACCCTATCATCAGCCTCTCCATGCTAGCAGTTTCACTACACACCACCTGTTTGTAAAGCATCTACTTCATCCTCAACACTATCACTCCAGTTCCTATCTCCCTGCAAAGTAAGTTTAAACCTTTCCACGCGGCTCTAGCAAACCTGCCTGCAAGGATTTTGGTTCTCGAGTTCAGATGTAACCCATCCCTTTTGTACAGGCCACACCTTCCCCAGAGGAGATCCGGATTATCTAGAAATCTGATCCCCTACCCCCTGCACCATTTCCTCAGCCACACATTCATCTGCCATATCACCCTATTCTTACCCTCATTGATGCGTGGCATGGGCAGCAATCCAGAGATTATTATCATGGAGATCCTGTTTTTTAGCTTTCTACCTAGCTCCCTAAAAACCCTCTTCAGGACCTCCTCATCTTTCCTACATGTGTCATTGGTGTCAAAATATACTAAGACTTCTGACTGCTCACCCTCCCCTTTTAGAATGCTGTAGACCTGATCCAAGACATACCCGACCCTAGCACCTGGGAGGCTATATCACGTCTATCACGCCCACAAAATCTTGTCTCTGTTCATCTGACTATGGAATCTCCTATCACCACTGGAGTCCTCTTCATCACTCTTCTCTTCTGAACCACAGTCCCAGACTCAGTGCCAGGGACCTGATTACTACAGCTCCCTCCTGGTGGGTTGTCCTCCTGAACAGTATCAAAGTCATTTTATCACTATGATTATTAACTTCAAAAGGACTACCTCATGCAGACTGATATTTGGCAGATCCAATGTAAAGCCTGCACATGTCACTATCTCCTTTGCTACTGGACTCACAATGCATTCGCTGAGGAAAGGGTCACTTGCTACACTCTGCATCTGCCCCTCAGCTCTGCTCTAGGGTGACTGATGTATATCGGTTGATATAGGTCATCCACACTGAGGCTGCTAAAGATGGGCTGTTGATGTAAGAATGAAAAGCATCTCTGGCCTTCGAGAGCTTAAGCTTTTTTTTGTTCACCTGATGGTGAGATCAGGTGCATCTAATAAACACTGGGGAAATAGAATCATAGGTTTAGTTCTAAAGAGAAATGGCTTTTATTTAAATAAAAGATTCACCTCTAACTGCATACCTACCAGGGACAGATGTAAATATTTTCAGAGCTCCCAAGTGGGATCATGCACCAATATATATTCTTACCCAGTGGTTTCTATGAATAAGAAATATCAGAGCTGACACTCAGCTTCCTCCCTTTTCACTTTTAGCACAAGTGCATGGATGGAAGTAGAAAATTTAAATCTGCTATTTGCCGTCAGATGTTTGACCTTTCTCGCAGCCATCCTTTGTCTTCCCATTGTACACCACCAATCATTACTACTTCAGTTCAGAGGGTATTTCTTTAACATTGCATCCAGCATGATACTCAGCTGGACAAAAGATTCATTACACTGCAAAGGAATAACATAATGTTTATCTGTCAGGAATGGCAATAAAATCCATGACTGACAAAAAAAAATGAAAATGCAAGGAAAAAGATTGGTAGCAAGCATGTGGGAGTGATTTTATGCTGGCTTTCTTACTGAAGGCTTCGGATGATTTCATTAACTGTGCATTCATAAGTCAAAGTTTATCACTGTCAGCTGAGCTTCTGAAAGATCATTAATGCAAACCATGTCAGTGATGTTATTCTGGTGAGGAGTTTAATCATATTTTAGGCAGACAGAAGTTAGGGAGAGTGTACAGTGCTCTCACTCTCCTTATTTCTCAGCCGAGGTATTTCAGCTTACAGACTTCAATATAACACCAGCAAAATGACCACAAAAATTACCTGAAAATGGTTGCTTGCTAGTGGGCAAGAAAATAAGTGTTTTTGTTTGATTCCTTCAGGGAATCCAGACCTTCCTTAACAAACCAGCATTTAATGCCCATCCCTCACCTGAACCTGATGAAGAACTGCTTTCTTGAACCACTGCATCTGTGTACTGTTAAGTAGGGAGTTTCAAGATTATTTTGACCCATTACTGCTGAAGGAGCATTGATATATTTTCAAGGTGGGAGGTGTACCTTTGAGAACAGAGAAAATAAGACACTATTCATGGTTGACTTGCCCTTGACATTCTGGGTGGCAGATGTTGCAAGTTTAAGAGGTACTTGTGAAGCTGCTGTTGTGCGTCCTGTGCAGGCTAGCAGTCAGCAACACAAGAAACCTCTAATTAAGTCTGAAAATTGAGGAAATACTCAACAAGTCAGGAGACATTTATAGACAGAGAAACTGAGGCAATGTTTCATGTCCAAACCAGTTCAAATAAATGCTGTTGAACAAGGTCCAAACTCCATACAAAATTACCAGTCATGATGAAGGTAGAGCAGTGGATATGGTGTACGTGACTTTTAGTAAGATGTTCGACATGGCAGGCTCATTTGGAAAGTCAGGAGGCAAGGGAAACTTGGCTGCATGGATTGAGAACTGGCTTGCCCACAGAAAGCAGAGGGTGGTAGCAGATAGAACATACTGGGCCGGTACGGTAGTGTAGTGGCTAGTACAATGGTTTACAGTACCCGCTACCTGGGTTCAATTCCTGCCACTGCCTGTAAAGAGTTTGTATCTTCTCCCTGTGACTGTGTGGGTTTCCCCGGGTGCTCCAGTTTCCTCCCACAGACCAAAGATGTACCGTTTGGTAGGTTAATTTTTCATTATAATTTGTCCTGTGATTATCAAGCAGTAGTAAATCAAGGCAACTGGACTTGCTGTGTTGTCTAGAAGACATTTTACCACTCATTAGAGAGGTTTCTTCAGTTCTCATTCATGGTGGGTAGTTTCCCAGCTTAAACTCTGTGAGTTGTTTAAAGGTCTAGTCGACAAGAATCCAAGGGGGTAATGAAGGGGTCATTAGTCTTATCTTTGCATGAATGGAGGTGTGAATTGTTGTGCAGAATTTGGGGTAGAAATGTTAGGACTGCACTGTGAGTAGCTGATAGGTGGTGTTATACCCCAACCCTCTGTTCAGGGATGAGTTTTCCAGTTCGACCTATCAGCTACCCAATAAATAAATAAATATTCTGCCTGGAGGTCAGTGAGCAGTGGTCTTACACAGTCACCTGTTCTGGGGCCCCTGCTCTCTGTGATCTCTATAAACGGATGAAATGGGTTTGCAGATGACATGATGGTTGGTTGAGTCATGAATCGTGTCGAAGGTTGTCATGAGTTGTAATGCTACATTGATAGGATGCAGAGCTGGGCTGAGAAGTGGCAGATGAGTTGAATCTGGAAAAGGATGAAGTGAGGCACTTTGGAAGGTTGAATTTGAAGGTAGAATAGAGGGTCAACATCAGGATTATTGGCAGTGTGGAGAAACAGGGAGTTCTTCAGGTCCACATCCATAAATCCTGTCAAGAAGGCCAATGGTGTCCACTAGTTGGCAGATTGAGTTGAAGAACTGTAAGGTAATGTTGCAGCTCTATATTGTGTTCAGTTCTGGTCACATCGTTATAAGAACAATGTGGAATCTTTAGAGAGGGTGCACAAGAGATTTACCAGGATGCTGCCTAGATTAGAGAAAGTGTCTTATGAGGATAGGTTGAGCAAGCTCGGGCTTTCCTCTTTGGAGTGAGGGATTCTGATAATAACTTAACAGAGGTTACAAAATGATCAGAGGCATAGATAAAGTGAATAGCTAGAGACTTTTTTCCAGTTAATAACAGCTAATAACTCCATCATGATGGTCCCAAGCCTTGGTATGAAAGGAGGAGGATTAGGCATGGGACTGGTAACCTCATCCTGTAAAAACCCAGAGTTACAGAAATGCCAACAGAAGCTCCAAAGACCTCGTCCCTGGGAGGGGAAGGCTCTTGTCGAGAAGACATATGAAGTTGTGTGGTTAAAGCAGAAGTCACAGGGTCTATTATGCTTCAGCCCAGGACAGAGAACTCTGGTGAGCTGTTGTTGGCAGCCTATGACCTAGTAGGAGTGATGGGCTTAAGAAGAAGAAAAACAACTGGTTAATATGAAGGGGTGTAATTTCAAGGTGATTGGAGGAGAGTATGGTGGAAATATCAGAAGTAGTTTTTTGTTACACAGAGAATGGTAGATGTGTGGAATGTGCTATCAAGGGTGATGGTAGAGGCAGATACATTAAGGTCATTTAAGAGACTCAGGGACATGAGTGAAAGAGAAATGGAGGGCTATTTGGGAGTGAAGGGTTGGACTGATTTTAGAGTAGGTTAAAAGGTTAGCATGACATAGAGTCATAGAGATATCCAGCATAGAAACAGGTCCTTCGGCCCATCTAGTCCATGCCAATACTATTTTAATTGCCTACTCCCATTAGCCTGCACCAACACCATAGCCCTTCATGTCCGTACCTATACTTCTCTTAAATGTTGAAATTGAGCTCACATGGACCACTTGTGCTGGAAGCTCATTCCACGCTTTCACGACATATGCTCCCCTTAATCTTCGCACTTTTCACCTTTAAGCCATGAGCACTACTTATAGTCCCACCCACCCTCTGTTGAAGAAGCCTCTTTGAATTTACTCTATCTATACCCCTTATAATTTTGTATACCTCTTTCAAATATCCACTCAATCTTTTACATTCTAAAGAACACAGTCCGAAACTATTCAATCTTTCCTTATAACTCAGGTCCCCCAGACCTGGCAACAACCTTGTAAATTTTCTCTGTACTCTTTCAACATTTTTTATCCTTTTCCTGTGGGTAGGTGACCAAAACTCACACAATACTCCAAATTAGGCCTCACCAACATCAGATACAACTTCAACATAACATCCCATCACCTGTACTCAATACATTGATTTATGAAGGCCATTGTGCAAAAAGCTTTATTTATGACCCTATCTAACTATGACACCACTTTCAATGAATTATGTAACTGTATTCCCAGAACCCCTTTGTTCTACCACACTCCTCAGTGCCCTACTATTCACTGAGTAAGATCCATACTGGCTGGTCCTACCAAAGTACAAAACCTTGCACTTGTCCGCATTAAATTCTATCTGCCATTTTTCATCCCATTTTTCCAGCTGATGTTGATCCCTCTGCAAGCCATGGTAGCCTTCCTTATTGTCCACTACACACCCAGTCTTGGTGTCATCTGCAAATTTGCTGATCCATTTAACCACATTATCATCCAGATCATTGATGATTGACCTCCCACATCATGAAGACCCTGGAGAGACTTGTTCTGGAGCTGCTCCGGCCTATGGTCAAGCCACACTTAGATCCCCTCCAGTTCGCCTACCAGCCCCAACTAGGAGTTGAGGATGCCATCGTCTACCTGCTGAACCACGTCTATGCCCACCTGGACAAGCCAGCGAGCACTGTGAGGGTCATGTTTTTTGACTTCTCCAGTGCATTCATCACCATCCGCCCTGCTCTGCTGGGGGAGAAGCTGACAGCAATGCAGGTGGATGCTTTCCTGGTGTCATGGATTCTTGATTACCTGACTGGCAGACCACAGTATGAGTGCTTGCAACAGTGGAAATCCGACAGAGTGATCAGCAGCACTGGGGCTCCACAGGGGACTGTCTTGTCTCCCTTTCTCTTCATCATTTGCACCTTGGACTTCAACTACTGCACAGAGTCTTGTCACCTTCAGAAGTTTTCTGATGACTCTGCCATAGTTGGATGCATCAGCAAGGGAGATGAGGCTGAGTACAGGGCTACGGTAGGAAACTTTGTCACATGGTGTGAGCAGAATTATCTGCAGCTTAATGTGAAAAAGACTAAGGAGCTGGTGGTAGACCTGAGGAGAGCTAAGGTACCGGTGACCCCTGTTTCCACCCAGAGGGTCAGTGTGGACATGGTGGAGGATTACAAATACCTGGGGATACAAATTGACAATAAACTGGACTGCTCAAAGAGCACTGAGGCTGTCTACAAGAAGGGTCAGAGCCGTCTCTATTTCCTGAGGAGACTGAGGTCCTTTAACATCTGCTGGACGATGCTGAGGATGTTCTACGAGTCTGTGGTGGCCAGTACTATCATGTTTGCTGTTGTGTGCTGGGGCAGCAGGCTGAGGGTAGCAGACACCAACAGAATCAACAAACTCATTCGTAAGGCCGGTGATGTTGTGGGGATGGAACTGGACTCTCTGACGGTGGTGTCTGAAAAGAGGATGCTGTCCAAGTTGCATGCCATCTTGGACAATGTCTCCCATCCACTACATAATGTACTGGTTGGGCACAGGAGTACATTCAGCCAGAGACTCATTCCACCGAGATGCAGCACAGAGCGTCACAGGAAGTCATTCCTGCCTGTGGCCATCAAACTTTACAACTCCTCCCTTGGAGGGTCAGACACCCTGAGCCAATAGGCTGGTCCTGGACTTATTCCATAATTTACTGGCATAATTTACGTATTACTGTTTAACTATTTATGGTTTTATTACTATTTATTATTTACGGTGCAACTGTAATGAAAAGCAATTTCCCCCGGGATCAATAAAGTATGACTATGACTATGACTATAGGTGATAAACAACAGAAGACCCAGCACCGGTTCCTGTGACACACCAGTCACAAGCCTTCAGTCAGAGAGACAATCCTCTACTACCACTCTCTGGCTTCGCTCACAAAGCCAATGTGTAATCCAATTTACTGCCTCATCCTGAATGCCAAATGACTGAACCTTCTTGACCAGCCTCCTATACAACTTTGTCAAGTGCCTTACTAAAGTCCATGTAGACAAAAACCATTGCCTTGACTATATCCACTTTCCTGATAACTTCCTTAAAAATGCTTTATAAGATTGGTTAGACATGATCTACCACACATGAATCCATGCTAACTATCCTTAATCAGTCCATGTCTTTCCAAATACTTATATATCCGGTCCCTTAAAATACCTTCCAATAAATTTCCCACTGCTGATGTCAGATCCACTGACCTATAATTTCCTGGTTTATGTTTAGAGCCTTCTTTAAACAGCAGGACAACATTGGCGATCCTCCAATCCTATTGTACATCTCCTGTCACTGAGGATGTTTTAAATACCTCTGTTAGGGCCCCAGCAATTCCTGTACTTGCCTCCCATTGGGAGCAAAGGAACACCTGGCCAGGCTCTGGGGATTTATCCACCCTGATTTGCTTCCGGGTACTAAGCACCTCCTTCTCTGTAATTTGTACAGAGTCCATTAAATTGATTCCGCTTTGCCTCATTTTTATAGACTCTGTATCCATCTCCTGAGCAAACACAGATGCAAAGAATGCATTTAAGAGCTCCTACATCTGTTTGGCTCCACACATAGATTAATATACTGAACTTCCAGAGGACCAATTTTGTCTTTTGGCTCTTAACATACCTGTAGAGTCCCTTAGGATTCTCCTTCACCTTGTCTGCTGGAGCAACTTCATGCCTTCTTTTAGCCTTCTGGATTTTTTTCTTAAGTATTCTTTTGTATTTCTTGTTCTCCATAAGCACCTGATTTGTTCCTGTTTGTCTATAACTGCTATGCATCTCCTTTTTTCTCTTAACCATGCCTCAATGTCTCTTGAAAACCAAAGTTTCGTACACTTGATATTTTTACCTTTTATTATGACAGGCACGTACAAGCTTTGAGAGTGCATGAGGCCAAGCAGGGAAGGGATCTGTGCATGGGAACAATCACAGTGAGGGAGAATGGGGTGGATGAAGTTATGTCTCTCCTCCCTCCCAGGTATTCCCTTCTTCCAGTGGAAGCTGTAAACACAGCTACTGCTGCTATCAGGTACCACTTCAATGCATCACATTGGGAAAAACATGCTTGTAATTGAAAAAGGAAAAAGGAATGCGTGCTTTCCCGGCATATTTGATGAATGAACTCTTCTCAGGCTTCCAGTCGGGTGCAGTTATTGATTATAACCCACGTTTCAATGACACACTCCGCCATCTCCACCTGAAGATGGCAGAGTTTGTCATCAAAACATCAGTTAAAATTGATACTTGTATCCGACTGGAAGCCCAAGAATTCATTCAGGCTTATAATTGTTTCAAGAGTAAATTCTGAGAATTTATTAGTTTTTACTGGGTGTCCAGTTTAGGTGTTAAGGTCAAACACAGCACCCACTTAATGAACAAGTGGATGAAAAAAGGTGAATGATCAAAGCTAGGATTAGGTTAGCCTGGTGTCGCATCTGGAGAGAGGATGAACAAAGGTTGGCATCAGAGAAAGCAGCAACTTTCCCCTTAGTTTGGGAAGGAACCTGGTGCTCCTTACAATTGCTGTCTGAAGTATGAATGACATAGCTCAGTTATGTCTGACACAACAATAACATCCTCTCTGATAACAGCATCACTTTTTGTGAAACACTGACTGGCTTGGTCTACAACTGATCATAGACATTCCCTTTCTTTTCTCCAACCCTTCCACTTCTCTACAAGTTAAATCATGCTCGTTTACCAGATATTCCGGCTTCTGATGAAAAGTCATCCGTGTAAAACAATACAATGATTCACTTCCCAGAGATGCTGCCTGTTCTGCTGAGCTTTTTGATCATTTTCTGTTATTCAATTCTCAGCATCTGCCATTTTGTTTTAATTTCATAAGAAGACTCACAGAGCAGCAGGAAGGCATCAACAGAAATTTTGAATGGCTGTTGTAGGAGGAGTAAGACGAGACATGAACAAAAGCTCTAAATTGAGCTAAAGATAAAGACCATAAGACAAAGGAGCAGAAGTAGGCCATTCGGCCCATCGAGTCTGCCTCGCCATTTTATCATGAGCTGATCCATTTTATCCTATCTAGTCCCACTGCCCCGCCTTCTCACCATAACCTTTGATGCCCTGGCTACTCAGATACCTATCAACCTCTGCCTTAAATACACCCAATGACTTGGCCTCCACTGCTGCCCGTGGCAACAAATTCCATAGATTCACCACCCTCTGACTAAAAAATTTTTTTCGCATTTCTGTTCTGAAAGGGCGCCCTTCAATCCTGAAGTCATGCCCTCTCGTACTAGACTCCCCCATCATGGGAAACAACTTTGCCACATCCATTCTGTCCATGCCTTTTAACATTCGAAATGTTTCTATGAGGTCTCCCCTCATTCTTCTAAACTCCAAGGAATACAGTCCAAGAGCAGACAAACGTTCCTCATATGTTAACCCTCTCATTCCCGGAATCATTCTAGTGAATCTTCTCTGTACCCTCTCCAACGTCAGCACATCCTTTCTTAAATAAGGAGCCCAAAACTGCCCACAATACTCCAAGTGAGGTCTCACCAGCACCTTATAGAGCCTCAACGTCACATTCCTGCTCCTATACTCTATTCCTTTAGAAATGAATGCCAACATTGCTTTCGCCTTCTTCACTACCGACTCAACCTGGAGGTTAACTTTAAGGGAATCCTGTACGAGGACTCCCAAGTCCCGTTGCATCTCAGAACTTTGAATTCTTTCCCCATTTAAATAATAGTCTGCCCGTTTATTTTTTCTGCCAAAGTGCATAACCATACACTTTCCAACATTGTACTTCATTTGCCACTTCTCTGCCCATTCTTCCAATCTATCCAAGTCTCTCAGACTATGAGTTAAGAGGGCATTGAGTGAATAAAATTGTGATAGTGTATGGTAAGGGGACAAGTCAAAATTCAGAAGGTGCGTAAGTGGAGTGAGAAGTATTATCTGAAATAAAAGCAACATGGAGGATCTGCTTGCCTGGTCAGGCAGCATCTGTGGAGAGAGAACAGAGTTCATGATTCAGCTCAGTGGCTTTGCAACAGAACTAGGGGTAGCTGGATGGAAACAGGTATCCAGAGGAATGAGGAAGAGAAAGGGAAAACAAAAGGGAGTGGCTGTGGTATGGTGGAAAGCAGTGTGAATAAATGTGAAAAGACAATGCAAGATATATATAGGAAAAGGAAAATAAAAAGAGACTCCTTAAAAGCAAGTGGAAAGAGGAAAGCAGAGTCATTGTTTGAATAGTTTTTGTCCTGGTAATCTCGATGATCTCTTGATTTTCAATTAGCAGAGAGAGTAATGAAAACTTCAGTCACAAACATCATCCAAATTGTTTGTTGAAAGCAGTTATTAAACACAATGTCACTATGTAGAGCTGCTTCGATATACTGTACCACATTATTGAATGGTCAAAGGCTCACAGCAGCAAACTAAGCTGACAAACACAGAACCTTTTCAGAAGTACCTTCCACCGGTGCTTATAAGAGGTGAAAAATGCTTTTTTACTACATCACTTATTTATGGACATATCATATAAAATTAATCTAATGCAATTCATTATTATTTTCTTCAAGAACATCACCTTACGTTAACCTTGACAACTTCCTTCAAATGCTGTTGGCTTTTCATCAATTTGAGCATTATGTGCCAGGGCAAATAATGACAGAATATCATACTGAAGAAAGAGTATGTAATCAGCAATCAAGATATGATTTGTTTTAATTTTAGCAGGTGCTGCAATGGTGCATGGATAATAACTGTTGCTTTCATTAGCTCTCTTGTTTTTTTAGTGCCATTCAAGAACCAGATGTTCTGAGGTTAGCTGATCTGAATATTAAGTCTTCAGAGGTTGCACACCATGTAAAAAAATCATTGCTTATGAAGTATATTTTCATGAAATCATATTGGTTTGACTTAACTATTTATCATCTTTTGAACTCATAGTCAGTAGAGATCATTGGAACATACAGAATTTGTCCAGCTCAGCATTCAATACCATCATCCCCTCAGCATTAATCACCATCACCTAGGTCTCTATAGCTTCCCTCTGTAACTGAATCTTCAACTTACTTATCAGGAGACCATAGGCAGTACAGATGTCTAACAACATACCTTTCTCGATGACACAGGATGCATACTTAGCCCATTGCTCTGCTCTCTCTACGCTTATCACTGCGTGGCTAGGCACACAGTTCAAATGCCATTTATAGGCTCACAGATGACACTGCTGATCTTGGTAAAGTATCAGATAGCAACGAGGAGGATACAAGTGCAATAGTCAGTTGCTTGAGTGGTATTGAAGCATCAGCCTCATATTCAACATCTGAGAAAAAAACAACTGAGTTACTTAAAGTATATATATGTATGTCTATTAGATAGTTGTACTACAATCTGGTATGGAGGCTCCAATGCACATATTTAGCCAGTTCCATACATAGTCAGAAGCACAAGCTTCCGCACCATTGAAGATATCTTCAAGAGGAGCAGCCTCAAGAAGGTGGTACTGTCATGAAGTATTCTCACCATCCAGGTGATGCCCTCTTCTTATTACTGCTGACAAGGAGGACGTACAGGAGCCCGAGGACCCACCATAAACAACTCAGAAACAGCTTCTTCCCCTCTAAACATCAGATTTCCGAATGGTCCTTGAACCCATGAATACTACACATCGTCATGCTCTATTTATTTATTTTGTAACTAATACTAATTTTACATCTTTGCTCTGCATTGCTGCCACAAAACAACACATTTCCCATCAAATAAGACAATGCTAATAAACCTGATTCTCTTTAATCAGGGTTTGCTGCTTTGGTGGAAAGAGTAGAAAGAGCCCCTCATAGCTTCAACTGATTCTGATTTACAATGTCAGCTTCAGTATTTTTACAATATAACCTTTCTGAAATGATGCTCCCTCACTACCTCATTCTAAAATTCTTGTCTCTGCCCCCTGGTGTGACAGTTATTAAAAATAAAACGTGTTTGCTGGTGTGCTCGCTATAATTTAATGAGAGAAAAAAAAGCTTCAGAATCTCAACTTATTTGCATCAGAGTTTTATCTCAAAATGCCAGTTTCTGATTGGGTGATTCATCAGTCAGTCAGCCATTCTAATGAAGCAGGATGCCAATGAAGATGGAACATCAGGAGCTGACAGATAGTTTTAGGAGAAGGATAGGAAGACAATTGCAAGTCGACATTATTAATTTTCAAAAAGACAATACATTTCTTTGTGTCAATCCAAAGTCACTGTTAGATTTTGCAGTTTACTGTTACAAAGTGGTTGGAGAATCTGTCACCTACATGTTTATTCAGCCCAAACTTTTTGTGTGAAGGAGATTGGATGAATTAAAACCTGAAACTTACACAGTAAAAAGAATTATTCCAGAATGCTCAGCCCCAATCATGAAGCATTTATATATATTTTTTTTTCCTCCAGCTTTTGAGATGTTGCATGGACATTTTTATCTGGAGATAAACCCATTGCTACAGGAGTTTTAGGACAATATGTATTCATCTATAATGCGATGTTCAGTGTAAACTCAAACCAGGAATGTGAGGACTTCCTGGGGAGATGTATTGTACAGTATGTACGATATGTCGTCTGACCACTGTCATACTAAGACAGCACACATTAATGTATAGCTCCCTTCTTATAACTAGGTAAGGAATTGGAATAAAAACTGGTATTCATGTTAAAATCAGAAATCCGCTCTTTCACTTTTTCAATATTTTATCTGTGTGGATATCTTTATTATGAATCCCAAAGGCTCTGCAGAGAGTTCAAAGGAGTTTCACAAAAATTATTCTAGGATTGAATGGCTTGTCATATGAAGAGCATTTAATGGCTCTGGGCCTGTATTTGCTGGAATTCAGAAGATTGAGGGGTGACCTCATTGAAACCTATCAAACTGTGAAAGGCTTTGATAGAGTGGATTTGGAGAGGATGTTTCCTATGGTGGGAGAATCTAAGAACAGAGGACACAGCCTCAGATTAGAGGGGCATCCTTTTAGAACAAAGATAAGGAGGAATTTCTTCAGCCAGAGGGTGGTGAATCTGTGGAATTCTTTGCCACTGACAGCTGTGGAGGCCAAGTCTTTGTGTACATCTAAGGCAGAGGCTGATAGATTCTTGATAGGTCAGGCCTGAAGGGATACAGGGAGAAGGCAGGAGATTGGGGCTGAGAGGAAAATTGGATCAGCCATGATGAAATGGCGGAGCAGACATGATGGGCCAAATGGCCTAATTCTGCTCCTAGATCTTATGGTTCCTGCTTTGCTTTTTCTAACAAGGCTCAACAATTTTAAGTTTCACTGTTGCTTCATTTTCATTGTTTATTCTAAAAAATATATAACAATCACAATTTCTCCTCATCACATGATGTTTCTTCATATCACCTTCACAGCCACTCTTCATCCATTAACAAAAAGTTAAACAAAACTGCAAGTGCTGAAATTTTGAAATAAAAACAGAAAATGATGGAATTATTTATCAGATCAGGCAACATCTGTGTAGAGAGAAGTATTACTAATGCTTACAATAGATGGCCTTCCAACAAAACAAGGAAAAATTGGAAAACAAACAACATTTAACACAACAGAGAAGAGGAAGGAGTCAAATTAGAGAACTAAAGAAATGACAATATTTAATTGATAATCAGGAGAGGCAGAGTTTTTCAGCCGAAAAGTGTAGTGCAATTCTATTAAATAGAACACATCAATTTTACCTTCTAAACAGTCTCTAGCATGTTCAGCCATGTGCGAAACATTGAAGCACTGTTGGTGAGGTTCTTGAATGCAGCAGCAGCAGATCTTACAGCTGCTGTGTTGCTCCTGAAGTTTCTGATGGGAAGGGAGTCAGAGTCTGAAATTACACTTTAATGAATTACACTACAGCCATAACAATATTACTGTTGGCTTCCATGGTAAGAAGGGAACAACTGTTCGAGAGGAGAGACATGTCTTTACTATGCCAGGCCCACTCATATCCTCTGCAATCATACCTATCTTCTGTTTCCTTCTGTACATGGCTCCAAGCTATTATATCATAATCAGAACATATTCTTTGCATTACATAGCATTGCAGCCACTCATGCATGGAGAACTGATCTGCTGCTCAAGCATTCAATAATCTGCAGGCAGGCACATTCATGGCATAAAACATTGATGTGCCAGCAGAATACTTTAATTCACATACTGTATGACTGCTGACTTAATAAGGAGTTTGTACTTTATTTGCCAATTGGAAATAAATGCAGGTTGTTGGCCACACATCTGCACTTATTTCAGGCATTACAAAAGAGATGAACCCTGCCTTCATTGATGGTATGGTCACATGCACTGATGACACAAGGAAAATCACTTGCACCACAGGGTGATAACAACCATTAGCGCACACTCTAATATTATGATGGGCAAACCTTTCACTGGAAAAGGACGCAAACACATTTGAACTTTCTCCATGGATGCTCCGGCCCCACCCCACATTCAGTAACTTTACTCTCAACCGCTCTCTCTTCATTAGCTAATTTCCACTTTATTTTTGAACATTGCTGTCATCTGATTAAATCGAGATTTCTGCCTTTCTATCCTTGTGAACTTGAATGTTTAAAGTTCAAAGTAAATTTATTATCAAAGTACATATATGTCACCATATACAGCCCTGAGATTCATTTTCTTGTGGGCATACCTAATAAATTTGTAATAGAATGATAACCATAACAGAATCAATGAAATATTACACCAACTTAGGCTTTCAACCTCTGTGCAAGAGGCAACAAACTGTACAAATACAAAAAGAAAGAAATAATAATAATAATAAATAAGCAATAAATATTAAGAACATGAGATGTAGGGTCATTAAAAGTGAGTCCATAGATTATAAGAGCATTTCAATGATTTGGCAAGTGAAGTTGAATGAAGTTATCCTGTCTGGTTCAGGAGCCTGATGATTGAGGGGTAATACTGTTCCTGAGCCTCAGTCCTGAGGTTCCTGTGCCACCTTGCTGATGGCAGCAGTGAGAAGAGAGCACGTCCTGTGTGGTGGGAGGCCCTGATGATGGATGCTGCTTTCCTGTGACAACATTCCATATAGATGTCTTTACCTGTGATGGACTGGGCTGTATCTGTTATTTTTTGTGGGATTTTCCTTTCAAGGGCATTGACGTTTCCATGCCAGGCTATGCTGCAGCTAGTCAATATCCTCTCCACCACACATTGATAGAAGTTTGTTAAAGTTTAGATGTCATGCCAAATCTTCACAAACTCCTAAGGAAGTAGAGGCGCTGCCATACCTTTTTCATAATCGCATTTATGTGCTGGCCTCCAAAATTATAACACCAAGGAAGTTAAAGTTGCTGACCCTCTCTACCTCTGACCTTCCAATAAAGACTGTCTCACTGACCCCTAGTTTATGTCTCCTGAAGTCAATAATCAGCTGGTTTATCTTGCCGATAATAAAAATTGTTGTTATGGCATCACTCAGCCAGATTTTCAACCTCCCTCCTAAATGTTGATTTGTCAACATCTTTGATTTGGCTTATGACAGCTGTACTTAGCCACACTGTCATAAGTATAAAGCGAGGAGAGCAGGGGGCAAAACACACAGCCTAGTGATGCACCTCTGCTGATAGCAATCATGGAGGAGATGTGGCTCAATCTGAACTGACTGGGGTCTGCTAGTGAGGAAATTGAGAATCCAATTGCATAAGGAGGTATTGAGGCCAAGCTCTTGATGCTTATTGATTAGTTTTGAGGGGATAATGGTATTGAATGATGAGCTGTATTCGATAAAGAGCATCCTGATGTATACACCTTTGCTGAATGTGAAGTCTCCAGTCACATCCATGATGTCTGGGTCACTACCTTTATAGCTCATTCTGACTCAATTGGTAGTAATACATGTGAATTGTGTAATTCAGCTCCCTTATGGATTGTGTACATTACCTAAGCTGACGTTTCAGTTCAAAATCAAGTAATTGCTATATAATTGGAAATATCGGTTTCAGGTGAAATACTAATGTGAGCTTTCAACTGCCAGCAGATGTGAAAGATACTAAGACAAGCATTAAGGAAGAGTGGCGTGCTCTCCAGGTTTCCCAGATAATATTCTTCTCCTAAGCAAAAACATCAAAAAGAAATGCATTCATTAATTTGCGATGTTGTGCATAGATTGTCATGTCATCTGTGAAAATAACAGTGACTAGTTTTTAAAAGCAACTGTCGAAAAGTCTTCAGCAACACAGTGAAGATTTAATAAAGTACTGCTATTTCTTCCATTCTCAAACTGCCTACTGGCCTATTCATTGAAACTAAATCTGCCACTTATCAGATTTCTTCTTTATTATCCACCACTGATTTAATCGTCACGTATTACTCTGGTGATCATGCATTGACTTAGAAGGTTCTAACAGTACGATGAGATTTGACCTCTTGCATCCTATTTATCAGTTGAGCAGGTTGGAGTTTATGTCCAAACCCATATCCATGCTGGTAAACTGAGGTTTTTCTAGGTTCTCTTGTCCCAGATACATTTCAAGATTCTTTTTCTCACCTTCTGATCTTCATCACTATGGACTTCCCATTTGTTCATTTTGTCCAAGAATATTATCCACACCACATCTGTTCATCCTGGGCATCATGGTAGTGTAGTGGTTAGCACGATGCCATTACAGCTCAGGACATTCTGGAGTTTGGAGTTCAATTCTGGAGCCGTCTGTATAAGGAGTATGTAAGTTCTCCTGTAAACCACGCGGGTTTCCTCTGGGAGATCCAGTTTCCTCTCACAGTCCAATGAGATTGGTTAGTAGATTAATTGATCATTGTAAATTGTTCTGTGATTAGGCTAGAGTTAATAGGTGGGTTGTTGGGCAAAAGGACCTGTTTCATGCTGTATCTCTAAATAAATTAATAACTAATCACCTAGCTCAGTCAATGAGTTAATATTACTCCATTAGTCAACATACCCATTAGTCAACATTACTCCATTAGTCAACATACCCATACTCTGGGCAATTTGGGACACACACTTTGCCTTTCACTTGTTTGACTTCAAAAATTTCCTAGGAACTGCCCTTGGAGCTATGGTTTTACTTTTTCCTAATCCTCTCTACTTTGGTCTCCATTCTTATAGAGTCTCCGGAATATGGTCTCCAATACTCCACTATATGACAGAGCATTGTGCTGGATTCTGTGTTCACATTCAATGCACTAGATGGCAATCTATTCCACATTTATTAACACAAGGTGTTAGTTCTTCAGTTATTTCTTTAATCTCAGTTTAATGACACTGCCTGCTTATTGTCTGCTTTGACATAAATATTTCTTCACATTGCTTCACCAGTTTCATAAATGTGTTTTAAAAATGTTGACCCTTTCTCCCTCAAACAAAAATTTAATCCTTTCATCTAATTGACTATAGCTCTGTGAATCTGAAGCTGGTTTTCAATAATGGAGACAGGTTCAGGACAGGAAGTAAATTCATCCACAAAATAAACATGCAATGTGAGACACTGACAGTGATTTTTGCTCAGGATTCCCAGTATCATTTACTGCCAAGTGTGCAACTTAATTTTATCATTACAGCAGCCCATGTCTGGATAACAGAAATTTGCCTGCATTGTGGGGAGCTGCAGTAACTATGGCTAGCTCAAGTAACCCTCAGCCTTTACCCCACTTACACTAAATCAATGTGCTTTAAACCATTACCCAGCAAGGTCCTTCTACACCACCTTTATGCCATGAACTCTGATCTTCAAATACCATCCCTTTCCCTGATCTCCCCACTCTTCCCATTCCATGAGTCTTGCACATCAGGGAAAATGCCTCACAGATGAAAGTGCAGCAGTATTGCACTCTGTGGTATATGTCACGTGTCCTTGGACTGGAGTGGGCAGGAAATGAAGGGACCAGGCTGTGACTGCCATGCCAATTGATGCATTTACTTCATACTCAAATTTAGTTGCCTCACATAACTGAGTGATTAAAAATAAAAATTGATAAAAATTGTTTCTTTCACACGAGCGTTGTTCATCCCTCAAATATAATGTTGGCCTCAGTTCTTAAATAAAGGTAGTGGGTCACTTTGTCATCACCAATAAAATGGCATAAGGTGAGAGAAAATCATCCCACAGGAATGCATCTTTGTTTAAAACAGGGGATTCAATGGGACAAAGTGGCAGGCCTTACAGAGAATCACATAGCACTAGGAAATGTAAATCTGAATTTACAGGGGTCTTCTCCAATTACAAAGTTCATTCTTTTTCCTTCTTCTGCAAAGATTTTGAAGTAGTCACAGAATGAATTAATCATTATTCTTTTCTTACATCACCCAGAATATCTTTGGCACAGATACTAGATGAGAATTCTACTTATTTTATCAAACTGAAAAATTCCAAGGTGAGGTAGTTATTACTGTAGAGCTCTACTTCTGTAAAAGCTGAGAATGAACAAAAGAGGAGCTAGTTCCTTCGATTAATCATACCACAGTACCATTCTGCTCTGTTCTATCTCCATTCTGTTCAATAAAGCTCTTCTCAGCATCTAGCTGATCATAAAATAATAAATATCTGTCTTGTTTCTGAACCAAAATTCTACGGAGAATTTTATAGCACAGCTGTAGGGCACAAGTTGCCAACACCAATTATATTCCCTTACCTAGGGTGCACGGCATAATAGCAAACTATGGCATGAATCTGATGGTGAGCAGATACAAAATGTCTTGCTGTGTCTCCACAGTGCTGTAAAGCTTAATTCAGTGTACTTGACAAAATATTGTTCCTGATCAACTGTCCAAATTCACTGCTTTAATCTGTGCTACTTAAAAAGAAAACAATAGACTGTCAAAGGTTGGACATTAACTGGCTAAGGACTTGTAATAGTCACTAATATACCCACCTCAGAAGTGTACATCTCTCAGTTGGTGCTGCAATGATTCGCCTGACTTGTCCACAAAATTCTGAAGTACTGATGACCTTCAGTGGGAGGAATCTGGATATCACTGAGCTAAGTAAAGAACCAAACCAAAAGCTTAATGCAAATAACAGAGCATCACCAAGAAAACCCTCCCATTCCCTGTTACATAGCCGGTATTTGTTCTCCTGAAGGCATCGTCTCATTTGTTTCCAACGGTGAGTGGAAAACCTGAAGTGACTTTTCTTAGAACAGGAGCCTCAACAGTGAAGGGCAACAGCTATTTATCACAAGGAGTAATGAAGAAAGCACACATGAAAGTCTCACTACATGTTCATGTGAAAACATTTGACAAAGACATTAAGAAACAGTGTCAGAAGTGAGAACCTTGACTGATATTTTTCCATTTTATTCATTTCTGCAGAATAATTCTTAGAAGATTTTTTATATAAAATAGCTAAGAATTATTTCATATTTTTTATATAGCAAAATGTTACATTTTTGGCACAATTATTAATGTGATATCTACCTTGGTAAATCTTTCTCTCTGTGGTACTCAATGATACAAAAGGGCTAGTAGCATCATGAAGGATCCCACCCACCCTGCTTATAGCTATTTTTTCCACTCCCATCAGGGAAGAAGCTACATAGCACCACGCCATGACCACCAGTCTCAAAAGCAGTTACTTTCACCAAGCAGTAAGACTGATCAACAATAACTCCACTACTATTTTATTATTTCCCATCAGTCACCTTATGTACAGCCTGGCATCACTTTATGGACATGCAAAGGTTCAAAGGTTCATTTATTATCAAAGCATGTATCCATGTAACACTCTGAAATTTGTCTTCTCCAGATAGTCATAAAACAAAGAAAGAACATGAAAGTCATTCAGAGAGAAACATCAAAGCCATCCCTCCTGCACAAAAAATAACAGCATCTCCATCATCAACCCCCCAAATCCCCCCTCCCCCACACAAAATGGAACATTGACCCCCAAAAAACAAGCTCCCCCACACAAAAGTCTAACAGAACATCAACCTCCAAGCACCCTCCCCTCACTCAACAAAACGGAAAAGGACTGGCAGTAAAAAAACACAATATAAAAACCATCAGTCTGGAAAAGTCTACAGTCCATAAACGCAATAGTTCAATCTAGAAACGCAGGACCATGACACCATCCTACGATATCACTGACATTCATTGAAAGAGAGGGACACCACATGAGGCAGAGAGGCCTACCCCCCTGCCACAGCGAGCCACACAGTGATAGGCTGCCCACAGACGACTTCTCCTGCAGCAATCAAAAGGCAAAAGTCTGCAATCAATTTATGTGTATAAGCTATCTTATGTGTTTCTATTTATTGTGTTTCATTATTATTATTATTATTATTATTATTATTGTGTTGTTTATCTTTTATGCTTTCTCTTGTGCAGCAGTGGATCCAGAGTAACAATTATTTCGATCTCCCTACACTTGTGTACAGGAAACGATATTGAGCAATCTTCAATCTTGAATCCTTGAACCCTTGAAATATTCCTTCCATGTTTAAAGTGCATATCTTTGCTTAAGGAAAATATTAGTTACATGAAGCCAAAGCTCCAAATTATAGTTAAGAGCAGAAGAAATAGAAACAAGGCATTTGGCCCTTCCTGCCTGCCTCACCGTTCAATAAGATCACAGCTGATCTTTTACCTCAGTGCCAATTTCCTTCACCAACTTCATGTTCCTTGATGTCTAAAAAATGGTTGATTTGTCTTAAATATTTTAAGAGTCTCAACAGTGATTTTGAGGAGAAAATATCAATGGATTACTACCTCTGCCTGATGAAATGTCTTCCCATTGCTATTACTCCTTATATTGAGATTATCCCAGTTTAGGGAAGCATTATCCCAGCATTTACTCTATGAAGGTCTGAATTATGATCATCTCCGATTCTTCTAAACTCAATACATCATTGGTGCAGTCCTGTTAATCTCTCCTCATAATCCTACAAGTAACAGTGATATTGAGGCTAACATCCTTCTTAAAGTAAAATGTTATATTTTGTATCAAAGTTAAAGTTAGCATATCTGCAAAAATTTCCATGTGTATTTCAGGTTTCATTTCATATTGTATAAAGCATGAAAGGTAAGAGATACTGATAATGTAACTCAATATGAATATAGTAATGTAAAAGTTGTCAGGAAGTGAATTCATGCACAAACTCTAAATCCTGGGTTGGGTGTTTATATTAAGAACACACGTTACTTTATGTACAGGTGGCATTCTAGCTTGATGCTGCTTGCAAATTGACATGACTGTAACATGCAGCCATTGTTAATCATGCTGTGAAGTGGCCTCATGCCTCCCCACAGGTCCTACATTGTTAGAACCTATCCAGGGTATTGAGAAGCAGAGTTTAATTTTTTAAAAAAGGAAATGCATTGTTGTTGCAGTGTATGGAGATTTCAGTGTGGACGTTCTCACTGACATACTGACATCTTGCACGTTGTTTCTCTCAGGTAGAAGCTAAACAACACAGACAGACATGGTGTTCTGCTTTTCCCTTCTCTCTCTTTAAAATTCTATTAAAAATATAATTACATGTGAACTTTTTGTCATCTTTTCCATTTGAATCATAATGTCCACATTTAGAAATTAATCTGCCAATTACAACAATGTAATCACCCCCTCCCTGATGGTTAAGGTGCCATAGTACTGCCATTGAGAGAAGGTATAATTGAGGCATGGTAAGGTTACACTGACCTTTCCTAGAATAAGTGTAGACCGTGAACTTTCTAATAGAAACAACAGACAAGTATGTGCATAAAATGTGATGGGGTTTTACTAATTACAGTATACCTTGTAAATATAGTGATAGATGCATTCAAAACTGTTCAACTCATATTTTGAGAATAGGTCATTTGAGCTATGTTGAGTTGTGTGGTAAAATTAAATCTGAAATTTGTAGTGTCAGTTTGAGATCAAAGTTTTCCATACCAGGGTAAGTGTGGAATTCTATTCTTTTCATATGAATAATTTGATAGATTGATTTACAGGCAATGTTTGAATGGCACCAAGGCCATCAGTTGAACAAAACAATACTGTCTGCATAATTGCAAGAACATATGTATAATTGAATTTGAAACACAATATATTAGTAAAAGTTTCTGTTTAACACTATGCATAGATATTTAGATTCAAATGTAGTATATTGCTGTGTAACAATGTAATATTTACAACTTCATATTATTGTTGATATTCTGGGTTAGAGTTTTCATCTGGAAAGTATTTGTGGGTTTTCTAGTTATGATCTTTCTTGGCTCACAGCCAGGATCAATCTAATTCAGTTTTATTTTCTCCTCAGTACCTTCGGTGCTGTCGCAAGATCGAAGAAGATGGAGGTGCATAGCCGCCAACTCTGGATTCGGGACGGCACCCACTGACTGACTGACCTTAAAATATACAAGTTTACTTCCAACTGTTGGCTAGCTGGTGTAATTCACTGTGTTCAGCTCACGTTCTGTTATCGATTGAAAACGGGCATCCTGCCTAGTAGAATATTTGTAGAATCATTATAGACAGTAACCCCAGCAATTGGCTTTAAGAACTATGCTGAAACCTTCTCTACCACAAAAGCTATCTGGCCAGTTAAACTCTGGAAATAGATGCAGAATGTCCAAGAGATAGGCAATTGGATAGAGATCTCTGTAGTGATCAGCTTGGTATCTGTTTGTTTACCAGTCACACTGGTATAACTGTGAAGGGACGAAATTAGATTGTGGCATTATTGGCTCAGCAAGCTTATTTTATGACTGGATTCTTTTGCAGATACCTGTTCTACATTGTTAGCTACTTACAGCAGAGATATTTTAGGTCTGAATATTCACCTAATTGATCTTACACTGCACAGGAGAAAGGTAACTAAGATTGTTATTCTAGACTGCCACCTAGAAGACTCTGTGAGTGGAGACACAGAGACTGCCAATACTAGAAAAAGGAGCCACAGGCAATTGGCTGGAAGAATTCAACAAGTCAAGCAAGGAGGGAAAGGAAATTGTCAACATTTTGGATTGAAGGCCTGCATCAGGACATTGACCAGTCAGAATCATAAATTCACTTTCACGAGGATACTTGCTGTCTGAAACCTCCTATGAATGAAAATCCACATAATCAAATCAGAACATATCCACATCAGCAGCAGAGCAAATATTTAAGAAAATTGAGCTATATTTAACAAACGGCTTCTGAAAACAAATTTTTTGAGTTCTTTGCCTTAACCATATTGCATCCATATTAAGTTAAGCATGTATTCAATCTCACATACATAATGGGCATTATGTATTGGGAAAATGTTTAAATAAAATCTTTAAATCAAATTCGATCTTGCTTCACTATACATATATCCCTTGATATTAATGATGGTCAATGCCACCCTCAGACAGTTGGTTGCTTTGCTATTGTCACTTCTTATTTTGTTTCCTTTCCATATTAATTGCTCTCTGTATTTACTTTAATATCAGGGGATTTCCCCACTTGAAATGCGTATTTTTCTTAATTGTGTCACCTTGTAGTATAAGTATGTCAGTGGGAAAATTTGCAAGCGATTAGGAGGGAGCATCTCAATGACTGAACATATGAGATACATACCCGTATTGGATGTGATTGTGATCTTTTAATATGCAGTCATTGACCCAGGGTTGTTATTATCTATTATCACATATAATGTAACTCTTTATGATTAAATGATGATGCCCAGCTGAACGCTATGATTGCAAAGGATTAGATTATGTCAGAACGGTAATAAACATAAAATGCTGCTAATGTGTGGCTAATGAAATCTGGACATGAACAAGTTTATGAATTGATATAATTCATTCAAGTGTTTTAACTGAGCTGCTGGTTCTAGTAATAATTCAAAACCTTAGCAGGGTTCAGTGATTAGGTGGTAGACTAATTTGCTACAAAAGTCAATGAATTTTCATCGTCCCAGGCTATCATACACAGCATGGCTGATTGCATTAGAACTATACAAAGCAGCTCTCATAAATATATTTATTAAGCTTAATATCCTTTGAGATGATAGGACAGATGTTATCACTGCAGCAAATGCACAATTAATCCTTTTTCATCTATTGTATGTATAAAAATAAAGATACCATAAAGTTCACTCTGGGAATTAGATATAAAGGTTTTCAAAATTTAAAATAAATCAAAAGCAGCTAATGGAAAATTAGCAACATGGTAGGATAGATAGCTAGATTAAAATGCCTAAAATTCCTGAATTCCTGAATCAGTCAAGTTTCATTCCTCTTTCTATAAATGTAGAGGAATGAATGGGCCATGCAAAATCAGTTCTCCTTGTTGTTCAATGAAAGAATACAAGTGCTGGACTAAATTATAAAAGATGACTTGTACATGCTGTTGCAGACATTAACCTACCTACCTTGGACTATGCGATATTCTAGCATGTCTTTATCTCTCCCTCCTTTGAGAGGTTATTTTTACATTAATTCCAAAATGAAAGTATTAAAAAGGCTTTTAAAAAACAGGATTCCTTTGCATGAAAGAATATCTAGAATAGTTCATTTAAATATTTATTTTATATGCAAAAACAAAAGTGTGTGTCCTGGTTTATTTCGTAAAAGGAGATGCATGCCTAAAGAGCTGCGTTATAAAATCTATACAAAGAAAAGCTGCTCTTCTCCAGAGTGTATTCAAAGTTTCTGAGCGAATATGAGAACATGGATACCTGGTAATAAACTATCATTGACTGTTGTGCAAGATCACACCAACATGCTTCCAAATAACTCAGTGAACCATTCAATTTCCTACCACTGTTTCCAGCATTATGCACTTGAAAATCATCATTTGTTTCCTGCAAAGATCGAGTCAGTGGTCATTTCTGTATTGTTTCATGTCACTTTAGAAATGTGTTCCTTTTACAGGAAACATGATAATCCTTGCAAAATGTGACCATCATCAGCACACTGTGAATAACCAGGTCCTTCCAATATCACAATGGCTGGGACCATGCCTGATAAAACCCAGATTTAACTATGGTCATTTACTTCCACCACCATCTTCTCCAATCTTACAAAATATACCTCCTTGCCCCTAACCACCAGATTATAGTGCTTCAGCAGTCAGACCATCTCAGGCAGCCAACGTAAGTTGAGACTTCATTTATAAGCTTTCTAAACCTTGCTACCCAAATTCATTGCCACCCTGATCCTCAAACGTGACCTCAGGATGTATTCCTTCTCCTTTCCCCAGACTCACATGGTCCTTGACTGTTCTTTGGCTCCAGTTTCTCCAAGCTGATCCCAACCTAAGACATAAGATCCAGTCTTTATCCCACTCCAGCCTTACCTCACCCAAAGCACAGGATCCAATACCTTAGCTACTCCAATCTAATCTCACTCAAGGCACAGATCCTCTCACTCACCTCATCCTGACACAAGACACAGGCTTTGATCCATGAATCACTCCATGTCAACCCAAGAAACAGACTCTAATCTTTATTATCCCACCCTATTCCATGCCACAGGTTTCCATACATCTTGCACCCCTTGCCCAAATGAAAGATAAAATCCAATCCATCCAACACAAAGTACTTTACCCCAGTACAAACACCCATCTGTACTCCCCTAACCACCCATTTTCAAACAGAGCTGAGGAGCAACTAAGCCTTTGGCCAAAGCCCCAGCTCAGACTTACTGTTGGGTGACATATATTCTTCGTCTTTCAGCTCTAGGAATCATTCTTGACTTGTGGTTGATAATCAAGAACATATTAACCTCCGCTTTACATATATGCAACGACTTGGCCTCCACAGCCACCTGTGGAAATGAATTACATTTATTCATCACCCATTGGCTAAAGGAATTCCTCATCATCTCTGTTCTAAAGGGATGTCCTTGTGTTCTGAGGCTACACCCTCTGGTCCTAGACTCCCCCACTATAGGAAACATTCTCTCCACATCCACTCTATCTAGGCCTTTCCATATCCAATAGGTTTCAATGAGATCTACCCTCCTCGTTCTTCTAAGCTCTAACAAGTACAGGCCCAGAGCAATCAGATGCTGTTCATACATTAACTCTTTGATTCTTTGCCATCATTTTTAATATCAATTAGAAGTATTTTAGGTTATTTAGTTTATACATTATTTACAACTTGCCTGAAAATTTTATTTATCTTCTTTTATTAGATAGTAGCCCTGAATCATGAAAGACTTGCTTCTACTTCAGATTTGTGGGTTCAGGGGTGCCTAACAAGGCCAATGTGGGAACCAGAGACACCACCATAGACAGGACAGGAGGCTAATAATGTGGTAAGGCAGGTAGTCTTCTCCTTCTTTCACAGACACAGGTCTTTTGTGGTCACCCAATGTGTGTCCTTACGGTTCTCAGTACCTTTCTGGACATTTGTTCTCTGTTTTATGTGATTATAGGTCTGATTCCAAGAAGTCAGTAGAAATTACCCATTTCTTCAAGGAAACGTTGAGCACAACCTCTGTCCATCTGGTAATCATCTCCTACAACAGATTTTGGCATTCGGGATTCAGGCCATAGTTGGAACTTCATTATTGGAATGTTGGTTAGGGAGATGTCTCTTATCCTTTTGAGAACTGGGAGGATATTGCAGAGGCAACATTGGTGGTACTTTTCCAGTACTTTGAGGTGCCCCGCTGTAGTCCCTCCAAACCTCAGATGCATACAACAGGGCAGAGGTGTTGATTTTCAAATGCTCTTTTCTTCAGTTGCCTAAAGGATGAGGTGATAAATATCAGCAATTTAAATAGAAATATATTTATCTTTGTAATTGCTACATAATCATTCTAGAATGAAGAATGAATTGTAAAGCTTTGCTACGACATATTTGGTGCTGTGACTCTCTAGGCCAATTCTTACTGCTATTGTTCCATTGCATCCCTAGAAATTATTGCTAGAAAACAGAAACTTTTGTCTAAAATTATAATTATTATTTCTTTATTATCAATGGAATGGAATTGAGAAAAGCTATTGTAATGCTAATTTGCTTTAGATGGAGCTGGATGATAGAGCACCATTATTGATTTCCTAAATTAGCTGAAAAAAAGTCTAATATTCACAAAAATTTGTGCATATTAATGATTTGTTAATATGTGTCTTGATAAAAAAATGTGAATACTTACCTATTACTCAATCTACTTTTAGGTAATAATAGTCAATCAGACATTTTGTGAATCGTCACAACTGAAACATTTAGATTCACAGTCTACATTGTTAGACTTATTTGATGTGAATAACTCAAAAGTGTTGACTTATTCTGAATTCTTTTCTGATGGGATTAAAAAAGAAATCTATTTCTTTCAAATAATAAACTCTAAATGCTGTCATTCTGTAACATCCAATAGCTAAGGTTAAACCAAGCTGAGGTAAGCCATCTGCTGCCTGGTTAAATCGCTATCTCTTAATTGCCATCTTATTGGTTTTATACAAAGAGGTGAACAGATCAAGAATCAAGACACATTATGTGATATCATAGACCAAACATTGTTTTTGATTTAGTGCCTTGCCTTGCCCGAGTGCCCTTCAATGTTACTCAATAGCAACGGACAGAGCCCACCATTATTTTGTGACTCTTGGTCAGTTACTCTTTGTTGTAAAATTAATGATGTGATCAATTAATTCCATCCCAATGAAGTGACTATTTCTACTAATCAAGTTTCCTGAATCTTGTGCAATAGAAGGAATGAGCAACCTTTTCAGGGTCTCTGAAGGGAGAAGAGTATTTTTTCTATCAAGTTACATTTAACTTATAAAATAAAATGCAAGTTCCATTATTCTAGAATTCTGTCCAATTAGCATTCCCTCTGGCTTCCCAGTTGGAGTTTTCAGCAGTGATAGAATGCCCTCCATACTGCAATTAATCACATTAAAATTATAATCGAGTGATGTAATTTAACTGTGCATGCAGCTTCCTGAAAATTTATGATAATGATGACATCTAATAAACGTTCCTATAAGGGTTTCTGATCTGAATCTCTGTTCCTCTTTCTACAGATGCTGTCTGACCTGCTGACTGTTTCTGGAATTTTCTGTTTTTATTCTTGAAACAAAAAAAAAAGTCTGGATAAAGCTCAAACACCTACTTGGTTTGTTAAATGTGGGTACTTGGTTATACACTCCTTGGCCACTGTGTAAGGTACCTCCTATATCTAATAAGGTGGCCACTGAGTGTAAGTTCATGGCCTTTTGCTGTTGTAGCCCATTCACTTCAAGATTCAATGTGTTGTACATCCAGAGCTACTCTTCTGCACACAATTATTGTAATGTGTGGTTATTTGAATTACTGTCACCTTCTTGTTAGTTTGAACCAAACTGGCCATTCTCCTCTGACCTCTCTCATTAATAAGGCGTTCTTGCCTACAGAACTGCCACTCACTGTATGTGTAGTGTTTTTCATTGTTCGTAAACTCTGGAGATTGTCGTGTGTGAAAATCCCAGAAGATCAACTTTTTTTTGAGATACTTAAACCACCCTGTCTGACACCAGCAATCATTCCATTGCTAGTCACTTAAATCATATTTCTTCCACATTCTGATATTTGGCGTGAAAAATAAATGAACTTCTTGACCAAGTATACATGTTTTTATGCATTGAATTGCTGTCACATGATTGGCTAATTAGATATTTGTATTAACAAGCAGCCGAACAGGTGTACCTAATAAAGTGGCCACTGAATGAGTATGGTGTACTTTTTAAAAAGCAATGTAATCTCCATAACAGTTTGAAGCTTTCTCTAAACTTTCTCTTTCTCTTTTTACTTGGAAGGTAGAATGTCTTATGTTCTGTTACTGTCAGCCACAATTATTAAAATATAGACACAAGAATCAAATCAAGTTGTCAAGTTAAATTTATTGTCATTTAACTAGATACTTGTATATAACATATATAACCATATAATGTATATAGAAATGAGACAATGTCTCTCTGAACCAGGGTGTAAAGCACAGTGGTACACATAACACACATAACACAGCATAACTTATGAAGGTAAGGATAAAATCTATAGAATCACGCAAACTATAGAAACCATAGAACCATAGAAACTACAGCACAGAAACAGGCCTTTTGGCCCTTCTTGGCTGTGCCGAACCATTTTCTGCCTAGTCCCACTGACCTGCACACGGACCATATCCTTCCATACGCCTCCCATCCATGTATCTGTCCAATTTATTCTTAAATGTTAAAAAAGAACCGGCATTTACCACTTCATCTGGCAGCTCATTCCATACTCCCACCACTCTCTGTGTGAAGAAGCCCCCCCTACTGTTCCCTTTAAACTTTTCCCCCCTCACCCTTAACCCATGTCCTCTGGTTCTTTTCTCCCCTTGCATCAGTGGAAAAAGCCTGCTTGCATTCACTCTATCTATACCCATCATAATTTTACATACCTCTATCAAATCTCCCCTCATTCTTCTATGCTCCAGGGAATAAAGTCCTAACCTATTCAACCTTTCTCTGTAACTGAGTTTCTCAAGTCCCGGCAACATCCTGTTAACCTTCTCTGCACTCTTTCAACCTTATTAATATCCTTCCTGTAATTTGGTGACCAAAACTGAACACAATACTCCAGATTCGGCCTCACCAATGCCTTATACAACCTCATCATAACGTTCCAGCTCTTATACTCAATACTTTGATTGTGCATTAATATTAAATATTGTAAGGTACGGAACAGATTAACCAGTGACATTTCAAATATGATGCAGCTGGGAGTTCAGAAGCCTTGTGGCCTGAGGGAAGAAACTGTTTCTCATCCTGACCGTTCTTGTTTGTATGTATCATAGTCTCCTGCCTGATGGTAGAAAGTCAGAGAAGATGCTGGATGGATGGGTGGGATCCTTAATAACAATAAGGGCCCAGTGTACACAGTGGTCCTGATGAATGTCCCCAATGGATGGTAGGAAGACACCTATAATCCTCTCAGTTGTTCTCACCGTCCCTTGTAGGGACGTCTGGTCTGACGCTCAGCGGTCTCATACCAGGTGGGGATGCAACTTGTTAGGACGTTCTCAATGGTGCTCCTGTAAAACGCAGTTAAGATGGGGGGGAGTGGGTGGAGCCTTGCTTGCCTCAACCTTCTTTGGAAGTGGAGGTGCTGCTGTGCCTTCTTGTCCAGGGAGGTGATATTAAGGGACTAGATGAGGTCATCTGTGATGGGAACTCCCAGGAATTTCGATATTGTGTAACAAAGATATTCTATAACAGAAATATTCTGTGGATGCTAGAAATCTAAAACAAAACCCACAAACTGCTGGAAGAACTCAGCAAGTCAGGCAGCATCTGTGGAGAGAAATAAACAGCTGACATTTCAGGCTGAGACCCTTCATCAAGTTTAAAAAGGAAGGGAGCAGAAGCCAGAATAGGCACCCAGGACATGTCCTTTTCTGACTGTTACCATCGGGTAGGAGATACAGAAGCCTGAAGGCACACACTCAGCGATTCAGGGACAGTTTCTTCCCCTCTGCCATCCGATTCCTAAATGGACATTGAATCTTTGGACACTACCTCACTTTTTTTTAATATACAGTATTTCTGTTTTTGCTCATTTTTAAAATCTATTCAATATACATAATTGATTTACTTGTTTATTTATTATTATTATGTTTTTTCTCTGCCAGATTATGTATTGCATTGAACTGCTGCTGCTAAGTTAACAAATTTCACGTCACATGCCAGTGATAATAAACCTGATTCTGATTCTGACAGGCGATAGGTGAGACCAAGTGAGGGGGAAGGTAGATCAATGGGGATGGATGAATGAAGTAAGAAGCTGGGAGGCGATAGGTGGAAAAGGCAAAGGACTTCAGAACAAGTAATCTAATAAGAGAGGACAGTGGACCATGGACCATGGAGGAAAGGGAAGGAGGAGGGGAACCAGAGGGAGATGAGAAACAAGTGAGGAGAAGAGAAGAGGTAACCAGAATGAAGAATGGAAAAAGAGAGAGAGGGAAGAAATGACCAGAAGTTAGAGAAATTGATGTTCATGGCAACAAGTTGTAGGCTATCCAGACAGAATATGAGGTCTAACCCCAGTTCTGATGGTCCTGAACACCGCCAGGCCATGAATTAGGTGGCCCTTAGTTTTGGCTCTAGGCCAGACCTCAGCTGCCACTACCTCGAGGCCAAGACCTTCCTCACTGCCGCTGGGTCACCAGGTTCACTTTTCCCCACCATAACTCTCTAACTCCGGGTCTGTCAGGCCCCTGTTACCCCTTGATTCCTCTGAGCCTCCATCTTCCTCCCAACCTACTTTCCCTGAATGCCCCAACCCTTCCCTCCTTCTCTGATGCTATCAACTCTGCTCCCTTCTTTGAACCCAGCTCTAATCCCTGCTCTGTCTTCACCATTCCCTCCGGCCTTCTCTTCTCTGAGGCAGAAAGTTCTGTCCTCACAAAGGCCTTACCTTTGTCTCCCTTCACCCTCACCTCAGTGAGTTCCATTCCCAACATTACACTGAACTCTTCTTCCATTGTCTCTGTCTCCTAACCCACTTCTTTGGCAAAAATTTCCTACCTTGCACTGATCACACTTTCACCAGTCTCCAACCTTCCCTCTCTTCTTGGACATTCCGCTCTGGTTCTCTGCCTGCTCTATATCTTTGCAACTCTAATCGCCAAGGAGAGACGTCAAACAACTCTGCTCAACTTCAGCTCTCCCCTACCCCCCCCGAACTTCATTCTCTGTGAATGCACTGACTTCCATTCTCTTCCCACAAATCCCAAACTTACCATCAAACCTGCAGACAAAGTGGGTGCTGTTGTAATGTGGCGGACTGACTTCTATCTTGCTGAGGCCAAGCAAAATTCTCAGATACCTCCTCTGACTTACCCCTTGAAAAGGATCCCACTCTGGACAATCAGAAAATTGTTTCTGACTGTATCATCGACCTCATCAACTCTGGAGAACTCCAATCCACTGTCAAACTTATAGTTCCCTTGCCCTGCACTGCTCGTTTCTACCTCTTACCCAAGATCCATAAACCTGACTGTCCACTATAGTCTCTGCCTGTTCCTGTTCCACTGAAGTCATGTGCATATACCTTGACTCCATTATGTCACTTCTGGTTCAGTTTCTTCCCGCCGACATTCGAGACACTTCACATGCTCTGGATCACCTCAATAACTTTAAATTCCATGGCCCTGGCCTCATATTCACCATAGATGTCCAGTCCATATACGCTTCTATCCCCCATCAAGAAGACCTTAAAAGTCTCCACCTCTTTTTCAATAGAAGACCCAACCAATTCCCCTCCACCACCACCCTCCTCTGCCTGGTGGAAATGGCCCTCACCCTCAACAATTTGTCCTTCAGCTCTTCCCACTTTTGCCAAACTCAGAGGGTAGCCATGGGCACCTGGATAGTCCCCAGCTATGCTTGCCTTTTTGCTGATTACTTAGAACAGCCCATGTTCCAAGCCTTCCCTGGTAATGCTTCCCAACTCTTCACTACATTGATGACTGCATTGGTGCTGCTTCATACACCCACACTGAGCTTGTCAATTACATCAATTGTCCACTGGTAAGCTTGTCCACTGACATCTTCTACAAGCCCATTGACTCTCATAACTTCCTCGACTATACCTCTTCCCACCCCGCCACATGCTAAAATGCCATTCCCTATTCCGCATTCCTCCGTCTCCACCGCATCTGCTTCGAGGATGAGGCTTTCTGTTCCAGGACATCTCAAATGTCCTCTTTCTTTAAGGATGGTGGTTTCCCTTCTACCGTCATCAATGATACCCTCACTCGCATCTCCTCCATTTCCCTCACTTCGACCCTCACCCCATCATCCCGCAACCACAACAGGGACAGAGTTCCCCTTGTCCTTACCTACCACCCCACCAGCCTTGGGATCCAGTACATTATCCTCCGCAACTTCCGTCACCTTCAACAGGACCCCACCACTAAGCACATCTTTTTCTCTCCACCCCTCTCCGCTTTCCGCAGGGATCGGTCCCTCTGAAACTCCCTTATCCACACGTCTATCCCCACTGATCTCCCACCTGGCACTTATCCCTGTAAGCGTAAGTGCTACACCTGTCCCTACACCTCGTCTCTTGCAACCATTCAGGGCCCCAAACAGTCCTTCCAGGTGAGGCAACACTTCACTTGTGAGTCTGTCGGGGTCATCTATTGCATCCGGTGCGGCCTCCTCTATATCGGTGAAACCCGACGCAGATTGGGGGACCGCTTCCTCGAGCACCTCCACTCTGTCCGCCACAACAGACAGGATCTGTCGGTAGCCACCCACTTCAACTCTGCTTCCCATTCCCAGTCAGATATGTCCATACATGGCCTCCTCTACTGCCATGATGAGGCTAAACTCAGATTGGAGGAGCAACACCCCATATACCGACTAGGTAGTCTCCAGCCCCTTGGTATGAACATAGAATTCTCCAACTTCCGGCAATTTCCTCCCCCTCCCTTCCTCTATCCCTATTTCACTCTACCCCCTCCCCCAGCTCCCTCATGGCTCCGCCTCCTTCTTCTACCACCCATTGTTTTCAGGGCTATGACATCAATGCTTCCCCTCCCCCACTCCTTTGTCTTTCAAATTACTGGTCTTTCAACTGAAGCTACAAGCATTCTTCAAATCCTTCCCCATCTTTCATTCTTCAGTCCCGATGAAGGGTTCTGGCCTGAAACGTTGACTCATCATTTCTGACTGCTGCTGCCCGACCTGCTGAGTTCATCCAGCGTACTGAAAGTGTTGCTTTGATCACAGCATCTGCAGATTATTTTGTGTTAGAGATTGTAATCGCCTTCTGTGCCCCTTCTATTCAAATACTTGGGTGCTGTTCCACATATGGTACTTATAATACAGTAATAGAGAATGGACACTGGGTAGTAATCAACCCATTTCTTTTCCATGTTTGACCAGATGACATGGGATTTCTTGAGGACACGAGTATAGATTGAGGATTTCCAGTAGTAATGTTTAAACTGCACCTCTGGTTGTCTGCTTGCCAATGCTCCAAGCCCTACCCAAGAAATGTTACTTTTAAATTCATTCTGGCTTTGGGCATTTCTTGTAAGACCAACATTTATTGTCAGACCATATTTATATTTTAATCTCAGGGGCATTCGAGGCCTTTCAGAGAGCTGATAAATGCCAGTTACATAGTTGTGGGTCTAGAGTGGATAAGGGCTGTAGATTTCCTTCCCAAAGGAGCTCAGTAAACCAAATGATAGTGTCCATTATTAGCACTAGATCTTTACCTCTGCTGATTTTTAAATTGACTGATTTTAAGTGACCCAGTAGTGGGATTTGTCTCATATTTCTGGTTCATTAGCTTAAGTCTCCAGATTACTAGTCCCGTAGTATAATCATTTTGCGGCTGTACACATTGTGACGAAGGACATTGACCAAAAGGTGTGACTGAGCTGGATCGCTTTCACCTCTTATGGGATACCTAATGTCACATTTAACTCTTGTGGCCGTACAGTTAATCCAAGTTGCATTTGGAAGAAGTACCAATAAAATAAGAATAAATATTGAAAGCTAATAAATTCAGTTAAAACTGCATTCAACTTAAGTAAGTTAGTTAATAATATTAGACAATAAGACCACAGACATAAGAACATAGGCCATTCAACCCATTGAGTTTGCTCTGTCATTTGATCATGACTTATTTATTATACTTCTTAACTCCATACTTTTGCCTTCTCCCTGTTACTTATGTCACCCTATCAAATCAAAAACCTATTAACCTCTGCTTTAAATATACTCAATGACACAACCTCAAAAGCTGTATTTGGCAATAAATTCCATAGATTCACCACCATCTGGCTAAAGAAATTCCTACTCACCTCTGTTCGAAGCGGACATCTTTGAGGCTGCGCACTCTGATCCTAGGCTCATCCACTATTGGAACCATCTTCTCCACATTCACTTTATCTAGGCCTCTCAATATTCTTTAGGTTTCAATGAGATCCTCTTTCATTCCTCTGAAGTCTAGCGAGTATTGGCCCAGAGTCATCAAACCTTCCTCATACATTAAACCTTTCATTCCCAGAATCATTCTTGTAAACCTCCTCTGGACCCTCTCCAGTGCCAGCACGTCCACTCTTAGATAGGGGCCCCAAATTGCTCACTCCAAATGTACTAACCAATGCCTTATTAAGCTTCAGCAATACACCTTTGCTTTTATAAATTAATCCTCTTGAAATATCAATTTAAGTTTCAAAAAAGCAACTTTTAAGTGAAGGCTGGCAGTACTATTTTGATGAATAGAGCTGCATTGGTATTCATGTGACCTTTCAGCGCATTGTAAAACTCTTTCTGTTACGCTGCCAGGTCCAGCAGTGGAGCAGGAACAAAAAAAAGGGCAGCCATCTGTACTTAGAAGCACAAATGTGCTGACACGTGCACTGAAACAAGCCTGTGCTTCACCGTGGAACTGTTAGCTAATTCTCAGAGCCACCTGGTCCAGTGTCAGTGGTATCCTTGAATCACCCCTTCCAAATTTTGGTACATCCATATGTATTAGATAGCACAACTTTAGAGATGTTTATGTTGAGTTTGTCCTTGTTTTGGCCGAATCCAGAGTCCAGAGCAATGTTGGGTTACCTCTAAAGTTATATTCTCATGAACTACTATTGCAGAGATTTGCTACAACTGAACAGCTTGCAAGGCATTTCAGAGGCCAGAAATGTGCTTGTCACATTGCAATGGACCTGGAGTTATAAGTAAGTGAATTATGGAAGATTCCTCTCCCTAAAGTATATTAGTAAACCACTCGGGGGGTTTTATGACTTTCATGGTTGTTGTTGACAATGCTAAGGTTTTTATTTCAGCTTATTGACTAAACTAAATTAGTCAATAAACTGAAACTCCAAACAAGAAACAGTTCATCCTGATGCATTTCAGGGACTTCAGCCAAGCCTGCTTTAAGAAAACTTTGCCCGACTACCATCGGCATATAACCTGTAGCACCAGAGGTCCCAACACACTACACCACTGTAACACTAAGTTAAGGAATGCCTACTATTCCATAACCAGATCACATTTCAGGAATTCTGATCACTTGGCTCTCCTTCTCTAACCTGCATACAGGCAGGGGCTAAAGAGCAAAGCTCCAGAGATGAGGACAACAAAGAGGTGGCCGCGGGAGGCAGAGGAGCAGCCATGGGAGCAGCCATGGGAATGTCCTCACAAAATCATTCAGAGTCTTCCCCAACCAGAATCCCTGGATGAACCATGAGATCCACAGTCTGCTGAGGGCTAGATCAGTGGCATTCAAGACTGGTGATCAAGAAAGTTACACGAGATAAGGTCTCCAGAAGGCCATCTCATGGGTGAAGTGGCAATTCTGGACTAAACGTATCAACAAAGAATGCTCGACAGTTGTGGCAGGGCTTGAATACTATCACCTCTTATAAAGTTAAATCAAGCAACATAGGCGACAACAGGGCTTTGCTTCCAGATGAACTCAATTCCTTTTCAGCTCACTTTGACCATCAAAACATGGAGGAGCCACCATGAACTTCCACAACCCACAATGATCCTGTGACTTTACTCCCTGAGGACGGCGTGCAAGCAGCCTTCCAGAGGGTGAACCTGTGAGAAGCACTTGTCCCAGATGGGGGTACCTGGCCAGGTGCTAAAGACCTGTGCAGATCAACTGGCTGGAGCGTTCACTCGGTCTGATGTACCTACCTGTTTCAAGCAGGCTTCAATTAGACCAGTGTGTAAGAGGAATGTGGCCTACCAGTGCCTATCGTCCAGTAGCACTTATGACCACAGTGAACAAGTGTTTTGAGAGGGTGTGATGAAGTATATTAACACTTGCCTCAGAAGTGACTAGGGACTGCTCCAATTTGCCTAAAAGAGCAACAGGTCCACAGCAGATGCCATCTCACTGGCTCTTCTCTCAACACTGGAACATCTGGACAGCAAAGATGCATACATCATTCAATACCATTATCCCCTCAAAACTAATCAATAATCTTCAAGACCTTGGCCTCAATACCTCCTTCTGCAATTGGATCCTCAATTTCCTCAATTGTAGGTCCCAGTGAGTTCAGATTCGCAACAACATCTCTTCCACAATCTCTATCAGCATAGATGCACCACAAGGCTGCATGCTTAGCCCCCTACCCTACTTGCTTTAGACCCATGACTGTCTGTCTAAACACAGGCCGTGTTTAAGTTTGCTGAGGACACCACTATCATCGGCTGAATCAAAGATGGTGATGAATCAGTATGTAGGAGGAAGATGGAAAATCTGGCTGTGTGGTGGCAGAACAACAACCTCTTACCCAATGTCAGAAAGACCAAGGAGCTGATTATTGACTTCAAGAGGGAGAAACCAGAAGACCTCGTCAGAGGATCAGAGGTAGAGAGGGTCAGCAACTTTAAATTCCTTGATCTTTTTATTTTGGAAGACCTGTCCTGGGCCCAGCATGTAAGTGCAATGATGAAGAAAGCACAGCAGTGCCTCTACTTCCTTAGGAGTTTGAGAAGATTCAGCATGGCCTCTAAAACTTTGACAAACTTCTGAAGATGTGTAGAAGAGAGTATATTGACTGGCTGCAACAAGGCCTGATATGGAAACATCAATGTCCTTGACTGGAAAATCCAGCAAAATGTAGGGGATGCAGCCCAGTCCATCATGGGTAAAGCTTTCCCCACAATAGAGCACTTCTACATCAAACACTGTCTCAGGAAAGCAGCATCTATCATCAGGGTCCTCCACTACAAAGCCATGATCTCTTCTCACTGCTGCCATCAGAAAAAGGTACAGAAGCCTCAGACTCACACCTGCGGGTTCAGGAACAGTTATTATCCCTCAACCATCAGGTTCTTGAACAAAAGGGAATAACTTCACTCAACTTCATTTGCCCCATTATTGAAATGTTCACTCAACTTAAGGACTCACTTTTAGGAACACTTGGTCTCATGTTTTCAATATTCGATGCTCATTTAATGATTGTGATAATTTCTTCCTTTTTGTATTTGAACAGTCTGTTTCTTTCATGCACTCTGCTGGAACACCCAAGTTGCTGTGGTCTTTCATTGACTCTACTGTGGTTAGTGAGTACGCCTGTTAAAAAATGTTTCTCAGGGTTGTATATGATCACATATATATACTTTGATAATAAATTTAGTTTGAACTTCGAACTAAATTAATTTTCTTATTTTCACTATATTCAAACTCTCCTCTCAGGTTCATCGGATAGCTGGTGTGGTACTATAATGACATTGACACCATTTTCTTACGCAGAATGTGAGCAGTTGCAAGCCAGGTGGATACTGAGGTCAAAAGAAGCTCAGCTTAGGAGCACCTTATGGCCACGAAGTCTAAGCAGAACAGGAAGAGCTAAGGTGCCGGGATCAAGAAGGTAAAGAAATGGCCTTTGATTACTACAGGATAATGCGTTCGAGGAGGTCAAGAAGGAAAGTGGTGGAAGTCACAATGCTTAATAATCATAAAGAGCAACAGCATAGTCAGGTGTAATAAAGATGGATATAGCAATTGCAATAGAACCAAAATGCTAACAGTTGTGGATGTATGAAATGTGTAAATAATTGGAACCTCGAAGTAGTGTGAATGTATAGTCTTCACATGAGAACCATTTTGGTGTGTTGCTGTGCAACTAATGGAATTTGTAACAAGTAAATAGTTTTGTGCACCAAAATCTAGACAATTACTCGGGGATTCAGGGTGATGTCAGCCTCTTCTCAGGACTGACTGGGCTGATCTCTTTCAAGCCTGGCCCCCACCCCCACACACATCTTAAGTTTAATAACCACGATTACAAATGATTGCAGGAATAATATTTTCTCTTGTTAATGACTGCTCTACACTTTCAAGCTGCATATATAAGTACTGGAAAATGAGAATATGTAAAGTATGTCGCCCTGTGCTCTATAAACTGTCAATAAATTTAAAAAGCACATAACATACTGAATATTACACATTTGTAATAATAGGATGTCAGAATAAATTCCAAAACCAATCGAATATGTCTTGATTAATATGATCTCTTAATCAAGGAGAAAATTGTTAATGCTATCATTTTGGACAGGTGTGAAAATGCCTCTGTAAAAATAGGAGGGTTAAAATGTTGCTGCCTATTCAAATATTAATATCTATGCTCTGTTGCAGAATTTCACACAATTTCTTTCAAAAGGACAGAATGACAGATGTTTTAGAAACATGGCTTTTTGATTGTCTAAATGTTACGTCAATTATATTACATTATGCAGGAAGTATGTTAGACTGCTACTTCAGCCTTAATAAATCACAGATGAAGTCTTTTTTTTATAAATTAACTTTTTATTTAAATGAAACTGTTATGTTTGTATTTGAACTGACAGCTAAATCTGATAATTAGAATCTGCAAAGTTGTCTTTGATTGGCATTGTAATTGGATTGTCATTGGGCTGAAAACCTATTATCTTTGGATCATGCCCCATGAAATCTGTTGAAGAAACCTTGCTGCCAGTCATTAAGTCCACCATGTTGGCTTACAAATGAGGTTTCACTGAAGGTATTCTTATATCTTGGGTCGGATTAAAATGAAATATTTGGCACAGTGCAGCTGCATTCTGAGAGATATAACAACATTAAAAGAGGTAGCATATTTTTACATGTCACTCTTTTTTTATATATCACTCTAAGAGTGACATTGAGGCACACATAAAATATGCTACCTCTTTTAATGACTTTGAACTCTTAGAGTGACATTGAATTGATTGTTAGAAGGGGAATTTTTGCACCTATAATGGTGTTATATTACCGAGCTGCTTTTGAAATAATTGAATTCAATAAAAGATGTAAAGATGCACTGTTGAGTCCATTTATTTTCTTCAAACAAATAAGCAGGTCGCTTTAAATAGTTGGGTTTGTTAATGTACAAGATGGTACCGTTCACAGACGCTGAAATTAATCCATGTTATTTATTAGCTATTTCTCGAGTTTTATAAGAATCGAGACATCTAGAAATATGACTCTTCAGCTGATATCTATCAATAGAGGATTTATAGTCATCTCTTTCCCAATGTTAAAACATAAATGTTCAGACTGCATCTGCTACATGGAGCTGCCACCCTTTGCCTCACCACCTCCATACTATGTGATTCACACATGAAGAAGCAATCTCATTGGCTCACGGTCTGAACCCGAGTGAAATAACCCAAGAGGTAGAAGAGGGTTCCATCAGGACAGCCTTGAAATCGACCCTGAAGTTATGCTGTACTTTTTGACAGACTTCCTGTTTTGATATGAGCAACTTTAATAGTCTTTAAATGTCTCTGGCTTTCCTGGAGATTTAAAATCCTTTGCAAATGCTTTAACTGCTGCCTAGAATATTCCATTGATATATGCAGGGTTTCCTATTGTGCACTATCGCTAACCATGATCTGAGCTGGTGGGCAGGATCTGAAAGGCAATTTCACCAGTATAAATGCTAGGAATCTCAACAAGGTTCTATGGCAGAGCTTGCTGACAAATCTATCACTGTCTTTCTTTGGTAAACTCAATGCTTCCAAATTAGAGAGCACATGCTGATGTCTAAGAGTTATCGCGGTTAAATAATTAAATGCGTGTGATTCCATTTGGAACTGCTAGAATTTGCCAACCAGATTTGATCCTATGCTTTGAATACAGGTGTAGCCTTAGAGAAAAAAAGCTTAGAAGAATGCGAGCAATTTGATTTAATTCCAAACTCCACATCTGATTTCATTTAACAATGCTCATCCGTTCATTGTATCTAACTAAAGAGCTTGGTAAAGGGCAGATTATTGGTATTGTATGGTGGTTTGCAATGATGGGGTGAACCTATTTCCCTCATCTATAACAATATTTCTTTGACATTTTGTTTCCTTGTCACCTACTAGACATTTGGATATAACGAAATACATATATCCAATTATAATTCTATTATAATGATATAATAGAATATTTGGCTATAATAAAAACAGCGTTTGTTGTAATCAGAGAATGTTTCATTAAACAAATGGAATAATTTGACTAAGCGAACGCTGTTAATGCCCAACTTAAAGTGCATGCTGAGCGTTGAGTGCTATGAGACATTTTATTTCATGGTGTCTGTGGGACAGGCAGGATTGCAGTGGGGCAGAATTTTCAAATATTAAATAATGAATCTCATTATGGTCCCGTCTGGTAATGATTTGGTTCAAATGAGAATGAGGGAATTTCAGCCTTTGCAAACACTCCTCATCAAAATTTGCTGACAGGGACAGCCAAAACAAATATGAGGACATTAAGTTACTGACTATAGAGAAGTGGGCCAATTTCTGAGTCTCTTATTTGATGGATGCCAATGTGCACTTGGTGCTATTGATGGTGAGAGTAAAGAGATCAGCCTGTTTGCTTCTCTCTAGAAAATGGCAGAGAAGCATTCTTAATGGGAAGTTATATGTAGGCGGAACGTGGTGCGCATTACCTATCAACCCAGAAACATAAACAGTAGATGCTGCAACTGTTATAAAAAGACTTCCCGACAGTACCTTTCAGAAGGTATATGGCACAAATTTACTTGCTAGAAAACATTGCCTGTCAGACTGTAACCGATTTAGCACTGTCACGCAACCTTAAAGTTCTATTATTGCTTCTGATGCATATTCTTACCACAGCAGGGCACCTGCTTATAGCTGAAACTTAACAATTGAGAGCCTTGGCGCACTTGAATCCTAAATATCCCTCTCACGTTATACCACTACAACATAATGTAACTGCATAGTGGACAGCAGACTTGAAATATGTGTTTGCACCCTTTCAAATTACATGTAAAGATTAACTCTACACTTACCTAGCAAATTGAATATGAAATAGAATATACGTAAGCCAATAGTGAGCTCAGAATTTACATCTTGTATTCCCAGGAGGGGAAAATAGAGTTGAACCTATCCAATCTTTGAGCTAACATACTGCATTTCTGTCCTTTACACTTCTGTGCACACTGTTCAACCAGGTAAACATTACACGTAGTATGTCAGTTTCTTCTGCTAAAATCTTTGTTGGAAAGTGTGTCTTAAAGCCAGATCTCCAAGATTGGCTCTCTCTCTCCTATTATAGTCCTGTAAAAGAAAACTTCTTAGACCACAATGGGCTAACAGAAGATGGCAGTGCAGCCCCTCTACCAATGGCATTGAACAATGGTACAGTTACATACGCATCCTGGGGATTCTGCAGAGTACATCCACAGTTCCAGCTGGGCTGAGTTACTGTAGGGACCGCCAGGTATGTTTGGTGGTAGACCAATACTGCTGAACTCTCTAGCATGCCTTCTTTCAAATTATGCCACTGTAGGTGAGAAGAATAGTTTGGTTTATTTACGGTATGGATCTTACAGGGCGAAAAGAAGAAATGGTGATTAACCCAAAGGCATCAGGTCAGAGAAACCTCGGGCACCCAGTGATTGTGGCATCATCAAGCTGGGTGAGAAACAATTTGCCAAAGGCAAACCAGAAAAAAAGAAACACACATGGTTTAGCTTATGTACTCTACAAACACCAATGATTAAATTGGAAGCTGAAATATCCTCAACATTTTTAATCATAAATCACTATACCTGTAATATGGTTGAAGAATCATAAAAATCCATTAGATTTTGGTGCATTTATTTGAGGGAATTAAAATGTACAGGTACAATACTAAGGATCTGAAGAATAGTTTTATATGCCATTATAGCTTAATAGAGACATTAAAATCTCACACACTGAATGAAGGAAATCTTCCTTGAATTTTTCATCACTTCACTGCTTTCCCTTGATTACAATGGAGAGGGATGCAAAACAGCCCAATATGTGACGGAGTGCTGAATCACCGACAGCAACTTCAGGATCTGCACAACTCTGTATGTGTGGAAATCCCAAAGTTGCTGTCAGTTTTAGCACGTAATGATGACAAATCTGATAGCTTTGTCATCATTATAACCACAACATTTATGTTGAAATTAAACTGTTTTGCCTTTGCAGCAAGTATTAGTGGCAAGGCACTCTCTGAACTGAAATAAATGCATGTATTTAATTGTCTCTTGTCATGTTCACCCTTTTACAATTTTTTCCTGTCACACTGAAGTCCTGTAAATGCTAAAATAAGCTTCATGTTTGTCTTCCACAGAAAAAAATCAGGCTCTTCCTGATGTTGTAAATATGGGAATTTTGTTAAATCCAAAAATATTTATAAGCAGCTGTGAATTTTTACAAGAAACAGTTATTTAAATTACTGCTGCTCTTTAAGAAATATGTTTAAAATGCTCATTACAGATTGGGAAGATTAGTGTCCAATGGTAATGTAAATTGTGCCCACTGCCTTTTTATATGCATATATTTTATGTGTACGTGTGTGTTAAATATAAAAATATTATCAAAATGTGTAATAGCCAAGCACACGATTGTTAACCTTGACTGCGAATTCACAGGCAGTTGATTGTAGCAAGGACCACAAGGGATTTTATAGTATTGAATTTCACTGTCTCCACCTGAATTAGGTGACCAGTACAGTTCCAAAAGTGGAAAGTATACCTCATGCTCCTTTGTGCCACACTTTTGTCAAATATATAGTTATAATACGACTAATTTCACGTGAATTGGTGATTTGAGATTGGTAATGAGACCATTTGGGAGAGGGAATGTCACACTGCAGTGGCACACTGCAGCTGGTGCTTAGTCCAATTTTTACATTGTAAAATTAAAGATTAGTAAGAATGTGAGTGGTATTTTTAATTGGTTCTGAACGTTTAATGATAAGGAGCACATTTAGAAACATCATCGGCAATTGTAGACCTTTAAATGGAGGTCTCGGAATGTAGTTAAGTACATTTGTGAAGCGCTTTCCTTTCCGTGAATCAAGAGCAGTCCAGGTAAAAATCAAAGAGCCCTTACCTGGCCTTGGGGAGAGGGGCAATTTCTATACAGCGCAGAAGATTACAGACCAAGTGTTGCTGGCATTGCTGCATGTACGGCACACTATGCACTGAGGATTCTGGGCATGCAGGTTAGCTCAAATAAAACCTATCACTTCATTTGATATCTCTTGTGTAAATCTGTCTAGCATATACAGATATGTGTGATAGATCTTAAAGCAGGTCTTAAATGGACAGGCGTTCCAAGGGCAAGCACTGGCTGTAGGGCTCCACTAACTGGACCTCTGGTAGACAGGGGGGACGGGGTCCAAGGTGTCCATCTTCTGCCATGCAGATACCTTCATTAACTTCTTATTAGTGCTAATCATCACTTCCCCAACTAGCAATGCCCTCTGATCCCAATTATCTACATAATTTCCCAGCCCCATGAGATCCTGTGTCTCTGACCTCTGACCTCTCCACATTGGCTCCATGCACCATGATTATTCCTTTATTTCTCTTTGTCAGCAATCTCTGCAATTGCTGGAGATTGTGAAGTCATACATTCTACCGTACATAACGCAATATATCTCATTAACTGTGGAATACTGAGGGCTGTTTGGAGGGGTAAGGAAGCGTTATTGTCGGCCATGTTTGATCATAGATTGGCCAAGTCTGATATAAATGTTCTTAATTTTTTTGTTTTTACATTGCTTTCAGAAACACTCCCAGTAGTTCAATGTGCTAAAAGGTAAACCTTGAATAGTAATATTGGTTTGTATTTGGATTCCTTTTTTTCTTGCCGAATTTGTCTCTCTCTTTTATTTCATCACTGTCACTTATTCATTTCTCTCTTGACACACACTCTTTTTCTCTTGTCTTCGCTCTCCCTTTTATCTATCTTCCTCTTTTTCTTTTATTTTCCCTCTCCCTACCCCCATTTATCTCTTTATTATTATACCCCACTTCTCTCTCATGTTCTCTTCTCACTTTCTCCCCTTTTCTTTCTTGCCTATTAATTTCTCCCACTCCCTCCTTTTCCCTTTCTTTCTCTCTCCCTTTTCATTTCCCCTCTTCCTGTCTCCCCTTTCTTAATCTCCCTTTCTCTCTCTCTCCTTTTCCTTGTTTATCACCTCTCTTTCCCATTTTTTGCCCTGTACAAACCACCCTTCTTCTTATCTGGACCTTGTAGTGTTTGAACTGCTACTGCGTGGCCAACCTCCCAATCATCAATGTCTGACACTTGATGGAAAATGTAGTGAGGTTGTAAATGTGTAAGAATCTGAGCTGCCGTAGATACCTTTGTGAGTGGGATGTGGGATGTATTACTTACTTGACTAGATAATATTTGTTTATGATTTACTTTCTCAAAAATCACAATGGTGTAAATATTAAGCAGCAATTGAAAATGGTAATTTATTGACTAAATACATTCCACAGCAGCATAAGACACAGGTTTCTTTGCTCTCTGTTATTTCAGCAAGAGGTTACTACTTGGAAAATTTTATCTAAGCCACATTCAGTAGTTTGTCTAACTTGTCTAATTCAATGTAACATTGGAATTACAATAGTCAAATCTAGAACGTAAATGGCAAAGCAAGAAAATATTGCTAGAAAACCAAACTGATGCCTTTTTAAACTAAGCAAAAATCAAAATCCTTTCTAAGGATATCACTCGCTATTCTATTTAATGATCTGGGACCATCTACCCATCAACAATATGTGGTAGGAGATCCTGGCTACCTTGAAAAATTGCTGAGGTTTAAGGGTTCTTTTATTGAACTTTCACCAAATGTTATAGAAAACTCCCTGAAGAGTGACCCTCCTTTCTTCTGCAACTAAGTAATGTGAGAGAGGTCAGAAAAGGGGGAGATTCTAATTGAATATGAACTGGATTGAATGCATCCGGAAGGATTATGACCATTGCAATTGTGTACTAGTTACAATTATTATTAATATGATTATGGTCAGCTAAAAGTTCCTGCTAATTTGTTCATTGACCGCCTTTGAACAGCATCAATTTATAGTCATTCTTATTTTTACCAATTTGTTTCTTCATGACTGCAGAGTATAAAGAGTGGCTTTTGTTCTGTTGCAGAGATAAATTGAATATCACTTCACTGCAGACCTTTTATACAAGGACTGTTGATCACAATATATGGAAAAGCACTCCAGTGATGTACCATCCTATTTGCATTTCATAGATGTATCGTTATCCACAATATTTGACATCTAAAAAGACATTAAAATGATTTCCCTCTGAATAAAACAAATTAGTATCTCAGAGTTTTGTATATCATTTGAATACTCAGATTGTAAAATGTAAATTGATATATAAGAAAATGGCCCATTAACTTTTTCATTAATGGTAATAACGGATTTTGTGTGTCAGCAGTAGGTTGAGCTACTGCTTCTGCTAGCCAGCTAGATGGATGAATGTGCAAGTGTTTGTGAAATATTTAAATATTCACCACCAACAACAGAAAATAATGAATAAAGCAAAAAGGAACCTTGGATGTTCCAGTTCAGATTTATTAAATTTAGAAGGTGTTTAATATCTGTTAACAACAGGGCAATGGCTTAAGCATTCAATAAGTGTTCAAAGATATACTGTATAAGGGTGTTCGTTTTTTTTGTCTGAATTATTTTTCTCAGGGCTTTATTGCACTGTTGGTATCCTTAGGATTGTGCTTTAAGAAAGGGAGATTGCATTCAGAAGTAAAATGGTGTGAAAGAAAAGATGTAAAATGCCACTGAAAGCCAAGTGTGGAGAGATGGTAGTGAAAAATGGAAGTATTCTCTATAGATAATTGTATTCCTGCATTTCATATTGAACTCAATTCAAAATATTTAACATGCAGTTAATTTACAGTAAGAAAACCATGGTTTAAAATATTCTAAACCTTATAATTTTAAAACACTGTATTAATAATTTCTCTATTTAAAAGATTCAGTGGAGACTAACTGATGAAACCCATTGAATATAAAGTGTCTAAAGCAAATGTCTTGCCTTAAGTAAAAGGCCTTTGAAAAAATTACTCAGTACATTTAAATTACCATTTTCTTAGTGATGTGCACTTGTAGACATTCCACTGCTGCTACAAATGATCGATTAAGTTTAATTTCTGCTGGTTCCTAAAAAACCTGGCTATCAGTAAAGTGTCCTTTCACCACAGCCTGGGAATTCACATTCTCCAATTTTCTTGTGAGGAGCAAGACGTTAACAAAAAGTAACAGATAATGTGAACATTTCATGCATAATCTCCAATATGAGATATGTATTAATAGGGAAATTATGATGCATTCAATTATTATGAAATGCCTTCCAGAGATGTTTTGATTTGGCTGCACACAGATAGTGCCTGCACAGCATGGAGCATCTCGAGTGATGAATAACCTAATCTCCTAATCTCAAAATGTGCACTGTTCATTTTCTAGTCTGTATCCATGCGTTTACTGAAGCTGTTTGCGGTTACCAGGCAGCTGCAGTCACTTCATCGTCAATGAACAATAAGGATGTTCCTCAGAGAGGTCAGCCAGGATTTATTTTATTGTGTGCATAGCCAGAGTCAAGGAAGAGTAATGAGACTGTCTTTTTTTAAACAGAGCCACTGATCTGCATGTTGCTTGGCATGGTTGATTCACATAAGCATTAGTGAAGGAATGTAGGAAACATCCACATGTATAGTCAGCCTCACTTTCAGCTTCTGCTTTAAAGGCTTAATATATGCCTCTTAGTAAACTCACACTTAAAGTAATTCTGCAGGCACAGGTCTGATTTTAATGATTAGTTATTGTACTCAGTCTCTTTAAATTATTCTTGAACATTTTTATTTATTGCCAGTTAAAGACTTAGTATTGCCTACTGAATGTTTTGGTGACTTTTAACCCTTTTTAGTGGTACAGATCATTTCAGTAGCGATGCCTAGTCAGTGCATACCTGAAACTAATTACTAGGCACTTGTAGAAAGACAACAGGATAGAATTAACCATGTAATTGAGTTTGGATCATTTATTTTTCTTCTTTGAAAGGGAGAGATAATTTTAAGTTTTTTTTAAGAAAAGGTAGAAGCTAAATTATTGTTATCGAAATTTGTAGTAATGTTTCTGTTTTCGGATACTCGCTGAAAGATGAATAAAAGATTCAGCTGAGTGTAACTGGAGACCAGAGCAGCACGTCTCTGCCATTGCTAGAATGTTATCAGATTTGGAATTGTGGATCCCATGGGGAAAGACAAAATATTGGAACAGACGACTTGATATTTCAGAAGGATATAGTCAGCTTTATTAGCACCGGTTATTCTTCCTGACTGACGGCTCTTACAGTCTTTTTTTTTAACCTTCTTTCTGTTATTAATATAGGCTGGTGTATGTAAATGTTATTCTTCTCTGCATAAGATGGGCAACCAACGAATTGTAATAAATGTTCAAGAATGCCTTAGGCTGCACTTAAACTTTAAAACATCTATTATTAAGTATCGAAAAACACTGTAATGGCCATTGCTAACCTCAGAAGGATTTTAGCTGTAATATGCTTTATGCATGAAAAACAAAATTTGCCTGAAGTTAGAATTCACAATGACATATTTTCCCCGCCATTTGCTGAGTCTGTGTTGATTATCAAGATTTGTTTAGAAACAGAATAATATAAGTAAACACCTTTTGTTGAAACTTTAAAATCCCTTATGCTGCAAAATCTCCATTCCTTGCTATAAATCCCTCAATAATAATGATGTTGTTAAGCTACATTTAACTCGAATTTATTCTTGAAATAAAGCTATTGAAATATTTATGTCTGATCTCTATTGTAAATGATATAAGTTCATGACATTTAAAAAAAGTTTTCAAGTAATATAACATTATCACAGTAGAGTTCAATTTGTGATCAAGATTACAGTTTAGTAGTAATATGTTCTCTGAGTTCAAAAGAAATATTTCTCTGAAGTGTTTTGCTGATCGTCTTGTTATTAATAAAACTGCTGCCGAGTTAAAAAGCATGATTATATAAACATCATCCTGGGAGTATGTTGTTTGATCTGTTTTCAGTTCCTGGAGTATATGAAGTAATGGAAGGATTCTCACATTGGTCTTCAGCGTGACAGATCATGTCATGGGCACACTTACATGGCTGCAGCATCTTTAATATAGTTGTAATAAGATACATTAAATCCCATATGGTCTTGGGCTTTATCCTTTATACATTTGCTAATAAAGTTATTTCTTATCTCTGTTTACCCTTGGTGACTTTTTGGACCATTGCACTCATCAGGTGAAAGCACTCCCAGAGCTATGAAGGGTTGTGATTTCCAGGATTTTGATCCACTGGCAGTAAAGGAACAGCGACTTCGGTCAAATGTGAGCCAGCCAGCTATTGGTAGCACAGGGTTTGTTGAATGTGATGCTAATGGAGAGCATGGGGAGGTGATTAGGTCTCCCTTCAGGGAGATGACCATTGACTGACTCTTGTGTGGCACAACTGATACTCATTACCTATCATTGCAGTTGTGATGGATCTGAAAATAGTCATAGTCATAGTCATACTTTATTGATCCCAGGGGAAATTGGTTTTCGTTACAGTTGCACCATAAATAATAAATAGTAATAGTAATAGTCATAGAAATAATAAATAGTAATAGAAAATAGTAATAAGTAGTTACATAGTAATATGTAAATTATGCCAGTGTTTATGAAATAAGTCCAGGACCAGCCTATCGGCACAGGGTGTCTGACCCTCCAAGAGAGGAGTTGTAAAGTTTGGTGGCCACAGGCAGGAATGACTTCCTATGACGCTCAGTGTTGCATCTCGGTGGAATGAGTCTCTGGCTGAATGTACTCCTGTGTCCATCCAGTACATTATGTAGTGGATGGGAGACATTGACCAAGATGGCATGCAACTTGGACAGCATCCTCTTTTCAGACACCACCATCAGAGAGTCCAGTTGGTGTCTGCTACCCTCAGCCTGCTGCCCCAGCACACAACAGCAAACATAATAGCACTGGCCACCACAGGCTCGTAGAACATCCTCAGCACCGTCCGGAAGATGTTAAAGGACCTCAGTCTCCTTAGGAAGTAGAGACAGCTCTGACCCTTCTTGTAGACAGCCTCAGTGTTCTTTGAACAGTCCAGTTTATTGTCAATTCGTATCCGCAGGTATTTGTAATCCTCCACCATGTCCACACTGACCCCCTGGATGGAAACAGGGGTCACCGGTGCCTTAGCTCTCCTCAGGTCTACCACCAGCTCCTTAGTCTCTTTCACATTAAGCTGCAGATAATTCTGCTCACACCATGTGACAAAGTTTCCTACGGTAGCCCTGTACTCAACCTCATCTCCCTTGCTGATGCATCCAACTATGGCAGAGTCATCAGAAAACTTCTGAAGATGACAAGACTCTGTGCAGTAGTTGAAGTCCGAGGTGTAAATGGTGAAGAGAAAGGGAGACAAGACAGTTCCCTGTGGAGCCCCAGTGCTGCTGATCACTCTGTCGGACACACAGTGTTGCAAGCACATGTACTGTGGTCTGCCAGTCAGGTGATCAAGAATCCATGACACCAGGGGAGCATCCACCTGCATCGCTGTCAGCTTCTCCCCCAGCAGAGCAGGGTGGATGGTGTTGAATGCACTGGAGAAGTCAAAAAAACATGACCCTCACAGTGCTCGCTGGCTTGTCCAGGTGGGCGTAGACACAGTTCAGCAGGTAGACGATGGCATCCTCAACTCCTAGTCGGGGCTGGTAGGCGAACTGGAGGGGATCTAAGTGTGGCCTGACCATAGGCCGGAGCAGCTCCAGAACAAGTCTCTCCAGGGTCTTCATGATGTGGGAGGTCAATGCCACCGGTCTGTAGTCATTGAGGCCGCTGGGGCGTGGTGTCTTCGGCACAGGGACGAGGCAGGATGTCTTCCACAGTACAGGATCCCTCCAGAGCCTCAGGCTCATGTTGAATACATGGCGAAGTACTCCACATAGCTGAGGGGCACAGGCTTTGAGCACCCTGATGCTGACACCATCCGGTCCTGCAGCCTTGCTTGGGTTGAGACGTTTCAGCTGTCTTCTCACCTGTTCAGCCGTGAAGCCCACCGTGGTGGTTTCGTGTGGGGGAGGGATATAGTCACGAGAGCAGGGTGGGGGACTGTGAGGAGGGGTAGGAGGGGAGAGGGTAGGAGGGAAAATCATAGAAATCAACAAAGCATCCTGCTTCTGATATTCTACTGGATGATGCAGCTGCAGATGATCAATAATTAAAGCATTGCCAGATCGAACTCCCAGCCCAATATCCCACAGTTTAATCAACCACAACATTTTCCATTATGCAAGGTATGAGTGCAAAACTTTACCTCCAAATTGTAATTGATTTCAATTTTATGGGGAATCCTTGAATTGGCCCTCAGTCAATCAAGCCCACTAACTTCTGGAATTCCCATCTTTGTCATTTGGACCAAGGCCATATTGAGGTATAATGAGCTGTGGAGCTAAGTGATCACATTGAAAACAACACCTTATTTTGCTGATGAACGTAGGTATTCTGATTGGATAGTAATTAGGTGCAGTTAGATTTATCCTCTTCGCCATACTGCACATAGATAAACATTTTTCTGTTTTATTAGGCAGATGTCATTGTTGAATGATACTGCAACAGATTTCTTGTGCTGCAGCTACTTTTGAAGTACATGTCTTCTGTATGTCAGCTGATGTCAAGTTCAAGTTTATTGCAATCTGACTGTACACATATACAACCAAACAAAACAAAATTCCTCTGGACTGCACTGCACCCACAATACATTGATCACATGCAGCACGTAAAATAAAATATCACCACAAGTAAGTTAATGAAATATAACTGAAAATGCAGGTGAAGTCCACAGCACAAGGAAACAGTAAACAGTGAACAACTTGCTGTTCTAGTGATGAGACCTCGGTGGTGGCAGGGTATTCATTTCTGTCACAGCCTGGGGGACGAAGCTGTTACCCAGGCTGGCAGTTCTAGTCCTGTTACTCTTGTACCTCTTTCCTGATGACAGTGGGCTGAAGAGCCTGTTGCATGGGCGGTAGGGATCCTCAACAATGCTTCGGGCCTTCGTATACAATGCTCTCGGTAAAAATCACAAATGAAGTGGGGGGGGAGGGGAAGAGAGAAGGGAGACCCCAGTGATATTCTTGACGGTGTTTACTACACTTTGTAGGATATTGCAGTCTGATGACTTACAGCTTCCATACTGCACAATGATGCAGCCAGATGGAACACTCTCGAAGGTGCTCTAGAAGGTGGCTAGAATGAGGCAGGGAGCATTAAATACCTCAATCTCCTCAGAAAGTGTGCCTTCTTAACTAGTGAGGAAATATTGTGGGACCAGGTTAGATTGTACATCATGTGCACACCAAGGAACTTTGTGCTCTTCACTCTCTCCACGGCAGAGCCATTGATGTGTAATGCAGAGTGGTTGGCCTGCGTCTTCCTAAAGTCCACAATCATCTCTTTGTCTTGACTATGTTCTCACACCACTTGGCAAACCTCTCTACCAGCTCTCTGTATACTGACTCATCATTGTTGTTGATGAGGACAATCACTGTTGTATCATCAGCAAACTTGATGATGTGGTTTGAGCTCCATCTGGCAGTACAGTTGTGAGTCAGCAGCGTGAACAGCAGTGGACTGAGCACACAGCCCTGGGTAGACAGCAGTGCTCAGCATGATGGAGTTTGAGATGTCACTGCCAACTTGGATTGACTGCAGTCTTTCCATCAAGAAGTCCAAGATCCAGTTACAGAGAGGGGTATTGAGTCGCAATAAAAACAGTTTACCCACCAGCCTCTGAGGAATGACCATGCTAAACGCTGAGCTGAATTCGATGAACAACATCCTGGCGTGTGAGGTATCATTTTCTAGCTGGGACAGGACAGTGCAGAGAGCTGAGGCTATGGCATTAATGGACCGGTTTTAGCTTTAGGTGAACTGGAAAGGGTCCAATGAAGCTGGAAGGTGGGATTTTATAACCAGCTCCTCAAAGCACTTCATGATTATGGTCAGTGGCACTGGGCAGTAATTATTTAGGTCAGCTACCATTGGTTTCTTGGGGACTGGAATGGTGGTAGCTGTAAGTGTATAAAGTGTTATAGTACAGAGAAAGTGCAGTGCCAATAGAGAGGTCATAGCAATGTAGATGTGACTGGAGAAAATATAGGGGGGATATCAGAGGTAAGGTTTTTACACTTACAAAAATCGTGATTTCATCTTATAGAAACATATAAAATTGTGAAAGAGATAGATAAGATAGAGGCAGGCAAGTTGTTTCCACTGGTAGGTGAGACTAGAACTAGGGAACATAGCCTCAAGATTCTGGGGAATAGATCTGGGATAGAGATGACGAGGAACGGCTTTTCCAGAGAATGGTGAATCTGAGGAATTCTCTGCCCAATGAAGCAATGGAGGCAACCTCAGCAAATATATTTAAGACATATATATATATTCCAGACCTAATCAGTTCCCCTCTACCACCACTCTGCTCCGTCTAGCGGAATTAGTCCTTACTCTTAATAATTTCTCCTTTGGCTCCTCCCACTTCCTCCAAACTAAAGGTGTAGCTATGGGCACCCGTATGGGTCCTAGCTATGCCTGCCTTCTTGTTGGGTTTGTGGAACAATCTATGTTCCGTGCCTATTCTGGTATCTGTCCCCCACTTTTCCTTCGCTACATCGATGACTGCATTGGCGCTGCTTCCTTCACGCATGCAGAACTCGTTGACTTTATTAACTTTGCCTCCAACTTTCACCCTGCCCTCAAGTTTACCTGGTCCATTTCCGACACCTCCCTCCCCTTTCTAGATCTTTCTGTCTCTGTCTCTGGAGACAGCTTATCCACTGATTTCTACTATAAGCCTACTGACTCTCACAGCTATCTGGACTATTCCTCTTCTCACCCTGTCTCTTGCAAAAACGCCATCCCCTTCTCGCAATTCCTCCGTCTCTGCCGCATCTGCTCTCAGGATGAGGCTTTTCATTCTAGGACGAGGGAGATGTCTTCCTTTTTTAAAGAAAGGGGCTTCCCTCCCTCCATTATCAACTCTGCTCTTAAACGCATCTCCCCCATTTCACGTACATCTGCTCTCACTCCATCCTCTCGCCACCCCACTAGGAATAGGGTTCCCCTGGTCCTCACCTACCACCCCACCAGCCTCCGGGTCCAACATATTATTCTCCGTAACTTCCGCCACCTCCAACGGGATCCCACCACTAAGCACATCTTTCCCTCCCCCCCTCTCTCTGCATTCCGCAGGGATCGCTCCCTACACAACTCCCTTGTCCATTCGTCCCCCCCCATCCCTCCCCACTGATCTCCCTCCTGGCACTTATCCATGTAAGCGGAACAAGTGCTACACATACCCTTACACTTCCTCCCTTACCACCATTCAGGGCCCCAAACAGTCCTTCCAGGTGAGGCAACACTTCACCTGTGAGTCGACTGGGGTGATATACTGCGTCCGGTGCTCCCGATGTGGCCTTTTATATATTGGCAAGACCCGATGCAGACTGGGAGACCGCTTTGCTGAACACCTACGCTCTGTCCGCCAGAGAAAGCAGGATCTCCCAGTGGCCACACATTTTAATTCCACATCCCATTCCCATTCTGACATGTCCATCCACGGCCTCCTCTACTGTAAAGATGAAGCCACACTCAGGTTGGAGGAACAACACCTTATATTCCGTCTGGGTAGCCTCCAACCTGATGGCATGAACATCGACTTCTCTAACTTCCGCTAAGGCCCCACCTCCCCCTCGTATCCCATCTGTTACTCATTTTTATGCACACATTCTTTCTCTCACTCTCCTTTTTCTTCCTCTGTCCCTCTGAATATACCTCTTGCCCATCCTCTGGGTCCCCCCCCCCTTGTCTTTCTTCCCGGACCTCCTGTCCCATGATCCTCTCGTATCCCCTTTTGCCAATCACCTATCCAGCTCTTGGCTCCATCCCTCCCCCTCTTGTCTTCTCCTATCATTTTGGATCTCCCCCTCCCCCTCCAACTTTCAAATCCCTTACTCACTCTTCCTTCAGTTAGTCCTGACGAAGGGTCTCGGCCTGAAACGTCGACTGCACCTCTTCCTACAGATGCTGCCTGGCCTGCTGCGTTCACCAGCAACTTTGATGTGTGTTGTTTATTTAAGACAAGGTTGGATAGATTTTTGCATAGTAGGGGAATTAAGGGTTATGGGGAAAAGAGAGGTCGGTAGAGATGGGCTCATGGCCAGATCAGTCATGATCTTATTGAATAGCGGAGCAGGCTCGACAGGCCAGATGTTCAAACTGTGTTGAAACAAATTGAAGTTTGTTGATATGAAGCATAATACTTTTACTACTCATGACAGCAAAGATTTTCAGCAGGTAACAATACTTGGAGCTGCCATATTTGTAAGGGATTCTATGCTTCAATCTTCAAAATGACCTGCAATGTAAAATAAAACCTTTTTAATGGATAAGGTATGAATGGAACCGATGTGACTAGGATTTTGCTGTCAATGGTGAAGTGCTCTCCACAAGATTCTTTGTGACATCTCATTATCAGTTGCTGTTAAACATCAGTTCTCACAGATCTCTGGCAGTCTGTTTGAACAAGGTCCATAAACCTGTGACCTCTGTCACTAAGAAAGTCAAGGCCAGCAAGTGTGTAGGGATACCACAACCTGCAGGTTCACTTCCAAGCTGCACACCACTCTGATCTGAAAATTTGTCACTCTTCTTTCATCAGCATTGAGTCTTAATCCTGAAGCTCTCTATCCACAGCAATAGTGGAGACACCTTCACCTTCACCTGAAGGAACTCTGCTGTTCTCAGTGGTAATTGGAATAATCATTATAAGCTGCCCTTGCCACTCAAGCCCATGTCCTGTAAAATAAATAAAATATGTCTGGCAGTAGTGATGTCTTCAAAGGTTGAGCAACCATCCATTTTGAAGGATTCTCACAAATAGCAAGTCAGGAGGAAATGATATAATTGTTAACTACATTTTATATATATAGGCATCCGTTAGTCTCGTGAGACCATGGATTTGTGCCTTGGAAGGTTTCCAGGGCGCAGGCCTGGGCAAGGTTGTATGGAAGACTGGCAGTTGTCCATGCTGCAAATCTCCCCTGCCCATGCCACCGATGTTGTCCAAGGGGAGGGCACTAGGACCGATACAGCTTGGCACCGGTGTCGTCGCAGAACTATGTGTGGTTAAGTGCCTTGCTCAAGGACACAACACGCTGCCTCAACCAAGGCTCGAACTAGCGACCTTCAAATCACTAGACGAACGCTTTAACCACTTGGCCATGCGCCAACACTTAGCTACATTTTAATTCATGTGTATTATGTAGTACATAGTACAACCATGTAAATATCATGGCTAAGAAAGTGCATCAGCACCTCTACTTCCCCAGAAGCATGTTCCCATTGATCTTCACCAATTTTAATAGTAGCACGATAGAAAGCATTCTATCTGAATGCAATATGGCCTGTTATGGCAATTGCATTGGCCAAAACCACAAGGAACTACAGAGAGCTGTGGACGTAGCTCAGCACATCATGGAAAGTAGCTTTCCCTCCATGGGCTCTGTCTACACTTTTCACTGCCTCAGTAAAGCAGCCAACATGATCCCCACCCACTCATCCTGATCATTCTCTTTTTTCCTCCTTGCCATCGAGCAAAAGATACAAACACCTGAAAGTATGTACCATTAGGCTCAGGACAACCTCTACCTCAATGTTATAAAACTATTGAATAGTTCTCTAGTACAATAAGATGATCTCTTGACTTCATAATCTACCTCGTTATCATCTTGCTCCTTATTATTTACCTGAACTGCACTTTCTTTGTAACTGCAACACTTTATTTCGTATTCTGTTATAGGTTTACCTTTTACCACCTCAATGTACTGATGTATTGAAATAATCTGTGTGGATGCCAAGCAAAACAAAGATTTTCTCTGTCCCTCAGTACATGTGATAATGATAAACCAACTTACCTACCAAACTACTGATGGTAACACGCAGTGAAGATTAAGGCAGCACTAATGTAGCATAAAAGCAAATGTTTTGTTCTAATAAAAATAATTATAAGCATATGATATTTCTAAGAATCATATTGAATTTATAATTAATTATCTGAGAAATCAACAATCCACACACATAAAATTAGTTCTAGTTATGGTTCAGATTTTATAATCAATAATTAAATCATAACTTATATTCAAAACTCTGGCTTCTTGTGCAATATAGCACAACATTTTCAGAGATTTTGACATTAAGAGTGGTTTATAAATACCAAAACTTCATGTACGTTATCTGACTTCTGCTGATTATAGTCGCTGACAAACACACAGGGAGTCACTGACAACAGTGTTTGGATTTTCATGTCTAATTGGACGTTTTCTTACTTCAGATGGACTGCCAAAATTTCACCATTATTGAATTGCATTCTGATCACCATGACCAGGCCAAAGCTACCAAAGGCAAGCTTTCTGGTTTGGTACCAGGTTTGTGCTGAGATAAATCATTTGTGCTGAAGTAGCAGAGAGTACCTGGATGAAAGATGAGTTGTTGAAGTCGTGTGGAGCTGCACTTAGGCATGAATTATTATATTTTAGAAAAGAGAAGGATTAAGAAGGAAACACCTGTGAATCAGAAAAATAAAGTAGAAAACAATATTGTGAGCTACCAAGAAAACTGCTTAGACACTTATCAACAGGCCTGTAATTATGTTAGAATAATTTCAATTAACTGCTGATGACATGCTGTGTATTAGGTGTTGCTACATCTTTCTCTATTCCCGTTACCCTGTCCCAATACCTCAGACCTCCAGAAGACCACTATATAGCCAAACATTCCATTATTGCCAAAAGCTAATTGGTTTTTTTGTAATCTTCCCATATTTAAGACATGGGATAGAACAGCAATAAACAATAAGTAGGTGATAAATGATAACCTCCTGGCTATTGCCCACAATTTTCTTCCCAGTGAGTGATATTGTTAGCAATATCAAGATGATGTTACAGGGAAATTTGAAGAGAGTAAGCTCTGTTGCAAATGTAACAATCTGATCCAGGCAGATGCTGTTTTTGACAGTCTTGTCTCTTTAATGGAAGCTAGACCTTTCCTTGTTGAATTGTGATTCTACCCTTTTGAATCCCGATAATGCAGGCAAACGCATGTCTAATGGATAGGATGGTCCTGGCAGGGAGCTTATTAGTGCTCATGCTTGAATGCTATATTGTTTTACTTCACAGGCTATAGGAATACCCTCTTGTGCACAGGGCAAAAAGGTCTGTGGATTTGTTTAAGTGAAATGTATTCCTTCAGGGAGTGTATACTCTATATCAGACAGGCGGAAACCCTTATTCATGGGAATTTCATAACAGATTGAGTTAGAGAATCTTATACACAATAGGTTTCTTATATGTCATATATCAAACCAACCAAAACAAAACATCTGTGTTACATACATAAACAACCATGAGATATTTTTTTCCTGCTTACCTGTTGGTTTAAATGCCAATGCTTACCATGCTTGGTATAAGTTTGAAATGTTTTGAGTAGATTAATTCTGAAAGATTATTTCTACTGATAGTTAAATCTGTAACCATGGAGAATACAGACATTGGTTTGCCTGCATTATCTGGATCCAAATGGGTAGAATCACAATCCAACAAGGAAAAATCAGTCCTAAAGGAAAAGGTTTAAAGAGATATTTTGTTCGTACATTCAGCAACATTACTTAAAAAAAGATATCAGATAATTACCGAAAAATGAAGAACATAAATTGAGATGATGAAAGGTCAGAAAAATGTGAGTAAAGCAGTCAGGTCCTGTGCAACAGCACAAAGGCAAACAGAACCAATGACTCCCTTTGGCATACTGTGGCTACCATTCCAGAGAGAAGCGCATTAATGTGACTGCTCTAATCAAACTGCTTCTGTACCAGCTGATTATAACACTTCTTGATGACAAAAAATACATGTAATGCTATTCTCCAGCACTTAATCTTTGCTCCATTTAATTAGGATTGAAAGGCTGATAAGCAGTTGTGTGTGCACCATGGATACCTCGCAATCACACATTGATAAAATTGTGCACCATAATCAGATAATAGAAGTGAATGCATTGGCAAGCAGTTTGTGACTACTATATGCAGTAATAGTTTGTTTCTAAGAGATTTCATATTCATCAAAACAGAAAACCTAAGAATTTTGAGACACATCATGATAGTATTTTCTTCCTGTTGATCATTGCAACTTAAATTGGAGATACTGTAAGTTTATTTCATAAATGCAGAGCAGAGAGCATTCTACCAGTGCTGCCCAGCATTGTCTTGGCTACCTATAATGCTTAGCAATCTACTTTCTGATGAGAAAGTATCACAAAAATGACATCCATTAAAATAATTTCCATAGGGCAAGTTCAGACATGATAGGAATCCCAGGCAAATCTGAAGCAGAAAATCTGAATTCCTTTAAATAATGCAATTGCAAACCATTAATGTAGAAAGAGGCTTACAATCTGACTATTTCTCAGGAATATAATAACTGCCAAAAGCAATAAAGGAGTTTTGACCATTTGGAGTACTTACAATTTCTTACCATTGTGTGAACAGCAGCAGGATAATATTTTGATATTAAGATCTTCTAGAGCAGTATTTACAAAACTTGAGAATGATCCCAGTGACGTTAGCACAGGACTTTCTTAAACAAATTGAAATGCCATTCTTTCACCAGTTGAAGTGGAAAGTATCTCCAATATGATGCCATATAAAGTGCAAAAACCATTTATAAATACTGCCACAGCATCTGCTAAAGACTATCAAAGACAAAACACATCATCCACCTTTGGAACAACAATTACTAATTGTTGTTACAGCCCCAATATTAAATACAAGTTACGCTTTCTCTAGCAAGCTGGTGCTCAATGAGAAATTTAAACCAGGGTTATATTTTTGTGAAGTTTTTTATGACCCTATGTATCTTGTCGAAGCAATGCCTCATCCCTGGATACTAAAAATCCATCTGTAATAACTGTGTGAAGTTTTGAAAAACATTTTAAATAAAAGCCACTTCAAATCCAGACAACTTACACTTAGAAATTGGTACAATCTATATAAAAAGGAACAGAAGGAATTATTCAAGTTCAGTCCAAGTGCATATTCTTTTCTTTCTGTGGCTGTTCTTTCTTTCTTAAAGATTCTTTGAGTGGAGGATCTGGTAGAACTAAAAAAAAACTGGTAGATGACATGTTTTTGTAATTATCAAGGATGAATGACCAACCTTATTTGACATATATCTTTACTGTACATGTGTTAGGAATTTGCTCTGGTGAGTTGGCATGACATGCAGAAAAAAAACATTTGATAATTATAAGGAACAAGAATTCGATAAAAATAGAGTGAGAGATTAAAGCATGGCTATAGAAAAAAATATGCATAAATACATAAATACCAGCATATGTATATTTACATTGTAAGCAGTATTACGTATAAAAAATGGTTTAAGATTTTTTTCCACACAATCAAGAGAGCTCAACAACACCTCTACTTTATGAGGATGCTGGACTATGCACATCTATACTCACCTCATTCTACAGATGCACAGTAGAGAGCATCCTAACATGATGCATCACTGCTTGATACAGAAACTATACTGCGCTGGACAGGTAGGCTCCATAACGGGTAGTCATAATTGCCCAATGCATCACTGGCATCGGCCTACCCACCATCAAGGACATACAGTATATACAGAAAAGTGCTGAAAAAGGGCCAGTAACATCATCACGGGTCCCACCCACCCTGCCCATGGACTGTTCATCCCACTTCCCTTAGGAAGCTACATAGCATCCACACCAGAACCACCAGACTCAAAAACAGTTATTTTCCCCAAGTCGTAAGGCTGATCAACACCTCCAGCCACTAGCCCAACCCTTCACACATTCCACCACCACTAATTTCCTGTCAGTCACCTATGTAACAATACTCTTGTGCCTAACCTTATTTTATGGACATACAGTCAATCTCTGCATATAAACTATCGTATGTATTTATATTTTTTTATTATTGTGTTCTTCATCTTACTGTGTATTTTTGTGTGTGCTGCATTGGATCTGGAGTAAAAGCTATTTTGTTCTTCTTCACACTTGTGTACTGGAAACAACATTAAACAATTTTGAATCCTGAATCTTACAGGGTAGTGCAACGGCTGAGGTAATAGAGGGAGGTGGTAGGTGCTAACTACAATTGTTTATCAGTTTAACTGCCTGGGGAAGAAACTCTTGAGATAGTGTGTTTTTACTTAATTACCCTATAGCGCTTTCCAGAAGGGAGCTTTTGTAAAAGGCAGTGTACTGGGGCCAGGAGGGTGGGGTTAGTGTCCACAATGATCCTTTTTGCATGCTTCCTTGTCCTGGACACATACAAGTCTTGTATTGATTGCAGACTGCAGCCAATGACCTTTTCCGCTGACCTGGCAATTCACTCGTGTTCATATATCGTGAGAGGATGTGGTTGCACAAAACCAGATAGTAAAGGCTGATGTTAGGATGATCCCTATGATGGCAGTGTGGAATTGCACCAGGATGCTCTGGGGAAGATGACATTTTACCATCTGCCGCAAGATGTCCATCCTCTGCCGAGCCTTTTTGTTAATGAAGGAGATATGGTTCTCCCACATGAAGTCCTGTGAAATTATGTGCCAAACCATATCTTCCAGCTGGGAAAGCATATACATCTGATAGAGGACTTAACCAGATCACAAGTGCACTTAGGAACTTGCAATATGACAAAAAGATTGAGGATCGAAATTATGTTCTATTAATGCACTATCTTGCTTGCCAATATCAAAAGGCAGTACACTTTAAGGTATGAGATGCACAGTTACTTGCTGATTTTTCAGTTCATCTTCAGTTTGGAAAGTGGATATACTTTTTAGCCATTGTTTTAATTTATTACATTTTTATCTTGCTTGTTTTGTTTAATTTGTTGATTACTAATTTTTGAGGTTTTATAGAAAGTAAATTTTATAGAAAAGATTATTGTGCAGAAAATACCTTACACTATTTCACTGAGTTTTTCTTTAATTTCTAACTGTTCCCTCCCAAAGCGAACATCAGGAGCCTGAGCATCAAGACATTTTACAAATACCTCTCCTTGCTTTATGTTTAGATCACCATAGTAATAGAATCACTGAAAAAGGGCTGGGAACTCCAATGCTTCTCTAGAAGAATCTGATTGATCAACCAAGCAACTACACAGTGGCCTCCGTTTACAGGCACAGCTTTCTAGAACTACCATAATAACTTACGTTTTCAAAAATTCCCTCCTGGGGTTTTTATTAAGCCAATGAAAGTAAAGATCATTTGCGGCTCCCTAAGACCAATGTCTGGAGTCCAGTTGCTTGGATAATAGACCATGAAAAATGAGTGACTATATTTATTGTGTGCATTAATATGATTGTACTACACTTAGTGTGAAGCAAATTGCTGTGTATGTATAATATACAGGTAAATGGCTGTTGAAAAATCACAATGTTTGGTGTAGTTTGTTACATAGTTTTGCAACAGATGTGCTTCTTTCATACTTCAGATTTTTCCTAATGCCACTTTACATGTTGAAATGCCATAGAAATATTGTGTTTTAAGTGTCATAATAATGCTCCTTCAAGGATGAATTGAATAAAATATCACATATTCTTTCAAAGAAGAAATGCTGATGTTACATATAACGATTGCCTACACTAATTTCATTCATACAAGTTGTAATAATAAACAATAATTTGCTTCATCTCATCTACTGCATCCTATTTTTTGTTATTGTTAAAATGAAGTGCAGAAATCATTGTGGTTTAGAAACTATCTGCAAAGGATGCAAGTAACAATTTTCTTCCAGGGAACAACAGAATAGAGAGCGTCAATTATCCAAACTAATTGGGACCAGAGGGTGTTCAGATAGACAATTTGTTTGAATAGTCAAGACCAGTTGGGAAAACACACACCAAGTTTTCCCTATGGCTATGTAATGCATTGTGCGTGTACCTTTACTGCTCTTGAAATTTCAGGGGTTGCAGGAAAAGAAGCACCTTAGAGTATGCAGGTGATCAGATGGGTGGGCAAACAATGTTCAGATAACTGATGTTCAAAGTCAATACATATGTCATGAAAATAATTAAGATCCCGTGAAAGACTATAACTGGCTTTAGGGCTGGCATGTTCAATCTTGTTGCCTAAGGGTTAAGTACCATACAGCATGTTCTTTACCATTGCTTTCGAAAGCTGCTTGTAGTCTGTATTATTGTTCCATTGTGTATATTCTTCACTGAAGCTGTGCCAATCAATAATGGACAGGCTGCTGTTCTCTTCCTTGGATGTGCTTATTATTTTTCACATTCATCTCAGCAGAAAATACTTAGCAGTTAGGAAGCTACTTGAACCTACTAGCATTTATACTGAAGAAGAGTATTTCCTAATGTCAAGTTAGGAGAAAACATCATTAAAAGGAAATGTATGACAATGCATGCTTAATGGTACCAAACACCTGTCCACACAGTATCTCGAATTATTACAGTGGAATATACTCAATGCAGATAGATCAATCCAAAAGTAATAACTTAGTCAATCGATTCTTGAACTATAATGTGTAAAGGCTTATCACCTGCTTTTGAAGGAATGAGATCATTTGGAGCTTATAACCAGAGCTAGAGATGAGTAATTCTTGAAAATGTTGATATTAGACCATAAGACTGTAAGAAGTAGGAGCAGAACTGGGCCATTCAGCCCAGGGATCTGCTCCACCAATCCATCATGGCGAACTCCTAACTAGTAGCTTCTTTGAGCCATGACTCACAGATGTGCATAACTTCATACCTGCTGACCTCTAAATGCTCTACAAGATCATCTAATTTATTCTGTATACTGCATGCATTCAGATATAATGTCTTCTGTTCTGCATTCACCAGCCTTTTTGGTTTTGGCCCTGTTACACTTTAACTCATCCCACTGACGACAATTTTGCTGTATTATCTGCCTATCCTTCCTCACAGTCTTACTACACATTGCATCAATGTATGGCCCCTCCTCAGTCCTATCACTCCTGCTTCCATCCACTTGCCAAATTAGTTTAAACTCACTTCAACAGCTCTAGCAAATCTGCCTGCAAGGATGTCGGTCCTCCTCAAGTTCAGGTGTAACCCGTCCTTTTTGTACAGGTCATACCTTCCCCAGAAAAGATCCCAGTGATCCAGAAACCCAAAACCCTGCCCCCCACCCCCATCCCGCACCAATTCTTCAGCATGGATTAATCTGCCAAATCATCTATTCTTAACCTCACTGGCTTGCAGCATAGGCTGCCATCCAGAGATCATTGCCCTGGAGATCCTGCTTTTCAGCCTTCTGCCCATCTCACTATATTTACCCTTCAGGATCTCTGTTTTCCTATTTATGGTCGTTGGTACCAATATGTACCACAATTTCCAGCTGTTCACCCTCCCCCTTTAGAATTCTGTGACCCCGATCCAGGACATCCCTGACCCTGGAACCTGGAGGCAACATGCCATCTTCACATCCACAGAACCTACTTTCTGCTTCTCAAGAAATGGAATCCCCTATCAATACTGCAGACCTCCTCTCCCACCTTCCCTTCTCAAGTAATGGAATCTTCTTCTCCCACCTTCTCTTTTCAAGTAATGGAATCTTCTTCTCCCACCTTCCCTTCTCAAGTAATGGAATCCCCTATCAGTACTGCAGTCCTCCTCTCCCACCTTCCCTCCTGAGCCACAGTCAGACTCAGTGCCAGACCCAGTGGCTGTAGCTTCCCCCTGGCAGATTGACCCCCCCTCGCCCACAACAGATTCCAAAGTTGTGTCCTTATTATTGAGGGGAATGGCCGCAGGGGTACTCTGCTCTGGCTGCCAATTCCCTTTCTCTCGCCTGACAGTCATCCGGGTACATGCCTCCTGCAATTTATAGGTGACTACCACCCTGTAGCTCCTATCTGTCACCTCGTCATTTTACTGTACGTGTCATCGAGTAGCAGCTCCAGTTCCTTTGCATGGTCAAAGGACTTCGTACAAATGTAGCTATTGGGAAGTTCTTTTCTTTCCAAGCTCAAGGTATTTTCCTCTTCTTTAATGATATTAACTTGTTAAGAATATTGTAATATGTTTATTTGATAAACAAGAAAAATACTCAGCTGCTTTCATACCAAAAAGTTTGGTTGCTCAAGATAAATGGAATTGAAAATCAGATGGTATCACTAAACAGAATTGTTTGTTCCGGTGTTGACTCAAGCAAGGATTTATAGTAAAGGTGACATGTATAATGACTGCATGAGTTAATGGCTTAAAAATTTCCTTATGTTCTTTACTAGGAATTATTACTTTACTGCAAACAGCTGTGTAATTGACTGGATGAAAGGCCTGCTAAAAATGAGAACAGCTTTGTAAGAAATGGAATTCAAAGGCAACCTCTTTGTATTGTTTTACCTGCATAAACTCCCTCTTGTCTCTCTGCTAGCTGGCCCAAGTGTATGTCGGGTGTATTGGAGGACCAGATGGGTTAGCTCTGTGTTTATAAATGGGAAAGAGTAAAAGGCACAATCCACTCTAGCCCGAGAAGGCAAAAATTAAAACATTAAAACTGTAAATCTGAAATAACACAGAATTTGCTGCAAATCCTCTGCAGCTCTGACAGCATTTGTGGCGAGGGAAAAACAGAACTAATATTTCAGGTCAAGAGCCCCTCGTCAATTCCAGGAAAATTTTGGCCAGCCTGGCCTTTGGAAAATTTCCAGCATTTTTGTTTCAGGCTTCCAGCATCTGCAGTTTATCTCCTTTTCAATTCCTATCCTGTCCTGATGAAACTGTGTTTTCTGAGTTTTTATATTTCCAGCGATGCTGCTTGCCCAGTTGGGGTTTCCCAGCTTTTGTCTTTGTTTAATTTTTCCATCAGCTCTGTATTCTGAATCTTGAGGTTCCAGCAGCTAGTTGCAATAGGGTTTGTTTTTTTCTTAGTTCCTAAGCATCTCTCCACCCTTCTCCTTTTACGCAGGTTTAATCATGCCTGTCTCCTAATTTTTCCAGCTTCTGATGTGTGGTCATTGACCTGAAATGTTAACTCTGATTTTCTCTCTCTGCATACAATCTGACCAACTGGATACCTCCAGTATTTTCTTTTTTTAATTTCAGCAAAGAACATGATATCTGACATCTGACAAGAATATAAACATAAGTGAGTTCAGACAAACTGGAGAGCAGCAGTGACACTAAGCTGTCATTCACCCAGATAAGATGCTTTCTATGGTGCATCAATAAAAACTGGTAAGAGTTGACAGGAACATGTCAAATTTCTTTAGCCTCTTGAAGATGTAGAGGTGTTGGTGAGCTTTTTTGGCCATGGTGTCTGCTTAGTTGGTTCAGGACAGGCTATGGATGATGCTCACTCCTAGGAATTTGAAGCTGTCAACTCTTGTAACCTCAGCATTGTTGATGCAGACAGGAGGTGTGCACTGCTCCTCTTCCTGAAGGCAATGACCAGCTCTTTACAAAGGCATCATAATAATGTTTTCAGCATATACAGTATGAAGCAAATGAGGGGACTCTTTGTGGAATTACAGCAATTCAGGCAGCTTTGCCAGTGATTGGGTTTGACAGCTTTCTCCTTGTCCCCCAGGTTTCACCAAAGATAAAGGACATGTTCCTTCATCCTCCTCCTCCTTTCACACTCCCTTCAGCACCTCAGCATGAAGCTGTCTACTATTCAGGAGATCCACAATGAATGCTGAAGCACGCCCCCAGATCTATCGAGACAGCTGAAACACATTTCGATATTCTGATTACTTACTTTGACATTACGGGGGGTGTTGAGGTCATGCCTGTAGAGTTTCACTGCTGCATTTCTGATGTGTGGCTTGAGGAAGATTGAAACTGGTATCCTCGATACTCCAATAATCAAGCCCCTTGTGCTGCTTCCCAGAACAGTATCTTGTGCAATGTTGAAGTGCCACTGTGTGCAAGTCCTCAGTGAATCTATCACATTTCTTATTGAACCTCATCTTGTGGATGGCCATCTTTTGAAGGTTATGAGAACTCCTGGTTACCATCATGATGCATGTAAGCAGCGCATGGCCTCTTTTAGCCCTGAGAACTATCAGGTGAAGTTAGATCATACCCACTTCAAAGGCTACTGAGATCAGATGGCCTATCTACATAATTGTTAGTCCTGGTATATATAATGTACGTGCGGTTAACTGGAATATTCTGTGTATACGAAGAAATACGAAACCAGTAAACAATTTCACAGTCACTTTGCAAAAAGGTCTATAACGTTACCTGAGGATGTTATTTGCAACAATAAATATTTAACGGTATTCAATAATTAAATTCTTGACTTTTACAATGATTTAATCTTACAAATGTTTCTGCCTCCTATTGACCCATGTGAAACAGGACTGCAGTCTCAAAAACTTTGACTCTCCGTCCTCAATCCATTTGTCCTTGATGTAAATATTTCCTCTTATACTGTATGTCTGAAAGTGGAGAAAAATAGCTTACCTATAAAGAATCAAGCAATTGAAATACAATTTCTTCAGCCAAGAAATTAATTTTATTTCACTGACAATTTATTATGTGTAAGGGAAAGCTAAGCCTAATTATAAGCCATTCACTGATGAATTGAGCACATGCAACATGCAATGGCTTAATTTGTTCAAAGTTGTAAACCTTAATTTCAGTTGCACTAAGGTATATAGATGCCACTGTATCACAGCAGATTGCACTTAATGTTCGAGTCTATATTAAGCCCATAAAAGTTACACTAAAGTTTACTTAGACCATGAATTATCCCAAATTAGTGAATGGGAATGCAGTGTTGCATATACAGCCTCAATTCAGGTATATATTCGGGTGTGAAAGGTGGGTTTAGGATGGGGTAGGTATGTATTCGTTTACTGGTGGAATAATTTGCTATATTTTACTTTATTCATTTAGATGTACAGTGTGGATCGATCAGGCTCTCCCAGCCCAACAATTTGCACTGCCCAGCAACCCACCCATCTAATCACAGGACAATTTATAATAACCAATTAACCTACCACCCCACCAACCAGTACGTCTTTGGATATGAATCTCCTTTTCTTGTGAACTGGATTATCTTGCTCGTTTGTCCCTGTAAGGAAGGCTGAACTACCTGTGCCTCTCTACCTTTGGGAATATAAGGGGCTGATTATAGTTTCTGAGAATATTTCTTTCCTCAATATTTCTGCATTCTCTGAAGTCAAAGCCAGACTCATGATTTAGGGCATTGCAGAGAGTGCTGGTATTTGACTTAAACTTTGTAATTTATACTTGTGATGTAGTTCTCCTTTGAGCAACAGCAAAACTCCCTTTGCAAACAAGGGAGCACTGGCTCCAGCACTCGCCAGTGCCCTGGGCCCCGACAGGAAAGAAGGGTGAGCTGAGTGGTTAAGCCTGCAGCATTGGCCACATCCTGAGAACATAAATACACATAAATGTGTTTTTAATCTGGGATTGAGTAAACTCTCCAGGGAGGCTGCACATTTTGGTTGTATGGCTAAGCTTATATATGAGAAAAACTGTCCAAGATATTAAAAGCTATCGAAGTCAAACTAGCAACATTTGCAACTAGTGACAAAGCAATGTTTCTACAATGAAGGTACACAAAATCATGACATGTATAGATAGCGTAAATGACAACAGGCTTTATCCATTGAGGTAAGGAAAGACTGCACTAGAGATCATAGGTTAAGGGTGAAAATTGAATTATTTACGGGGAACCTGCGGGGGGAGCTTTTTCACTGAGGATGGTGAGAATGTGGAACAAGCCACTAGCAGAAGTAGAGGATGTGGGTTCAATTTCAACATTTAAGAAAAATTTGGATCACTACATGGTTGGGAGGGATATGGATGTCTATGGTCCAGGTCTGTGTCGATGGGACTAGGCAGAATAACAGTTTGGCATGGACTAGATGGGCCAAATGGCTTGTTTCTGCACTGTAGTGCTATAATGGCACAAGCTAAATGAAGTTTGTGGGGCAATGAGTAAGTTAAAACAACATGAATTACTTCATGCCCTTTTTTTAGCTGCTGCAGGTCTGCATTTGTGGGCAATTTCATTTGCAAATTATCATCAAACTAAGACCCCTGCTGCTAATTGCCACATTTGCAATGCACAATTGCTGGAAGTAGGTGCTGACATCAATCCTTGTGACTGGGTAAATCTGGGCTGTGTACCTCTACCTCCTGCAGTGAGACACGCACAGGAAACAGTCTGAACAGCAGGAAGAAACCATTTGAAGGGATCCTTCATGATTTAAAGTTTGCTTGGAATTGAGCAGAGTAATTTATATCCACTATGTCCTCTAGATTTCAAACTGAAGGTGGGTCATCTGGGACAAAGGAAGAAGACTAGAATGAGATGCAGTAAGATGATAAACATAATGGCTTCTTTGTAACGTTTCCCTGCTAAGGCTAAGGTAATGGCTTCTCTGTAATATTCACTGCTGAGGTAATGGTTTCTTTGTAGCAGCAATGTTTGGGTTATGGCTGGAGATAACAGGACAATAGTATGCATGTTAGCCAATCGGAGATTGTTGTTTTGTCTTGTGTACCTGGAAGGATGTTGTTTTTACGGTCTTTTGTCGAGGAGAGGGGAAGAGGGAGGACACGTGTGGAGGGTACTGGTAGACCACCGGACGGCATGGACTGGGATCTGAGGGTTTGAAGGTCAGTGACACCCAGAGGAGACCGATGGTGGAAGAATGACGACTGAATAAGCTCCAACGTGAAATTTGACTTGAATTGGGCCCTTTTTTTATTTTTCATTACAAACCCTATATTCAGATTAAGATTCATAAAGTTCAGTCATGTAATTGCATATGGTGTACTGTCTGATATTTTGTGTTGTTGGTTTGTAACTGGGGGTACATTACACAGTATCCACACAAATGCGATTACCCAGTTTGGCGGGACCAAAGGCTGTTTCCCCTGGATGAACACGAGCTGGGCGAGCCTGAGGGTTACAATTGTGGGGGCTACTTCCTGGATTGATTCCGTTGGATGCTGTGTGATTGCCCTGTTTAAATCTGTGCTGGTATGGATGCTGCTGGGGTAGAGCAGTGGTGTGCCTCTGTGGGATTGCTGGTAATTAATGTGTGCGTCAGGAGAAAGGGGAGAAGAATTCCGCGTGCCTTTTTTGGCTAGAGAGGCAGCTAAATTGTTTGCAGCGCTGGGGGAGGGGTCATTCAGGCGGCTGAAGTGGATAAATTAAGGATGGACCAGATAACCAAGGGTGCCCAGCCCCAGGACATGATTGCTTGGGGTCTCCGACAGTCCCGTAAAACACGTTCCCCTCCCTCATTTGTTCAGCTAATCAGAGAAGTGCGGGAGGAGGAGAATGAATTGGGGTGTGAGAGGACTCTGTCAGTAGGGTACAATCCTCAGTAGTAGCCCCTTGTGGTGAAGTGACAGGGGCCAGCCCAACCTGGGAAATGGTAAAGGAGATGGTTACAGAGCTGAGAACTGAGATGTCCCGGGTGTTAACAGCATGTGTGGACCCTCCGTATGATAGGACTGGTAGAGAGCGGCTCCCCCAAGGGGACGGACTACACAGAGGGCTGCGGGTGACCGGGGTTCTGCGAGAAGAGGGGCGGCCGTTAGCGTGTGCTGTAACTGCGGCGAAGAGGGACACTGCCGGCGGGAATGTGAGTGGCAGGAAGCCCCTCGGAGAGTGAGCTCCCGGGTATCTAAGCAGGGAGAGTGTCACAATGGGGTGCTGGGAACGGACCCAAATGCAAGACACAGGCACTGAAGTACAAGGAACAGGACTTGATCAGAGTAGGGACGTGACAGGATTCAGGCAAGGAGCAGGGACAAGAATGCAGACTTGGGCTAGGGAAAGCGGGACCAAGACTAGGAACCATGGACTAGGAGACAAGGCTTGGGCTCTGAGCCCGAGACTGGACAAGGACCCAGAACCTGGGTCTTGCCTCGGGCTCGGACCCCGGAACCAGGCAAGGACATGATATGGCTTCAGGACAGGACGTGGCTGGGGTCTAGAGGCCTGAGCTTGGAGACAGGCTGGGGTCGTGGGTCTTGATCTCGGCTGCGGAATCCTCGAGTCTTGGGGTCTTGGGTCTTGGAGCTCGGCTGCGGGATCCCCGAGGCTTGGGGTCTTGGAGCTCGGCTGCGGGATCCTCGAGGCTGCGGGATCCTCGAGGCTTGGGTTCTTGGAGCTGGGCTGCGGGATCCTCGAGGCTTGGGGGTCTTGGAGCTCAGCTGCTGGATCCTTGAGGCTTGGGGTTCTTGGAGCTCAGCTGCGGGATCCTCGAGGCTTGGGGGTCTTGGAGCTCAGCTGCTGGATCCTCGAGGCTTGGGGGTCTTGGAGCTCAGCTGCTGGATCCTTGAGGCTTGGGGTTCTTGGAGCTCAGCTGCGGGATCCTCGAGGCTTGGGTTCTTGGAGCTGGGCTACGGGATCCTCGAGGCTTGGGGGTCTTGGAGCTCAGCTGCTGGATCCTTGAGGCGTGGGGTTCTTGGAGCTCAGCTGCGGGATCCTCGAGGCTGGGGGTCTTGGAGCTCAGCTGCGGGATCCTCGAGGCTGGGGGTCTTGGAGCTGGCTGCGGGATCCTCGAGGCTTGGGGTCTTGGAGCTCGGCTGCGGGATCCTCGAGGCTTAGGTTCTTGGAGCTCGGCTGCGGGATCCTCGAGGCTTGGGGTTCTTGGAGCTCGGCTGCGGGATCCTCGAGGCTTGGGGTTCTTGGAGCTCGGCTGCGGGATCCTCGAGGCTTGGGGTTCTTGGAGCTCGGCCGCGGGATCCTCGAGGCTTGGGGTTCTTGGAGCTCGGCCGCGGGATCCTCGAGGCTTGGGGTTCTTGGAGCTCGGCCGCGGGATCCTCGAGGCTGGGGGTCTTGGAGCTCGGCCGCGGGATCCTCGAGGCTTGGGGTTCTTGGAGCTCGGCCGCGGGATCCTCGAGGCTTGGGGTTCTTGGAGCTCGGCCGCGGGATCCTCGAGGCTGGGGGTCTTGGAGCTCGGCCGCGGGATCCTCAAGGCTGGGGGTCTTGGAGCTCGGCCGCGGGATCCTCGAGGCTGGGGGTCTTGGAGCTCGGCCACGGGATCCTCGAGGCTGGGGGTCTTGGAGCTCGGCTGCGGGATCCTCGAGGCTTGGGGTCTTGGAGCTTGGAGACAGACTGGGAACCGAACATCAACACAGAGCCAGGACTTATCCTTCAACAAGCCGGGACTCATCTTTAACATGACACTAACATGAGACAGGACAGAACATAGACATAGAGCCAGGACTTACCCATAGACAAGCTGGGACTCAACTTCCTCTCCACACCAAGGTGGGACAGGTCTCTACATCAGGTAACGGCAGAACAACCAGACTTACCCAAGAGAGAAAAGGACTAGACCAGACAGATCCACCCGCAGGGCAACAGCAAAACAGCCTGACTTACCCCACAGAGTTGAAGACAAGAAGAGACAAACACCAAAGAACAGACAGTTCCATCTCTGCTCCGGGGTAGCTCCAAGTCTCAGTTCGGCCAGCAACCTCAGCTGGCTACAGAAACAGCCGGATCCCTACCTAGCTCGGAGTGGCTGACAGCCACTCAGCTGGCCCGGGAAACAGCCGAATGCATACCACAAAGACCACTCCAACGATTGGCAACAAGGCTCCGTGAAGCAGTGGTCCTCCAACCAGGCCTGGAGATCACAAATGGTGTCACTAGCCTTCCATCAGCAGGTTACTCCAAGGGGGACTGACAAAACAAACCAGCAGCCCACACGCCATCCCAAGGCTACTTATATTGCAAGCCCAAAGATGGGAATCAGGTGCCTATGATTAACTCAAACAAGGGACAGCTGGAAGACCCAGAGTCCTGAGTCCACAGACCGGACCGTGAACCAGAATGCGGACTTCACGGACCGGACCATGACAGAGGGTCGTTGGGAAAACTTAGAGGAGACTCAGTGAGGGAACGGCCTGGTAACTCTTGGGGAACAAGTTCCCAGCAATGTACCAAGGAACTACCGAGAGCAAAAGACCGTACTCCTGAAGGCTTAGTGGGACCATGCTCCAGTGTGTTACTACGAACAGAGGGTATGTACGCTAAAGCCATACTCGACACCGGGTCGCAGGTCACGTTACTGTACCGTTCGTTTTACAACCGGTATCTGAAGCATTTACCCTTGACACCATTCAATGCACTGGTGATTTGGGGTCTCAGTGCTGGTGATTATCTACATGACGGTTAATTGTCAGTGAAGCTGGAGTCCTCGGAGACCAATGTGGGAGCATCTGAGGTTGTTGATACAGTGGTGCTAGTTTGTCCGGACCCTGTTGAAACGGGCAGCGTTTCAATTCTGGTGGGCACCAACACCCCTCTTGTGAGGAGGCTCATGGGGGCCTGCAAGGAGAAGGTGGGCGAGAGCTTTTTGGGGACATTGTCCGTGCATCCAGTGTTTCAAGCTGCTTTTGAGGAAGTGAGTGGCAGCAGTGGGCTGGATACCGAATTTAAACGAGGGACTGTGTGGTTCACCCAGTCGAAGCCAATGGTGGTATGGCCTCGGGAAGTAGCGAGAGTGATGGTGACCCCTAAAAACTCCCGGAATGCCTGAGGGCAAAGCCCTCTTAGTGGATGCTCCTAATCTATTGAATGGAAGCTCAGACTGAGGCACCATGGACACAGACACGACACCACACACAGAATGACGTAGGAACTCGGAGTGTCAGGCAGCATCAATGGAGAGGGATAAACAGTTGATGTTTTGGCCAGAGGCCCTTTAGTTCCTCCACCATTTTGTGTGTGTTACTCAGGATTTCCAATACCTGCAGAATCTCTTGTGTCTAGATATGGCAAGAGTTCAACAAAATTTGTGCGATATGGTGAATATCTTCAACAAAAGCAGTTCCACTTTTTGCCTTCATGGTCACTGGCGTAATATTATCATCATCCACATCCTCAATCAATAATATTTCTATGAATAGAGAATGAAGATAAAGCATAGAACATTACGCACAGTACAGGCCACTTGGCCCATGATGTTGTGCTAGCCTTTTAACCTGGTCTAAGATCAATCTAACCCATCCCTCCTATGTAGGCCGCCATTTTTCTATCACTCATTTAAACTGGCTTAGCAGTAGATCATAAAACATAGGAGAAGAGTTAGGCTACGCAGCCCTTTGAGTCTGTTCCACCAATCCATCGCGGCTGATGTACTATCCCTCTCAATCCCATTCTCCTGTCTTCTCCCCATAATCTTTGACACCTTTATTAATCAAGATCTTATCAACCTCCGCTTTAAATTTACCCAATGCCTTGGCCTCCACAGTTCATGTCCCTCACTTAGTTAATCCCTCAACATTCCTATGCCTGCCCTCACTCCATGATTATTCCATAAATTTAGACAAGAATGCCACACTGTCACATTAATTAAATGAAAATCATTGCAGATGAATGTTACAAGGAGCTGTAGGCTGGCCTCCATACATTGGGTGGAATCAACCTCAATCCACTTCTCCTGAGGAGAGAGTGCTGGATCTGATGGGGGTTTGGGGGTAGATAAGCTCAGGCAAGGGATGAGGTGAAACTTGTCTGGGATCTGTCAGGTATGATTTCATTGCACTTTAGCACAACGTTCATGGTAAAGTTGCCTTTAACTTAATCTACATTCAACACTTCTAATTAACAAATCTTTCATAAAGCAACAGGGCATTAAATCAATGCATTAACCATATCAGTAAGTCAACCCCAAGCAGAGTAAAAGGTTTACACTTCCCAGCATTGCCACTGGTATACACATCAGTACTTCCTTTAGGACATAGCACACTATAACACCTGAATTCCCAACTCCTTTACTTACAAACAGTACAACCAATCCAACGTAAACATATTTTACACAGAATTACCTCTGCGTACATATTCAGATAGCATTGCTGTATAAATGTCGTAAGGGATCTACACCAAGTCAAGCCTGTGGTAATACTCATGGAGTGTAAAGTTCCTGCTTTGTGACAACTCTTATCATGGTACATCAAGGATAAATGATAGTCATTGGTGATTTCAGCCTTCAGTGAAAATTCTTGGCACTTGCGAATTTGTTCAGTGCTGACAGCCAGTCCTGGAACATAACCTCTAGCATGAGCTCACCTGTGGAAAAAGGTTCCAAACCAACACAGAAAACCATTTTTGTCATCAAGGTGCAGATTAAATCCATTCTTCTTGCAGCTATTGTATGAAGCGTGCCTGGTGATAAAATATAAATAACATTTGCGGTCAAGCTTCAGTGCATGAACAAACAAGCATCCTTTTATTTTTGAGTTCAAGTTCAACTGTCATTCAAACATACGTACTTAATACAGCCAAATGAAACATCATTCCTTTGGGGCCGAGGTGCCTAAAGCATTACCAATAGCGCACAGCACACTGCACATATCACATAGCACAAGTAGCATCTATCATTACAATTTGAGAAAAAAACACGCAGTCACAAAGAAAAAATTAATATAGCCCAAGTCCCTGACTGGCATAACTGTAGATTGTCCCAGACCATCTTGTTCTACCACCAAATGAACACTGGAAGGCAGCACAGGTGGGAGGGGTAGTCCCCAACCCAGCATACCCAAGAGAGGCAAACACGAGGAATTCTGCAGATGCTGGAAATTCAAGCAACACACATTAAAGTTGCTGGTGAACGCAGCAGGCCAGGCAGCATCTCTAGGAAGAGGTACAGTCGATGTTTCAGGCCGAGACCCTTTGTCAGGACTAACTGAAGGAAGAGTTAGTAAGAGATTTGAAAGTGGGAGGGGGAGGGGGAGATCCAAAATGATAGGAAAAGACAGGAGGGGGAGGGATGGAGTCAAGAGCTGGACAGATAATTGGCAAAGGGGATACAAGAGGATCATGGGACAGGAGGTCCGGGAAGAAAGACAAGGTGGGGGGGGGGACCCAAAAGAGGCCCTACTCTCTCCCTTACCTTAATAGCTCTCCTTCTCTGGGCAGCTGCAACAGGTGATACTGCGACCTCTGCCTGGTCCTGGCCACAACTGAGGCAATGGATATCCCGCGCTGTCGGTCGCGCCAATGAACCAGTGGACCAGACTTGCAGTATTCTACATTATCAATGTCCAACCAGTCCACTCCTGACTGCTGTGGCCCCAGTGCTCCTATCCTGCATCACATTAGCTGAGAAGTCAGTATTACAAGGAGACAGATGAGAAAGAAGGATGTATTTCTCTCTGCTAGTCCTGAATCAGCAGCAGGCTGTCTCAGAGGTGGATGGCCGACTGCTCTGCTCGAAGTTCCATTTGATGCCCTTGGCAGGGATTGGGAAGAAGATGATGGTTGTACAATCTGAACAAGCTGCAGAGATGTATGCTGCTGTCTGCCTGCTGTCATGATAGTCCAGGTGGCAGTGAATCTCAGGATGTTGGGGTGTCTCCTGCAGCCTCTGGCTCTCAGACATTATGTTTGTTAGTGCCCCAAGACTGCAGGCTCCTAGCTGATGCTTTGCAGTCTGGAGTCAGTGCATGAAAGCACATAATCACTGGAAGCATCCTGAGAGGGTATCTACATCTCCAAGTCAAAAACAGCGCCAGATCTCCAGCAGTTGCAGAGTGCCTCAGGAAGACTATTGAACTATAGTGGTTTAAGCCTGCATTGGTAGTACTGACTATTTTTAGGTTGAGAATACCCAGTTTGCAGACACTACAATCAAATCCTCATAATGTTATTAAATTCTGAAGTTCAAAGTACCTACAGGTAGGCAGACACTGGGCAGACCATTTTACCCAAGATGTTGTGACATTCTTGATGCTAATTCATGCTAAGTGTGAATTGTATCCTGCATATCGCCCATAGCCCTCCATTTCCTTTATATTCCTGTGTCTATCTAAAAGTCTCTGAAATTCCACCAAATGACCCCCTTCCACTACTTCCAGGTACCAATCATTCAAATCAACCAAAATAAAATGCCCCCCTCCCACCCAACATCTTTTAACTTCATCCTTATAACCTTGAAAGCATGTCCTGTGGTGTCTAGTACTTCTACTTTGGGGAAAGATTCTGATTATCTACCCAATCTATGCTTCTCATAATTTGAAAAATCTCCACCTGGTCTCCCCTTGATCTCAGATGCTCTAGGGAGACAAAATTTGTCCAAACTTTCCCTACAGCTTATGCCAGTTATACCCCTTTGGCACTCTTTTCACAGTCTCCACATCCTATCCACAATGGAGAGACCAGAACTGCACACAATACTCCAAGTGCAGCTGGACTAAAGCTGCAACATGGCTTCCTTACTCTTGTACTCAAGCATTCAATTTGTCGTCTTTACCCCCACCTTTCCCACTTCATCCACGTTATCCTTAACCACATCATTAAGACTAAGGAATTGATTGTGGACTTCTGGAAGTGGTAGCTGAGGGAACACGCACTCATTGATGGATCAAAAGTGGAATCAGTTTCAGGCTCCTGGGTGTCAACATCTCTGAGGATCCGCTCTGAGCCCAACATATTCATGCAAATACAAAGAAATCATGACATTCTCATTTCATGTGGATTTTGAGGAGAATTGGTATATCACCAAAGAGATTTGTGAATTTCTATAGCCGTACCATGGAGAGCATTCTAACTGATTCATTGTTTAAGCCATTTTCTGTGCTGCCAAAGGATTTGTTGCCCAATATGAGCTTTGTCCCTTTTTAGACAGAGGGTGGAAATGCAAGTTGTTGTCTGCACACTTGTGCACCAATTTCAGTTGTGAAGGTGAGGGTAAAAGTTCAGATCTTCAGAGTTTTAAGTGTTAAATATCATTGAAAGCAAAATTCAAATATTAAGTAGTATGGTCTAGCAGATGAATGTATTAGTAAATAAAAAGCCTTTGGTTTAGAAGTGATTTAATTTATTTGGAGTAATCTAAATGACCTCAGTTTGGTACTGATTTGATTGAACATGGCAAGAACAAAACTACTTGATTTAGCTGCAGTTCCAGCATTGTGCAAACCACATGGTGAAAAGCAGCTTGTACAGATTGTGAGAATGAAAGCTTCTCTCTCATTTCTGACCTATTTTCTCTTTTCCACATTCACTACAATACATCCATCTGACTTTCTCCTCCGCAAAACAGCTTCTTTGCAATTTGCATTAAAGTAGCTCTCAGGTTTAGAAGATTAATAAAACTGATAAATTAGGAAGATGGGAAATGCCAAGAGTTCTGAAAGGCCAATGGAAAAAAATTGAAGCAACTTATTTCCTAAAGTGGTTTGGGGTCAGCCCCACTGACATAACTAAAATAAAGTTCAAGTACTGGGAACATCTAAGCTTTTATAGGAACCCTAAACTAAGTGCCAAAATCAGTTAAACTTCCATAACATCTATCTTAATCCTACACTATGGAACAGAGAAACATTCCCTCTTCTTCCACTTCACACTACCACTCACAGAGTAAAAAATTGTTGTTCCCCTATCCTTACTTTCCTTTTATAAACTGGATCAAGGTCAGTTTCCATGAGCTTCTATTTACTTAGACAGGTCCCTGATCCTGCTGTATAGGTCAGACTTCAAAATCAATACTTTATACATTCTCTGACTGATGCCTTCAGAGGGTCTTTGACAATTTATGACTAGACCATTCTTGTCAGAACTCCAAACTGCTAGGGGATGTTATAAAGCGAAAAGGTGATTTGAGATTAATAAAGCTGCCTGATATTTTGCTACATCTTTGGCTAATCAGCCAAATATAGGATATTTTTCCTTGTTCAACTTGCTCAGTTATCCTTTGCATTCATGAGGATACACTCCACCTGAATTCACCAGCACAATTGAGAAGGGGTTACGTTGTCCGAAGGAGTTAAAAATGGCAGAAAGAAATCAAATTTCATTAAATTAAGAGTGAAAAGAGCCTTTAGCCTTTAATGAAGTTCTTCAATTAACATCTAACTTAGTAATATTCAGACTGACAAAGTGGGAGCTGTTACGTTATTTTCTAAACAATATTCTTGAAAAGGTCATGAACTTCATTTATCCAGCTCATTAAATTCCTGCTCAGAGGTATATTGCATTTGAGTGAAAAGTGCATTCAGCCAATCTTCTTGAAGATACACTTATTTATAAAACAGTGACTTTCTCATTAGAGAATGATTTCAGCTTCAATCTGTATTTGACACAGCCAGTGTTTTAGTTCAGTTAGGGATACTAATTTGGGTATATTGCCAAGTAAGGAACAAGTGATATATCTCTTATTGATCACTCAAGTTTCATTCGAGAGTCAATGCCCTGTATATCTGTTTCATGAAACACTTCAAGTCAGCTACACGTGTAAGTAATTTTTATTCAGGCACTGAAATAACATTTTGCCAGCAGGTAGGGTGCTGGAAGAAATTACCATTCAAATTACATTTAATGAAGGAGGGCTAAAACCGATTCTGTTTGTATCTTTACTTAAAATATTGACTACACATTGAGGGACTGGTAAAGCTGGCTTCCAATATATCATTGGGTAAAAACCCAATGGGGTTGACCCAATGGGGACCCAAGGTCAAATCCGTCTAAAACATAAATAAGATGCAGCCATCATTTTGTAAGTCTAAAACATAAAAACTAATTGAAAGGAAACGCAGAGCCCGGATAACTTGTGTATGTTCTTAGTTTCATTTTTACTTTAAGCGAGGCATGCATGTCTGATGTGGCAATGTAATGTCGTATGCCATTCATAATCATAATTAATTTTTTAACCAAGGACTGCTTAATGAAACAATATATTTAGAACATTTTTTCAAATATTATGGAAATATTAAATATAGAACAGTCCACCCTGCTTAGCTATAAACTCTCTCTATATACTTATAACCAGGTGACTGTTAAATCTCTTTTTATTGTTGAAGTGCACTTATGTATTCACTTTGATAATGCTAAAATAGCTTCCTGTGCCTTTAAGAGAAAACAGTGATATAATTTTGCATGGGTGGAGTAGAATGATGAGTTACCATGTTCTAGAAAGGACAATGTTCGAATGCTTTTCCCAGGTTTGGTGAGGAAAGGTGAATAATATTTGATAATATCCATGTAAATTTGTTTATATTTGTTTGTAAATCCAGAATATCAGTAACTTGACATGTTTTACATGTGGATGCTTTAGATTTTCGCAAGTAAAACTGATCAATGCGGGAATAGTGCGATTGTGAAGTTCCTTAATCCGCCTACTAGGTTAGTCTTTTTGATAATTCAACTACAAGGCAATATATTGTAAATATATTGGAATTTCCATATATTTCCATTCCTTGTGAACCTCCTCTGCATCCTCCCCAATGCCAGCACATCTTTTCTAAGATGAGGCGCCTAAACTGTTCACAGTATTCAAGGTGAGATCTCACCAGTGCCTTATAAAGCCTCAGCATCACATCCTTGTTCTTGTATTCCAGACCTCTTGAAATAAATGTTAACATGGCATTTGCCTTCCTCACCACCGATTCAACCTGAAAGCTAACCTTCAGGATGTTCTGAGCAAGGACTCCCAAGTCTCTCTGCATCTCAGATTCCTGGATTTTCTCCATGTTTAGAAAATAGTCTGCACATTTATTTCTATTACCAAAGTGCAAGACCATGCATTTTCCAACATTGTATTTCATTTGCCACTTTCTTGCCTATTCTCCAAATCTGTCTAAGTTCTTCTGCATCCTACCTACTTCCTCAACACTACCTAGCCCTCCACCAATCTTCGTATCATCTGCAAATGTGGCAACAAAGCCATCTATTCCATGATCTAAATCATGTATATACAGCATAAAAAGAAGTGGTCCCAACTCTGACCCCTGTGGAACACCACTAGTCACTGGCAGCCAACCAGAAAAGGATCCTTTTATTCCCACTCGCTGTCTCCTACCAATCAGCCAATGCTCTAACTATGTTAGCAACCTTCCAGTAATACTATGGGCTCTTAACTTGATAAGTAGTCTCATGTGTGGCACCTTGTCAAAGGCCTTCTGAAAGTCCAAATATATGACATCCACTACATCTCCTTTATCTATCCTACTTGTAATCTCCTCAAAGAATTCCAACAGGTTCATCAGGCAGGATTTTCCCTGAAGGAAACCATGCTGACTTTGTACTATCTTGTCCTGTGTCACCAAGTACCCTATCATCTCATCCTTAACAATTGACTCTAACATTTTCCCAACCACTGAGGTCAAGCTAACTGGTCTATAATTTCCTTTCTGCTGCCTTCCTCCTTTCGTAAAGAGTAGAGTAATTATTGCAGTTCTCCAGTCCTCTGGCACTATGCCAAAGTCCAATGATTTTGGAAAGATCATTTCTGATGCCACCACAATCTCTAATGCTACCTCTTTCAGAACCCTTGGGTGCAGTTCCTCTGGTCTGGGTGACTTATGTACCTTTAGGTCTTTCAGCTTTTTGAGCATCTTGTCTCTTGTAACAGTAACTGCACCCACTTCTCTTCCTTCACACACTACAACATCAGGCATACTGCTAGTGTCTTCCACAGTGAAGACTGATGCAAAATACTCATTTAGTTCATCAGCAATCTCCTTGTTCCCCATTATTATTTCGCCTGCCTCATTTTCTACCGGTCCTATATCCACTCTCATTTCTCTTATTTTTAACATACTTGAAAATACTTTTACTATCTACTTTGATACTATTTGCTAGCTTGCTTTCATATTTCATCTTTTCCCTTCTTAGTTGCTCTCTGTAGGTTTTTAAAAACTTCCCAATCCTTTATCTTCACACTAAGTTTTGCTTTGTTTTAGGACCTTTCTTTTGCTTTTACAATAGGTTTGACTTCCCTTGTCAGCCATGTTTGTACTATTTTACTATTTGAGTATTTCTTCATTTTTGGAATACACATATCCTGTACCTTCCTCATTTTTCCCAGAAACGCACGCCATTGCTCTGCAGTCATCCCTGCCAATTTACTTTAACCAACTCCTCTCTCAAACCACTGTAATTTTCCTTACTCCACTGAAATGCTGCAACATCAGACTTTTAAAAAAAAAGCTTTAACATTTTGTTTATTATTATTGATATACTGTTCAGCTTGGTTGATAGTTTAACTCTTATTCTACATATGGATATGTTGTCTTGATTATTCTGATGTATTTTTCTCTGTTGTTGATTTTCAATAATAATTAATAAAAAGATTTAAAAATTAAAAAAAAGACTTTACTTTCTCCCTATCAAATTTCAAGCTGAACTCAATCATAATGTGATCACTGGTTCTTAAGGGTTCTTTTACCTTAAGCTCCCTAATTGCCTCTGATTCATTACGTAACACCCAATCCAGTATAGTTGATCCCTTCGTAGGCTCAACGACAAACTGCTCTAAAAGGCCACCTTGTAGGTATTCAACAAACTCACTCTCTTGAGATCCATTACCAACCTAATTTTCCCAATTGACCTGCATGTTAAAATCTCCCATGACTACCATAACTTTGCCCTTCTGACTCGTCTTTTCTATTTCCTGTTGTAACCTGTGGTCCACCTCTCAGTCACTGTTGGGAGACCTCTATATAACTGCCATCGGAGTCCTTTTACTCTTGCAGTTTCTTAACTCGACCTACTGGGATTCAACATCTTCTGATCCTGTGTATCATCCTTCTACTGATCTGATGTCATTCTTTATCAGCAGAGCCACGCCACCCCCTCTGCCTACCTTCCTATCCCTCCAATACAATATGTAACATTTGACATTCAGCTCCCGACTATAACTATCCTTCAGCCACAATTGAGTGATGGCCATAACATCATATCTGGCAATCTGTAATATTGCAACAATTTTGTAATATTGAAATGCTGTTCAAACTCATTTTGTAAAATGACTGAAACAGCCGAGCCAGTATCCAATTCCATTTTAATTAATTTACTGTTCGCTTCTGGTGTGAACCATATTGCTTGTCTATTGTTAATTTTCACATTTTTGAAACTGCTGCTTGACTTTTTAATCTGTTTCTCTTCCCTGTGTAGTCCATTTATTGTTGTGTGATCAATACATTCTTTTTGTGTGTCCTACTTTTTCACATTTTCTGCAAGTTTCACCTTTAAACCTGCATTGGTCTGGGGTATGTGAGCAATGGTAACACACTTAGAAACTAAGCCGATTTCTGTTTAAACATTGCAATTTTCTTCATGCACACTTTCATTCCTGACTGGAACTCAATTGTGTCTTTGTCTGCAGATTCCATTGATACAGTTATTTCAGCTGCTCTTTTAAAGGCAAGCTGTAGTTCAATTAGGAGCCGTTTTTTGAATCCTTTCATGTAAAATTGCACAAACTAAACAATCTCTCAGAGCATCATGAAGAACATCACTGACCTGACAATGTTCAGGCAACTTCTTGAATTCAGCAACGTACGCTGAAATGGACTCCCTTTTGATTCCACTTATGAAATAAGACCAGACCATAAGACCTTAAGCTATGGAAACAGAAGTAGGCCATTCGGCCCATCGAGCCGGCTCTGCCATTCAATCATGGCTGATCCAATCCTTCCCATACCCTCTGATGCCCTGGCTAATCAAGAACCTTTCTGTCTCTGCCTTAAGTGCACCCAATGACTTGGCCTCCACAGCTGCTCGTGGCAACAAATTCCACAGGTTTACCACCCTCTGACTTAAGTAATTTCTCCCCATCTCTGTTCTAAATGGATGTCCTTTGATCCCGAAGTCATGCCCTCTTGTCCTAGACTCCCCTACCATGGGAAATAACTTTGCCATATCTCATCTGTTCAGGCCTTTTAACATTCAGAATGTTTCTATGAGAACCCCCCCCCCCCCCCCGCCATTCTCCTGAACTCCAGGGAATACAGCCCACGAGCTCCCAAATGTTTCTCATATGGTAACCCTTTCATTCCTGGAATCATTCTCGTGAATCTTCTCTGAATCTCCTCCAATGTCAGTATATCCTTTCTAAAATAAGCAGCCCAAAACTGCACACAATACTTCAAGTGTGGTTTCACGTGTGCCTTACAGAGCCCCAATATCCCTGCTCTTATATTCTATACCTCTAGAAATGAATGCAAACATTGCATTCGCCTTCTTCACAACTGACTCAACCTGGAGGTTAACCTTTAGGGTATCCTGCACAAGGACTGCCAACTCCCTTTGCATCTCTGCATTTTGAATTCTCTCCACGCCTAAATAATAGTCTGCCCATTTATTTCTTCCACTAAGGTACATGATCATACATTTTCCAACACTGTATTTAATTTGCCACTTCTTTGCCCATTCCCCTAAACTATCTAAGTCTCTCTGCAGGCTCTCTGTTTCCTCAACACTTCACTCTTCCACCTTTCTTTGTATCATTGGCAAATTTAGCCACAAAACCATTAAACCCATAGTCTAAATCACTGACATACATTGTAAAAAGCAGCTGTCCCAATACTGACCCCTGTGGAACTCCACTGGTAACTGGCAGCTAGCCAGAATAGTATTCCTTTATTCCCACTCTCTGTTTTCTGCTGATCAGCCAATGCTTCACCCATGCTAGTAACTTCCCTGTAATTCCATAGGCTCGTATCTTGCTAAGCAGCCTCATGTGCGGCACTTTGTCAAAGGCCTTCTGAAAATCCAAGTACCACCACATCTACTGCATCTCCTTTGTCTACCCTGCTTGTAATTTCCTCAAAAAATTGCAGTAGGTTAGCCAGGCAGGATTTTCCTTTCAGGACACCACGCTGGCTTTGGCCTATCTTGTCATGTGACTCCAGATACTATGTAATCTCATCACTGAGAATCGATTCCAACAACTTACCAACCACTGATGTCAGGCTACTGGTCTATAGTTTCCTTTCTTCTGCCTCCCACTCTCCTTAAATAGCGGAGTAACATTTGCAATTTTCCAGTCATCCGGTACGATGCCAGGATCTATCGATTCTTGAAAGATCGTTGTTAATGCCTCCACAATCTCTCCAGCTATTTCCTTCAGAACCCAAGGGTGCATTCCATCAGGTCCAGGAGATTTACCTACCCTCAGACCATTAAACTTCCTGAGCACCACCTTAGTCGTAATTTTCACTGCACAAACTTCACTTCCCTGACACTCTTGAATGTCCGGTATACTGCAGATGTGTTCCACTGTGAAGACTGAGGCAAAATACGCATTCAGTTCCTCTGCCATCTCTGTGTCTCTCATTACAATATCTCCAGTGTCATTTTCTATTGGTCCTATATCTACCCTCAACTCTCTTTTATCCTTTATATACTTAAAAAAGCTTTCAGTATCTTCTTTGATATTAGTCACCAGCTTCCTTTTATAATTCATCTTTTCCTTCCTAATGACCTTCCTAGTTTCCTTCTGCAAATTTTAAAAACCTTCCCAATCCTCTATCTTCTCACTAGCTTTGGCTTCCTTGTATGCCCACTCTTTTGCTTTTACTTTGGCTCTGACTTCACTTGTTAGCCATGGTAGTGTCTTTCCATTCAAAAATTTCTTCTTATTTGGAATATATCTGTCTTGCATTTCCCTCATTTTTGCAGAAACTCCAGCCATTGCTGCTCTGCTGTTCTTCCTGCTAGTGTCCCTTTCCATAAACTTTGGCCAGTTCCTCTCTCATGCCATCGTAATTTCCTTTATTCCACTGAAATACCAACACATTGGAATTTAGTTTCTCCTTCTCAAATTTCAAAGTGAACTCAGTCATATTGTGATCACTGTTCCCTAAAGGTTCCTTAACGTTAAGCTCTCTTATCACCTCTGGATCATTGCACAACACCCAATCCAGCACAGCAGATCCCCTAGTGGGCTCAACACCAAGCTCTTCTAAAAAGCCATCCTTTAGATATTCTACAAATTCTCTCTCTTGAGGTCCAGTACTGGCCTGGCTTTCCCAATCCACTTTCATGTTAAAATCCCCAACGATTATCATGGCATTGCCCTTCTGACATGCCTTTTCTATCTCCTGCCGTAATTTGTAGTCCACATCCCAGCTGCTTTTGGGGGCCTGTATACAATTGCTATTAGGGTCCTTTAACCCTTGCCATTTCTTAACTCAGCCCATAAAGATTCTTCTGATCCTATGTCATCTCTTTCTAATGATTTAATATTACTTCTTATTCTCAGGGCCACACCACCCCCTCTGCCTACTAACCTATCTTTCCGATACACCGTATATCCTTTGACATTCAACTCCCAATGGCAGCCATCCTTTAGCCAAGTTTCAGAGGTGGCCACAACATCATACTTGCCAATCTGCAGCTGAATTTCAAGAATGTCCATTTTATTTCTTATGCTGCAAGCATTTAACTATAACATTTTCAATCCAGTATTTGTTGCTTTCTGTTGTAAATCATCCCACTGGCTGTGATTATGCCTCATCTCCTGCCTGTCCTTCCTATCATCTCTGTTGCACGCTATCTTCTATTTATTTCTGTTTTCCCTTCCTCAGCCCTACCACTCCGGTTCCCATCTCCCTGCCAAATTAGTTTAAACCCTCCCTAACAGCTCTAGCAATCCTGCCTGCTAGGATATTGGACCCCTTTGGGTTCAGGTGTAACCTGTCCTTTTTGTACAGGTCTTACAGAAGAGGCCCCAATGATCCAGGAAGCCGAAGTCCTGTCCCCTACACCAGTTTCTCAGCCACACTTCAAAATACCTGATCATGCTATTCTTGAGCTTGTTAGTACATGGCACTGGCAGCAATTCTGAAATTACTACCCTGGAGGTCCTGCTTCATTCCCAACTCCCTGAATTCTCTCTTTAGGACCACCTCCCTTTTCTACCATTGTTACCAATGTGTATCAAGACTTTGAGCTGTTCACCCTCTCCCTTCAGAATACTCTGCACCCGTGTCATCCTGTACTCTGGCACCTGGGAGGCAACACACCATGTCGGCATTTCTATCAGGCTGAAAAAACATCCTGTCTGTTCCCCTCACTATGGAATCCCCTATGACTACTGTATTCCTCATCTTCTTCTCTCCCTTCTGCACCACAGAACCAGGCTCGGTGCCAGAGATCCAATCGCCATGGCCGTCCTCTGTCCCCCCCTCAACAGCATCCGAAATGAGATAACGATTACTGAGGGGGATGGCCACAGGGGTTCTATCTAAGCTCTTCCCTTCCCTGACAATCTAAAATGTTCTGCATTCAACAATCGTTTTGGTTCCATATGTCCCTGCATTACATTCAAGATAGCAGCAAAGCTCATTTCAGCTGGTTTGGTTGGAGAAATGAAACATCTAATAAAACTGTATGCCTTTAAACCCAATGCACTCTGCAAAACTGGCACTTGCTTCACTTTGGCTATTTCTTTAGCTTCAAAATACTGCCCAATTTGTTCAGTATACATGATTCAATTATCCATTGTGTAATCAAATGCCTCTATCTTTCCAATGTAGCCAGCCAATTCAGCTTTTATTTTAATTTATGATTATTATCACCCAATAATCACTTTTCATTAACCCATGAAATTATTTTTTTAACTTTACTGTTTTGCTGTGCTTCAACAGGTAGGTAGTCATCTCAGGTTTGTTTAAAACTTTCTCCTCATCACTGTTATGTTTCGTTACCCAAAAACACAAAAACTAATTGAAAGGAAACATTGAGCCAGTTTAACTCAAGTACTTTCTTTGTTTTGTTTTTACTTTAAGTAAAGCATGCATGTGTGACATGGTGGCATAATGACAAATGCCATTCACATTCTTCATAGCCTTTTGTAGTTCTTTTGTAGCCTGAGAAAAATACACACTCAATACAACAAATACTTTTTTAGGTCTTTAATTCCTTTATCTCCTTTAGATGTTTTAATGCAGAAAGACGATATATCAAAATAAAAACAACAAAATGATTTTTAAAAATATCACTTCCTGCTGTTACAATCTCAGCTTGATTTTGGTCCATACACTTGTGTATCAATAGTTACGTGTGCAGTAAGATAATAAATAAAACAAAATATACAAGTGCCAATACGGTAGTGACAATTCTAAAAAAAATAGAAACAACATTAGAATCTCACCAACCCTGTACCTTATATACAACATTAAGAATAAGATGTATACTCACTTTAGCACATACGTGCTTTACTTCCAAACACATATAGGCTAGACCCTGAAACGACTTCCTCTCACTCACACTAAGTGAACAGAGATTAACATATTCACACTACTCCATTACATTCACATTCGCTCATGAAAAATAAAATCAGACAAAAATATACATGTACAAAAACATTTCCAAGATATGGCCCTGTAGTTAATTTACTAGAAAGATTAACCTACTAGGCCGATAAGGAATTTGCATGATCACTCTATACAGCGCCGATACCTTACTCACGAAAATCAAAAGCATCCACATATAAAACGTCAAATTACTGACATTCTGGGTTTACAAAAAAGTATCAATGAATTTACACAGATAGTATCAAATATTATTCACCTTTCCTCACCATATGACTAGTATGCCTGGGGTAAAGCAGCTCCCAGTTCTTGATGTTCTTTCTAGAACGTTGTAGTTCTTATTTTCTACTCCACATGCACATAATGACGTCACTGTTTTTCTCCTAAAAGCACAGGCAGCTATTTCAGCATCACTAGGATAAATACATCAGTGCGCTTTTACCAATAAATGATAACATTCAATGGTCACCTGGTTACATAACCATGATGAATGATTTAGACAAAGAAAGCTTAAGAAAACAATATATTTATAATATTACACAAATATTTTGGAAATATTAAATACACAACAATGGACACTTCGCTGAAGGAAATGATTTGAAGTCCCAGAGGAAATTCATAAAGGAATTATTAGAAAGGTTCCTGTAATGAAGAATTTCGGCCAGAGGGTTAGACTGGAGCTGAGATTGGCCTCCTTAGAGGAAAAAGAAGTTGAGAGGAGATTTTACATAGATGTTCATAATTGTGTTGAAGATTATGGCCAAAACTACGTTCCCAATCCAGTTAAGAAGTTAAAGTTCAACTCTGATGACCATTGAAGTGAATGTGATATGTAGGTGTTAGTATAAAAAATCGATTGAATGTGAAGATCTCTGCCCATGGTTAGCGTAATACCATGGTTCACACTTGAATATTGGCCTCTGTAGTGATAAACCATATGAAGCAAAGGCTCTACAAATTCAGAGGTGAGAAACTTTAGCAAGTAGTGAGGAAGGCTAACTATGAGGAAGGTAAATTCTGAAATGAAACCATTATCCATTTGAATTACAGACTCATAAGAAATGAGCATTTGAAGAAATGACTAATTGTGAGATTCAGGATGGAATAAAAATGTTATGAATGTGAGCATAAATTATGGTACAAAAGTGGATGTATGTGCTGCCTGGTCTCTTCTTAACCTGAAAAGTGGTGTCATATGTCATCTACTGTGGGCTTAATGCTTTCTGGCATTATGTGTAATGGGGTTTTATCTTTGTCTGAATTGAACTCAATTGCTGAACCAAACTTGAGCTCTCTGGTGCAAACCTGCTGCTTGACATAAAAATCAGTGACACTGCCCGATCAGCACATTGGCTTCTTTTTAAAATTAGTTTAAGATAATGGAATAAAATTCCGCAACACAGGATGTTACAATGATTTATACAATGGTTGGGAAATCCCTCAGAGCTGCCTTATCTCTGTTGGTGTCATTTCTCTGGAAGTAAGGCGGAAACTCCATTTAGCTGGGTTTCTACTGCACTCCTGGAGAAGAGAACGATAGCTCCAATGATACTCCAGCATTTTCTAATTGGAAATTCAGTTCTTAATCTTTTACATGTCTAGAATATTAAAATGCTAAGCTATTCTTAAGAAAATGATTAAAATGTCATGGAGGTATATTTATAAGTAAAATCCACTTATTGAAGGACATGTTATAGGCTCTTATATATAGAGCTCATAACTTGTCCTGCAATAATTAGACAGAAACACTTAGCGAATGTAGACAGAATAGACAGAAATAGGCATTTACTGCTTCCATTATGATTATTTTCCATACCACCTTCCCTCCAGGTTTCTCTGTGTTCTGCTTTTGGTATAGCTTTCTTATTAAATGAACATGAAAAACTGGATCAGGATTGGACCCTTTGTCCCCTCGACCCTGATCATTTATTTAGTAAGATTTTGGTTGATCTGATTTTAATCTCTGTTTCACATTCCAGCGTATTCCAGGTGACCTTTAACTCACTTGCAAGAATATATCTAATTGCCTTAAGATACTCAAAGACTCTGCTTCCATCTACTGTTAAGGAAGTGAGATTGTGAGAACCGAAACATGCCTCAATTCTATCTCAAACAGTGACTCCTGTCCATCAATTCTCCCACAAAGTGGAAGTATCTTCTCCACATAAATATCTGTCAGGGTCCCTTATGTTACAATCAAGTCACCACTCATTTCTCAGTACTCCTTTTCTATGCTAAACATCTCATTTAATACATCTGCACTGGTCATTTCAATTGCACTGTAAGGTAGCAGGTTCACAATCCCACCATTCCAAGATACAGGGTAGGAATGAGGTGCACTACACCCACTACGACAAGAATTTCATGTCATAAAATATGTGTTCACTGAGGGGAATTCAGAGGAGGGGATGCCACTCAGCTAAGGTTAGGAATCATGTCAAACATATAAGGGGAAAATTACAACTTCTCTGTTTGTGGACTGCTAAGCTCTTCCTGCCAGAAGAAATGAGCTTATGCCATTGATCTAACAAGAAATTTAAGTATTCCTTGATAAAATTTTAAATTGTCATTAGGCCAAATAATGACTCTGTAAAGAAGAAAGGTGTTCAAATTGTTCCTGAGATAATCACTGAACAAATAAGTTGTAAACCCAAAATCCTGCGGCAAGAAGGAATGGAATGCATTACTTAACAAACTATTGCTTACACCACCAGTGGTCATTTTAATAAATAATTACAAGGCACACTACTAGCCAAATTAGTTGGGGAAGTGAAGTATATTCAGGAAGTGGCACTAAACTTCTTCAAAAATATAAGATTTCTTACCGCAGACCAACTCTAGCAAAATGGCCCTGAAGTTCCACATCACATTTAATGTGAGGTCAGGGCAGACCCTTTCACCTATTGACTTTCCATCCACTGAATTGGGGAATATGACTTGGAGACTATGTGACTGCATTTCCATATCTGTACACTATCCATGGGGCATATTGCCAGGATCAATTGAGAACAGATAAAATTAAGTACTGAACCTAAAGTTTGCCCAAAGGTCTGAGTTATGCTTACTTCAGTTTGAATAAAGATGTGGAACGTGTATGTTTTGCATTTCTATCACAGCCTTCAACTTATCTCTGACTGCGAATTTGTGGTACTTAGGCATTTTTGAATTCTCAGGAGTAGGTAAGGTGTTCTATATGAGTATACCTATTAGCAAAAAAGAAAAATGAACAGGAGATAATGCAGGAAAGAAGAATTGGGACAGCATTTCAGTAGACATGCACTGCTTGATTTTAAAGAGACTACTTAAGTTCTAAGAGACGTTAATGAGATACCCACAATAAAAGTGCATTTTCAACAAAGAAGTAATGAAAGTGCATTTTCCATAAAGAACTAATGATTGAATTATTGATACCTTCAGTAAGATAACTGCTGCATTGGTCCAGACATAGTTACTGGAGTCTGAGCAGGTGAGAGGAGTAGGTCCTACCTCTCAGGTTCCAGTACCCATGGGTTTGTCAATTAAGAATTACACTAGGTGGGGGAGGGAGGGGAGGGAGGGATGTTCTCCCCTAGGTTGCTGCCAGAAAGCTCCTGGGGGCTATTTAGAAATATATACACCTTTAGTGGCTATATTCATTCTTGATGTAAGAGATGTTATGCTGCAGAATAGATCATGTTCTCTACGTAAATACCAGGCAATGACATCCACCCCACCCCCCAAAAAATTCTTAAGCTTTAGTGGTGCTACCGAAACCAACCATCAGCAACACAGCTTGGAGCTATAGTAAAAGTATCACAAGGGCAGAGCATTACATACATACTGTATAAGAACCAGCTCAGCAGTATGTACACTCACATACTGTATTATATATTATGTAAATATGTATTACTTACTGGAGAGGTACAACCATAACAAAACACAAAAAGATCCTGGCAGCATGGATACTAATCATGTTCCTTCTGGAAATTAGTTGATATGCAAGCAATTGGAGTCAGTAGCTGCCCTCTGTTCTGGTTCAAAGTGCATACAATTTGGTGAACTACAAGAAGTAATGCACAGCCTATTGGATCACTGAATACAATTTGGTGAACTACAAGAAGCAATGCACAGCCTATCTGATCACTAAATATAATTTGGTGAACTTGAAGAAGCAATGCACCAGCCTACCAGATCACTGAATATAATTTGGTGAACTACAAGAAGCAATGCAACCGCCTATCAGATCACAGAAACGGTATTTCTGCCCCTTTGATGGAGGTTGTTATAAAATACTCTCACAACCAAGTTCAAAAATCAAGATAGCAAATGATTGTGTTTATAGTATTCAATAACTTACAAAAACAATACGTTATTGTAAACACATCAAAAGTTATTAGGTTAAATAAGGTTATGTAGTACAATGTATTTAGTTTAAGAATAGTTAAGGTAACAACTGTAGTATGGAACGTTGAATTAATTTGTCTGATACTAATGATTATGGGAATTATCAATACTTAGAATGGAAACTGGATATGTATTTTTATAGGTTAGAGCTTTTAGTCAAGAAGTGGAGAGAAGTTGATGATTAATGATAATTAAAATTAAGAACTCTGTATATTTAGTGTATGGTTAATATCATTATTAGTTGATTGTCTAATTATAAATGTGCAGAGTTACTTGCTGATAATATAAGTAATAAATATTTATTTATTTAAAGGTACAACACTGTAATAGGCCCACCCAGCCTAACAAACCTACACTGCCCAATTACACCCATGTGACCACTTAACCTACAACCCAAAATATGGATGAAAACTTGTGTAACTGCAGGAAACCATGGGTTAGTGTGTGATTTCAATAATTTTAGAGAAAGTGGTGTAGTGTACTTTAAGAACTGACTTTTAATACTGTTCTGCTGTTAGTTGAGTGTTGACTCCTGCTGGAAAGGTGATTTCTTGTTCCTGAATAGATGGACAATAACAGAAAACTGCCTGCAAACCTGAACAAGCCACATACCTTTCCTCCCTTCTTGTTTCTTGATACCTGATATTCTATTGTATTTTCAACTGAATATAGTATTTTCCTCTCTATTTTCTTAAGGATGCTAACATGCTTATCAAGAACGTTCAGTGAATATAGGTATAACTTGGTGACCTTTCTTAACCCACTGATGATTCTTCTGGCTGGTTGAATTGTGGTATAATAATCACATACAAGACTCCTGTTTGCAATGATTATTGTAAATGTTTGGGGTAACTTTGTTATTAAGATTACAAAAATAAAAGCAATTTTCTTCAAATACTTGCAATTTGACCAGCTACCAGTTTTGTTTTCATTATCCTTCCTTTTTTTCACTTCTTTGTATAAACTTTGCTTTAATTTTCTATTTAATATGATGATATTGATTCTATAATTTATTGTTGTAGTATCACCCACTCTTTTTTCTCTCGAAGCCTCTTTACATCCTCCTTCCTAACTAAGTCCGTATGATCAGCATATTTGTAAATCTGACGTTTGATCTCCTTAGCCAAAGCATTCCTTTAGATAGTAAATCACTAGGTCTGTTTACTGTACAACTCTAGTTATAGACTGCTAATCCAAGAATTTCATATTTTCATGTTTTATCAAAAATGAGGTGAATGTCATTTGGTCTATCATGTCTAGGTCAACTCCCAGAACCATCCCATTAGCTCTCATCCTTTGCTTCTTTCCCTGTAACCAATTCTCCCACACATGCCTGTAATCACCCCTTGATTCTTCTATCTTGCGCTCACAATATGGATGATTTACAGGTGTCAATTCACCCATCAGCAAGTCAGGATTGTAGAACTTGACAAAGTTCAGGCTCCACACAGACAGAACCAAAGGTCAGGATCGAATCAAGGTCACTGAAGTAGTAGAGCAACAGCATTACCTGCGGCACTACCGTGCTACCCATTCCTAAATTTCTACTTTTGCTTTCCATTAACCAATTCTTAATCCATGTCACACTTTATTAGGAAACTTATAATTTTGGATTCATTATTTTATTGTTGGTTTAGTCAACCTAGACTTACTTTACATGTTGGAAGCAAGCGTGAGAAATAGAAACATAGAAACATAGAAAATAGGTGCAGGAGTAGGCCATTCGGCCCTTCGAGCCTGCACCGCCATTTATTATGATCATGGCTGATCATCCAACTCAGAACCCCGCCCCAGCCTTCCCTCCATACCCCCTGACCCCCGTAGCCACAAGGGCCATATCTAACTCCCTCTTAAATATAGCCAATGAACTGGCCTCAATTGTTTCCTGTGGCAGAGAATTCCACAGATTCACCACTCTCTGTGTGAAGAAGTTTTTCCTAATCTCGGTCCTAAAAGGCTTCCCCTTTATCCTCAAACTGTGACCCCTCGTTCTAGACTTCCCCAACATCGGGAACAATCTTCCTGCATCTAGCCTGTCCAATCCCTTTAGGATCTTATACGTTTCAATCAGATCCCCCCTCAATCTTCTAAATTCCAACGAGTACAAGCCCAGTTCATCTAGTCTTTCTTCATATGAAAGTCCTGCCATCCCAGGAATCAATCTGGTGAACCTTCTTTGTACTCCCTCTATGGCAAGGATGTCTTTCCTCAGATTGGGGGACCAAAACTGCACACAATACTCCAGGTGTGGTCTCACCAAGGCCTTGTACAACTGCAGAAGTACCTCCCTGCTCCTGTACTCGAATCCCCTTGCTGTAAGTGCCAGCATACCATTCGCCTTTTTCACCGCCTGCTGTACCTGCATGCCCACTTTCAATGACTGGTGTATAATGACACCCAGGTCTCGTTGCACCTCCCCTTTTCCTAATCGGCCACCATTCAGATAATAATCTGTTTTCCTATTTTTGCCACCAAAGTGGATAACTTCACATTTATCCACATTAAATTGCATCTGCCATGAACTTGTCCACTCACTCAACCTAGCCAAGTCACCCTACATCCTCTTAGCATCCTCCTCACAGCTAACACTGTCACCCAGCTTCGTGTCATCCACAAACTTGGAGATGCTGCATTTAATTCCCTCATCCAAGTCATTAATATATATTGTAAACAACTGGGGTCCCAGCACTGAGCCTTGCGGTACCCCATTAGTCACTGCCTGCCATTCTGAAAAGGTCCCGTTTATTCCCACTCTTTGCTCCTGGCTGCTAACCAATTCTCCACCTACACCAATAACAAATGTGTCGCCAAACACATCTTTGGGAAAGTTTTGTCCCATTGATAACCATATTGCTCTTATTTTGTGTAACGAAACCCTTTCCACTATTTAGCTACGGTGGGAGATTTGAGAACAGAGATCTTTAATCGCCAAGTTGCTTGGTTTAGTTCCATAAATGAAGAAGCTACCAATCTCTCCATTTGGACAGCAATGGATTCCTAATGATTTTCATTTCTTCCTGTTCCATACATTTTGCTTCTACCAGGATAGGTATATAAGTATAAGTATAAATATTAAGTATAAGATCTCCACGATAAATGCCACTCACTGGTTTTCTTATTCCCTATAAGTGATCTTATTTAAGAGTATCCACATTTCAAAGTTGTGTTTCTACTGCCCGCTGTTGCATGCTTTGATACCAAGATGCTTTAAAGAACGGAGCAGACACCTATTTTTCACTTTAACAGCAGCTTGACTGGGAAGCATTTATTCACTGAAATCAACAGAATGATCAGCCATCCTGAGCTACCAGATCACATGGTGGACCGCCATGCAGGAATAATCATCCAACTGGACAGGTGCCCATAGAAATAATTGCAAGTTGATGAAAGTATTGTATTTTTACTAAAATAGTCTCACCAGGTTGCCTTTCATTCCAGTCTCTCATCTTGTTCAAACCTTCCACATCACACCTTTAAAGTGTCGTAATGGCCATTCACATTGACAAATTCCTCATAAAAGCAGAAGACTGGGACCTCTCTCATGAAGTACTATTGATTTTTTTTCAGTTTCAGCCACAGTTGCCAATGATACACACTGTTGTTAAGAAGAGAACAATTTTTGGCTTGCAATATCACAGGAGGGTTCCACTTTGAACATAGCTGTCAATGGACTTAAGTGATAAATAATGTATTTTTGTGATAACTGCCATATTATTTTGAAGGTTTTATTTGACTCAGCAGTCATGTCATGACAAATATGTTTCTCTTATGGATACTTTAAAACAGACCTGAGAAGATTACAGGTTTAAATGATGTAACTTATAACTTACCTCATTGTGAGAGAACATATTCTGAGGGACCATTTGATGCTATCCAACATCTAGTATTTAAAACTTTTCTTTTAGTTATTATATCTATCACAAAGTAATAACTTAGCACAAGATCTTTAACTTCACTTAGCACTTGTTGGTAAACTTCTGATAAAGCCTAAGGAAAAGAATATTCCAATACTTGAAGAATGTAACATACTTATAGTTAAAATATATATTGAAACATCATTGTAAAATAAAAGCTGTGAATCTTCTACCTTTGAAATAATTTGAAAAAAAATTATTGGTAATTTGTAGGGAGGGGGTTCAAAGAAACTAGCCTATTATTTCCATTCAAATATTGTCCACTGGAGAATTCTTAGTGAGAGATGATGTTACTCTTTTTGTACTCTCAGGCAAATATTACTTCTAAAAATATTAGGGCAAATGTCCTGCTTTGTGTATCGGAGAGAGTGGATAAATTTAGATTAGGGTTTAAATCAGAACTCTGGGACCTTTATGTCAGGAACATAAGAACAGCTGTGTGGCTTTTCATTTGAAAGAAGTCTGGAGCTTGGGGGCAGAGGAATAATATTAATCTTTAATGATTATGTAAGATCTGAAACTGTAGGCAAGCACCAAATGTTTTTATTTGTGGAAAAATAATTTAAAAAAAGGCCATACATATTCCAGGTTTCCAAGAAATTTAGTAGAAACATCTTTACTGAAGAGGTGGTGAGAATGTGGAACTCACTATCACATGGAATAATATGAAGAAAGTGGTAATTTGCTACATTTAGGCGTATTGGAAGTGTATCTCTTGGATAAGCAGAATTGTCTGAAAGAAATGGAGAGTCCCATTGATTGTTTGAAAGAAAAGGATGGTTAGAGGTTGATTAGCTATTTCTTTGCTGCATATTTGAAGGAAAATTGTACTGTAAGCTTAAATAATCAAGTACAAACAAATACCGTACTATACTGTGTGTCAAAGTGATTTAGCTTTAGTTGACGAAGGTTATCATTAATAAGGCTAGCAAGGGGGTTATTCTCAATCTTAGCCACAACATGGTTAAGCATCATCTCGATTACAGAGTTTAGTTTTGGCCACCATATGTTTGGGTTGATACAAATGGCATTGAATAGAATGGTAAGGATGAGGTCCTTCTCTTTTGTAGATAGACTGGAGAAACTGGAGTCACTTCAACAATCAGATCAGGAGCAACAAACAAAATGTTGTAGAAACTCAATGGGATATACAGCACCTGTGGATGGAAATAAACAGTTGCTTTCCAGGTTGAGTCCCGTCATCTGGATCCTTTGCCAGTAAAAATGAAGAGTCTCAACCCAATACATTAACTGTTCATTTCAATCCACCGACGCTCCCTGATCTGTATTTTCTCCGGCATTTTGATTGCTGCTCCAGATTCCAATATCTGCAGTCTTGTGTGTCTCCATCATTATTAGAGAGATGTTTAAAATCACAAAAACCTTTGAGGGTGTAGGTACTTCCACAGGCAAAGTGGTTAGTAACCAGAGAGCACAGAATTAAGCTGACTAACAAAAGGACCCAAAAATCTTGAGGAGCTGTTTTTCCTCTAATGGGAGGTGGAAGATTTAGTAGCAATGTTCAAAACAGAATTCAATCAACACTTGAAGCAAAAAGAAAAATCATAAGATGATATGTAAGGAAAAAGTATATGGGTTAGTTTGAATTTGTCCACAAAATACCTGACATTAGCATATTGGCTCAAATGGCCTCCTTCTCCACTATGTAACTCTCTGGTTCAGGTTTCAGTGAATTCAAATGGACAAATAATATGTGATCTTTGAGAAAAGGTAATCTCATACTATTCCAGTTTTATACCCACCACCATCTCATATCCTGACAAATTCATGTTTAAAGATTTCCAGCTGATCCCCATGGAATAATTACTCTAAAATTCTTATTACTTTTGAGCTCATGGTCTATTGGCTTACAATTAATATTTAATTAGTATTGAAATGATGTGTGGAATTTTGTATGAAACTAGAATTAAAATGGATCTCTTATTTTCTCTTACAAAAGCCAATCTGGTGATGGTGAAACAACAGGAGTGAAACTAATTGAACAGCTCTTTCAAAGAGAGCTGGCACATACACAATGGGTCAAATGGCCTCCTACTGTGCCATAGTCTTCTGCAATAATATGGAAGGCAAGACTGTAACAAGCATGCTGCAATGATATCTCCTGCAAAATAAGCACTCTGCAAATGGTACTTAGAGTTAGTTTTTGATTCTGATATGGCTTTGCATTCTAATAATGATAATATTAGCATATGGTAAAATTAAAAATTAAGGATGATGTAATGAAACAAAAGCTAATTTATCATTGGCTTTTTATTAAATACATTCATAGAAACATAGAACAGTATAGCACAGGAACAGGCCCTTCTGCCCACAATGTTGCGCTGAACCAATTAAGTTGGTAATCAAATGTCTAATTAAACTAGTCTCTACTGGGTACACAATGTCCATATCCTTTCATTTTCCTCAGAATCATGTGGGCTTAGCTAGACGTCTCTTAAAGGTCTCTAGCATATCTACCTCTACCTCCACTCCAGGGAGTGTATTCCAGGTACTCATCACTCTCTGCGTAAAAAAAAAAACTTGTTCCTCTCATCTCCTTTGAAATGACCCCCTTTCATCTCCTGGTTTCTCCTGAACCCCCTCTCCCTCCTTTGTTCTAGTAAGGTGGTTGCACACTCAGAAGCAGCAGCTTCAAATGTGCTATTGTCTTTTTTTAATGTATTTTTTATGATTACAAGACCCTGCTGGACATTAAGAATTTAAAGTACTGCAGGTCTATCCCATCAGTGAATTGCTCATTGATGGAGAAACTGAGGAGCTGGGCTTGGGGCAGACCGTGCTGCTGCCTGCGACAGAGCAGCATCAGAGAGGGTGCCCAAAGGAAATGTGCAGTCTAACAGTGAGTGATCATCTTCGTCACTTTTCTTGTGATGGCATTGTGGACATTATTAAGGTAGAATGCTGTGTCTGATTCACTGGTGAACGGTGGGGGAGCTGTGTGGCCTCAGTCGTAGCTAGGACCAGGCCTCAAGCCGCAGTGTCGCCTGCTTGCAGCTGCCCAGGACAGAGTTATTAAGTTGGTCCGCTCCACTGGGGTGCCAGAGGTGGTGTGGCACAGTGTACATGTTGGATTTGGTGCTGCCTTCCAGTGTCCACTTGTCAGAAGACAAGATGGTTTGTGCTTGCAGTTTGCTGCAGTATTCAAGGACTCAGGTTCGTGGGCTATATATTTTTGGGTGACTGTATATACTGCTATCTTATATGTATTATGTGTGCCTTGTGCTGTGTATATTTAGTGGTTCTGTGTTTCATATGGTTGAACAACAATTAAACTTGAAATGCATGCCCTCTGACATTTGATATCTCAACCCAGAGAAAAAGATACTGCCTGTCTATGCTACCAATGCCTCTCATAATTTTAGAAACCTTTATCCTCCACCGCTTCAGAGAAAGCAGCCCAACTTTGTCCAGTTTCTCATGCCCTCTAACCCAAGTAGTATCCTCCTAAACCTCTTCTGTTCATGTTCATGCTTTTATCAGATGCAATGATTTGGAGACAGTGTTTAGATCATTTGTTAACTACAGAGCAGCAGATCATATTTAGGGCCGAGGCCAGTTCTGTTTTTTCATCAATGTCCTTGCTTGAACATACATAAACATTCTGTTAGTTATCTTATTCTTGGTCAAATTTAGGACTGCTAATTTTCCTCCCTACCCCTGGGAGTGAAATGAGACCTCTAGTTCACTCAGAGTGGTGGTATACTTCCTAGATTGCATTGAAAATTGCTTGTTTTGTGAAAATTCTGTTTACATATCCCAAGCTGAGTTGCATAATGAAGGCAGCATGAAGAAAATCACTTCAATCTCTGTTAAGGGATGAATAATAATGGAACAATAATAGAACATGGGGCTAGATTAAATATGAATAATTACAGTTCATTCACCATCTCACTCAATGAAGTTTGATAACTCTTATTTATGCTTTCGTAAAATATTTTCCTCTCTTGCTCATATAACTCTTAAAGGTTTGCAAACACTTGCATCATTTGTTATTCAGCTTTTTGAAGATGAGGATGGCTAAGAAGTGATAGGAAAAACTATGAGGAACTTTTGACGAAAATCTGGCTCCAACAATCAAGTTTCATCAGTTCAATATGAGCTTCACCATCTCATTTTGATTCCATGCACTAATAAAGTTCAGTTGAAAACAGAATTACCTTTATGTCACTATTTAAGAGAAGTTTGTTACAGTTTATACAACTCAGTAATTGATTATTTTTTAATAAGATATGTAATGGGTAATGGCACTTGATTAAGGTCACTCTTCTGCTTCTTCTCTGTCTTGTTTTACGGTGGAGGGCATCCAGTTTACTGGTGCATTACCGTCACCTTCTACTCCGGAGTGTGCAATAGTCTTACATTCTAAATCCCTTCACCCAATATCACACACACACATACCCTAGCCTACACTTTATCCTCCCATCTTTGGCCATCCTAGTACCCTATTCCTGCTTATCCATCATATCCTATAAGAAACCCCTGTACCCCTTAAGAAAGCTAAAAATACCCTGACCTGTGCTCTCTCACCCGTGCCCAGCAACCCTTTTAATGTGAATTCCTGCATCCCCAATTCCCTTAGATTAATTCTCATCATCTCTCTCTGTATCCTATACTTCCTGCAACTCAGAACCACATGTTCTACTGACTCCTCTTCTTGACATTCCTCACACATTCCTGTCTGGTGTTTCCCTATCATTTTCAATGTTTTGTTTAATGAACATTGCCCCAGCCGTAACTAGTTCACATAGTTTCCTTTCTTCTGTTACCACTACCTACCCTAGTACCTGCAACACTCTTTTGTATTTGATGTAAATGCCTCCCTTTCCCCTGCCTGTCCCATCTTTCTTGCCACATTTGGTTGATTTTTTTCCCAGATTACACACTTAACCTCTGCTTTACTGATACTAATGTGCATTTCTGTATTTTCTTTAATGTCCTCTTTGCCGACTCATCCACCCTCTCATTCCCCTTCACGTGCTGGAACCCATAGAAATTTTACCTGACCTCCCTGATTTGCAATTCTTGTGACTGACTGAAGGACTTCATGAAGTATATCTTGCTGACTGTTTGAATGAAAAGATCTTAAACTTGCTAGCACTGAGGATGAATCTGAGCATATCAACACTTTGACTTGTCTGGCTTTCTCCACCCATCACAACGCAACCAACACTGCCAGCATCTCCACTGTATGCACCCCTAACTTATTAAATGTTCTTCTGCTGATTCCAATTTCTTTTGCTGGTATAGCCACCCCAAATCCTGTCACTCCTGTTTCAGGTTCCTTAGCACCATCCATATAAATCTGAGTATAATCACTATACTTTTCCATCACATGACAGTTAACAAACTTACCAAATCAGTTTTATATTTTCCTTTCTGTTTTATCTCTAACAAATGCCAGTCTGTATCAGGTCATACAATCTTCCATGGAGCTACAACCGGATAAACTACTGAAGGACTTATCCTTAGATCAAACACTCCACATTCTTTAGCAATATCATTCACTACCCAACTAAAGTTATCCCTCTGAAACCTCCCATTTTCCCAGCACTCCCGCTACACTCCTTTTGCAGGGTGAGAATCATTGTGCCCCTGCAAATTAGCCCAGTAGTTTGCCATCAATTGCATCCTTCTTAGTTCCAAAGGCATTACTCCCACTTCTACCTGTAAGGCTGATACTGGTAATGTTTTAAAAGCCCCACTGCACACTCTCAAAGCTTGAGCCTGAATCACATCCAGTTTCCTTATAAGACCTAGCTGCTGATCCATATGCTCTACTTCCATAGTCCAACACAGATCTTACTAAAGCCACATACATTCTCTTCAATGCTGAACAACTTGTTAAGGTCACTCATTAAATGTAAACTATCATCCTTATCATCATCATAAATTAACCTTTTCTTCTCATTGCATTTATCAATATAACTTTGAACAGTATTCAACTGGTCTTTAATGTGAGGTAAGTATATAATAATTACTTGATCTATTATACAAAAAACAATAAAACCATGACTGTCTCAAAAGAAGGTAACAGTGAAAAAGCCAGATTGAAGGTTACTTGTAAAAATATTCTTTAAACTTCTGCCTCATACAAATTAAATCTGCTTAGGAGCAATATAGTCAAATCTTAGCAAATGTTTAATGCAAGGTAATTCAACTCTTCTTATCTGTTAAATTATGTAATTGGAATGTCATTCAAAAAAATGAATGTATTGACTCTTATCAGAGCTTTTACTGCAAGATCTTAAGAAACTTGCTCATTGCAAACGAAGTACTAATTCACAGTCTAAGCAGCTTTTCAGGTGTTTTCTTAAGTAAAGTTGAAAAATAACAATGATTGGTTTTAAAGTACTTAATGAACTATAATACAGCCATTACAAAATACAAGATGGTGGACATAGTATTGATTGTAATGGGTAATCTGAAAATGTATCAGGCTTGAAATTGACCTGGTTTTCTGAAAGCAGGCTCTTACTTCATTTGCCAATTCACAGATATAAGTTCTGTGAAGCACCACAGTAGGGCTGTATGGTAGAACTTTTTATTTCACTCCTTGCCTTAAAAATTCTGTGTCACATTTCAAAGTGGTGATGGTGCAGCTTTATTGATGAAGTTGTAAATTGGCTTACCAGAAAAACTTCACATATTTATAATGAGTGTCCAGTCTTTCAGTTGTGAGTAACCTGATTTTAGCTGAGCAAAGATGACTTAAAATGTTATTAAAGCATTTGGCCCATAATAATCAGCTACTTTGTGAATTAAACATTTTTTAAAAACAGTTATAGAATTTCCTAAATTATGATAGTGACTATATTTCAAATGTTCTCCATTATCTGTGAAGTGTTTTGGGATGTCTTGAGGTACTATAAGGCACAGTTGTATTTTAATATTTGAACATCTTATTTGACCGTTTTGTTTTCTCTCAAATGCACCCAGTCTTCAAGAAAATGTGTTTTATTGAAAAACATAATGGAATTAAGCTCTACAAAGCTTAATTTGAAGAACCACATAAACAGCTGTGAATGTGCAAAAAAGGCAAAATAACTGGGCTTCTTTCCTCCACAATCAACTCTGCTCTTAAACGCATATCCCCCATTTCACGTACATCTGCTCTCACTCCATCCTCCCGCCACCCCACTCGGAATAGGGTTCCCCTGGTCCTCACCTACCACCCCACCAGCCTCCGGGTCCAACATATTATTCTCCGTAACTTCCGCCACCTCCAACGGGATCCCACCACTAAGCACATCTTTCCCTCCCCCTCTCTCTCTGCATTCCGCAGGGATCGCTCCCTCCACAACTCCCTTGTCCATTCGTCCCCCCCATCCCTCCCCACTGATCTCCCTCCTGGCACTTATCCGTGTAAGCGGAACAAGTGCTACACATGCCCTTACACTTCCTCCCTTACCACCATTCAGGGCCCCAAACAGTCCTTCCAGGTGAGGCAACACTTCACCTGTGAGTCAACTGGGGTGATATACTGCGTCCAGTGCTCCCGATGTGGCCTTTTATATATTGGCGAGACCCGACGCAGACTGGGAGACCACTTTGCTGAACATCTACGCTCTGTCCGCCAGAGAAAGCAGGATCTCCCAGTGGCCACACATTTTAATTCCACATCCCATTCCCATTCTGACATGTCTATCCACGGCCTCCTCTACTGTAAAGATGAAGCCACACTCAGGTTGGAGGAACAATACCTTATATTCCGTCTGGGTAGCCTCCAACCTGATGGCATGAACATCGACTTCTCTAACTTCCGCTAGGCCCCACCTCCCCCTCGTACCCCATCTGTTACTTATTTTTATGCACACATTCTTTCTCTCACTCTCCTTTTTCTCCCTCTGTCCCTCTGAATATACCTCTTGCCCATCCTCTGGGTCCCCCGCCCCCTCGTCTTTCTTCCCGGACCTCCTGTCCCATGATCCTCTCGTATCCCCTTTTGCCTATCACCTGTCCAGCTCTTGGCTCCATCCCTCTCCCTCCTGTCTTCTCTTATCATTTTGGATCTCCCCCTCCCCCTCCAACTTTCAAATCCCTTACTAGCTCTTCCTTCAGTTAGTCCTGACGAAGGGTCTCGGCCTGAAATGTCGACTGCACCTCTTCCTACAGATGCTGCCTGGCCTGCTGCGTTCACCAGCAACTTTGATGTGTGTTGTCATGGTTTTAAACCAGAATTGAAGATTACATAAGCTCAATTTATGCTTGACAAAAATACTTAAAATTCCTGGTTCTTTTATCTTTTAGCTAATTCCATGGTAATACCAGCACAGACAACGAACAACCTCACCAAATTGCTATTTTTCTTTTGACATCCATTGGATTTATTTTGCTAATGACTACATACTGTTTATCGTGGCGCTACCAGCCCTCTATTAGGCTGAATATAAAGCAGAAAAGGTTCATTGAAAATGTTGGGGGAGTAATATATTGTGTGAGTATTCATAGCGTCAGAGTGTGTATGCGTCAGGATGTGGAGAAGTAAAATAGAAGTCTGGTGAATAAACGTGATTGTTCAATCCACAGCGGTGTCCGAGTCACATCAATATTACATTGTGTCAGAAGAAATCGCGAAAAAAAGGAAGAGAAGACACGTAAAAGATGTCACAGTTACAGCCAGCGTCAAGTTTCAGCCTACAAGGTAATCTTGCTGAGAACTGGAAAATATGGATCCAGGAGTTTGAGCAGTTTTGCACCGATAACGGTGTAGCTGAAGAGACGGAGAAAGTGCAATGTGATACATTTCTGCATGTGGCGGGAGAAGAGGCAATAAAGGTTTGCAACACGTTTGTCTTCCAAGATGATGAGCAAGATAAAACTGAAGTGTTGAAGAAAAAGTTTCAAGATTACTACAAACCGAGAAAAAACCTACCGTACACCCGACACAGGTTTTTCACGAGGGTTCAAGGACCAGTACAGACCATAGACGCCCATGTAACAGATTTGAAGAGCGAGGCAAAGGACTGTGAGTTTGGACAACTGCATGATTCTTTAATACGTGACAGGATTGTATGCGGCATACAAGATGATCAAGTGAGAGGCAGGCTATTGAGAGAGGTGGATCTTACGTTAGAAAAGGTGACTGATGTTTGCCGTGCCAACGAGATCACGTCGTCAGGTTAAAAAGTGTTCAATGAAGAGATTAAAGTGCACAAAATAAAAACTGTGAAAACTGACAAGAGTAGGACAAAGCCAGCTCCACAGGATGATCAAAAGGAAGTTAACTGCAACAGATGTGGTTATAAACATGGATACAGAAAATGTCCAACCTTTGGTCAGACATGCAAGTTATGCCAGAAAAGAAATCACTTTGCAAAGATGTGCAAATCAAAGGAGCATGCAAGGAAAATGCATGCTGTGGAACAGAGTGAGGGCAACAGTGACATATTCGTTGGCACAGTTGAAGTGGAACAGGAGGTATGCATCAAGAATATTGACAATGCAGAGACAGAGGATGAAGATGATTGGACTCAAGATCTGATAATAAACAGGAGGAAAGTGACATTTAAGCTTGACACTGGGTCAAAGTGCAATGTAATGTCAGCAGAAATATTCAACTCACTGGGCATCAGAGGAAGACTGAGAAAATCCACCTGCAAGCTTGTTGCATATTTTTGCCACAAGATGGCGCCACTGGGCAAAAAAGCACTCACCTGTGTGTACAAAGGTCAACAATACAAGATCGAGTTTGAAATAGTACAGCAACATATTCCAGCAATACTGGGCAAAGCAACATGCACAAAGCTAGGCCTGGTGAAGCGGATCTATGGTGTTGAGAAAGAAAATAACATTCTCAAAGACTTTGATGACTTGCTTCCTGGATTAGGATGTTTACCAGGGAAACACCATATCAAGATTGATCCAACTATTGCACCAGTCGTGCATGCCCCGAGAAAGATTCCAGTAACTCTCAGGGATCGAGTAGTGGAGGAGCTACACAGAATGGAACATGTGGGAGTCATAACAAGACAAATAGAACCGACGACTGGGTGAATAGTATGGTGACAGTGGTCACAGAAAAAAGACGAGGATTTGCATGGATTCACAAGATCTCAACCAACCCATCAAAAGAGAGCACTATCCACTGCTCACGGTTGAAGAGGTTGTCTCCCACATGCCTAATGCAAAATACTTTTCAGTATTAGACGCAAATCAAGGTTTCTGGCAGATCAAGCTGAATGAAGAAAGTTCCAAATTATGCACTTTCAACACGCCCATAGGGAGATATCATTTCCTGCGTCTACCCTTTGGGATTTCTTCTGCATCAGAGGTATTCCAGAGATCCGTGGCACAAATGATTGAAGGCCTGGACGGGGTGGTCAACATCATTGATCATTTGCTGATATGGGGTGACACAATTGAGGAACATGATCAGAGATTGAGGAAGCTCCTGGAGAGAGCACGTGAGTACAACCTAAAACTGAACAAAAGTAAATGTAAGATCAGAACTACAGAGATCAAATACATAGGTCATGTACTCAGTGCTGATGGGCTAAAACCAGATGATGAAAAGGTCAGAGCTGTGGTACAGCTACCACCACCCAAAGACAAGCAAGAACTATTGAGGTTCATGGGCATGATACAGTATCTTGCCAAATTCATTCCCAATTTATCAGAGGTCAGTGCTCCACTCCGAAAGCTACTAGAGAGCAACACTGAATGGCATTGGGAAGATGAACAAAAGAAAAGTTTTGACACATTGAAGCAGTAGGTAACCAATGCACCAGCACTCAAGTTCTACAATGTCAATAAACCAGTGACGATGTCTGTGGATGCCAGTTCGGAGGGAATAGGAGCTGTTATACTGCAGGATGGGAGGCCTGTGGCGTATGGATCATGAGCACTTACGGACTGTCAACGCCGATATGCTCAAATCAAGAAGGAATTACTCGCCATAGTTTATGGGTGTGAGAAGTTCCACCAATATGTATATGGCAAAGAAATCCAGGTTGAGAGTGATTGCAAACCACTTGAGAGCATCTTTGAAAAACCACTCCACCAAGCTCCTATAAGGCTGCAAAGGATACTTCTCAGGCTACAGATGTACACTCTCACAGTCACCTATAAGCCAGGAAAAGAACTGTACATCGCTGATGCTTTGAGCTGTGCTTACCTCAAAGAGCAAAAGGAAGAGAGCTGGAGGTCTACTGGGTTACATCGCAGCTATCCATCTCTGAGGAGAAGTTGAACATGTTCAGGAAAGTGACTGCAGATGATCCTGAAGTGCAAATGCTAAGAGACATTACAATGAATGGATGGCCAACAAAAAGAAAAGATGTTCTAAAGGAAATGCAGAAATACTGGACCTTTGAAGAGGAAATCAGCTATGCATCAGGACTAATGTTCAAAACGGCAAATCTCATCATACCAAACCAAATGAGACAGGAAGTGCTCAACAGAATTCATGAGTCACACCTGGCGATAGTGAAATGTAAAGAAAGTGCAAGGGACATTCTCTATTGGCCAGGCATGTCAACTCAGAAAGAAGACATTGTGTCTCAGTGTGCTGTCTGTAATGAAAACAAAAACAGCAATCCAAGACAGCCTCTGCTTCCCCACCCACTACTAGGAAGACCATGGGAGAAGATTGGCACAGATCTCTTTCACTACAATGGTGCAGAATATCTGCATTGTGTGGACTACTATTCAAAATATCCGGAGATCACCAAGTTAAGTGACACGTCCAGTCAAGGTGTCATTACTGCAATGAAGTCGACATTCGCAAGACATGGTACTCCAGGTATTGTCATTAGTGACAATGGTCCACAATATGCCAGTGGTGAGTTCAGAGGGTTCTCAGAAAGCTGGGAATTTCTACATGTTACTTCCAGTCCAGGGCACGCTCAGTCTAATGGACAAGCAGAGAGAACTGTACAAACTGTCAAGAACATGCTCAAGAAGGCACAAAGCAGCAACGGTGACCCTTACATTGCTCTGCTTGAATACCGCAACACACTGATTGAGGGTGTGGGGTTCTCTCCTGCGCAGCTGTTGATGGGACGTCGTCTGAGGTCAAAACTGCCAACATCCACAACTTTACTGACTCCTGAAGGTAATGCTCAAGTACATGACAAGCAAAAGTACAAGCAAGTAAAACAAAAGAGCTACTATGACAGACATACAAGACAGTTGCCAGATCTGCATACAGGTGAAAATGTCAGAGTACAGAGAGGAGACACTTGGCAACCAGCTGTGGTTGTGAACAGACATCAGCAACCGAGATCCTTCATAATTCGCATGCCGGATGGAAGAGTCTACAAGAGGAACAGGAAGCATCTGCTGAAGACAGGCGAGAGGGAGTTTCCATGTACAGATGCACAGGACATTTCCACATATACAGACATGGAAACAGACGACACCAAGAGTGATGCAGACCGCAAAGACACAGAGGTCACTCGAGAGACTGACGCGGATGAAGGTCAAGCACAGTCACAGTTGTGTCACACACGGTCCGGGAGACAAGTCAAGCTTCCAGCTAGATACAGAGACTAGACATACATACAGTCTCACACAGTTGGAGGCAAAGTCACACATGTCATAAGTTCCAAGTTGTGAAATAAAAGCTTTATTAGTCTATGTTAGTAAAAGAAAATACACTGCTGCTAGTATTGTAAGATACAATGCAGAATACAGTACGAGAAGGTAAAATTTTTTTAGTTTATGTCATGGTTGTTGCACTGTAAGAAGGGCACACCTAGAGGCATTGTTTTGGCAATTCACAGTGTTGTAAAAAAAAACCTTGAGAAGGAGAATGTAATGTATTGTGTGAGTATTTGTAGCGTCAGAGTGCGTATGACGTCAGGACGTGGAGAAGTAAAATGGAAGTCTGGTGAATAAACGTGGTTGTTCAATCTACAGCGGTGTCCGAGTCACATCAATACTACAGCGGGTATCTAATAGGTCAGGCAACATTGAAGGAAAAGAGTCAATATTTCAGGTTGACAACCTTTCATCAGAACTCATCCTCAGCACCAACATTTATTTGCTATTAGTTAAAGGGTCTGATACTGTGTCAGTAGCATAGATAAAGGAAACTAACAGTGGATAAACTCATCATGATCTTTTATGTGTGCATGTAACACCACACTGAAGTACACATCTAGACTGTATCATTTGTATTAAAAACTTTGCAAAGCAAAATTCCAAAACACCAAGTCATTTCTTTTTGATTAATATGGAAGCCCTTAATTATTAGTTTTTCAGCTTTCTATTCTACAACTAATCTGCACTCATGTTTCTGAACGCAACTTACAGACTATCTCAACACGTTCATACCTTACTTAAGACTATTTATTACCTAAACAATAAGTTTATGATTACATTATCATGTGAATGGATTGTTACTTATGCCCATAATTGCACCTTGAAGAAACATGAATATATTTCATTACTGTAATAAACCAGCTGAAAAAGTACCTTTGACTTAATTGGCATTACTCTTTGGTGCCTTTTACAACCAGCATTTCCGTTTGTTGTTCTGGACTCATTATGACTCATCTCATTCTTGTTGACAAAGCTCAGACTGTGCATATGGCGTTCCTCTTCAAGTTTGCTCAGAGAGAAGAAGGAGTGCACACTGCCTTTTTCACTTATTGTATGTTTTTTAGAAATACAATACAGAACAGGCCCTCCCTGTCCTTCAAGCTGCCCTGCCCAGCAATCCCCAATTTAACCCTAGCCTAGTCACAGGGCAATTTACAACAACCCATTCACTTACCAACTGGTATGCCTTTGGACTGTGGGGGAAACCCGGAGCACCTGCCATCTCCTTACTCATGTCAAAACCATGGTAACAGAGCAGTGATTGCTTTGTCACTGCTGGGGTTATCAATGAAAATTCAGCTATTCCATCTCCCCAATTTTGTACTGTGAAGGGGAAGCTAGCTGTGATGAATTCCTTTTAAGGTAGAATACTTGTTGTGCACATGGGCTTCACGGAACAAGATCTTGGTCCAGTGGACATCAGCCTCTGTGGCACATGAAATAATGCTGATACATTAGACGGCACTCCTGCAGGTGTTGGCTGTTTACATATGATTGCACATGCAAACACACTTGGGGCCCTACTAGTGCCCTCCCTCCTGGATTCTTACTCCACTAATGTTTATTCTTTGAAGGCATTCAAGCCTGGATATTACCCCATTGGTTCGCCGCAGAGCCTTCCTCCGTGATGACCGTACCGTGTTGCTCAGCCTCAACGGCTCAACCCATAGTTCAATCTTTCTTGCCCCCTCATTACACCTCACCTCACCATCTTCCTGAGGGAATAGTATTAAAGGGAAGTTGTTCAACTTATGGTGGCAATTCTCCGGAACTAAGGGCACCCAAACCTCAATAGTCAAGCTGAAATTTGATTTGAGCCCATGCTGCGAGACATTGTTAGTGCTTTCACTGAATATTGAAAAGACAGACGCCCTCTACCAGTTTTCCTACACTGCACCATAGTGGACCCCGACAAAAAATATTCACAGTGAGACCTGGAAGACATGGACCGTTTCCTGTAGTTCATTAACTTTTCAGCAAAGATGGCTATTAATTGTAAAATTCATCTTTGTGTTCAATGCCCACAACACAGGTTCCTAACTCCTGTTTGCTGAGACCTCAATGACCCACAGAAGGCATTGCATAGCACTGGAAAAACAACACTAATGTCTGCACTGAAAATCCTCCAATGTCACTGAAAGAGCAAGTGAACCAACATCAGTGTCCTCTTCTATGCCAATATTCCCAGTATTGAGGTCCAAACTACACCCCGTAAGCTATGTTCGATAAGCCATATCTTTGTAAGTCAACACCAGCCTTCCATAGTACATAATCTGTTTCAAGTTCTGGCATGGGAAAATAAATTTGGTTATTGGTAATAGATTTAATATTGTCACATGTACAAAGCTTTTATTTCAATGCTATCCAGACAGATCATTGAGGTAGTACAAAATAAATCAGTGATGCGCTCAAATTCTCTAAGAAATGCAACGTCTTCACTGACTGTTAGGAATCTCTGGCCCATGGCAACTTGGTAAGAAGTAGGAGCTTTCAGAATGTTATCAAGAATCTCAGTGCCACGTCTCAGGAATTTACAGAAGCCACGTGTCATTGGTAGGAGGAGCAGACCACCTCACCAACTAGCTAGCTGCCCACATGGCAGCTGTTACCCGTGGAAATGCCTGCTGTTCCCACATTGGCCTCACTGAGTCAGGATTCACAAGATTAGAGTGATCTTTAATCCAGAGGGATTTAATAGATTAAAAAGAACCCTCTGAACTGATGTGTTTGGTGCAGCACTCTACTAGCATGCTATTATGAAGGCATGAATTAATTGTTTCATTGTTCTTATAATTCTAAGTCTTTTGATAATGAATCACATATTGCCTTACCTGATTCAGTAACCTACATGACATTGTCCAGCGTTAGATTAAAGCAGTAGGTACTCAGCTTGCTTAATATTTAATTAATAAGGCAGTCCTGATAAAGGTTCTCAACCCAATGTGTTGATTGTCCATTTCCCTCCACAGATGCTGCCTGACACATTCATTTCCTCCATGTCATTTGTGTGCTGCTTCAGTTTGCTTAATATTCTGCCTACAAGCTTTCTATGAGCCATTACAATGGAACGTGATGATAAGAAAATCAGACAGTGTACTCCACAAGAGTTCTGGGACTTGTGTGAACATACTAAAAATGATTACCAATCAGACTGTACAGAGAGGCACTAGCCACACTAACAATGTGGGAGAGTGGTGGGAGGGGAAGTGTTGGAACCAGTATAACCAGAAATTTGGCACAAGTGCATTTCTTCTGCTTGTCATGTTTTAATTCTCTCACTCACGAGATGATTTTCAGAGCAGCTTGCGATGGAGCCCACTGGCAAAAAGGTAGTTCTAGATTGGGTGGTATGTAATGAACCAGATTTGATTAGGAAGCTTGAGGAAAAGGAACCCATAGGGAGCAGTGATCATAATATTATAGAATTCACCTTGCACTTTTAGGAAGAGAAGATAAAGTCAGAGATATCCGTATTACAATAGAGTAAATGGAATTACAGAGGCATCAGTGAGAAGCTGGCTAAAGTTGATTGGAAGGGGACATTGGCATTGATGACAGCAGAACAGCAATGGCTGGGGTTTCTGGGGACAATTTGGAAAGCACAGGATAGATACATCACAAAGATGAAGTATTTTAAAGGGAGGAGGAAGCAACCATGGCTGACAAAGAGAGTCAAAAACAGAATAAAAGGGAAAAGAGAGCAAAAATTGGTGGGAAGTTAGAGGATTGGGAAGCTTTTAAAAACCAACAGAAGGCAATGATAAAACGCCATACGAAGGGAAGAGATGAAATATGAAAGTAAGCTAGCCGATTACATAAAAGAGGATAGCAAAATCTTTTTCTGATGTATAAAGAGTAAAATAGAAGCCAGAGTGGATATTGGACTGCTGGAAAATGATCCAGGATACGTAGTAATAGGGGCAAAGAAATGGCTCACAAACTTAATAAGTATTTTGTGTTAGTCTTCACTGTGGAAGATACTAGCAGTATGCCAGAAAGTTGAGAGTGTCGGGGGAAGAAGTGCGTGTAGTTGCTATTATTAAGGAGAAGGTGCTTGAGAAACTAAAAAGGCTGAAGGTAGATAAATCACCTGGACCAGAAAGTCTACATGCCACAATTCTGAGTAAGGTAGCTGAAGAGATTGTGGGCGTATTAGTAATGATCATTCTGGAATGATTCCGTAGGACTGGAAAATTACAAAAGTCACATCATTCTTTAAGAAGGGAGGGAGACTGAAGCAAGTTAGCTGGACTTCAATGGTTCTGAAGATGTTGGAGTCCATTATTAACGATGTGGTTTCAGGGTACTTGAAGGCCTATGATAACAAAAAAGTCAGTGGAGTTCCCTTAAGAGGAAATTTTGCCTGACAAATTTGTTGGAATTCTTTGAGCAAATAACATGGACTTAGGAGAGTTCATGGATGTTCAGAAGGGCTTGACAAGATGCTTCACATGAGGCTGGTTAGGAAGGTAAGAGCCAATGGTATTGCAGGAAAGATACTGGCATGGACAAAAGATTGGCTGACTGGCAGGAGGCAAAGAGTTGGAATTAAGGTGTCCTTTTCTGGTTGGCTGCTGGTTACTAGGGGTCAGTGTTGAGACCACTTCTTTTCATTCGATTTGAATGACAAATTGATGGATTTGTGGCCAGATTTGTGAATGATACAAGTTTAGATGAAGGGACAGATAGTGTTGAGGAAACAGGGTGTCTACAGAAAATCTTAAACAGATTGTGAGCATTGGCAAAGAAGTGGCAGATATAATATAGTGTAGGGAAGCATATGGTCATGCATTTTGGTAGAAGGAATAAAGGCATAGACTATTTTCTAAATGTGGAGAAAATTCAGAATCAGAGGAGCAAAGGGACTTGGGCGTCTTTGTGTAGTATTCCCTAAAGTTTAACTTGCAGGTTGAGTTGGTAGCAAGTAAGGCAAATTCAATGTTAGCATTCATTTTGGGAAGACTACAATATATAAGAGCAAGGATGTAATGTTGATGCTTTGTAAGGGATTGATCAGACTGCACTTGGAGTAGTTTTGGGCTTCTTATCTAAGAAATATTGTGGCATTCGAGAGGGTCCAGAGGAAATTCATAAGAATGATTCCGGGAATAAAATGGTTAATATATGAGGAGCATCTAATGATCTGGGCCTGTTCTCACTGGTGTTTAAAAGAATGAGGGGGGATATCATTGAAACCTATTGAATATTGAAAGGCCTATATAGAATGCTGGGTGGCAGGATAGAGATACTTCTCGAACAAAGGAAGTGTAAGGTGCTTTTTCCCCTCCACTAACCTGCAGGTCACTCTTGGGTAAGGTATAGCACCAGCTTAGCCCCCCGATCAGGGTCACGTGAAGCCATGGAAGCAGGTGGTAGATGGCCTTATGAGCAGCTGTTGCATATCACAAGTCCTGGTTATGTGACCACTGACATCAGGCAGAAAATCTCTGAAGAATATTGATAATTGTTGGGATCACCCATCTTGTAAAGACACCGTCCAGAAGAAGGCAATGGCAAACCTCTTTTGTAGAAAAATTTGCCAAGAACAATCGTGGTCGTGGAAAGACCATGACCGCTTACATCATATGACACAACACGGAACGAACGAGTGAAGATAGAGTTTATGTGGAGTATGTTTCCTATAGTGGGTGAGTCCAGCACCACAGAGCACAACCTCAGAATAGATGGATGCCCATTTATAACAGAGAAAAAGAATTTCTTTAGGTAGAAGGTAGGGAATCAACGGAATTCTTTCCCACAGACAGCTGCAGAGACCAAGTCATTGAGTATACATAAAGAGGAAGTTAATAGATTCTTGATTAGTCAGGGGTCAAAGGTTATTGGGAAAAGGCAGGAGAATTGGGTTGAAAGGGGTAATAAATCTGCCATGATAGAATGGCAGAACGGACTCATTAGGCCAAAGGTCCTAATAACCACTCCTAGGTTTTATGGTCGTATGGTTTTAATGCGGGAAGCAATGTGCTTGATCTCAAAGCCTGAATTCGTAGAGGAAAATTCAAAGATGAAATTTCAAAGATGGAACTGGGGTCAGAAACAATAAAAGGCAGTTTCCAAATGGTTTTGATTTCCAAAGTAATTAAAATACATAGTATTTTCAGTGTTATTGGTTTTCTAGCACTAATTTTATCCATGCCACAGCAATTGAAATTCAAAGCAGATAATTCTTTCACAGTGCATTCTGATGTGACCCATGCTTTGCTTCTCATCTTGCCCTTGGGTAGTGCTCCTCAAACTAATAGTGAGAGAAGAGTGGGGTATTACCTTCTGACATGCCTTTCACTGGTGAGTAAGGATATATATTATTGGATCAGCAGTGGGGTCTCCACGCCGGAAGGTGCAGCTCTATCCAATTGCTGCTTTGTCTAATGCAAACATTGTCCTCCATGAGCTGCCAATGAAAAGGAAAATCATTGAGTAGCAATGGAAGATGTCCAGTGCTTCCCAAGTGCGTATGGGTTGCTGTCACAAGGCATTGTATTGATGTGCCATTCCATAGATTAAGATATCATGTAAACTCAGTCAAATAACTCCATGTTCATTTTAACCACTGCCATGAAGAGGATGAACATGGGTATTGCAGTACGCTGTTCGTAAATTGTATGACCTTAGCTTTCTATGTCTATAATGTTCAAAGCAATGCCACAGTTAAATCAACTGTGCTTAAAAAGTTTTGAATATATGTAATGTATGCACGTTTCTTTCCATAAATATTGCCTTATGATCCTCATCAACGTAATATCCTCTATATCTTTCATTCTCAGGAAATCAGTTCACACCTTCATCACTGAACATGTCCTAAATGTAAATTCACAATTTGCAAGGCTTTGATGATTAGAAAAGCTGTATTTTCCTGAAATGGCAAGTTGCAGTGCTTGATAAGATTACAGGAATTGATGTGATAGCTCACAGTACAGTGTGAGTCTTTTGGGGAATAATGTGATGGCTCTTTTTAACTGCTCGGAGTTGCAATTGTTATGATTCCTTTATTGACTATACTGTCTCAAAAAGACATATTAAAAACAACAATGCCAGTCTGCTTAGTTTTTTTTTAATATACATAAAATATTTTAGTTTGTGGAACAGGAAAATAAATAGTTGATTCAGTCTGTTCTGTTATGCAGTTTCATAATTGCCATATACATGACTTTCAAATTCCATTCACATAACTTTGCACTATTTGTCTTTATGCCCTTATTAATCAAAATGCTTCGACCTCAATTTTCAATATTTTATATTTTATCTGGCTTCACATTTTGATATTGTACAGATTAAGTTCATCGGAACCTTAAAGTGCTGTCTGGGATTGTGATGTGTAATTAGGCAGTCATTGTGAGTTGAATCAGAATCAATGTCTGGTTTACTGTCACTGACATATGTTGTGAAATTCGTTATCTTGTGGCAGCAGTACATTGCAAAACTTAAGAAAATTATGATAAGTTACAATAAGAATTATAGAGTAACCATTGTGCAAAAACCGAGCAAAATAGTGAGGCATTGTTGATGAGTTTATGGACCATTCAGAAATCAGATGGTGGAGGGGAAGAAGATGTTTCTAAGATATTGAGTGTGTGTCTATATTTCCTCTTGATGGTAGTAATAAGAAAAGTGCATGTTCTGGATGGCGAGGGTCCTTAATGATGGATGGCGGATGTCATCTTTTTGAGGCATTGCCCTTTAAAGGTGTCCTCCATGATGGGGAGGGTTGTGCTGATAACAAGCTGACTGAGGTTACAAACCTCTGCAGCTTTTTCTGATCCTATACAGTGGCACCTCCAAACCAAACAATGATGCAACCAGTCAGAATACTCTCCGCAGTACGTCTGTAGAAATTTGCTAGTGTCTTTGGTGACATATCAAATCTCCTCAACCTCTTAATGAAATGTTGACACGGTCATGCCTTTTTTGTAATTGCATCAGTATGCTGGACCCAGGATAGGTCTTCAGAGATGTTGAGACTCAAGAACTTGAAGCTATTCACATTTTCCACTGCTAACCGCTCGATGAGAAGTGTGTTCTTCTGATTTCCCCTTCCTGGATTTTGTTGCAACAACACCTAACAAGCCAATCAATCTCACTTCTGTACTCACCCACATCACCATCTGGGGTCTGCCAACAACAATTTGGTCATTGGCAAATGAGCTGTGCCTAGCCACACAGTCACGAGTGCGAAGAGAGCAGAGCAGCAGACTAAGCATGCATTCTTGAGCTGAGGCTGTGTTGATTGTCAGCGAGGAGGAGATGGTACTTCCACACTGACTGGTCTTCCAATGATGAAGTCAAGAATCCAGCTTCAGAGGTGGGGTACAGAGGAAATAATCATGATGCAATGTTTGATGACATGATTCAATTATATTGTGCTACAAACAGCCTCCCCTAATCCCTGAATGAGTAGTAAAAGTTCTGGCACCTGCCCTGCCAAGTCTGATGATTGTTCCCATGCTAAGCATATTAAAGTAAAAAGCAGACATGACACAGCAGTCTGGCAATCTGTCCTCCAATTCTAACACCATTCTATAACACACTATTCCACCTATTTTTGTTCTACTTATCATGTCTATCCTTAGTGATCTGTGTCTGTCATTCACAACTTTCATTAAACTTGAAGCCAACTCCTGATCACAGGACTTCTCTCTCATGCTATTCTGTTTCCAAATCCTTTATGGACTGTTTAATTCCTGTCTGGTATCTCTACATCTCTTTTGCAAGATCTTTTCTATAAAGAGGAAGATTTTCTGTACAAAGTTGCATTTGTGAGTATGAATGGATTGAGGAGAAGATTATAACATAATTCAGCATTATCACAATGTTGGATGGTGCCAGAGATGTAAGCATGGATCAAGCACAAATTACTGGAGTGATACAGTCCTGCCTTTTAAAACCCTTGGCAAGGACGGCCTCTTCAGAATTCAGTAGCTGTAAAATGGAATTGTAGAAAACCATAGGCAAGTGAGTGACTGAGACATTTCACTCATTTAGTTCAATTTTTGATTATTGAATTTCAAAACAAATATAGAAAAATACCAATTTGCAGCTACAGCAAGTAATTAGAATAATTAGCAACTTGTTACAGTTTATTGCAGAGGGGAATTGAATACAAAAACTAAAGAGGTTGTGTTTTGTTTAATTACGGTTTTGGTGAGACCATTCAGGATAAAGTATTGGTCTCCACAACTGAAGAAAGATTATGATGAGTTAGAAACAGTTCCAAGGATGTTTACTAAACTAATACTTTGAATAGGTGAATTGACATATGAAGAAAGGTTGAAGAGGCTAGACTTGTACCTGCTGAAAATTAAGACTGAAAGGGAACGTTAGTGAAGCAGTTAAGATCCTGAGATGTCATAGCAGCATGGATATAGAGATGATATTTTCTCCTATGGGAGAAATGGGAGAAGTGAGAGAATGTGGAACTAGGGAATCAATGTTTAAAAATAACAGACTACCCATTGAAGATAGAGATGGATAAAAAATATACTTAATAGGGAGCAAAAGGAGAAATAGAAATAGGAATGTAGACAACAGGAATTCTGCAGATGCTCGAAATTCAAGCAACACACATCAAAGTTGCTGGTGAACGCTGCAGGCCAGGCAGCATCTCTAGGAAGAGGTACAGTCCACGTTTCAGGCCGAGACCCTTCGTCCTGGCGAAGGGTCTCGGCCTGAAACGTCGACTGTGCCTCTTCCTAGAGATACTGCCTGGCCTGCTGCGTTCACCAGCAACTCTGATGTGTGTTGATAGGAATGTAGAGCTAGGGTTAAAATCCGATCAGTTATGGTCTTACTGATTGGTAAAACAACGTTGGAGTTATAGAGTTATACAACACGGTAACTGACCCTTTGGACCAATTTGCCAATGACGTTACTTACCTACCTGAGCTGGTCCCATTTACCAGCATTTGGCCCATAATTCTCCTTTTCTAATGCCTAATGTCTTTTCAACATTGTAATTTTACTCGGCGGTCCTACATCATCCACATACCCACTAGTCACTGTGTGAAAAAGCTACCCCTCATATCTCAACTTAAACCTATATTGTCTAGCCTTAGTTCTATTATTACTGCAGTTGGTCTAACTGATGCCATCTCATTGTTCGTGTTAGGAACACTTTGCTTATGAATTGTAGTTCTCATTGCCATGTAACCTTTAAGTAAGAACTTCTACATAAGCTTTCTGCTGAGAAGAATCAGTGTGAGAAAGTTTATTGTAGGTGTGAAGTAATTGGGGGTGGACTTGTTTTTTGCCTGTTGTGCAAGAGTGAAGCAGCACCTTATTTTATACCACCCCTGACAGTGGATGTGGTTGAATTCATCTGGACCGGATCATTTCTAATCTCCCAATGTGCTTTCCAAAGTCAAAATTGCCTAAGTAAATTGAGTACATGAAACCTCACCGAATTGCCTGCCTGGCATCAAACAGGTACAGCGGAGCCGAATTTCATGAACCATTTAGCACACTTAAGTCCATTGGTTTCACTTACTCCTCTAGTAACCAAAGTGTGGTGATAATTAAAGAGGAGAATTTCACATCTTCATCCAAGGAAGGGAATCTGATAAAAATATTGCTATCTTTAAAATTCACATGTCTATGCTTCAGGCTATCAAGTATCAATAATAACTATTTCATTTTAGTGTCCTCTGCTTCATTGTTTTCCCTTTCACTATAACAGAGTTTCCAATGTCAAGATAGAAGTGAGTGCCCAACAAGGTTTACTGAGCTGTTATTCGGTCTTTTATGACCCATGTTTATGTGGGTGATAAATTTCTATGCTTGCAGATATATACACCTGTCCTTATGGATATTTATTTCTTCATCCTTTGAAATAGAGAAAACCATTCACTGTACACAATACAGTTCAAAGGACACACAAGAAAGTAATCTACTGCAAAATATTTTTCAACACGTATTTGTCTGTTGACCACTGTTGTGTAGGATACACTTCAAATAGATTTCCAATACTGTACCTCATTTCATTGCTGTTGTTAAATTCATTTTTAATATGTTATTCTTTATATTTCGTGTTGGGAGAAGTGGTTAGCATCATAAACTTAAATGTACCGAATGGTAAAGATAAGAGTTATGAAACCAGGCTCTGTAGCTTCCATTGTTGGGCAATTATTGGACGACTTGTCCAAACTGTGTTACACCGTATTTCCTTATGACATAGAAAGAAGTCACTCACCTTTCGAATCTATGCCAGCTCCATATGCAATCCTTTGATCCTGTGACTAATTCTCTCAAACACCCTCATCCCAACATTATATAGCAGAAAGAACCACGTCTACAAGTCTCTAGCACTAGAAAGGATGCTGACATATGTGTCCACAAAGTGCTTGTGCATGCCAGATACAACAGAGTAAGCATACTGTGATAGCAATCAATGTGCATTGCTGATTTTACGAAATGGTCCCAAATTGGACTTCATTGTTGCAGCTGACACCAGGTGTTCAAAACATTCTGAGTCTCTAGCATGACAGGTGGAATCAGAATCAGGTTTATTATCACTAAACGTATGCTCTGTGGCCATAGTATAGTGCAAGATATAAAAGTTACTATAAGTTACAAAAATAAATAAATACTGCAAAAGATGAATAATAAGGTTGTGTTCATGGGTTCATGTACCACTCAGAAATCTGATGGCAGAGGGGAGAAAGCTATTTCTAAAACACTGAATGAGGGTCTTCAGGCTCCTGTCCCTCCTCCCTGATGGTAGTAATGCAAAGAGGGCATGTCCTAGATGGTGAGAGTCCTTAATGATGAGTGCCGGCTTCTTGAGGTACTGCCTCTTGAAGAAGTCCTTGATGATGTAGAGATCTGTACCTGTTATGGAAATGGCTACACCTACAACCATCTGCACCTAACCCCCTTATAATCCTGTGCATTGGAGGCTCCATACTAGGCTATGATGCAATCGGTCAGAAAGCTCTCCACTGTACATTTGTAGAGATTGCTAGAGCTTTTGGTGACATGCCAAGTCTCTTTAGACTCCTAATGAAGAAGTGCCATTGGCATACCTTCTTCATGATTGCATCAGTGTGCTTGGCTCAGGATAGATCCTCAATCCATATGAATTAAAGGCACCTGTCTAGAAACCGGATTGTGTAGCATGATATTTTAGCATATATGCAATTCAGAATATATGGAAAATTAAATGAAAATCAGGTACTCCAGTAGTGTTGAATGAGGTACTCACTTTTTGTTATGAGCCTTCTGTAATTTTGAATTGTATTATACAAAGGACCCTAGACATGTACAGTGGAACCAAAAGCACACTCACAATCTGGACATCATTACATGGGTTTCTGTGCAGGGGCAAGCTGTTCCTCTGAACAGGTTCCAGCTGCTACTGGTAATCTAGATTATTTTAAATGTTTTATTCTTCTTCTTTTATAATTAAATAGAATAGAAAATAGCATGAATTTCAGGATTGTGTCCTTATGAACAAAAACTGCTGCCACAAATTTTCAAGAAACTATGGAAAACACCAGACTCTAAGGAACTGCAAGGGGTTTTACTCAGTTACGAAAAGCCTATATAAGCCTGAAAGCTTATATTAAAAGCCATAGCAAAAAACCTTGAGCATTCCCTTTGTGTCTGTATTCCCTATGCCTTTGTCTGTCCTGATGCCCCCATGCAGCTCTATTTCAATGCCTTTGGCACTGGTAGTGGACTCAACATATAAGACCATAAAACCAAAGGACAATGGAGCAGAATTAGGCCATTCGGCCCATCATGTTTGCCCCACCCTTCTATCATGACTGATTTATTATCCCTCTCAACCCCATTCTCCTGCCTTCTCCCTATAATCTTTGATGTCCTTACTAATCAAGAACCTTTCAACCACTGTTTTAAATATACCCAAAGGCGTGGCCTTTGCAGCCATTTGCGGCAATGAAATTCCACAGATTCATTACCCTCTGGCTAAAGAAAATCCTCCTCATTCTTTGTTCAGAGGGATGTCCTTTGATTCTGAGGCTGTGCCCTCTGTTCCTACCCCCCCCACTATAGGAAACATCCTCTCCATAGTCACTCTATTTAAGCCTTTCAATATTTGATAAGCTTCAATGAGACCCCACTTTTTCTTCTAAACTCTAGCAAGTTCAGGCCCAGACCCATCAAACAATAATCATATTTTAACCATTTAATTACTGGTATAATTCTTGTGAACATACTCTGGACGCTCTCCAATGTCGGCCCAACCTTTCTTAGAAAAGGGGCCCAAAACTGCTCACTATATTTCAGGTTTTGCCTGCCCAGTGCCTTGATTTTATATTCCAGTCCTCGTGAAATGAATGCTAACTTTGCATTTGACTTCCTTACCTCCAACTCAACTTTCTGTTTAGAAAATACTCTGTGCCTTTATTCCTTCTACTGAAGTGCATGGCCATACACTTCCCTACAATATATTCCACCTGCCACTTCTTTTGCTCATTCTTCTAATCTGTCTATGTCCTTCTGCAGACACACTGCTTCCTCAGCATTATCTGACGTTCTCCCTCTCTTTGTATTGTCCACAAGCTTATCAGGCATTAACTGTGAACATAAGTCAATGTTTTGGGTCAGTCACATTTCAGTCAATGATATTTCATCAAAAGTTAGAGATTAAGAGAATTTAAGATGTAAAGAAAGGAGGAGGAGCAGAGGACAGAATAAAAGTGATCAATGAAAGGGCAGAGGACAGAAGAGATTAAATGAGAGGCTGGCAAAACGTAAGGCAATGATAAAACATGTAGTATTAAAGGAGGGAATCTTTGAGCTGTTGAGAACATTCCTGGAGTCCTTTAAATGGGTTTTCTCTCCCTAATTTAGGAAGGTTGTATTTGATTTAGAAATAGTACTGAGAATATTCCCTGGGTTGAATCTTGGTATGAAGCAGTTGAGTTATAAAAAAAAATGTTTAGCCTGTTTTTGGACTTAGAAGAATAAGAGGTGACCTAACAGAATGGATGTTCAGAGTGTATCTCCTCTAGTAGGGATCTAGATGGTGGGAACATAATTTCAGAACAAAGGATTTTCCTTTTAAGATTCACTAGAAAATCTCTGTTGTAAAGACCTGTAGAGCTATTGAGTATATTCAAGGCAAAGATTCACACTGGATTTTAAAGGTATCTTATGGTGTGGGGAGAAGTTAGCAGAGTGATACTGAGACCAAAACAATCTCACATGTGATTTGTTGAATGGGGAAGCAAGTACACTTGGAGGAATCCTCTTGTTTCTTTAATTCTTCTGCTCTTTATTATTGATTTTGAATCACTGTCTGAAATTACAGAAGGAAAACACTTGTACAGGAGAAAATAAGGCAGAAGATGGAAAAGATGATTGTCTGAAATCTGTGAAGCAGGAACTGTGCCATCTCATGTCTCTTCACAAATGTTGTATGTTTTTTAGGCTGAAAATCAAATGAAATCTAAGTTTTTCATTGCATATCCTCCTTACATGGATGAAAGGAAAATTGAAGTAGTTTGAGAGGACTACACAACATCATGAGTCGACGGGCTTATCCTGTGTTGTCCTATTTTCTATATTCTGTGTTCCTCACCCTTCATCTGTTGACTGCTCCATCAATTAACTCAGGTGATGCCCCTGTAGCTACTACAGTGTCATTTCACGTACAGTGGATCCAGTACCTATTGCCTCTAATCTACAATCATATTCTCAGCATCTGAGCTGGTGGTTGCAGTTTTGCTTGCAGTTATCTGGTGGTTATTCACTCCACATGTGCTGCTCAGCCATTTCTCCTTAAGACACTGGAAGGGAAAAGAATGAAGATTTGAGTTTAATTAAGGGTTATAAGGCTGTAAATTGCAGGGAAATGTCAAATGATGGGAAGGAGAGTTCTGAGAAAAATATAATGAGCTTCAACAGTCTCTGTTCCATCGCTGGTCAGAGAGCTTCCGCTACTACTTCATTATGGGTTCTTCTTGTCACCTACAAGCCTGACTGTTCTCTGGTGCAACTGCTGGTGCCAGTTCTATGCTACCTGCTGCAAGAGTCATACAAAAGTATTAATGATGATCTTGTAATGTGTCAGGCAGACTTCCTGCCAAGCATGAATGTTTTGTAGTGTGGCTGATGTAAAAAATGGGAGAGAAGTTTGGAAACGTGGTGAGGGTGAATGGAGAGCCCGGAGGATCAGCTGAGTGATCAATCCCAGACCCAGCTGGCAACAGTTGTTAGGTTAGAGATTTCTCTTTATCATAAGGCCATAAGACTTAGGAGCAGAAGTAGGTCATTTGGCCCATCAAGACTGTTCCACCATTCCATCACAGCTGATTTATTATCCCTCTCAACCCCATTCTCCTGCCTTCTGCCCATAACCTTTGATGTCCTGACATCAAGAACCTATCAATCTTCACTTTATTTTTACGCAATCGCTTAATTTCCACAGCTGTCTGGAGTATTAAATTCCACAGATTCACTAACTGCTGGTTAAATAAATTCCCTCTCATCTTTGTTCTAAATGGATGTCCTTCTATTCTGAGGCTGTGCCCTCTGGTCCTAGACTCCCCAACTATAAGAAATATTTTCTCTACATCCAGCAAATCTAGGCCTTTCAATATTCAGTAAGATTCAATGAGATCTCCTTCTATTCTTCTAAACTCCAATGGGGACAGGCCCAAAGACATCAAATGCTCCTCATACATTAACTCTTTCCTTACTGGAATCACTGTGGTGAACCTCCTCTGGACCCTCTCTAATGCCACACATTTTTTTTAGATAAGAGGCTCAAACTGCTCATGATACTCCAAGTGCAGTCTGACCAATGCCTAATAAAGCCTCAGCTTTACATCCTTGCTCCTATATTCTATTCATCTCAAAATGAATGCTAACTTTACATTTGCCTTCCTTATCACTGGGTCAAGCTACAAGTTACCCTTTAGGAAATCCAGCACAATGACTCCCAAGTCCTTTTGCACCTCTGATTTTTGAATTTTCTCCCTGTTTTTGAAATAGTCTATGCCTTTATTCTTTCTACCAAAGTGCATGACCATCACTTCCTACACTCTATTCCATCTACAGCTTCTTTTGCAATTCTCTCAATCTGTCTAGGTCCTTAGGCAGACTCCCTGCTTCCTCAACAGGCGAATGCCTTTATATCGTCTGCAATCTTTCCCAAAAAGCTATCAATTCCATCATCCAAATCACTGAAGCATAAAGTGAAAAGAAACTGTCCCAGCCCCAAGCCCAGCAGAAAAACACCAGTCAAAGGGAACAAACCAGAAAAGGCCCACTTTATTCCCACTCTTTGCCTATTACCAGTCAGCCAATCTTCTATCCATGCTAGAATCTTTTCTGTAATACAATGGGCTCTTATGCCTCCAAATACCCTTGATACTTCATCCTTAATAATGCACTCCAACATCTTCCCAAACACTAAAGTCAGGCTAACTAGACTACAATTTCCTTTCTTCTGCCTCCCTCCCTAACCATTCATGTTCACCACTGCCCAAATTCTTGGAGCATGATTGCTCATAATCAGCTCATTAACTGGCCCTTTCCACTTAGAAGTGTGCCTGGAATTTGTGTGGGGAGAACCTCATTCTTTTCCTTTCCCAGCAAGATTTCGAGCATATATGTCTGCTCTTGCCTATTTCTTCTTACAATCTGAAATGACTTAAACTGCCAGTCCTGCTACAAAGCACCTTCTCTTCAATAATAGGTGAAATATAGATGAGCTTCTACCAACTACAAGCTAAACTGTGTTTTGTGGTTTGGATTAAACAACAAATAGTGAGGTACGAATAGGCTGGCCATCGACATTATTTTGATACAGCATGTTCTCTTTACCTATCAGATGTGCATGGGTTAATCACACATTATATCCTAATCCACTTTTCTCAGTGTTATCCAAATTGGCCCTGAAGAATCTATAGCTTGATGAAAACAATATGCAGAATGAAGGCCTAAAAAGCTCCATCTCCTGGAATCACAGGGAAATAGACGAGAGAAATACAGATGGTCCAACACTAGGAATCCCACAGGAAACATTTACAGTTTTAAATATGGATCAAAAGGCATGCAATAATTTTATCATAAATTGTGAACCACGTAGATCTAAAGATTACTCTTGATAATTGATTTATTTAAATGTTATATTTGTGCATGTCCATGGGTGTTATTTTGTGTGCACTCTATGTCAGAGCTATGCATGTGTACTTCTGTGTGTTATAGTTTTATTGAAAAATTAGCTAATGAATAAAAATTGTATAATATCCAAAACAAATTCCAATGGACGCATTAGTGTTTAGAACTGCTTGGCATTTATATTATTTTAAAAAGTGACAAGTGAAACAGGAAAGAGAGCAAGATAGCAATCCAGAGAGTGTAAGATAGTGGGAGAGAATGTGAGAGAATGTGAGAGAGTGTGTGTGAGAGAGAAAGAGTATGAGAGTGTAATTGAGAGAGTGTGTGTGTTAGAGTGATAGAGAGAGTGTGATAGAGTGATAGAGAGAGAGTGTGATGGAGTGATAGGGAGAGAGAGTGAGAGAGAGAAAATGTGTGAGAGAGAGAATGTGAAAGAGAGAGAGAGAGAATGAGAATGAGACTCCTGGTTAACCCCTTCCATACCAGATGCAGTGATTCAGATCGACGGGTTTACTATACACCATCAGAATAGATCTATAGAGTCTCTCAAAAGCAGAAGCGGAGGAGTATGCCTTATGATCAACTCCTCTTGGTGCACAAATATGTCAGTGCTGTCCCAATTCTGCTCACCAGCTTGCCCACCTGGACAAGCCAGCAAGCACTGGGAGGGTCATGTTTTTTGACTTCTCCAGTGCATTCAACACCATCCGTCCTGCTCTGCTTGGGGAGAAGCTGACAGCGATGCAGGTGGATGCTTCCCTGGTATCATGGATTCTTGATTACCTGACTGGCAGACCACAGTACGTGTGCTTGCAACACTGTGTGTCCGACAGAGTGATCAGCAGCACTGGGGCTCCACAGGGGACTGTCTTCTCTCCCTTTCTCTTCACCATTTACACCTTGGACTTCAACTACTGCACAAAGTCTTGTCATCTTCAGAAGTTTTCGGATGACCCTGCCATAGTTGGATGCATCAGCAAAGGAGATGAGGTTGAGTACAGGGGTACGGTAGGAAACTTTGTCACATGGTGTGAGCAGAATTATCTGCAGCTTAATGTGAAAAAGACTAAGGAGCTGGTGGTAGACTTGAGGAGAGCTAAGGTACTGGTGAGCCCTGTTTCCATCCAGGGGGTCAGTGTGGACATGGTGGAGGATTACAATTACCTGGGGATACGAATTGACAATAAACTGGACTGGTCTAAGAACACTGAGGCTGTCTACAAGAAGTGTCAGAGCCGTTTCTATTTCCTGAGGAGACTGAGGTCCTTTAACATCTGCTGGACGATGCTGAGAATGTTCTACGAGTCTGTGGTGGTCAGTGCTATCATGTTTGCTGTTGTGTGCTGGGGCAGCAGGCTGAGGGTAGCAGACACCAACAGAATCAACAAACCCACTCGTAAGGCCAGTGATGTTGTGGGGACGGAACTGGACTCTCTCACGGTGGTGTCTGAAAAGAGGATGCTGTCCAAGTTGCATGCCATCTTGGTCAATGTCTCCCATCCACTACATAATGTACTGGGTGGACACAGGAGTACATTCAGCCAGAGACTCATTCCTCCGAGATGCAGCACAGAGCGTCATAAGAAGTCATTCCTGCCTGTGGCCATCAAACATTACAACTGCTCCCTTGGAGGGTCAGGCACCCTGAGTTGATAGGCTGGTCCTGGATTTATTTCATAATTTACTGGCATAATTTACATATTACTATTTAACTATTTATGGTTCTATTACTATTTATTATTTATGGTGCAACTGTAACGAAAACCAATTTCCCCCGGGATCAATAAAGTATGAGTATGACTATGACTATGACTATGAATACCTTGCAATTAAGTGTTCATCCATTTACCTACTGTGGGAGATTTCTGTGATCATTTTGGTAACAGTATACATTCCACCTCAGGCCAATGACAAACACACTTTAGATTATCTGGGCAGTGGGATCAACGTGCACAAAACAGCGCACCCTTCACCATTGTTTTGGGGGATTTAAATGATCACCAATAACAGATCACTTGCAATACCAGAGGAAACAACACACTGGACTATTGTTACACCACCATCAAGAATGCCTACCGTGCTATTCCACGCCCTCACTTTGGGAAGTCTGATCACCTGGCTGTACTTCTACTCCTTGAGTATAGGCAGTGACTGAAGGCTGCAGCACCAGTAGTGAGGAACCAAGAAGGTATGGACAAGGGAAGCACAGGAGCACCTACAGGACTGCTTTGAGTCAGTGGTCTGGACCATATTTAGGGATTCATCTTCGAATCTGGATGAGTATGCTGCAGTTGTTGCGGGCTTCTTTAAAACCTGTGTGGATGAGTGTGTGTCCACAAAGACTTACTGTACATTCCCAAACCAAAAGCCGTGGATGAACCAGGGGGTAGGTCATCTGCTGAAGGCTAGATCTGTGGCATTCAAGTCTGGCGATCCAGGCCTATACCAGAAAACCAAGTATGATGCAGAGGGCTATATCAAGGATGAAGAGAAAATTTCGAATGTGGCGACATCAGATGCATGACAACTCTGGCAGGGATTGCAAGACATTACTTCCTACAAAGCAAAACCCATGAATGGCAGCGATGCTTCACTACCAGATGAGCTCAACACCTTCTATGCCCACTTTGAAAGGGAGAACACAACTACAGCTTTGAAGATCCCTGCTGCACCTGATGACCCTGTGATCTTGGTCTCAGAGGCCGATATTAGGATGTCTTTAAAGAGGGTGAATCCTCGTAACGCAGAAGGCCCTGACGGAGTACCTGGCAAGGCTTTGAAAACTTGCCCCAACCAACTGGTGCGAGTATTCAAAGACATTTTCAACCTCTCACTGCTATGGGTGGAAGTTTCCACTTGCTTCAAAAAGACAACAATTATACCAGTGCACAAGAAGAATAACGTGGGCTGCCTTAATGACTATTGCCCAGCAGCACTCACTGGACTGAACTCCTGCCTCAGCAACGACCTGGACCCATTGCAATTTGCCTATCGCCACAATAGGTCAGTGGCAGATTGCAATCTCAAGGGCTCTCCACATGGCTTTAGACCAACTGGACAACAGAAACACCTATGTCAGGATGCTGTTCATCGACTATAGCTCAGCATTTAACACCACTCCCACAATCCTAATTGAGAAGTTGCAGAACCTGGGCCTCTGTACCTCCCTCTGCAATTGGATTCCCAACTTCCTAACTGGAAGACCATGATCTGTGCAGATTGGTGATAATATCTCCTCCTCGCTGACAATCAATACTGGTTCACCTCAAGGGTATGTGCTTGTCCCACTGCTCTACTCTGTATATACCCATGATTGTGTGGCTAGATATAGTTCAAATACCATCTATAAATTTGTTGATGATACAACCATTGTTGCTGAAGTCTCGGATGGAGATGAGTGGATGTACAGGAGCAAGATATATCAACCAATAGAGTAGTGTAGCAGCAACAACATGGCAGTCAACATCAGTAAGACGAAAAAGCTGATTATGGACTTCAGGAAGGGTAAGATGAAGTAACACAGACCAATCCTCATAAAGGGATCAGAAGTGGAGAGAGTGAGCAGTTTCAAGTTCCTGAATATCAAGATATCTGAGGAACTACCCTGGTCCCAACATATCGATGCAGTTATAAAGAAGGTAACAAGGTGACTATACTTCATTAGGAGTTTGAAGAGATTTGGTATGCCAACAAAAACATTCAAAAACTTCTATAGCTGTACCCTGGAGAGTATTCTGACAGGCTGCATCACTGTCTGGTATTGGGGGGGGGGGGGTCTATTACACAGGACTGAAGGAAGCTGCAGACAGAGGGTTGTAAATCTAATCAGCTCCATCTTGGGTACTCGCCTACCCAAGTAGCCAGGACATCTTCAAGGAGCGGTCTCTCAGAAAGGCAGCGTTCGTTATTAAGGACCTCCAACACCCAGAGCATGCCCTTTTCACAATGTTACCTTCAGGGAGAGGGAGAGGGAGAGGGAGAGGGAGACAGCAACTGAGGGGATGAGGTTGTGACAGACAGGGGACAGGGACTGGGAGGCAAAGGGGAAATGGGGATTCATGACTCTTCATTCTTTTGTGAAACTCGTTGGTGAAAATTTCCCAACAATATCTTGAAGCTAACAGGAGAAAGAAACAATCTGTTTTAGTAATGTTACCATGGATGTGTTTAAGAGGTAAATTTAGAACCTTTCAATCTAAAAATAAGAGAAAGGAAACCAGTTCCAAACCTGGTTAAGCCACAGTTACCATTCATTTCCACACCCAGTGCACACTCAATAGCCTTCTCAATGAGCCTTCTAAATATAGCCTTCTATATGATAAATTATAACGCACAAAAATAATAATTTCAAATCAGTGTGCATCAATAAAAAGGCTAAAGGTGGGGATAATTTCAGTGAAAATGTAATTCTTTACTAACCAAGGGCACTTTGGTGCATGGATGGAGTGAGCAATAATGGGATTTACAGGGAGGTTTGAGCCTTGGATGTAACAATTACCACTGAGCACCATTGTTGCACTGAGAATACTTTCTCTATTGGGAGTCCAAAGCTGACCTGAAGTTTGATAATGGAAAGACACTGCTGACAAATACAGTTTGATGGAGAAATACTTGAACTGCAAAATATTGAAGCACCAGGTGATAAAATAGCAAGCAATATTTTCACTTGGAGGAGGTAAGGGATTATATAAAACCCAAAGGTCATACATTCTCAGAAACAGCTTGCAGGCATTAAAACCACTTGAATAAACTCCTAGTGAACTTGGAGCATCAAAACTGAAATTAGTTGTTCAAGGATAGAATTGACATCAGTGCTCTAAAAAGGCTAAAACATAAAAAAGTTCTTTGAACAGAGAAACCGGTGTCAGCTCCTAAACTGGTAAAACAGCCAATCTGCTCAATAGTACAAAATGAAGGGTGAATGGTGTTTCTCTTCCAGAATTCAATACCAGATTTGGAATGATTGCAACAGAGAATGATGGGAGGATTGACGTTTCTAATCCATGGTAGACTAGAAGTAGTAGGTTCCTATAGGTTGTCATAGCAAGGGGGGAGGTAGTGGGAATAAGTTCCCACTACCTCTTAAATGCTCCCAATGGTATGCGTCTCAAATAGCCTTTGACAACCACATCCAGCTCCTTGCCTTCATGTGTGGCTTATCTTTAAAGGCGGAGGAACCATTTCTACTGTCAGCATAAGGGACAAAGGTGGGTTACTGGTGCCTTAAAACCAGTTGCTCTGGGCAGATGGGGCTCATCAGCTGTAGTTGGCAGCTCATCCTGGAGAAGCAAAAACTCTGATCTCAAAACTCTGCTGCCTTGCAGTTATACTCAATCATGGGGAAGTCTTTGGGAGTAAACTCTGGGGAAAAATCCAGAGCTAGAGTACCCAAGGCATCCTACATTGAGTTCAATGTTGACTAGCAATTCCTGTAATGCTACTGCTGCCAAATTGTATCAGTCTCTGCCGTTCCTCTGGGTTCATCAGTTGCATAGAGGGGGAGCTTGCTGCATGGGCAACAGCTTGTTCTCCACATTGTACTACCTTGGCTTGCATAGATAGCTGGCTCACAACATCCATGGTCGACCCTGATCACCAAAGGGCCTACTGCTAGGCAGTAGTATTACACACATTATGTTATAACATAAACTTTTTGTATTCTGCCTTAAAAATCCATTTTTCCTTAATGGAATGAATTTCAAAGGCGGAGTTCAATGTGCTAAGGTGGAAGTTGAATGCATTCTATGCTATCAGTGGAGATGAGTTTTAGGCAATATTGACCACCCTTCTCACCTCTGCTGACACTATCACAGGCCACCCTCTAGGGTTCAGTCTTTAATGTATAGATCTACTTCTTTTAGAGCAATGACTCCCCTTAGCACTACATATGGACTGTTGTCTACGCATGCACATTGCTCTCTCTCTCTCTCTCTCTCTCTCTCTCTCTCAGCACAATGTGAATATACCAGTTAAAGGAATTTCTTGCTTGCGTGCTTTTATTTTAGTTGATATGTAGTTGCAAAGCCACTACAAATTGGCAACAAGTACAAACCGGAATGTCAGAGAATATCACCAACTGCACCAACAGTTACAGGACGAAACAGCAAGAGGAAAGAATTAAACAGTGAAGAGTAGGCCATGGATGCTAACAAAGGGATGCGTGAGTAACTGCATAGTGCACGGCAAAATGTGGCGATCGCTTTATTTGAGAAAGATAACAAATTTAATAGTGCTAATGAAAGCTGGAAGTCATATATTGAAAGGGTGGAACTATATTGTAATACGAATGATGTGGATTAGCAAAAAGAAGCCCCCACACTTCTTAGCTTAATGGGTGCAAAAACGTACAGTCTCTTACGCAACTTAGTACCCCTGAAAAGCGAGCAAGCAAGATATTCAACAAAATTGTTACAATTTTACAAAATCACTTGAGCCCTAAGCCACCGGTAATAGCTGAGAGATTTAGCTTTTGCAAAAGGAACCAGTCAAAGGATAAAAGCCTTTCTGAATACATTGCAGAACTGTGCAACCTTTCCCAGTACTGTGACTTTAGAGATGGACCTTCTGATGCATTCAGGGACAGGCTTGTATGTGGTTGCATAGTCAAAGCACAGAAGAGGCTACTGTCAGAAAGAGACCTAACCTTAGAACAGGCATTGACCGTTGCAATATCATTAGAGACTGCAGCAGAACTACAGAAAAGGTTATAATGTGAAATGCACAAAATGTCCCTGAATAGTGCAAAAAGCTGAAAACGTTATCGATGTTACAAATACTTCCATGATACAAATAACTGTTGGTTCAAAGAAAAAGTTTGCAGAAATGTCACAGACAGGGCCATATAGAGAGAGTGTGCAAGACAGACAAAGAGCACAACCAAAGAGAAAAAAAAACACACCGATTGAAAAAGTTGAAACATAAAACTAAGCAAGTGCGTAAAGTCACCAAAGGTGAAATGGAATCAGACAACACAGGGTGTGACAAAGCTGAGCTGTCATTCTTAGAACTGCATAGTGTTACCGAAGTAGATCACAAAGTCATATGGATCACAATAGATGTGTTTGGTGTAAAACTGAAACTGGAGCTGAATACAGGGTTAGCTTTGCCTATAATTTCAGAGGCTGACTACAACAAACTGTTTTCTAAGATACCATTAGAGAAGACCTCAGTGATACTAAAGACCTACACAAGCGAAAAAGTGTCCCCCAAAGGCAAACCGAAAGTGAAGGTGTTGTATGGAGGCCAAAAACAGCAGTTAAAGCTTTATGTATCAAAAAGTGGAGGGCCTGCTCTTTTTGGACGTAAATGGTTGAGAAAAATCCAAATAGACTGGTACTCAATCAAAGCTCTCAACGTGACATCAACAGGCAACTGCAGTCCAGATGGTAGCACTAACTAGAGGCTGTCACAGCTGCTTAATGCTAATGGGAAGGTGTTTAAGAAGGGTTTTGGTAAACTCAGAGGCATGAAGGCCAGAATAGAATTGAATGAAGCAGCAACACCAAGCTTTCATAAAGCGTGGCCAGTGCCTTATGCACTGCGTCCTAAAGTGGATGCTGAACTTCAGAACTTGAAGGCATCTGGAAATTTCTCCAAGGCTGAGTGGAGTGATTGTGCTATGCCCATTTCCCAGTGACCAAGAAAGGGAAGGCCAGAGCTGTTCGCATACATGGGGATTTCAAAGTGAGCATCAATCGTACTGTGCGGTATCCCCTGCCATGAATATAAGACATTTTTGCATCTTTGCCAGGCAGGGAGAGGTTTTCAAAGACTGACGTTTCAAAAGCTTATCTGCAAATGGAGATTGAGGAGTCAAGGAGGAAGTTTCTCACAATGAACAATCACAAGGGACTGTTCAAGTGTAATCATCTCTGGTATCACATCAGCTCCAGAAATTTGGCAAAGAGCAATGGACCAAGTACTCCAAAATATCCCTGGAATATAATGTTACCTTGATGACATCAGCATGACTGGCCAGAATGATGAAGAGCACCTTGAGAACCTTGGCAAAGTGCTTACCAGGCTGAGTGAGTATGGTCTGCTTGCAAAGAGAGAGAAATGTGAGATTTTCAAGAATGAAATCTCATATAGTGGACATGTCATTGACAAGCATGGCTTACATTAGTCAGAAGAGAACATTGAAGCAGTGCTACAGGCACCCGAACCATAAAATGTGTCAGAACTCAGTTCATACCTGGGTCTTGTAAAATACTACCACCAGCTTCTCCCAAACATTGCTACAGTGCCGAATCCATTGAATGCACTGTTGCAGACAGGAGCAAAGTGGGAATGGTCAGAAAGATGTGGAAAAGCATTGAAGGAAACAAGGAGACTAATAACATCAGATGAACTGCTCACCCATTATGACCCATCCCTGCCCATCAGACTGGTGCATCCCTTTATGGCATGAGAGCCTTCTTGTCACAGACTATGAAAGATGGATCTGAACATCTGATTACATTTGCATCAAAATCACTGACAAGTGCAGAACGCAACTATGCACAGATCGACTGAGAGTACCTTAGTCTAGTATAGGAAATAAAGAAGTTCACCTCTACCCTCTATTGTCAAAAGTTTATCCTAATGACAGATCACCAGCCCCTCATGCCCATTTTCAATCCCAAGAAGGAAATTCCAGTGATGATTGCCACCTGGTTACAATGTTGGGCACTGTTCCTAGGAGCCCACTCTTACACTAGGGTTCCAAACAACACAGCAATGCTAATGGCTTGTTACGTTTTCCACTACTGGCAACTGAAGAAGGAAAGTCTTCATACTGTGACCCAGCAGAAATGTTCCACACAGCCATGGTGGACCAGTTGCTGGTAACAAACTCTGAAATACAAAGGGAAACAAGGTATGACCTGACATTGTCAGAAGTCTATGAGATCACGATGCAAGGATGGCCAGCTCATGGTAACCTATGTTTCGAGAGTTCTTAAGTGAGACAAGACCAACTGTCGGTATGTCAAAGAACACTGATGTGTGGATTTCGTGTTGTGGTTCCCTCTGAACTGCATGCCAGAGTGTTAGAGAATCTGCATGAAGGACATCTGGGTACAGTCAAGATGAAGTGGCTCACCCAGAGCTACATGTGATAGCCAGGAATAGATAAGCATATAGAAGACTTAGCGAAAAGCTGTTCAGGATCTACAAAATTCAAAATGAGTCTCCCAGAGGCACTGTTTCACCTATGGGAAAGGCCGTCTTCACCATGGTAATGAGTACATATTGACGTTGCTGGACAATTCATGGACTCCATGTTTCTGATTGCTGTGGATGCTCATTCGGAGTAGCTGGAGGTTATACCAATTAAGGCAACCACCTCAGCAAAGATGGTCTCACTCTGAGGACTATCTTCATCAGAAATGGCTTACCAAAACAAGCTGTAAGTGAAAACGGACCACAGTATAAGTCAGAAGAATTCTGACTGTCCATAGAGAAAAATGGCATCAGACATTTTAAGTCAGCTCCTCTCCACCCAGCAGTGAATGGGTTAGCTGAAAGGTTTATCCAAACCTTCAAGAAGCCCACTAATGTATGGACAAGAAGGAGAGCACAAGGTGCACAATTCCCTTTTTGTGTCTCAGAACTCTGTTCATGTGACGACAAATCAAAAACCTGCAAACAAGCAGGAATTTGAGATCTTACATACATCTGAAAAGAGATTTACGGAGGGAAGTGCATGTCGTCATGTGGAAAGTGACAATGAAGGAAGACAAGCAGTAATATAGCAGCACTGAAGAGAGGCAAGACTCTTATCCCTATGGTAAACCAATGTCCAAACAAGAGAAATTCTGCAGAGGCTGTAAATCCAAGCAAAACACACAAAATGCTGGAGGAACTCAGCAGACCAGGCAGCATCTATGGAAAAAAATACTTCCGGCTGAGACCCTTCAGGAGGACTGGAGAGAAAAAAAAGGTGAGTAGATTTAAAAGGTGAGGGGAAGGGAGAGAGAAACACAAGGCGACAGGTGAAACTGGAAGGGAAGGGATGAAGTAAAGTGCTGGGAGGTTGATTGGCACAAAGAAGAGAAAGTCTTACTTGCATGGCCTTCTGTGTTCTCCTATTAGATTACCCCATCTCCAGCCCGGTATCTTTTTCACCAGTCAACTTCCTCGTCATTCAGTAGTCTCATGGCCTGGGGAGTAAAAGCTGTTTCCCCATCCTAACAGTTCTTGTCCTAATGCTGCGGTATCTCCTGCCTGATGGTAGGATGTCAAGGAGATTGTTGGGTGGATGGGAGGGATCATTGACAATGCCAAGGGTCCTGCATATGCTGTACTCCTGGTAAATATTTCGAATGAGTGGAAGAGAGACCTCAATGATCTTTTCAGTAGTCCCCACATTCCTTTGTATGGTCTTGCAGTCAGATGTCTTGCAATTCCTGTATCAGACAGTGATGCAGCTGGTCAGGACACTCTCAATGTAAAAATTGTTTAGAGTAGGGACAGGGGTGGGAGGGTGTGAAGGTTTAAAACTTTGCTCACCGCAATATCCTCAGGGAGTAGAGACACTGCTGTCCATTCTTGCCCAAAGGGGTGGTATTAAGGGACCAGACAAGATCATCCGTAATGTGCATTCATTGAAACTTGGTGCTCCTAACTCTCTCCGTGGAGGAGCCGTGTACATGCAGTGAGGAATGGTCAGGCTGCACACTCCTAAAGTCCACAGTCATCTTGTTGACATTGAGACTCAAGTTGTTGTGCTGGCATCATTTAACCAGCCGCTCTAGCTCCTCTCTGTACACCATTTCAACGTCGTTGTTGATGAGGCAAACCACAGTTGTGTCACCAGCGAAGCCGACGACTTGGTTTGAATGAGGTTAACGATATAGTCACGGGCCAGCAGAGTGATCAGCAGTGAGATGAGCACTCAGCCCCATGGTTGACAGTGCTCAGTGTGATGGAGCCAGAGATGTTGCGTCTTTGTCTTCCTGTCAAGGAGTCCAAGATCCAGTTACAGAGAGAGGCATTGAGACACAACAAGGACAGTTAATCTACTAGAGTCTGAGGAATGATCATATTAAATGCTGAGCTGAAGTTGATAAACTGCATTCTGACTTATGAGGTGCAATTTTTCAGGTGGGACATGAGCAAGTGGAGGGCAAAGGCTATAGCATCATCAGTGGAACAATTTGAGTGATAATTGAGCTGGAAAAGTCCAATGTTGCAGGAATAGGGGAGTTAATGCAGTCCATAACCAACCATTCAAAGCACTCCATTATTGTTGAGGACAGTGGTCATTAAGGCAGGGTTACTATAACCCTCTTAAGCACTGGGATGATGGTGGCTGCCTTGAAGCCTATGGGAACAGTGGACTGATCTAGAGAGATGTTGAAGACAGCTGTTAGGACATCTGTTGCACAGTCCCTCAGCACCAACCAGGTATTGGAATGTCTTAACAAGTCTGAATATAGCAGTTTTAGAGAGAGAACCTTGGCCAAGCATGGGGCCATTCTTTGTAAGTTCAAGACCAGCTTTGGGCACATCCTAAGAATGGCCGTCTGCCCCATCTAAGTAGATATGTAACCACGTTCTCTATCTGTCATTTTTGGTCCGCGGGTTTCTATTTTACTGCACTCCTTTCTCAGCAGCAGGGAATTAATCAGAAACAGAGAATGATCTTGTGGAAGATGTGGTTGAAGAGAAGGCCTGAGTATGGTAGATGAAGCAGAATAAGATCGGAGTGGTGTGTATCTCTCTGGAGATAAAATCAGAGAAAGGGCAGGCGTGCACAGTGAAAAAAAAAAAGAGGGAAAATGGCACTGAAATGAGTGGAGACTTTTTTCCAAGAAAATAAATTTGCAAAGCTAAAAAGACTAAACTGGGAATGAGTACTGACATGAGCAATGAGCTTCAAGTGGAATTAGCAACCAGAGCTGAATTATTGTGTTGGGATGGTGACAGATGCTGGCTAGATGCCACAGCTAGCTCTGGAAAGTGAAGCTGTGCCAGGATTGACAATGAAACCTAGGCTGGAAGTTGCAGTGCCAGTGAATGATGAGCCAAGCAGCAGTTCTGTTGACAAAAGGTGAGCCAGTAACTGGCTTGGGTTGAACCCTGAGCCAAAGGTCTGGAATTGTCAGGGGAGTAGCAATAGTCGTGGAGGCTAAACTAATGGTTTGTGCATACTCAGGCAGAAGCTGAACAGTTGCTGGAAATTTGGGCAACAATTAAATTCTAAACCACAGAATTACTGAAGCAGACAATTCTACTTGGTCCAATAGGAACTGATAATGTTATTAGAAAAAGCCTAATTTAACTTTTACCATTCTGGCCAGTCTTTACACAGCCTAGAATCCCTTCCGATTCTTGTCTCAAATTACTAACATGCTCATTTATAAGAACACCAGGAAGATAAATAAGTAAAAGAATTGAGAATATAAACAGGGAAATTCACAGTTTTTCACAAAGGTGGGTATTTAGCAGCAGATTGTAAGATGCCTTTTACATTGTAGATTCAAAGTTTTGTAAGGTGTGATCACCAAATGTGGCCAGGCCCTTTGTTCAAGGAAAGCGAATTGCTGGATCTGGGCTCTCTGCATAAAGGACATGCATGTAAATGAGGGAGGCTAAGCATGAGTAGTGAAATCAAACTGTATTAGTCTTTTTGATATCCTAGTTAAATCCCGTTACCCTATCCCGGCAGGTGGTAAGAGTGGGCTCCCTCACTTCTGCCCCTTTGTCCCTCAACACAGGTGCCCCTCAGGGCTGTGTACTAAGCCCCTCCTTTACTCTTTGCATACCCATGACTGTGTCACCACCCACAGCTCCAATCTGCTAATTAAATTTGCCGATGGCACTACACTGATTGGCCTAATCTCAAATAATAATGAGGCAACCTACAAAGAGGAAATCATCACCCTGACACAGTGGTGTCAAGAAAACAACTTCTCACTCAACGTCGCAAAATAAAGGAGCTGGTTGTGGACTATAGGAGGAATGGAGACAGACTTATCCCCATTGACATCAATGGATCTGGGGTTGAGAAGGTGAACAGCTTTATGTTCCTCGGCATAAACATCAACGAGGATCTCACATGGTCTGAACATCCCGGCTGTGTGGTGAAAAAGGTACACAGCACCTCTTTCACCTCAGACGGTTGAATAAGTTTAGTATGGCCCCCCAAATTCTAAGAACTTTCTATAAGGGCATGATTGAGAGCATCCTGACTGGTTGCATGAATGCCTGGTCTGGGAATTGTATTTCTGTCAATCGCAGGACTCTGCAGAAAGTGGTGAAGACAGCCCAGCACATCTGTAGTTGTGAACTTCCCACTATTCAGGACATTTACAAAGGCAGGTGTGTAGAAAGGGCCCAAAGGATCATTGGAGATCTGAGTCACCACAACCATAAACAGTTCCAACTGCTACCATCCAGGAAACGGTACCGCAGCATAAAAGCCAGGACGAACAGGCTCCGGGACAGCTTCTTCCACCAGGCCATCAGACTGTTTAACTCATGCTGATGCTACTGTATTTCTATGTGATATTGACTATTCTGTTGTACATAATATTTATTATAAATTACTATAATTGTACATTGCATATTTGAATGGAAACCAAACATAAAGATTTTTACTCCTCATGTATTTGAAGGATGTAAGTAATAAAGTCAATCCCATTCAATTCAATTCAGTTCAAATTTTGAGGTGTAAGTCAGGCTGCTGAATAGCCTGGCCCCAGTGACTGAAACCAGTCATCCTTGAAGTGTTAATACCTGTTTCAGAGTAAATTAAACTGAATGGCATTGCAAGGTCATATTTGGGTAAGTGGTACTGTTTGCCTTGCCCCAGCATGCCTTTTTAACCTTTTCATTGTTTGTTTCACCCTCCTAGCCACCATATCTGCCAACACATTGGTCATCAAGCCCACTTTGAACCATTCCCTGACCTCTCTAATCACTTCCTCAATCTCCCAGTTCATCAGCTTGACCCACCTCTTATTCTCCAATCCCTTAAATTGCCTGCAGAATATTCTTCAATTGCTTCTATAGCTGAACTGTCTCCAGTACTGCCCCCCACCCCAGCATGCTGCTGATTGTTACCCTCTTTACCCACATTCCTTCCTACTATTCCTATTACCCACCTAAAACCATGTTTTTGGTCTTTACCAATGTTCACTCCTTGACCCTCTAATCTTAATCTACTTCCTTGATGCTTCAAAATGGCAACTATTTACTTAAAACCATGTCTTTGGTCTTCAACAATGTTCACTCCTTGACCTTCTATTCTTAATCTACTTCCTCAAAACTTCAAAATAGCAAACGTTTGCAGTGATTGTGTTGTCTAGTGCCTATTCAACTACAGGCAAGTAAGCCAGAACACAGGGCCCTGTAAGAAAGCGGCTGCAAGCCCCAAATGTACACTATCTAATATTATACACAATTTTATATGCAGATTTTCTGACCTTTTCTAGTAACAATTTTCAACCCACTAGAACCATTGAAGCAGCATTAAAGTACAATTTTGTTCAACTAGCCATAGTTTTCAGACTTTCAGGTGAAATTGTGCCAAGTATTCTTCACATCTTTCAAAAGTTTGTACACTACCAGATGTGTTGAGGCCTGCATTCTGAACCTTTATAAAAAGTTCAGAAGTTCACTGCATGCAAACGTGCTCTACACACAACAATTCTAAAGGATGTGTAGCCAAGAAACTAAATGAGCAACAGATTAAGAGTAAGTGAAGCAGCAATAATGAGACTGAACTCACACATCAATCAATTCACCAGTCAAATTAAACTGAACAAATGAAAAGACATTCCAGCAGAACCTTCATCAAGTGCTTCCGTCTAGAATTTAACTCGAACAGCATTTAAGAGAGCAAAGGATAAGGTACTCATTTTTCCCTGAGGAATCACAGGTCACTTCAAAGGATTCAGAAGGGAATGTCATTTAATATCACAGCTTATAGTATGAAATAGGCATACAATCTGCAACAGAAGTGACAATTCACTTCAAACTGTAAGTAGGGAAACAACAATATTCTTGGTTTTCTCGTTGATCATGATATGTCAAGCTTGGAATGAAGGACCCACCTGGATCTCTGTTTTTTTCTTCCTTTTCATGCATGAAATTAAGTGTCCTATTTCATGGAGCTGACAAATGTATCTTGTGCATAACCAGACCAATTATCTTACTGCCTTGAGTGGCATAATCATAAGTAAATAGGATACTCAGCAAATCCTTTTTTGACTAAGTAACATGATTGTGACTTTTCTTATCTTTGGCTTTCCTCACCTAGTCTTAGTATTTCATCTTTAAACAACTTTGCCAGATTGTACTGCTCTTTGATTTTTAAAACTTATAGATCTTTATGTCTTTGCACTGTTTTCTCCCATAAAACAACAAATTTCATGTCATAGGCACTGATAATAAATCTGACTCTGATGACACCAACTGACTTGTATCTTATGAGCCGAAAAGAATCGGAATCAGGCTGTCACAATCCCTTTAAGTGAAAACAGAAAATGCTGGAAATAATAATTCAGGTATGAGGAGCTCTTCGAATTTATTGTTACAAAGATGACCATGGGGTGCACTAAATGATTCAAGAATATTTCAAGGATGTTCAATTTCCAACACAGCACTTAATGTTGAAATTTTTGCCCACACATTCCATACCACAGTGAGCTGCCTGCATTCACTGTCCATGTTCAATGTTCTTGAGTCATGGTCGAATTTCCTATTGGCGATGTCCTTACTGAAACCATCTTGATCATCCTTGGTGGGGTCCTCTATTATGTGACAGGTCAAGAACAAGACCAGTCCCAGGAAATCTGAATAAGTCTTTAACAACTAGTGGAGCCTTGATAAATGTGTAGAACGTTTGAGAATGTGCCTGGCATTCAAGCCCGTTCAAAAGTTTTAAATTTTAAAGGACTAAAATAAATACAATGCATTTAAAACACAAAGAGAATTTAATTTTAAAATGTAACTTGGTTTACTTAACTTTATTTGTTTGCAGTTATTCCACCTATTCAAACAAATGGAAGCTTGGTTCAGCAAGCAGATTCACTAACAAAAGTGCAGAGAGCTGGCCCTACCATTTTCTGTACAAGGAAAACATGTACTGTGTAGCTGCTTGCCCACATGGAAATCCTGAGAGACACTGAGATTTCCCTGGCATTCCTAGAAAAGAGTTCAAAATAATTTAAAGAAGGTGCTCATTCTTAATAACTAAATTGTTCATTTCATGAAACAGGCTTGTAAATAACTATTTTATTTGTTGCAGGTGATTCTTAGGGGTGGGTACCCTGGGTACAGCTCACAATGTCTCTCTCTGGGTACAATTGCAACAAACCTGAGAGGGAATCTAAAGCAGGCCTAGATCTTATAGGCTTGTGAAAGAGGTAAGGCCCAGGTCAGGCTCAGGGGCATCTTCAAACTGCTTCGTATCAGGGAGGACATTTATGGCATTGTATGCATGTTTTCTGCCTGTATTGATTGGTCCCTATGTATCCCTTACATTCCATCACTGATTTCCCATCCAACCAAAGATGTGACTGCACTTCCTTCCTGCTAAGGAAACATAAAATGCTGAAATACTCAGCAGGTCAAGCTGCACCTGTGGGAAGAGAAACGGAATTAGAGTTACAGGCTATTTATTCAAATCTGACAATAATGTTTATGTTAGCCAACCAACCTCACATCCCAGAATTGAGTGTGTCGGTGGGTTAATTAATCATAGGAAATTTTATGGAGTCTGTTTACATGGTAAATCTGAGGGGAATTGAGGGAATTAGGGGGAGAATAAAATAGGATATCAATGTACATATATATATTGCTTAATATGTGTTTAGTGAGCCAAAGGGTTGCTTCCATGTTGCCTGAATCTTTATTAATCACACTTCTTCCCACATTTCCATCAACTTTCCTCACTCACTTACCAGAGTCAATTTATTGATCAACTAACACATCTTTGGAATTTGGGAGGAAACCACAGCATCAGGGAAAACCGGCAAGAACAGGCTAACTCCACCAGACAGCTGCAGAGCTCTAAGCAGGCTAAGTCATAGAAATGAATAAATATACGCTGCCACTATTTCAGAACAGGCCCAAGCGGTTGATTGACCTATCCCTGCTCTTTATTAGTATATTCAGATGTTCGTATGCAAAGCATGTCAGTTGTGTTTTTTTTTCGCACTAACAGGATGGTTCAAAAACCCAAAGTCAAGATGTCATCATTGATAGAAGAAAGGCAGATTTTGCTGAGGTTAACCTTTTGGTCAAGAGAAGGCAAAATCCCACAATGCACTGTGTAAAATAGCAAATAGTGTTTCATTATTCTCAGACATAATAACAGTGCTAACTCTCTGTACTACACAGCAAAGACCAGCTTTAATCCAGCAATCTAAAGATCTTTGTGGACTTTGAAGTCTCAGTTTTTGTTACATTTGATATTCTATTATAAATTCCGTTCCAAACGATGTTGACACTGGTAATGAATATACAGGTCAGAATAATTTAACATTCTCCACTGAATTAGCCTCAATAGACAAACTAATTATTTTCTAGAAACCATAATTATTTTCCAGCAGTCTTCAATAAAGCAATGATGTGCTTATGGGAGCATAATGTATTTTATTAAGGTATAGTGTTGGAAATGATTCAATTAAAAATCAAAAAAGGGCCATAATTTTCCCTGTGAGTATAGTACTGCTGTTCAATCATATCTTCTTCCCAATGAGTATTGAATTAGTTTTCTATTGTACAATGTATCTTCCCTCTCTATTTATCATATTTATTCTGTATGGGTAAAACATGAATACGATAAAGATGTATTTTGATATTTTTGACAGATGGTCTCAAATTTTTAAGACATTGTAAGTATAATTTTTCAATGGCTTATGCTAGTTATATATGAGGTTGCATGCTAAATATAGAAGCCCAATTTACAACCTTTTAACACGTTGTTATCAAAACCTTAATTGTGATAGATCACTGTCAGATCACAGGTCTAGTAAAGGGGCATCATCACTATTTGTAAAAGAAATTCGGATATCTTGGCACAGGCATTTTCTTTAGCTTTTTTAGTAAACACTATTTTGTAAAATGATGTATCATCATAGATCTAACTAATGAACATAATAACATAATATAATAAACGATATGGTGCGATCTTGTAATACCTCACAATATGAAGATGGTGACTTTCAGTACAACACACAAATATACTGGGGAGCATGTTTTTGAACAGACTTTGTGTTGCAGCACGCTCCCACACATGACATCCAATGAAAAGCCATTTCTCGGATGATCAACGAGCTTTAGAAACATAGAAACATAGAAAACCTACAGCACAGTACAGGCTCTTCAACCCACAAAGTTGTGCCAAACATATCCCTACCTTAGAAATTATTAGGCTTACCCATAACCCTCTATTTTTCTAAGCTCCATGTACCTATCCAAAAGTCTCTTAAAAGACCCTATGGTATCCGCCTCCACCACCGTTGGCGGCAGCCCATTCCACGCACTCACCATTCTTTGCGTAAAAAACTTACCCTGACATCTCCTCTGTACCTGCTCCCCAGCACCTTAAACCTGGGTCCTCTTATGTTAGCCATTTCAGCCCTGAGAAAAAGCCTCTGACTATCCACATGATCAATGCCTTTCATCATCTTATACGCCTCTATCAGGTCACCTCTCATCCTCCGTCGCTCCAAGGAGAAAAGGTCGAGTTCACTCAAACTGTTTCATAAGGCATGCTCCCCAATCCAGGCAACTTCCTTGTAGGTCTCCTCTGCACCCTTCCTATGGCTTCCACATCCTTCCTGTAGTGAGGTGACCAGAACTGAGCGTCAGAGCTTTGTATTGAACAAGACCTTTCGAGATGCAATTGGCAGCTTCAGACCTAGAGCAGCACTTAAGTCATTGATTCTCCCCTACCCCTTCCCCCTCTCCTCGACTACTTTCAGGCTGAAGGGAGGGCTGGAGTTTCAATCTGTACTTCAAATCCTGGCTTTCCATCTGGGTCACTGGGTAAAGGCTGACAGACGTGCTTAGGTCAGCTGGCTTTAAAATCAGAGATAAGAAACAATAAGTCTATCAACAAATAAGTAGAATGCATTCAAATCTGGTCAGCTTTTTGCTTTTTCAGTACTTTTATAATAAAAACTCTGGAGGACTGCAGTCTTAAACAGATGCTAAACAAAGCAAAATGCAGTCACATCCATGGCATTGGTACATTAATTTTATAATAAATGATATTATTAGGCAAATACTTTGGTGGCACACAGTAAGAATATTGCCTTGAACAGAGCCAAGAGAGTTATATCTTGACATCCATTTATCCTGATTTATTATTTTTATTGCCTGTGGCCCTGCTAGCACTTAACTCACCACTTCAAAAGAAAAAAAATCAAAACAGAAAATAATTAAAGAAAAGCAATGAAAGAATAAAGGAAGACAAAATGTCATGAGGGAAAAGCAGTGCAAATATTTTATAGAAACTGTGAAAGGAAAAATCCAGGTAAGAATTTGCAACAACAGAAATGGAAGGAGCAACACAGAGCTTCTTCACCTTCATAAATAATACTCTGCTGTGTTATATTTATTTGTACCCTCATTTTGCATAATTCATTTCAAACCTCACTTATGTGTGCAATAAAAATATACGAAGCTAATATATAGGTCATAAACATATAGGTGAAGTTCTTCATGAGCAAGATACTTTTGGGGAATAGACGGAGCTAGACATTACAGATAGAATCAGGAAAGCATAAAAGAAAAGAAAATGGCTTTGTTTTTCCAATGATAATGGAAGTATCTTGAAGTATCTCTCCTAACCCTATCCCAGCACTATCACTGCAAAGAGTGCAATGATGGAAGGAGATGGCCATCTTCACAAACTTAGGGCGACCTTGTAGATTCACCAACAAGGTGAACACAGCAAAGAAATTATTTCAGGGATTGAAATAGCTGGACATGTAAAGAGCTCTTTGGATCTGTGCATGGCAGCAGAGAGCAATGGGCACCAAGGGTTTTAGGAAACCAGAATTGGTTAATTGTTTAATAAGAGATGTTAATCATTTAGAGTTCCTAAGGTCTTCTTGGGCAACTTGCACTTTGTAATTTGGTCTCCTGCTGCTTTCTGTTGAAGCTTGTTAAGTCTATTTTGAAAGACTCAGGAATTTCATGTTTCTTGCATTATTTAAGTTGATGCCTGATTAGTGCTAATTACAGGGTCCTAGATTTGAGAATGCTACTTCTCGCGGTGTTAGTCGGCCAAGCCACAGATGTTCTTTTGGACTTATTATGAGCAAACTTTCGTCATCATCTCTATATTGGAGTCTGTCATTCCACCACCTTTGGGTTCTGATGTTGCCAGCTCTCATGAGAGAAGGACCCTGCCAGTGGAGGTTGAACTTTGGTCAAGAGAATGCCATCTCTTCTCCAGTCCACATTGTGAGTTTCTCAAGTTTATGTTTTGAGTGTCTCTGGTCTATGTTCTGAGTTTCTCCAGCCTCTGTTAGGAGCTTTTCAAGTTGTAAGTACCCGGGTTCCCAGCTTTGGGGTCCTGTGACTCTAATCTGCATAACAATTGAACGCATCAAGCAAGGTTTTCTTGATTCAACAAATCAGCTTTCTAACCAATAGTGTAAAATTTGGAAGAACTGGCCCTTTACTGATGTTGTTCCTTGAAAGTAATGGTATGGTTTTGTTAAAGTCAAATCAATGTTTGCAGGGGCATTACCTGGAATAATTGAAATTAGTTTACATGCCAACAACCGCAGTGCGATGGATTAACCTTTTACAATACATAATCTCTGTCTGTCTGTTCTGATGAGTGATGCTAATGGTAGCAAATGTTCCAGAACACAAGCGTCACCTGGAACAGTAATTTGTGTTTGCAACCCTGAAGAGCCCTGCTCCAAAAACTGATCCCTGGCTGGAGTGTGCGAACACACAAGTAAAGTAACCCTACCAAGAGTAAGCTACTTTATATTTAACCTCTTGATGAAAAAATGATACCGACTGTAAAAAAATTTAACATCCTGGTAACAAATAAAACGGATCTACAGGGAGCCAGCTGCCTCAGTGATAAGAAGAACCTGTCTATGCTGTCTCAATCTGTAAGCAGCTCTCCGGTGAAATGATATCGTATCTGTTAAAAAGGGGCCGTGGACAATTCTGATTTGATGGAGACAGACGCGAAAGCACAGAGGAACATCTGGAGAAATTTCTGAAATGCCAGTTCGCTGCCGCTGTTACTGCGCGATCGAGAATCTTCCGGAGGGAAGGCCCCAAAATCCCTGGCTTTGCCTGCTGCTGGCGACCAAGGCTGAGGTCGAAGCGTTCGGATAGAGATGGTGCTCGGTACTCGGTGTCGGAGGGCTGATTAGAGCTCGAAGTTTTCGGACGACTCAGAGTCGGACCATGGTCGGGCATAGCAGGGAGAGTTTTCTTCTTTCTCCCGTCTGCGTGAGATGTGGGACATTCGAGAGACTTTGAACTTTTTTACTGTGCCATGGCCTGTTCTTCATCAAGTTATGGTATTGTTGCACTGTTGTAACTATATGTTATAGTTATGTGGTTTTTGTTAGTTTTTCAGTCTTGGTCTGTCCTCTGTTTCTGTGATATCACACCGGAGGAATATTGTATCATTTCTTAATGCATGCATCACTAAGTGACAATAAAAGAGGACTGCATGTCCTCATAATCTAAAAAAAACTGAGAGTTTATTACCTCTGGAAAAATAGTGAAGAGTAAACACCGTGAGCAAGATCCTTCAAGGATCCTTCCCTAGGTTTCAAGTTTCATATTTTCAAGGACTCAAGTTTTCAGGTCTGAAGGTAGTTTCTATGCATCCAAGGTTCTCAGGGTCATAAAGATTCTCAAGATCCTCAAGATCATGTAGGTTCTCAGGGTCATCTAGGATCTCAGGGTTGTCAAGGTTCTCAGGGTTGTCAAGGTTCTCACAGTCGTCTAGGTTCTCAGGGTCATCAAGGATCTCATGCTTGTCAAGGTTTTCAGGGTTGTCAAGGTTCTCACGGTTGTCAAGGATCTCAGGGTCATCTAGGTTCTCAGGGTCATCAAGGTTCTCAGGATCCTCAAGGATCTCAGGGTCGTCAATGTTCTCAGGGTCTCCAACAGCCCTCCAGGTCTTCCAAAGATTTTAAGGTTTCCAAAGACTTCAAGGTTTCCAAGGTTTTTCCAATGTTTCTAAGGTTTTCTCAATGTTCTTCTTGTCACAAGGTTCCCAATTCTCTCTTGAGGTCCCTCTTGAGTTCCCCAGGTCTCCCAAATCATCCCTGGATCTTGAATTTTCAGGTCTCCGTGGACCATCAGGTACCAGACATGGGGGTGGGACTGTAATGAGCTCTTCAGGTCTGTACAAGGTGCCAGAGAGCATTAGGCGCAGAGTATTTTAAGAGCACCTGAATTGATTAATTGCTATTTAAAGAGAGTTGTTAATCATTTACAGTTCCTTGTGTTTTTCTTGAGTGACTTGCTCTCCTGTTGCTTCCGGTTAAAGCTTGTTAAGTTTATTTAGATAAGCTCGGGAACTTTGCTGCATCAGATCCATGATAATAATTATTTTGTACTCATTTACATTTGTGTACTGGAAATAACATTAAACAATCTTGAATTGAGGGGTGAATTAGAGTGGCATACAAATGAAAGCTCATTGTCACAGGTGCTTCATAAACAACATCATTCTCTCTAGTTTAGTTTTCATAGTTGTGCAGACCAACCATTGCTCTGATTTTACATGGCTTGAAAGTTTTACATGCTTTATTTGGGTAATATGCATATTGTGAATATTTAGAATGAAAAATGAAAGATCACATACTTTTGATTTTAATTTTTAATTGAAGGGCATAATGAAATACATTACAGCAAAGAAAACCTTTCACATTTCGTAAACTTTTTCCCAATTGTCTTTATTGCAAATCTATTGTCTATAAACCTAAGGGGTACAGCAGATGCTGAAAATCTAGAGAGATACTCATAGTGTGCCAGAGGAGCTCAGCAGGTCAGGCAGAATCTATGGATGGCAATAAACAGTTGATGTTTCTGGCCGAAACCCTTATTCAGGACCATCCATTGTCTATAAATACTCTTCAGATGAATTTCACATTCAGATGAAAGGTATGTCTTAATCCTCACTAGATCATCCAAATGTCCTACTTCTAGTCTGTTTCTGGGTTTACATTTGACTGAATTCATAACCCTGAATCCACATTCACAGTCAGTACTAAAAGCTTGAAATGTTCCATCGATGTCAACTGGAATTATCAACTCTTCAAATTCTTCATTTCTGTGCATGTCATTCAACATATCAGAGAATGTCTTAATTGAACCAGTCTTAACTTTCTCATAAGAAATTTGAAGTCATTGTATTGCTGTGATAACTTTGAGGTAACACTTTCGTCATAGTTTGAATAGTAGTGGCGTATTTATTTGTCAGTCGTACAACATTCTTTTTTCAAATTCAAAATTAGTTGCATTTTCAATAGCAACAGGGTCAAAAGCTTGCCATTCTCTTAATTCTCTTTAAGCAGAATTTTCACTTCGGTACTCCAATAAATGGCATCGTCAAGGTACTATGACCAAAACTCGTTAATATTTGCTTTTGCATACTGCAATGCTTCAATTTACAAAGAGAAGCCAGATTTTCTAAAACATCATTAAGGACGGTTAATGCTACTTGATATTGTGGAGTGGTCAAGATCTTCAGGCTGTAGTTGCTGATAGGGTTGTTACATTCATTAACTTACTCTTTGCAATTAGATCAAAACTTCTTAATTCCTCATTAAAGCAGTAACAGGAAAATGTCTTGACAGCCATCCAACTTAAAATTATGTTAGCATTATATAAAAGTAATTCCAGCTGCGAAAATTCCAAAGGCTATGTGAATGGGAGAATTTCAGTTACTGCATGGCCATAGAATTGTGCATGAAGAGGGAACACTGTTGACAAAACAATCACCCAATCTGCATTTGGTTTCTCCAATGTATAGGAGACAGTGCTGTGAACACTGAATGAAGTAAATAGAAGTATAAGTGAATTGTTGCTTCATCTGAAAGATGGTGAGAAGGACAGAGATGAAAGGTCAGATGTTGTTCCTGTGTTTGCCTGGGAAACTGTCATAAGATAAAGAATTGTTAGTGGGGTCATTCAACTGGTTCTAGCTGCTATTTTTAATGTTTAGTTTCACTTTATCAGAGATATTCCTTTGTTCTATTTCCCACCATTTCTCCTATAAGAACATAAGAATTAGGAGCAGGAGTAGGCCATCTGACCTGTCAGGCCTGCTCTGCCATTCAGTAAGATTATGGCTGATCTGACCATGGATTCATCTCCATCTACCTGCCTTTTTCCAATAACCCTTAATTCCCCTACTATGCAAAAATATATCCAACCTTGTCTTAAATATATTTACTGAGGTAGCCCTCATTGTTCCATTGTGTAGAGAATTCTACAGATTCGTTATTCTCTTGGAAAAGCAGTTCCTCTTCATCTCTGTCCTAAATCTACTCCCCTGAATCTTGAGGCTATATCCCCTAGTTCTAATCTCACCTACCTGTGGAAACAACTTTTCTGCCTCTATCTTATCTATCTCTTTCATAATTTCATAAGATCTCATCTCATTCTTCTGAATTCCAGTGAGTACAGTCCCAGGCGACTCAATCTCCCCTCATAGTCTAACCCCTTCATCTCTGGAATCAACCTAGTGAACCTCCTCTGCACGGCCTCCAAAGCCAGTATATCCTTCTTCAAGTAAGGAGACCAAAGCTGCATGAAGTACTCCAGGTGTGGCCCACCAGTACCCTGTACAGTTCAAAGGTACCAAAGGTACATTTAATGTCAGAGAAATGCATACAATATACATCATGAAATGATTTTTTTCTTCGCAACCATCCACAAAATCAGAAGAGTGCCCCAAAGAGTGAATGACAGTTAAATCTTAGAACCTCAAACTCCCCTCCCTCCCGCACATAAGCAACAGCAAGCAACAATCCCCTCTTCCCCCACTGGCAAAAAAAAAGCTTCAGCACCCGCCACCGAGCAATCAAGTGTGAGCAAGGCAGTAGCAAAGACACAGACTTGCAGTTACCCCAAAGACTACTTGTTCACCAGGCATTCAACATACCACAGGTTCTCTCAGTCTCTAATAAGGGAGAAGGAGGTGTCTCCAATTCACAGTGAGAGGGGAGAAACAACAAACAACTCACTGGTTTGTGATGTTAAAAAGTCTGTTACATCACTTTTTTCAAGCTCTGTGCCCAAAGATCTCGGGTCACAGCACACAGCTGCAGATCCTCCGACTCCCCTGACATCACCTGGATCTCCTGCCGTGACACCGACCTTCGATCCGCCTGTCTCCAGAGCCACGAGATTCTAGGCCTCCAAAGGTGAGCTGAACTCTTAGGCCAAGCCCACGGCATGGCGAACAATGGCCAGATATGAACCCCAAGAGCAGGTCCCATTACCACAAAGAACCGTGGTCAGTGTGTAACTCCAGGTCAGGGTCTTCAAAAGAACCCTGAAAGGGAAAAACAGAGATATTAAAGATGAAAATAGAGCTGTTTCCAAAGATGCAAGCAAAGGAATCGCTGTTTAGCACCATCATCACCCCTTGATGCATAAGCCAGTTGCAGCATAACCTCCCTTCTCTTAAGTTCAATCCCTCTAGCAATGAAGGCCAACATTCCCACTGAAAACTAATGTGTTTCTTCTCTTTCCCTGTTGTGCTGAAGGCTCTCAGACATAAAATGTTTATCATTTCAGAAATGGTGCCTGTTTCCACCATTTTACTTGTATTTCATCCAATGTTATAATGACCTTGCTCATTGACCAACACAAGAAACTTTTCAAACCAACCACAATGCTGAAAATGAACAGGGATACTTGAGCGATGCCACTTAATTGGGCTATTACCTTAAATGGGTTAGCTGCTGATCTTACCTCCAACTCTTACATGCGTTCCCACTTTCACCAGCCTATCTCTAAGTGGTGTATGCTGAAGTCATCTTAAATATAGCTGTAATTTCAGGAAGTCATTCTTAATCCATTACAAGAAAGGGAAAAATATATATATAGCACCTTTCATGACCTCAGGATATCCCAAAGTGTTTCCTGATGCAGTCACAGAGGGATACAAATCAGCTGATTTGTACATAGCAAACTTCCAGTAACAACAATGTGATAATATATTTTAGGGATGTTGCTGGAGGGATAAATCTTGGCCATTGCAGCTTGGATCACGGCTCAGATTTTCATTGCAATTAATACACCTGAGAGAACAAACAAGGCCTCAATTCTACACCTCACATGAAGGGCAGCAATGCCAGTAATACATGCCGCTCAGGGCTGCGCTGGTACTGTTGATCAACCAGATTTGCTTGCCCTCAAGACTCCGAAGTGGGATTTGAACCCACAGCCATCTTATCTCAGTGCAGTTATCACTCAGGAAGAAGTTTTTAACCCTATTTCCAATAGTTGCCATGTTTTCTTCTGGTCACCACACTGTAGGAAGGATGAGATTGCACTGGAAGGAGTGTAGAGAAGATACACTAGCATGTTGTTGGGGAGATGGGATAGGCTGGAGGTATTTTCCTTGACAAGGAGGAAGCTGAATGGAAACATAATAGAAGTGTGCAAGATTATGGAAGGCATAGATCGAATAGAATCTTTCCCCAGTGGCAAGGTGTCTATGACCAGGGGTGTAGGTATATGATGAGGAACAAAAGGTTTTGTGAGGATATGAGAAAGAATTTTTTCACCCTGAGGATGTTTCAGTTTGGGATGCACTGCCTGAGGAGGTATCAGAAGTGGGTATTCTCACAATACTTAAGAAGTATCTGGATAAGCATTTTAATTGCCAGGGTATAGAAGTCTGGTTCAATGTTCAAAGTTAATTTATTGTCGAAGTATGTATATGTCACCATATACCACCTTGAGAATCTTTTTCTTGCAGCCGTTTACAAAAAAGAAATACAATAGAATTTATGAAAAACTACAAACGAGAAGTAAACAATGTGCAAAATTAAACAATGCAAATAAAAATTTTAAAAAGTCAATAAATAATACTGAGTTGTAGGGTCCTTGAGAGTGAGTCCATAGGTTGTGGAGTCAGTTTGTTGTTGCAGTGAGTGAAGTTTTCCATGCTGGTTCAGGACCCTGATGGTTGTAAAGTAATAACTATTCCTGAACCTGTGCCTCCTGCCTGATGGCAGTAGCAAAGAGAGAACATGGTCAGGATGATTAGGTCTTTGATGAAAACACTGCTTTCTTGCAGCAATGTTCCTTGTAAATGTGGTGGGGAGGGCTTTGCCTGTTGATGGACTAGGCTGCATCTGTCATATTTTGTAGACTTTTCCATTCCATAGTTTTGATGTTTCCAAAGCAGGCCTTGATACATCTGGTCTCTCTGCTCTCCACCGTGCATCTAAAGAAGTTTGTCAATTTTTTATATGACATGTCGAATCTACACAAACTTCTCAGAAAGCAGAAGCACTGTTTTGGCTTCTTTGTGAAGGCACATAACGTGCTCGTCCCAGGACAGATCCCCTGATATGAAAACGCCAAAGAATCTGAAGATACTGAATCTACCTCCGATTCCCTGATGAGGACTGGTTCATAGATCTGAGTTTTTTCCCCCTGTAGACAATAATCAGTTCTTTGCTTTTGCTGATGTTGAGTGAGAGGTTGTTGTTGTTGTGGCATGATTCAACCAGATTTTCAATCTCCCTCCTATATGCCAGTTCATCACCTCATTTGTTTTGGCTTAAATATGGCATTGGAGTTATACTTAGCCAGATCATCATAGGTATAAAGTGCGTAGAGCAAATGGGAATCTACGAGTGCCTGTGATGGAGATATTATTGCCAATCTGTACTGACTACAGTTAGCAATTGAATTAGTAAATATAGACAGGACCAGGTACTGGTAAATGAGATTAGAATAGAATAGGGAGGCAGTTTTTAACAGCATGGATAAAAGGGGCAGAAAGGACCATTCCTGAAATTCTTGACTTTGTTGTTCTTGGAAAAGCAAATCCTGATGGCAGCATCTCACTTCATAAAATTTTGTCAAATACCCCAAAATGTCCAGCTAATGTGATTCATGCAGGCTTTGTTATTGTATGCCTTGATGGGATCTTGCCCTTCAGTTTCTGGCTCCTCACCTTCTATAGCTTTCAGAAATGCAGTTTGGTTAATGTAACCATATGAGGCAAATGCTGTCATCTGCACTGTTATTGGTGTGCAGCAATGCAAAATTTGCTTTGTGCTTTTTCAGTAACTTCTAAAAGTAAAATTTTTCCCACACTCAAGAAAAGCACTGAAGAGATTCTTGAAAAGTATATAGAGATATGAAAACGTAATAATTTGTGTTCAAATATTGAATAATATTACCAAATGTAAATTTACACACATCAAATTCATGGTAATAACAATTATATGAAATACACCCTGAAATATTTCTCTATTTTTTAGTAGTGGTCAATAAAAAGTAGAATTTTTAGTTGGGTATCCGGTGATATTGCTGAAAATTCATGTAATGTACAATCTGCATTTCAGGTTAAACAGCTACATCTCACTGGCATTTATTCACTTTAATTTTAAGCTAATGAAAAATTATAAGATCCAATTTATATCATACATGTTGATATAAACACTATTGACTAACTTGCCAGTAGTGTCCGTTCACTATACCTATTGCCTGTCTAATTAATTCATCTGTGTTTATTCTTTAAAGCAGCTTCTTGCATTTTGTTTTTTGAATAAACCAACTAACCAACTAAACATTTATTGTCCTACTTTTGGATGAAGCTTGGAATGATTATCTGTGAGTTGGAAGGTGGTTAAAATATTACAAGAATTATGGGTTATATTGTAATATTCCAAATGGAAATCTACTTAACTGAACAATTCCAGGACTTGTACATTCCCATAGAACCTGTGAACACCCTATTATTTTCAGAGTACATAGACAAGAGGGAATCTGAGTGCAATCTCAAAATTTCATGAATTTCATGCATGGATAATTGGAATTTCTCCAAATTACAAGTGGGAACTGTGAGAATTACCTGCAGTAAGATTTAAAATTAGATTTACTGACACTTTTTAAAAGGTTGTAGGATTTTATAGAAAGAAAATCTTTTAAATCTGGAGGGTGTGAAGTGTTCAACACTCAATTAGATTTGAATGATACAGTTATTGTGTTTTCGGGTCTGTATTTTGCTCATCACAGTAGAAACAATTCATGCATATATGTGGAGTTTGTTGGATTCAATTTAAACACCTTCTGATTCTAAGTAATAATGTTAACTTTTAGTGATCCTGTGCATCTGAAATATTGTGATATTTAATGTACATCAATTATCTAAAGGCATCATGATGTAACTAATCTGGGGACTATCACATGTAGCCAATAGACTTGATGTCATAAATTATCTTGGATAAATGATCAGAAAATGCACCATGAAAGTCACATATATTTTGATCAAGATAAAAGGCCAGTGCAGTCAGCAGAATGCTCCAACCCTTCCCAAGTATTGTAATTTATACGTTCTACAGGTCTCCACACAATGTCAAAAGTTCTGACATTATCTCTCCACGCAGCCATTTGCAGCTGATGATGAAATTCACATTGCCATTGACCTCATTTTAGGCATCAACACTCTTGTTCCTCTTCCCTGTCGTTTGCCCAGGATCAGTAAATTTCTTCAAAGTGTCAAATCAATCCAGTAACTCTCCTCACCACTGTCAGCCCATACCCATCTGCTGCCTTACGTGGTTAACTTTCTGACCCTTAATGCTGGGGAACCACAGACTGAGAAAGTGAAGTTACCAGGCTCCATGGAGGGACCAGCAATGTAGAATATCAATTCATGCAATACATGGTACACAAAAAGCTTCTTACTTTTCAGGAGAGAATTTAAGTCTGAATTTACACAACCAATCTATTCTTTAAAAGCTTTAAAGTTAAAATTACTCATCATTCAGCCTTCTTGTGGATCCAAAACCAAAGGTAAAAGATATTGGGTTGGTGGGGTTCTGTCCTGAACTTCAAGGATGCTGGAATCTTTCTTCTTTGTTTGCTTTATTCAATCACACAATGTGGGTACCATTGGCAATGATATATGCCTGTTTTTAAGGTAGTGAGTTTATCTGTTGAGAATATTCCAATACTTCAATTAGGATTTGGATCTTGTGATAATAAATGAACCAGGGATACATCCAAGTCAGGACGGTGTGCAACTTGAATGGGAACCTCCAGATAGTGGTGTCCCCATGTGCCAGTTGACTTTCCTGTTAACTTTCCCTTCCTCATGGTGTAAGCTCTGGATTTGGGAGACCCAGTCAGAGGAACCTGGATGAGTGACATTTATTTTACATTTGCTGATTCTAATGATCTGTGCATCACCAGCAAGGTTGGCATTTGTTGTCCATCAGGAATTGCTCTTAAAAGGGTAGTGATGGGGAGCTGCTTTCTTTAATTTGGTGCAGTTTGAAGATGGAGTATACTATCACTACTGTAGGCCATTAGTGGAAAGCATGATTGTTTAGGTGCCAAACAATCAGGATAGCATTGAGCTTAATGAATGTGTTGGAACTACTCAAGGGTTCAGTCACAAGCTGCTCTGCAGCTGTACCTAATAAGAGACATTGCACCTATAAAAAGACATTTTGGAAAAATGAGGCCTCATTTGTTCATTATGTGCTGTGTCGTATGACATGGGGAATCATGGTCTTTCCATGACCATGACTATTCTTGCCAAATTTTTCTATGGGAGTGGTTTGCCATTGTCTTCCTCTGGGCATTGTTTTTACAAGACGGGTAACCCCAGCCATTATCAATACTCTTCAGAAATTGTCTGCCTGGCATCAGTGGTCGCATAACCAGCGCCAGCTGCTCGTATGACCATTCACCACCTGAACCCTTAGCTTCATGTGACCCTCACTGGTGTTAGCTCGAATAGCCACACCCTACTCCTGACTGTCACTGTAAAACAAAGATCAATTGCTACTGTCCACTATTGTGACTATTATCAAATCCTACCACAGCCATCAACAGCATCCAGTTCACCCAAACCCCTGCAATTAACCTTACTCTCTATAACTATATAGTACCATTCCTGCTGGGGTTAATCGTCCAAAACTGATTACATGAGATAGGTGAGCAGCTTGTGCAGACAAATCAGATAAAGTCAAACTCACCAGGAGCCACATCAATTGGTAAAGTGTTTCATTAATGTCACATGTACAAGGTCCAGTGGAAAAATCATTCCTTCAGAAAATTTATTACAACAGTTCATTAAGGTAATATAAGGTTAAACAGCAACAGAGTGCGGAATAAAGTGTCACAGTTACTAGAAAAAGCACAGTGCAGAGAAACAAAAAGGTGCAAGGTCACAATGAGGAGGGTTGTTCTTGTTATCATACTGTTCAATAATTTTATAACAGTGGGATCGAAGCTGTCTTTCAGCCTGACGGCACGTGCTTTCAGTCTTTTGTATCTTCTGCTTGATGGGAGGGGGTAACTAGAGAGAATGTTCAGGGTGGGTGGAGTCTTTGATAATGCTGGCTGTTTTACCAAAGCAATAAGAAGTGTAGACGGACTCCATGGAGGAGAGGCTGGTTTTCGTGACATGCTGAGCTTTGCCCACAACTCTCTGCAGTTTCTCGTGGTCATGGGCAAAGCAGTTGCCATACAAAGCTGTAATGGATCCAAATATAGTACTTTTTCATGTAACTTGGTAAAAGTTGGTGAGGATCAAATGGGATATGCCAAATTCCCTTAGCTTCCTGAGGAAGTAGGGATGCTGGCGAGTTTCTTTGGCCAAGGGTATGGGTATAGTTCATGCAGAGGAACCTGAGGCTCCCAACCCCCTTTCACTCAGCACCATTGATTTAGCAGTTTGCAGTGGCTACGCATTTGATGATGTTTACATTTCATTGTTGTCACTCAGGTAGTTTGCCTCCCCTGGAACTTATGGTGATTGCTGAGTGTCAAAAATAACCAATAACACGTTTTGTTGTGGTTTAAGTTAGCCTTTAATTAAAAACAAAATCTCCTTCTGTTAGCTGCTACAGCCCCTGTGGTCTACTGTGTTAATTTGTTTTGTTGTTAAGTTCCTTGGGAAGACAGAGAATGAATATAAGTCCTTCAAATTTGAATGGATCTTGATTTTCCCAAATGAAACTTTGTGTAGGCAAGGGTATGTTTGTCTAGTACCATAATATTTACACATTATTATATAAATATTACCTTAAGCAATTCTGTTCTTCATTCAATTTATCCCAACTTTAAGGCTTGTGGTGCAGCCTTTGAATAGTATAACTGCAGATTCAACTTGTGTCTGAAACAAAAGATAGTTTGGTTAATGGGAACCAATTAGCTGAGGAGTGAATTGGCGCAATTATGTGAAAGTGATACTATAGTTGTTCTGCTTTCTGGAAGACTGATAATTACACATTGTTGTTTGATTCTTCTATTCATTAGCATATTGATTTGAATTAGCATATTTTATAATATGTAAAATATAATGCTTAACTATGTACTTCATGCTTAAATGTAAATTCATTTTGATTTACATTTGGAGTGTAGTAACTAGGTTGTTCATTGAATTAGGCAATCCTGTAATACTATTCTTGCTAATCATTTAATAATATCCTGTTTTACTTGTGTTTCTATTTCACTAGTCTTAGTACAGTATATTCTCTCTGGACAATTGAACCTGTTGGTCATGATAAAAGAGCCAGCAATCCCTGAGTCACTGAGTCTCTGAGTGAAGCGCATGATGGCAGTAACTTGGTTACCTGAGGCCAAATGAACAAATCAAGCAGCACCAGCAACCGGAGGTGCCCATTTTGTTTCTGTTGTGCCAACTTTGCAAATGAGGAACACAGCTAAAAAATGACTAATTTTCAGATGCCCAGTGCTTTTCTTGATCCCTGCTCATGCTTCTAGCACTGAATTCTTTGTCATAAAATCAGGAGATCTGACAAAGACTATTGTCCCACAGACCTTGCTGAACAAAACTCCTACTCTTTGGTCTAAATACACCACACTGCGACTGAGTGTTGGAGTTCCTAACCAACAGACCTCAGACAGTCAGGGAGCATGACTGCTCCTTCCTCCCCATCATCCCCAACACTGGTGCCTGCCAGGGCTGTGTGCTGAGCCCATTCTTCTACACTCTGCTCACACATGACGGCACATCCCAAAACCTGAGTAGAGTAATCACATTGTCAACTTCGCCGATGACACAATGCGGTGGGGCTCGTCACCAACAACGATTAGACAGCCGACAGAGAGAAGCTGGAAGAGTTTAAGGCTTGGTGCAGGACAACCCAGGGAGGAGAAGATGGCGGCGCGACGCAGCGCGCGCGGCCGTTCTGAGTGACATTGTTTATCTGTTAACTAGGGGACTGTGCACAATCCGGATTTGATGGAGACAGCCGTGAGAAAAATGGAGGAACACCTGGAGTAACTTCTGAAATGCCCGCTTCGCTGCCACTGCTACTGTGCAATCGAGAATCTCCGGAGGGGAAGGCCCCAAATCCTCGGCTTTGCCTATTACCTGTTGCCGGGGCCGGGGTCGAAGTGCTTGGCAGAGATGGTGCTTGGTGCTCGGTGTTGGACATCTGGTCGGAGGCTCGGAGTTTTCGGACGGAATCGGAGTCGGACTGTGGTCGGATGCTTCCAGTATGCTGCATCAGCAAGTTGGCGACACTGGAGGTTCACCGTCTGCATGAGATGATGGGACTTTCGAGAGACTTTGAGACTTTCACCATGCCATGGTCTGTTCTTATCAAATTACGGTATTGCTTTGCACTGTTGTAACTATATGTTATAATTATGTGGTTTTTGTTAGTTTTTAAGTCGGTTTGTCATGTGTTTCTGTGATATCATTCCGGAAAAATATTGTATCTTTTCTTAATGCATGCATTACCAAATTACAATAAAAGAGGACTGCGTGTCCTCATAATCTAATAATCTAATAATCTAATAACCTCTTCCTCAATGTCAGTAAGACAAAGGAGATGATTATAAACTTCAGGAGAACTTGTACCACTCACATCCGTCTTTATATCAATGGCACAGCAGTGGAGTGCACATCTCGCACAACCTCTTATGTCTCTAGAACACATCCTATACAGTCAAGGAAGTTCATTCAACACCTCTACTCTCTGAGGAGATTGAAGAGGGCTGGACTATGCACATTAATTCTCATTTCCTACAGATGCACGGTAGAGAGCATCCTAATGCGCTGCATCACTGCATGTTATGGAATCTGCACTGTGGCAGACAGGATAACTCTACACATCACTAGCACCTAGGTGTACCCGCCATCAAGGACATACATACAGAAAGGCCAGCAACATCATAAAGGACGCATATGAAGGAAGGTCATGCTCTCTTCTCGCTGCTGCCATCAGGAAGAAGATACAGGAGCTTCAGTGCTCACACTACCAGGTACAGGAATAGTTATTACCCCCCTTGAACCAGTGAGGATACTTCATTCGACTTAATTTCCCCATCACTGAGCTGTTCCCACAACCTATGAACTCTCTTTCAAGGGCTCTTCATCTCATGTTCTCAATATTTATTGCTTATTTATTTTTATTATTTTTTCTCTGTTGTATTTGCATAGTTTGTTATCTTTTGCACATTGGTATGGTCTTTCATTGATTTTACTATGGTTCTTGGATTTACTTGGTATGCCTGTGTGAAAAACAAACCTCAGAGTGGTAACACACACAAAATGCTGGTGAACGCAGCAGGCCAGGCAGCATCTATAGCAAGAAGTACAGTCGACGTTTCGGGCCGAGACCCTACGTCAGGACTAACTGGGAGAAGAGGTAGTAAGAGATTTGAAAGTGGGAGGGGGAGGGGAGATCCGAAATGATAGGAGAAGACAGTAGGGGGAGGGATGGAGCCAAGAGCTGGAAAGTTGATTGGTAAAAGGGATACAGAGCTGGATAAGGGAGAGAATCATGGGACAGGAGGCCTGGAGAGAAATAAAGGGGGAGGGGAGCACCAGAGGATGGAGAGCAGGTAAGGAGTTATTGTGAGAGGGACAGAGAGAGAAAAAAGGGAGAGAGAATAAAAGGAAAAAATAATAAATAAATAAACAAACAAACAAACAAATAAATAAATAAAAGGATGGGGTATGAGGGGGAGGAGGGGCATTAATGGAAGTTAGAGAAATCAATGTTCATGCCATTAGGTTGGAGGCTACCCAGATGGAATATAAGGTGTTGTTCCTCCAACCTGAGTGTGGCTTCATCTTGACAGTAGAGGAGGCCATGGATTGACATATCAGAATGGGAGTGGGACGTGAAATTAAAAAGTGTGACCACTGGGAGATCCTGCTTTCTCTTGTGGACAGAGTGTAGGTGTTCAGCGAAACGGTCTCCCAGTCTGCGTCGGGTCTCACCATTAGAGTGGTATATGGTGACACCTATATACTGTACATTGGTAGTAAATTTACATTGAATTTTGAAGGATCCTACCCATTCTTCTCATGGACTGTTTAGGGAGAGCACTACATAGCATCCACATCAGGACCACCAGATTCTAAAACACTTTCGTGCCTAGTGTCACTTCACAGACATACAGTACAATTAATTTATGTATGTAAGCTATCTTATGTATTTATATGTATTGCATTTTTTATTATTGTGTTTTTTTTGTGCTGCATCCGATCCCGAGTAACAATTATTTTGTTCTCTTCTCCATTCCATTTGTGTACAGGAAATAACATTAAACAATCTTGAATTTTAAGTATTTGTTTTGGTCTCCGCAGATACTACTGAATAGTTACTGAACTTTGTGTGCGTTTTAAAATTTAGATTTCCAGCAGTCACAGCATTTTAGTAATAGTGACTTTCTGTTTGCAACTAGTTGTATGTTCAGCATGGGCTGGTAATCAGACAAATGACATCTGCTCTTGCTCAGAAATATGCTGTCCTTATTGTCTTTGCATCTGGTCATTTCTCCGCCCTCATCCTCTCATCTTATATACCCCATTTTGATTACCCTCTCATCCCTTCTCTTCTCTTCTCCTACCCTGCCCATCACTTAGCTAAGATAGACTGGCAAATGACACTTAAAGGATTGACGGTGGATATGCAATGGCAAGCATTTAAAGGTTGCATGGATGAACTACAACAATTGTTCATCCCAGTTTGGCAAAAGAATAAATCAAGGAAGGTAGTGCACCCGTGGCTGACAAGAGAAATTAGGGATAGTATCAATTCCAAGGAAGAAGCATACAAATTAGCTAGAGAAAGTGGCTCACCTGAGGACTGGGAGAAATTCAGAGTTCAGCAGAGGAGGACAAAGGGCTTAATTAGGAAGGGGAAAAAAGATTATGAGAGAAAACTGGCAGGGAACATAAAAACAGACTGTAAAAGCTTTTATAGATATGTAAAAAGGAAAAGACTGGTAAAGACAAATGTAGGTCCCCTGCAGACAGAAACGGGTGAATTGATTATGGGGAGCAAGGACATGGCAGACCAATTGAATAATTACTTTGGTTCTGTCTTCACTAAGGAGGACATAAATAATCTTCCAGAAATAGTAGGGGACAGACGGTCCAGTGAGATGGAGGAACTGAGCGAAATACATATTAGTAGGGAAGTGGTGTTAGGTAAATTGAAGGGATTGAAGGCAGATAAATCCCCAGGGCCAGATGGTCTGCATCCTAGAGTGCTTAAGGAAGTAGCCCAAGAAATAATGGATGCATTAGTGATAATTTTTCAAAACTCGTTAGATTCTGGACTAGTTCCTGAGGATTGGAGGGTGGCTAATGTAACTCCACTTTTTAAAAAAGGAGGGAGAGAGAAACTGGGGAATTATAGACAAGTTAGCCTAACGTCGGTGGTGGGGAAACTGCTGGAGTCAGTTATCAAGGATGTGATAACAGCACATTTGGAAAGCGGTGAAATGATTGGACAAAGTCAGCATGGATTTGTGAAAGGAAAATCATGTCCGACGAATCTCATAGAATTTTTTGAGGATGTAACTAGTAGAGTGGATAGGGGAGAACCAGTGGATGTGGTATATTTGGATTTTCAAAAGGCTTTTGACAAGGTCCCACACAGGAGATTAGTGTGCAAACTTAAAGCACACGGTATTGGGGGTAAAGTATTGGTGTGGGTGGAGAATTGGTTAGCAGACAGGAAGCAAAGACTGGGAATAAATGGGACCTTTTCAGAATGGCAGGCGGTGACTAGTGGGGCACCGCAAGGCTCAGTGCTGGGACCCCAGTTGTTTACAATATATATTAATGACTTGGATGAGGGAATTAAATGCAGCATCTCCAAGTTTGTGGATGACATGAAGCTGGGTGGCAGTGTTAGCTGTGAAGAGGATGCTAAGAGGATGCAGGGTGACTTGGATAGGTTGGGTGAGTGGGCAAGTTCATGGCAGATGCAATTTAATGTGGATAAATGTGAAGTTATCCACTTTGGTGGCAAAAATAGGAAAACAGATTATTATCTGAATGGTGGCCGATTAGGAAAAGGGGAGGTGCAACGAGACCTGGGTGTCATTATACACCAGTCATTGAAAGTGGGCATGCAGGTACAGCAGGCGGTGAAAAAGGCGAATGGTATGCTGGCATTTATAGCGAGAGGATTGGAGTACAGGAGCAGGGAGGTACTACTGCAGTTGTACAAGGCCTTGGTGAGACCACACCTGGAGTATTGTGTGCAGTTTTGGTCCCCTAATCTGAGGAAAGACATCCTTGCCATAGAGGGAGTACAAAGAAGGTTCACCAGATTGATTCCTGGGATGGTAGGACTTTCATATGAAGAAAGACTGGATGAACTGGGCTTGTACTCGTTGGAATTTAGAAGATTGAGGGGGGATCTGATTGAAACGTATAAGATCCTAAAGGGATTGGGCAGGCTAGATGCAGGAAGATTATTCCCGATGTTGGGGAAGTCCAGAACGAGGGGCCACAGTTTGAGGATAGAGGGGAAGTCTTTTAGGACCGAGATTAGGAAAAACTTCTTCACACAGAGAGTGGTGAATCTGTGGAATTCTCTGCCACAGGAAACAGTTGAGGCCAGTTCATTGGCTATATTTAAGAGGGAGTTAGATATGGCCCTTGTGGCTACGGGAGTCAAGGGGTATGGAGGGAAAGCTGGGGCGGGGTTCTGAGTTGGATGATCAGCCATGATCATAATGAATGGCGGTGCAGGCTCGAAGGGCCGAATGGCCTACTCCTGCACCTATTTTCTATGTTTCTATGTTTCTATCACTTCAGTCTGGGTCTCTTTCTCCTTCTGTGGTCCACTGTCCTCTCCTGTAAGGTTCCGTCTTCTTCAACCCTTTACCTCTTCCACTTATACCCTTCCAGCTTCTTACTTCATCCCTCCACTTACCCACATTCTCCCTGACCTGGCTTCACTTACCCTGGGCCAGCTTCCCCTACCTTCCTATTGTGGTTTCTGCCCCCTTCCTTCCAGCCCTGATGAAGGGCCTCAGCCCGAAACATCATCTGTTTATTCCTCACCACAGATGCTGTCTGACTTGCTGAGTTCCTTCAGCACTTTGTGTATGTTGCACAAGATTTCCAACATCTGGAGAATCTCTTGAGTCCTCATTAGGCAGTAGGAAGCCCTCATCACAGCATGCTTTCCTTTCACTAATCTTCATGAGCACCTGTAAGCATCTGCTCACAGCTGAATCCATATTGCAACTGACTTCCATATCATCCTTTGTGACTGCTATTGCATCAAACTTCAAAGTTTCTTTAATATTTCTTTTAAATGCCTCAAAAGCACTGAAAAAGAACAGTTTATTTTTCTCAAATGGAGTCTTGTTTCAAAGCACCTGTGAACAATTTTGTATTGCCCTTCACATATATAAGATTTGATAGTAAGGAAAGTTTTCCCTATGCCAATACATCGTGCCATGCAATGAAATAACAATGCATTACAGTATATAAACAAAGGTGTAGCAGAATTTCAGGATGCTTTTGACCTCTTCTATCAATGCCATATGCTTGTTATAAGTATAGCTGTCTCTTTCTTAGCAGACAGTTTATCCCCGGATCTGGAATGCTAATCATCTGGTCTCAGGAAAGGCACTTCCTCATGCTGTTTATGGCTTCATTACATCAGAATCCTCAGACATGGGTGACGGTAGTTTAGATGCCATAGACAAGCGGGACTCCAGCAAGAGCATTGACAATGTTCGTTATATTTCTTCCTATTAAATGCTGAAAATCATAAATGGTGAAGTAAACTACCTGAAAGACCCTTCTGATTCAATCCTTCCAGTTGGCAAATTTGGCATGTTATCCTACTAATAAAGAACTACTGCCTAACCCTCAAACATATCTCTTCTGAAATGCTTCTGACCATTTACTTGCATTTCCAATATGGTACAGTGCCAAACAAGCTCTTATTGAAACTGAGAACTAGTTACAAATCTATTTTGGAAACCTGAATCTTCACTTCCCACCACATTTCAAATTAATTTAGTGGCAATTTCCTGATGTAATAGTGAAGAGTATAATTTCATTCAATTTCAGCTGTATTCATAATATAGATAAATAGTAACCACAAATGCTTCCAAAAATGTCTAGCCATATGGTGTGCACTTTGGTGCTAATTGGAAAAGAGAGAACTATTTTCACACAACATTAAGTTTTTTCAGGGGTAAGGGAACATGTTTTCATCAACAGCAGTAAAATAGAAAATTCAAATGTTCTAAGAATGTCTTTACTAAGGTACATTGGTATTATGGTATGTACTTACATTTTTTGCATCCATTTGCTTTTAAACACTAACGTTTGAAAGATAATCAAACATGGACAATAGTCTTGTGCATTGGCAAGTGCTGAGGCAATTCAAGGCTTTAATGCTCAATGAAATGATCTGGAATAAATCACTAAATCTTTGTTTCTGGTTTTTTTGGATGCAACTAACAAAGACACAAACCACTTTTCAATCAGAATAACGCAGGACAGAATTAGCTTGACCATTAAGAGCCCAGGCTGTCAATCAGAAGTGGAGAGAGTAAGTGATTTCAAGTTCCAGGGTATTAATATCTGAGGACCTAACCTGGTCCTAACATATCGATGCAGCTATAAATAAGGCAAGACAGTGGCTATATTTCGTTATGAATTTAAAGGGGTTTGGTATGTCACATAAAACACTCAAAAATTTCTACAGAGGAACCTTGGCGAGCATTCTGACTGGCTGCATCAATGTCTGGTATGGGAGGTGGGGCTACTGAACAGGATTGAAATAACCTGCAGAGAGTTATAAGATTAGCCACCTCCATGATGCGTACTAGCCCCTGTAGTATCCAAGATATCTTCAAGGAGTGGTGACTCAAGACGGTGGTGTCCATCATTAAGCATTAAGAGCCCCCACTATCTAAGACATGCCCTCTTCTCAATTGTTACCACCAGGAAAGAGGTACCAAAGCCTGAAGGCACACATTCAATGATTCAGAACAGCTTCTCCCCCTCTGCCACTTGATTTCTGAATGGTTATTGAACCCATGAACACTTTCTCACTACTCTTTTATTTCTGTTTTTCCACCACTTATTTAGTTTAACTAGTTAATATACTAGTTTTTTTTAATATGCAGTTTTTTTCTATCATAAATACTTACTGTAATTCACAGTTTTTCTTCTATATATCATGTATTGTACTGAACTGCTGTCACAAAGTTAACGAATTGCAGGGCATATGGTGGCGATATTAAAGCTGATTCTGATTCTGATTTGTTTAATGTATGGGTCACATCAATATTATTGTGGATTGAAGCTGGATTGTATTTATAAAGTACATTATGGCAATGTTATCTAAGTGAATGAAAAAGATTTTGGTTTTAACTCCTATCTTCATCACCCCAATGGTAGAGAAAGTTTGAGACTGAAATATTGAAACAGCGCAATGCAACATCCTTTAAGTTAAACTTCCTCCTTTCTGAACAATTATAGCACTGATTCAGTCACTGTACAGGGCCTCTGTCAAAGAGATATTGATTTGATGTTTAGAGGTTGATTTTATATATTTGTTTATTTAGTGATACAGTGTGGAACGTGCCTTTCTGGTTCAATGAACTTATTTAACCCTAGCCTAATCACAGAGCAATTTACAATGACCAGTTAATATACTAACTGGTACGCCTTTGGACTGTGGGGAGAAACTGGAGCAACTGCAGGAAACCCATGCAATCACAGTGAAGAACATACAAACTCCTTACAGGACAGTGTTGGAATTGAACTCTGAACTCTGAAGCCCTGAAATGTAATAATATCATGCTAACCGCTATGCTACTGTGGCATCCAATTTGTCTATTGATTTTAGAAACAATTCAACATATTTTTAATCTCCCCAAAAATTGGACCCTATTGCCCCAGCAGCAGATCTATAAAGTGGAGCCAACCAGCCAGAAGATATGCAGGTGAATCTTTCAACAATGCCTAACTACTTGTAGGTCTTGTTCATCTGAGTGTTTGGTGAGCTTGCTAGTGGTGTCACAAATCTTGCCCTTCAGCCCATTATTCTTCCACCGTATTTCTGATTGCAGCCCTGCCCAGAGCCTTCATCCTGCCTCGTAATTGTTGAGAACTGTCTCTAAGAGTCTCTCCACACAGATTTTCTTTCTCACTGCATAGTAAAATATTGAATCAAATGACACCATGCCCCTTGGTTAAGTATTCTGCACCTTACAAGGTGAAAAGGAAGCCAAAATCTCAAAATTCTTTCATGTTGCCACAAACCGTCAAAGGTTTCCCTCGCTGGAATCATCATGATCAATAATCAATGTGCAAACTGCGTGATCAGAGTGAGTAAAGGAATAAGAAGCTAGCTTCTGCTGGATACTACACAGTCTATGAAGTGCATTTAAGGTGTCATTGTGATAATCCCTCCAGTAGTAAGCTATACCTCAAATGTGATTCTTCTGTGGTCTACCTTCATGTCCTTTGGAGGGGCTTCAGTTTGAAGTACAAGCAAGCATTTTTATTACAAGCACTGAGATTGCACATGTTTGCTACAGCCTCAGAAAAGAAGATGTTGGAATTTCCTTCATTCAGCTCTTTGCAATTTTCTACGCCTGAGCTGCAGAGGCTCAGCCATTGGTTCCAGCAGGACAGAGAACAATAGATTCTTATTATTACAGGAATAAGGTGATCGGGACCTAGGGCAGGAACAGGGTTGAAAGGTAAAAGGTCAGCTAACATGGACAGGACAGGGAGTATCGGTGCAGTAAAAAAATCAGAGTTAATATTTCAGTGTGATGACTGTCAATCAGAAGGTTACTGGTTGAGAGTAAGTGGAGAGTTGGCAAGAGAAATTAAATAACAAAAGTATAATGGGGAAAGGTGAATGAAGGTGGGGAAAGGAAATAATAGCTTATAGCTCAGAGTGGATAAATGCATAAAGATGATCTAAAATTACCACACAAAGTGAATGCTGGAATGCCAAGAATGCTTTCAATTAGATCATGAGAACTAGGTGCCCCTGCGCCTAGTCTGCAGTTCAACAAAATGTCAGCTGGCCTTACATCTCCACGCCATGTTCCTACCATCACCACTTCTCTTCATTCCAGTATTATTCAGAAATCTATTGATCTCCACTCTGAAAGTAGCCAATGACTGAGCCCATGTAGGTCAGTGCTAGAAAATTCCCAGGATTCACTACCTTTGAGTGAAGTTTCTCCAGTGTTCAGTCCAAATGGGGCTACCCCTCATTTTGGTACTGTGACTCATAATTCTTGGCTCCTTAATCAGCGAAACCTCTTCCCTTTATTCACTCTAAGATGCTCTCTAAGTATTTTGTATATTTCAATGAGGTCATTTTGCATTCTCCTAAATTCTAGAGAACAAGCCTAGCTTACTCAATCTCCCCTGATATGACAGAATCAGCATCCCAAGTCTGATGATGGCTGGAATGTGACTCACTTGAAGAAGAGTGTTGATCCTGGAGCATGTGTTGAACTCTGAGCCTTACCTGTTTCGGAAGCAGTTGGATATCTAACCTCTGCAGGCCCTCTGAAGTCTGTCATCCATTGCAGATGGAATTTATCTGACATGCCATCTGCTGCCAGGCATTTTGTGTGCTTTTTTTTTCAGTAGAGAATTTGGATCCCTCTCCTGCTTTACCTGTGGGATCTCTTCAGTAAATCTGAGATTACGGAATGTTTCATTTCTTTCACTTCAGTCACCTGCCTGCCTAAGCAAGACTACAGCTCTATCAGTTAGTACAGGCATGGTGCAAGATTCTAGTCGGCTGTCTGTTAACATACACAGGTGTCCTGCTTTGCAGTTCAAAGCTTTTATAGAATAATGCCAATATGTTAACTACAGATTTTAGATAGATGCCATGTGAGAAAGTCATCTGGACCTCCCATAGTACACTGTCCTCATATAAATCACACTGGAAAATTCTAAAATAGCATTATACAGCACCAGGCTTTCATTTCTGTCTGATAAAATAGTTCAAACAATAAAGCAAAAAATGCTGGTGAACACAGCAGGCCAGGCAGCATCTATAGGAAGAGGTACAGTCGACGTTTCGGGCCGAGAAACATTGACTGTGCCTCTTCCTGTAGATGCAGCTTGGCCTGCTGCGTTCACCAGCATTTTTTGTGTGTGTTGCTTGAATTTCCAGCATCTGCAGAATTTCCTGTGTTTGCAAACAATAAAGCAGATGGATTAATAACTACTAAGTGGCAGTGTTCCACCTCCAACAATGATAAGGCACAAATACCACTCAGCTCACAAAGTAAGCATTGATGTGGATTGTGCCATCTAACACTTTCATATTGCAAAACTCTGTCTGTCTTCTGGATGGCACAACAATGCAGTTTGTGGAGTTACTGCCTGACAGCTCCATTGCCAGTGCTGACCTGAGTGTTCTCTGCATGTTCTCCCTGACACCACCTGCCTTTCCTCTCATATACCTGAAGCAGTGCGTGAGTTGTTAGTTTAAATGACCACTGTAGATGTCCTCTGACATGTAGGTGAGGAGTAGAATCTGGGACTGGTTAATGTGAATGGGTGCTTAATGGTCTGCAGGGCTCAGTTGGCTCGAGTTTAAGGTCAGTTTAATGTCATTCAACCATACACATGTTTACTAACAAATGAAGCAGAGTTCCTCTGGACCAAGGTGAATGACACAGTATATATACAACTCACACATAACACATAAAGTAAGATGATCACAAATAAATTAACAAACAATGAAGGTGTGTATACAACACAAATTAAGAAGTAAAGAGTATAATGCTGCTGGTGCTTTATACATGGCAGGAAGTTCAGTAGTCTTTCAGCCTGGAGGAAGAAGCTGTTTCCCATCTTAACAGTTCTTGACCTATCCTACATTACCTCCTATCTGATAGTAGGGGATCAGAGAGATTATTAGACAGATGAAGGTTTAATGGCTTGATGACTCCATGAGGACAGTTCTCAAGCTATTGTGTACATAGTTCATTGGGATGATTCAATGTAATTTTGTAAGTTCTTGATATTGTTAACATACAGCATCTCCCAGTATTCTTCTCTTTCCAAATGATACTGTGGGGTATTCAACATAACAGAAAGATATAATAAGCTTTTAAAAGACTGGCATCCAACTGGAGGCACATGGGTTGCAGATGCTGGAATCTGGAGCAAAAAGATAGAAACTACTGCAGGAACTCAGTGAGTCAAGCAGCATCTGTGGGGGCAAAGCTTTGGGTTGAAACCCTTTATCAGGCCTGAGAGGGCAAGCCAGAGGGAGGGACAAGCTGAAGGTCTGGTAGCTGATTGGTGGGAAAAGGGGTGTGTGTGTGGGAGGGGGGGTGGGGGTGATAAGCATGTTGTACCAAGTGGGAAAGAAGAGGGTAAAGTAGACTCAGAGGCCAGTGGGTGATATGGAATCAGATAAAGGAGAGATGAACAAATAGAACCAGATAAGGGAGAGATGGACAAATGGAACCAGATAAGGAGGGTATCAAATCTAAGCAGAGGAAAGTGGAATGCAAAATGTAAATAAAGAGAGAGAGAACTTAGGTGGATCAGTAGGAATGGGAAAGAACCGAGAGAGTATGGATTATCAGGAATTGAATAATTCAATGTTCATACTGTTGTACTATATGTGGAATATGAGGTATCACCCTTGTAGTTTGTGTTTGGCCTCACTGTGACACTGGAAAAGGCCAAGGACAGACAAGTCAGTGTTGGAATAGGACGAGGAGTTGAGATGGCATGCAACTGGAAGCTCTCAACAGCAGCTTATATTCTGCTACTGAAACCTTAATGGACAGGTGTCACAGGGTTTTAACCAGAAACATCGACAATCCCTTTCCTCCCACAGTCGCTGCTTAACCTACTGAGTACCTCCTGCAGACTGTGTGTTGCTAGTAATGGGTGAGATTTCCTTCTCATTCCTCCTAAAGACCACCTAGTAGGGTAATCTGCCCATATGATAAGGATATGAATTCAGTCCAGTACTGTTACTCACAACCCTATATTTGAGTCTTTGGCTCCACTTAACTTCAATTTAATTAGAAACAGGGGGAACAAAATGTAACAGTATGAATGTGTCCTGAAATATTCAGCTATCCGCTGACATGAAGAGGTTCTGGCATCACAGACTAACCGGATCATGCATGCCTCATTGAATGACCCCTGTTTAAATGTAATAAGCTGCATCATTCAGGGAAGGTGTACAAAGTTGTACACTTCACAGCCAATGACCCTCAGAGCCCTAGGGAAGTCAGCAGTGACATGGAACTGTTGTTATTTTTGCACTTGCTGATGCGTTTAGAGAAGCAGATGTGTCTCTGTGTTTCCTTCTTCAATGCAGCTGTGATCTGTTGGATCCATCTACACATGAACTGATGTCATTGAAATTGCCAGACGGAGCTTGGATGGCCCAGCAGTACTGAATGTCAGTGCGATAGTCTCCACACAGCTACTGGCAAGCCTGACACTGTAGTGAACACATTCTATTTCATTCTATAGTGGCTTCCAAGTTGCTGTAAGTGTTTTGCTAGATATGCTTTATGTACAGACAAAACAAGAATAATAAGGTTTCACAGGATCACATCTGCATCAAAAATAAAGGTCTAATTCCACATGTCTTCTTCCTTTAATAATGAGTTATTATATGAGATCTATCTATCATTTTCTCTGCGTTATTGGACCTGTATCTGTCTTGTCAGATATTGCCTGTGGTATAAATGCCAGAGCTGTATCAAATATTATAATCTTTATTCGTGTGGAAAAGAAAAAAAAAGATTCTGTCATATAATAAAAATGATCTTGTCTAATTTTGGATTACACAAGACAAGCTTGGTCTGCTTGCTGTCAAGTTTCCATTTTAAAATGAGGAATTGGATGAAGGTGCATGTAAGAAGAATGTAATGTGTGTCTGAGACTTGCCCCACTCAGGTTTTAAAGAAGCATTGAAATAACTGGAAAAAGTCCTATCAAAGTAGATAATTAAAACTGAGATGAACCAATCGTGAAAGAGTATTGGGCCTCTCACTGTGGTTATTGAGCAGGTGGGTGGTGTGCACATGTAAAGTGCTTCTCTGGATAGCAACATCAGGAAGAGGCTGCCACTTGAAGTCCCTTAATCTTATTTTAAACTCAGAATGGCACTATATTATCAGGGAAAGAACAATGAAGCAAGCCGATTTTTTCAATTGCTGTAGGCAAGACTGGGGGCAATATTACAAGCCGCATATGCCTTTAATATAGTTGAAACAAGAACAGTAAAAAGATCAATGGAAAATTAATTTTTTATTTGAATTGCTCTAAGTAAACTCTTTTTTTGACTTGCTCTAGTCATTAAAATAAGGTGTTCTTGTAAAACCAAACATGCAGAAAATGAAAGGTGAGAGCTGTCTGCACCATGAAACCATTTTTTTACACAGCACCAGCTTTTATTAGATTCATCTTTCCTCAGATAAATCTTTAAACTAATGCAGTTCTTATGAAATGGTCATAAAAATTTACAACCAGTAACTTTTGCCATTCCCGTACATGGGGGTGTTACAAGTACTTAAAAAAATCCTCGTTAGTGGTTTTAATTAATTGTCTAATGAGGCACAATCATTTGCAAAAGAATGTCTGGAATACAAGCCCTTATAACCTATCGCTGGGAGTGAAAAATTTCACAGAGCAATAAAGTGCTGTCATGTGATATGCTGTCAATTTTTTAAAGTTATCTTGAAATACGAGTAAGCATTGTAAGAAGTCAATGCAACAAATTACAGAAAGCAAAGTATTTTAATTACATAGCAATGTGTACATAAATCTTTGTAATTAATTCATATTTTAATGCATAAAACTTATGCAATGAATGGAATCTTTACAATGCATTAAAATGGAAAACAACAGATAACCCTAACTGTATAAAACAGGTGCAAAACTGAATTTAAAGAAAGCGTCTTCTCTCCTCCCAGACACTGATGAACCTACTATACATTTTTAAGACATTCTGTTTCAATAAATTTTTTAATAAATTCCATTCTATACAGAAATTAAATTCCTCACAAAGGAATAGAAGTTGGTATACATTACATTTCTGACAAAGTTGAAAGTATCCCACTTTTATAGTGGGTCAGGATTGACCAGTTTGCATAAGTGTCGGCCTGGCTATCAGACTTTTGGGTTCTGTCATTTTGCTTCAGTCTGTGAGGAAAGGATAGTGGGTCAGATCAGGCTGATATGTAGTCAATAGTTTCATAAAGCAGCATCTGTTTGCTGCAATGCCTGCATCAGCATGACACAGACCTCTGGGGCTGTCCATGCAGTGCCGGAGTACAGCAAACATTGCAGGTCAGACACCAGCTAAATCCAGGAACAGTTCCAAAATATGCTTTGCTAAGTTCACATCACATGTAGTCCCTCAGCTCTACGTCAGTCACAGCTGGTGTATCTAGTGCAGTCCTGTTCTTTAAAAGGTGAAATGAGGGTAATTTGTATGTTTACTGGCTTTATCTTAATGAATATTAATTTTGTTAATCCAGTTATATGCAGTATATTGGTTGTGTTTTAATATTTAATACTTTTATTATAATTTTAATTATTTGAGTCATGTAAATATTTTTCAGGTGTTTCAGTATTGGAGACTTGTAGATCCTTATACTAAAAATCTGTCAGAAGGCCATAAAGGCTGCCTGTGGGTAGAAGATGAACATCCTGCTAGTTGTGTACTGGTCAATGCCAGTGCACTCATCATCATCATCAGGTGCCGTGCCCAGTTTGAGCCTTGACTGCCATGGCCCACACACTGCTGTTTCGGGTCAAGTGGATCAATTCATTGGTATTCATTTCCAGTTCTCTGGCTGCTGTCTCCATCATTATTTGTCTTTGTCTTCCTCTTGCTTTCTTCCCTTCGACCTTTCCCATAATTACCGTGCATTCTAACTCCTCTTTCCTAATCACATGTCCAATGAAATTACATTGCCTTTTCATGATCTCATACATTATTTCTCTTTTGTGTTTGCTCTGTTCATGACATCCTCATCAGATATTTGTTTCATCCATAATATTCTTTGCATCCTCCTCAAAAACCACATCTCTGCTGCTACAATTTGTTTCCTCATGTTACTAGATATTGTCCAACATTCTGAGCCATATAACATAACTGGATAAACATAACATTTCAGTACTCTGAGGCGGGTTGTCATGCCTAGTTTAATATTGGTCAATATATTCTTCATTCTTGTAAAGGTGTCTTTTGCCATCCCTATTCTTCTTTTGATGTCCATGTTGCACCTGTCATCTGATGTCACCCAGCTTCCTAAGTAGCAAAAGTTCTGTACTTGTTTTATGTCTTCCCTATTTATTCTCAGCCTGCAGATAGATTCTCCTTTTTGGATATCACCATACATTCTGTCTTTTTGCAATTGATAGATAGACCCATTTTTGCACTTTCTTCAACAATTATATCAATTAAGTTTTGTAGTTCTTGCTCCATACTTGCAATTAACACAGTGTCATCTGCATATCTGAAATTTTTGATGTTTTCACCGCCAACTTTGATTCCCAAGATGTCTCTTATTTTTTGTAATATTGTTTCACTGTACGTAATAAATAAATCAGGGGAGAAAACACACCCTTGTCTAACGCCTCTCTTACACTAGGAGCCATTAAAGGGCAGCGCAGTCACAGGTATTTAATGAGAGATGAACGGGGTCCAATATGATCCTGCCCATTTGGGGTATTTGTTACTTATCTCCAATTAAATAATCCTCATGCTGAATTGGTCGTTGGTGAAGTTTCTGCTCTCCTTTGGTAGCCCTCTAGACCCTAACCAATGGTGTGTTTTAAATCTATATTTCATTGGACATTTCTTTGTGAAACTCAGAGAAGTAGAAATATTTCATTGACTCTAGAGAGTATGTGATTTGCAGTCCTACTGTGATCTGTCCGAACTGCCTGTTAGGACATCTCTCACCTAATGTTCTGGCAAAGGAGCACTTCTTCCCATATTTTCTCACAAGACCAAATTAAAAACATGACGTGCTGGAGATAGTCAGCTAGTGAAGCTACATCTGAGAGAAGAGAAATAGAGCTAACATTTCAGCACTGTGGCCGATGCTGGCTCTATGAAATCTGTTGTCATCCGTTTGCCTGGCCTCCATCTTTCAGTTTAATTAATAGCTCTTCAGCAATTGTTCTTTTATTCTGTAAAGCTTGAACTAAGTTATATCACAGTGGGGCATTGATGAATATTAGAAATCATATCCAAAGTCCAAATTACCAATAAGTAATTCTGTAGGATTTCGGCTAACATGTCTAAGAAATGGAAAGAAAAAGCCATGTTAAATCTTTTTGACCTTGGACTTTGCCTCTTCCATTTAAATCCCCAAGGAATAGTTCTACATAAATATTCACTTACTTTTGAAATTAGTTTTAGTGAAGTCCCACCAATTGCCCCCATGCCATCATCTTTATTTATTCATCTTGTTATGGCCTTGTTTAAAAAAAAATCACACCAAACCTCATTATCATAATGATCATGCTGTTCTTCAGGATACTAAGCATCTTGCTTCATACGTGCCTGCTTCAAGAATCTCCAACATCATTTTCTAATGAATAGAGATATCATACTTATAAACCAGTTTTCTCTCATGCATTTTACTTATAGTCTCTACCTCATGCAATTGTACTTAGTACACATTCACAAATATTAACATAGTGTAATTTCATCAGTACACTGTCAACTGAGCATCAAGCTTTCAATGTTAGAATCAATATTTTGTTGTTACTTTAAATGAATTTGCCATAAAGCACAGCTGTGAGAAAAACAATAGTATCATAAGATGCAAAACGATATTAACAATTCTGTTGAAAAGGCTGATACAAAGAAATGTGTGGATGTGTAACCTTTTATCTTCATTGTAAGGCTAGAAATGTAATTTTAGTTTTTTGATTAAGAAAGTTCTGCCAGTTTTCTGAGAGGCCAATTTAAACCTTTGACCATAAGGGTTAATACTTGCCACAGTGTATAGTGCTAATGACCGTCGTGTGTCTTGTGTATGAGGTGAATAAACCAAAAATGCTTTGTGGTTTTATTTTTGAGATCCACAAAGAAAAAATGAATTTGAATGATTCCACTGAAATTTCTTCTGAGTTAGCAGTTCCATGCCTGCATTAGAACAGGTCCGAGGTAAGAATGCCATACTTTCAGTGCTCAAACCAGATGCCATTAGTTTCCATGAGCTGCTATCACATGAATGATTGTTGAGCCTTTAAAGTACAGTCTGACAAAGCAAGATAATCACTTTCTGAAACCTTACTTGACCACTGAATTTTATTGGTTGATGTGTGAAATCCATATTTAGATAATTTATTCATTTTCAAGGTTCAATGCAAGTATTTCCTGGATTATTAAATTTCCTTCATGATATGCTTTTGGTAAATTTGCATTTGCTAAAATCATAAAAGCAAATGGATGACTAGCTTTCCAGGTTGGGATTTCAATTTGCTTGTGCAAAGCATTGATGGACGTTTTGCTTGGTTGTATGTAGAACTGGAAATTTTGTCCAGTCTACTTGGCTGCTTTGTATTCAGTCTGTAAAGAGAACAAATCAATGATGTTTTAAAAATGTAGCAACTAATATCTGGGCCTATTTAAAAAAAATATGCTTTATTTACTGATGTAATAAAATGGGATAACGTGGATAGGATCCATTGTCTGTCCATACATGAAAGTGTATAACGAAGTTTGCTATTAAACTTCAGCAACAATGATTTAGAACTACAGTAACTATCAAATTAGATGATTTCATGTTAAATCCATTTCAATTTAAGTAATGGGCATGCTTTTGAAATTTTAATGCTCCAATCATAGTTTGTACCCTCAAAATTACACTATTCTAATATTTGTGTATGAACATTAAAAGCATTTGTGCAACATAATTGATCCATTAAATAACAATGGAAACTCAGGCAAATACACAAAAATGTACATTCATATCTGCTCAGGATAATTTCTGAACATGTCTAATAAAGCATATGTTACTTGAACATAAGTGTATTTTGTATTAAGGATCTAGATTCTAAGATTGTTTAATTGTTAAAGCAACTGTAGCAACATTTTGTACCCAATGATACAGTTCACATAACAACCATTATGACCATTAAGGTCACATAACAACCATTATGACCATTTCAACATCTCTGCACTACTAAGGTTGTCAGTTCAGGATTTCACTATCACTAGTAGTCACTTCAAAATAATAGTCTCATAAGATCACAAAGCCATTAACAAGGAAAATTTGACATCTCACTTCCAGTAACAGTAACCATAAGACCAATTATCGTTAACATAGATTTTCCGACCTTGTACTGCCATTAACACAGTCACTCTAATATAACACTGCCATTAACACAGTCACTCTACATTGCACTATTATTAACACAGTCCCTCCAATACTACACTGCTATTAACTCAGTCATTCTAATATCACACCATCATTAAAAGAAATAGTACAACTGCATACTCTGACATATACACAGGTCAACCTCTAATTACCATTAACGGTAAAACATGACATTAATGTAATGTCATGCATGATTGGAAACAAAGTTGAAACAATGAAAAATAAAACACATTAAAACAATAATGCAGGTTCCTCACCCTTTCAAATATAGATTGCAACTCTAATAATGCCCTCTGAAGTTTCTGGATTTATTAATAGCCATATTGTGTGTGGTTGTGCCAGTAGTTTTGCATCCTCAAAGGTGCTGGGAAGTTCTGGACTCCTACTGGAAACAAACTTACTGAAGCGATTCTACTTCCTGAGATCACTACCGGTCCAACAGTGGAGCAGGAGCTTGCCAGGTCTGAGCACTTCACCTCAGTGGCAGGTTTATGGCTGTGAAGAAGAGAAGCGAGAATAAGCTAAACTGTAAATCCTGATTACTCGGCCTTTTCTCCTTGGAGCGACGAAGGATAAGAGGTGACCTGATAGAAGTGTACAAGATGATGATAGGCACTGATTGTGTGGATAGTCAGAGGCTTTTTCCCAGGGTTGAAATGGCTAACACAAGAGGGCACAGTTTTAAGGTGCTCGGAAGCAGGTGCAGAGGAGATGTCAGGGGTAAGTTTTTTACGCAGAGAGTAGTGAGTGCGTGGAATGGGCTGCTGGCGATGGTGGTGGAGGCGGATACGGTAGGGTCTTTTAAGAGATTCCTGGATAGGTACATGGAGCTCAGAAAAATAGAGGGCTATGTGTAACCCTACATAATTTTTAAGGTAAGGACATGATTGGCACAGCTTTGTGGGCCGAAGGGCCTGTATTGTGCTGTAAGTTTTCTATGTTTCTATGATTCTACTTGCTTTTTTACAGTATAGGTTTTAATTATTATAAGTGCTCTTAATTGACTTTTATTTTATGATTTTTAGTTGTTTTAAAACACAATTTTTCATTTCACTTTTAACAGTTGGCTAGAATTTCCAAGTTTCAAAGTCATTCAGAAGTCCGGAGAAACACTGACAGTTTTGATGGGTGGTAAAGCTGGAGTGCTCAAAGTCCAAAAAAGTTCAAAGTAAATTTATTGTCAAAGTACAGATATGTCACCATATTTGTATGACCCTGGGGTTCATATACTACCTTGAGATTCACTTTCTTGCAGGCATTCACAGTAAATGTCAAGAAGCACAATAGAAAAATTGCATATAACAAAGATGGACAAACAATCAATCTGCAAAGGACAACAAATTGTGCAAATAAAAAAGAAAATAAACAAACAAACAAACAAACAAACAAATAAATAAATAAATTTCAAGGACATGAGTTGTAGAGTCTTTGAAAGTGAGCCCATAGGTTGTAGGGACATTTAACTGATGGAGCAAGTGAAGTTGAGTGAAGTTATCCCCTCTGCTTCAAGAGCCTGATAGTTGAGGGGTAATAACTTGTCTTAAGCTGGTGGTGTGGGACCTGATACCCCTGCCTTCTTCCTGATGGCATCAGAGAGAAGACAGTGGGGGTCCTTAATGACAGATGCTGCTTACCCATGGCTGCACTCCTTGTAGATGTGATGGACTTGGCTGTATTCACTTCTTTTTGTAGGCTTTTCAATTAAAGAACATAGTGCTCCATACCAGGCCATGCGGCAACCAGTCAGTGCATTGTACATCTATAGAAGTTTGTCAAGGTTTTAGATGACATGCCAAATCTTCACAAATGTCTAAGAAAGTAGAGGTACTGCAGTTCAGAAGGCTATAAGACATAGGAGTAAAATTAGGCTACTCAGCCCATTGAGTCTGCTTTGCCATTCGATAATGTCTAATTTACTAGCCCTGTCAGCCCCATCCTCCTACTTTCTACCTGTAACCCTGACTAATCAAGAACCTGTCAACCTCTGCTTTAAATATACTGAATAACTTACCAAATATTCAAAGGCCAAGATAGACTTGATATGGAGAGGATGTTGCCGATCATGTTTGAGTCAAGGACCAGAGAGCAGAGTCTCAGAAAAGAGGGATGTCCATTTAGAACAGAGATGAGGAGATATTTCTTTAGCCAGAAGGTGGTAGATCTGTGGAATTTGTTACCACAGGCAACTGTGGAGGCCAGGTCATCGGGTGTATTTAAGACAGAGATTGATATTACAAGTGTAGGGCTAATAACAGAGCAGGCAGAGCAACACAGAAGAGCAAAATGTCTAAAGACCGCAGTAGTGAGGGAGCAAGAACAATAATTCACCAGAGACTTTTGGATGTTCAGTATGGTATGCTCTATTTATTGACTGTTCAGCGATGGTTGTAGATTGCATCCTTAGACACAGATTTATGTCAGTAAGGAAGGAATGGCCTTTGCATGAATAGTAACGTTGTTATCCGCACGCTTGCTGATACAACGTCAGGCTCAGAAACATTACTTACAGAACTCCCCAGTCCTATTCCCAATGGGAGAGATTGACCCTGCTTAAATGGTTCTTAATCTTGATTTACTTCTTGGTCCAGCCCTTTACCCTTTCCTATCACCTCCCAGCTTTTTAATTCAGCCCCCTACCCCACCCACCTGGCTTTACCTATCACCATGTACTCCTTCCTATCACTTTATATACCTATTCTGGCTTCATCCCTCTTCCTTTCCAGTCTGAATGAAGGGATTTGGCCAGATGCTCATTTTTTCCATCAAAGTCAGTTTAATATTAGTGGCATATATCCTGAAATTTGGTGTATTTGCCACAGCAGTACAATGCAATACATAATAATAGAAAAAAGTGAATTACAATTACAGTAAGTGTGTATATAAAATAGTTAAATTAAATAAGTTGTGCAAAAATAAAAAGTAAAAAAGTGGTGAGGCAGCGTTCATGGGTTCAACGTCCATTCAGAAATTGGATGGTAGAGGGGAAGAAGCTGTTCCTGAATCATTGAGTGTGTGCCTTCAGGCTTCTGTACCTCCTTTCTGATAGTAGTAACGAGAACAAGGCATGTCCTGGGTGATGGGGGTCCTTAATGAAGAATGCTGCCTTTTTGAGACGTCGCTCCTTGAAGATCTCCTGGATACTACAGAGGCTGGTACCCAAAATGGAACTGACTACGTTTGCAAGCCTCTGCAGCTTATTTTGATCCTGTGCAGTGGCACCCCCTCCCCAAACCAGACAGTAATGCAGCCAGTTAAAATGCTCACCACAGTAGATCTGTAAAAATTAGTGAGGTTTTTGGTGACACATCAAATCTCTTCAAACTCTTAATGAAATATAGCCACCATCATGTCTTCATTATAGCTGCATTGATATTTTGGGTCCAGGATAGTTCCTCAGAGATACTGACAAGTAGGAATTTGAAATTGCTCACTTTTCTTTTTTCTGATCTCTCTACGAGGGTGCAGAGTTCCTCCAACATTTGGTGTGTGTTACGTATAGGCTGGTGGTTCTTCACCTTGGAAAGGAGAAAAAAAATCAGTATTGCAATGGAAAATTTGATGATTTTGGGAGGTGTTGAAAGTTTAGATTGAGTGGAACTAATACTGTATCTGGTATGAGTGTGTTAACCTGTTCCAGTGTTCTCTTCTCTTCTTATCGTTTGATCCCATTAACTTCAACAAATGGTGATGGTAGCCATTTTTATAAAGCACCTAAACACAAAAAATTCACAGGTTAACAGAGAAAATGCTGGGTTGTGGGCATGATTGAAAGATGCAGACAGATTAGGGATCCTCTTTTGCACTATGTCTTTGATTCTATTAAATATATAAAAACTGCATCAATTTTGATAACTAATAAAGGCTCAATGTATTCAAATGAGTTTCTTGATTGATAAAATGTAACAACGTGAGAGAAAATAGATTAAACTAATTGTAATGCATGTTTTAACAAAGCCTGTTTCCTGAAATTTGCCCTTTAATTTAATTTTTAATTTAAAATGTTTAAATTTAGATTCTTGAACTGCAAATTAAACTTGGTCATTCAACAATCCTCCCAAAGTGTTTGAAGTCTTTTCTATAGATGAACAGCAGTCAGCTAGTTTTCAAGGACAGTCAATTTTCAATGATGGATTTCTTAGCTTGCACAATCATTTTATTTTGTAAAGACTAAATATTCTCTTCACATTGATGCTATAAAATTGTCACATTTTTACCCTAATAAAAAACCAACAGCCATTATATGATACATCAACAACTAGTGGTAGTTTCTGACTGGCTTTCATATTTTTTAAACATGGTTTGAGAACTGGTTTCTAGTGATTGTTTTCCAAAACTATCAAAATGATTGTTTTCCAAAACTACACTGTATAAGAATGGAATACTAATCTACAGAACAAGATGCTGAAAACAAAGTACAAATCCAAACAGGCTTTATGAGTTTGCAGCAGCAATAAGAGCGAAAGCAGAAGGCTGTACAGTATACTTTTTAGCTTTGTTGCAGTGACTTTCATCCCCAAAAAATTTGAAATATTTTTGTATCTCAGATCAAATAACTCTTTTTATTATAACAAGGTTCATATTTGATATTCAATATAAGGAAAACTATACATAAAGTTCCATTTTATTTTGTATTTTTTCATTCTTTTTATATTAAAAGTAATATTAAATGTTGTTCAATATATTTTAACAGATGAAAGGAGATGGAGAAAGGAGTAATATTCCACAAAACTCCAATGAAAATTCTATGTTCGAATCGCTAAATGTTATTCCACCGGCAACCAGACAGATTACTGGCTTAATTTTTACAAACAATATTGGCTAACAGAACTGAAGAATATTTAATATTTACATCAGCTACTCGGAATTAAAAGATAAGGAATTTTAGTACTTAGCATGTCAGTATGGGGTTTAATGCAGGCATAACTGAATGCAATCCAAATCACAAAATACAGGGCCTCTCCCTATTAGACCCATGGGAAGTAGAGGAGAAGCCTCAATGAGGCATGTCTAATGAGGACAACTGTAGTCAATGACTTTAAAAAATCAGTAGGAAGGCCAATAGAACCTTCATTGATTATTTACCTACAACCTTCAGCAGCTTTCCTCTAAATCATTGAGTCTGAAGTCCAAAGCCACAATTATCCTTATTAAAATTTATTGTGCTGTGAACCACTGTACTTCATAGCACTTTGTGCCATAATTAATTCAACAGATGCATTCTGCGATCAACGTGGGGAAGCTAACATGATTTCAGCTCCTTTTGGTGAATATATCTATTTATAGGAGCAGCACTGTTTAACAGGGTCACAAATGGCAATGTGATAAATGCTAAAATGATAATCCTGGTGTCTCTACCCTGAGATCAGATGGACATTATCAGATTGGTTTTAACTCTGTCAGGAGGATTTGGCAGTGGGAGTGGAGGGGTGAGAGAAGCCCCCACCTTTCAACTTATTGCTGCCTTTAATTACCTGGCTGAGCCAATGAACTTCAAACTGATATTGCACACTTTAGATATGCAAATGGATTCTTCCACTGTGTCCGAAGTTTAACTGCAATTTTTGGTATGACTAGGTAGAGAGTACACCATAGGTAGTCTATTTGGTTGTACCTAGTCCCAAGTGACCTTAACAATCACCTTCAAATAAATTATAGGAGATATTTCAAACTTGTTTATTTTTAGGAAGTCAAGACATTAGATGTGCTCACTGACAAAATGAGTTCAATCCATCCTCAGCATCTTCTATTCCAATCTAATTTCCCAAATGCAGGTTTCTTGTGTGAGAAGCAGTTTTCTACCAACTAGCTACAATCTCCACTTACAGCCACAGAATCATAATGATATACAGAATTTTAACAAAGATGAAGGTCTCCCTTGGAGTAAGCACTGGAATTCAATCATAAACAAAGTGGGAGCGCAGAATACCGATTGGATGAGGACTAACCAATCAGAAGGGACAGACTACGGGGGTATAAATACCACTGGACTAGACATGACTGGGTAACCATCCCTGGTGAAGGTGGGGGAGTCTGTCATCGAAACGTTGGGTATAATTGACACCTCTACCCGGCTGGAAGCCGAGAAGTGTTTATTTGATTAAATGATCTGTTCTTAAATTTAATATTTTATGTCTGTGTGAATCGACAACCTCAAGGAAGAGGGCAATTGGTTCATTCAAGGATCAGCCTGATCCAATTAAAAGCACCCCATTTTCCAGGTAATCAGATATCCACATTCTATAAATTCTATTTCTTCTACAACATTAGTACATAGTTTCTTTTGCAGCTAATGTTTTTCTGTGTTTGACCTGAACCTGTCCGGATGGGGAAAATCAGATAAGACTTACAGAGCAACACAACTCTGAATGCATTTAAAGTTTATTAAAGCCTAACCACACACTACAATTAAAGAAATATATACACTGTGAAAGTGATATTACATGAAATTACTAAAGGTATGGTATAAAATTTTGGTCAGTCATTCTAATAGGACCTCCCTATGCTGTACCTTACATGCTTTAACCCTTGATTGCAGCTGCTGACCCCTATCTCCCTACAAGTTGTCAATCCTGTTTGCAGTAGCTACTTTTATCTCCAAATATAACTTGCGTTCTAATTCTAAATTACCTCAGACTGTTTTACCAGCCATAGTGTTCTGCCTTTGACTCCTTGCAAAATCTCCCTCATAACATTTTCTCACCAAATTAGGTATAGCTGATGATAGAGGGGAAAAAAAACAAGAGACACATAAATCTACCGAATATTCTGATGAATATCAAGATGGGTTACAGTAAGTTTGGAAAGTAGAGTAAGGGAGCTAAAAAGCACTTGAATAATAATAAAAGGGTTAAATTTGAAGGACTGTGCAAAGACACCAGTTATTGTGGTACAGGCTCAATGGGTCTGAGTGGCTTTTTTCCTGGCCCCCTCCTTTGTATTACTTTACTTTACTTTATTGTCGCCAAACAATTGATACTAGAGCGTACAAACAGCACAGCGATATTTTATTCTGGTCTTCGCGCACCCTGGAGTACAAGTTGATAGTAACTATTAAAAATTTAAATTATAAATCATAAATAGAAAATAGGAAATGGGAAGTAAGGTAGTGCAAAAAATCCAAAAGGCACGTCCGGATATTTGGAGGGTACGGCCCAGATCCGGGTCAGGATCCGTTCAGCAGTCTTATCACAGTTGGAAAGAAGCTGTTCCCAAATCTGGCCATACGAATCTTCAAGCTTCTGAGCCTTCTCCCGAAGGGAAGAGGGATGAAAAGTGTGTTGGCTGGGTGGGTCGTTTAACCAATGCCTCTGATGCAAACCATAGAACAGCTTTATGCTGCTTGCTCACTTTCATAATGTCTGCTGTTCATCGTCTGGAAACCTCAGAGAGGCTTTAACTGGCCTGTCACTGCTTTCTGGTGGGTGGACAGGTGAAAATCTGCCCATCGGGTTTGCAGTTTCACTACACACAGCAACCATAGCACCTCCTTGTGGTAAAAATAATATTTAAAATGGAGATTCAAATGTTTATATTCAGCCTTTAGTTTTAATGCTATAAGAGTAAAACTCTGTCATTTGCAAAAATATATAATAATTTTATATTGAGCAAAAGTAATACCCCTCTGCTGGAAAGTTTAAAATAAATCATTGAACCCATGGGACTACGTATTCAAGCTCCTCTGTGTAAATTGTAATCAAATCAGGACTTCCTAAATATAATTATTTATGCATGGTAAAATGCAGGTAAATCTCTCTCGCAGACCGGGCAGTGTGAGTGGGCAGACAACTTTGAATCAATCTGTTTACTGAGTCCGATATCACTGTGATAGTGATTAAACCATGAAATTATTTCCTTTTGATGTTTTAAACCTTGGAGTGTAAAGCTATTTTTTTCAGGAATAAAACAAACCTGCAACTTAATAGCACTTTAAACAAAAGCAACAGAGTTTAATTTGCATATAGTTAATTAAGTGACCCTTAGCAATGATTGCTGATGAGGATATTCATAAGCAGATCAAGTTCAGCTGGCATGCCTAAAGAGATTTTGCATAAGGATTCTGCTATTGGCATTCTGTATGTGCCATCTGATGGAGTTCAGTTGTCCAGTTTTAATATATTTAGCACCTATTGTGAGCATGTGGTTGGAGATGGATTAATTATATTAACTTTATTTAAAATATAAAGTGATAATATCATTTGCACAGTTGTTTGCAATAATGTGTTGGAAATACAAAGTGGCCACAGACATGTCTCTTTCCAGGAATTAATAAATGCAATTTATAAGGAATGTTAACTCAGAATTTAATGCTTTGTGGGCAGCAGCCAAACTGATTAAATAATAATTAGAGCAGATTTCAAGGGAAAGGTAAGGCGAGACTGCAACAGAATATAAAATGAGATTTAAAAACACCGGTGATTGCCAACATGAAAATGAAGATACAAGCGTGTCCGTAAGATGATAGCACAGCTAAAGGGTTATGTTAACCCTAGAGTATTTATATTAGTGCTTTTCCCGTGTGTTAAAGCAAATGCCAAGATTTATGAAAGACTAATCCTTTCAATGAAGAGCCCCATATGATATCATAAGCTATTTCTCTCTTTTGGATGCTGATTTCTCTTTCCAGCATATATTATTTTATTTCAAGTTTCTAGCATTTGATTTTTTTACATATATTTAATTGACAAACAGTTGAGAAATATATATTTTTTAAATGCATGAACTCCATGCATTTGATGGAGCAAGAGAATTTTAGGTACGAACGTGAGGTGGGGATTCAGCTGGGACCTACCTGTAGTGTGTGTCTTGTACTTTTATTTAGTACCAGATGGATTTCGAGTAGTGGGTGATGGAAAACTGAATTAGGAGATATACATGCAAGAAGGAGACCATACTTGCAAAAATAGATTTTGGTGTTCATCTTGCACTGAGTAAGAAATTGGCTAATCCCCAAAAGCATTTAATTTAATTTTAATTTTAATTAAAAACTTAAGGAAGTATGTGGAGGCTTTGTAGAGGGTGCAGGATACTGCCTGCATTAGAGGGCATTTGTTAAGGAGAGGCTGGACAAACCTGGGTTGTTGCTCTGCAGCAGCAGAGGCTGAGGAGAGATCTGATAGAAGCTTACAAGATTATGAGAGGCATAAATAGAGTAGACTGTTGGTATCTTTTTCCTAGGATCAATATGTCTAATACTAGAGGGCATTTGTTTAAGTTGAGAGAGGGTAAGTTCAAAGGAGGTGTGCAGTGCAAGTACTTTCACATAGTGTGGTTGGTTCGTGCAATATGCTGCCAGCACTGTTAATGGAGGAAAGTGCAATAGATGTGTTTAAGAGGCACATGAATGTGCAGAGGATGGAGAAACATGGACATTTTGTAGGCAGAAGGGATTCGTTCAGTTAGGCAGTTAATAAATAGTTTAATTAGTTAGGTAAACGCATCCTTTTTTTCCCTCTGCTGTGTAGTTGTACGTTGTTTGTTCTATGTTTGTTCATTGCTTTCTTTATGTTTATTGTGACGTTCATATTGCTAAAAGTGCCAATGCCATTCCTGCAGTCTCTTTGAACAATACATTCTTCAGAGTTTGTGGGGCTGTTGCAGATGGGCCCAGCTCCTCAGTATTCAGTGGCAGCAGGCAAATTGCAGTGTACACTCCTGCAGCCTGGAATGTGCCAGGCAATAGCATTTATTCATCCTACTGGAAGACCGATAAGCTTTGACGTATGTTTCACCTAGATGATGATCTTCCAACAGCACATCCAACCATAACTTCTAGTTCTAGTCTCATCCAATCCTAGAGGAAAAAGCCTGCTTGCAGTTACCCTATTTATAACTCATAATTTTGTATACCTGTATCAAATAACTCCTCATTCTCCTATGCTTCAGTTAAAAAAATGTTTTAACCCATTCAAACTTTCCCTCAAGTCCTCAAGTCCTGGCAACATCCTTTCTGTGCACTCTGCATTGCTCAGCAGAATGTGGCCAGCTCCTCATCTTATTTGCTTTACATAGGTATAGTATGTGTGAGTAGCGCTGCAGCCTGTGTGCTGGCTTGTTTCTTTGTTACTTTATGTCCTTGATCTGGTGGCCCTTCTTCTTGCAGATGTCTATGTTGTAACAGGTCACCATGTTTTAGTTATAGCAGACCCTGGGGTGTCTTCTGTACATTCTGTGCCCATGATTGCCAGATGGTGAAAAGACCATTTCATGGTATAATGGGATCATTGGAGAGCCGAACAAGCAGACTCCACAAAAATGGTGAAAGAAAATTTGACCTACTAGCTGCTGCAAAAGATGGACTGGCACAGATTGTGTGGGGAATTGTCAGCAGTTCCCTGTGTAGGTGCCACTAAATTAACAATTTCTGCACTTGCACGGATGAATTGGATAAATTCAGAATCCCTCTTTACCATCACTTTCCCAACTGCACACCAATGATAGAGATCAAAGTTGTGGCAATTCCCAGAAACCTGGCCTGGCACAGGGACAAATGTAGCTGCAGGGAGAGAGGCTAACTGTATTTGTGCTAACTGGGTTGGAGAGTTGAACCAGCACTCTATGTTTGTGGTACTCAGGAACTGACAGGAAGCACTCAACAAGCCTGATCCACAGAGGTGTTTTTTTTATCAAAAGAGCAATCCTTTATAAAATTGCCATGAAAGTAGGTTCATTGTGTCGGTGTTTTGTCCTAAGAAGTGACATGCAGAATACCAATGTTCGTTGTATATGACATGCAAATTGGATTGGTTCTACAGCAGAAAGAAGAAGTAAGTTTAATTGTTCTGTACTTATTCACGTATAATGTACATTGAAAATACTGAAACTGTATTTGATCACCTAGAATGTAATTGAATTTACAGAGAAAGAGACAGGAGAAAAAAGTTTTTATTAAGATTTCCATATTCTTTCAATGTTAAATAAAGACATTTCCCTGCAAAATTGAGAAACTTTGTTATTTTGGTGAATAAAACATTGTCTCAGAATTTCTTATCATCAGCTCATACACTCTTCACAGGCCAAAACATCTTTTTCAAAACATGCTTTAAGTAAAAAGTGATTAAAATATTTAAGTTACTTAGTTATTTTAAAATAAATCTAAGCTAATCAATATTTGATCTCAGGTCCTCGCCGCTGTTCCTTTCCAGTTTCAACCTATGCGTGGCTCTTGTGTAAGTTGTGGCAAATCCCGTCAGCCTTCCATTTCCACACTGATTTCCAGAAGGAGTCCATCATTGAAGTGTAATTTGAAAATCAACAAGAAATAGTAGACGGTAATTTTGAGTCACTGTATTTGCTTGTACATGTGTGCTAACAAATGCATCAACTTTGCTGACAGTAATGTAAGGAAATGTCAGCAGTTTTGATGACATTTTCCCATACAACCCAGGCAAGTATGATCAGAATTCCCTGACGCCCTCCACTGGGAACTTCAGGTATATAGCTGTGCTCCTGGTTGAAAGTAGAAGTCCCGGCAAGATGAAACTTAATAATTTAGTGGCAGTTTGATTCTGCCTCGTGCTAATGATCCTAATCCTACACTTCTAATCAAAGTGAATTTGCCTCAAGGATCCTTTTGAAGAGCTCTGAATTTCTGTACAACTCTGACAAGCACTTTAAGATTATCTGAAGAAATAAAAACACACGTTCTATCATATGAGTAAAATGTCTCAAGCAACTTTCTGGCATGTTAGAGTAGGTAAAAATACCTTTAAATGGCACTAGAAATGGACAGCTCCCAACTTGTTCACTGACCATAGTCTTTAATGGATTAGGAAGCTCAGTATGCTAATGAGATTAGAGATAAAAATTGCATTGTGAGATTCTCCATTTTATTTGACCACAATTTGAACAAGTTATTATGGCTTGTTTCTGGCAGCAACATTTTCCACCTAAATGGAGTTCTGCCTGAGAATTGGAATGGGAGGGTCACCAGCTATAAGTCAAGCAGGATGCTTTGGTGTCCTGCTGGCCTTCTCTTAAAACAAAGACTGAAGCACTAACATTGCAAAAATGGTGCAAGACAATCCAAAGTAAAGATAATTCGATAGTTGGTGAGTTAACTTTTGTGTTTGAAATCATGAGCATAGTATGTTAAAATCATTACATCTATGTCATTATTACTAATTTAATTTAGGAAACCCAATTAAGACACACTGCTTATGTAACATTTAATGTGTGAATCACAAGAACTGAACGGGAGGAGGGAATGGTATTTAAGGAAAGCAATGTTATTTTGAATGTGGAAGGGACACTTCCAGGCATCAATTCCCTGTGCTCCATGTCTCATAGGAGAAAATTATGTTCAGAGCAAATGCACTTAATTGTATTTATTAACATCATTGCAAATTGATTTTCTTCAAGCATCCAAGAGCAACAATGGCAGAGTGTGTACATTGTTCAGAAAGTGATTGATCACTTTACAACTGTGAAGAAAGTATTACTCTTTAATATCATCTGAGTTTGTTTAGAGTGATGCTACTGTAAGACCTCAAATCTGAGATTCAAAGTTGTTTTTGACAAAGATGGGATAAAAGACAGACAGCCAGCCTCATCCAGGTGCTGGGTTAGTCATTTCAGAAGTAAATTAGACCTCTTTATTCAGATCTATATTTCATCTGAACCTGGCAGGTGTCTCACAGCTTGGGAAACCCAGCAGCTGAAGAAGATACCACTCAATTGACTATACCAGGTGGGTGTCTTTTTGTTAGCAGGCAGATCCAATTTTCTTGAATGCTAATAACTATGCTTTCCACTTGGCCCAACACTTCTTTTTCTCCCGATGTCCGGTCTTCTCTAAGACCTCTTAACCCTCCTTTCTGCCAATCTTGCTCCCAGCCTCCTTTGGATCTTCAACCTTCACATCAACATTTCACTTCACCATCTAGTCTTTCCTGCCTTTTCCCTCTGCATTAACACTGCCAGTTCTATGTGTTGATTTTGGAGTTTCTAGTGCTCCTCGGAACATTCTCCATCTAGGATGCGTCTTTGCTTCCCAATCTCTCTTTCGTGTGACCCCATTTTGACTCCAGGTCCTTCAATATGTCTGACTACCTCCACTCATGCCCAGCATCCTGACGTGTATTTAGCAGCTTGCATCCCCCACTCTTTCATAAGCTACAGACCCCTGTGATGGTATTGGATTTGCTGCCCATGAAATTCTTAACTGAATCGAAGATAATAAGCCCTATCCAATATAGAAAGCTATGGCTACCTTCACTAAAGGGAGGTTTTATTGTAGCCACCTACTCTTCAAAGGCTATATCACTTACCTGTTTAACCTCCATGGTGAATTTAAATACCAGCACTCACTATTTGGTTCTTCCTCCCTACCAAGGAGGAGGTACCTCCATTTAACAAAGTAGTTTAAACACAGTTCATTTATTTTTAGTGATACACATCTAAATCCAGACAACATACTTAAAGCTCCCAGAGGACCTCTATCTTATAAAAGATTTCCAAATTACAAGCAATTTCTAAAACACAAGGATTTCTAAAACATGTACAATTCCTATCAGCTAAAGATACATACCAACAAGTTGCAGTTGAATGGGTTGTCTTTTGCAGAAATCAAAAGAAGAGGAATGGATTTTAGACACCTGGTCTTTCTGTCATTCTTCTTGTTATCCCTTGACCATTCCTAACAAATTAGACTGCTCTTACATTTATACTATTTTTTGCTCCTTGGTGACTTTACACACATCGGATATTTTTTTCAGATAACTTGCTGGGAAATTCACACAGTTTATCTGAAAGCTTCTGGGGACAAGATCCCAAACACCCAAAATCAACGCTGTGTGGGCTGACTCTCTGAATACACAAATCTCCCAATTATTAATGGATCAGCTATTTAATGTGCTAAGTGATAGTATCAACCTGGTCTGCAAGCTTTTTTGAAATAAATAAACAACTTTGCCAGTGTTGACTGGTTTGATGCAAGCTGAATTAACATAATCTCATTGTCTTACATGGCATCTCTTGAACAGCCCTGTGCTGTGAGCCAGCAGCCTAAGCTCTATAGACAGTACTGTTTGTTTGCAAAGCTGGCCACTTAATTTAAGATTGATTATTGTTTGCAATTTATATGGAGAATTGAAGTCTGGTTCTTGTTTACGACAAGAAGCTGAGTAATAGTTGGGACTTTAACTTCCTCAAAACAACTCTTTGACCCCTGGAAGAGTCAGCTTCTGTGTTAGAAAGCTGATGTTAGCAAAAAGCACCCCCAAGCCTGTAACAGTTCAAATCTTTGCTCCCAATATAACTCCAACTCTTCCAGGTTTCTTAGGCAATGCATTGTCTCCAACAATCCCTCTTCCTGTGTCTCTAGTCTCTCCAAACTTCCAAACTCTGCATGTGAATCATGTCCCTGATCAACAAACTCTCACATTTTTCTTTCCAGCAGACTATCCTATCCAACAAGTAGCCAGAGTCCCAAACTGACTGGTTGGAGCCAAACAGCAGAGTCCAAAAATATTTATTTTATCTTGCCTTTGGATTCAGCAGGTCACACGGGGAATCTGTTCTGTCTTCATGCACTTTGTTTGTGTTATTAGTCATTCTTACAGATTTTATTTCTACTTGCTGATGCCAAGGCTTAGGCAGAACTGCTGTAGAATTGACCCTAGAGACCCTATCAGCTTGCTAACCCAAGACTGACAGATGAACTGAGTGAAAGAGAGGTGAACTCCAAAGGCATTCCCAAGTCTAAGTCATTCTCAAACTGGTTCACTTCAAACTCACTGTGGTTTAGCTGTGCTACCTCATTCAGACTTGGATGAGAAGTATATTTAGTTTTCATACACAGAGCCAGGTAATTATGCATCTACCTAGTCGGCCAAAAACCTGCATTTGTGGAAAAGCATTGTCATGAAAGCAAGTCACATCATACTACCAACTTAATGAAATTAAATTCACTGGCACTCAATTCACACTTGCCATTGAATGCAACCAATCAACATTCTTTACAGTATTATCTATATCTTTCAGTATTTCTTCACTCTATCTCAGAATTTTTTAGATTTTATTTCGCAGCATGTTCATGTCCTGGGAAAAGTCCTCCTGCCCAACATGGACTGCTTATTTGTAACATGTCAAAGGTGCCACCACCGCTTCCTCCCATCTGTTCATGCAACTTACTGCTTTATTCACATGGTCTGCCTTATCTTTTGAAGGTGACAAGGTAAAAGTACTATGGGCTATGATGCAGGATTAGATTGCCAAAAAAAATTATTAAAAAATAAAGGAACAAGAAGATAGCAGAAATAATATGAAGTATAATTTAACAAGTGTTACTGAGCTTAGATAGCCGCAACAGTGATGGAAAACTAAGTAATCCTCAACCTTTGTACTGATCTACAACATAAGCAATTTCATTCTAGCTTTTACTTTCCTCATGCATGGTAACAATCTGGCCTGACTCCCCCTAAAATATTCTGATAGACACGAAACAATATAGACTCAAAAATACTTGAAAAGGAATCGCCAGAGCAAGGGAAACTTTAAAAACCATTAAATTCAAAGCAGCTGTCAAATCAAGCATGTATTTGAACAAATCTCACATGATATTTATATTTGAATTGAATGACTTGGCCCATCTCCCGTACACCTGACTGGAGCACTGGGATGACCTTCTCAGATGCAAGGTAAGTATATTATTCTGACATATACAAGCAGAAGATCTCCAAATCTTTGAAGAGATTGCTTTTGTAAATTTGCTTCTTTCTTGACTGCAATCATTCATTCTATCTTCGTAAATTTATTGGCACCAGATTTAAGTCCTGGTAGGTAGTTTGTCTGCTTCATGCATGAAAGTGGAGTAATTCCGACTGACCAGATCTCCAGCTGATTCCACCTCCTTCAGTGAAATTTGCAGAGAAGGTGAGAGGTTTAAGAAGAAGCTGTAACTATTGCAGGTGACAATTAGAAAATGGAAATGTACTTAGGCATTAATAGATATTCTGGTTTCAGTGGAATTGATAACCAGATAAATACTGTCCATCTTACTAGGAGAAAACCTTTGCTTTTCTTCAAAATAACATGGAAGGATTTCTTTTCTTGCATCTACTAAGGTGTGAGATGGGACTTTATTTCATCCTTAAGATACCAGTTCCATAATTTTATTGTTCTGAAGTATCTGCCTGGATTTTTCAGCTCAGATTTTCACTATAAGACTTAAACATTAACCTTTAGGAAGCTTAGAAGAGTAAATGTGACTGCTTTGGCAGCACTGGCATCTGCCTTTTTATATATATAGTACATTGTATGTTTAGTGCGTCATCGCCAGGAGTGCAACAGAGTAAATACTTTCACACAGGAAGGCAAATGAACAGTTTATAAATGATCTGCTACACCCAGCCCTTGACTACATTTCGTTCTATATTTTCTACATGAGGAAAGCCAACACTGGGACCCAGTTTTGAAAGAGAAACGTAAGAAATAGATGATGTAATTCATGAATAACTTGCATGAATATGCCTTCAGTAAGCTGATCCATGCACACGCAGACTAAGTAGATTAAATATTTATTTTAAAAATATATGTTATTGCATTGTGCTGAAAGCACCTGATAAGTTAGAGCAAGTTAAAAGTTTATGCCTCATCTCAGGAGTTCAAAGCCTAACCCCAAATATTTGAAGTTATAGGATAACAAAGGTCATGAAGGTTTCCTAAGTCTATCATTATAGCTATAGTCTTGGAACGCTATGCCATGCATCTATTTCCTGCATGTTTATTCTATGACCTGCTCTAACAGAATTCCAAAAGACCAACCCATCCTTTCCTACATCAAAGCAGATTAAATGATAGGTCAAAGAAAACTGTAACCTACAATGGCTGTTTACACGTGACGAGCTCAGAAGAAAGAAAGACCGATAAAGAAAGTGGTCAGAATGATTGGGATTTCTGTCAACTTTGTCCTGATACTAGACAGACCATTCATTGTCACTGCAATGTTTGACAAAAATTTAAAAAAAACACACTGCAATCTCTTACACGTTAAAAGAAATATTTCTAACAACATAATTAATAAAATGCTTGTCTGACAGTCTGGCGGGCAGACACACACATCACGCCTGTAATCCATGTCTCCTGACTTTACCGTCCTTGCTGTAACATAATAAGTAACAGATGTCACCGGGCAGGGTTACTGAACTGTGCATAATAAAAAAAGAAGAGGGAGTAGAGAATGCAAGTTTTAAGTATTATTTTTTACTAAACTGACACATATTTATATGACATCTATAAAATAGAAAACTCAGGATTAGCTGAGGAAAATTGCAGTGAAAATTTAAGGCACTGATGCGTTACCATTCAGTTTAACGGTGGCTGGAGAAAGACCCATCAGTCTTGTGTTTGTCCCCCCTTCCACATCTGGTTAATATCTTTCAAGGGGTTTCCAGTAAAAGGTAACCTCATGCAGTAGGAGATTGTCATTGCACAGGCCTGTTTATATCTGACTATGCCAATACTGCTTAAAATCTATTCCCCACCTAGCACGCTGGGAAGATAAATGAAGAAAAGCATGCACGCCAAACCGCAAAGGCTTTGAAGGCAGACATAACCTCCATGACACTGTTTCTGAACTGCATTCATCAGCAGCAGTTTTTCCCCCTCTTGCTGCTCTTTTCAAATGTCTATTAGGCAACATAGCACTTCCTCATGTTCTCCTTGGGGTTCAGAGTTCAAGCAGTCATAAATATTGTTAAGTGCTACAAATCTTTCCACAGTACTACTCCATGACAGGGTTCAGTTCTGTTGTTGGAAAGTGCACGGTGGATGTGTACCATATCTAGGCACTCCAGTCAGCCCTGACTCCACTTCCTGTCATGCAGCAGTCATGATATTTGTACTGGGAAGAGTAAAGACTAGTTTGCAATCAAAAGCAAAAAGACATATGTTTCACAAAATAAACATGTTGTGAAGCTACTTTGCCTTTTTAGTCATTTTTCCTTTCTTTTGATGCCTCAAACTCCTGCTGTGATATGGCTCCATAGTCATCAGTTGTCCACTGGTATCTGTCATAGCAGCTATTTCCCAGGTGTGAGTGATGGAAGCTATTCCTCAATGAATAGCTAAATCCATTTGCTTCTTTGGCCAATACTCTCACATATGTATTCATCAGCTGTCATCCAGAGAGGGAATACTGGCTGATTTTGGAACCACACTTTCTATTCAAGCGTAGTGACATTAACTGCAAGAAAACAAAGCCATAAGGTTCCACAAGAAGAAAGCATACTGTTTAAACCTTTATTTAAAGAAAGAACTTGGATTTACAACATGTATTTCGCAATCACATAAATTAAGTATTTTACAGCTAAAGAATAATACTTCGGTTTTATTATGTGAGGAAACACAACAGATGATTAGCACTGAGAAAGGTTCAACTAATAGAAATATTAGTAACCAAATAATTGCATAGAAATAGAACCAGAAATACATTTTGGGCTTGCAAATGTCTTCCGAAGATTCCATCACTCCAAACCTCTGTTGTTCATGAGGCTGTGAAATAAGTCAGATCTTGCAGACATTCTGCACAAAAGATGGAGAGTTCACTACAAAGAGCAGGATGATTGCACTGCTGAACTTGGCCTAGAGAGGTCTGAGGATAACATTGTTGTTAGGGTGTTAACTAGGGAAGGGATTGGGACGTTGAGTGTTGGGTTGAAGCATTGGGAAGAACTTCAGCAGTGGGGGAGGATGCAAAGATTTGGGAATGTGGTTGGATGGGATTGTAATGAGCTGTTGCCTGGAATTTGAGATTGCTAATAGTTTTATAAGCCTAACAGTCATAAATGGGGCAACAGTGGTTTAGGAACCAAATGAATGGTTATCATGAGAGGTACCATTTGCCTGCACCAGATTCAGGTCCTGGTAAAATCTTATTAGGTAATTTCAAAAAGGATTAGGACAAATGTCATATTCTTTCTTGGCACTGAGACAAGTGAAGTGAACTTTTGTGGTGTTTACTGCTTGATTAAGTTGCCATAGTACAAAATTCCTCTGCAAGTTCTCCTGCAAAGATTAGAAAAAATGTGGAACAAGGGATGAACTTGTTCCATATACACAGCTGGCATAATTACCCAATGAGCCTATCAGGTAAAGAACTTTCTCAATGATGAAGGACTAACTATAGATCAAACAAAATGAATTGTGGCTATGCTAAGCACTTGTAATTGATGCTGGTACTAATTCTACACAGAAGTCGGCAGGCTATTGATTTTTAGAATTAGATACAGCCAGCTTGCACAAGTAAAATTAAACTAGAAACACAGGGTTATACTGTGACAATCATTAGACTCTAAAAGTAATGAAAATCTCAGTGGGAATTTTCTCTTCATTTGTAGTTAATTTCCACACCCAGATGTCAAATTCAATTAAATGGCCATTAAAATAAAACCATTTCTGAAGAATAAAATTACTATGTTATACGAACAACTGATGATAATGATTACCCCAAGAAATCTTTAAACCAACAAACTTTCTGAAGACACATCTATTCAAAAATTGCAGCTTTAAAAAGATTGGAGTCTTATTTTCAGAAGAAACCTTTGGCAATGAGTGAGGTGAAGTAAAAGGATGTCTGTGAGGATGTGTGGCACAAAGGACCTTGGAAGGCCTTGTTTTCCCCTATTGGCATGGATATTCACCAGCTGCTATAAGTATGCAATTGCTTGTTCACAAGAGTAGGTTTTTCTAAAATATCCTTTGCAGCACTTAGATTTTGCCTTTGCATTTTATGCAGCTTTATCTGTTGATGTATTATACCTTGTAGCTGTTTGGATCTGTTTCATACCACTCCAAAACTTTAATTTTCAGTTTCATCCCTCACAGTCTTACCTTTTTCACACAACCAAAATGTTCTTAGATGCTTGCAGCAAAAAGTGAACAGAAAAGATATAGAGACAAGCAAATCTTACATTTCCTATCTCATATTGATTCTCTTCCTCAAAGGAGATGCCAATTAGCTGTCCCAGTTCTTGGAGACTTTCCAACCAATCCTCAAAATGCAGGGATTTCCTCTGCACAGTGAATGTCAATATAAAATTAAATCAACACACTTTAGGCACTTTTAAACCACCTGTAGATACATTAGGCCACTCCTCCCGGATGATCTCAAATTTACTATATGTCAAAACATGTGTGAAGCAACTCTGTTTGTTTTCTATCATAGTGTGTTTGAGAAAGACCATGTATCACATTTGTGTATCTGAGTATTAAAATAGAATATATTACACAATACGTCTTCAGTACTAATAATCTTCCAATGAGAGTATTCCACTATTTTTAGTTTGTCAAGAAGTTAATTTTTTTGCTAGATTGTAAAATAAATACAGGATTGTAGGAAATTTGCAAAATTGCAGGAGGGAAGGGAATTAAATATGGATTAATAGTATAGAAAATTAATTTCTGGAGTTTTACAAAATGGTCCAATTTCAGATAAGATGACAAAAAGAACATTCATGGGATGTCAGACTCACCAAAGAGTAAGTCGAATTCTAATTGGACATATTGAAAATGGTGGAAGGAGCTTTTGTGGTGCACTCTTGTTGGCACTGACCAGCTGTATTGAAAAGTTTGTTTCTGAACTGAGAATGGCTGGACTTGATAAGGAAAACGTTTGTATTTTGTTATGTCCTTAGAATGCTACACAGTACTTCGTAGACAAGAAATAACTCTTTGAATTAGAGTAACTAGTGCTCAATTGGTAAGTACTGTTGTTAATTTTTACAAACCAATGGGGTATATTGGTCAATTTTTCCAAAACACAATGGGAACTCTTTGATCCATCCAACTGTTCAAGATACATCACCAGGAAATTAGCAAGTGAAAGATTATTTACCACACCAAAACCTTTTGCTATAACCTATCCAAATTGATCGTAACTTTACAACATTGTATACATTTAAAATAGACTTTTTGTAATGGGCGCTCTAACAGACCTGGCAAATTACTACATATATTGGGGTCTAATTAAAGCTTTTTACATATTTATCATTGCTGCTTTGCTCATGTGTTCTTTGGCCACACTTCTGAAAACTAAATGTGGTTCAGCATTTTTATGGTTTTTAATTTATTAAACTCAGAGGAACATATTAGGCTTCTTATCCTCTTGAATGTGTTTCATTCACATTTTCAAAGTCTAATTAAATCCTTAGTCTTTGTTTATCCACATATTTTACCTATTTTTGATACCAAATAGTATTATAATTATTATATAAGCATCCGTTAGTCTCATGAGACCATGGATTTTCACCTTGGAAGGTGTCCAGGGTGCAGGCCTGGGCAAGGTTGTATGGAAGACCGGCAGCTGCCCATGCTGCAAGTCTCCCCTCACCACGCCACTGATGTTGTCCAAGGGAAGGGCATTAGGACCCACACAGCTTGGCACTGGTGTCGTCGCAGAGCAATGTGTGGTTAAGTGCCTTGCTCAAGGACACACACGCTGCCACAGCCAAGGCTCGAAATAGCGCCCTTCAAATCACTAGATGAATGCCTTAACTACTTGGCCACATGCCAGCACATTATAATTATAATAGTGTCTTTAAAACAATTACCAAGGTGTGCCATAAATGTGTTATCAAATAAAAGTTAACACAATCCCACAAAAGAATGGGGTAGTGCAGTCAGCTGCACAAAAGTGAATCTTAAAGGGAGGAAAAAGAAATTTAAAGGCAAAAAAGATACAGGATTAGGATTTAATAAATAATGACCTTAACAGTTGCTGTCATGACTGCCAGTGATGGTACAACTAAATTCAAAGATATTGGAGAAGGTTGGCTGAAGGAGGTTGTCCCATTAAGAGAGTTTTGGTTGGTATTTGAAGCGTTTTTAATATTCCAATAAAATTTAAGTAATATTGTACATATATTGTTTGATCAAGCATTCTTTGTTTGTTACATAATTTACTATGGGTTATATGTAAGATGTACAAACATTTGTACATGAATGGCCATAAGTCATTATGCCACCATGTCATACATGAGCACCTCACCAGAGTAAAACAGAGTGGACATGTTTTCCTGAGCTCCGGTGTAATTCTATCGATTAGCTTCTGGAGCTACAAAAATAACAGTGGCCATAAGACATAGGAGCAGAATTAGGCCATTCAGTCTAACATGTGTTCTCCACCATTTCATCATAGCTGATCTATTTCCATCTTAACCCATTCTCCTGCCTTCTCCCCATAACCCTTCACACCCTGACTAATCAAGAGGCGATCAACCTCCACCTTAAATCAGCCAAAGACCCGGCCTCCATAGTTGCCCATGGCAAAAAATTCTACAGATTCACCACCCGCTGGCTAAAGTGATTCCTCCTTATCCCCGCTCTAAATGGACATTCTTTATTTTGGGGCTGTTCCTTTTGGACCTGAACTTCCTACCAAAGGAAACATCCTCTTCTCATCCACCTTATCTAGGCCTTTCAACATTTGATAGGTTTCAAAATTATATCCCCTTATTCTTCTAAGTTCCAGTGAGTACAGGCCCAGAGCCTTCAGTTTCTGTTCATATGATAATGCTTTCATTCCCAGAATCTTTCTCGTGAAGCTCCTCTGAACCCTCTCCAAGGTTAACGCATCCTTTCTTAAGTAAGGGGTCCAAAACTGCTCACATTACTCCAAGTGAGGCCTCACCAGTGACTTATACAGCCTCAGCATTACTCTCTTGTATTCTTGTCCTCTCAAAATGAATGCTAACACTGCATTGGCCTTCATCATCATCAATTCAACCTGATAGGTTTAATGATGCACTGATAGAGTGTTTAGTTTGTGGAATCTTGCAAGAAAGCATTCAGAAATGGCTCCAAACTGAAGTACAACTCACCTTTAAAAGAGCAGTTGAAGTTGTACTATCAATAGAAACAGCAGACAGAGACGCAATTGAATAGCAGTCAGGAATGAAGGTGAGTGTCAACAAAATTGCAATGTCTAAACAGAAACTGGCCTGGCTGAACAAATTGTGTTACCATTGTGACAGGGGCTTGCAGATACCAGACCAATGCAGATTTAAAGGCGTAACTTGCAGAAAATGCAACGAAGTAAGACATGTACAAAGAGCATGTTAAGCAGGCAACAATAAATGAGCTGCACAAGGAAGAGAAAAAGATAAAAAGTCAAGTTGCAGTTTTAAAAAGAGCAATAAACTGCATGGTGTTGATGGAAAAAATCTGATAATGATAAGAGTACCACAGGAATGGATACTTTTGAGACTCACCATGTGAAAACTAACAAGAGACAAAAAGAGACAAACAATATGGCTTACACCAGAAGTGAACGGCAAATAAATTGAAATGGAATTGGACACTAGCTCAGCTATTTCAGTCATTCCACAAAAGGTACTGAACTGAAGCCTACAGATACCAGCTAAAAACTTATATTGGAGAAAAAATAACTCCTGTCACAACAGTGAAATACAACAACCAACAAGTCACATTGGGCTTGTATGTGGTAAAGAAAAACCAGAAGTGCCAACATTGTAGGATCATGATTGGCTGAGACAACTACAACTTGATTGGAGATACATGCACAATTTGCATGCCACTTCCCCTGCCAGAGAGTCAACAGAAAATGAATTACGAAAGGTACTGGATGATGCCCCTGCAGTGTTCAAGGATGGCAATGGAGAACTCAAGCATGTCACACCCAAAGTTTTAGAAAACCTGTCTGGTTCCTTATACCATTGTGATAAAATAGCCAGTGAGCTAGATCACATGGAGGCCGAAGAAATTATTTCCAAGGTTGAATGGAACTTATGGGCAACACAATTGGCTCCAGTTGACAAGGTTTGTCAGGATTTGTGGTGATTTTAAGGTCACCATCAACTCAGTACTGAAAGTAGATCAATATTCTCTGGCCAGGATAGGGGATATCTTTGCAAACCTTTCTGGAAGAAAACACTTCAGCAAAGTGGGCTTAGCTGAGGCCTACCTACAGATGGAAATGGAAGAAGAGTCCAAATTGTTTCTCACCATAAACACTCACAAAGGGTTTCATCGCTATAACATGCTTTTTTTGAAGTAGCCTCTGCACCTGCACTGTGGCAGAAATTATGGACCCGGTGCCCAGACACTCAATGTTACCTGAATGACATTATTGCTACCAGAAAGGATGACAAGGATCATCTCCAAAATCTCAAGACTTTGTTAAAAAGATTAGAAGATTATGGGCTCACAGCATAATGCAACAAATATGAATTGTTTAAACCAAGCATCACTTACTGTGGTTGTACCATTGATGCACAAGAATTACACAAGTGTGCAGAGAAAATTTGAGCAGTGATGGATGTCCCAAGGCAAAAGGATGGGTGACGTTTGTGGGTGTTTTTAGGATTTGTCAATTACTATAACACGTTCCTGTCAAACCTGGCCTCTGTGCTCCATCTCTTGAACTTATTACTACAGATCGGGAAGAAATGACAATGGGCAAAGCAGTCTGAGTAGCTTTCCTAAAGGAAAAGGAAATGGAGATCTCAGACACACACTCACACATCTAATGCATCCACTACGTTCACCTCATCCAGTGAAGCTTACTCGTGACACCTCGCCTTACGGTATAGATGCAGTCATGTCATGTTATGAGTGATGGAAGTGAACAACCTATAGCTTTTGCATTATGTTCACTTACCACTACAGATCAAAATTACACACAGATTAACAGAGGTCTTGAGTTTGGTTTGGGGTGTAAAATGTTTCAGCTATGTCTGTATGGGAGAGAGTTTACCCGCATTACTGATCATCTACCACTAGTGACAATTTCAATACATGGAAAGGAGTTCCACTAACAGCAGCAGCACGAGTGCAGAGATGGGCTCTGTTTCTTGGAGGACATAACTACAAGATCAAATTTAAGAGGATAACTAATCATGGAAATGTTGATGGATTGTCCTGTTTACCTTTGGAAATGGAAATACCTGAAATATTTACATAAGATTCTTCCTAATGCAAATCAATTGTCTCCCTATTATGGCAGAAAAGCTCCCTCAATGTCTTAGTCCTACATAGCAACTTAAATGGCTGGAACATGCATTTCCATTTCCCCCATTTTTACCAGTACTGGGATGAACTCGCCCTTGATGGGAGTTACCTCTTGTGGGGATTGAGAGTTGTTGTACCATCCAAGCTGAGAGCTACATGCTGGTCATCTAGACATGGTCAAAATGAAAGTGTTGGCTCAGAGCTTTTTTTGATGATGATTATGAAGACACGTAGTCCTCTTTTATTGCCATTTAGTAATGCATGCATTAAGAAATGACACATTATTTCCTCCGGTGTGATATCACAAAACACAGGACAAACCAAGACTGAAAAAACTGACAAAACCACATAATTATAACATATAGTTACAACAGTGCAACAATACCATAACTTGATGAAGAAGTCCCTGAGCACAGTAAAGTTCAAAGTTTCTCAAATGTCCCACATCTCACGCAGACGGGAGAAGGAAGAAAAACTCTCCCTGCCATGCCGACCACAATCCAACTCTGAGTCATCCAAAAACTTCGAGCTCTGATCAGCTCTCCAACACCGAGTACTGAGCGCCATCTCTGTGCGAACGATTCAACCTCCTTCTCGGTTGCCAAAAGCAGGCAAGGCTGGGGACTTTGAGGCCTACCCTCTGAAAGATTCCCAACCACGCAGTAACGACAGCAGTGGACGGGCGTTTCAGAAATTTCTCCAGATATTCTTCTGTCCTTTCATGTCCATTCTCCATCAAATCAGAATTGTCCACGGCCCCTATTTAACAGATACGATATCATTTTCCACTGGAGGGCTGCGCACACGCAGGCGCGCTGCTGTCTTCTCCTTTGTCTGGAGGCCACGGATGGATCAGCAGACCGAGTAGCTTGCCATGTACTGTTCAGAATGCTTGCACATCCAGGGGATGCCAAGAGCAGCACCTTTCCTTCCCCATGAATAGCCTGCATTGCCCTGGCTGAGGATTCATGTGACTTTCCTGGACATTCATGGACAGAAGTTTCTTGGTAGTAGTGGATGCAGCTACAAAGTGATCATAAGTGTTCCCAACAGCCTCACACACTGTCGATGTGTTAAGAAGCCTTTTCCCAAGGACTGGTGTTCCAGAACACTTAGTCAGTGACAATGGACCACAGTTTGTTGAGGAACAGTTTCAGTCATTCCTGAAGATGAATGGAGTAAGATACAGTACATCTGCACCGTATCACCCAGCTACAAAGCAAAAAGGTTTGGCTAGAGTCTAGAGAATGTACGATGAGCAATGACAGCAGAACACATTACAGTGACACTAAATCAGAAGCTGTCCAATTTCCTCCTTGCATATCATAATGCAGCTCCTCAAACAAGGAGTGTTGAAGTTTGTCTCCTGGACAAGCAGTCCTGGTGAGGGACTACAGAGGTGTTCAAGAGTGGGTAATTAGGAAGATTAAGGACAGAGAACAACCACTCTCCCACGCAGCGGAGATTGCATCTGAAGGCAGCACATTGATCAGTTGAGGAGAGCAGAGTCAATTGTCAGAGAATAAAGGTGTCCAGAGCTGTCAGAACCACTTCCTGCAGTCCCAGAGTCAACTCCTACAACCACAATGGAGGAGGCCCCAGAGTGTGAGATTGTTTCCACTGCCACAAGTCTCACCTGACAAGCAGAGTAATCTGCCTTGTCAGGAAGGATGTTATCCCACAAGAGGAAGAAATCCTCCACAGTGATTATATCTTTAGGTCTGAATGGGAGAATTTAGATTCTTTATGCTGTGGATGCCTATATTGTTGTTGTATTATATAGTATTCTGTGTGTATATCTATATATAGGAATCAGGGGTTGACAATCTATTTTATGCATCAACCCTTACCATTAACCGAGGGGTCCATGGGCCCCAGGCTGGGAACACCTGATATAATATATACGACTAGAGAGCAATACATTATATATTTCAGTTGAGATGCATTTATACTGCGTAGGAGTTTATGGCTAAGCAGTGAGGAGTGTTGTGTATTTAATATTTTAGTAAAATTTGAGTAATCTTGTAAATATTGTTTGATTAAGCATTCTTAGTTTATTTACAGAATTCATTTTGTGTTATACGTAGAAGTACATGAATGGCATACATCATTATACCACCATGTCATATATGTGCATCTCACTGAAGAAGAAACTAAGTACACACCCATCCCTGACTCCCGTGTTTTTCTTTTGATTAGCTTCTGGAGTTACAAAACATAACAGTATTCTTTAGGGTTTAAAAGAATGACTTTATTCAAACCTATGACATCCTAAGCGGAATTGATAGGGGACTTAAAACGTTTTCAATTATAAAATAAGGAGCCAGCCATTTAAAAAAGAGTTGTGCAAGAATATCTCCTCTCTGACAGCAGCAAATCTCTGGAATTATCTGAGGTGGTGGAGCAAGATCATTAGATACATCTTATAGTGGCAATTGATGAATATGTGAAAGTTTAAGAAATTAATGGCTCTGAGGAATTAGGCACAGAAGAGAAGTTGAGGCCAGCATAGATCAGTTTTGATCATATTTAATGGTGGGGAGGATTGAGGGACTTGGCGCTACTCTTACACCTAATGTTTGTGTTCTTGTGAAATATACATCTGTGGTGAGGGGTGAGCTGAGGACAGACTTGAAATCAAGGATGAGAATTTATTACTGGTCATTGTAAATTGTTCTGTGATTAAGCTGGGGTTAAATAGGTGGGTTGCTGAGCAATGCAGCCCGTTGGGCCGTGCTGTATCTCTAAATGAATAAATGAATGTGGTGGCAGCACGCATGGAGAGGCACCTGCTTCCTCAGTCCCATTCAGGGGCTTCTGATTGTTGCATTGTACCTGAAATGCTGCCAGTGCATGGGACAATTTATAGCCAATAAATATTTTAATATTTCTTCTACATCAACACAACTATATTTGCAGTATATAAAGTGAAGAATTTCTGAAATAATGGATATTAAAAACTGTGGCAGATGGAGCTCTCTGCTAATAGTCCAGAGGACTATTCCACAGAGCAAGAATTCTAGAGCTAGCTCCCAAATACTAAGAGCTAAAACATCCCACAGCAAAAAAAGTTGGATGAAGATCAGAAAATAATGGTGTAAGCAATGATCAGTGTAGACTGATCAATCATGCTGTAGTCTGCAAAGTCTTAGACATTGTGATCCAGATCCACTGACACAGCTCACAAAGCAGGGAAGTCATCAGTTTAAATTACAGGTGTTAGAAACTTGCTGTATGATGACCCAAATGTCAGTGCACACCCTGAACCATTGTCGAAATATCTTCATCTGAATAAAGTTGCACATGCGGGAAATAATTTTAGTTCCATAGAAAGCATTGCATGCTACATGCTGTTAAACTGAACACTACAGGAAGCGCACAATTCCGAAGGCTGGAATGCTGGAGTCCAGAGACCAGAATTTAAAATATATGACCTAACTTTAAAAACATGAACACAAAATAATCTGCAGATGCTGGCGTCAAAGCAACACTCACAACACGCTGGAGGAACTCAGCAGGTCGGGCAGCATCCGTGGAAACGATCAGTCAACGTTTTGGGCCGGAACCCTTCGTCAGGACTGAAGAGGGAAGGGGCAGAGGCCCTATAAAGAAGGTGGGGGGAGGGTGGGAAGGAGAAGGCTGGTAGGTTCCAGGTGAAAAACCAGTAAGGGGAAAGATAAAGAGGTGGGGGAGGGGAAGCAGGGAGGGGATAGGCAGGAAAGGTGAAGAAGGAATAGGGGAAAACACAATGGGTAGTAGAAGGAGGCGAACTCATGAGGGAGGTGATAGGCAGCTGGGGGAGCGAGCAGAGTGAAATAGAGATAAGGGAAGAGAGGGGGATGGAATTAAAAACATGAAAGTATTACCAACTTGGGCACTCACACATTAATTTTGTTACAAAAATAATTAGATCTATTTTGTAAAGGTTTATAATAGTAAGGTGGATTCTTGAAACTGACTTGATCTGTAAGAGAAAGTTTGAAAGATGGCTTTGTATTGTTAGTCACGCTAACTGCTCTACCATTTGTTTCTGCAGTAAAGAACCAATGATAATTACTGCAAAGCACTGTTTCCAGTTTTATGAATGTTTGTGGTCTGTAACATATTTGATCTGCCAATTCATTTTATGTGGACATTAAGTTCCTTTCATGACATGTAATTGTTCCAATATTCTAATGTCATGCATTACTTGAATAAAGTGATGGTCTCCCAGCGCAAAAAGGAGCAATTCTAGTTGGTCATAAAATCCTTCTCTTGGCCAATGGGAGAGAAACTATATGCTGTTAGGGATTTCAGTTTCCAAAAGCACTCGAGGAGAAATATTCTGCTTCTCGTGGTACATCAGGCTTGTGTTATGGGATATTATACATCCCTAATCTGTTGTTTTATACCCTGTGTAAGACCAGGAGGTGGTGTTCAATCTGGTACAGTGGTAATTGGCTGATTGCAGTTTGTTAACGGCTGAAAATTGATGTTACATGCTGTACTGACGAGGAGGAAAGAGATTCATGAAAGCTTCAGTGAATATATGTACAGTGTAGCAGCATCTGACAATCTCTGGAAAATGGCATCCTCTTAGCTAAATGCTTGGGCAATTTCCTGTTCAATACCACTCAGCAGTCTTTCCATCAAGCATATAAACATGATAAAATAAAACAATGCTAGAGGTACAGCATGGAAACAAACACTTCAGACCTGTTTCACCAAACATTTACACTTATCTTATATTAATCCATTTTTTAATTACCCCACGTTCTCATAAACTCCCACCAGATTGTACCATTCATGTCTGGATAAATACTTAAGCTCCACATTGACAACACCCAAAATCGGAATTGAACTCAAGTCCCTGACACTAAATTATCATGCTGTCTTAAGCTTTACAAGAGCAAGTGGTCAGGGGCAATTCAATTTGCAGGAACTGGGTACAGATGTGAGAGGAGACACCATATGTTAAGAGAGCTGGCAAGTTCCTTTCAGGTGAATGGCCCAAGGTTGACAGCTGTGAAATCCTAGTCATCAACAAGTTGCATAGAACCATCATGTCTGAATAGTCTTAGAACTTCACTAACCATAATTGAGCGTTAAATGTGAACATTGTCAACATTACACAAGGCCTAAAAATGTGATTGCACACATAAATGTTTTGGTAGGATATATACAAGATTAATGCCTCGTGCAAATGATCAAAACAAAGGTCTGAAGTCTTGGCAACCCATAACATGACTGTGTGGTGACAGTAAGGGCAAAAAGAGAGGATGGGCTCCAAGAAAGATTCCTAACTTATTTTTCTGAAGAAATTAGTCTCTCAGAAGAAATGAGTTGGGACTCATTTTTGTATTCCCACAAGGCTGTGAATCTTCAGAACAGTCTACTTCAGACAGCCGAGGAAACTATGTTATTGAAGGGAGACTGATTTTTGGACTATAAAGGAGATGAAGGTTATAGGGAAGTGGCATTAAAGTGGAGCTAAGATCAAGGTCAGGGCAGTTGTGATTTTGTTAAATGTTAGTGAGGGCTCGAGGGGCTGTATAATATACTGTAATCCTGTTCCAATATCTTGTGTTCCTATGCTGCCAGGTTGCTAGCCATAGATCTGTATTATGCAGTGTCCACGGTTGCAAAACAGCTAATGTAGAGGGAATGATGTCTCTTTTGATTGATAAAGATGTCGTACTGGTGACAGGTAACATTCAAAGCAATGTTGAAGCAGGCAAGAGTATCCTTTGAAGTGATGACAGAGATGTAGCCTTGTCCCTTCTCCTCATGGAAAATAAAAATGCAGAAAAAAAAACAAGTGATTAAATTGGAGATAAATGAGCAATTGATTTGTAAGAACAATTGAACTGTCTGTGATCCTTTAGTGGTAGTGAGTTTGTACTTTATGTGTTTAGTTCCTGGCAAGTCAGGAATTAGTGTAGATCAACTCTGGAAAATAGTTCTCTTGGAAATGCAGGAATTGAGATGAGAAACTTCGACGTGGAAAGAATTAGGAGGAGTCTATTACTTTAATCTACAGCAAGACTCACAATACCACAGGTACCAAAACAAAATGTTGGAAATCTATAATAAGAACAGGAAATGCTGGAAATGTTCCATGGATCAGGTACTGTCTGTGGAGAGAGAAACAATCAAATTTTCAAGTTTTGAAACTTGCTATATTCATAAGTATGATCCACTTTGAAAAATAGCCTTCTGAAATGTCTGTTCTTAAAACTTATCACCTATCTGATGGAGGAAAAACCATAAAACATCATTTGTTTAAAAGGAAAGAAACCTTTTCAACAACGTTAAGCACACAGATATCTTGCCCTTTCCCAAATCTCCAAACCAATTTTACACAAACAAACAGACCGCTACTCAGTCTCTGAAGGTTTGCAGACTGGTTTAGATCCCATTTAGTAGGGGAGGATATTTCCTGCAGCTAAATGGCAGATAAGATTTTACATGTGAGGTTTACTCAGGGTGGTATCTGGATCACCATGGGTAATTTTGAGAGGGTAAGGGTGAAATCAGCCTTGCACAAGAACTGACATCACTGCCTGCTTATTCTGGTTACTAGGCACACCTGCATGGCCTAACTCTACGGGCTGCACCAATAATATGTGCTCACCGCTCATGATGAGGATTGAACGTAAAGCTGCATGCAGACTGCTGAAAGACTAATGCCGCACAGCCACTAATTTTTCAAAAATCTAAACATTGATTATCAATTAAATACAGCTTCTAAAATAAGTTCGCCTCTGGGCTCATGTAGTAAAGTCATCCATTGATGTCAGTTATTATCATACTGATCAGTTTAAATTACAGATATTGCGACATTTGGATGGACAGGGCAGCTTCACACTAGGTTGTTATAGGTTTCATAAGAACATAGGTTGAATAAGTATGCCATTAATATTCTGTAATTACACATCCAATTACTGTCACTAATTGCAGGCTAGTCTAACAAAGAAACTTATTCCTGCACCACTGAACAGTGTTATGTTTTTAGTATAGTTTGAGGAATACTCATTATGTTCCTCACCTATGAAAATGCACTATTCATTTATATCTTTGTAATTAAAATGAGAATGATTACATCTAACTGACAGCATTTATTCCATGGATTATGACCTCGTGATCACAAAGACTGCACAGGCAAGGATAAACAGTCAACTCAAACCAAATATAACTGTGCCTGGTGCATTGTGGCTACCACTTGGAGAGTTATCAAACTTGTACACTGAATGTAATACCTAGGGACATTCAGCCATACAGTAGCTGTAGTCAGTTCTGTGGCAGCATACTCTGACCACATAGTTTGTTATTAGAGTGTGATTACTAAACAGTGTGGTAGTAATACCATCCAAGTATTTGCAGCTACCGCTTGTTGTGTGGTTTGGTAATTACATAGTAATCATAGGGTTCACTGCCAGAACCAACCATTGGAACTCTATCCAAGCACCTATGCTAGTCTGGTTTTGTGTTTGATTTCACTTGTCATTCAACTTTACAATGCAAATTTTAGTAGGTGATTTTCTTTAGCCTGAATGAAAGCAGGAGTTTCTTTCCTGGCATTGACTATTAGGAATTCTCAAGCCGTGACAGATAGACCAGGCTTTACTTTAAGTCTTGTTTTCAGTCTACTACCTAAACTTGCACATGTTGATTGTTTTCTGAGAAACTATGAAGTCTGTTTTATAATAGTTACAAACTTTTCATGCTATCATGTGACATCTCATTTTTATCTATTATTCATATCATGTATTAAGGTCAATTTTTCATATTTATCCCAAATTTTCCTCACAAAGGTTATTAGGAAAGTGTCCTTGAATGGCTACAATCACTGTGTTGAAGATGATGTTAGGAGGTAGTTCCAGAATTTTACATGAATGTATTTAGAGAATGGTGAGGTATTTTCCAGTCAGGAAAATTGTGTGTCTGAGGGCAATTTAGGTGGGTGCTGGTAGAAATGAATGCTTCAGGTGGTGAGAGCAGTGAGCTTTGGAGCTGTGCTCATCTGAACAAGATCCCATCACATTTCAGCTTTATGGCCTTTAGCTGGTGAGAGATTGTAGGGGGACATAAGGTAAGCCATTCACTACAGAGCATCTCTTCTGCCTTTGTAACACCTCATTTATGTGAATTCCTACATTCATGGCGGGGATTCCACGAAACTAATACCTATTTCAAAAGAGGTGATTCGATTTTTTTTCATATGCACATGCTTGTCACTTGTTATATAAACATAACTTGTCACATTTCTGCCTGAATTTAGTTGCAAACATTTCAGTCTTGCTGGGAACCCCCATGACAAGGAATGAAGATGTCCTTGGAGCATAATCCGTCCACAGCCTGTCATTACTGAATATTTGTTATTCATTCATGGTGTGTGGGCAGTATAGGCAAGGCCAGCACTGATTGCTTGTACCTGACTGCCTTTGAGAAGGTGCAAAAGAGCTGACTTCTTGAAGCTCTGCAGTTACTCTGGTAAAAGTGTTCCCACAATGCTGTTGCGGAGTGAGTCCCAAGATTTAAACCCAGTGGTTTAAATCAGCACTATATCATTCCAAGTCAGAGTAGTGTGTAACTTGGAGGGGAACCTGTGGGCAGTGCTGCTGCCGCACATCTTCCTCATTTTTCCCCCTTGCTGGAGACCCACTGATTGGGGGATGCTATTAAAGTAGCTTCAGTCAGCAACTGTAGTCCATATTGAAGATGCGTGGAATATGTAACAGCTTATGTGGTGGACTGGCGGCCAATAAAACAGGATACTTTGACCTGTATGTTATCAAAGGTGGGTGATGTTGGAACCTGCACTCATCCAGGAAAGTGAAGAATGTGCACTTGTATTTGGTGTTCCAGAAAGAATTTCGAGTATCCATTGCTGCAAGATACCAAGCGTTTTGCATGCTGCTTAAGTTGATAAGTATTGATAAACCCCCGTCAGCTATATTGTTTGATTTTTTTTCTCTTTTCCTCCTCTCCCCTTCTCTGCCATTGCGTTCATTTTACCAGAGTCTTGACACCACACTTGATCACACTGTGTCATCCCAATACAGTTAGATTGTAGAGATTTGATATGATCCAAAATTAGAATAAATATTTAAATTTGTCCAAAGCATGAAAATGTTTACCTTGTGCATGTATTTAGTGTTATGTTGGATCTTCACTCAGCTAACATTTCATTGGATAAATGAAGGATATGCCAGGCAAAAAGATAAGAACTGGACTTTCTGACGGTGGTGTCTGAAAAGAGGATGCTGTCCAAGTTGCATGCCATCTTGGACAATGTCTCCCATCAACTACATAATGTACTGGTTGGGCACAGGAGTATATTCAGCCAGAGACTCATTCCACCGAGATGCAGCACAGAGCATCATAGAAGTCATTCCTGCCTGTGGCCATCAAACTTGACAACTCCTCCCTTGGAGGGTCAGACACCCTGAGCCAATAGGCTGGTCCTGGACTTATTTCCTGGCATAATTTACATATTACTATTTAACTATTTATCATTTTATTACTATTTATTATTTATGGTGCAACTGTAACGAAAACCAATTTCCCCCAGGATCAATAAAGTATGACTATGACTATAAGGTGGCCTGGAATTTATGTGTATCTTGCTGCTCAAGATTCAAAATTGATTAACGATGTCCAGTTTTAAACTAGCAGAATCTGTTCTGAATCTCTCCCATTCAGCATGATTAGTGATACCACACAAAGTGGAGGTTATCCTTGGTGAGAAGGTAGGGTTTGATCTTCAAAGAGATCACTCAATGGTCACGATTGTCAATACTGTTCCAGGCAATTGCATCCACAACAAACGAACTAGATCGGAGGAAGGAAGTTCGGTGTATTTATCTCACCATCTACTGGAGACCCATTCTTCTGGGTTTTCTTCTGTTTCATGGATGTCTGCAAAGAGTAAAAATTTCAGGTTGTGTACTATATACATTCTCTGATATTAAATGAAACCATTGAACTATTGAAATAGCTATCGATGGAAATTTTATCACATTATGTCTAAGACTTCTGCTTGTGTTGAGCAAAATGGATTGCTGTATCAGTCATTATTAATATTCCTTTGTTTTGTTAAAGTTAGAAGATCACATTCCAAAATTTGGCTACAGGTTCTATAATTTGATATGTTAATGATCTGGTCACTTTTTACAATGCAGCTTAATTATTATTCTCCCTTTAATTGATCATATACTGTATGTAAAACTGTTGCAGTTTCCCTAGTCTCCATTAGAATCACTTATTCCTGGAAGATGAAAAACAAAATAGACCCATTTAATTTAGCATTATAAAAGGAACTTGTAATCTAATTTAAAGATAAGATAACAAAAATTCCATTCTCAGATGCAAATATGAGCTTCTCTGGTTACAGAAGGTCTGAATTTGATGGATAGAACACACACATTGAAAACTCAGGCACAAGTTGCTAATAATGGTCACCAAATTAATTTTAATAGTCAAAATGTCATGAGCAATTTGTTACTGAATGTCTGATATATGCATCCACTCCACTGACCTTTTACATATGGGTCTGAACATCTGCTCAATTGATTGAAAAAACACATGGGATCTGCGCTTTATTAAGAAGAGGCACAGAGCATGACCATGGACATCATGATGAAACTTTACAAGACACAAGGTTAATAATAACTGAAGTATTGAGTCCAGTTCTGGGCATCTGAGGGAAGCTGTGAAGGCTTTGGAGAGGTTGCAAATAGGAATGATGACAGAAGCGAGGAACTGGAGATGTTATTTGAACTGAAAAGATTAACGTGGGAGCTGATAGAAGTACAAATGTTTGTACATTGATACTAAGGGAATCACAGCATATGGGGTTATATTAAGACATCAGCCATGATATTACTGAGTGTCTCCTATTTCTTGTATATGCTTAAAACCATAAAGACAAGAAACTGCATCCATTGTAGGTAAGGTCAAGAATAAGAGATCATGGAAATAAAGATGACACAAGGTGAGTCCTTCTCACTCAGCAAGTGCTTAGGGACTGGGATGTATTTCCAGGGATCGTACAAGGGGGAGATTCAATCACTATATTTAAAAGAGAGCTGTATAATTACCCAAAAGGTGAAAGACTACATAGAATCAATGGCAAGAGTGAGAAATTATGTAAACTGGATTGCTCTTGGATTGAGATGTGGAGATACCTTCCATGTAAAAACTTTCGGTGGTTTCTATGATCGTCCCAAGGAAACCTACTTTGATTATCATATGCTGTTCTTCCTCAACTATTGAATCAATATTTCCTCATGTTGAACAATATTTGAAGGTACTTAGCTGGGTTGTAGAAACATCAACATTCTGAGTTTTCATTCTCCAGAAATGGGATAGTTGTCAATAAAAGTAACAGTACAATGCCCGCAAATTTGAAAAGCAAAGTAATCTATGTTTGGTTGTTTTTTCTGCTTTTCTAATTGTTCTATCTATTCTGATGGTGGTGTAATTTATATGCCCTGAAATGAGCTTCTCAGATACTTTTCTGAATACCTTTCACATTCACCCACTGAGCAAAATCTTTGTCTTCCTAGGTAGCAAATACGAACTTGGGTATATTAATCAGAGGTAACTAACTTACCTAGTTAAACAAGAGACATGATCATTTATTCCAAGTTTATACATTGGATGTCCGTGACAAATCCACATCACTTCAGAAGGAATTTGAAATCAATCCAAGTGACATGGTAGTGCAGACAGTAAAATCGACAGTTCCAGCAATCTGAGTTCAATCCTGATCTCTTTGGTTGTCTGTGCAGAGATCCCACAATACTCCTGTGACCATGTGGTTTCCTCTGGGTGCTCCTGTTTCCTCCACAACCCAAGGACATGCTGTTAGGTGGTTAGGTACCCACTGTAAAATGCCCCAACGTGTAGGTGAGGTTCGTGAACGCAGGAAGAATAAAACAGATCAGTGTTTATGTTGTCTAATAGTTGGCAAGGACTTTGTGGACTGAAAGGTCTGTCCCTATCCTCCTTGATTTTTTAAATTTGTAGCTAATTAAACCGACAACCAAGATTATTCACACATTTATTTGGCATGGCATTTCATTAAAACCATAGAAACTTGGTTTATGGATTAGTTAAACAAACAAATATTGCATTTATTCTGACTGATTATCTTTATAAAATTTTCATAAAAATTAATATGAATGAATGCTTCCAGAACTGGAGATAACCAGTGGATTCCCATTGATTATGGATTTTCTTGGAATTCTTCACGAATTTGCATCTGTAAAATCAGGAGCTTTCAGTACTGTCCAGTGGAAGTAGGTCAAATAGGAACTGAGTGACATTTAAAAATACTAGTGTTTTTTTTTTGGATGTCAGAACAAACTGCTTTTGAAAGGACAAAATGTCAAAAAGAGGTATTTTATTTGAATAGCGGTTAGTTAGCATCATAACAAATACAGAGAAAACTACATAATATTGAAGAGGTTTTCCCTTTGCAGGGCTATGCTGATTAGACTGTCAGATGGTACATGTTATTGTTTGCAGTACTCGAGTGCACTTGATCACCATTTACTCTGATGCACATGCCAATTCGTAATCAAATATACTCTCCATTCTGAGCCAAAATAATGGAAGACATCTTCTACATGAAGAGTTGCTGCAACAGTTTTGAGAGAGGTATTGTGCTCAAAAGAATTTGCCATGTATCTTCAGCTCCTCCTTGGATTGAAGACATTAGATCTGAATGAACACATGTTAGAGCAGAACTGTATCCTATGGTAACATTCAATGGAGAGCCCAGAAGTACTGTATGCACCAATGCCCTCTAATTAATCAAACCATAGAGTTGTATTCACATAGTAAGACACTATTCGGTCCATTGAATCCATGCTAGCTGTCTATATACTAACATATTCTGTCCAATGTTCCTACAGTCTTAAAATACTTCTACATTAAATACCAAGCTGCAAGTTATTTGTTTTCACCTCTCTTATCACTAGTTAAGTTCCAAATCTGCCCGAAATATTCTTTTTCTTTACACCCTTACATGGTAATTGCTGTTCTCTTTAAGTCTTTAACCCTTGTCCTTGAGCCACTAGCTAACAGAACAATTTCTCTAATTACTCTATCAAAAATTTTCATGCACTTGTACACCTCTATCAAATCTCCTCTTAACCTTCTTTGCTTCAAGGAGGACACTCGAACTTCTCTAGTTTAATTTCTCCATGCTATAGAGATTCTAGGGCAAGATTTCTAGGTTCTTCCTGAAATCCTGCAGAATGTGACATCAAGTCGAAATCTCATCAAATCAAATCACGTTTAGTTATCATTCAAACCATACATACAGTAGCTGGAACCAAGATGCAAAACGTTCAAAATAGCAAGCAAACAATCATGATGGAGCAGCCCTGCAGTACCCAATGTTCTTGGAGCAGAGTCGTCTTTGGATTGTAAAAAACAAATTTTACGAAGAAAAATGTACCTTTGATTGGCCCCTGAGAAGCCGCTGCATTTGCACATGCTGCCATCTTATTGGACATTAAAACAGGGAAGGGTAAATAACTACAATTAAATTCAAGCAGCAGTGGATCATGGAGATATTTATTTCCATTTCATGACTGTACATTTAGAATAGAGCATATTAAAGAAATAACTTGTGTTTCCATCCTTTTCAACCTGGACGAGTGCATTGTCTATTCCCATAATGGCAAGGAGTTGCTTAACAGCCTGACAGTTTGACCAGGTGATGAACCCTCCAGATCATCACAGTATACTTTAATATAGACTCCTAAATTTTGGAAAAGGTCATTGTTGAGAATGTTCGGGTGTCCTTGTGTTCTCATACTTCAAAGTCAGTGCTATAATCCCAAAATACAGTAATCTGTTTTTGACATAATTGTTATTCTACAATTAATGTCAGGGGAGAAAATTGAATGGCACTGTGCTAGAATCATGAATTGCAGATAATTTCACCCATTAGTCAGATCACAAACTTGGCCTCAAGCCTCACACCTTAACGTCAGCTATTCAGTCTTGTAGGCATAGCCCACAGATATACAGTATCATTCAATTTCCTCTCTTTTCTAGAAGAAGCTGGTAGTAAGTTGACAATAATAAGTCAACTTCAGCCGGCTCCTTGCACGCTGTTCCATCCCTGCTAGGTTGAGCACTGAGCTAGCAACTTGGCCTCGTAAAACAGACAAATGCTAAAAGAAATGATAAAATTGCTGCCCACTGCCCCAGTGTGGCACAGGAGGATATTATTTTCTTATGTCAGATTCAAGGCAAGGTCTAATTATCAACCATATTGGAGAAGAGACTACTGCCCTGGACCAGCAGCTGCACACACATAGACTGCATCACTTTCTGAAGAATAGCAATCCTTTTCAGACATCTTGTCACATAAAGTGAAATATTATCATTTTGACATTGGCTAAAGAAGCAGAGGGAAAATAAAGTCAATGTTTACGGTCAATGGCCTTTCATTAAAACCCTGTAAGGCCAATCATCAGAATCAGGTTTATTGTCACTGACATTAGTCCTGAAATGTGTTGTTCTGTGGCAGCAGCACAGTTCAGGCATAACACATTACTGTAAGTTACAATGAAAAATCGATAAACAATGCAAGGTGGTAAGGTGGTGTTCACGGTCTGTTCAGAAATCAGTTGGCACATGGAAAGAAGCTGTTCGTAAAGCATTGAGTTTGCATCTTCAGGTTCCTCTACCTCCTCCTTGATGGTAAATGAGAAGAGGGCATATCCCAGACAGTGAGGGTCCTTAATGGCGGACTTGAGGCACCAATTTTTGAAGCTGTCCTCCATGGTGGAGAGGCTTGAGCCTGTGATGACCCTCTGCATTGGGGCTTCCATACCAGACAGTGAGGCAACCGGTCAGGATGCTCCACATCGCTCAATTGTAGAAACTTGCTCGAGTCTTTGGTGACTTACCAAATCTTCTCAAACTCCTAATGAAGTATAGCCTGTGGAGTGCCTTTGTCATGATCAAAACAATATGGTGGACCCAGGATAAAACCTTTGAATTGTTGATGCCCAGGAACTTGAAACTGCTCACCCTTTCCAAAGCTAACCTCTCAATGAGAATTGAGGTGTGTTCTCCCGACTTCCCCTTCCTGATCTATAATCAATTCCTTGGTTGTGTTGACATTGTGTGCAGGATTGTTGTGACACCGCCTGTCTGGTTTGTTTCTGAGACTCTGCTAACAACAGTGGTGTCATTGGTGAATATATGTCTCCCTGGGTATTACACATTGACCATCATCATCCTTGGCTATGACTGGAGGCATTATGCGTTATGGGAGTGATAACCCTTCCGGTTCCCGGCTAAATTCTGCTATGGAGCCTTAGTGTGATTTGGATGCACTGAGAGTTATTGGTTCTTCGCACCATTGGGAATCTCATTACCCAGGAAAACTGCAACAACTATTCTGCCTGCTGCTCTATTCACTATAACGTCTAATCAGTTATCTGACTCGTGTCTCCAGTACTGTTTTAATTGCTTCCAGCAAGACAGTTCTTTCCATGCTGTGTGGCTCTAGGACCCGGTGTCCAAGCCTCTGTAAAGACGGCAAGTTACGTTAACAGTAAAGGAGCATTCATTTGTCTCAAATGAGTATAGCAGATGGATACATGAATATGACATTGATAAATTAGTTTTCTAATGCGTGCACTAGTGTCAACACTCATGAGGTATTCACTACATTAGAATTAGCATTTCTTGAAGAGGATTTACTTGTGGACACCAAAAATTAATGAAATTTAATTATTTAAAATATTAACAGCAAATCTTTTTCTATTTCATCTCATTGAGAGTGGGCATATATTGATAAACTCATGCCCTCTCTAATATAATGCTAAACTGAAATGCTGAGCTTAGAAAGCTGCTCAGAAGGGAAGAAATTGCTTGATACAGTGAGGCCGTCATATGTGGCGATGATTACCACTACGACCAAGTGTGCCAGCTGATCCATGAAGGGACAACCCGCCATCTGCAATAGGCTACCAGCAGCTGTAATGTTACCACTCTTCTTTTGCGCTATGGGGTTTTCTATTTTGCCCACAGGGGATGTCTCTGAGACAGCCTTCTTGATCAGTAGGTAACTCAGGCCCTGCACTGTGAGGCACTCTGCTGCCCTGCTCTACACATGTCGGAAAGGATCAGTACTGACAGACCCACAACAAACAATTTGTTTGCAGCACAGTGAAAGACTAAGAGACTGCAACATATTTTCACACTACATTGTGCAATGTTAGCGTTTAATGGCACTTGGTTGTGTTTTTGCCCCTTGAATGCCATAAACTTCTCATTTGTTGCATACCATTTGAGGATTACAATTAAGTGACTGCTGCATAAATTGACAAATCCCAACGTCTCAGTAGGGACTCACACTTGGAGTAAGGGGTAGCATAGAGATGAGTCTATGATATAGTAACCATGTTGTTGGCCCATTCACATAGATGAAAGTGCTGCATGTGTTCAATTTAATTTACATGGAGCCTGTGATTTTTGTTTCTCTGCTCCTTTCCCAGAAACCACGCAAATAGTGAAATGTTTGCTGCTCTAGTCATCAAATATTTTAGAGGTGATATTTCCTATTGTGCTTGCAGACCAGAAAACTATTATACACAATGGCCCACAGGCTGCTGATAAGATATTCCTCATAGAAAGGCAAATCATCATGATATACACAACTTTTTGTCAACGTCGTTGGAGATTCAGAAACCTGTTGTCACAGTTGAAATATTCTGAACACGGTTGCTTCTTAGAGGTCCTGAAGCCACCATTACTGTATTCTGGGGCGTTTCTGAACAGTTCTGTTCCTGTGCCTGTGGCTAGACAACTGAAACAGCACTGGTTTTACCGCCAACTTACCATTAGACTTCAATACATATAAACGTACTTCCATTATTTCTTCCCTGTACTGTTTGGCCTGACTCCAATTATCTTTGTAATGTGCAAAAGGGTAATCTTTCATTCTCAGTATCCAGTTGAAATTAGGCCCAATAAATTCTGGTTGTGGATATATCCCAAAATCTATGCCATCAGCCTTATTATTTCATCTTGTGTTTTGGCTTATATCTCTCTAAAATTTTCTTATCCATGTAATTGTCTAAATGTCTTCAAACATTGTAATTGTACCCATGGTTATCACTTCCTCTGACAGCTGATTCCGAAAACCTGAGTGGAAAAACTTGTCCCTCAAATCCACTTTACCCTGCAGCAAAAGAATGGCCATTAATCTTTTCTATGCCCCTCATGATCTTGCAAAATAGGCATTTCAGGCTCCAATGCTCCAAGGAAAAGTGTTACGACCTATCCAGTCTCTACTTATTGCTCAAAGCCTCCAGTCCTGGTTAAAAAAAAAATCCTTGTGAATCCTTCCAGCTTAATGGCCCTTTCCAATACCTAGGCAACCAAAACTGCACACTTATACTCCAAGAGTTATCTTACTATCATCCAGTACAGCTATGAAATGATATCCCAACTCCTGTACTCAGTGACCTGGCCGATGAAGACAAGCATTTCTAACACCTTCTTCACCTGCGTCACAAATGCACATTGTAAATCATCTTATTTATACAAGCAATTACCATGAGTTCCTTTTGAGATTCTATGCACCACTGCTGCTTTCGAACCCCCTTTATCAAACAGATCAACCATTCTTACTCCTGTTTGCACAGATACATCAACGTCTAGAGCATTAGCATTTGTTGCATTTAACAACTCTCTTAATTAAAAAATCCAATATCAGCTGATATTGCAAATTTCCCTTTGAACATTAGAGTAGTGAGACTGGGCATGGAAAACTATAGATACTGCATATATTCTCCTGTAAAGGCATAGGTAGAGTTGTATTTTTCCTTACTTTCTGTGAGTTTTGTTTTCTGTGTCCACAACAACATCATCTGGTCTGATACTAGGACCTCTAAGTGGAGGAGATAATGCTGACACATTCCATGCCAAACTATCATGCCTACCACGTCCTTGTATATTAAAGTGTCAACTTGCTGACTAAAATCTGATGCCCCTTTACCTATCTCAAAATAGATTTCTCCTTTTGCTTTAGGTTTGTCATCTGCTTCATATCATATCTCAACTTTTGGAATTGTTTTTAAATATATGAAAAAATCTTCAATAACTCTTGTATATGTGCATACATACATATATATTTGCTGCCTATTTTTATTAGGAATTCTTAGACTGATGTATTTCACAACATGTGGGAAATTTTGGTTGTGCTGTTGGACCTTAGATGTTGGTAATCAAAGCCTGCATGCAAACCTTTTTGTGATGCGAGAGTAAATGAGCCATTTTTACTCCTACAAGAGTGCCGTTTGATCTGTTAATGAAGATTGAGAATAACAGACATAAAATGTAGGGTACATTAAGCCATACATCTATCCCAGATGGGATTGATTTCATTTTCTCCATTCCTAAGTCCTTTTGCTTTCTATGCACAGATAAACATCTGGAGCAACATGATGAAAAGACAAGTTTTTTTTCCCCCAAAACCCTGCAGATTCCTTGCTCTGTTGAGCTGTGCACTTTGATAAATGGAATCTAGAATGACCAGTAGGGATAAGGAATGCATTCACTCTTGACTTTATAATCCAAGGGCAAATGCCAGCATAAATTCAAACTGAATATACGATTCATGGGCTGTGAGTGTGCTTTTAGAATAGCAGTAACTTACCACCTCCCTACATTACAGCACAGGATAAGTCTATTAATAGCTATTTGGCATATTTAATTACCTTTGGAGGACTGTATTGTGCACTTAAGGGCTAGTAGAAAATAAAGTTTAAAGAAATAATCATGGCGTTCAGAAATATTTCAGTGGAACATTTTTAGTGCATAGATGCTTTTTCATTGTTACATATTAGGCACTCTTATTTTTTATTTTCTTTCCAGGTACTCACACTTTGTCTCTTTCTGTTTTCAGACTATAATTCAGAAGGAAAAATATTTAAGTTGAAAGTTTTTTGAAGATTAATAATGTGTTTGATCAACTAAATATTGAGCAAGGAAATAGTATATTTTATGAATAGTTTGAGGAAACCTAAATATGTTAACCTGCCATCATATGTTAATGCAATAGGTCCCCTCACTGAAAGAATCCAGTGCTCTCACAAGAAGAATGAACACCTTAACTCTTACAGTACCGCACCTTCACAATTCGAAATAAATAATGGTATCTCAATCTTCTATGTCCAGCAGCAGAGATAATTCAAGGCTGCCAACTTCAAAGTATTTCTATCTTGAGTTTGTAGTTCTAATTTGTGGTTCTATACTTGATTAATTACACATGGGACAAACCTCAACATTTAAAATGCTAGATAAATGCAGCCTTCCGTTCATTGCTTCCTGACTTGCAACATTTATATAACCTATGAAAAAGCAACAAACTACAAATACTGGAAATTGATGAAAGATCATCAACCTGAAAGGTTAATTTAGTTTTTCTCTCAACAGATCCTAAATATGTGCAGATTGTTGTCTACTGTACATGGCCCTAACTGTTGGTGGGTGGTAGATAATCAGCCAGGCCTTAAATGAAAGTGAATACATTACAGGGCAATAAGTGTCGAAATGGGATTTTTTTGAGAGCTGGTAGACGTGATGGTCTGAATGATCTCTTTTTACGTTGTAAGGACACAGAAATGTAAAATATCTTGGCTTTGCTTTGTTTTGTTTGTTAATAGCTTAAATTTTGCTCACGTGTATCATAGATTTGAAATCATTAGAAAAACATTGACAGATGAAGAAGGCATTTTTTTTATCAGGACCTAAAAAAACTGATTCTGAAAGTTAATTTTAGAAATGAGAAAGAGACACTTAACAAACTTACTGGATTGTGAGGTGACTGTGTGTGATTAATCCTACAGAGTGGCTGCACATGCACATTGAGTACATATGTTGTCAACTCCGATATTGTAACAGTCCTTCTCTCTTCATTTCAGCTTGTGTAGTACTCGAAGTGTTGAGGGAGATTTCATGGTTAGTGACGGAACAATGGCAGTTACAGCTGGAACTGTAATTTTAAAAAAACTTTCTGATAGGTTAGCAATTTTATGAGTTTCTTTTAAATCTTCCCAAGTTTTTTCTTCGTTGGTTCCAAATCTAGGAAAACTTGGATCGTTTATAATAACTTAAGTTTTTTTTTAGGACTTTTCTAAAATGTTTTGAGCATTTAACAATTTTAACTTATCTTTGAAACAATTTTATTTTCAAATATTTTCAGACACCTTATCTGTATAGGCTAAGACTGGGGATATGACAGCATGGGTCTTGGCAACTTTATTTGATCTGCCTGGTGACCTAAAGGCACTTCTGATGTCTAAGGCTTCCACTGGCTCCATTGGCTTCACCAAGTTTGCACTGGGAGGATGGCCATGGATAAGTTTGCAATTGTTTAACAAGATTCAATTCCTAAATTGGGCTTTTACATCCAATTACAAGCAACAGATGATTAGTCCACATGCCTCTTCAGAAATCTCGGTCGATTTGTCGTACAAGTGTATAGCAATTAGCTTTCTTTTTCTTGTCTCCATGAGGACTCTAGCATTACGGTGCAGCTTTCTGTTAATGGATTGCTGGCAGCAACTTTTGGATTTCTATGTTCATGTACAGAAGTGCAGGACTCCTAACGCTGCTGCTATGGTGTCAAGTCAACATTACCACTCTGCATAATCTGGGCTATTAATCAGTATATTTTCAATTAATTAAAGATTAATAAACTCAATGCTGTAATAATTTCATAAGCTCCAAAATGAATGCAAAGGATTAATCACAAAGAATCAACCGTGTGCAAGTTGTGAATTGTTTGCATTATGTTCTTTTGTTTATGCCACAATAAAGTCTTTGATGGTTTCAAAATAATGATTTGATAAAATTTGCCTGCAGGTAAACTCTGATTGATCTTATGTTATTTAATAACTTATGTGGTGGAGCATAGTTTTGTACACCCTAGAAGCTCTTTTTATTCACGTGTCTACAAGCTTATGATTTCCTACCAGCTTACCACACCTTCCACTTCTTTATCTTGAAAAATTCTCATACTAAAACCTTGAACACTTATTTCTCATTAAGAAGTATACTGTACGTTTATATTCTTAAATGGTGGCTAACTTGCGAAAGGCCCATTTAAAATTATTTATATAGATATATTCTGCTTATCTATATCTTGTGATGAAATCTTCTTACTTACAATGTTTCCAATGCTTTGAAGTTAATCCTTGCCATTTAACTGTAAATTTCTAATTGTTTATATTATTGATCTAGGTGGTGTCACGTAAACTATATCTTTTTAAGTGTTTGAATAGCTGTGTATGAAAGCCCTTTGGTGTATTGAACTTGGTGCTTTCATCCACACATATTCTTTGAATTGACTGCGGAAATACAGGAGAGAAACTATTAGTAGCTCAGAATAGCATTCAGGAATTTTTTCCCCTTTCATTGAGACTGCTGTGGTGCAGATGAGACAATTATCCACCTCCTCATGAAGTGTGTGATTGGCAAGTAGGTCTGGAAGGGGATACGATGGTCCAATATGCACAATTCCCCCTGTGCTGCTGATTGACAGCTCTATGATTTGACTGGTCTGCTCCCAGGGATGCAGACCTAGACAACATAGACTATTGCTGCAAAATCAACAACTTGGGGAAAGATGTACATTTGTCTTCTTGAACTGTTTGTGCTTAGAGTGTAAGAAGAAGTCTGCAATTGAATACTGCGAAATGCCAAGATCCAAGGAATGAATTGTCCATTCGTTTGTCTGTGTTCTCATAGTCTGACTGTTTCCTATTCACTCACTGACCAGAACACCTTACCTCCATGGCCACCCAACTTTGACTTCATCAGATTCAATGCCACCACAGCTTAATGGGTTTCTCCTATCACCTCTTCCGTTCTGATGAAGGATCTTTGTCCCTATTAATCTGGTTTAGTGATGGTGTATAGTCGTCAAATATCAGCCAGAGCATGAGATCAAAAAATTAACGAGTACAGAGGCATGCAAAAGTTTGGGCACCCCTGGTCAAAATTTCTGTTACTGTGAGTAAAAGATGAACTGATTTCCAAAAGGCATAAAGTTAAAGATGACACATTTCTTTAATATCTTAAGCAAGAAAACTTTTTTTTCCATCTTTCACAGTTTCAAAACAACAAAAAAGGAAAAGGGCGCGAAGCAAAAGTTTGGGCACCCTGCATGGTCAGTACTTAGTAACAACCCCTTTGGCAAGTATCACAGCTTGTAAATACTTTTTGTAGCCAGCTAAGAGTCTTTCAATTCTTGTTTGGGGGATTTTCGCTCATGCTTTGAGCTTCTGTTGAAGCCAGTGGCACGAGGAACATTTACTGATAGAGGGAAGAATGAATTCAATTAAATACCAGCAAATTCTGGAAGCAAACATCACACTGTCTGTAACAAAGCCGAAGATGAAAAGAGGATGGCTTCTACAACAGGATAATGATCCTAAATACACCTCAAAATCCACAATGGACTACCTCAAGAGGCACAAGCTGAAGGTTTTGCCATGGCCCTCACAGTCCCCTGACCTAAGCGTCATCGAGAATCTGTGGATAGACCTCAGAAGAGTAGTGCATGCAAGACAGCCCAAGAATCTCACAGAACTAGAAGCTTTTTGCAAGGAAGAATGAGCAAAAATCCCCCAAACAAGAATTGAAAGACTCTTAGCTGGCTACAAAAAGCATTTACAAGCTGTGATACTTGCCAAAGGAGGTGTTACTAAATGCTGCCATGCAGGGTGCCCAAACTTTTGCTTTGGGCCCTTTTCCTTTTTTGTTATTTTGAAACTGTAAAAGGTGGAAATAAAGAAGTTTTCTTGCTTAAAATATTAAAGAAATGTGTCATCTTTAACTTTATGCCTTTTGGAAATCAGGTCATCTTTTACTCGCATAACTATTCACATTAACAGAAATTTTGACCGGGGTGCCCAAACTTTTGCATGCCACTGTGTGTAGTACTGCCTTTTATGTTCATCTGAAACAGTGGCTAAGACTTTAGTATCTTATTCAAAACTCAGTTCCTTCAATGAATCATTGCCTTAGTATTTCACATCAGCATCAGCTCTCCTTTTGTACTCCATCATTGCCATATCTCTTCCCACATAAACCATTTAATAGAAATAAATTGGTTGTTTTATTAAATTTTGTTTAAAGACTCAGAAAATCCCCCAATTAAAAAATTTGTCACTTTTGCATTTGGGCATGAAAAGGTAAACTGGCCAGAGCTGAATGATTCATAATGTGTTTCTTTTTTTTTATTTTAACATCTGAATTCATGATCTTTTGACCCTCAGGGAAATGGTTTCTGAAAATCTATGTTTTTCATAATTTATTTTTGTTCCTCATTTATAAACTATGGGGACCAAGACAGGAAAATGATTGCAGTAATCCTAGATATTAGTACTCCAGTGTTCCATCTGAATTATAGTTCTGGAAGAGTGGGCTGAAAATGTATTGAAAACTGATGAGTATTATTTCCCTGCTTCTGCTCTCAATCGCTATATACAATTGCAGTACAGTTAGTGTGGGGCAGATCACATATCAGTATAGCATTAGAATAGGCCTCTCAGCCCAGTACATCTTTACTGACTGTGATGACGATTAATGGGATGTGCAGAAGGAGTAATCGCAGTTGGATCAGCTTGGACCAGTACCTGGATCTATGATGTTGTGGCCATGACATAGAGTTGGTTGAGAGAGAGACAGGAATGGGTGCTTAATGTCCCAGGCTTGTAATGTCTTAGAAAAGATAGAGAGTGAGGTGAAAGAAATGGTGGGCTGATTTACGCTACTAATCAGGGACAATATCACGGCTGCATTCAGGGGGGAGATAATGAAGTGTTCATCCATTTTATGGGCCTATAAGGGTAGAACTCAAAAACAGGAAGAGTGATATTACTCTTATGGAATTCTACTATAGACACCTCAATAGCTACCAGGAAATTGAAAAATGGATAAAGAAAATTTAGGAAGATTAAGGAAATATGCTAAAACAATAGGGTTGTTCTCTTGGGAGGGGGTGAGCTTCAGCTTCCTTCCTGAGTGGTGAGGTATAGATACGTCTCTATCAAAGGAAGTGTAAGGTGCTCCTTCCCTCTGTTAGACTGCAAGTCATCCTTGGACAAGGTGTAGCACCTGTTTTTCCCTCCCAAACAGGGACATGTGAAGCCATGAGAGTAGGTGGTGGATGGTCAGATGAGTAGCTGGTGCATATCACAAGCCCTGGCAAACAATTTCAGAAGGGTATTGATAATGGCTGGGGTCACCCATCTTACAAAGACACAGCCCAGAAGATGGCATTGGCAAACCACTTCTATAGAAAACTTTACCAAGAACAATCACGGTCATGAAAAGACCGTGGTTGCCCACATCATACAGCATGGCAGATAATGAATGAACAAATATAAACTGGGAACTTCTGAGTGCAAGAGGTTTAGATGGGTCAAAATTTGTTAGGTGCACCCAGGGGATATGTAGAAAGTCCAATAGAAAACATAGGCTGTACTGGACCAGCACTGGGCTGTATGTAAAGCTTAGGAAGCAAGAATCAAATAGAGCCCTTGAGAATTATAAACAAACCAGAAAAGAACTCAAGAAAGGAAGAAGGAAAGCCAAGAGGGGCCATGAATAACCCTTGGAAACAATAGACCAGTAAGTCTCATGTCAGTGGTAGTGAAGTTACTAGAGAGAATTCTTAGGGATAAGATCTATGAGCATTGGGAAAACGAAGGCCTGATTAGGAAGAGCCAGCATGGGGCGGGGTGTGCTCTGTGCTGAGAAAGTCATGTCTTAATAACTTGATTAACTTGGAGCAGGACATTTTTTTTTGACAAGATGATGAGGGTGACTGATGAAGGCATGACTGTGGATGTTGTCTGCATGGATTTTAGTAAGGTATTTGACAAGGTCCTCCATGGGAGAATGATGCAGAAGATTAAGATGCATGGGATCCATGGTGAATTGGCCATTCGGATTCAGAGCTGGCTTGCTCATAGAAGGCAGAGGGTGGCGATTGAAGGGAGTTATTCCAGCTGGGGGTCTATGAATAGTGGTACTATAAAGGGATCTGTACTGGGACCTCAGCTGTTTGTAATGTATATAAATGACTTGGATGTAAAGGCAGATGAGTGGTTTAGTAACTTTGTAGATGATACAAATATTGATGGTGTTCTAGGATACAGTGGGATATAGATCAGTTGCTGATATGGGCAAAGATATGGCAGATAGAGTTCAACACAGCCCAATGTAAAGTGTTGCTCCTTGATAGATCAAAGTTTAAAGTATGTCCGAGCATGAAATAACAATATAAGAGTCCTTTAGTAAGGTTAATTATCCCCTTTTCTTCAAGAGCCTGATAATTGAGGGGTAGTAACTGTTCTCAGACCTGGTGGTGCAAGTCTTGAGGCTCCTGTACCTTCTACCTGATGGTAACAGCAAGAAAAGAGCATGCCCTAGGTGGTGAGGATCTTTGATGATGGCTGCTGCTTTTCTGCAGCAATGTTTTGTGTAGATATGCTCAATGGTTGAGAAGGTTTTACCCATGATATACTGGGCTGAATCCATTTCCTTTTGTAGGATTTTCCACTCAAACTTTTGGAAAGCATCAAATTGAATAAGTCACTGGGACCGGACAAGATGTACCCCAGGGTACTGTGGGAGGCAAGGGAGGAGATTGCTGAGCCTCTGGCAATGATCTTTGCATCATCAATGGGGACAGGAGAGGTTCCGGAGGATTGGCGGGTTGCAGATGTTGTTCCCTTATTCAAGAAAAGGAGTAGAGATAGCCCAGGAAGTTTATAGACCAGCGAGTCTTACTTCAGTAGTTGGTAAGTTGATGGAGAAAATCCCGAGAGGCAGGATTTATGAACATTTGGAGAGCCATAATTTGATTAGGAATAGTCAGTGTGGCTTTGTCAAAGGCAGATCGTGCCTTATGAGCCTGATTGAATTTTTTGAGGATGTGACTAAACACATAGATGAAGGTAGAGCAGTAGATGTAGTGTATATGGATTTCAGCAAGGCATTTGATAAGGTACCCCATGCAAGGCTTATTGAGAAAGTAAGGAGGCATGGGATCCAAGGGAACATTGTTTTGTGGATCCAGAAGTGGCTTGCCCACAGAAGGCAAAGACTGGCTGTAAACGGGTTATACTCTGAGTGGAGTTGGTGACCAGTGATGTGCCTCAAAGATCTGATCAGGAACCCCTTCTCTTTGTGATTTTTATTAATGACCTGGATGAGGAAATGGAGGGATGGGTTAGTAAATTTTCTGATGACATAAAAGTTGGGGCTGTTGTGGATAGTGTGGAGAGCTGTCAGAGGTTACAGCAGGACATCGATAGGATGCAAAACTGGGCTGAGAAATGGCAGATGGAGTTCAACCCAGATAAATGTGGGGTGGTTCATTTTGGTAGGTCAAATATGATGGCAGAATATAGTATTAATGGTAACACTCTTGGCAGTGTGGAGGATCAGAGGGATCTTCGGGTCCGAGTCCATAGGGCACTCAAAGCTGCTACACAGTTTGACTCTGTGGTTAAGAAGGCATACGGTGTATTGACATTTATCAATCGTGAGATTGAGTTTGGGAGCCGAGAGATAATGTTGCAGCTGTATAGGACCCTGGTCAGCCCACACTTGGAGTACTGTGTTCAGTTTTGGTTGCCTCACTACAGGAAGGATGTGGAAACCATAGAAAGGGTACAGAGGAGATTTACAAGGATGTTGCCTGGATTGGGGAGCATGTCTTATGAGAATAGCTTGAGTGACCTTGGCATTTTCTCCTTGGAGCAACGGAGGATGAGAGGTGGCCTGATAGAGGTGTATAAGATGATGAGAGGCATTGATCGTGTGGATAGTCGGAGGCTTTTTCCCAGGGCTCGAATGGCTGACAGAGAGGGCACAGTTTTAAGGTGCTTGGAAGTAGGTACAGAGGGGATGTTAGATGTAAGTTATTCACATAGAGAGTAGTGAGTGCATGGAATGGGCTACCAACGACTGTGGTGGAGGCGGATATGATCGTCTTTGAAGAGGCTCCTGGATAGGTGCATGGAGCTTAGAAAAATAGAGGACTATGGGTAGCCCTAGGTAATTTCTAAAGTAAGTACATGTTCGGCTCAGCATTGTGGGCCGAAGGGCCTGTAGGTTCAGGAGCTTGAAGACTCGTATGACCAGATTTGGGAACAGCTTCTTTCCAACTGTGATAAGGCTGCTGAACGGATCCTGACCCAGACCTGTGCCATACCCTCCAAATACCTGGACCTGCCTCTCGGTTTTTTCACACTACCTTACTTCCCATTTTTCTATTTTCTATTTATGATTTATAATTTTTTAAAAAATATTTACTAATTTTAACTATTTTTAATATTTAACATTTGTAATCCAGGGAGCGTGAAGCGCAGAATCAAATATCGCTGTGATGATTGTATGTTCTAGTACCAATTGTTTGGCGACAATAAAGTATAAAGTATTGTGCTGTAGGTTTTTTATGTTTCTATATAATACAGTAATGGTGCACATTCACACTGACCAGATAAAAAATGATGGTAGTATTGCACAGTGTGTCCGCGATAGCAGGGTGTGGTAAATAGCTAAACAGAGCTTAAATAGAGCTCTGGTAAACAGAGGTTAACAACAGTTCTAAGAAGGATGTTGAGACTTTTGAAAGGGTAGAGAAGAGGTTTACCAGGCTGTTGCCTGGATAAGAGGGCATGTGGCATAACAAGACGTTGGCTAACTTGCGTTGTTTTCTCTGGCTTAGTAGAGGCTGAGGGGAGATCTGATAGAGGTTTCGTCATGGTCTGGTCTGTGAGGTCCACGTTCTGGTTCATGGTCCGGTCCATGGACTCTAGATTCCAGATCATAGGCACCTGATGCTCGTCTTGGGGCTGGGAATATAAGTGGCCCTGGGTTTGAGTTGGTGGCTGGTTTGTCTTGTCAGTATCCTGTCCTTGCCTCTGTGGGGTCTTTGCTGTTACCTTGTGGTTGGATCTGTCCCTTCCTGTCCTTGCCTCTGTTGGATAAGCCAGGCTGTCTTTGCCGTTCCCATGAGGCTGGATTGTTCCCTTCCCTTCCCCTTCCTTCTGGGGCCTTGCCCGCAACCTGGTCAAGTCCTACCACTGGAGTGAGACCGGAGCCTTGTTGTGTCAAAAGGAACTGTCTATTGTTCAGTTGAAATTGTCTCTGTGTCCACGCCTTTGCTAGGTAGGTCCAGCCGTTTGCTGCTACCTAGCGTTGGGAACTGACTTGTCGTGTTCAGCATTCTGTGTAGAGACCTAGCCCCAAGTCCTGTTCCCAAGGAGGGGTCCTGGCTCTGTGTTCCATGTCCCTCTGTTCCTGTCTCTCACATCCAAGGCTCTGTATTCCTGTGCTCTAGACCAAGGCTCTGTGTTCCTATCCTCCTCAAGACCAAGGCTCTGTGTTCCTATCCTCCCCAAGACCAAGGCTCTGTGTTCTGCGTTCCTGTCATCCCAAGTCCAAGGTTCCGAGGTTCCTGTCATCCCAAGTCCAAGGATTCGAGGTTCCCGTCGTCCCAAGTCCAAGGCTCAGCTGTTCCTAAGTATCAAGACAAGGCTTCGTGTTCTCGTCCTGTCCATGTGCTTCATCCCTTGCTGGAATTCCCTTCTCCTGTACTGGATTTCCCTTGTCTTGCCCAGGAGTCTCTCGTTCTGTCCTGTAGCCTCACCTAGTCCTGTCTCCCAAGACCATGTCATGTCTTCGCCTAGTTCCGGAGTCCGAACCCAAGTCAAGACCCAGGTTCTGGGTCCTTGTCCAGTCTCTCGCTCAGAGTCCGAACCTAAGCCTCGTCATGTCCTCGGCTCAGAGTCCGAACCCAAGCCTCGTCATGTCCTCGGCTCAGAGTCTGAACCCAAGCCTCGTCATGTCCTCGGCTTGGAGTCTGAACCCAAGCCTCGTCATGTCCTCGGCTCAGAGTCTGAACCCAAGCCTGTCATGTCCCCAGTCCTGTATCCACATCATGTCCTCGCCTAGTCCCGGGGTCCAAGCCCGGGTCAAGACGCAGGTTCTGGGTCCTTGTCCAATCTCCGGCTCAGAGTCCCAGCCCAGACTCCTAGTTGCCAGTTCCTTGTCCTGGTCCCGCTTATCTAGTCAATGTCCTAGCCCAAGTTTGTGTTCTTGTCCCAGCTCTCTAGTCAAGTCCTGTTCCTAGTACTTCAGTGTCTGTGTCTTGCATTTGGGTCCGCTCCCAGCGCCCCTGTTATGACAGGTTTATAAGATTATGAGAGGCATAGATAGAGTAGACAGACAATACCTTTTTCTGAAGGTTGAAATATCTAATACCAGAGGGCAAGTATTTAACGTGAGGGGGGTAAATTCAAAGGAGACGTCAGGGGCACAGTTTTTAATGCAGAGTTGTGGTGCCTGGAATGCACTGCCTGGGGTGATGGTAGAGGTGGAAATATTAGGGACTTCTAAGAGACATTTAGACGGGCACAGTAATGTGAGGAAAAGAGGCAGAAGGGATTAGTTTAGTTTGGCACAACATTGCGGGCGGAAGGGATTGTTCCTGTGCTGTACAGTTCTACTTTCTGAACAAAATAACTCCTTGCACAACACAACAAAAACTGTTTGATATTGTTCAGTAACAAGTAGACAAAAATAAATTTTAAGTTGGTAGTTTCAATTGGCAAGAGTTCATAAACCTTCTTAATGTAGCCCTACATGAGCAACTGCACTTGCTTGGTTAGGCTTCCTGTACTTTAAGTGCACTCCAGCAATCCTAGCAATTCAAGGGGATGGTAAATTGCTGGGCTTTATTACTAGATTATTAAGGTGGTAATGGTGGAAAATGTTATATGATGACTCTTTATCATTTGTCATTGATGCTGAGTTTTAAATATGTTTTAAATTTTATAAGTTCAAAGTAAATTTATTATCAAAGTGCATGTATGTCACCATGTACCACCCTGAGATTCATTTTCTTGTGGGCATACTCAGTAAATTCATAATGGAATAATAACTGTAATGGAATCTTTGAAAGACCACACCAACTTGGGTCTTAAACCAGTATGCAAAAGTCAACAAACTCTGCAAGTGTAAAAAGGAAGAAATAATAATAATAATAAGTAAGCAATTAATATTGAAAACATGACATGAAGGATCCTTGACTGTGAGTCCATAGGTTGTGGGAAAATTGCTGTGATGTTGAGTGAAGTTATCCCCTTTGTTTCAAGAGCCTAACGGCTGAGGATAACTGTTCCTGAACCAGGTGGTATGAGTCCTGAGGCTCTTGGACCTTCTTCCTGTTGGCAGTTGCTAGAAGAGAGCATGACATGGGCAGTGGGGGTCCCTGATGATGGATGCTGCTTTGCTGCAACAAGGCTTCATGTAGATGTGTTCAATACCTCTGTAGGGTTTTCCGTTCAAAGGCATTGGTGTTTCCATACCAGTGTATGATGCAGCCAGTCAATATACTCCACAACACATCTCTAAAAATTTGTCGCAGTTTTAGATGTCATGCCAAATCTTCACAAGCTCCTAGGGAAGTAGTTTATTTTTTAAAGTCTGTCATGAGCCTTGTGGCCCATCAGGCTAGTGCTTATGCCGGTTTCCCCTTAGGAAGTAGAGCCGCTGCCATACTTTCTTCATGAACGGTTCTCTGAATTAATAACAGCAGGGAACTTAAAGTTGCTGCCCCCTCCAACTTTGATCCTTCAATAAGGACTGGCTCATAGACCTTTGGTTTCCTCTTCCTGAAGTCAATAATCAGCTCCTTTGTCTTACCGACATTGAGTAAGAGGTTGTTGAGGTATCACTCTGCCAAGTTTTCAAACTCCCTCCTAAATGCTAATTCATCACCACCTTTGATACGGCCTATGACAGGGGTGCTATCTGTAGACTTGAATATGTCATTGGATCTGTGCTTAGCCTCACAGTCATAAGTGTAAAGCAAGTAGAACAGGGGGCTAAGCATATAGCCTTCTGCTGCACCTGTGCTGATGGAGATCATGGAGGAGATGTTGTTGTCAATCCAAAATGCCTGGGATCTGTAAGTGAGGAAATCAAGGATCTAATTGCACAAGGAGGTATTGAGGCCAATATTTTGGAGCTTATTGATTAGTTTTGAGGGGATAACGGTATTGAATGTCCAGCGGTAAAAAGCTTTCTGATGTATGCACCTTTGCTGGCCAGGTGTTCCAGGGCTGAGTGAAGAGCCAATGAAATGGCATCTGCTGTGGATCTGTTACTCCGCTAGGCAAATTGGAGTGGATCCAAATTGGTTCTTAGGCAAGAAATGGTATGTTTCATCACCAACTTCTCAAAACAGTTCATCATTTTGGATGTAGTTGCTACTGGACGATAGTCATTGAGGCAGGTTATCACGTTCTCTTTAGACAGTGGTATAAGTGAAGTCTTCTTGAAGTAGATGTGTAAGTTTGTGGGCAAGCAGCAGAAACCATCCAAGGACTGTGCTTAAAAACTTAAATAGGTTTACTGAGCATTAAACTTTGTAATTCTTCTTTAAATCTCTAGCCTTTTGATCTTACTTTTATCCATTTTAAGACGCTCTGAAAAACCCAATTTTCTTTTTAAGGCTCCAGTTACTCATCATGAAATTTACTTGGGTAGCTTGAAATTAAGTATTTAGTGCTATCCATCCTAAGTTCTGCACTCTAAAGATATAAGGTTTTGTTGACATCCTTTACGGAAGTGAAGCTGCTACCTACAACATCTGTTCCACATGTGTTAACAGTATCATTTTATGTGAGTTGATCCTTAATCTTTTATTGCATTGCAGTCATTAAAAATAACACAAAAGTAACTCCTTAGTTTGAGTGAGGTGTCATATGGCAACACAGTGACCAAATGCATGTCGTTATTGGGAAGTAGGACATTGGCTGAATTTTGAGATAGACCCTTCTTTGAGCTAATTCACTGTAATAAAGAATAATGTCAAATAACTTCTGGAATTAGCATGTACACAGTTGAACCTACAAATCCAGATGATGTTGTCAGAGATTCCTTGTGTCTTCACATGGTGCACTGCTGCTGTTCTCACTGAGACTCAAGGCCAAAACCTTCAAAACTTGATGTGCCTACTCACGTGTTCTGCAATAAAAAAACAACTAAACAGGTTAGACTAAGTGCACCTGTGCATGGGTAAGTTTTTAAGGGAGAGCTAAATGAAAAATACTGCTGACCTACTCACTAACCTTGATAATTTAATTTATGAAGAAGATAATTGGTGTTGAAGGTTATCTTAAAATTAAAATAATTTTCATATTTTACCTGATCTTTCTAGCTCTTTTATCTCTCTATTTCAGTCCTTTGTGTATTCCATCTTTATTTTGTTGTATGTATGTTATTTAAGCCTGATTTAAATTTCTTGCTTTAAACTTCATGGTTCAGAGTCTCTAGGATAGAAATTATTAATCACTTTTACTAAATGCCCAATATGGTGCCTGCCACACATTACACTTTGGTTCCATTGACTCATTGCTGACAGAGGTTCTTTATTTAAACAAACAAAAATTGTGGAAGCTAAGAACAGGAAACTGTATCAGAAAATGCTGGAGATATCTGAAGAGTTTGGATGAGATGAAACATCAACTCTTCCTCTCTCTACAGATGCTGTCTGACCTGCTGATTTCTGATTGGTTGCATGTGATGGTAGCTGGGGTGGTGATGATCAAGTCCTCTGTCAATCAAGTCTAGTGACCATATTACTGTAAGTTATTGAGATTGATTTTATGCATAACAAACTTGCCTTCACTCATTACTATGTACTTACTGGGAAATGTTAGTATATTTTTCCTCCATTTTAGATTGGAGAGTAAATTGACTTGTATTCACTCTACCTTACAGTATATCTAGTTCATTGATTGACATACTGTAAATAGGGAATACACTCCATTTTTAAGGAATGCCCTACTAAAATCCTCAGACAGCAACACACAGCTTACGGATCTTATTGGCTGCACTAAAAGAAGTGGTTGAATAGGTACCTGGAGGAGGAGGTTGTAGGCTGTACCAGGAAATTGGGACTAGCTATGTGGACATCAAGGTTGCCATGGACCAGTTGGGTCAAAGACTTGTCTCTATACAGTATTGCTCTATGATTCTACACTCTTTACTCACATTTTGCCAGAGATATTCAGATGTTCTAGATGAGCTTGACATTTGATTTAGGCTAAGGAAATGGATTAGCTATCTGTCAAAATATTTTATTTATTTTTATTTAATTATTGAATACAGCATGGAATAGGCCCTTTGAGCCATACTGCCCAGAAATCCTGAGATTTAACCTGAGCCTAACCACAGGACCATTTACAATGACCAATTAGCCTCTCAACCAGTACATCTTTGGACTGTGGGAGGAAACCCACGCGGTCACAGGGAGAATGTACAAACTTCTTACAGGCAGTGAGGTTATTCTGCTTCCATCTCTCCATCCACCTCCATAATAATAATAAATCAATTTTATGAAAGTGTGTTGGAGACATTACATTTAGGTTATTCATATAAAATAGCTATAAGCAGCAACCAAGTGACTTTCATATACCAAAACATTTGTTTTAACCTTTGTCAATACTGAACGATAATTTAAAAATATGTTGAATGTTCTGCATTGTACAAACCAATTCTCGGAAAAGTGAAGAATTTGGACTCAACAGAAAATCTTTCAACTCAGTCATGACCTACGTACTATGTAATACGTACATCAGAGAAGTCAACAAAAATTTAATAAATTCGGGGCACTGACAATTTTTGGGTGTTCTAAGAGGCATTTATACTTTGCATTATTTCATCTTCCATTGAACACAGCTCATGAATACTTTGGTTTTGCAAAGTATAATAATCACTCATACTCTCTAAGCATAATTTCCAATGTAGTACATTGTAACTACAATGTGAATGTGGCTGGTTACTGTAGGAAGTGAAAATATTTAACATTTTTTATCATGATTATTCTTGATTTTGGCCCAGAAATTGTAGCACTTGGAAGTAAATGAGAAATGAGAGTCTTAATGTACGGAAATTCTGAATGTGCTAACAGTGAGATAGTTCTTAGAGCATCCTGAGCCAGAATCACACCACTGCAATGACTAACAGTGATGCTAATAATAGGAACATTTGAGTTTTGCCATTTAGGCTCAAGTTTTAATGGAGTGAATTTGAATTGGCATTTTATCACAAATGATCACTCAAGGGTATTTAAACAAGTCAGCTTATATGTTAAATGTTTAACCTCCTTGTTATGCAGACCATTATAAATTAATTAGATATTATTAGATGTAGTTAAGACCTGTATGAAATGGTAAATGGAGAATTATTGCACCCAAATGAGAGGTTACAAGATATCAAAACTACATGTTATCCAAGACAAAAAAAAGAGTCCTGAATGAGCAAAAAAAAGTGATTTATTCTATTAAATCCAAAAAAAACCCAGCTTTTTTTTAAATGTTATTTGTAACATAAATTCTTCTCCTTTGGTCCTGCTATGTTTTCTCTGTAAAATAGACTGGGGCAGTGAACAAACCCATCATTTTTATTTGGTTCAGATTATGATTAGAAGGAAGAAAATATTTCGGAAGGCTAATTGTCCACTCCTTAACTACATTGGTACCATTATAATTTATACTATAGCTACCCACATTTTGCAAATCCAGCATCCATCTCTGTAAGAATATTGATAAATCAACTTTTGTCCTTTAAGTTTTCCTTTGGAGCTTTCATTTCAAACACATGTTAGTAGAGGATTCAAAAGAATCTGACCTCTGATGCCAATTTTTGCAAACCTGGCAAACTGGATACATTGGCACAGTATGCAAGGATTCCTTTGAGTGGGAAAGGACCCACCTCAGGATTGGTGAGGTGAGAACCAGAGGTAACAGGTTAAGGGTGAAAAGTTGAAATATTTAAGGGGGATCTGAGGGGATACTTCACTCAGAGTGATGCACGTGCAGAATGAGCTGCCAGTGGGAATGGTATTTGCAAGATCAATCATATCATTTAAAAGAAGTTTCGATTTGTACATGGATGGGAGGGGTTTGGGAGGGGACTTCAGGAGATCAGGTTGTCATGGACTAACAGAAGTCATATTTGGTGGAGCATACCTGCCTGTCCATACCCTACAAGTTCTCATTTTCAATTGCTGCTCACAAACCAGGAAAATATATTTCCAAGGGAGGTTTGACACCCTCTTTACTGAAGACCATCATTTGCAATAGTTAACCTCTTTATAATTCAAGTAGCCAATTTAAATACTGTTTAGTCCAACTTTACCTATGTTAATATATTCAGGTTCAATAGCAAATGTACCTAAGAATGAACGTTACCGATACTGACTCAAACACGAAGTATTAAAAGGATAGAATGTTACTCTTTGCTTACTTTCTAATGGCTTGATCAGCAATGAGTGAGTGAGTGGCTGTTCTAAAAGTAACAAGACATTACTAGAATGAATGTCAGTCACCACTTTGAGCTCCACTCCAGGGCTGTTTCAAATAGATTAGTGGAGATTTCTTAGACAGTGTTAGAATGCGGCAATGGGATAATGCAGATAGAGAGAGTCAATCTTCAATGATTCCTGTAACAAGAATTCAGCAACTTGGATATATGATCAAATGTGAGAGATTTAGTTCCAAGTAGGAGGACTGTGAAGCTGTAAGATGCATTAGTGGAGTTAGTGGCTGAAGTAGAAACCATGACAACATTTAGAAATAAGTAGTGGATTATTGAAGGAAAGGGGAATGAAAGAACATGGACTTCAAGCAGACAACTGTGATTAAAGGTACTTCACAGGGGAGAACATTGATTGACTATTGACTGTCAACTAAAACTCCCTTTTGTAATCAGTAAAACATCTAATAGAAACTGTTTTTCTTAGACCCGAACTAACCAATTTACAAGATTAATGTGGTTATCATCAAGAGTAAGTGAGGAGCTAATAGGCAAAGGACAACTAATATCTAACTGAGTTACCAGGCAGCAATTCAGATGAACATTTTGAATGGCATTATAAAGCTCCAGTGAAAACCTTAGTGTTTATGAATGTCAGTTAACCAGACACATCAGATTGGTGGCTTCAGCTCACTATAGTGAGTTGCTATTCTTTATATGATATGTTTATTTACGGTAGCACGTTTCAGTTGTTGAAAATGAGATGAAAAATTACGGTGGTATAAAGTACAGAAAGAAAGAAGAATAATGAAACAATGAAGTGTGACACAGGTACCAAGCAGCATATAATGAGCACCATAGTATAGTTTTCTTCAGGAGCTCAATTACCAGAAGTCAATTTTAATACAACTATCTGAAAGGCCAATTATTTTGCAGTTTCTCTGTCAACATAATGTGGTATAATTATAGACTGCCATTGATTTAAAAAAATCTTAAAATTTAGGAAGTAATCGCCAACCTCTTTGGAAATCAGGTGTCCAATATAAATGTTGATAAGGAGCTAAAGAATACATTGCTTTTCAGAAAATGCACCAATGTTCTGAATTTCGTGAATATGTAATAGGAATGCATATTCTTTTGTGTGTCTGCATTTAGAGTAATTCAGAGCTATCAATACAGCCCAGTACCGTTCACTCATACCACCAAGTTAACCACAATGAATTCCACTCCGCACCTGGCCTCACATTTCTTGTGCTGGTCTCACTAAACTTCACTTGCTTAACTTCACTCGCTTTCCACACTCACTACTTGGGCTCTCTCACTAAACTTCACTTGCTTTACACATTCTCAGTTTGGGCTGCTCTCTATATGTTTGTTGTTTTCCACTCTTATAGTACACAAAATTCAAATTCACTAGCTTTGTTAAGTTTTTAAAAGTTCCCCTTTTCTGTTCTTACCATTGTTCTCTTTAACTGCACTTTTCTAACTGTAACTTCTCTCCAACCTTGACAAGCCAACTAGCCTCATTTCCTCTTGCTTTTGTCTGAAATCCTTTCATCCTTCCACTTCCCTTTTTAAAGTTCAGCTCTGTCACTGATGGCAGCAACTATTTTTACCACATTTGTTCAGTGCCCATTGTACAGAATGGAAGTTGCTATTGCAATTGATGCAGAAAATGGCAAAGTAACAGGATGATGGAACAACTTCAAAGACATCATTATCGATAAAGTGGTGTCACGAATAAGCAAGAAATGATTCAGCAAAATGATCCTTTTGTTTGCTTCATTTCTGCCTTCCTACATATACACACACAGTCAGCAGATGAAGTTTATGTCTAAATGGATAATTACTTCAATATAGAAGCATAGTGACAATTTTCCTGCAATGTCATCTTTAAATACATTGGTTTGAATAATGGTGAAAGCTGTTAAAAAAGAAGGCATAATGATGGTAACAACTAGGTCAGTTACAATTTAATTGTCGTTGCATTTCATTGCTAACATATCAATTCACTGCTGCTCAGTTAAGCAGAAAACAATTTCACCTCGTACAGTGCAGCCGGCTGCAGACTTGTTGTTTTTACCCCACTCTTAGGTCTGCCTCTGCGTGCTTAACTAACAGTAAAGTGAAACCTTCCTACTTTAATAGGCTAAAGTAGCTGAAGGCTCATGCTGATTGTTTTCTCCCTGTAGGGAATGCATCACTGATCAGTAAATTTACCTCAAACACTGCAGATGCTAAAATTAAATTACTTGCATTTAGTTTCTGGTACTTGAACTGCATAGAACACCTGCCTTTAAATAATGTTTAATGACTTATATATGAAAAATAAAGTTTGTAACACAGAACTCAAAAAATATATTCTTAAATTTATCTCCACCCAGACATAGGGGAATTTTAAATGTACTTACACTGTAAATGCCAGCAGGAAATAGCTTTTCTTCTTAACCTGAAGACATAAGAAACTACAGATGTTGAAATCAGGAGCAAAATAAACCAGACTCTTGGACAAGCTCAATGGGCCAGGCAGCGTCTGTAGAGGGAAATGTTCAAATGGTATTTTGGGTCAAGATCTTTCATCAGGACTGCAGAATCCACAGATGCTGCCCGGTCTGCTGAGCTCCTTACTTTGTTTTATTTAATTCCTCCCTAACCTTAAGACACAACAGTGGCCTTGAAATTTCTGGATCCTAAAATACAACCAACACTATAGCCTGGCCATAAATATCAGAAGTCCACTGAGTCTTCCACAGCCTGCTATCTTCTTTTCCAAAAGCCTGATAATTGAATTACTGCAGAAGACTAGGGAATTCCAATGAATGACAAACACACCAAATTCTCTCTGCTCCTCCTGTTCATTTGTGGGTCAAATCTGTCTGTGCTCCAATGTGAGGTAACATCTGGTGAAGACCTCCCCCCTGTCTCTTGGTCCACTGGCTGACATCTTATTGACTGGGTTACCATTCCCAGCTGCAGTGATGCTACAGGTTGGAATGCCTTACTTTTAAAGATAAAATCCAGAACCCATAAACAATTGTAGCTGCAGCTTCTCCTTTGATCTATAACTACATATTGTTGCAGTTTCCCCTTGCTAACATTAGTGAATAGGCTTATTTTTCCACTCTCAGGCATCTTGGTCAGCTTTTGGACATGGAGAAAAAAATTCCTAATTTCTGAATTACATGGCAATTTCGATAGATATGATAGGTTTAGACTTTAATAATACAGCATCTTCCAGATGGGGAAATAAGCATGTAAAAATCCACAGCACCTACTGTCTGTTCACAAACTTAGCTTCAGTGTCGTTATGTTGATTGTTTACATAACTAGGCTTTGAGGAATTTTTTCAGTAGTGCCGTATTTATATTTTTGACATTTTTAAATCTATTTTATTATTTGTGTATATTATATATCTACAGTCAAAAACCAGATGGGGTGGGGTGGTAGGCGTTGGATTGTTTTCCTCATCCTCCATCTCACTCTGTCACTCTGATGGACACTGACAGCTTGTACGCTTACAGAATCTTTACTTCACCCACAGCATGCTAGGATTTTGAAGTTTTGGTCACTGACTTACCCCTGTACAAAACTCACACAGGCAACTCTTGTAGGTGCATGTAGCCACTTTTATTTCAGGCATCGATTAAATAAACATTGATTTAAAGAATCTGAGTGCTTTTGATCGCAGCATTTCAGCTGTGCTCACATAGGTGGCAATTTTTGAAGATGCACATGCTCATCAGCTGAGAATTTTGTCAGTGAGGTGTTTCAGAGATTGGAGGGTACTGGTGTCCAAACTACAGGAATTTATGAAGATTTTTTTTTTGCCTTAATTTCACAGTTTTTTTGAAAAACTCTGCTCTGTCCTGTGCAACATAAAATAATCTAGATGTCAATGTCCCTTTAGAAATGATCTGAACTTCCTTGGAGGCAGAATATGGCAAAGAAAATTAAACTGAATAATACTCAACAGCTTGGTTCTGTAAAGATCTCCAGACACATCAAAGTTCAAAGGTAATTTATTATCAAAGTACATATGTATGTCACCATGAGATCCACTTTTTTTTCAGACATTTACAAGAAAATAAAGAAATACAATAAAATTTATGAAACAACTATATATAAAGACTGACAAACAACCAATGTGTAGGAGAAGACTTGTGCAAATAAAAAATAATAGTAATATTGAGAACATGAGTTGCAGAGTCCTCAAAGGAGTGTCTCTTGGTTGTGGAATCAGTTTGGAGTTGAGGTGAGTGAATTTCTCCACGTTGGTTCAGGAGTCGAATGCTTATAAGTCAATAACAGTTGCTGAACCTGGTACAGTGAGAAGAGATCATGGCCTGGATGGTGGAGGTCCTTGATGATGAATGTAGTTTTCTTGTAGTAGTTCTCCTTGTAAATGTGCCCAGTGATGGGGAGGGTTGTCATCCACCACTTCTGTAGACTTTTCCATTCATAGACATTGATATTTCTATACCAAACTGTGATACAACCAGGCAGGATACTCTCCACTGTGCATCTTTAGAAATTTGTCAAAGTTATAGATGACATGACTAATCTACACAGATATCCAAGAAAGCAGAGGTGCAGTCTTGTTGTCTTTGTGATGGCATTTACATGCTAGTCCTATGACAAATGACGGATCCTTTGATATAGAAACATAGAAAACATACAGCACAATACAGGTCCTTCGCCCACAGAGTGATGATAGAGACAAGGAATGAAGAGTTACTAACCTCTCCATTTTCAATCCCCTAATGAAGACCAGCTTCTTCCTCCTGTAGACAATAATCAGCTCTTTAGTTTTGCTGATGTTGAGTGAGATGTTGTACAGGAGAAAGTTTGTGAGAGGTGGATAGAGCTGGATATAACTTTCACCAGAGACCAATCCAGACATCAGAACTTTGAGAGGAGTGGATTTCAGTCCTCTGCCTGAGTAGGAAACGGAGCAGCAGGTCACAACGGTGTGACAGAGATTTGACCAGTGACCAATCCATGTTTGAGATTAATTAACAAGAGCAAATTGCAGGAAGCCAGGGGCAAGCGCAGTGGCCATTGTCATAGCAGCCATCCTTGGAACGGACAATCAGAGTAGTGATCTTGAGGCTTTAGCTCTTCGAGGCTTCATTGAAGAGAGGCTTCAGTCAGAGAGGTAAAGAAAAGAAAAGATCTAGGTTGTTTTTTTTCTTTCCCTTCTTTACATCTTGACTACACTTGCATGAAGTGCATCCAGCTGCAGCTTCTAACAATCCACATTAAGGAGTAAGAGCTGGAACTGGATGAACCACAGATTATTCGGGAGGCTGAAAGTGTGATAGATGGGACATATGCAGAGGTAGTTGCACCCAAGATGCAGGACTCAGGAAAATGAGTGACAATCAGGAAGGGGAAAGGGGTTAAGGAGCCAGTGCAGAGTCTCCCTGTGGCCATCCCCCTCAGCAACAGGTATATCACTTTGGATACTGTTGGGGGGTTGACCTAACACAGGAAGTTACAGTGGTCAGGTCTCCAGCAACGAGTCTGGCTCTATGACTCAGAAGGGAGATGGTGAGAGGTAGAGGATTTATTAGTCAGGGGAATGGATAGTAGTTTCTAAGAGTGAGTACGAGATTCCTGGATGGAACATTGCCTCCTGGGAGCCAGGGTCCGGGATATCTCGGATCAAGTTCTCAACATTCTTAAGTGGTTGGTCAAACAGCCAGAGGTTGTGATCCACGTAGGTACCAATGACATGTATAAGACAAGTGAAGAGGTTCTGCATAGGGAGTTCAAGTAGTTAGGTGCTCGGTTAAAGAGCAGGACCTCCAGGGATGTGATCTCAGGATTGCTGAACAGGCCACGTGCTACTGAGGCCAGAACAAGGAAGATAATACAATTTAATACGTGGCTAAGGAGCTGGTGTAGGAGGGATGGCATAAGGTTTTTGGATCATTGGGCTCTCTTCCTTGGAAGGTGGGACCTGTAGAAGAGGAAGGGTTTACACCTGAACTGGAGGGGAACTAAAATTCCAGTGGGCAGGTTTCTTAATGTTGTATGGCGGGGTTTAAACGAGAGTTGCAGGGGGATGGGAACCAGAGTGCTAAAACAGTTAGTGGAGAGGTTATGGAGGCAGATATTGGTAAGACCTCAGACAAGTCAGGAATCAAAAGGTTGAGCATGGTGCAACTAGTATCCTGAGCTGTGTATATTTCAATGCAAGAAATATTGTAGGAAAGGCGGAGGAGCTCAGGACATAGATCAACACCTGAAATTATGACGTTGTAGCCATTAGTGAGACTTGGATACAGGAGGGGCAGGACTGGCAGCTCAATATTCTGGGGTTCCATTGTTTTAGATGTGACAGAGTGGGAGGAATTAAGGGAGGAGGGGTGGTGTTATTTGTCAGAGAATAAGTCTCAGCAGTACTTAGTCAGGACAGACTGGAGGACTCAACTAGTGAGGTAGAGGTGCAACTGAGAAGTAAGAAAGGTGTGACTACATTAATGGAACTATATTCCAGACCACACAACTGTTCTAGGTGATTTAGAGGAACAAATTTGTAAAGAGATCTCAGACTATTGCAAGAAACATAAGGTTGTTATTGTCTGTGATTTCAACTATCCATATATTGACTGGGAATCTCATACTGTAAAAGGGATAGATGGGATTGAGGCTGACAAATGTGTTCAGGAATGTTCCCTTCATCAGTACATAGAAGTACAGATGAAGTAGTTAGTTGGATTAGACATCAGCTTTGTGTGAAAAGCCAAAGGTTGGTAGTAGATGATTGCCTCTCAGATTGGAGGCCTGTAACTACTGGAGTGCCGTAGGGACTGGTGCTGGGTCTGTTGTTGTTTGTCATCTATATCAATGTTCTGGCTGATAATGTGGAGAACTGGATCAGCAAATTGGCGGATGACACCAAGACTGGGCATGTAATGGACAGTGAGGAAGGCTATCATGGCCTGCAGTGAGATCTGCAACAGCTGGAAAATTGCAAATGGAAGCTTTGCTCTTTGGTAGGACCATCCAGAGTAGACCTTACACAGTGAATGGTAGGGCACTGGGGGTGTGGTAGAACAAGGGACCTGGGAATACAGAATACTGGACGGGATGTATCCCAGGCTACTGTGGGAAGCGTAGGAGGAGATTGCTGAGTCTCTGGCAATGATCCTTGCATCATCAATGAGGACGGGAGAGGTTCCGGAGGATTGGAGGGTTGCGGATGTTGTTCCCCTATTCAAAAAAGGGAATAGGAATAGCCCAGGAAATTATGGGCCAGTGAATCTTACTTCAGTGGTTGGTAAGATTGATGGAGAAGATCCTGAGAGGCAGGATTTATGAATATTTGGAGAGGCATAATATGATGAGGAATAGTCAGCATGGCTTTGTCAAAGGCAGGTCGTGTCTTACGAGCTTGATTGAATTTTTTGAGGATATGACTAAGCACATTGATGAAGGAAGAGCAGTAGATGTAGTGTATATGGATTTTAGCAAGGCATTTGATAAGGTACCCCATGCAAGGCTTATTGAGAAAGTAAGGAGGCATGGGATCCAAGGAGACATTGCTTTGTGGATCCAGAACTGGCTTGCCCACAGAAGGTGAACAGTGGTTGTAGACGGGTCACATTCTGCATGGAGGCCGGTGACAGTGGTGTGCCTCAGGGATCTGTTCTGGGACCCCTACTCTTTGTGATTTTTATAAATGACCTGGATGAGGAAGTGGAGGGATGGGTTAGTAAATTTGCTGATGACACACAGGTTGGGTGTGTTGTGGATAGTGTGGAGGGCTGTCAGTGGTTACAATGGGACATTAATAAGATGCATATCTGGGCTGAGAAGTGGCAGATGGAGTTCAACACAGATAAGTGTGAGGTGGTTCATTTTGGTAGGTCAAATATGATGGCAGAATATAGTATTAATGGTAAGACTCTTGGCAGTGTGGAGGATCAGAGGGATCTTGGGGCCTGAGTCCATAGGACACACAAAGCTGCTACGCAGGTTAACTCTGTGGTTAAGAAGACATACGGTGCGTTGGCCTTCATCAATTGTGGGAATGAGTTTAAGAGCTAAGGGATAATGTTGCAGCTATATAGGACCCTGGTCAGACCCCACTTGGAGTACTGTGCTCAGTTCTGGTCGATTCACTATAGGAAGGACGTGGAAACCATAGAAAGGGTACAGAGGAGATTTACAAGGATGTTGCCTGGATTGGGGAGTATGCCTTATGAGAATAAGTTGAGTGAACTCGGCCTCCTCTCCTTGGAGTGACAGAGGATGAGAGGTGACCGGGTAGAGGTGTACAAGATAATGAGAAGCATTGATCGTATGGATAGTCAGAGGCTTTTCCCCAGGGCTGAAATGGCTAGCATGAGAGGGCATAGTTTTAAGGTGCTTGGGAGTAGGTACAGAGGAGATGTCAGGGGTAAGTTTTTTACGCAGAGAGCGGTGAGTGAGTGGAGTGGGCTGCTGGCGGCGGCGGTGGAGGCAGAAACGATAGGGTCTTTTAAGAGACTCCTGGATGGCTACATGAAGCATAGAAAAATAGAGGGCTATGGGTAAAGCCTAGGTAGTTCTAAGGTAGGGACATGTTCGGCACAGCTTTGTAGGCCGAAGGACCTGTATTGTGCTATATGTTTTTCTATATTTCTATGTTCTATGTATACATAATTTGTTGAAAGTGGTGTCACAGGCAGACAGGGCTGTAAAGAAAGCTTTTGGCATGTTAGCCTTCATAATCAATGTATTGAGAACTGAAGATGGGATGTTATGTTGAAGTTGGTGAGGCCTAATTTGGAGTATTGCATGCAGTTTTGGTCACCTACTTACAGGAAAGATGTAAATAACGTTGAAAGAGTACAGACAAAATTTACAAGGATATTATCGGGTCTGGAGGACCTGAATTACAAGGAAAAATTTAATAGATTAGGACTATATTCTTTAGAGTAAGAAGATTGAGAGGAGATTTCATAGAGGTATACAATATTATGAGGGATATCGATAGGGTAAATGCAAGCAGGCTTTTTCTACTGAGGCTGGGCGGGAATACAACCAGAGGTCATGGCTCAAGGGTGAATGGTGAGAGGTTAAGTGGAACATGAGGGGAATCTTCTTCACTTAGAGGGTCGTGAGAGTGTGGAATGAGCCGCCAGGACAAATGATCAATTTCAACATTTAAGAGAAGATTGGATAGGTATATGGATAGTACGGAATATGGGAGACTATGGTCCCGGTGCAGATTGTTAGACTTGGGCAGTTTAAATAGTTTTTGACATGGACTTAGATAGGGCCTTTTTCTGTGCTGTACTTCTCTATGACTAGGTTGGCACCATTTAACCAGAATTTCTGTCTCTGTCCTATATGCCGATTTGTTCCCACTTTGATTTGGCCAACAGTGGTGTCATCAGCAAACTTAAATATGGCGTTGAAACTGTACTTAGTCACACAGTCATACATATAAAGTGAGTAGGTTATCAGTGGCATTTTTTACAGCTATATTTACAGGTTTCCCCCGCCATCCGAAGGTAGAGCATTCCTATGAAACGGTTCATAAGCCGGAATGTCGTAAAGCAAAGAAGCAATTACCATTTATTTATATGGAAAAAATTTGTGAGTGTTCACAGACCCAAAAATAACCTACCAAATCATGCCAAATAACACATAAAACCTAAAATAACAGTAACATATAGTAAAATCAGGAATGATATGATAAATACACAGCCTATATAAATTAGAAATACTTCTCTACAACGATTGCCTGCACTGTTCTCCGTAGCGAAAATCTCACGCAAGCGCCCTCGGCAGAAACACGGCGCAAGCGCTCTCTAGTAACCTTTAAGCTATGAAGCTGCCAAATCATACCAAATAACACGTAAAAATATAAAGTAGAAATAATATATGTACAGTGTAATATCACTTACGGGAATCGGGAAGACAGTGTCGAGCACACTGATGATGGTGTGTTAGGCTGAGTCATCGGAGGTTGGGCCGGTGCAGTGGCCCCCACCCTCCTGGCAGCGAACCGATACCGATCCGCGAAGAATGCAGTGGTCCAGCGGTGCCCGGGACGTACCCAGCACATCTTTAAGAAAAAAGCCGAAACAAACAAGCTAATAAATTAGGTGCTGCCAAGCACATAAATGTCAGCCCAGATCAGGGGCAGCTACCGCTACATTCTCCACGAATCGGTATCTGTCCACGGCCCGGGGGTTGGAACCAATGGGGTGTCATCTCATCGTCGATCTGGGCAGGCAGGTCATCTTCTTCTATGTCTGCCTGCCTTGCTGTTGAAGGTCGAGGTTTGTCGTCTGCTGTGGCTGATGTGGAAGGCTTGAAAAACGACAGACTGCTTGACTGCTTAGCCTCGTGCATTTTTCTATCATACAGTTCTTTGAAAGCACTTAAACCATCCTGCAAATATGCCCTAAACCAACGTACCCTTTCAAAATTAAAGTCATAGTTTATCATTGCAGTGAAAATCTCACACAGTTGCTTCACGTTCAGTTCCTGGACGACTTCACTTTTGCTACTGCATTGAGTTTTGATTGTTATCCTTTCCTCTTCCAATTGCACCAGCTCTTCATCTATCAGTTCTTGGTCATGGGATGCCAAAACCTCTTCAACATCATCTTCGTCAACTTCCACAAGCCGAAATCACTTCGTCCTTACTTCGTTCACCACAATCGAAATGCTTAATTGTGTCTAGTTTTACGCTAAGCGCAACACCCTTACGAGTTCTTTTAGGCTTTTCCAATACCCTAGAACTCATCTTGCAAATGGCTGCTCACAGGCACGTGTTTAAGCAATGCCGGCGAGAATACTGTTTTGAATCTGGGGACAGCGGCTGCTCGGGGTGCGCAGTGCGCTGCTTTTTCCGCACGCTGCCTTTTTTCGTAACAGTGAAAACACCTTCTGTTAGCGAAAACAAGTAACTAATGTAGGTCTTTCATAACAGCGAGGTTTCGTAAAGCAAACGTTCAAAAAGCAGGGGACACCTGTATCACAATTCTCCTACCCGTTTATCCTCCTTATTTCGGGTGCTATAAAAGTGGTGCCAAGTCACAAAGGTCTAATGTGATATCTACCTGAGACTGAGCTCAGCATGCTAACCAGTTAACAGCTTACACATTACCACAGCAGGCAAAGTCCATCCTGGCTTTTATTGGCAGTGCTGCTAATATCCAATGGTTCTCTTTTTTTAATTAATCTTTTACCTCATGGGAATTTCTCTGATGAACTGCAAAAAGAAGGTCATTTGATTTAACCTTCCAAAGTACCTGGCACCATCCCCAGTAAAGTTCATTCCCTGGGAGTAAATGACACACACAGTTTTTTGGGAGAGAATCACCTCCTATGATTGTACTCCATGCAGCTGATTGGATTTTGAGACAAAAGGGTACTACCACATGCTTATCTCCCAGATAGTTTATTATCATCAATAGAACATGATTCCTTTATATTCTATAAATTGTTATTAAAAATCCAGTTGAAACTTCATACCAATATTTCAAGTGAATTGCTATATGAATGTTAGTGTTCATTAAATAGAAATAGGCTGTGTTCATCAGTGAAAGAGTGCGCTATTTTTATGATTCTATAACATCAGCATTAAGATCTTTCCATCATTTTGGATGTGTGATTGATAGCTTTCATCTCTCATCACTAAGTGCCGTCTGAAGGAACTTCTTGAGTAATAATGACAGCAAGGTGCCAACTTATATTATTTTGCAGCCTGCAAGAGAAGTGATTTAGAACAGAAATGGAACTAAAAAAAATGTTAATAGGACTCAATCTAACTTGCAAAATGTTTCAGTAGAAATGAAACTCTGTGCTTCAAAGCTTGCAAGCAATAATCCAATTCATAATGTTCCACTGATTTAAAAAAAAGCAGCATGGAAGCAGCCTTATGGTAGTGTGAATCTCCAATATCAGCCCACTAATTCAAACATAGTAGCAAGCAAAATGTATTTAAACAAACACTTTAAATTTGAAACTGAGAGAATTTTTTAAAAAAGCTTTATACTAAATGTGAAGGCTGGATCTGTGAAGGAAGGAAGGACTAACTTCCTTCAGTTAGTCCTGACGAAGGGTCTCGGCCTGAAACGTCGACTGTACCTCTTCCTAGAGATGCTGCCTGGCCTGCTGCGTTCACCAGCAACTTTGATGTGTGTTGGTTGAGTAAAAGATGAACTGATTTCCAAAAGGCATAAAGTTAAAGATGACACATTTCTTTAATATCTTAAGCAAGAAAACTTTTTTATTTCCATCTTTTCCAGTTTCAAAATAACAAAAAAGGAAAAGGGCCGGAAGAAAAAGTTTGGGCACCCTGCATGGCAGTGCTTAGTAACACCCCCTTTGGCAAGTATCACAGCTTGTAAATGCTTTTTGTAGCCAGCTAAGAGTCTTTCAATTCTTGTTTGGGGGATTTTCGCCCATTCTTCCTTGCAAAAGGCTTCTAGTTCTGTGAGATACTTGGGCAGTCTTGCATGCATTGCTCTTTTGAGGTCTATCCACAGATTTCCGATGATGTTTAGGTTGGGAACTGTGAGGGCCATGGCAAAACCTTCAGCTTGCACCTCTTGAGGTAGTCCATTGTGGATTTTGAGATGTGTTTAGTTCATCATCCTGTTGTAATAACCATGCTCTTTTCATCTTTGGTTTTTTTACAGACAGTGTGATGTTTGCTTCCAGAATTTGTTGGTATTTCATTGAATTCATTGTTCCCTCTACCAGTAAATGTTCCCCGTGCCACTGGCTGCAACACAAGCCCAAAACGTGATCGATCCACCCCCGTGCTTAACAGTTGGAGAGAGGTTCTTTTCATGAAATTCTGCACCCTTTTTTCTCCAAACATACCTAGCTCATTGCGGCTAAAAAGTTCTATTTTAACTTCATCAGTCCACAGGACTTGTTTCCAAAATGCATCAGGCTTGTTTAGATGTTCCCTTGAACCTTTTGAATAGAACTTTTTGGCTGCAATGAGCAAAGGCTATTACAACAGGAAAATGAATCTAAACACACCTCAAAATCCACAATGGACTACCTCAAGAGGTGCAAGCTGAAGGTTTTGCCATGGCCCCCTCAGTCCCCTGACCTAAACATCATCAAGAATCTGTGGATAAACCTCAAAAGAGCAGCATGCAAGACGGCCCAAGAATCTCACAGAACTAGAAGCCTTTTGTAAGGAAGAATGAGCAAAAATCCCCCAAACAATAATTGAAAGAATCTTAGCTGGCTACAAAAAGCGTTTACAAGCTGTGATACTTGTCAAAGGGGGTGTTACTAAGTACTGCCATGCAGGGTGCCCGAACTTTTTCTTCAGGCCCTTTTCATTGTTTTTGTTACTTTGAAACTGTAAAAGATGGAAATAAAGAAGTTTTCTTGCTTAAAATATTAAAGAAATGTGTCATCTTTAACTTTATGGCTTTTGGAAATCAGTTCATCTTTTACTCGCTTAGCTATTCACAGTAACAGAAATTTTGACCAGGGGTGCCCAAACTTTTGCATGCCACTGTATGTTATTCAGAAAAGAGCTTAATAGATCTTGGAATAGGTTGAAAGGTCGGCCTGGCATTATGAGCCAAAGGACCTGTATTGTATCTAGACTATTCCTCTTCTCACCCTGTCTCTTGCAAAAATGCCACCCCCTTCTCGAAATTCCTCCGTCTCCGCCGCATCTGCTCTCAGGATGAGGTTTTTCGTTCCAGGACGAGGGAGATATCCTCGTTTTTTAAAGAAAGGGGCTTCCCTTCCTCCACCATCAACTCTGCTCTCAAACGCATCTCCCCCATTTCACGCACATCTGCTCTCACTCCATCCTCCTGCTACCCCACTAGGAATAGGGTTCCTCTTGTCCTCACCTACCACCTCACCAGCCTCCAGGTCCAACATATTATTCTCCGTAACTTCCGCCACCTCCAACGGGATCCCACCACTAAGCACATTTTTCCCTCCCCCCACTGCTTTCCGCAGGGATCGCTCCCTACGAGACTCCCTTGTCCATTCGTCCCCCCCATCCCTCCCCACCGATCTCCCTCCTGGCACTTATCCTTGTAAGCGGAACAAGTGCTACACATGCCCTTACACTTCCTCCCTTACCACCATTCAGGGCCCCAGACAGTCCTTCCAGGTGAGGCGACACTTCACCTTCCAGGTGAGGCGACACTTCACCTGTGAGTCGGCTGGGGTGATATACTGCGTTCAGTGCTCCCAATGCGGCCTTCTATATATTGGCAAGACCCGTCGCAGACTGGGAGATCGTTTCACTGAACACCTACGCTCTGTCTGCCAGAGAAAGCAGGATCTCCCAGTGGCCACACATTTTAATTCCTCGTCCCATTCACATTCTGATATGTCTATCCATGGCCTCCTCTACTGTAAAGATGAAGCCACACTCAGGTTGGAGGAACAACACCTTATATTCCGTCAGGGTAGCCTCTAATCTGATGGCATGAACATTGACTTCTCAAACTTCCACTACTGCCCGCTTCCCCCTCATACCCCATCCGTTATTTATTTATATACACACATACTTTTTCTCTCTCTCCTTTTTCTCCCTCTGTCCCCCTCACTATACCCCTTGCCCATCCTCTGGGGTTTTTCCCCACTCCCCCTTTTCTTTCTCCCTAGGCCTACTGTCCCATGACCCTCTCATATCCCTTTTGCCAATCAACTGTCCAGCTCTTGGCTCCTTCCCTCCCCCTCCTGTCTTCTATCATTTCGGATATCCCCCTCCCCCTCCCACTTTCAAATCTCTTACTAGCTCTTCTTTCAGTTAGTCCTTACTAAGGGTCTCGGCCCGAAACGTCGACTGTACCTCTTCCTAGAGATGCTGCCTGGCCTGCTACGTTCACCAGAAACTTTGATGTGTATTGTACTGTACTGTTTTATGATCTATGTTCTAATATGTGTGTAAAATCAAAGGTTCATTTATTATCAAAGTACACAACTCTGAAATTCTTCAAATCTCTAGGTAGCCATGAAACCAAGAAAGAAAGAAAGACAGCATGATCATAAATCCCAAATTCCTCCTCCCCCACAAAAACCAAGCAAAATGGATCAGGCAAATTCCCCCTCCTGCTCAAAAAAACAAAAAGAGATCAGGCATATTGACCCCCAAATCCCCCTTCCCGCACAAAAATAAACTGAGAAGACTGGATGAAAAAACACAGAATACAAAAGCTATAAGACTGAAAGAAAGAGTCTACAGTCCTGGGTAACACTCTCTGGGCACAGCAGCATGCTCTCCCTTCTCCGGTACAGAGCAACTGATCAAAAGACAGGCAGCTGACACTCACCCTCTGCACTCGCTGCGATGCTTCTGTGGCTTTAATCGGAGAAATGGAGCCAAACGTCAGCTTGCACCCAGTCCCTCAGCCTGTCTGCTACGAGGTACATGCATACTGCTTGTGCCTCCCAGATTCCTCTTGGAGACTGCAGACCTGGAACAGCCAAATGATCACCAATCTTCCACACTCGCCTCGATGTTTCAATTGCCCTCGTCACTTTTATTGGCAAGCAATGGAACCTATAATTGGCAGAAGGGGGTTAAACATCAGCTCGTGTGTCATCCTACAGCCTTCTCGCCATGAGGTTCGCTCACACTGCCTCCACCTCCTGGAATCCTCTCGAAGACTGCAGAGCGCTAAAGCACCCAAACAATCTCCAAACGGCAAAACTCAGGCTCCAACAGTTCCAGAATCACATTCAAAATAAGAAACAAATGTAAAAAATATAATAGAAGTGAAAAAAATGGTCTCATTTTCTATTCAGAAGATATCAAGCAACGGAGCGTTGTACTCAGGCGCCATCTTGACCAGAATAAAAGTAAGTTCACAAATGCCATTTAGTGCTCTCTCTTTTAAGTTCCAGTGGATTAATTTTTGAGTGTACTAGATTCTGATGATTTTAGATCCGTAGTATAACCAAGCAGCAAGTGGAAATTTTAAGAGTCTGATTTTTCAAGATAGCAGAATAGGAACACCAGCAATTAATATTCTTGAAAGCAATACGAGCAGTATAGCTGTAGTTGGAAGAGCATTAAATCCAGATTTTGTTCTGAATTAAATCACCAGATGGAATTAGTGATATATATTAGTTGCTATTATGACTATATGACATAAGAGCAGAATTGGGCCATTCGGCCCATTGAGCCTGCTCCACATTCCATTGTGGCTAATTTATTATCTCTCTCAGTCCCACTCTCCTACCTTCTGCCTGCAACCCTTGATATCCTGACTAATCAGGAACTCAGTGTCTTGACTGTACAGAATCAGAATCAGGTTTAATATCATTGGCATACGTTGTGAAATTTATTAACATTGTGGCAGCAGTACAATGCAATACGTGATAAATATAAACAAAAACTAAATTACAGTAAGTATATATACATGTATTAGATAGTTAAATTAAAAGAAGTAGTGCAACAACAGAAATTCAAAAAAATAAGAGGTGAGGTAGTGTTCAATATCCATCAGAAATTGGATGGCAGAGGGGAAGAAGCTGTTCCTGAATCACTGACTGTGTGCCTTTGGGCTTCTGTCCCTCCTACCTGTTGGTAACAATGAGAAGAGGGCATGTTCTGGGTGGTGGGGGCCCTTGATGATGGAAGCTGCTTTTCTGAGGCACTGTTCTTTGAAGATGTCTTGGATACTGCGGAGGCTATACTGCTGATTAATTTTACAACTTTCTGCAGCTTGCTCCAATCCTGCGAAGTAGCTCCCCATACTAGACAGTGATGCAGCCAGTCAGAATGCTCTCCACAGTACATCTGTGGAAGTTTTCAAGTGTTTTTGGTGACAAACCAGATCTCCTCAAACTCCTGATGAAATATAGCCACTGTCCTGCCTTCTTTATAACTACATAGATATGTTGGGACCAGTTTAGGTCCTCAGAGCTCTGGACACCCAAGAATATAAAATTGTTCACTATCTCCACTTCTGATCCCTCTGAGGATTGGTTTGTGTTCCCTTGTCTTACCTTTCCTGAAGTCCACAATCAGCTCTTCTGTATTACTGATAATGTTGCTGCAATACCACTCAAAGAGCTGGTATATCTCGCTCCTGTACACCCTCTCGTCATCTTCTGAAGCTCTGCCAACAATGGTTGTATCATCAGCAAATTTATAGATGGCATTTGAGCTACGCCTAACCACACAGCCATGGGCATAGAGACAGTACAACAGTGGGCTAAGCACACATTCCTGAGGTGTACCAGTGTTGATTTCAGCAAGGTGGAGATGCCATTACCAATCTGTACTGATTGTGATCTTCCAGTTAGGAAGTCGAGGTTCCGTTAGCAGAGGGAGGTACAGAGTCCCAGGTTCTACAGCTTTTCAATCAGTAGCAATGATGGTGTTAAAAGCTGAACTATAGTCAACATACTTGATCTTCTGATCAAGTTCGAGAAGATGGCGGCGCGACACAGCACGCGTGGTCGCTCCGAAATGATATCGTATTTGTTAAGCAGGGGCCATGCACAATCCTGATTTGATGGAGACAGTTTTGAGAAGCACAGAGGAACATCTGGAGAAACTTCTGAAATGCCTGCTTCGCTGCCGCTGCTACTATGCGATCGAGAATCTCCGGAGGGGTAGGCCCCAAATCCTCGGCTTTGCCTATTGCCTGTTGCCGGGGCTGGGGTCGAAGCACTCGGCAGAGATGGTGCTTGGTGCTCGGTGCCAGAGGGCTGGTTGGAGGCTCAAAGTTTTCGGATGGACTCAAGAGTCGGCTGTGGTTGGATGCTTCCAGGGTGCTGAATCGGCAAGTTTGCGGCGCTGGAGGTTCATGGCAGGGAGAGTTTCTCCCTTCTACCGTCTGCATGAGATGATGGGACTTTCGAGAGACTTTGAGACTTTTTTTTTACCGTGCCCATGGTCTGTTCTTTATCAAATTATGGTATTTCTTTGCACTGTTGTAACTATATGTTATAATTATATGGTTTTTGTCAGTTTTTTTAGTCTTGGTTTGTCTTGTGTTTCTGTGATATCATTCTGGAGGAACATTGTATCATTTCTTAATGCATGCATTACTACATGACAATAAAAGAGGGCTGCGTGTCCTCATAATCTAATCTAATCTAATACAGCATCCTGACATAGATGTTTGCATTGTCCAGGTGATCTAAGGCTGTGAAGAGCATTTGAGATCATGTCTGCTGTAAGCTTATTGTGGTAATGGATAAATTGCAGTGGTCCAAGTCTTTGCTAAGGCATGAGTTAATTCTAGCCAAAACTAATCTCTCAAAGCATTTCATCACTGTAGATGTGAGGGCTACTGGTCAACAGTTGTTAAGGCAGCTCACACTACTGTTCTTGGGCATTGGTACAATTGTTGCCCCTTTGAAGTAGTTGGGTTCTTCTGACCGTAGCAGTGACAGATTGAAAATGTCTTTGAATACCTCTGTCAGTGGGCTGGCACAAGTTTTCAGAGCCTTACCAGGTACTCCATTGGGGCCTGCCACTTTGCAAGAGTTCAACCTCCTGAAAGACAGGTTGGTGTCAGCCTCCAAGACAGATCGCAGGGTTACTAGGTGCAGCAGGGATCCTCAGAGCTGTAGTTTTCATCCAATGTTGCCTTCAGCCTCTTAGCTCTTGAAATAGCAAATAGCACCCCACAAGTCATACCTGTTCTCTTGTACAGATTTGGGTCACCAGACTTAAATACCACAGATCTAGCTCTCAGCAGACCTCAAACCTCCTGGTTCATCCACTGCTTTTGGTTTGGGAATGTACAGCAAGTTTTCATGGGCTCACACTCATTCTCACAGGTTTTAATGAAGTCGGTGACAACTATGACATACTCATCCAGACTTGGAGATGAATCCCTGAATACAGTCCAGTCCACCGATTCAAGGCAGTCCTGGAGGCGCTCCTGTGCTTCCCTCGTCCAAACCTTCTTGGTCCTCACTGCTGGTGCTGTGATCTTTAGTCTCTGCCTTTACTTAAGGAGTAGAAGTACAGCCAGATGATCAGACTTTCCAAAGTGTGGGATTGGAATAGCACAGTAAGCATCCTTGATGGTGGTGTGTTGTTACCTCTGGTACCACAAGTGATTTGTTGATAATTATTTAGTGACTTTTTCAAGTTAGCTTGGTTAAAATTCCCCACAATGGTGGAGAGGACATTAGGATGTGCTCTTTCATGCCTGTTGATTACACCACTCTGTTCGTCTAGAGCCTGTGGTGGGATGTACACCGCTACCAAAATGATCACTGAAATCTCCTGTGGCAGATAAAATGGCTGACACTTGATTGTGAGATGTTCCAGATCTGACAAACAGGATTGAGCAGCACCGTCACATTGCACTACCACAAGGAATTGATCATGAAGCAAACTCCCCCCACCACCTTTGGCTAAGGCTCAACAATCTTATCTTGGCGGTGTATAGTGAACCCATCTATTCGAATTGCTGCATCTGGAACAGAAGGGGTTAACCAAGGTTCTGTGATACAAAAGATGCAAGCGGTCCTATTGTCCCCCTAGTACAGTACTCTAGCTCTGAGATCTTTAATTTTACTTACCTGTACACTTGCCAGCAAAATAGTTGGTACTGAGAGTCAAAAACCTCATTTTTTTTAATGCGCTATTTGCCCACTGTGATGACCTCCTTTCCACCATCATCTTTCCACAGCAATGATAGATTGCTTAATCATATTAGAATGTCGTTACTGAGTATACACACTTTAGGTGCGGTTGTGTTTCCGGCTGTAGCAGGCTGAAATGGGGATATTTGATTGTTTCTATTGACCTTCACTTCTTCGAGTTGCCTTAATTGGCGCCCCAGAAGTAGAAGTGCACAGGCGTTTGTGGCAAAGAATTGCACAGATTCACTACCCTCTGGCTAAAGAAATTCCTCCTTATCTCCGTACTAAACGGATGTTCCTCTGTTTTACGGGTGGGCCCTCTGGTGCTAGACTGCCACACTATTATAGGAAGCACCTTCCCCACATAGTCTCTATTTAGGCCTTTCAATATTCGATAGCTTTCAATGAAATCCACCATATTAGTCTAAATTCCAACCAGTGCAGGCCTAGAGCCAACAAATGCGCTCAGATGTTAACCCTTTCATTCCCAGGATCATTCTTGTGGATTTATTCTGGAATCTCTGCAATGCTATCACATCTTTCCTTTGATAAGGGGCTCAGAACTGTGAACAATCCACCAAATCTGGTCTAACTAATGGTCTCAGCATTACATCCTTTGTTTTGTATTCTAGTCCTCTCAAAAAGAATGCTAATATTGCATTTGCCTTCTTTACCACTGACTCATCTTGCAAACTAACCTTTAGTGAGTCCTGCACAAGGACTCTCGAATCCATTTGCACCTCTAATTTTAAATTTTCTCCCCACATAGAAAATAGATTATGCCTTTATTCCTTATAGGGAAGTATATAAACATACGCTTCCCTACACTATCAGACGTCTGTCTAAGTCCTTCTGCAGTATTTTTGTATCATCACAAAGACATCAATTCCATCATTCAAATCCTTAACGTATAATGTGAAAAGAACTGGTCCCAACACTGGCCCATGCAAAACACCAGAATAGTCACTGGCTGCCAACCAGAATCGGCTCCCTCTATTACTAATCTTTGCTTCCTGACAGGTAACCAATCTACTATCCATGATATCGTTCCTGTAATACCATAGACTCTTATCTTGTCAAGCAGCCTTGTGTACAGCACCTTGTCAAATGCCTTCTGAGAATCCAAGAAAGCAACATCTACTGACTCTCCTCTGTCTATCCAGCTTATTATTTCCTCAAAGAATTCCAACAGATTTACCAGGCAAGATTTCCCCTTAAGGAAAGCATATTGACTTTGGCCTGTTTTATCACGTGCCTCCAAGTATCCCAAAACCTCGTCCTTAATAATGAACTTCAACACCTTCCCAACCACTGAAGTTAGGATAATTAGCCTATAATTTCCTTTCATCTGCCTCCCTCCCCAAAGAGTGGAGTGACATTTGTAATTTTCGGGTCCCCCAGAATCACTTCAGCCACCTCTTTCAGAACCCTGGGGTATAGTCCATCTGGTCCAGGTGACTTATCTACCTTCAAAACTTTCAGCTTCCCATGCACCTTCTCCTTAGTAATAGCAACAACACTCACTTCTGCCCCCTGACACTATTGAATTTCTGGCATACAACTAATATCTTCCACTGTGAAGACTGACACAAATTACTTAAGTCTGTCTGTCATTTCTTTGTCCCCCATTACTACCTCTCCAGCATCATTTTCCAGCAGTCTGATATCCACTCTTACCTCTTGTTTATTCTTTATATATTTGAGAATACTTTTGGATATCCTTTTTTTATTATTGGCTAGCTTACTGTCAAATTTTACCATGTGGTGGCATGGTAGCATCATGGTTAACACTACGCTTTACTGTACGAGCGACTTGCATTCAATTTCTGCCACTGGCTGTAAGGAGTCAGTATGTAATCCCTGTAACCACATGGGTTTCTCTGGGTGTTCCGGTTTCCTCCTCCAGCCAAAAGGCATACCGGTTAGTAGGTTAATTGTTCATTGTAAATTCTCCCATGATTAGGCTAGGATTAAATCAAGGGTTTGCTGGGCGGCGTGGCTCAAAGTGCCTATTCCACGCTGTATCTCAATAAATTAATAAATAAATACTTTATCTTTTCTCTCCTTGTGGCTTTTTAGTTCCTTTCTGTTGATTTTTAAAAGGTTCCTGATTTTTTAACTTCCTACTATTTTTTGCTATATTATATGTCCTCTCTTTTCCTTTTAAGTTGTCTTTGATTTGCCTTGTCAGCCTTGGTTGTGTCATCCTCTTCTTTATCTTTGGGATGTATCTATTCTGCGCCTTCTGAATTGTCTCTGGAAACTCCAGCCATTGCTGTTCTGGCATCAGCCCCGCTAGAGTCGCCTTCCAATTGACTTTGGTTAGCTCCTCTCGCATGCCTCTGTAATTTACTTTACTCCACTGTAATACTGGTTTAGGCTTTTAGTTTGGGTTTCTTTAATATCAGAAAATGTATATAGTATATAACCTGAAATTTGTACTCTTCACAGGCATCCACGAAACAAGAGACCACCATAGAATAAATGATAGAAACATTGAAGCTCCAAAACCACCTCTCCCCCCAGATACATCTGTTTTTATTTTCTTCCTCTCAAACTGTAGGGTGAATTTTATCACATTTTGATTGCTGTCTTCTAAGGCTTCCTTTACCTTAAGTTTCCCAATCAAATCTAGTTCATTACACAACATCAATCCAGAGCTACCCATCCCCTCGTGGTTGGCCGAAGGAATGCTCAAATGCAGATGTAATCTCTTCCTCAACACAATCCATACTTCACCAATTCATGCAGAAGCCACATAATCTCCACTAAATTAACCAGCTTCTCCCACTCTCCTTACACTAGTAAATGTTTCCAAATTCATATTGTGCTGACAGTGTGAAGAAGTGTATTCATACATTCAAGGCAGGTATGGCTAGTACCCTATGGGCAGATGACCAATACTGTTTGCCCAAGGTTGCACAAGAAACACTGCCATATGTTTAAAACTTTGCCATCTGTTCCCAAAACTCTAAAAGCATCGACTAATATCATGCAGATATTTGGGATATTGACTTACCTTTATGACATGTCTCTTCAAATTTCCCAAATTGTCTCCAGCTTTGAAAATTTTCTGAGAAATGTAAAAGGGTTTCACATAAACAATGACCCTTACCAATTATTTTTTAGAGGTTATTTTCTTGATTATTATCTTATTAATTTCTCCTGCTTTTTTTCAACACCAAGGACAGTCTCGTTGTGCTACTGTATAAGAAATGTCTACACTTAGAATGGATTATGCTTGATATAAGTGAAATAGATCACATATCATGTGATATCCTATTAGAACATAGAATTCTACAGCACATTACAGGCCCTTTGGCCCACAACGTTGTGCAGACCATGTAACCTACTCTAGAAACTGCCTAGAGTTTTCCTGCTGCATATAGCCCTCTATTTTTCGAAGCTCCATATACCTATCTAAGAGTCTCTTAAAAAACCCTATTGAATCCACCTCCACCATTGTCACTGGCAGTGCATTCCACGCACCCACCATTCTCTATGTGAAAAAGTTACTTCTGACATCCCTCTTGTACATACTTCCGAACACCTCAAAACTATGCCCCTTGTGTTAACCATTTCAACCCTGGGAAAAAGCCTCTAGCTATCCACATGATCAATGCCTCTCATTATCTTGTACACTTCTATCATGTCACCTCTCATCCTCCATCACTCCAAGGAGAAAAGACTGAGTAACACTTAACCTGTTATCATAAGGCATGCTCTCCATTCCAGACAACATCCTTGTAAATCTCCTCTGCACTCTCCCTATAGTATCCACATCCTTCCTGTAGTGAGGTGACCAGAAATGAACACAATACTCTGTGGTTTCTAACTAAGGTCTTATATTGATATAATAATTGAATATTGTGAGAGAAAATACATATGAAAATAGGTTAATTTAATATTTCTAATTAATTGATATACACAAGGAATTGATATGGTAGCCGAAGGAGTATGAGAGGGATTGAGCTAGACCAGTGTAGAACAGACATCAACCCTACTCTACCTCACAAAGTTACCTCCAGCTGGCCAGCTGCCTGCCAAAATTGGGCGGGTAGAGGCAGATAATTGATACATGCAGATTAAAGTTGAAAGTCTAGAGACCATCATTGACAAGCTGAAGAGAAAAATAACTATTTGTGGTTGGTGACATGGTGCTGGCCAGAAATTTTATACTGGGGTTGGAGAGACTCCCACTTTCCAGACCCCAAAAAGGGCCTTCTTTTGTACTCTGCCAGTTAAGTCGGGTTACTAGCTAACAATAAGCAATTAAGCTGTCATAAGGACCTTAATGATATTCCAGAGGCCAAAACAGAAATGAGATGCTACATTTACACTTTTAATTACACAGCTGCCATGTTCCCACTTGGAGAGGTGCATTAGAATCTATTTGCCCAGGACATTTGTGTTAGTGATATTGTGTGTGTGGTCTGGGATCTCACAACACTATTGTTGCGAGCTTGTTTGGTCTTTGATGGATTGTAAATAGTAGTGAGTGTATTAGCATTCAGTTGTATCTCATGCTTTATATAAAAAACCATTATTGTTTCAAATATTGATTTTACTGTCAAAGTGCCTTCATCTGCCATCATTTATAATTAATTGAATCCTACACTAAACTACACTTTTTCTCTGTAAATGAGTAGATTCTGATGAAGTATGAGTGTATCAATTCTATTATTTTTCTCAACCAATAACATGAAGCTTTTTACCATAATATTAACCTTATTGCATAAGAATGATCTGTACTCATAAAAATTATTACTTTTATTAAAGATAAATTGTAAATGAAGAGCCTAGCATGTACATTACTTCTAATATAACTTTTCATCCTTCACTCATTTCTTTGCTAGGCTATTGTGCTTACATATACTGACTGTTAGCAAATTGAACCCAATTTGATCATCTGAGATAGTTATCATTTAAAATGTTTCCTTGCTTATGCTATTCTACCAGTTTTATTGATATTGTGCAAAAGAAAACATGAACAACTTTTATCACAATGTAATTGGTAGTTAGTCTGATATTTGTAAGACAAATAGACAAGATTTTTATGCTCCCCTTCTTTTCTGCTACCAAAGGGGCTTGTTAAAGAGTAGTCAGTTACTCAGCAAAGCAGTGCTGTGGTTAGTGTGGCAATGAGATGGGGAGTTTGCATTTTACAGAGGTGTCATTTTGACCCAATGCACTGCCCCTGCTGTTTGAGAAAGAATTGGTAAATGTTGAGTGAATATTCTCTTACTACCTCCCTTCAAGCAGCTAATGAAGTTAATGTTTTCTTTCTTTCAGAAAAAAAGCAAAAAGAAAATGCAGAGTCCATTACAAATAAACAGCAAGACACAATTTTCATTGTTGATTATATAAACTGCTGGTAAATCATATTTTCATCTTATTAATCAGATTTAATAAGTCCCTGGTTGTCTGGTGTATTTGTTTTTGGTGGAACATTTCATTTTCTTTCTCATTTCCTACAGTGTGTATGCTGGCCTGCTCTCAAGGTAGAAAGTAATAAGGCCTAATTTAACATAATAACATTTTAAACATAAATAGTGATTGCTTGTTCCACGAGGTTTATAAGAACTGCGTGCTTCACTTGAGTCAAATAAAATGCTTTTTGCCACATGATAATTTTAATAATTGTTTCTCATATACAAGATGCAATTATATTGTGACAAAATATTAAAGGTGAACATAAAGAATAAGACAGGGGCTGTTTCTTGCTTGTACACTAATTTCCTAGAAATTGGATTTCAATTTTTTTTGTGTGTGTGTGTGCTAAACAGTGTATGTGTATTGGTATCCAATAGGGAGCCCTGCCAAAGTCGCAAAATTAGCTGAAGAGCTGATTGACATCAGGTAGTAAAAGCCTTTGCAGTGTGACAAGGGTTCCCTGAACATAATTTCTGGCAATGTGTTTCACATTTTACCAACAAAGTTGTTACGTTCTAAAGACACAATCCCCAGGACAGGTAGTCATCAAACATAATGACTGCAGGGAGAGGGGAGGTTGGAAGGGAGGGAGAACACCTAGATTTAGTAAATGAGAAATAAATCCTATGAACCAGACTGGGGTGGGGAACATTGGCCAGGAGACCCAGCAGGAAGAACTTTGCAGGAGATGAATCCAGTTGCATCCTGCAAGAATTTTATGAGAATTTTATGTCGCCCCAAGTCCAAGCAGAATAGGCTGGAGTGCTCGACGGTGTGGAGATTCTCACCTCTGGAGGTTACAACCAGAGTCAGGTCCTGCCAGCCTCTTCTGGGCAGATTTCCTGACCATCATCCCCCATATTCCACAGTTCTAATAAATCATTCAGGGATTGTTTGCTGATGTGTTATGATTATTGTGAGGGGTCCAGCAAAGTAGAGTGAGGAATTATTACATTACTAGTGGTGCTCCACAGAGGTCTGTGTTGAGACCGATTCTTTTTACATTATATGTCAATGATTTGGACGATGGAATTGATTACTTTGCTGCAAAGTTTGCAGACGATACAAAGATAGGTGGAGGGGCAGGTAGGTTTGAGGAAACAGGGAGGCTACAGAAGCACTTAGACAGATTAGGAGAATGGGCAAAGAAGTGGGAGATGGAATGCGGTGTTGTGAAGTGTATAGCCATACACTTTGGTGGAAGAAATGAAAGAGTTGACTATTTTCTAATTGGTGAGAAAATACAAAAATCTGATGTGCAAAGGGATTTGGGACTACTTGTGCAAAATTCACTAAAGGTTAATTTGCAGGTGGAGTCTGTGATGAGGAAGGCAAATGTGATGTTAGCATTTATTTCAGGAGGACTAGAATATAAAAGCAAGGATGTAATGTTAAGATTTATTAAAGAACAGGTGAGGCTTCACTTAGAGTATTGTGTGCAGTTTTGGACCCATTATCTTAGAAAGGATGTGGTGAAGCTGGAATGAGTTCAAAGGAGGTTCACGACATTTACTCCAGGATTAAATGCCTTGTCAAATGAAGGGTGTTTGATGGTTCTGGGCCTGTATTCACTGGAACTTCGAAGGATGAGGGGTGACCTAATTGAAACCTATCAAATGGTGAAAGGCCTTGATAGAGTGGATGTGGAAAAAATGTTTTTTGTGGTGGGTGTGTCTAAGACCATGGACACCCTCAAAGTAGAGGAGAGTTCTTTTAGAATGGAGATGAGGAGGAACTTCTTTAGCAAGAGAGTGGTGAATCTGTGGAATTCTTTGCCACAGGCAGCTGTGGAGGCCAAGTTTTTAGGTATATTTAAGGCAGAGGCTGATAGATTCTTGATTGGACAGGGCATGAAGGGATATGGGGAGAAGGCAGGAGACTGGGGCTGAGAGGAAAAATTGATCAGCCATGACGAAATGGCAGAGCAGACTTGATGGGCCAAATGACCTAATTCTGCTCCTATATCCTATGGTCTTATAATCACCTGGACACTCTTGGCTAATTATAAGTGAACTGTTTTGGTGTTGTGGATTGGAGAATGGAGGGAGTAACTTGTTCTAGTTCAGCTAAGAAGACAGCATTCTCTCTGTCAGAGGGCTCCATTTTGCCTCCCTCCTCTGCTCTGTTTGGAGATGAGGTTGTTGATATGCTACATTGGTTGCCGCCTTTGTCCTCACCCACCACTTGTGCACTCTATTCCTTGAGTTGCTCACTGCTCCTCCTTCAGCATTCCTCATTTCATTTGATTATTAGGATGTGTAGTATGTAGTGCAGAATGATAAAATTACCATACCTGAGTAAATACCACAGGCTCTTTCCACAACATTGAAATCACTGGAGTCTCATTTTCAGAAAAAACACTGTGGTTTACCACAGTGATTCTGGCACTCACCAGCGTGATGGAACTGTCAACCGGCGACAGCAAGCAGGAAAGAATGATCCCTCAGGGTAGTACTGGCTACCCTTAATGTCTGGCAATAAGCTCCTTGTCTGCTTCTACCAGGTAGGGCACTCAGAATTAGAGAGATCTTCTAAGGTTCCTTAAGGTTGTATAGCCAGGGATTATTACGGGGACAAGCTCCCACTACCTATTACTGTGTACGCTCCCAAAGGCATGCATCTCAAATAGCCTCTGACAATGAAGTCCAGCTCTTGGCCTTCACGAGTGGCTTAGCTACTAAGCCTGGCGGAACTGTTTCTACTAACAGGAGAAGGGAGAAAGATGGATTTCTGGCGCTTTAAAACCTGTCGTTTCAGGCTGAAGGGGCTTGTCAGCCATGGATGGTGGCTCATCTAGGAGAAGGAAAACTCTGATCGAAAATCTCCGCTGCCTTGTGGCTATACTCACTCATGGGGAAGGCTTCAGGAGTAAGCCTGGAGCTGGAGTCCCTAGGGCAGTCCTACATTGAGTTCAATGCTGACTGGAAACTCCTGCGATGCTGCTGCTACCAAACTGTATCGGTCTCTGCCATTCCTTTGGGTTCATCAGATGTGTGGAGATGGAGAGCTTGCTACATGGGCAACAGCTTGCTCTCCATATCGTACTGCCCAGGCTTGTGTATCTAGACAGCCAGAACACAACATGCATGGTCAACTCTGACCGACAGAGGCCTCAGACTCATACTTAGCTAATGATCACAACCGTGTGAATGTGGAACCAGTGGAAATCTTTCCTGTTAATGGGAAGGTTTAGCTTGTTACAGGGGTCCTGATGGACACACAACTGCGGTCAATGCTCTCCCCTCACGAGCTGCTGGTAAATCCCACTTTGTAAAATGCTACCTGATCCTCCCAAATTCAAAGCAGAGCCCCTCTCTTCCTCTGAGAGTACATTGCCTGAGAGACCTCACCAGTGGATCACTGACCAGCCAGTTGGAAGATAAAGCAGAGAGCTATTGCAGACCTTGTGACACAGGGGCTGACAGTCAACGTGACCTTGAGCATCAGAGAGAGAGCAATTCAGGCCCATGAGACTCGTCTGACATTCCTCCTACAGAATGCCACATATCTCTCTGCGGTGTCACCATGGGCAAACCAGAGCAATGAACCAGAGCATTGTTTATCAGAGAGCTGCAGGTGGGATTTGGTGTCCCTGAAGCTAAAGGAGGAGAATAGGCTCTGCATTGGTAACTATGCATTTGCCTTCTGTGCCAGTCATTGCCTTGATGACACATTCAGTAATAGAGTGCCGCCAACACTGTTGCCAGTTAAAGACATCGGCGGCTAAATGCTGTAGAAAGCACTCTGAGTATACTCTGAGAACATTGAGACTCCAGCAATCAGTTGAAAAGCTTTCTAGTTATCACTATTCCCCGAGTATTTTCAGACTTCCTTCAAATAGATATAATTACAACAAAGTAGTGCAATAATTTTCACACTCTATTGTAATCGATAAAACAAGGTTATGGTTTTGACCGTAATGTTCCAATGCACATCAGTAAGTGAGGAAGCATGCAGGAAATGGCAAATGTTCTCATTAGGTGTCCATTGGTCACTGCCATATTGTAAGGAATGCTGAAAATGAAATGTGAAGAAAAGTCTGGTCTAAATTCATAAGACAATAAACAGGAGCAGGATTACACCGTTTGGCATATTGAGCCTGCTCCAACGTTCCATCATGGCTGATTTAATATCCCTCTCAGCCTCATTCTCCTTCCTTCTCTCCTTTCATGTCCTGACTAATCAAGAACCTATCAGTCTCTGCTTTAAATATACTCAATGCCTTGGCCTCCAAAACAGTCTATGGTAATGAATTCCACTGATTCACCACCCTCTGGCTAAAGAAATTCCTCTTCATCTCTGTCCCAAAAAAATGTCCTTCTAGTCTGAGGCTATGCTGTCAGGTCCTAGACTTACCCACTATAGGAAACAACTTCTCGACAACCACTCTATCTAGACTTTTCAATATTCAATAGGTTTCAATGAGATCCACCCTCATTCTTTTAAATTCCAGCATGTATAGTTCCAGAGCCATCAAATGCTCCTCAGACATTAATGCTTTCATTTCCGGAGTCATTCTCATGAACCTCCTCCGGACCTCTCCAAAGACAACACATCTTTTCTTAGATAGAAGGCCCAAAACTGCTCATAATACTCCAAGTGTGGTCTGACTAATGCCTTATAGATCCTCAGCATTGCATCATCGCTTTTACAGTGCCTATAAAAAGCGTTCACCCCCCTTGGAAGTTTTCATGTCATATTGTTTTACAACATTGAGTCTCTGGATTTAATTTGGCTTTTTTGGACACTGATCTTGACCTTGTCAGTCAGGAGCTGAAGATGAGTGCAATTCCTGCAGATGTAGTCATCAGTGAGACTGTTAGATACCCTGAAGCCCCACATCACACAAGGAGAGCATTCCATTGCCTTAACTGCCATCCTGCCTACATTTGTTATTCCTCTAACTTGTTAAGGTTAAGTTCTAACCTGCACCTGTTCTCACCTAGGCCTGTTGAACTAAAGTCTGACCACTCCAACACTGTCCACTCCAAAAATATCTGCTCCAACAATGGCGACTACACTTGCTCCTCGCTTCACCTGGAAGTGATCACCAGTGCAATCTAAGTTTGGTTAAGTACCTCCAAATACACCCAGCTGCAGAGTTCAAGGTGTAGAGAACTATCAATGCATAACAAATCCCATTGTCTAAATTTCCTCAAGACCCTTGTGTTTTACAATATAATTATGATGTTAGTGATTGACCTAGATCTCATCCAAATGTAAAAAAATCCCAGAGGTTTTGCTGGTTATTTGTGGCTATGTTCAGTAAAACTTCATGAATCCAGCAGCCTTGGGAATTATTGAATTGTACTGCTATTAATATCACAATAGAGTTTATTTTTGTCTTTTCTACATGTTTCACAGTAATATAATATTCATAAGGATAGTAAATTGCCAGTCAGTGCTGTAGTGGCATCAACGTCAGACTTGCAGACTTCAAGGTGAGTGGTGTCGGCTTCGAATCTGACCTGCTTTTTGCATGCTTCGCATCTGTGCTGGATTGAATGTCAAGCTAGCATCTTGGCCTCTTTTAAAAAAAAACAGACAAAATGCTAAAGGAACTTGCTGCCCAATATCTCCTAAAGGTTGTAATTTCCCAATAATTCACCACTTATTGTTGCGGAAAGGAATAACAACAACACAAGGACAGTAAATATGTGTACTGTTTGCATTACAATCAGTTATGAATTAGATGGCTTGAAGAAATAAATATAACAACGGACACTCAGGAACTGATTTTGCATTTGGCATCAAGGAAATCGAGGTAAGGACTTGAATAGATTCACTTGGCTCCTGAAAGTAACAAGTGATCCAGATGTCAAATCATTAGGACTTTTGAAACAATTGGATACCTGGTTATTGGAGTTTTACTGAATGTTATCTGATGTATTGGACCGAGATGAGGGAAAACTTCTTCACACAGAGAGTGGTGAATCTGTGGAATTCTTTGCCACAGGAAACAGTTGAGGCCAGTTCATTGGCTATATTTAAGAAGGAGTTAGATATGGCCCTTGTGGCTAAAGGGATCAGGGGGTATGGAGAGAAGGCAGGTACAGGGTTCTGAGTTGGATGATCAGCCATGATCATACTGAATGGCGCTGCAGGCTCGAAGTGCGTAATGGCCTACCCCTACACCTATTTTCTATATTTCTATGTTTCTATGTATTGCCCTTTGTTTAATCCTCCAGAGAACCGAGGGCAGCCACCAACTTGCATTCATAGTCCATGTTAGTTCTTGTCCACACTGTCAGCCTGATCAAAACATTGATTAAAAATCGTGGGCAAATGGTGATGCTGAAATGTCTTTATCCATTGTGAACTTTTCTGGCCTCAATGTGTGAACTTCATGTCTAAGGACACAATGGAAGGTGGGCATGAGACTTCTCAAATGAAACTGATTTTCAGTTATCCAAAACAAAATGTTTGCGTAAAAGATTATGGAGTAAGGCTGTAATGAAAGTAAGCAGAGAGCTGAAAGTAGGAGGAAAATAATGAAGAAAATGAGAGACCTGCAACAGTAAACTAAACAGTGCTGTAAAAATAGTAAAATACACAAAGCTTTTTTTACTGAAGTGTTGTCAAATGCTGGGTCAAGTTTAGTGCAAGGCTTTGCAGCTACAACTTTTACCAGCCATGTGATTCAAGGCGCAATGGACAACAGAGTAGGCCTTTCATGCCTTAACTTACACAAAGCACTTTCGTCAACACTTCCTCTACCACTCTGCAGCAGCGGAAGTGCTGGGACTGCATTGCAGTTGGTGCAGCCAGTCGTGCGGTGGGATGGGTGGAGAAAGGGTGCTTTGTACAAGTATTTTCAAGAAACAATTCATTTCATGTATACTGTGCTGTACAACTCATACAGTACACACCCACACAAAATCAGAAAGATCCATTGAAATCAGAGAGAAAACTGTATCAAGAGAGAAATTTCAAAAGACTGAGAGTATTCAATGACTCACCAAAAGTGAAGCGTTCATGGCAAAATTATATTATCAAAATGTATATATTTAAGAGGGTTAAAGACACTACAGAGTATCGTAGTTTATGGCAGCAAATGTAGTCAGTAAAAGGTTGAGTGCCAGCGTAGCTTAGTGGTTAGCTCAATGGTATGACAGCTCATGGAACTCTGGAGTTCAGAGTTCAATCCCGGCACCACCTGTAAGGAGTCTGCACGTTGTCCCCGTGGAATGTGTAGGTTTCCTCTGGGTGCTCCTGTTTCCTCCCATTGTCCAATGATGTACTGGACAGGTTAATTGTTCATTGTAAAATGTCCCATGATTAGGTTAGGGTTAATTGGGCTTGTCAGGGGTTGCTGGATCAGACTGGCCTAATCCACACTGTAGTGCTAAATAAAATTTAAATAAATAAAACCGTATTATTTCCAAAGATGGGGGAGTTCATCCACAGTACATGCCATGTTCTTTCCATTGACTGTAAATGAACAAAATCAGTGCAGGCACCTAGTGTAGATGATGGACTACCTTCATATAATGCTTTCGATAATTGCATCCTCCAAATCTTCACTTTTATTGTTCCCTTCAAGATAATTGTCAATATCTTCAAATTATTCATAATTTCTCACTTGTTGAAGTAGTGAAATTGTTCCATTTTCATTCTTGACTATTTCTGGCATCTCCAAGCCTGAATGCTTGAAACTGCAGTGAGCAAAACAATTCTGAATTGCCTTACTGCTTATTTCTTGTCAACAATCAGTGACAGATATCACTGCATTTTGAACACAAGCACACACAACAGTCACTATTTAAAAACAATTCACTCTAAGCATGGTGTGGTGTCTAACAGCCACACAAGTGTACGCGTCTGATACCAGTTAGAAACTATTTGGCCAAAGTCTCCTGTCCCAATTAAGGGACACTGTGTCCCAAATAAACAAAGGGAATCCCTGCCACTTTCTCGATTAGTTTTTGTACTTTAAGAGTTATTGCAAATAAGTGGCTGTACCAATTAACCAATGGGCCAATTAACTGGAATCCACTGTATATTATGATCAATCATTCTTTTCATAACCATTCTTAATACTTTCATACGAGACTGCTTTTGAAAAAAAGTTCTAGCATGAGTTTATAAATCAAAAATCATATTTTCAGATTACTGGATGTATAGGAATGTATGAATACAGTCACTTGCAAAGTGTGCTTTCCAGCAGGTACTTCAGGAGTTCATAATGACTGCTAAAAGTGTAACTGCATATCAAAGTGGAACTTGCGATTGGGTTGATCCTTTTAAAAGGGGAGTTGGGATGAGATCTCTACACAGTAAATACCCTTTCCGCTGTTGTGTTTATTTTAAATGTAAGCTGAATATACATTTTAACAGGAACTTTGTTAAAAAAAATAGTGATTGTAAGTGCAGCATCAATCTGTGCAGAGCAATCTTTCAGAAACTACAAACTGATAATGTAATAGAATCTGCTGTTAATGTGTGACATTGACAGAAGAGCAAGTATTGAGTAGGTTGTTGGAGAGAACTTCCTTGTGGTTCCTCAGTGTGATACCTGAGAGAGCAGCGAGTGCTGCTGTACAATGTCTCTGCTGAAGAGCAGCTCTTCCAGCAGCACAGTACTCAGTGAATGCTACACCGGACTGTCTTCCTAGACTCTGCCTTTTCTAGTTGGAACTAGTTTGGAATAGGGGGAATAACATGATGAAACCCTGGGATGGCCTCTAATCCAGAGAAGGCTTTATTTTACCTTGGTCCAATTAAGGAAAACTAATTTCAACGTGTACTTAGGTATGTGTAGAAATTTATTGTTCTGTCTTTTAAATGGATTTGCCTTAGTAACTGTTGGACCATAATGTTACAAACAAGAGAGAATCTGCAGATGATGGAAATCTGAGCAACACACACAAAATGCTGAAGGAACTCAGCAGGCCAGGCAGCATCTATGGTTAATGTTTTGGGTTGAAACCCTACGGCAGAACTACAAGAAAAAAAGCTGAGGAGTAGATTTGAAAGATGGGGGGAGGGGAGAGAGAAATGCCAGGTGATAGGTGAAACTTAGAGGGGGAGGGATGAAGCAAAGAGCGAGGAAGTTGATTGGTGAAAGAAACAGAAGGCCATGGAAGAAAGAAAAAAGGGGGAGCAGAGGGAGGAGCATCAGAGGGAGGTGATAGGTGGGCAAGGAGATAACATGAGAGAGGGTCAAGGGGATGGGAAATAAAGGGGAGGGAGGTATTACTGCAAGTTTGAGAAATCACTGTTCATGCCATCAGGTCAAAGGCTACCCAAATAGGATATAAGATGTTGTTCCTCTAGCATAAGTGTGGCCTTATCCCGACAGTGGAGGAAGCCATGGATGGACATATCGGAATGGAAATGGGAAGTGGAATTAAAATGAGTGGTCACTGGGAGATCCCGCTTGTTCAGGTGGACAGAGCATAAATGCTTGGCGAAGTAGTCTCCCAATCTATGTCAGGTCTCGCCAATATACAAAAGGCCACACCGGGAGCACCAATTGGTGTGGGTGGAGAGTTGGTTAGCAGACAGGAAGCAAAGAGTGGGAATAAACGGGACCTTTTCAGAATGGCAGGCGGTGACTAGTGGGGTACCGCAAGGCTCAGTGCTGGGACCCCAGTTGTTTACAATATATATTAATGACTTGGATGAGGGAATTAAATGCAGCATCTCCAAGTTTGCGGATGACACGAGGCTGGGTGGCAGTGTTAGCTGTGAGGAGGATGCTAAGAGGATGCAAGGTGACTTGGATAGGTTGGGTGAGTGGGCAAATTCATGGCAGATGCAATTTAATGTGGATAAATGTGAAGTTGTCCACTTTGGTGGCAAAAATAGGAAAACAGATTATTATCTGAATGGTGGCCGATTAGGAAAAGGGGAGGTGCAACGAGACCTGGGTGTCATTATACACCAGTCATTGAAAGTGGGCATGCAGGTACAGCAGGCGGTGAAAAAGGCGAATGGTATGCTGGCATTTATAGCGAGAGGATTGGAGTACAGGAGCAGGGAGGTACTACTGCAGTTGTACAAGGCCTTGGTGAGACCACACCTGGAGTATTGTGTGCAGTTTTGGTCCCCTAATCTGAGGAAAGACATCCTTGCCATAGAAGGAGTACAAAGAAGGTTCACCAGATTGATTCCTGGGATGGCAGGACTTTCATATGAAGAAAGACTGGATGAACTAGGCTTGTACTCGTTGGAATTTAGAAGATTGAGGGGGGATCTGATTGAAACGTATAAGATCCTAAAGGGATTGGACAGGCTAGATGCAGGAAGATTGTTCCCGATGTTGGGGAAGTCCAGAACGAGGGGCCACAGTTTGAGGATAGAGGGGAAGCCTTTTAGGTCCGAGATTAGGAAAAACTTCTTCACACAGAGAGAGGTGAATCTGTGGAATTCTCTGCCACAGGAAACAGTTGAGGCCAGTTCATTGGCTATATTTAAGAGGGAGTTAGATATGGCCCTTGTGGCTACGGGGGTCAGGGGGTATGGAGGGAAGACTGGGGCGGGGTTCTGAGTTGGATGATCAGTCATGATCATAATGAATGGCGGTGCAGGCTCGAAGGGCCGAATGGCCTACTCCTGCACCTATTTTCTATGTTTCTATGTTTCTATGACCCCAACAGACTCACAGGTGAAGCGTCACCTCACCTGGAAGGACTATATGGGGCTCTGAATGGTAGTGAGGGAGGAGGTGTAAGGGCAGGTGTAGCACTTGTTCCGCTTGCAAGGTTAAGTGCCAGGATGGAGATCAGTGGGGAGGGACGAATGGACAAGGGAGTTGCATAGGAAGCGATCCCTGCACAAAGTAGAACGGTGGGGGGGGAGATGTGTTTGGTAGTGGGAGCCATAATTTTAGCCACTTGCAGTAAATTCAGATTAAAGTGTCCTTTAAAATAGCAAGCTTTAACATACAATGACTAATAACATTATTGGTTTATATAGCCACTCTATGACATTATATTAAATGGCAGGTAATTAATAATAATTGACTTTCTACAAAGCTCAGAGCAAGTTGACTGGATTTGCAATCTATTGTGGATGTGTTTCTGACTACCAATGAGAGAGAGATAGTCAGGTCAACATATAACATTCCAGGAAATAAGCTGATCAAATGTCAAAGCATGCATTGCAGCCCTTCCAGTTTCTCGGTAGATAGACCAGTGTTTCACTGCAACAGGTCACAATGAAAATACCACAGACACAACTGTTTCTAAGAATTTGTTTGAAGTCTCAGTTACTGGAAAATTGATGGTTGGGCACCAGTTGGTCATCTAGTCCTAGTTGAGAGAACAACTGTTCAGATTGCAGGTTTGGTGAGAAGGGTGAAGGAGGAATGTGAAAATCCTAATCATCTCTGCCCCCACCCTTCAGACAACACTTAGGTGCATGAGTTTGAAGTAATCACACTTGAACAATTCCTAGCTTTGCAACCACTGGTACTATGACTTAAATCTCCTTTAGGTCTACAACAGAGTTCTCACCTGACACAGTCTCACCCGGATTACAATCCAAGAGTCTTAGGCCAGTGACCCAATTTAGGCCATGTGCAGTCTAAATTATATTCAGGAAACCAGGGAATGGAACATAAGCAAATGGAAAATTTGATTGTGAGTGTACTTTTGATTTTAATTCTATACCGATTTCCATTATTGGCCTGGTCAGTCTATCATTTTTCTTGGCTGAGATAGTGTAGAGACTCTGTACTCAGCTGTCAGTAGAAAGGCTTCTTACATTTCCACACCAAAAATTTGTGATATGTTTTTCCTGCCCACTAAGATTTATTTTCTTAATTTCAGGCCCTAGGGATTCCTTCTATTCATCTGATATGTGTTTCATTTGGCCGAGGAGTGCAAGTTGCTGTTTTGATGTGCAAAGAGATTTCTGAAACTAGTGTTCACCTTTGTGCTCACACTCACTGCAGAATTAAAGAGAAGTAAGTAAATAAATGACACAAGAGAAAGAAAAGTCAACCAAAAATACCTTGAAAATGTAAATTTGAGGTTTGGCTTGGTTTCTGTGAAATACTACGCAGTTACTTTGAACTGGGGAAGCCATACAGCAGACTGTGTATATATAAAACATCACTTTTAGTGCAGTGAGGTATTTTGTGGCTTGGATAAGATCTGTGCACTGTAGGGCTTGCCAACAGTGAAGTTAAACAAAAGAAAAAAACGTCAAATTACAGGATTTAAGAGCATTTTTTCTTTATTCTCCAACTTCCAGCCATCCTCTAATATTGATTAATATGGTGTATGTCAATACATTACTCATTTTACATACAGACACACTTTATATTGGATTTGAATATGGTGACCATCGATTGGATTGTCACACTAAATTAATACTAGCATTTCTCATTACCTAGTTTTCCGGACAGGCCCTGTGGAATTGCATCTAAACTCAATTCTTGCAGTCTACTTGTCCATTTGGCTTTCCACCCAACATCCACAATCCCTCGCCCTGATCACCTCCCACCATCCCCATGCAGGCCTAGTTTCTGATAAAAAGCAGACTGTAATATTTATGAGGTAAAAGAAGAAAGGTGAAAACAAATCTAGAGAGACAAATTGTAGCAGCCAAAATTGTAAAAACTGGAGGCAACGCAGAAGGGGGAGAAAAGGAGTTTTATAAATCAGCAAAACATATGTGACACAATTAATGGATTAGTTCACAGGTCACCTGGTTCATGTAGTTTCGAAGGACTAATTACAGAGCTTTTCTCTTAATTACTTTGGATTGCAAGGATTTTGTAATTTCCAAATATTGCAATTGTATTAATTGACAGTAAACTAAAGTATTTTTTCACAGTAATTATATTACTTTAGACAATCATTCCCAAAATCCTACAATCAACGTCTCTGTGCTTACATACCTTTGCTTTTCAGTATTTCCCGTATCTTCTTATGTATAATGCCACACGATTATTTTCCTTCTTTTTTCCCTTTTCCATTATCTCCCTATATTGGCTATATTCCCAACATGCTCCATATCTTTCAATTCTTTCTCACTTACATCCTCTTTTTTCATGTTCCTATTTATTTTCACACACTCTTCATCAGCCGTGCTTATTCTCAGAGCTCAACTTTTCCAACTTCCATTACGTAAATAATAGGAAAATGAATACATTCTCTGAATATATGCCTTTATATTTACTCGGACATATTTATCAAGATATTATAAATATTATAAAGATCTGTTTCAATAAGAGATTAAAGAAACACGTCAAAATTCAGAAATGACTCTCCAATTAAAAGATTGCAAGAAGATTCCATTGTTCAGTGCATCTGCAGTTCACAAATGTTTTTTATTTAATTGTTAAGGACTACTTTCACTTTGGAAAAGAAGGAGTCTGCTTTTCTCTAATGAGATACCATGCAAAATTAAGGTGTAAATATATTCCTCCTCCTCTTCCCCTCTTTATCCTCTGCTGCCAACCATTCACTGCTCAACACTCTCTCCCTCACACCCCAACTCCTTCTACCAACTGTGCAATACTGTTTTCCCTTCTTTCAGTTCGTGCCAGCGAGCCGTCTTTACATTCTTCGTTTCCAGGAATATAACCAGCAGCCAGGGGAACAAAGAGTATGAATTACACCCAGTGGATACTGGTAGGAAATTAAAAAAGATTTCTTTTTGCTTTTGCATGCACTGACTCTTTGCATAAACAGTTTCTCTTGGCCAGTATTTATGTTTCAGGGACAAATTTGTTGAGTTTGCAGTTGGTTGATCCACTTCAGGTTTTCAAACACGTTTTCACAGTAATGGAATGTAACAAAGCTGGCTGTGTTCCTCTGACATAAAAAACCCCTTGACTTCATTATTTAATATGTATTGCTCCACAGTTTATTTACGGATACATAAATTACGCTGTTGTGTTTTCAGGCAAGTAGCTGATGCAGCTTTGAGTCTTACTTTTAAATGCAGCTGTACATATGTGTCTATCAGAGCAACACAATACGATATATTAATGATCAAAATATTTTACCAGCTAATGCAGTGATCAACCTGCTTGGTTTATCATGGGTCAGAAGATACTCCCAAGATGTGTCCTTTTCACATTCCTCAATGCAGAATGAATGAATTATTTAGTATTATTGGAAATAAATAAAAATACCACATATAATAGAAAAAAAATGTTGAAAAGACTGAGGTTAGGCAGACCTTGTGGAAAGAGAATGTTTCAAGAGAAATGTCAACTGCTTCTCTCTTCACAGATACTACTTGACCTAAGTGTTTCCATTTTTACTTAAGGTTATTTTTAAGTAAATGTTTGTTTTAATTTGCATGCAGAGAATGTCACCTCTGCACATTTATTTGTTCATTAATGAATGGCATGCATCAAAGCTGGAATGCAGACTACAATTCTTACAGTGAATAGTTATCGACCCAGATTGCTGATGTTCTCCTGGTGCTCCATGAGGCAATGGGGTAACTTCGCTAGCCACCAAACTATATTTATTCCCATAGGCTGAGACTCAAAATGATTTCAAAAATATGAGGAGCGGGGGTGGGGGGAGTATAACTCTGTTAAGCATTTAAATTAAATGTCAGCATGCTGACCACCTGTTACACAAAATTTATTTTCCATACATAGTAAAATTGGTTTGATAACTTAACAGCCAACTAATTCACCACCATCATTGACTATACTGGTTTTTAGGTTAGGTGGTTCTTATGCTAGATTAAAGATTAGCCTTATTTGTCATATGTACATTGAAGCATTGTAAAATGTGTTGTTTGTGTCAATGACTAACACAGTCTGAGGTTGTGCTGGGGGCAGCTCGCAAGGGTGGAAGTGCTTCTGGCACCAACATAGTATGCCCACAACTTACTAACTCCAACCCGTATGTCCTTGAAATATAGAAGGATAGCAGAGCAACTGAAGGAAACCCACACAGTGTCGAGGATAACATACGATACAAACTCCTTACAGACAGTGGCCAGAATTGAATCCCAGTCTCCAATCACTGGCACTGCAAAGTGCTCTGTTAACTGCTATGCTAGCATGCTGCCCTCACTGGGACACTAATTCTGCATGTGGGTGGTGTGATGGTATTGGGTTTACTGTCTGCAAAGCCCTAAACTCAAAAGCAGATTTTAAACCCTATCCAAAATAGGAGGCAATGAGTACCCACACTGTTAAGGAGGTTATAATGTATCCAACTGATTTTCAAAGCCTACCTTACTTCCCTGATTACTCCCTACAGTGAGGCCTAGCTACGAATCCCCACTGTTTGACTGGTATGATTCCCCTCCATACCAAGGAGATACTTCCAGCTAAAAAGTAGTTTAAACACAGTTTATTTTTTCATGATACATGCTTAAATTTAGACAAATAGCACTTACACACACTTACAACACAGAGCATTTCTAATTTACCAAATATTTCCAAATTACAAAAGATTTAGAAGAAGTGAGGTGGAACGAAGTGATGATGGCACTAAATGGTGACTTCTTTGCTTGCATCTTTGGAAACAGCTCTATTTCCATCTTTAATCTTTATTTTGCCCTTACAGGGTTCTTTTGAAGACCCTGACCTGGAGTTACATGCTGACTATGGTTCTCTGCGGGAATAGGACCCACTCTCGGGGTTTCATAACCGGCCATTGCTGTTCGGCACACTAAGGGCTCAGCCTAAGAGTCAGGTGCAGATTTGAAGGTCTACGATCTCAAGCTCTGGAGAGAGGCAGGTCGAAGGTCGGTGTCACGGAAGGAGACCCGTGTGTCATTGGAGCAGTCGGAATATCTACGGCTATGTGCCCAGATCTTTGGGCACAGAACTTGAGAAAAACAACGTGATGGACTTCTAACATCGTAAACCAGCGAGTTGTTTGCTATGTCTCTCCGCTCTCTGTGAAAACGGAGACATCTCTTTCTCCCTTATTAAGGAGAGAGAGCCTATAGTATGTTGAATACCAGAAGAAACGCTAAGTCTTGCAAGTCTGTGTCTTTGCTGTTGCTTTGCTCACACTTGAGTGCTTAGTGGTGGGTGCTGATGCTTTTTTTGCTAATAGAGAGAGGGAGGGAGGGGAGCTGGGGGGGTCTTTGGGGTTCTAACATTTATCTGTCATTTATTCTTTGGGGCACTCCTCTATTTTCATGAATGGCTGTGAAGAAAAAATATTTCAGGATGCATATTGTATACATTTCTCTGACGTTAAATGTACCTTTGAAACCTTTGATTTATAAACTACAAAGGGTTTCCAAACGCATGTACAATTCTTGAAACTAAAAGATCATACCAACAAGTTGCAGATGAATGAGTCGTTAATGCAGAATCTGAAATTTGAGGCATTTCTGTCTTTCTGTCACCCCATTTTTCTGCCATTCTCCTTCTTACTCCTAACAATCCCCAAAGCCTTCTAGCAATTCTACAATTTTGCTACTAATTGACATTACTTGCATGTGATTTTTTCAGATACTTTAGCTGGAACAAAGTAATTCACTCAGATGGTCTAAAAGTTTCTGAGGATAGAGATCTGAGACACCCAAAACTTACGCTGTGAGTGCTGACTCCGGCCAGTGTGTTTGTTTGCAAAGCTGTCAGACTGATTATTGCTTTCAATTTGCATTAAGAACTGAAGACTGGTTCTTGTTTCCAACAAGAAACTAAACAAGGAATATTGGTTAGAAGTTTAACTTTGTCATAAGCAACTTGGACCCTTTGGAAAGGGCATGCTGTTGTGCTGGAAAGCTGAGGTTAGCAATAAGCCTCTCCGGCCTTGGAAAGTGAATATCCATCACAATGGCAGTAAAAGTTATTGGTGTGAAATCATGAGAACAAAGTGGTCAGCATCCTTCTTTCTAAGAAACATCAAAATTTCAGGGTGTGGTTACACATTTTCATACAAAACAACACAGTGATTTTTTAATAGTGCAGTTTGGGATGGAGAAGGCTATTGTGAGAGTAGAGAAAAATTCGAAGTCAAGGTAAGAAGGTCAAATCCTTTTTATAGTCTTTGTCAGGTAATGATTAACCTTTGTACAAAAAAACAAAATTCAATATGCCAATAGTTTAATCTGACTCAGGAAACATGTGCATGAAAGGAACAGGTGTGCAGCTGAGTATATAGTCAATATTACATATAATTGTAAGGTTGCCATCCATGGACACTGATTTTTTAGAACACTAAGTACTGAAATCTCATTGTGCTCTATCTAATAATTCTTTGTGTGATGGAGTGTGATGTAGTATTTGATTGTTTTGTTGCTGTACATTTTGGAACAACTTGAAAAAAATGGTACAATATAAATCATTATTGCATTTTCATAAAGTCTTTCAAAGCAGGTCCTATCTGTTATACACCACACTTTAACATCAATTTTTGGTAAACAATATTTCAGATATCAGTAATTATCTTTATCAATATTTAATTAGTTGAAGAAAGAACAGAAACTCTTCATATGGGTTCAGGAAAGGAAGGTATTTATTTGCTAATTTTCTCCATTTTTCTTTGGAGATATTAAAATATGAGACTATCCTGGTAGACAGTTGTGGAACCCCTTGAAAATGTAACTTCCAATTCATTGCAGTACAAGGCAGAATTTTATGGGATCAATGGAAAACTGTTGCCATAGATTAAGAACTGCATTCCCTGGGAAGAAAATGACTATCTATAGAGAGTCAGGGAGAACTAACATTTCAAGTTAAATGACTTAATCAAGTCAGGAACAATAAAAAAAACAAATATGTATGAAGTTGCAGAGGGGAAAGGCAGATATGAAGGACAAGGAGGATGTTTGTGTCTCCTCACACCATTCCCTCTGCAAATTAAAAGATGGTAGTATACCCAGCATTTTCAAATTTTATTTTTATGTCAGATTATTTGCACCTGAAGATTTTGAAATGGGATGCACACACCACCAGTTAACTGTTTGGTGCTTCTCCATTTACACATAGAGAATATTGTCTGAAATTTACCATTTGTCAAAATAAACAAGAAAATTACACTCCACAAAAAGGGCAGAATGTAAAATAAACTGCCATTCACTAGTAACTGCTTTTTGCCTCAGGCAAATTTCTACCACAACTCTTAATCTCTTTGCATGGTGCAAGAAAAGTTCAGAAAATAACATTTCACAGTTTAAACTATTTTTGCTAATAAGATTAAATAAACAAGCTGCCAGTTCTGAATGAGAACTGATTCTGCAAACTGTTGGCAGGTGAGCTGGAATAGTTCTTGAATGGGGTAGAAATATTTTCCACAAAAGCAGGGTGGTCACTGTGTTGTCCTGGATATGTTTTGATTTCTTAGAGGAGTCAGAGGAATTTTCCAGGTCATTTCCCATAACTAGTTTGCGTTTTATTGCCCATCCCAGGAGACTACAAAGCTGCTAGTGGGTAGTAATGACTAAGCATTTTATTTCAGGCACACAAAGGTACAACCAAGCTTTCATACAAGAGATTTTCATTTTCCTGCCCATTATTTTCATGTTCTTTATTTAAATACAAATATGACACAAGTGCTTTTTACACTAATGTACTGAAACAATAATCCTTCAGCTAGAAGGAAGCATTTCTTTGTTATCAGTTGATTCAATGAGATGTTAAAGTGAACATTATCATAGTAATAAATTGAGTAAAAAGTTAACTTTATTAATGAATCTTAACTCATAAATGAAACATGCATTTCATAAATCTATGAAAAAGTTAGTGTTCCTGTCATTTCAATTTCCAATTATTAGTTTTTATTTCATCTTTAATTAAATGTTGTTTTATCATGTTATCACTTGATGGTTAAAATCAGCTTTTACCTATAGTGTTCTGCCTTCTTCTTGTGGAAAGATTTTTAAAGCATAGCTTTGTTTGCATGAAAGCTGCCTTTGTGGTCTTTCTACCATTTTGAAAGGTCAAAATCTGAAGTTTGGCTTCATATTTGATATTATAAGATGTATCCATTTCAGCTCAGGTGGCTGCATATCCATCATGCTCAAAAGATTAAAGTTTGCTGCTATTACAAAGTTACTTTGTGCTGGGAAATACCTTCATTATTAGTTATTTTTGGTCTTTGGTATTATTTAAGTGACAGCATGTAATTACTATTTCAAACATTTTGACTTGTCTGTCTGGACTTCATCAGCTGTGGAAATTCGAACAGCAAGATTAGGGAGGCTTCTTTTATAAGTTTAGCCCATTGACAAGTTAACTCATACAACAACAGGGTAAAACCTGCCTCTATTGGACATATGATACTTACAGATGTGGAAGATCACTTACCTCACCAGAGTACATTCATGCCATACAACCTTATGTCTCTTTCAGTTTCTTAACTGATTCCATGATTTTTACCCAACTTGCCTATTTTGAGATCTGTTCTACTGTATATTTTGATTGCAGTATGCTTGAAGAAAAATATATATTGATTTACATTCAAAATTTGACAGGAATTAATTCAAACCCATGTATCCTTGTTATGCTTTAAGAATTTTAATTTTTAATTCATCATCGAGTTTGGTGAGATTGGAACTAGAGACCATACTAGGGCTGATTGATAAGTTCGTGGCCTAAGGTAAATGGAGTCAATTTTAGAAAACCTAGCACATTTATTTTTCCTATGTTTACACACTTAGTCCAGTGGTCATGGAGCATACGGATCCCTCCTTGTAGAAGTCAGCATCCTGGACCTCCAGAGTGGTCCACAGCAGGGGAGATTGATAAGTTCATGGCCTAAGGTAGAAGGAGATAATTTATTAACTTCAAACTTCCTGCATTTTCACTCAGAGTTGAAATGCACATGCATGTAACTAGAGCTGTATAACTCATCTCCTTCTGCCTTAGGCCACGAACTTATCAATCACCTCTGCTGTGGACCACCTGTAGGTCCAAGATACTCTTGTCACATGCACATGTAGTTCAACTCTTTGAGTGATAATGAAGAAAGTTTGAAGGTAATAACTCATCTCCTTCTACCTTAGGCCATGAACTTATCAATCACCCCTGCAGTGGACCACTTCTACAAAGAAGGGATCCGTATGCTCCACGATCGCTGGACTAAGTGTGTACATGTAGGAGGGGACTATGTTGAAAAACAAATGTGCTAGGCTTTCTAAAATTGACTCCTTCTACCTTAGGCCACAAACTTATCAATCACCCCTTGTATGTTAAGGATAGAAGGTGAAATATTTAAAGGGAATCTGAGGGGGAACTTCATCACTTAGAGGGTAGTGTGAGTCAGGAATGCATTGCCAGTGGAAGTGATAGGTACAGGTTCAATTGTAATATTCAAGAGAAGTTTAGATAGGTACAGTACATGCATGAGAGATATATGGAGGCTGTAGTCTGGCTGCAGGTAGATGAGTCTAGGCAGAAGACTAGGTTGACGTGGACTAGATGGGCCAAAAGGCCTATTTTTGTGCCCTAGTACTCTACGTATTTAGCATTTCATATTCCGGAAAGGAGGAAATGCTCGTTCTTGCACTTAACTATTTTTATTGTATCTGGATAGTTCATTCTTACACAGGATATGAGCATTGCTGGCTTGCCTGCATTAACTGACTCTTAATTGAATAATTTTATTGGAGGTCTTCAGAGGGAAATGAAGGGACGGCCAGACTGCTACGAGTCAAGGGTCACACATAAGCTAAACTAGACTGACAGATTTCATTCCTGCAAGAATGTTGGTGGCGTAGGTGGGGCTTTACAAGAATGTGGCATGTACATGGTCATTATTACTTTATTACTGTTTTATTCCAGATTGATTCATCAATTTTACTTTAATTTTCCCATTTCCTTTGATGGAATTAAAGCTCATTTTCTGGATAATTGGCTAAGGCCTTTGGCCACTAGCTCAGTGACTTAATCAGCATGAACCTTATCCCAGGAGAACCCAAGTGCTTAAGGTTTTGGGGCCTGCAGAGTTTGATTACAATCTCCTCTGAATTGAATTCTGTTATTTTAACAGTGGAGAGCAGAATCGCAATGCAACATCAAGGAAATTTTCTTCATGTTACTTGGGTACATTCTTTGATACATTGTAATATGTTACAGATATAGGACTCTGAGTACTGTGATTCAAAACTGTAGAATAAAAGACATAAAATAAAGATAACTTCTAAAACAAAGCCCCGTGTGTTTCAGTTGTTGAATCATGTTATTTTTCCTAGATTGAATAAAGCCATGTGGTTTCCCTTCTACTTTCACAGCCATTGTTGTAATTTATATCAAGGCTAGACAAAAATTAACCAGGATATTTTCAAGAGTAACAATTAGTTACCTTTCCTGAGATTTCGATTTCATTCTCTGGAACAGCACAGTCTTTTGTCATTGCATTGGTGTTAAGAAGAATACATTGGCACTTTAGATTATTTCTAAATTTGGTTGAATTACAGGTTGACTAAGTAGAGAAGATGGAATACTTCTGCTGTACATGATGTTTCAGACGTGAAAAAGAGGTCCACGTTGCTCTCATCTATAGCTGCTAGGATGCAAGACCTGTTTAAAAAGCTGGTGAGCTTCCACCAAACAGAGCTGCATGACGTTTAAACTAGCTGAACAATACAAATGCCTCTGCCTTCCTCCATGCTATCGTTCAACAATACAAGTTGAGATTTTATTGCAAATTCAAGGCAATTCACTGAAATTTTCAAGAATGAGCAAGCTTGGAAGAGGGACTGTGAAATCACATACTTTGTAGAATCTGCGGTGTCCTCAAACAAAAGACATTCCAAGAGAAGAAACAGTTTCATGTGGATGTTTGATGTTGCCCTGGCAATGGAAAATGCAGCACAAAATCAAAATCTGGAATCAAGGTAAACGGTATCTTGGGTGGATAAAAAGAAATATTTCTTAATGAGGATTTGTTATAGCTGTGGCAGCATTTTGACATTGAGCTTATTAGTGCAGATACAATGGTGGCTGGTTGCTAAAATTGTAGCATTAAGGTATGTCTGGAAGTAATTCAAGATCAGGGTAAACTTAAGCAGTCTAGCAGTGTGAACCCCATTTTCAAGAATAGTAAAAGGCTCAACACATATGGGTTAGAAAGACAGCATTCATATTGAACACCTACAGTCTAACTGAAACTATGCATAGCTGCAGCAGGTCCCTAAACATTTGAGTCTTGTAAACATATTACATTCTTTAGTCTTTTCATTTTTCAGATAATTTCCCCCATGATATTCTATGGTTCGTTTCAATCGAGTTTCACGACTTCTAGCATTTCACCATTTTGAAAGCATTAAGTATTTTATCTTCAAAGCAGGAAAACCTCACATCTGCCCAGAATAAAAACCATTTGTCACAGTTTTGACCATTTGCTTTACATTTCAAAGAGATTTTAATAGCTTATAGTTCCATTTACATTCTCATAAAAAAAATCCATCTTGTGAGATTAGCAAACTTAGGTAAGTTGCTTTCTATCCTATCATCAATTTCACTCATAAATATAATTAATGTCAAGGCCCTAACAGTAATCCCTGTGGAGTATCAGTAGTCACACCCTAACAATCTGGGACCTTCCCATAAAGTGTTTTTTTTTCTCTCTCTCAGTTCTGTTTTGCCTACTGTAGGGGCTTCCAGTCAGGCCCTGCCTGCATCAACAAAGTCAATTTTTGGAGGATTTCATTCAAAACCCTATTAGAAATTATGTTTCCAAATGTATTAAGTATTTTAAATAATTAATCACCTGAAGTTACTCCTTTAAATATATTTCTGCAAATACAAGTAAGTTAAGCTTACTTTATTTTCCTTCACAACTACAAAACCTCCATTGAAATGTGCGGGCTTGTGGATCCTTGATTCATAAGTAATTTCCCTAGCATTTGTGGAGGGAATCTCAGCAAATTTTGGCTTCAGTACTGGCCTCCATTTTTGGGTGTGCAGACAGATATACCAACTGAATTTTGAAATTGGCAATTTCAACAGATCTCTTTGGAACTGCTGGCACTTAACAAGATTCAGCCCAACTTTTTCATTGTTTGATTTCCTGTCATTATTTACATTAAAGCTTCTATTTTATCTAATAGCCATCAATTATAGATACATGCTGTACAAACAAACAGTTGCATTTAATCCTGACCATATCACAAAGTGCACAGTGGATTATTTAAGAAGGGCAGTGGATGACAAAGTGACAGCAATTAAAGTTCAAAGTTTAAAATAAATTTATTATCAGAGTATGTATACTATATACATCCTTGAGATTCATCTTCTTGCTGGCAGCCAGAAGACAATGAAACATAGTATAATCCATGTAAAGCCCACACAAGCAAGAGAGACAAACATCCAATGTGTGAGAAAAAGAATAAATTGTGTAAACAACAAAAAGTAAACAAATAACACACAGAACATGAACCTCAGAGACCCCAATAGTGATTCCTCTGCTATGGAGCCAGTTCAGTGCTGAGGTGTGTGAAGCTGGTCCAGGAGCACGAATTCTGCAGGCCACAGCTGTGAAACCAGTCCAGGACCCTGACACCTGCAGGGTAACAGCTTCTCCCGAAACTAGCAACATGGACCCCAAACTCCTGCATCTCCCGCCCCATGGTAGCAGTGAGAAGAGAGGGAGACTGGTCAAAACCAGGTAGATAGGATGGGCTCACATGGGGGATCTTGGCTGATATGAGAAAGTGAACTGAACACCAGTTCATCCTTTACCCTTGGCCGCGATGTCTTAATATTTTTTTTATCTGGCTTGGGGCTTAAAACAGCTAAACTATTTTGCATAACGTGCTGTAAGGCGTCATAGTTGATAAAACAGGACTAGTGCAGGAAAGTGGCACTGATGTGAAAGATCAACCATGATATTAAGAAATGGTGGGGTAAATGCAATGGGCCCGATTCCTTATGTTCTTGTGTTCAAGCAATATCCGGATTGGAGGGAAAATGGAATGGACAAATTTGCCCTTTTTCTACTCGGTGTTGAAGAGCTCTGATTTGAAAATGTTGTAGCTGCTTTTTTTTACATAGCCTTCATTTAGGTCTATGTTGATATTATTTCAGAGTAAACTTCGATGGCGAAAGAAGTTAAAATAATTGTAATGAATCTGAGAAAGTTTTTTTTTTGTAATCACTATCAAAATGGCAGTGCTTAATGTATTCACAAAGTGAGTTAAAAAAGTACACTCAGTATTCACCATATGGAACCACCATGTGGAATGTACTATTCTTCCTCCAGAGAACACTTAATCCGATTACAACAACATATTCCTGCAGAGTAACATCCACAAGCTACCTTTCATATCTATGTAAACAAACTTTAAGTAACACCAGAACTATAAAACCAACATAGTGGTACTTACAAGTCCAATCTCTTTGCACTTGCTGCTATTGGCACAAAAAAATTTGTGCTGGAATAATGCCCATCGATAGTACCATCCATAGTAATATTTTCTTGAGGATTCCCCTTCACAACATGTTTCACTCAAATAAAAGGAAAATTCTTGTTCTGGCAAATACTTATCACCTTACAAACTGTTCAAGAACTCTAGCATCATGTTATTCATTTTGTTTTGCTTGGCTCAGACATGCAATACTTTTAGTTTTGCTACTCCAAACTTTAATGGATTTAACTGAGAAATCTATTAAAGAGTTTGTACATGGAAAAAACATGTGACAGATATACATTCTGATATGCTTGATTTTGCACTTCTACGCAGTGTAATATAGTGAGAAAATAACATCCTTACATTTGCATGTGTCAGCTGTGTTCAGTCAGGTAGGGTCATCAGGTGTCGGAAAATTGTTGTGTGTTTGGAATGCAATTTCACTCAGTGTTGACTTTCCTCATCGACTATGACAGGAGTAGCTCAGTGCAGCTACTTTCTGATTGTACACCTTCTCTTAGATTCCAGACTGTTATCATGTACAGACAGTGTTAATGCTTCCGTCTGCATGATGGTCATACAGGTACAATGAAGTGTATGCATACTAGTGAATGTTCTTAATCTAATTGTGAACATTATTGCTTTATGCACAACACAAAACTAATTGGTTGCAGTCCTCCATTTTCCATGCCATTTGACAATGCTACACCAACACAGTGCTGCCAGGGTAATCAAGGACATGACCCACGCAGCCAACACACTTTTCATCCCTCTTCCCTCCGGGAGAAGGCTCAGGAGCTTGAAGACTCATATGGCCAGATTTGGTAACAGCTTCTTTCCAACTGTGATAAGGCTGCTGAATGGATCCTGACCTGGATCTGGGCCGTACCCTCCAAATATCTGGACCTGCATCTCGGTTTTTTTTCACTACTTTACTTTCTATTTTTCTATTTATGATTTATAATTTAAATTTTTAATATTTACTATTGATTTGTAATCCAGGGAGTGGGAAGCGCAGAATCAAATATTGCTGTGATGGTTGTACGTTCTAGTATCAATTGTTTGGCGACAATAAAGTAAAGTAAGCTGATGTATCACAGGACAACAGCGACAACATCGCTGGAATAGAATGAGCAGGAATCTGTGAATTCAGCAACTGCTTCGACTCTCAAATGCACTTTTGTCTACTTCCATGCTTATGAAGTTCCCAATACTTTGTTTAAAGACAGCATGGTGTTCATTATAATTGAGAAAGATACATTGACCTCTGCGGCATTACAACACCAATTGACAATGATATCTGTGTTCCCCAGGGATTCCTGTTTCCATCCACAACCATAGACCAAAAGGTGGATGGGCGGTAGGAAGATCAGAAGGGAGCTGAACATTTCAGAGAGAAAATGTTTGAGGAAATAATTGAGGATGAGATTGACGGATGCACTCTGAGAGATGTCATAGACTAAAAGGTCTAAAAAACCTTCTTCAACACTGAAAATACGAGTAAGTCTGCAGATGCTGGAAATCCAATGCAACACACACAAAATGCTGGAGGAACTCAGCAGGTCAGGCAGCATCAATGGAGAAGAATAAACAGTCGATGTTTCAGGCTGAGACCCTTCTTTAGGACTGAAAAGGAAGCGGGACAATGCCGGAATAAAAAGGTGAGTGGATAGGAAGGAGGATAGCTGGCGTAGGTGGGTTTGAAAGGTAGAGAGTTAGAGAACAAGGAATCTGATAGGTGAGGAGAATAGCCCACAGGAGAAAGGAAAGGAGGAGGGGACCCAGAGAGAGGTGATAGGCAGGTGAGAAGAGGTAAGAGGCCAGAGTGGGAAATAGAAGAAGAGAGGAGGGGGAGGGATTTTTTTTTACCAGAATATGAAATTGAGGTTACTGAGATGAAATATAAAGTGTTGCTCCTCCACCCTGGGGGATGGCCTCTTCTTGGCACAAGAGGAGGCTATGGACTAACATGTTGCAATGGGAATGGGAATTAAAATGTTTACTCACTGGGAAGCTCTGCTTTTGGTGAATGGAGAGGAGGTGCTTGATGAAGCAGTTCCCCCAATTTATGATGGGTCTCACCAAGGTAGAGAAGGTCACATTGGGAGCACCGGACACAATAGGTGACCCCAGCAGATGTGTAGGTGAAGTGTTGTCTCACCTGGAAGGACTGTCTTCAACATTGTTAGGAAAATATTAGAAAGAGTGTGTGGCCTACTGAGAGGTAATTCACACTACAAGCAACAGGAGAAGAGAAATAAAAGCAGAAAATGCTGGAAATAGCTGACAGCATCTGTGTAAAGAGGAACAGTTAATATTTTGTGCTTGTATCCCTTTACCAAACTATACGGAAAATATGAGTCTGTTTCCATGTCAAATGTAATATTAATACACGTTCTTGTTCCAAAGCTGGCATCCAATATTTTGAGTAATATTCTCCTGTCAAATTTCATGGAAAAGGATGGTAGTAGGAACTCTCTCTTTTCCCAATATCAACAATAGTCTGTCGTGATTGGAATCTCTAGCTTTAAGACATCTTTCTACACTCCAGCAGCCTATTGTTGTCTATATTTTCAACCTTGTGACATTTCACCTCTTGAACTTTCACACCTGCAGGTCCCCCCTCCTAGTCACATATTTTTTTCTGATTTAGTAATGTAGGGCAGGCAATTTGTCATTCAACAGCTCAGTGAGAATGCTTTCTCCTGAAAGTGCTCATCTTCAAATATCATGGGGTGTTAGTGACAGGGAATAAATGCTGGCCTTGCTAGTGATGCCCAGATCTTGAAGAATGAATGAAGAAATAATACGTGGCTTATTATTCAATTTGGAATGCTTTGTAAAGTGTGACAGAAAACCACACGTGTGATGCTTAGAGTGTGATAGACATGTTAGAACATTTTTATACGTACAGAATTATTTTCAGCACAGGATATTTTCCCAAACCTCACTAGTGCCACTGCCAGTTTGAAGTGCTGAGTATTTCATATTTGATTAATATTGTAAATTTGAGTTTAATTAAACATTCTTTATTGTTTACATAATTCATTACAGGTTATATGTAAAAGTAGGTGAATGGCATGCATCTTTATGCCACTAGGTTATATTTGCACACCTCACTAAAGTAAAAAATGAAGCATGCACGTTTTTGGGTCAAGTGTGAATTCTTTAAACTAAGCATCATTTACTGTGGTCACATGATTGATGCACTAGAACTACATGAATGGGTTGAGCAAAATCAAGTAGTGGTGGATGACACAAGGCCAGCGGATGTGTCACAGTTGTAATCCTTTTTAGGATCTGCCAATTACTATAGCAGGTTCCTGCCAAAGCCAGATACTGTGCTCCACACCTGGAACCCATTACTTCAGATTGGGATGAAATGGCAATGGACAAAGCAATGTGAGGTAATTTTCCAAAACACAAAGGCAGTGGTGACATCAGGCACTGTACTCGCACATGATCCACAGTGTCTAGTGAAGCTTGACTGCGACACCTCGCTTTATGGTATAGATGCAGTCATGTCACATGTTATGAGTGACGGAAGTGAATGCTCCATAGACTTTGCACCAAGTTCTGCACAGATTGACAGAGAGGCCTCGAGTCTTTGGTTCGGAGTGTAAAACATTTCAACTAGTACTTGTATGGGAGAGAGGTTACCTTCGTTGCTGATAATCAGCCACGAGTGTCCATTCTCAATTCACAGAAGGGTGCTCCTCTAACAGCAGCGGCACAAATGCAGAGATAGACGCTGCTTCTTGAAGGACAGAATTATGAGATGCAACTCAAGAGATTGATTAATCATGGAAATGGAAGTCCTGTTTACCCTTGGAAAATGAAATACCTAAAAAATTAACAAAAGTAGACACTACTCTTGGTAAATTGAAAGTTTCCCTATTGCAGCAGGGATGATACAAGGAGAAACCAGACAAACCCCACACTATCTCAGGTCTACATGGTCACCTAAAATGGTTGGAATGTGCAGCATAAATTCCAGTTTCGCTGTTTTTACTAGAGTTGGGATGAACTTGTCCTTGACAGGTGTCACCTCATGTGGGGATTGAGTGTGGTACCATCCAAGCTGAGAGCTAAAGTGTTGGAGGAGCTACATGCTGTCATCTAGGTGTGGTCAAAATGGAAGCTTTGTTTGGTGCCCTGGCATAGATTAGCAGATGGAGCAATTTGTCATGCACTGTCTGGGATGCCAACGAGTCCAGAAGATGCCAAGAGCAATGTCTCTCCATCCCTGGGAATGACTTGCATTGCCCTGGCAGAAGATTCATGTTGATTTTGCTGGACTATTTATAGGCACAAGTTTCATGGTAGTAATGGATGCAGCTACAAAGTGGCCACAAGCAGACATCCCACCTCTACCGGAAATTCTGGGAGTCTCCTGCAAATTGATAGAGTTTCCCTGATGCCCACAAATTATAAACAATATCACGGAAATCGATTTTTTTGAGAGGGAGAGGGAGAGGGGAGAGGAAGAGGAAGAGCAAGAGGGAGTATCCTGATTGGTATTTCTTCATGCTAAGTAGACCTATCAGTTTCCTCCGTGGGCGGGCTTTACAGTCGAGCTCAAAAATAATGACAGTATTGCTCACTGCACTGTTTGCAACAGTGACTTGTCTATTGCCCATGGTGGGTTAAGTGACTGTAAAAGACATGTTGAGGTGAGTTTAACAGCTATCATTCGTTCATTAGCATAGCTAATAATAGCATAGCTAATGTTATTTAATCTAGCTGGCTAGCTGCTAGGGAGCTACTCTATTGATGTCCTACGTGATGAGGCCAAACTCCCTGTAGACTTGCTTAAAGTTGTAATAGGATAAAAAAAATGACTCGATGATAATATAATATAAGTACATATTTTAATGTCACATTTTCTGCATATATCCAACTTGGTTTACAGATTAGACAAAATCACCTAACAAAGTATTACATACACCCTTGGAGGTCCACCAGGGGTGGCAGTGTGCTACCTCACTGAAATGGTGGTGCTACCTCCCTGAAATGAGTTTTTGCAGGGTGGGATGTCTGCCACAAGTGTCTCCAATTGCCTTCTCTACAGCAACACAGAACACTGTTGATGTGTTCTTTGCAAGGACTGGTGTTTCAGAAGTCATAGTCAGTGACAATGGGCCATAGTTTGTTGTGGAACAGTTTCAGTCATTCCAGAAAATGAATGGAATAAGACATATTACATCTGCACTGTACCACCCAGGTACAATTGATGGCGGAAAGCTGTGTCCAGAGAATAAAAAATGAACTGCGAGCAACATCAGCAGAACACACTATACTGCCATTGAATCAGAAGCTCACCAATTTCCTCCTTCCATATCTCAATGCAGCATACTCGCCACTCAATAACTCACCTGCTGTTCTGTTCCTAGGTCATCCCTTGCACTCATGCTTGGATTTGCTCAAAACCAATCTCAGAAGGAGCACGTGAGACAAACTGAGGACTCCTCACACAAGAAGGCTTAATGTTCTTGGACAAGCAGTCCTGATGGGGGACTAGAGAGGTGATCAAAAGTGGGTACTTGGAAAGTGTAAGGACAGAACTGAACCAATCTCCTACACAGCGGAGACTGCATCAAATGTGTTAACTGGAGATGACACATCGATAAGTTGAGGAGCGCAGTCAATTGTTACAGAAGAAAGGTGTCCAGAGATACCAGAACCGCTTCCTGCAGTTACAGAGTCAACTCCTACAATCACAATAGAGGTTGCCCCAGAACCTGAGATTGTTTTCACAGCCACAAGTCTCTCCTACCAAGTAAAGCGACCCCTCCCCTTATTAAGAAAGACATTATCCCACAAGTCAGGACTGATATATAAGTATATCCTTGCCCATAAAGACTTTGCAAAGTGTCACTTGGAAGATACTGTAAATACGTGCAAGAAGCTGTTGTGGAATTTTTTGGCCTCAACATTAGGCAATATGTGTGGCATGAATCTAATATTGTGCATCGGCCAGATAATACTATCCATACTGTAAAGTATCATGGAGATTGCACCAGGCTGTAGGAATGCTTTTCAGCAGCAGGGACCAGAAATCTGGTCGAACTGATAGGAAGGTGAATACTGCAAAATACAGAGAGATCCTGGATAAAAATCTGCTAACCTCTGCCAGAAAGCTTAAAGTGGGGAGGAAGTTCATCTTTCAGCAGGACAACGACCCAAAGCAAACTATCATTGAATGGTTTCAAATGAAGAAAATTGTTGTCCTTGAGTGATCTTGTCAGAGTTATAATGTGAACCCATTCAAATATCTCTAGTAAAACCTGAAGACTGCTGTCCACCACTGCTTCCAAACTAACCTGACTGTCTTTGAGCAATTTTGCCAGGAGGAAAGGGCAAAGCTAATAAGGACGTATCCAAAAAGACTATGGGCTGTAATAACTGCAACAGGTAGTTCAACTAAGCCCTGAGCAAAGGGGGATGAATAATTTTGAACTGCTGACATTTCCGTTTTTGAATTTTAAGTTTTTCATGCTTTATAACTTTCCCTGTTTTTTGTGCTTTACTCTGAAAAAAGGATCATGTGATTCACAAATAAAAAATCTCAGTTCAATTGATTAAAACCTCTGGTTGTAATAGTCATTTATGTGAACAAAGGTTTGGAGGCTGAATATTTTTTCAGGACACCGTAAGTTGAGATGCACTCTATACTGAATTGGAGTTTATAGCTAAGCAGGGAGGAGTGTTGTGTATTTAATATTTCAGTAATCTTCGAGTAATATTGTAAATATATTGTTAGATTAAATATTCTTTAATGTTTATATTACAGGTTATATGTTGAAGTACGTACCTGAATGGCATACGTCACTGTGGCTCCACATCATATTTACATGCCTTATTAAAGTAAAACATGAAGCCTAAATGTTATCCTGGGCTCTTATGTTTTCCTTTCAATTAGTTTTATGTTCTGGAGTTACAAAACATGAAGGCATTATTTTCAGCAAAGGATATTTTCCCAAATCTTACTGGTGTCACTGGCTGTCTGAACACAAGTTATGTACAGCATGTAACATGCATAGTTCCTTTTCCTGTTCACAAGGTTTCAGATAACTTGTAGATCTGCCAATTTGTCTTTTTTTTACAATTCAGCAACGTGTCATGCAGAACACTATATTCATTAAGTACACTTGGGAAGTTACATTGATCTAAGTTGGCATTTTTGGACCATCTTAATTTTATCCTAAAGGTAAAACTAATATACAAAATATCTGACATTAATTTATTATATAAAGCCACAATAAATTTTCAATCAAAAATCTACTCATCAATAGCCAGGACAATCCTGAAAAAGCTTGCCAACAGTTCATCATTGTTCCAAACTTCCTCATAGTTGACTGTCAGTGTTTCCTCAAGGAGTCCAACAATGGAAAATCTAAACTCCTGCAGGTTCATAGAAGCTACACCTTTTAGTGAACTCACACCTTTCCCAGATGTAGGGTCAATATCTCTATTCATTTCAATGTAGGTAAGGTTAACGTAGTTTGATTTTTAAATTAATTGTATTTATTTACATTTACTAAATTATTTCATAGTATTTTTAAAAAAAGATCTTTGCCCTTGAACTTCTTTTACACAGTAATATATGCTCTAAATAAGTGCTGTGAACTTTTCGTACTTTGAATGCTTTCAAACTCTTTGACTCCAGCATAGTAGCCTGGAGTCATGGCTTAACTGGTTGATGAAAAACATTCCTGAGGGGACATATGGGCTTTCTACATTATGCTCGAATGCCATGTTAACAACCAGGTTAGCACCAGCTTCACAGAATAAACTGGACATCTGGACAATGTACACGTGGACCCAACAGGCAAGATAACAGAGAACAGCATTGGAATGGAACTTCCGGGGAGTGATGGGAGAAATATAAAAAATATATTTATTTTGATTAGTTTGTATCATTGACAACATTATAATGAACATAAATTGAGAGGTACTTTCAAAATAAAGTTCACATCAAAAAGCATGTTCCTTTGGGATATTTGGGCACTGTTTCTGGTCCAAAATTCTGTGGCATAATTGTTCACGTGGCCTGCCAGATCCCTCACTCTCAGAAGGATTTGTCTCTGTGCAACTAATGCCTGCCAGACATCTGCAGAGTAGCTGACCATGATGTTAGTTGGACTGCTATACTGAATGAAAACTAGTGACTACATCATAGCTCAATGCTTCAGCTAAAAGGAACATAAGAGCATTACAGCTAAGAGCAGTATTCAGCTATATCGGCCCTTGAGTCTGCTTTGCTATTCCATAATCCTCTGCAGTCCAAAAATGTGTCAGTCTCTGTCCTGGGTATATTCAATGACTTCACCTTCACATCTCCCAAGGGTAGAAAATTGCCAAGGTTTACAATCCTCAGAAAAAAAATCCCACATCTCTGTTCCTGGATTCTGAAGCTGTGCTGACTAGTTCTATATTTTCCCAAATGAGGAGGCATTAATTCAGCCACTTCAAACTCTTGCACATTGCAATAAAATCTATTTTCAGATTCAGTGAGTATAGGGTTCAATCTGGTCAACGTTTCCTTTTAAGGCAAATTCGTTATGGCAGATATCAATCAGGTGACAGCAAATGAAGGAAGTGCTTGGCAAGTCATGCAATATCCGTGGGAAGAGAAACAGAGCTAACATTTCAAGTTGAAGACCCTCATCAGACCTGAAACATTATTTCTCTTTCCATAGATGCAACCTGCACTGTTGAGTAAAGTTCAAAGTAAGTTTATTATCAAAGTAAGCATAGGTCAGCACATACTGCCCTGAGATTTATTTTTTGCAGGCATTCACAATAGAACAAAGAAATACAACAGAATCAATGAAAAACTACACATAAGGACTGACAGGCTATACAAATACAAAATATTAATAATAATAATAAATAAATAATTTTTAAAAAGTACTGAGAACATGATTTGTAGAATCCTTGAAAGTGAGTCCACATGTTCCTAGAAAAGTAACAATTCCACCCTCTAATCGGATAGCTCCATCTTCACTGGCTATTCGTGTGAACGCTGGTGTTTTCCAAGGTGTTTACAAGATGCAATAACCTGCCATGTATGGTGGGGTAGGCACTGAAGTACTTTATTTTGATTTCTTTGGCTTCTGCATAAGCCAATCATTCTCACTCATGGCTGCAAGGAGATGCATGCCCCTTGGAATAGACCGGGGAAACAATCACAGAGCCTGAAAAATAGGAGGACCTGCCAGAAGAGAGATTTTGAACAGGATGGGCGGACGCACCAGTGGAGACCATATTCACCCAGGAGCAATAGGCCCTTATCCTCAGTAAGAAATAACTTTTAAGAAGTTTGTGCTTCAGTCAGCATGTTCTTGCCGAATTCTGCCTCTCAGAGAGGTGTTGTTGCGACTGCCCCCAAAGTTCAGGGTGGCACCAAAACACCTAGATTAACAACTGCACATGGTTATGGCCACTCATTATATTGGATACTCTGCAAAAAATTGCTGTTTGCAAGCTGCTAATTGGTATGCTTTTATTCCACGGAAATAGCTCCCTTGGTACATTATATGCCTATCACTGAAACAGATCATAATACTCAAACTTCATTCTCATCACAAGATGTACAAAATCTGTAATATAATAGAGTCTACAATATAAAAAGTATTTCTATTCTTTCATGTATCAGTGAGTTTAAAACATGCACATTGGCATTATTCACAGGAGATTATAGTAGATTTTGCCCAGTTCATTGGTGAAATATGAAAATATGAAGCTATGTATTCCCCTATCATTCTGAACATTGTACCCTGGGCAGAACAAACAGCTGAAATGGTGACAGTCAATCACACTTACCAACAAATTCAAGTAATTGTGTCTTTGGAGAATGAATAAGGCAGCACCAATAAATGGAAGCCAGAATTATGATACGTTATAGCTCGCACTCCATTCAGCCTGAGCAGCCCGTAAGTGGAAGAGGGGCTACCTGGTCGTTATCATGATGCAGCATCTAACCAGCACTAATAGTGCTGTTGATTGCCTTACTGTATTATCATGGGTTCAGTTTCATGTTCAATTAGCACTAGTTTGCACTGCTTAATAAAAACAGCCTGCACATCTCCAAAAGAAAGCACACTGTGTCTATTGCAAGCAAAGACTTTGGAATTACTGCAACTTGATCAAGACATGATACAATCAAATGCCCTGTAAAATAACAGAACTGCCTCGTCCTTCCTGGTGTCAATACTGCCTCTTGGTGAAATAAACATTGGCTGCATTTTTAAGTTCAAGTTTGGCAGCGTCAACTTCAAATCAGCATTGCACACTGACTGATGTCACAGTATCCCTACTCTACATATGCCTAGAGTTTGAGAGTGTCTGATGCACTAATATTCTTCCCAAGCAGCTGGATTGACATATATTATAAATATGCATAGTCACTTTCCTTGCCAAATTGGAAATAAATTACTACCTGTAGTAGTACCCTGGCAATGAGAGACATGCATGTGAACTTGGAACATTTCCCTAGTAATGTATATGATTTTTTTTATTGTTCCTCTCCATACCAATCTATATCGGTACACAATTTATTTTGCTGTGTCCACATCCACGGGATTTTTTCCCCATCTGAAGTGCACATTGTTCCAGTTTCCATGGGAAATTGTATTTTTTTTTAATATTGAAAGGCCTTTCTCTTCCTGCTGGAAATTCTAAGCACGTGTAATAGAAATGGGCGTAATGGAACAAGTGTTAACTTCTGTCTGAGAACTCACAATGTAAAATTCTTTACAAGTTCTACTCTTCAATAAAATAAAATGAACTTTATGTTGCTAGTTCCCTTACTACCCCTTCACTCCATCAGTTACCAAAAATCAAACAGTCAGAACTCACCGATCAGAGGCCTGCAAATAATTTTGAGTACACTCCCACGCATCATTTCTAATGGTCATTAGCTTATTCTGGGACTGGAACAACTAGACCCTCTTGCCAAACAAAACATCTCCATGACATTTATCCTGTCATTCCTACTTCAGATCACATATACTTCCATGAGGTTAGCTCACATTCCCAAAACCCAGTCGTTCCTCAAGAGAACACTTTTACATGCCAGGAGTCAATCAAATGAATTTATGCTATACTGCCTCAAATGTAACTGTATCCTTCCTTTGGTCTGGACACGGCAATACAATAACTACACATGCTACCCGAGGTGTGGTCTCACAGAAGCTCTGTAAAATCTCAATAAGATCCCCTTACTCCTGTACTCAAAATTTATTGCAGTTGTTCAACCACTTAGCTTTACAATTACTCACAGTAATTACACATTAACCTCACCCACTTTGTGTACCAGATCCCTTTGTACATCAACATTTAGAGCATAAGACATAGGAGCAGAATTAGGCCACTCACCTCAGTGAGTCTTCTCTGCCATTCCGTCATGGCTGATCCTGGATCCCACTCAGCCCCATCCACCTGCCTTCTCACCATATCCTTTGATACTCTGACCAATAAAGAAACAATTGACTTCTGCCTTAAATATATGCACAGACTTGCACTCTACCTCAGACTGTGAAAGAGCACTCCACAGGTTCACTACTCTCTGGCTGAAAAAATTCCTCCTTACTTCAGTTCTAAATGGTTGCCCCTCAGTTTTGAGGCTGTTACATCTAGTTCTGGATACCCCCACCTTAGGAAACATCCTCTCTACATCCACCCTATTTAGTCTTTTCAACATTCTGTAGGTTTCAATGATATCCCCCACATTCTTCTAAATTCCAGTGAGTACAGGCCCAAAGCTGCCAAGTGCTCCTCATATCCCAGGGTGCTGAGGGAATTGTTGGAGGTTATAGTAGACGCGTTGGTAATCATTTACCAAAACTCTCTAGACTCAGGGCAGGTCCTGGCAGATTGGAAGACAGCAAATGTCACATCCACTTTTTAAAAAAGGATGTAGGCAAAAGATGGGCAACTATAGGTCAATTGGCTTAACATCTGTGGTCGGGAAAATGCTTGAAGCTGTCATTAAGGAAGAAATAACGAAACATTTAGAAAGGAGTGGTTCCATTAGACAGACGCAGCATGGATTCAGAAAGGGTAGGTCCTGTTTGACAAAGGTACTGGAGTTTTTTGAGACATAATGAGTGCAGTGGATAGAGGGGAACAGGTGGATGTCGTATACTTGGATTTCCAGAAGGCGTTCGATAAGGTACCGCACAAGAGACTTATAAATAAGATACGGATGCATGGAGTTGGAGGAAGTGTATTGGCATGGATAGTGGATTGGTTAACCAATAGAAGGCAGAGATTTGGTATAATTGCGTGTTTCTCTGGTTGGCAGTCAGTGGTGAGTGGGGTGCTGCAGGGGTCAGTGCTGGACCGCAGCTGTTTACAATTTACATTGATGATTTGGAAGAGGGGACTGAGGATAGCATAGCAAAATTTGCTGATGACGCTAAACTGAGTGGAAAAGCAAATTGTGCAGAGGATGTGGAGAGTCTGCAGAGGGATATAGGTTAAATGAGTGGACCAAGGTCTGACAGATGGAATACAATGTTGGTAGATGCGAGATCATCCACTTTGGAAGAAATAATAGAAGAGCAGATTATTACTTTGTATTTAAGTGGTGAAAGATTGCAGCATGCTATTGTGCAGAGGGACTTGGGAGTGCTTGTTCATGAATCGCAAAAAGTTGCCTTGCAGGTACAACAGGTTGTTAAGAAGGCAAACGGAATGTTGGCCTTCATTGCTAGAGGGATTGAACTCAAGAGCAGGGAGGTCATGCTGCAACTATACAGGGTATTGGAGAGGCCTCACCTGGAGTAGTGTGTACAGTTCTGGTCTCCATACTTGAGGAAGGATATACTGGCTTTGCAGGCAGTGCAGAGGAGGTTTACCAGGTTGATTCCAGAGATGAAGAGGTTAACCTATAAGGAAAGATTGAGTTGCCTGGGACTATACTCTCTGAAATTTAGAAGAATGAGAAACATACAAAATTTTGAAAGGGATAGATAAGATAGAAGTAAGTAAGTTGTTTCCGTTGGTATGTGGAACTAGAACTAGGGGACATTGCCTCAAGATTCAGGGAAGAAGATTTAGGACGAAGATGAGGAGAAACTGTTTTTCCTAGAGAGTGGTGAATCTGTGGAATCCTCTGCCCAAGGAAGCAGATGAGGCTTCTTCACGAAATATATTTAAGATACAGTTAGATAGGTTTTTACATAATAGGGGAATTAAGGGTTATGGGGAAAAGGCAAGTAGATGGAGTTGAGTTTACGGACAGATCAGCCATGATCTTATTGAATGGCAGGGCAGGCTCGATGGGCCGGATGGCCTACTTCTGCTCCTATTTCTGGTGTTGTTGTGTTCATGTGTTAACCCTTTCATTGCCAGAATCATCCTTATGAACCTCCTCTAGACTCTTTCCAATAACAACATATTGTTTCTGAGATATGGGGCCCAAAACTGTTGACAATACTTCAAGTGTGGCCTGACTAGTGTCTTGTAAAGCCTCAGCATTATCTCCCTGCTTTAAATTCTACTCCCTTTGAAATAAATGCCAACATTGCATTTGCCTTCTTTACCACAGACTCAACATATAAATTAACCTTCTGGGAGCCTTGCATGAGGACTCCTAAGTCCCTCTGTAACTCTGATGTTTGAACCTTCTCCCCATTTAGATAACCATCTGCACTCTTGTTCCTTTATATATTATCATACAATTCCCAACACTGTATTCCATCTGCCACTTATTAGCCTATTCTTCCAATTTGTCTAAGTTCTGCTGCCATCACATTACTTCCTCAGCACTACCTACCCCTCCACCTATCTTTGTAATCATCCACAAACTTTGCCACAATGTCTTCAATTCCATTATCGAAATCAGTGACAAACAATGTGAAAAGTAGCGGTCCCAGTGCTAACCCCTAAGGAACGCTATTAGTCACCGGTAGCCAACCAGAAAAGGTCTTTTTTATTCCCACTCGCTGCCTCCTGCCTGTCAGCCATTCTGCTATCCATGCCAGTATCTTTCCTGTAATGCCATAAGATTTTATCGTGTTAAGCAGCCTCATGTGTAGCACCTTATCAAATACCTACTGAAAATCCAAGTAAATGACATTCAGTTCCTCTCCCTTGTCTACCCTGCTTGTTACTTCCTTGAGGAATTCTAGCAGATTTGTCAGGCAAGATTTCCCTTTACAGGAACCATGCCGACTTTGACTTATAAACAAGAGGAATTCTGCAGATGCTGGAAATTCAAGCAACACACATCAAAGTTGCTGGTGAACGCAGCAGGCCAAGCAGCATCTCTAGGAAGAGGTACAGTCGACGTTTCAGGCTGAGACGTCAGGATGAAGGGTCTCGGCCTGAAACGTCGACCCTACCTCTTCCTAGAGATGCTGCTTGGCCTGCTGTGTTCACCAGCAACTTTGATGTGTGCGACTTTGACTTATCATTAGTCTCCAAGTACCTCGAAACCTCATCCTTAATAATAGATGCCAACACTTTCCCAACAACTGATTTTAGGCTAACTGGCCTATAATTTCCTTTCCTTTCTTTTTTTGCCTTCCTGCCTTAAAGAGTGGAGTGACATTTATAATCTTCCAGTCCTCCAGGACCATGCCAGAATCAAGTGATTCTTGAAAGATCATGACCAATGCATCCGTTATCTCTTCAGCAACCTCTCGCAGGATGCTGAGATGTACTCCATCTGGTCCAGGGGCCTTATCCAGCTTAAGACCTTTGAGTTTACCGAGCTCTTTTTCCTTTGTAATAGCGATGGCAATCACTCTTGCTCCCTGACACCCACGGGCCTCTAGCACATTGCTAATGTCTTCTTCCATAGTGAAAATAGATGCAAAGTACATATTAAGTTCATCTGCATTTCTTTGTCTCACTTTACTACCTCACCTGCATCATTTCCAGTGGTCCAATATCAACTCTCACCTCCCTTTTACTCATTATATATCCGAAAAAACTTCTGGTATCCTGCTTTATATTATTGGCTAGCCGGTCCTCATATTTCATCTTTCTCCTTCTTATAGCTTTTTTTAGTTGCCTTTTGTTGGATTTTAAAAGATTCCCAATCATCCAACTTCCCATTCACTTTTGCTACCTTATATTCCCTTTCCCTGACTTTTATGCAGTCCTTAACTTCCTTTGTCTGCCACGATTGCATACCCCTATCATATGAGAACTTCTTCCTCTGTAGGACGTATCTATTCTGTGCCTTGTGAACTACACCCAGAAACTTCAGCCATCTCTGCTCTGCTGTCATCCCTGCCAGTATCCCTCTCGAATCCACCTGGGCAAGCTCCTCTCTCATGCCTCTGTAATTTCCTTTATTCCATTGTGATTCTGATACATGTGAATTATCCTTCTTCCTCCCAAACTGCAGTATGAATTCAATCCTATTATGATCACTGCCTCCTAAGGATTCCTTTACATTAAGCTCCCTAATAAGTTCTGGGTTATTACACAACACCTAATCTAAGATAGTTCTTCCCTGAGTAGACTCAAGCACAAGCTACTCTAAAAAGCTATCTCGTAGTCATACAACAAATTCCCACTCTTACCATCTGACACCAAATTGATTTTCCCAATCCCCTTGCATATTGAAGTCCTCTATTACAATTGTGTCATTACTGTTATTACATGCCTTTTCCATCTCGCTTTGCAATCTCAATCCCACATCTTGGCTACTGTTTGGCAGCCTACATGATTCCCATAATGTTTGTTTTTACCCTTTCAGTTTCTTAACTCCATCCACAAAGATTCAACATTCTGTGACCCTATGTCACCTCTTTCTAAAGATGGAATTTCATCTCTTACCAGCAGAGCCACATCACCGCCTATGCCTTCCTGCCTGCCTTTTCAATACAAAGTATATCCTTTGATGTTAAGCTCCCAACTATGGCCTCCTTTCAGCTGCGACTCATTGATGCCCACAACGTCAAACCGACCTATCTCCAATTGCGCCACAAGTTTGCCCACTTTATTCCGAATCCTATGTACATTTAAATACAGCACTTTTAAGTCCTGCAAACTTCACCCTTTTGAATTTTGAATCTGAGGTACAATTTAATGATTTGCCCTGTGAGAATGAGAAAATGAGAAATTTACTTTTTCTCATACCTATAAAAAAGATTCTGTTTTTTATTCACCCTATCTCAATCTTCCAATCAACAGCTTCCACCTGAAATGTCTTGGCCATTAGCTACATATATTCCTTAATATACCCTTTACAGCTCTCTTTCACACTTCACACGGCATCATCAGAAAACTTGAAAAATTATCCTTATAACCATCACTGCAGTATACTGTGAATTCCTGAGGCCTTGCTACTGATCCCAAATTACTCCAACCTCATGAGAAATCATCTAGTTTATCAACTTTCCAAAAATTCATTTAGATATCAATTCATTCTCTTATTTATCCTCTTAAATTCTCCTTTAAACTTGGGAGACATAACTTGCCTTTTATAAACCATGTTGACACTACCAAATCTACAATTTTATTACCATACATTTAATAGTGATTTTCAATTTTTTTTCTTGCAAATGCCACCAATAATTGCTTTGTATTTCCTTATTTTGTCTCTCTTCCTTTTGGAGGGACAGTTATATAGGCCTTTTTAGAATTGGTGACACTTTGAAAGAACATCACTGACAGATTCACTGCCTCTGGAACTACATTTAAAACATTAGGAAGTAACCCTTGAGGATTTTTTTTGAGATTTTCCAATAATTTCTCTGTTACTAAAATTACTTCATGCTCCCCACTCTCAATAAACTCTTGATGCAATTTTCTGTCTTCTACTATGACAGCAAATAAAAATAAATACTTGTCTTATGTTTCAGTTATATTGTTACTCCCAATTTTACTATACCTGGAAGTATTCGTCCAATCAGAATCATATTAGGAAAAATATAAAAATTACAAAGATTTTTTTAACCTGAAAGCAAGCAGCATTCATACTAGCCATGTGAAGATATGTCATCAAGAAAAATAAATATCTAATCGGCATTACAAACACAAAGTTGCAAAGTAACTAAGTTTATGAATTCAGTATTCCAAGATACTTCTCCTTTAGAAGAGAAAAGCAAAATGAAAAGAAGGTGGTGTAACTTTCATAGTAATGAACATGATAATGTAGGAGATAAGAAGGCTCATAGCTCAGAAACCGAAAAGTAGAATCATTTTGTGTGAGCACTTTGAGAGCATAATCAGTATGAGCTGGATATAGGTAGTCGCATGTGTATTCACAAATGTCAGGACATAGTATAAACCAGGAAATCAGAGATGCATTATCACGGATACTACAATAATCATGGGCAAATTTAATCTAATACAGATTAGGCAAATCAAATGAATATTAATATTGTGAGAGTGAATTCATCAATGGCTAAAGAGATTGTTTTCTAGAAGTTAAATTAAAGATCCAATGAGTGAATAAGCTTTTTAGATCTAGTATTAGATTTGGTTATTAAATTAGATTAGATTAGATTATGAGGACACTCAGTCCTCGTTTATTGTCATTTAGAAATGCATGCATTAAAAAATGATACAATGTTCCTCCAGAATGATATCACAAGAAACACAGGACAAACCAAGACTAAAACTGACAAAACCACATAATTATAACATATAGTTACAACAGTGCAAAGCAATACTGTAATTTGATAAAGAGCAGACCATGGGCATGGTAAAAAAAAAGTCTCAAAGTCCCGATAGCCCCATCATCTCACACAAACAGTAGAAGGGAGAAACCCTCCCTGCCATGAACCTCCAAGCGTCGCAAACTTGCCGATGCAGCACCATTGGAAGCACCCGACCGCAGCAGACTCTGAGTCCATCCAAAAACTTCGAGCCTCCGACCAGCCCTTCGACACCGCGCACCGAGCACCATCCTCTGCCGAGTGCTTCGACCCCGCCCCGGCCGCCGAGCAACAAGCAAAGCCGAGGATTCGGGGCCTTGCCCTCCGGAGATTTCGGACCACACAGTAGCAGCAGCAGCAAAGCAGGCATTTCAGAAGTTTCACCAGATGTTCCTCCATACTCTCACATCCGTCTCCATCAAATCAGGATTGTGCATGGCACCCTACCTCACAAATAACAGACATCATCACTGGAGTGGCTGCTGCGAGCTGCGTCGTGCCACCATCTTCTCCTCTCCAAATTCTATTATACATTGAGAAGGGCTAATGAATAAGCTGGTTGTGAAGGGTTCGTTAGGGAACAGTAATCACAAAATGATAGAATTTTATGTAAAACTTGAAAATGATATTAAATTTAATCTGAAGCTAGTATTTTAAATCTCCATAAAGCAAGTTAAACAAATGCATGAGAGGTGAGTGGGCTGTGGTAGAATGGAAACTACATAAATGGATCTAACTGTGGCAGCAAATAAATCCCTTCAAGACAAAAAGAAACAGGAAAAATCATTCAGCTGTGGCCATCAGGGGAAGTAAGGGATGCTTTAAATCAAAGGAAACAACATGTAATCTTGCCAAAAAAGTACCCCAATAACCTCGAGGATTGGGGAAGTTTCAGTATTCTAAAGAGGAGACCCTAGAGACAAGTAGTACAGTATATGAGAGTAGGCCAGTGAGAAATATAAAAACAGATGGTGAAAGGAAAAGATTTGTTAAAGTTAACATGGATCACTTTCAGTCTGAGACAAATATCAGGGATTTAACTAATTTCTTTTTATTTATTTCTTTAAGATCTGAAGACCCCTTTCTCTCCCTCATTTCTTAATTAGTGCCACTACATTTGCTATCTTCCGCTATGAAGGAACCATTCCAGAATCTGGAAGATTCCAGAGTATTGGAAGATGACAACTAGTGTAACCATATTTCCATAGATTTTTTTCGAGAAGTTTTCTGAGTCTTCTTTTGCAAAGACAGAAAAAAGAATGTGGTTGATGTCCCTTGCATTTCCTTATTTCTGGATACATTTTCTCCTTCCTCGGTCTGTAAGAAATCCTCATTCAAGTTAGCTAATTTTTACCTTTCTTACGTTTGTACATATGCAGGAAGATTTTACATTATTTTTCTGTTAACCCACTCTCATCTTGTAGTTTCCTTTACCTCATCAAAGTGTGGGATCTCGGGAGGCCAAACAAATTAGTATGTCACCCTCACCATTTTTTTTAAATCACTGCACCAAAGAAAGCATACTTTCTGGACACATCCCAGCTTGGTATGGCAACTGTTCTGCCCTTGACTGCAAAAAAACTGCTGTAAGTTTCGGACACAGCTCAGCATGTTATGGAAACCAGCTTCCGTGAACTGTTCACTGCCTTGGTAAAGCAGCCAGCACAGTCAGAAGCCACCCTTCCTGAACATTTTCTCTTCTTCCCATCTCATTGGGCAGAAAATACAAAAACCTGAAAGCATGTACCAACAGGCTCAAGGGCACTATCTATCTCACTATTATAGGATATTGAACAGTCCCCTAGTGTGATAAGATAGACCTGTGACCTCACAATTTATATCTTGTTATGGTCTTGCACCCTATTGTCTGCATGAACTGTACTTTCTTTTTAACTGTAAGATTTTATTCTTCATTCTGATATTGTTTCCTCTTGTATTCTCTCAATGCACTGTCGTAATAAAATAATCTGTATGAATGGTATGCAAGTCTATATTTTTCCACATAGCTTAGTACATAGGACAATAATAAGCCAATTTACATGGCTCAATTAGTAATTTGCAGATGTAGATTTATGTAGATTTTTGCATCTGTATTTACTCAGGAGTCTATAAAAGTGAGGTAAGGCAACAAGGACGTGCCCTATACAGATTACAGAGAAGAAGGTGTTTGCTGTCTTGAGGCAAATTGGGGCAGACAAATCCCTGGGGCCTGACAAGATGTTCCCTCAGACCCTGCGGAGGCAAATGCAGAAATTGACGGGACCCTAGGAGAGATATTTAAATCATCCTCAGTGACAGTTGAAGTGACACCGGAGGACTGAATAGTGCCTCTGGTACCTCAACTGTGACTTTCTGCAGACTGCAGAAAATTGTTCCAGAATTCCTCTTAAGTATACTTCTTCTGATTTACTTTCACTGCAATCTGCAGCATGTAATTTTCCACTTAGCCACGAACTTTGAAAACGCTTTGACCACCTTCAGATCTCACTATCAACGAAAGAACGTGGAGCAGCCAAGTGCAGTGCCTTTAAGGGTCATTGCCATGGCTGGAATCTTGGAAGGAGAGGGGGGATTCAAGTCAGGCTGAAACGCCGAGGAATAAGGCCTCCTCTACCTTGCATCTTGTTGGCCAATGTGCAGTCGCTGGAACATAAAACTGATGATCTGAGGACAAGGCTGCTGTATCAGAGGTAGATGAAGCAGATCTCAATTGTTTGCTGTGCTGAGACTAGGCTATCTGTGGATACACCAGATGCAGCTGTCTGACCGGAGGATTTACGATTTATATACCACCAGTGACCGACTATAAGCAGGCACTCGAGACACTGCATGATGTCATCTGCAGACTAGAAGCAGCCCATCCTAACGCATTTCAAATTATAGGCAGAGAGTTCAACCAAGCTGGTTTGAAGAAAACCCTGCCCAATTATCACCAGTATATAACCTATAGCAACAGAGGTCCCAACGCACTAGACGACTGCTCCTTGCCTAGACTGGCAAATCAGACCACTTGGCTGTCCTCCTACTACCTGCATACAGACAGAGTCTAAAAAGCAAGGCTGCAGAGATTAAGACAACTCAGAGGTGGTCACGGAAAGCAGAGGAAAGGGTACAGGATTGCCTGGAGTCAGTGGATTGGGCCTTGTTCAAGCACTCACCTGTGGATCTGAATGACTACAAAAGGGTTGTAGCAGACTTTATTAAGACAGCTGTAGATGAGTGTGTCCCCAGGAAATCGTTCAGGATTTTCCCTAATCAGAAGCCCTGGATGAAACATGCAACCTGAAGTATGCTGAGAGCCAGATCAGAGGCATTCAAGTCTGGAAATCAAGAATGCTTGATCAAGTGGAGATTCCAGACCAAACTGGAATCAATGAGGGATGCTTAACAGTGGTGACATGGTTTGAATGCTGCAACCTCCTACAAAGTTAAATCATGCAACACGGGGACAGCAGGGCTTCACTTCCAGATGAGCTCAATATCTTCTATCTAGCTTTGACCATCAGAACTTGCAGGAACCATGGCAAACCCCCATATTTCCTGATGATTCTTTGGTCTCAGTATTTAAAGATGACATGCAGGCTGCTTTCAGGAGGGTGAATCCAAGGAAAGCATCCAGTCCAGATGGGGTACCTGACCAAGTACTAAAAACCTGTGCTGACTAACTGGCTGGTGTGTTCACAGATATGTTCAACCTCTCGCTTCAGTAATGTGTGGAACCCACCTGCTTCAAGCATCAAATCTTACTTCTGACAGCCAGGAAGAGCATGGTGACCTGCCTCAATGACTATCACCCAGGTGCACTTACATCCACAGTGATGAAGCATTTTGAGAGGCTGGTGTTGAAACATATCAACTCCGGTCTGAGTGGCGATTTGGATCCACTGCAGTTTACCTTCTGGTGCAACAGGTCCACAGCAGATACCATCTCATAGCTCCTCCACAATCTCCATCGGCACAAGTGAACCACAGGACTGTGTATTTAGCCCCCTTTTCTGCTTGCTTTACACCTATGACTCTGTGGCAAAGCACAGCTCCAACATCATATTCAAGTTTGCTGATGATACCACTGTTGTGGGTCGTATCAAAGGTGGAGATGAATTAGCATACAGGAGGGAGACTGAAAATTTGACTGGGTGGTGTCATAACAAACACCTCTCACTTAATGTTAGCAAGACCAAGGAACTGATTGTAGACTTCAGGAGAGGGAAACCAAGAGGTCCATGAGCCAGTCCTCATTGGAGGATCATAGTTGGAGAGGGTCAGTAACTTTAAATTCCTGGGTGTTAATATCTCAGAAGACTTGTCCTGGACCATTCATATAAATGGAATTGCAAAGAAAACACGACAGCGCCTCTACTTCCTTAGGAGTCTAAGGAGATCTGGCATGACTTCAAAAACTTTGACAAACTTCTATAGACGTGTAGTGGAGAGTGTACTAACTGGCTGCATTGTGGCCTGGTATGGGAACATTAATGCCTTTGAACATAAAGTCCTAAAAAAGGTAAACAACAGGGATTCTGCAGATGCTGGAAATTCAAGCAACACATATCAAAGTTGCTGGTGAACGCAGCAGCTGGAAATTCAAGCAACACACATCAAAGTTGCTGGTCCTCCGTCCTGACGAAGGGTCTCGGCCTGAAATGTCGACTGCACCTCTTCCTACAGATGCTGCCTGGCCTGCTGCGTTCACCAGCAACTTTGATGTGTGTTTCCTAAAAAAGGTAGTGGATTTTGCCCAGAACTTCTCCGGTAAAGATCTCCCATCCTCTGAGCACACCTACGTGAAATGTTGTAGTACGAAAGCAGCAATCATCATCAAAGTTCTTACCACCCAGGCCCATACTCTTTTCTTGCTGCTGTCATCAGGTAGAAGGTACAAGAGCCTCAGGACTAGTATCACCAGGTTCAAGAACAGTTACTACCACTCAACCATCAGGCTTTTGAACAAAAGGAGATAACTACACTCATCTATTAAGATGTTTCCACAACCAATGATCTCACTTTAAGGACTCGTTATCCTAAGATTTCATGCTCTTGTTATTTATTGCTATACATTTATATTTGCATTTGCACAGGTTGTTGTCTTCTGCACTCTACTTGATCTTTCATTGATCCTATTATAGTTACTATTCTATAGATTTCTGAGTTAGCTTGCAGGAAAATGAAGCTCAGGGTTATATGTGGTGACATATATGTACTCTGATAATAAAATTTACATTGACATTGACCTTGATTGGAGGATAGCTAATGTTGTTCCACTGTTTAAGAAATGCTCTAAGAATAAACCAGGAAACTATAGGCCAGTGAATCTGACATCAGTAGTGAGAGAGTTATTGGAACATATTCAAAAGCACCAGATATATGAGTATTTGGATAGGCAGGGACTGATTAGGGATAATCAGCACAACTTTGTGCGTGGTAGGCCATGTCTATCCAATCTTATGGAGCTTTACGAGGAAGTTACCAGGAAAGTTGATGAAGGCAAGGTAGTGAATGTTATCCACATGGACTTCAGCAATGCATTTGACAAGGTCGCGCATGGGAAGTTGATGGAGGAGATTCACCAGGAAGTTGCATGGCATTCAAGCTGAGGTAGAAAATTGTATTAGACATTGGCTTTGCAGGACAAGCCAGAGGTCGGTAGCAGATGGTTGCCCCTTTGACTGGAGGCCTGTGACTACTGGGGTGCTGCACGGATTGGTACTGGGTCTGTTGTTGTTTGTCATCTGAATCAATACTCTTGCTGATAAGGTGATTAACCGGATCAGCAAATTTGCAGATAAATCAAGATTGAGGGAGTAGTGCACAGTGAGGAAGACCATCAAAGCTTGCAGCGGGATCTGGAAAAGCTGGAAAAATGGGCTGAAAATGGCAGATGGAATTTAATGCAGACAAGTATGAGGTGTTGCACTTTGGGAGAACTAGCTACGGTAGGTCTTGCGCAGAGAGTGGTCAGGCTCTGAGAAGTGTAATAAAGTGAAGGGATCTGGGAATACAGGTTCATAATTCATTGGAAGTGAATGAATGTGCACCACATGTGCCGGCAGCTCACAATCCTCTGAGTGAAGAACTTGCCCTCACGTTCCCCTTAAAGTACTCACATTTCATCCTTAACCCACGACCACTGGTTGTAGTCCCAGCCAATCTAGTAAAAAACACCTGTTTGCATTTACCCTATCCATACCCATCAAAATTTTGCATACCTCTATCAACTCTCCTCTCAATCTTATATGTTCTAAAGAATACAGTCCTAACTTATTCAATCTATCGTTATAACTCAGGTCCTCCAGAACCTGCAATTCTTTCCAATAGGTGGGTGACTAAAACTGCACAAAATACACCAGGTTAGACCTCACCAATGTCTTTTACAATTTCATCATGACATCTTATTTCCTGTACTCAGTACATTGATTTATGAAGGCCAATATGCCAAATGCTTTCTTTACAACCCTAGCTACCTGTGACACCACTTTCAATATTTTATGGACCTGTATTCCCAGATCCACTTTTCCTACTAGTAGAAGCATTCCCGCACAGGTCTGGAATGGGGCTTGAAAAGGCAGCTAGTTTTCAGCGGGAATCTTTGATTGGACAGCAGTGCTGATGCAGTAGAAGAGTTCCCGCGCAAGTCCAGAGCGGAGCTTTCGAAACCTAGTCTCCACTGAAGAGAGGTACCGTCTAGCAGAGCGGTCAGCATCGCAGTGCTCTCAGTCAGAGTGGTAGGCTCTGCCTCAACAGGTTTCATCAAGAACAGGCAGAGGTGAGGTAAGTAGGTAAGTATTTTTCTTATTTCTTCTTCTATTTAGCTCCTGAAAGAGCAGGGGGTATGTCTGCAGGGCCAGTGTTTTGTTCTGGGTGTCAGATGTGGGATTTCCAGGAGACTCTTAGTCTCCCCAATAGCCACATCTGCACCAGGTGCATCGAGATGCAGCTCCTTAGAGACTGTATTAGGGAACTGGAGCTGCAGCTCAATGATCTTTGGCTTATTAGGGTAAGTGAGGAGGTGGTAGACAGGACCTACAGAGAGGTAGTCACCCCAATGCTATAGGAGACAGTTAAAGGGTGACTGTCAAGAAAGGGAAGGGAAATGTCAGATAGTGGAGAGCACGCCTCTGGCCATCTCCCTCAACAACTTCTACTCCTACACTGGAGATGCAACAGCGCCCGTGCCTCTGGCACTGAGTCTGGCCCTGTGGGTCAGAAGAGGAGGTACTGAAGAGGATGGCAGCACTCATAGGGGACTCTATAGTCAGGGGGACAGATAGGTGATTCTGTCCATGTGAAAAAGAATCACAGATGGTAGTTTGCCTCCCAGGTGCCAGGATCAGCAATGGTTCTGAAAGCACCCACAAAATCATGAAAAAGGAGGGTGAGCAGCCAGATGTCGTGGTACGTATTGGTATCAATGACATACGAAGTAAAAGGGAGGAGGTCTTGAAAAAAGAATACAGAGAGTTAAGAAGGAAGCTGAGAAGCAGGACCTCAAGGGTAGTAATCTTCGGATTGCTGCCTGTGCCACACGACAATGAGGATAGGAATAGAATGAGGTGGCAAATAAATGTGTAGCTGAAGTATTGGAGCAGGGGGCAGGGATTCAGATTTCTGGATCATTGGTACCTCTTCTAGGGCAGGTGTGACCTGTACTAAAGGGATATGTTGCACTTGAATATACAGGGGTCCAATATCCTTGTGGGCTGGCTTGCTGGAGCTGTTGGGAGTGGTTTAAACTAATATGGCAGGGGGATGGGAACTAATATGATAGAGCTAAGGATGAGCCAGCAGGTTTACAAGTAGCGATGGGTGTAATATGAATGGACAAGCCAATAATTGGGTACAAATGCAGCAGTGCAAAGAATGCAGGACTGAATGTGCTGTATTTAAATACATGTAGTATTCAGAATAAGGTGGATAAACTTGTGGCGCAGTTTGAGAATGGTTGGTATGATGTTGTGGGCATCATTGAGTTATGGTTGAAAGAAGGTCATACTTGGGAGCTTAACATCAAAGGATATACTTTGTATTGAAAGGGCAGGCAGGAAGACATAGGCGGTGCTGTGGCTCTGTTAGTAAGAGATAGAATTATATCTTTATAAAAAGGTGACATAGGTTCAGAGAATGTTGAATCTTTGTGGGTGGAGTTAAGAAACTGCAAGGGTTAAAAAACCATTATGGGAATCATATATAGGCCTCCAAATAGTAGCCAAACTGTGGGGTGACATTGCAAAGGAAGTTGGAAAGAGCATGTAATAAGGGTAATAGTCACAGTAGTAATGGGGAATTTCAATATGCAAGGACATTTTGAAAATTAGATTGGTGTCAGATCTTAAGAGTGGGAATTTGTTGAATGCCTATGAGATGGCTTTCTAGAGCAGCTTGTGCTTGAGCCTACTCAGGGAAAGGCTATTTTAGATTGGGTGTTGTGTAATAATCCATATTTTATCAGGGAGCTTAAGGTAAAGGAACCCTTAGGAGGCAGTGATCATAATATGGTTGAATTTATACTGACATTTGAAAGGGAGAAGCATAACTCAGATGTATCAGTATCACAGTGGAATAAAGGCAATAACAGAGGCATGAGAGGCAAGTTTGCTCAGGTGGATTACAGGGGGATACTGGCGGAAATGGCAGCAGAGCAGAGGTGGCTGAAGATTCTGGGAACAGTTCACAAGGCGCAGGATAGATATGTCCCACAGAAGAGGCTCCCAGATGGCAGGGGAAGGCAAGCATGGCTGACAAGGGAAGTTAAGGACTATATAAAAGCCAAGGAAAGGGCATATAATGAAGCAAAAATGAGTGGAAAGTTGGATGATTGGGAATCTTTTAAAATCCAACAAAAGGCTACTAAAAAAGCTATAAGGAGGGCAAAGATGAAATATGAAGGCAAAGAAGCCAATAATATAAAACAGGATACCAAAATATTTCTCAGTTATATAAAGAGTAAAGGGAGGTGACAATGGATATTGGACCACTGGAAAATGATGCTGGTGAGGTCATAATGGGGGAAAAAGAAATGGCAGAAAAACTTAATGAATACTTTGCAGCAGTCTTCACGGCGGAAGGCACTAGCAGTGCGCCAGAGGTCCATGAGTGTCAGGGAGTAGGAATGAGTGCCATTGCTATTACAAAGGAAATTGTGCTAGGTAATTTCAAGTCATCTGGACCATATGGACTACATCCCAGAGTTCTGAAAGAGATTGCTGAAGAGATGCTTTGGCTACGATCTTTCAAGAATCCTGTGATCCTGGCATGATTCTGGAGGACTGGAAGATTGCAAATGTCACTCCACTCTTTAAGAAGGGAGGAAGGAATTTATTGGCCAGTTAGCCTAACCTCAGTGGTTGGGAAAGTGTTGGAGTCCATTATTAAGCAAAGGAGACACTAGAGATGGCATGAGAGAAAGCAGGGGTACCGCTGGGTTCTGTGCTGGGTTGGGAGCTGGCCCCTGCCTGTCGGTGCTGCCAGAGTTTGCGCAGTGGAAGACAAACTGGACTGCATTCATCTGTGGCTGCACTAGCGGGTGATAAAGACTGCTGCAGGTTTGCTTTTGCAGAATTGTGGCTCCAGGACAACATCTCATGTACTATCAATGTACAGGTCATGCCACTCAGGGACTTGAGCTGTATTGTTTCTTTTGCAGGACTGTATGTTTTCCTGCTATCATAATAATTTGCTCTGTTGGTACTGTGTTTTGTACCATGGCTCTGGAGAAACAGTTTTGTTTGGCTGAATTCATGTGTATGGTTGAATGGTAACTGAACTTGAACCTGAATTATCCCATTTAATCAGGTAATAGGCTAGTGAAGACTTACTGAAGTCAGGTGTTACAGAAGTCATGACAACAGGGAAATACATGTGTGGCAGCTAAAATGAAGAAATTATCTATGTCTAACCTTCTATTGTAGCAGGTGAAGCATTGCAGCTGCAGTGTGTGGAAGATGATAGAAATATTGAGGATCCACAAGGAGCAGCTGTGTAGCCAGTGTCTGTAGTCTGAGGAACTTCAGTTTACATATGACGAGCTGGAGCCCACATCTCAGATACAGATGGGGAAAGTTACCTGTATAGAAACATAGAAAATAGGTGCAGGAGTAGGCCATTTGGCCCTTTGAGCCTGCACCGTCATTCAGTATGATCATGGCTGATCATCCAACTCAGAACCCTGTACTTGCCTTCTCTCCATACCCCCGATCCCTTTAGCCACAAGGGCCATATCTAACTCCCTCTTAAATACAGCCAATGAACTGGCCTCAACTGTTTCCTGTGGCAGAGAATTCCACAGATTCACCACTCTCTGTATGAAGAAGTTTTTCCTCATTTTGGTCCTAAAAGGCTTCCCCTTTATCCTTAAACTGTGACCCCTCATTCTGGACGTCCCCAACATCAGGAACAATCTTCCTGCATCTAGCCTGTCCAATCCCTTTAGAATTTTATACATTTCAATAAGATCCTCCCTCAATCTTCTAAATTCCAGAGAGTATAAGCCTAGTTGATCCAGTCTTTCATTATATGGAAGTCCTGCCATCCCAGGAATCAATCTGGTGAACCTTCTTTGTACTCCCTCTATGACAAGAATGTCTTTCCTCAGATTAGGGGACCAAAACTGCACACAATACTCCAGATGTGGTCTCACCAAGGCCTTGTACAACTGCAGTAGTACCTCCCTGCTCCTGTACTCGAATCCTCTTGCTATGAATGGCAGCATACCATTCGCCTTTTTCACCGCCTGCTGTACCTGCATGCCCACTTTCAATGACTGGTGTATAATGACACCCAGGTCTCGTTGCACCTCCCCTTTTCCTAATTGGCCACCATTCAGATAATAATCTGTTTTCCTGTTTTTGCCACCAAAGTGGATAACCTCACACTTATCCACATTAAATTGCATCGGCCATGAATTTGCCCACTCACCTAACCTATCCAAGTCACCCTGCATCCTCTTAGCATCCTCCTCACAGCTAACACTGCCACCCAGCTTCGTGTCATCCACAAACTTGGAGACGCTGCATTTAATTCCCTCGTCTAAGTCATTAATATATATTGTAAACAACTGGGGTCCCAGCACAGAGCCTTGCGGTACCCCACTAGTCACTGCTCTGTCCTGAAAAGCTGCTCTGAGATTAAAGGCTGGAGATCTTTCCAATCAAGAGAGTTAGGAGATCTGGTCACAAAATTGCACGTGTGGGAAACCAGAAAGAGGTGCTGGAAGACATGTGACCCTTGCAGCAATTTGAGAATGTTGGTATAACTTGTGTGAACAAGAGTAGGGATGATGTGACTGAATGAGCAAACTGAACACAGGGCCATTGTACAGGGGGCAGCTCAGAGGGGAGAATGAAAAAGCATGTATTCATGCAACACACATCAAAGTTGCTGGTGAATGCAGCAGGCCAGACAGCATCTCTAGGAAGAGGTACAGGAAGAGGGCCCCAAACATATGAAGATCTGCTGGGGTTGTCTCTTGTATCCAATGCAGCCTCATCTACATTGGTGAGACCTACTGTAAATTGTGGTGTCACTTTTTCGAGCACCTCCTCTCCATTCACCATAAGGGGAAATTCCCAGTGGCCAAACATTTTAATTCCAACCCCCATTCCTGTTTTGACATGTTGGTCCATGGCCTCCTCTTGTGCCACAATGAAGCAACCCTCGGGGTTTAGGAGCAACACCTTATATTCCTTTTGGGTAGCCTCCAACCTGATGGCATGAATATCAATTTCTCCTTCAGGTGAAAAATGTTTCTTTTCCCCTCCCCTCTTCAATTCCCTACACTTACCTCTTCTCACCAGCCTATCACCTCCTCCTGGTACCCCTCCTCTTTCCCTTTGTCTTTTGGTCTACTCTCCTCTCCAATTAGATTCTTTCCTCTCCAGCCCTTTATTTTTCCCACACACCTGACTTCACCTATCACCTTCTAGCTATCCTCGTTCCACTTCCCCCACCCTTTTATTCTGATGTCTTCCCCCTTCCTTTCCAGTCCTGATGAAGGGTCCCTTCCCGAAACGCTGACTCTTCTTTCTATGGATGCTGCCTGACCTGCTGAGTTCTTGCAGAATTCTGTGTGTGCTGCTTTGGATTTCCAGCACTTGCAGAATTTCTTGAGTATAAAATTGTTATGACATTACTTTGGGAAAATAAGAAAGATTCAGAGTAAATTTAAGCAACTGTGTGCAAACAGGACTGTACACAAGGAAACATCTTTCTCTGAGTAATCACTGAAGTAAATTCAAAAGCACCAAGGTTAAAAAGTAAGTAATATTTAACCAAGGTTAAAAAGTAAGTAATATTTAAAGTTCAAAGGCAGCTTGCAAAAGAACTACAATGTAATGTTTCAAATTACACCATTTGTGATAATTTTAAGTAACATTATTTGTAGTACTTATATTTACATAATTTTTGCTCACTTTAAATCATTTTTAATTAATTCTGGATCACATAATTCTGTCCACATGGATGGGATTAGCCTGAGTTCAGAAGGCATGCAGCAGAATCAGGCAGTGTTCATGCCAGCCATTAAACGCCCATCTACACTATACCCATTTTCACTCTCACACCCCTATCAATTCCATCACCTTCAGTCCAATTCTCCTGCCACCACATTTAGCAATTCCGAATTAAACTGCCAAGCAGCATGCCTTTGGCAGATGAGAAGATTCAAGAGTACTGGAGGGGATTCCATGCAATCACAGGAAGTATGTGCAAACCTCACATAATGGCACCCAAATTCACAATCAAACCCAGGTCAATAAGTCATTGGAGCCACTACCGTACTGTGGTGCACAGAACAACTATGCCGTAAGTACCATATAATACCTCCCAGGCACCTGTCAGAAATAATCATTAAATCCTTTGAATATCCTGGTGAAGGTCCATCTACCTGCTTCGCAACAATATTCCAAATTCAGCAGAAACTTAACCGATGATTGCAAGATTTTATTTTGCCTTATATGGTTAGATACAATGTCAAAAATTGTCCGGTGCTTGTAACCTTACATAAAAAAATATTTTGCTGCATGTTGGCTGAATGATTGATGAATAAGACAAATTTCAGGTAGAGCAGATTCTTATTATGCCTGTCTATACACAAAACTTGCATGTAATCAGACTTTAATAAACTGTACTAGAAGTGACTACACATTACTGATGCATAAAACAACAAAAACAAGTTCAGTATTAATAATTAAAATGTTTAATATACCTCAAACAGAAGGCATAAATGGATTTACCTTGGTTAATTTGTGTTTGCTAATGAGTAAAATTCAAATCCTTTACCTGTTATTCTTCAGTATTATTACCATCTCTGTCGGAAACTAGCTCATATTAAACATTGGGAGAGGACAAGTTCCATCGCTGCTCTGAAACACAAGGAACAGTGCTGGTGGGTATAGGTGATTCTCCAAATATTCACCTATTGCACTTACATTCTAAATAATATTTATGATTATTACAAAAAAAAGTTTCTGGTGATTCTATTAATGCAAGGGCTTAATCTCATAAATCCGTGAATAGCAACAAACATAAAAATATATTTTGACAGTGATTTTCCACCTCTGATTCCTTGCACAAAAATCATTCAAACGGCTGCTCTTTCTGACAAAAATATTCATTAGAAACATTTCACTGCACTGCCTTTTAATAAACTGCAAGCATTCAACCTGTGTGGGAAGCTTCCTGAAATTGCACAAATACTGTGTAATTATCTACCAGCTCCTTGCTGGCTGCTGCTGATTCCTTGCAAAGAGAACAGCACATTTACAGATCTCGGCTCCTGTGTTCATTGTCCCTGCCAGGAATACGATGCAGAACTTCATTATCCCAGGCCTGATCAAACTTGATAGATTTAGCCGTTATTCTTGTATATGTCAAGAGACTCCTGCCACCACCCACCACCATCTCCCCCTGAACAGCACCAGCATCATCTCCACCTCTTACCCCTCACTCCACCCCAACACACACAGATATACACATTTTTTTTTATTTAGTTTTGGTCACCTAGGGAATGCATCTTATCACAAGGCTGATTTCCTGAAACCAAAAAGCTTTCACAAACAAGTGCATCTGACGAATGGTGATGATTTGTCATGTAATAACAGCAGAATAAGGCAAGCATTCTTTTTCTCTAAATTGTTGTCCTCTTCTTTATTGACCACTTTTGCACTTTAAAATTTTAAATTGCAGAGAAACGCTGAAAAAAGGACAATTTTGAAGGCAATCACTATGATTATTTAATTCAGTCTGTGTGTATCTACTTGGCATAAGGTAATTACAGTGCCACATCACTGTAAAGACAGAAAGCTTAGGGTGCCACTCTGATTCACCCAGACGATAATACATGATTAGAAGTCAGTGACAGATCACAACTGCTGAATGACCTGTCAAGGTCATTATCAAGGACAAATCATATAATTAGTATGCACTTCACTTGCAGGAAAGTTCTGTACCATTGTTCTGTCACAATCAAATTAGCCTAGCCAATAAGGGCTATGCTCTGTGACCTTAATCATACGGCAGAAAACCATAAAACACCTTACAAACAGGATTAAAATTTACTTCTTTCAACTGTCTGGGCTGTTAGTTTTTTCCTTCGGAGAAGCTAGATTTGTCTGATTTAACGAGATAAGATTTGAGCACTGATGCAGCCAATTGTTAATATGGCAGATGCATACACAATACAACAGAGTCCACACATCAGATGGGTACATAAATCAGATATTCAAAAAAAAATTAGATATGCAGCACACCAATTTTATAGTCCCAGACTTAGAAATTGAAATAGCCCAGATTAATGTATCATATCTTACATACTGTCCGAGTGAATCAACCTTAATATATTGAACAGAATCACAGAACAAGACTTTGTTATCTGAAGACTGCTACTACAGAGATTGACCTATGGATTTGATTTGGTTCAGGTAGTTCATGTAATACAGAAGCACCTCAGCAGTTGTACTAAGAAATAAAATTCATATTAGAAATATATCACATCATTCCAGCTTCATTTTCTTCCCATTGTTGGGGACTGATTGAAGAAGCAATGTCCAGTATCTCAGCCTTAACTTTAGGTTTAAATTCATTTAGTTTAATACAACAGAATGGGTATCATTTCTGTGGTGAATCAAGCTATACTTATGTCGAAACAATCAAATGATGGGGTGAGTTGGGATGTAGTGGTGTTAAAATCTTGCGTTCCAAAAGACTATCATTGACCTGAAATATTGACGTAGGTTCTTTCTCCATTTTTTCTGCCTGATCTCCTGACTGGTTCTAGTGTTTTCTATTTTCACTTTAGGTTTCCATCACTTTGTTTGGTATCATTTGATATTCCTTCTCCTTTTTGGTTGGCTGAATTTTTGACAATTCATAACTTTTTCTTGCTATTTTTTCTTGTTTATTTGTACTTGGGATAGTTAGATGGGCTGCAGTGTTTAAAGGCAATAGGAATAGTAATAATTGAATTCAGTTGTGTCTCTGCTAGCTCTACATAGTCAGGTAGATTACTTAACTCCCCATTTTCCAGGCATTTAGTGGGGCTAATTTATGCCACAGGGAAAGTCAGTGCTGTGGTAAAGAACACAAGCAGCCATTAGGCACCCTATTTGCAAATCGCCAGTTTCAGGTACAAGAATATCTGAAAAGAAATAGGTAATGAAAACCCCTCAAGCCCAATTACAACTCAGTTAGAGCATGATGTGACTTATACCACCTTAGTTCATTGAACTAATAAAATACTAATTGCAGTCCAGCAAACTCCAATTGCTTTAGTAGGGTGGGGGAATTCATAATTTCTTCTACCCTTTGATTTCTTAATTTACCAAAAGAAGCTGCTGTGATGATGTTTGTGTTGGTTCGCAAAATATGGGTGTTTGAGGGAAAGAGTTTGTTTTTAGTGTTGTTCGTAGTTGGAGCAGATTATTTTCCTTTGATATCTTGCAGCAGTTCAGAGGTGAGATGTTTCCTTGGAGAAAAGTGAAACACAAGGTTCAATCTACTTCCAGTTCCAATTGCGATTGCTCGAGGTACAGTGTTTCTCCGTTGTGGAGTGTAATGGTGGATTGTGGGGAGAATAACTTAATGGTTAAGGTCCACCTGGATTTGTTTGGAAATGGACATCTCATTAAAGCAGCTGATTTAATGCTGGGGACAGCAAGTTGCCAGCCAACTGGGATATACCCTCAGAACCACACTGTTATCTTTAACTATAGTCTCCATGAGTGTGACAGCAATCTGCTGTGAAATTAAGATAAAAGCTCCTTATTTTCCATTTTTCCCATCATGCCATTGTATCTTTGTATGAAATCTAACAAATCCTTTTAAACCTGGTTCATCAGATCAATAACAAATCCTCCATGATTGGGGGAATATACGCCTCTCAACTCATGAGCCATGAGGACAGGAAGGGCTAAAACTGAATGCCGTCTTCTTAATGGATTTGGTCAAAGCTTTATGCAAGTGAAGCAGTTACACAGAATTATATACTTAACTTTTTATTCCCCTTGAGATAAAGGCTGACTCTGACATTCTTTTTGATTTATCTCAGCTGTACTGTGAAAGGCACCCCTTGTTCTTCCTGGCCCAATATGGCACTTGACACACTTGCTGGTGGGTGCGTTTCCTGCTTGTCTTTTGGATTATAAGCCAAAGGATATTCTTGTTGAGCAAACTAAACAAGCTATAGGTTCCATGAAAGGCTGGAGAAACACATGTTACACGCCAATACATCATCCTTAACTTATTTCCTATTTTAAATTTCACCTGCAGATTCAGATTACCTCTGCTTTCAGAAGGCTCTTTCTCTGCTTCCTCATGCCGGTGATCAGTTATGTGTTGTTTAAAGCTCAGTGCACATTTCCCAGCAGAGACAGGACATATGGCACTGCTAAGGGGCTTTCCTCATTCAGTGCCATCTTTTCTTAAGGTTTTTCCTTCATTAAAGTAGCTTGCTGGAATTTACTAGAAATGAGCAAGTCAACCAGGAAGGGCAAGGCAACTCAGCAAAATGACCGAGATGTGGCAAAGGATTCACTTTTGGATGACAACAGGTCCATCTGCTGGAGCATGTGAAAATAAGCTATGTCCAACTTCTTACCTAAGGAAGGCCCAGAAACATAATCCTGTGAACTGTCAAAAGCTTACAAAGTTTTCTGAATTTAAATCTAAACTCCCAAAATCCTGGGAAGTCTAATGAAGCGGGTAAGTATCTATCTGAAAAATTTCAGGCAAACTACATCACGTAATGTGGAAGAGCATCCACATGCCACAGACCAGCATAATATGGTAGGCCAAGCCATCTGAAGAGAAAACTAGAAGAAGTTGATTGATATTGAGGAAAGATATAAAGACAGAAATTATTGAAGAAACAGACCCAGAGAAAATCCAGTTGCCAGGCAGACAAGAATCAAAAGAGGGCTGTCTAAATTGAGGCTGATAGAATGAGATGTGGCCTGGCCAACGAATTCCCACTGGATCCTGTTATATAATATGCTACTGGGTAATTTCCTGGCTGCAAGATTGAGGTCATTAATCTTTTATGAATTCCTCACTGAGCAAGGAGTCACTTGACATGTGATCAACACTGAATCTACCACTTAATGTTGAGGTGCCCGTGGAAAAAAAAAAGAGTTTATTGACTTTAGTTGTAGAAAATGGAAGAAAAACAAAGAAAACTAAGTATTGAGAAAAATAGGAACAGAGACAAATTGGTTTTGACGAATGTAATATCTCAGCTAAGACCCTTTTATTCAATCTCATTCTGATGGCCATTCTCTGGTGAGATGATGTTGACATGGTCTCTCCATAGGAGATAGGAGACCAGATGCTTGTACAGTGATCAGATATTGGCATGACAGTTTCATGGGGATTTGACAGTGGCATGGCCATCTCAGGTTAACCAAATGTTGGCATGTCTGTTCAGTGATAATCATCCTTCAGCATAATCACTTTAAGTAGATTGGATGTTGGTGCAATTACTCTATAGAGATCAGATTGTAAAATGGGATCACATGTCAACATGGCCATCCCATGTTGATTAGATTTCAGCAAAGGCAATCCATGAAGTGATCATATGGCAATCCCATGGAGGTCAGATAGCAATGCCATTGATCGTGTAGAAGCAGAAGCCTTCTGTGTTCATCCATTGTCAGCATGAATATCCATAGTGATCAGTATGATTGTTCCATAATGACTATTTTGGCTGCTGTGTAGATAACAGCATGGCTATTTTCCTTTTCAAGATGGCTGTGGTCCTGTCGGAGTCCGTGATCTACAGCGGTTCTGCACGGTGGTGTGTTACCGCTCTTGGATCTGGCTGATTAGCCAGGGTTTTGATACCTCCAGGAGTGGCTTGGAGGATGGGTATCTTTGGGGTACAGCCTAGTGTGGCCCTGTGGACCCAATTTCTCACCAGTGTCACAAACTGAAGTGTGGCAGGGAGCTGGAACATCAAGACAGTGAGTGCGGCTGTTGGAGGCCTTTTCATTCAGGTGATCGTTCTCTCCCTCCCTCCTTGGTAACTGAGAGTTTGCTGCCAATTCTCAAGTTGGGGAAAGACTGTAACATCGAAACAGCAATTGTTTGTCTTCCCCCTCACTGTGGAAGGAGTGATATCTCTCTTTTCCTTGTTAGTGAGAGAGAGAGCCTGAGGGATGTCAAACTGTAGGGATGCGCAGTAGTTTTTGATAGATTGTTGACCAAGGTCTCTCTTAGGGACTTTTCTGTTGCTTGCATTGTGGATGGTGGGAGTGCTGATGCTTTCTGCTGGAATCATTGGAGGGAGGGGGAGGATTGTGTGTCGAAGGGGTCAGGAGGGTTTGGGGTTCTTACTTTTTTTTGTCATTCATTCTTTGGAGTTTTTCTTCTGTTTCAAGGATGTCTGTAGTGAGTAAGAATTTCAGTATGTATATTGTGTACATTCTTTGATGTTAAATGGAACCATTGAACCATTGAAGTGTTCTTTGGAGATTGGCTGTTAAACATACCATATCGATTTTGAACAGATCTTGGTATGGCCATTCCATCCCGATCAGTTGTTGGCCTAGTCATCCCATAGAGATTTGACATCAGCAAGTTATTTGCACATAGATGAGCTATTGGCATGTTATTTTCATAGAACATCTGATATTAGCATGCTATGCCATGATGCTCAAGTTTCCTTTTGTGCTTTTATGTTATTTCTTTCCTTTCCCAACACTTCCTTTACTCTTCTATGGTTTCTGGAGTAATATAAGTCCATCAAAGTCAAAACAAATTTATTAGCAAAGTATGTATATGTCCCAATATCACTCTGGAGGAACATTGTATCATTTCTTAATGCATGCATTTCTAAATGACAATAAACAAGGACTGAGTGTCCTCATAATCTAATCTAATCTAATATACTAACTTGAAATTCATTATCTTGTAGGCATTTACAGGAAAATAAATACAACAGAAATTATGAAGAACTATACTAAATAAATAAATAACGATGGTAAAAGAACCAATGTGCAAAGAAAATCAATTTGTGCAAATAGAAATTAAATAATTGAGGACATGAGTTGTAGGTTGTAGAATCAGATCAGAGTTGAGGTGAGTGGAGTTATACACACTGGTTCAGGAGCCCGATTGTTATAGGGTAATTCTGTAACTGTTCCTGAATCTGATGTTGTGGGACATATGGCTCCTATACCTCCTATCTGACTGTAGTAGCAAGAAAGAAACATGACCTGTTTGTTGATTTCTTAGATGCTTGCTGCGTTCTTGGGGTAGTGCTCTTTGTAAATGTGCTCACTGGTAAGGATGCCTTTGGCTGTGAAGAACAAAGAATGCGTCCACCATTTTCTGTAGACTTCTCCGTTCCTGAGCATTAATGTTGCCATATCTGGCTATAATGCAACCAGTTAGGATACTCTCCACTGTGCATCTAGAGAAGTTTATCACTCTCATGCAAATTTATAAGAAAGTAGAGGCATGGTCATGTCTTCTTTATGATGGCACTTATATGCTGGTCCCAGGACAGATCGTCTGATAGATAATGACAAGGAATTTAAAGTTATTGACCTTCTCCAACTCGCTAATGAGGTTTCTTCCTCTTCTAGTTGGTAATCAGCTCTTTGGTTTTGCTGATGTTGAGTGAGATGTTGTTGTTGTGGTGACACCATTCACATATTTTTAATCTCCCTCCTATATGTGAATCGTCTCTACATTTGACGTGGCCAACAACAGTGTTGTCATCAGCAAACTTAAGTATGGCATTGGACACTTAGCCATGCAGTTCTAAGTGAGTTGAAGCACACAGCCTTGTGGTGCACCTGTCTTAATGGTGAATGTGGAGGAGATGGTGTTGCCAATCTGAACTGACTGGAGTCTGTAAACGAGGAAATTGAGGACCCATTTACACTGGAAAGTATCAAGACACAGGTCTTGGAACAATGATTCAAGGTGATGATAGTATTGAATGCTCAGTTGTAGTTAATGAACACCTGTATAATCTTCATTGTTAAGGTGTTCTTGAGCTGGTTGAAGAGCCAATGAAATTGCATCTACTGTTGACCTGTTGTGATGGTAAGCAAGTTGCAGCAGGTGCAGGTCATTCTTCAGGCAGAATATGATATGATATGCTTGTTAATAAACTCTTGAGCTCTGAAATAAGCTTGGCTTTTTTTGCCTTACTGTCCATTCTACACACCCTCTATTAAGAAAGGCAGGCTTTCAAGAAAGATATATGAGGTATTGACTGAGTTGCCTTTAAGTAGCTGTTTGTAGGTCAACATGAGGAATTCTGCAGATGCTGGAAGTTCAAGCAACACACATCAAAGTTGCTGGTGAACGCAGCAGGCCAGGCAGCATCTCTAGGAAGAGGTACAGTCGACGTTTTGGGCCAAAGCCCTTCATCAGGTCTAACTGAAAGAAGAGCTAGTAAGAGATTTGAAAGTGGGAGGGGGAGGGGGATATCCGAAATGATAGAAGACAGGAGGGAGAGGGATGGAGCCAAGAGCTGGACAGTTGATTGGCAAAAGGGATATGAGAGGATCATGGGACAGGAGGCCTAGGGAGAAGGAAAAGGGGGAGGGGGGGAAAACCCAGAGGATGGGCAAGGGGTATAGTGAGAGGGATATAGGAAGAAAAAGGAGAGAGAGAGAAAGAATGTGTGTATATAAATAAATAAATAACAGATGGGGTACGAGGGAGAGGTGGGGCATTAGCAGAAGTTTGAGAAGTCAGTGTTCATGCCGTCAGGTTGGAGGCTACCCAGACGGAATATAAGGTGTTGTTCCTCCAACCTGAGTGTGGCTTCATCTTTACAGTAGAGGAGGCCGTGGAATTAATATGTGTGGCCACTGGGAGATCGTTTCGCTGAACACTTACGTTCTGTCCGCCAGAGAAAGCAGGATCTCCCAGTGGCCACACATTTTAATTCCACGTCCCATTCTCATTCTGATATGTCTATCCACGGCCTCCCCTACTGTAAAGATGAAGCCACACTCAGGTTGGAGGAACTTCTGTTAGTGCCCCACTTCCCCCTCGTACCCCATCCGTTATTTATTTACATACACACATTCTTTCTCTCTCTCTCCTTTTTCTCCCTCTGTCCCTCTCACTATACCCCTTGCCCATCCTCTGGGTTTCCCCCCCTCCCCCTTTTCTTTCTCCCTGGGCCTCCTGTCCCATGATCCTCTCATATCCTTTTTGCCAATCACCTGTCCAGCTCTTGGCTCCATCCCTCCCCCTCCTGTCTTCTCCTATCATTTTGGATCTCCCCCTCCCGCTCCCACTTTCAATTCCCTTACTAGCTCTTCTTTCAGTTAGTCCTGACAAAGGGCCTTGGCCCGAAACGTCGACTGTACCTCTTCCTAGAGATGCTGCCTGGCCTGCTGCGTTCACCAGCAACTTTGATGTGTGTTGTTTGTAGGTCAATTTTCTTCAGTCATTGCACAGACCAGTAAAAATGGCTTCCCCTCATTTAAAACTTTGGTCCTACTTCATCTTCTTTCCTATAATTGTGCTATATCCAATTGAATTACAGACCCTTCCACAAAGGAGCTCTCCTACTGATGCTCTCTCATATTATCTGCCTTCATTTACAAAAACTAAATTCTGTAGGCCTTCTAAATATTGCTCAAAATTGATTTCACAAAGTGATACAGAAACAGGCTCTTAGACCCACAAACCTCACATTGAATATCTACTGCTATATACAGTTCATCATAGATTAATCCTGGCTTTTATTCTCCTCATATCCTCATTAACTCCCCCAAATTTTAACTTCTACCTACGCCCCAGGGACAATTTACAATGGCCAGTTACTGTACCAACATATACGTCTTTGCACTGGAGGAAGAATGTGAAGGTCTGGAGGAACCCATATAACGACAGGGAGAACATAGTCATCACTTGGGGTCAGGATTGAATCTGTGTTTCTGGTGCTGTGAGATTTACAGCCAAGAGTGACACATTGAGCCACCTGACAATGTAAAATTGATGTGTAAAGAGGGTACATGGATGCTGCAGAGAGTTTCTGACTGCTTAAGTGAAAGGACAAGAATGTGACAGATGTGCAGTTATTGACTTTGGTAGAATAAATAAGAAATAGGTTTAAGACAGTAAGGGGCTCTGAAAGGTTGGTACCTAGAGGGACTGGGTGCCCTTACACAAGATACACAGAAAGATAATTATGCCGCTCCTGAAGCAATTAGGAAAACAAACATTCTTCAGAATCTGCCCTACCCCAGCTCAAGTGTTGCTGAAATCCTTACTCTTAATATCGTTACCTCACTGTTTTCTTTTTGACCACATTTTCTGTTCTGCTGTCCTAGCAGTTAGGAGTTAGTGTTGCAACGAATGAGACGAACCCAAGCGCAGGACACAGCCACGGAGATTTAATTAGAATGCAGATGCGTGCGTGAGCGTTGAACAGCAAACAGGAGGGAGGGCAGGAAGGCAGGAGATAGGCAGAATTTATCTTGACATGCAGAGACTGGGTTTCACAGGTAAACCTCGGAACTGGAGTAGAACTTAGAAAACTGATCTTGACACGGAGGAACTGAGGACCCACAATCCTAAGTGGCTGGGAAGCGTTAATTACCACACTGACAAAACCAACCATCTGGCAACTAGTGGGTGTAAAGCCGGGGTTCTTATGCTGCAGGTCTTGAAGGAAACCAGGTGTGCCGTCATCAAAGGGAATTAGGAGAAAATGGGGAATTAACAGTCGGAACCATGGCACAATCGAAGGGAATTAGGAGAAAATGGGGAATTAACAGTTGGGACTATGACAATATCACCCCCCTCAACAGAAGCCTCCAGGAGAACCACCAGGCTTGTCCGAATTGTCTCGATGGAAATCACGGATGAGGGAAGGGTCCAGGATGAAGGAGCTGGGAACCCAGGTGTGCTCCTCAGGGCCATATCCCTCCCAATTGACCAGGTACTGGAGACCCCTGCCTCGGTGGCGCACATCCAGTATTCACCGGACGGTGTATGCTAGGTAGTCGTTAATGATCCAGGCGGGTGGAGGAAGTTCAGCAGATGGGCACAAAGGTCTGACAGATACAGGTTTCAATTGGGAGACATGGAACATGGGATGAATGTGCATGGATCCGGGCAGTCTGAGTCTGACCACCGAAGGTTTGATAATGCTTTCAATCTTGAATGGTCTGAGGTAGCGAGGGGCGAGTTTCTTGGATTCATGCTTGAGGGGAATGTCTTTAAAAGAGAGCCAAACCTTCTGACCAGGCCGATAATTAGGTGCAGGAATTCGATGGCGATCGGAAATCCTCCAGTCGCGGTTGACCGAGCGGAGCAGGGCCCCGCGTGCACCATTCCAGATCTTGCGGCACCGGCGGAGATGTGCCTGAACAGAAGGCACAATGATGTCATCTTCATGTGCAGAAAACAGAGGGGGTTGGTAACCAAGGGAGCATTCAAAGGGAGACATTCCGGTGCCGGTGCTGACCAGAGAGTTGTGGGATTACTCTACCCAAGTGAGATGGGTGCTCCAGGATGACGGGTTGTTGGCGGTTATGCAGCGCAGTGCTTCTTCCAAATCCTGGTTTGCTTGTTCTGTTTGACCATTAGTCTGCGGATAGAAGCCAGAAGACATGTTTACTGAGGCTCCAAGGGCTTGACAAAACGATCTCCAGACTTGAGAGATGAATTGGGGGCCCCAGTCAGAAATAATGTCAGAGGGAATTCCAAGAAGGTGGAAGATGTGATAGACAAGGAGGTCAGCTATTTCATGGGCTGTAGGGAGTTTGGGAAGGGCTACGAAGAGCACAGCTTTGGAGAAGCGGTCCACCACAGTGAGTACAGCAGTATTCCCATGTGAAGGGGGTAGTCCAGTAATGAAATCCAGAGTAATGTGAAACCAAGGGCGGCTAGGGACAGGTAGGGGACAAAGCAACCCAGCAGGTGATCGGTGGGAGGCTTTTCCGTGGGCACAAACAGAACAGGCAGAGACAAAGGAATGAGTGTCAGCGTCCATGGAGGGCCACCAGAAATGTCTCTTCAGAAGGAACAGAGTTCGATCGATCCCGGGATGGCAGGTGAAACAGGATGTGTGCCCCCACTGGAGAACCTGAGACCGAACCGAGTCAGGCACGAAGAGGCGATTGGAGGGTCCATTGCCTGGGTCAGGTTGAGTCCGTTGGGCCTCTTTGACTATGGATTTGATCTCCCAGGTGAGGGCAGCCACTACACAGGATGATGGAGGGATAGTCTCGGGGTTGGGAAGGCCCTCCTCGGAAACACATCGACGAGAGAGAACATTGGGCTTCCTGTTCTTGGAGCCGGGATAATAGGTGAGTGTGTATCTGAAACAGCCAAAAAATAATGCCCAATGGGCTTGGTGGGAATTTAGGCATTTGGTAGTTTGGATGCATGCGAGGTCCTTGTGGTCCGTCCAGACAATGAATGGATGTTCAGCTCCCTCCAGCCAGTGCCTCCACTCCTCCAAAGCGAGTTTGATGGCCAGTAACTCCTGATTCCCAATGTCGTAGTTCAGTTCTGTGGGGGATAGAAGACGAGAGAAGAAGGCACAGGGATGGAGTGTTTGGTCTGGGATGGAGCATTGGGAGAGGACTGCTCCCACCCCAGAGTCGGAGGTGTCGAATTCCACAATGAATTGGTGAGAGGGGTCAGGTTGGACCAGGATGGGAGCAGAAGTGAAATACCTCTTCAGCTCCGAGGAGGCTGAGTCTGCTCTGGCGTCCCAGTGAAAAGGGGTTGCAGGAGAGGTGAATCGAGTAAGGGGTGCTGCCACTCAACTGTAATCCCCGATGAAGCAACAATAGAAGTTTGCAAACCCCAGAAATCACTGGAGTTGTTTGAGCCTCGTGGGTTTTGGCCACTCCTTTTCGGTATCCGCCCTCACTTGCCCGCTCTCAATGATGTACCCCAGAAAACTGACAGAAGGGACATGAAACTCACATTTTTCAGTCTTAATGAATAGCTTGTTCTCTAAAAGCCTCTGAAGAACCTGACGGACATGGTGGGTGTGTTCCTGAAGACTGCGGGAGTAGATTAGGATGTCATCCAAATAAATGAAAATGAAATGGTTAATAAAGTCCCTAAGGACATCGTTTACCAGTGTTTGGAAGATGGCAGGGGCATTGGTGAGACCGAATGGCATGACCAAATATTCAAAATGACTAAGAGAAGGTGTTAAAAGCTGTTTTCCACACATCTCCCTCCTTTTCCAGACCAGGTGGTAGGCACTCCGCAGGTCCAAGTTAGAGAAAATTGTGGCTCTGTGAAGGAGCTCGAAAACAGAGTTGATAAGGGGCAGGGGATACTTATTCGTTATGGTGATGCTATTCAGGCCCCAGTAGTCAGCGCAGGGGCGCAGTGAGCCGTCTTTCTTCCCCACAAAGAAGAAACCTGTGCCTCCAGGGGAAGATGAGGGTCGGATAATGCCCATCGCTAGAGAGTTATTTAGGCAAGCCTCCATTGCTTCCCTTTCTGGCCGGGACAGGTTATACAGCCGACTGGTGGGTAGAGGGGCTCCAGGGAGAAGGTCGATCGTGCAATGGTAAAGGCGGTTTGGAAGCAGAGAAAGAGCCCGTTGTTTGCTAAACACTTCTCCCAGATCATGGTACTCTGCTGGAACCTTGGATAAGTTGGAGGGTTCAGAGGCAGACGAGGTTGCGGTGACTTCCACTGGGGAAAGGACTGATTTTAGACAAGTGGAGTGACGGAACGAACTCCAGCTGACTATCCTCCCGGTGGACCAGTCAACGGGGGGGGGGGGGGGGGGTTATGACGGCTTAACCAGATTTACCCAAGGACTATAGGAGCCTGAGGAGAGGAAATTAAATTAAATTGTACCTGTTCCGGATGGTTTCCAGAGAGAAGGAGAGACAGGGGTGGTGTGCAGCGTGTGACTCGTACCAGTGGTCTACCGTCCAGTGCCCGGGCTTCCAGGGGGGCACTCAACGGCTCATGACAAATTCCAGCCTGGAGAGCTAAGGCTTCATCCAAAAGTTTTCCCTCAGTGCCGGAGTCTACTAGTGCCTACAGAGGCAGGGACAATTGGTTGTAACGTAAAGTAGCTTGCAGCTGCATCCAGGTTTGGGGAATGGAAGGGAGTGTTGTCTGGCTCACCAGGGTCCCCCTTTCTACTGGTGAGTGTTCCCTTTTTGGCCAAAGGGGACAGGTAGCACGGAAGTGGCCAGATTGGCTACAATATAGACACTTACCCATTCTCAATCTCCATAGTCGTTCTGTGGGGGAAAGGCAGTTCTGTCCCAGCTGCATGGGTTCCTCTCCCGGGGCGGTGGAGATGGCCGGGCTGGGAGCTACTCTGGGAGCAGGAGAAGTAGAGAGGCTTGTGCTGGCGGGAGGTGGAAATGAGAGCTGTGGAGTGGCCAAAGGTCGTGGATGACTCGTTCTTTCTCTATGGCGTTCTTGGAGACGATTGTCCAACCTGGTGGCTAGGGAGATCAAGGAGTCCAGGCTGTCAGTATCATCTCTTGCCGCCAACTTGTCTTTTACTATGTTGCTGAGACCATTCCGAAATACCCCTTGGAGTGCGAGTGCCTCATTATTCCAGATCAAGTCGGCTGCTAACGTCCGGAACTCCACGGAATATTCGGCAACACTGCGTGAGCCCTGACTGAGAGTGAGTAGACGCTTGGCAGCGTCTTTACACGGACGGGGTGGTCAAAGGCCTTTCTCATTTCCGCGATAAAGGTGGGGAAAGAAGAGCAGATGTACAGTTGGTTATCCCAAACAGCTGTAGCCCACGCTAAGGCACTTCCCCGCAACAATCGCATGATATAAGCAATCTTTGACTTATCTGTGGAGTACGTGGATGACTGCTGTTCGAACACCAAGGAGCATTGCAGAAGGAAGGACCAGCACTTCCCCCAAGTCCCCAGCGTAGTGCTCTGGTTCAGGTACGTGAGGATCTCATGGCGGGGGTGTTCCTGACACGTAGGGGATTGCCACTACAGGCTGTCTGGGCTGGTTAGACAGAGTTCCAGGAGCGGATGGGGTGAAATGAGTGGATATATGGTCCACCTGGTCACCGATCTTCATTACATCAGCAGACACGGAATGGAGGTTCTCCATGACCTCCCGGAGGAATTGGTTGTGCAGACCCAGTAGGGAACCCTGGCTGGCGAGGGCTTGTTGAGGGGTATTCATGTCCGCTGTGTCCATAGTGGCCAGATAGTTCAGTTACAACGGATGAGGTGAACCCAAGTGCAGGACACAGACACGGAGATTTAGTTAGGATGCAGATGCGGATGTGAGCGTTGAATGGCAAACAGAAGGGAGAGCAGGAAGGCAGGAGACAGTCGAATTTATCTTGACATGGAGAGACTGGGTTTCACAGGTAAACCTCGGAACTAGAGTAGAACTTAGAAAATTGATCTTGACGTGGAGAGACTGAGTTTCATCGATAAATCTTGGTACTGAAGCAAAACTTAGGACACACAACCCCAAGTGGCCGGGAAGCATTAATTACCACACTGGCAAAACCAACAATCTGACAGCTAGTGGGTGAAAAACTGGGGTTCATATGCTGCAGGTCTTGATGAAAACCAGGTGTGTCATCATCAAAGGGAATTAGGAGAAAATGGGGAATTAACGGTCAGGACTGTGACAGTTAGTTCCTCTAGCATTCTGTGTGTGTTGCTCAATACCTCCAGGATCTGCAGAATCTCTTATGATCTAGGAAACATTAATATGACTCGATAATGTTCCTGTGCACAGCTTTAGCACACTTGGTCTTTATAAACCTGCAGGGCCAATGTTTATGCTACTCCTTATCCAAGTTGTGGTGAATTGCCACAACTTCCTGCTGGACTGCATTGAAGAAATTGCTCTAAGCCTCTGACCACAATTCTGGAACCTCTGTGCTTGCACAGAAATGCCTGGCTTACTCACAGGATCAGACAAATGCTAACCATTATGTCAGTAAGTGCCAACATTTCCCAGCAAACTCCAAGCAGTTACTGTCCTCAATGCCTATTGAAGCATTTTATTTTTACCTTTTAAGTATCAAAATATTTGTGTTCCATTTCTTACTCAGTTTTAGTTTCCTCATGCTGTACTCAAAGATTTCATAATGTGGAAGTACTTCTCTCTCTAAATTATCCCACAGACTTCTAAAGCCTGAGTTTGGCATCAACCTAAAGGTGCTTTTTTTTTGTTTAGTTCTGGTAAAGGGCTTCAGTCTGAAACATTGACTCTTCATTCCTCTTCTTAGATGCTTCCTGACCTGCTGAGTTCCTTCAGCATTGTGTGTGTGTTACTCTGGATTTCCAACATTTACAGAATCTGTTGTGTTTTTTTTTGCTGATATTACTTGTTTTCATTCTTTCTCTCAGAATGTAGATGTTTCTGGCAATGCTGATTTTATTAATGTTCATTCCTATCTGCTCTTGAGAATGGAGCTTTGGTGCTCCAACAACATTGTTGGCCAGTCATTTCCATGATTCTGACTGCTGATGAATGGTTGTGGGAATAAATATTCAAGACAAGATGAGAGTGACTTGGAGGAGACCTTGGTATATTGGTATTCTCAGGCATTTGATTCTGTTGGATCTTCTAGAAGACAAAGGTCATAGGTTTGGGATCCTTGATTAATTGTTATAGCACCTCCTATAAAACATATACTTCAGCTAAAACATGCAAATAACTGCGCAATCGCTTGCTTAAGGGGCTAGATGAGGGGCATTCAGATGAACTATTTTCTCACATGATATTAGATAGACAAAAGAAAGTGCCCTGGGTTTATTGTCTGTGAAACAGACTTGCAGGAGGGGCATGACGATTGCTTAGAGTTTACCTGTCCAATTAGGATCTGGAAAACTAGTAAAAAAAAATCTCTCTGAAATGATTATGTGGAAGATTTTATCTTTAAAAATATTAAACCACAGATTAAAAAGGTCTAAGACATAGTACCTTGGTCATTTTAAAGCAGAACAACAGCCTCTAATGCACTTTGCATTATTCTTACCTGCTCGTTGCAGTGCTACCCAGACGCCTGGGGATCAAAGTTGTGATCTGGATTGTGGATGCATGTTCCCACAGGAAATATATAGGATGTATGAAGACTCGTACGGCCAGATTTTGGAACAGCTTCCTTCCAATTGTGATAAGACTGCTGAACGGATCCTGACCCGGAGCTGGGCCGTACCCTCCAAATATCCGGACCTAACTCTCGGTTTTTTTGCACTACCTTACTTTCCCTTTTCTATTTTCTATTTATGATTGATAGTTTTAATTTTTAATATTTACTATTGATTTGTACTCTAGGAAGCGTGAAGTGCAGAATCAAATATCGCTGTGATGATCGTATGTTCTAGTATCAATTGTTTGGCGATTCAGCAGTGGCTGGATGGGAGACGCCAGAGAGTAGTGGTGGATAACTGTGTGTCAGATTGGAGGACGGTGTGTAGCGGTGTGCCTCAGGGATCTGTACTGGGTCCAATGTTGTTTGTCATATATATTAAATGATCTGGATGATGGGGTGGTAAATTGGATGAGTAAGTATGCAGATGACACTAAGATAGGTGGCGTTGTGGATAATGAAGTAGGTTTTCAAAGCTTGCAGAGAGATTTAGGCCAGTTAGAAGAGTGGGCTGAAAGATGGCAGATGGAGTTTAATGCTGAAAAATGTGAGGTGCTACATTTTGGTAGGACTAATCAAAATAGGGCATACATGCTAAATGGTAGGGCTTTGAAGAATGCTGTAGAACAGAGGGATCTAGGAATAATGGTTCCCTGAAGGTGGAATCTCATGTGGATAGGGTGGTGAAGAAAGCTTTTGGTATGCTGGCCTTTATTAATCAGAGCATTGAGTATAGGAGTTGGAATGTAATGTTGAAACTGTACAAGGCATTGGTAAGGCAAATTTGGAGTATTGTGTACAGTTCTGGTCACCGAATTATAGGAAAGATGTCAATAAAATTGAGAGAATACAGAGGAGATTTACTAAAATGTTGCCTGGGTTTCATCTAAGTTACAGAGGAAGGTTGAACAAGTTAGGTCTTTATTCTATGGAACGTAGAAGGTTGAGGGGGGACTTGATAGAAGTATTTACAATTATGAGGGGGATTGATAGAGTTGACTTGGATAGGCTTTTTCCATTGAGAATGGGGGAGATTCAAACAAGAGGATATGAGTTGAGAGTTAAGGGGCAAAAGTTTAGGGGTAACATGAGGGGGAACTTCTTTACTCAGAGAGTGGTAGCTGTGTGGAACGAGCTTCCAGCAGAAGTGGTTGAGGCAGGTTCGATGTTGTCATTTAAAGTTAAATTGGACTGCTATATGGACAGGAAAGGAATGGAGGGTTATGGGCTGAGTGCAGGTTGGTGGGACTGGTTGAGAGTAAGAGTTCGGCACGGACTAGAAGGACCGAGCTGACTTGTTTCCATGCTGTAATTGTTAATAAAGTATAAAGTATTCTTGGTAAAGAAGCTTACTTTATATTGGCTGGGAATGTGTAAAGCAGCAAGGTAATGAAGTGAATCAGTGTGTTCTCTTAAATTGATGCCAGTGTTGCCATTTTTGAACTTCACAGCCTGTTCTACCTTTACAGAGATAACACAATATTTAGGACATGGGATCTGCCACTAGTCCTGTTAAACAGGATCCTGGAATATTTACAGGTTAGTTACCTGATTATTTCTTCTGACTGCTCAAGCAATTGTACATAGTTAATATAGCTTTCTGTTCTTATCTACAGTGAGAGATGTGCTTGTTGATGTAATAGTTTTTGGGGGCATTTGATGTTCTGTATTGAAATAGGCTAATTACAGACTGAATAGCAGAGTAATAGCTGGGAAAAGAGCAAAACTGGGAGAATGAACAAATGTTGCTCAAAACTGGACAAACTGGTAAACAGAGAGAATAATGGCTAATGGAGGCTTTATTCATTAAAGATTTTTAACAATTTTAAATATCAAATCCAATGAGAACCAATCATAGCGAGGTAACAAGTGAAAAATTTGAACGGCAGCACCCACAACAGCAACTGCGGAGAGAAGCAAGGAGTCATTACCTCTGGCTTCAAGGCTAACGGCTCGTGGTGTTTATGAATCTGGATCATTTCAGGTTGCTGCAATAAATCTAACTAGAATCTGGCAACATGCAGGATTCCATCATGTAATTGAGGTTCCTGAGAACGGCAGCCTCATTTCATTCCATTTTGCCCAATCAGCAAACAAACAGCAGAATTCAAATCATGGTTTGCTTGGACTGCCAGCCACTGTACCTCTTGCTGTAGAGTGTGATTAACTGTGAGTGCAGTGCCTTGCGTCCCACACTAAAAGGGATTCTTCTCAGTTTGCATTTGGTATGTGATCATACTGTGGGTTGTGGATCATGGAGGTGGATGCACATTATTCTAGCTGGAATCATAAGTCTTCCTGAAGCAGCTGTTCCCACCTTATTTCATTCATCATGGCCATTCAATAGTCTACTACAGTGGAGGGGATTATGAAGGATAGCTGCTCAACCCATGCTCAGGCCATGAGTCTGTGCACAGCAAGTTATGTGGAAGAATATGAAACACACCCTGACATCCTTAACTCTACAGATCCATTGCCTGGATCTCTCTAGAAGGTCTAATGAAAGTCAGTGGAGCAGAATGCTGCATCACCTACCAGCTAGCTGACCAGCCGGCAAGAGCAGACCTTGTGAATCACTGAGGAGCAGGAACCATAAGACCATAAAGCCATAAGACATAGGAGCAGAATTAGGCCATTGGACCCATCAAGTCTGCTCTTCCATGGCTGATCCACTTTTTCTCTCAGCCCCAATCTCTTGCCTTCTCCCCATATTCCTTCATACCTGACCAATCAAGGATCTACCAACCTATGCCTTCAATATACATACAGACTTGGCCTCCACAGCTGCTTGTGGCAAAGAATTCCACAGATTCAGCACTCTCTTTCTAAAGAAGTTTCTCCTCATCTCCATACTAAAAAGGACACCACTCCATTCTGAGGCTGTATCCTCTTAGACTCTCCTATCATAGGAAACATCTTCTCCACATCAACTCTGCCAAGGCCTTTCATCATTCAATAGCGTTCAGTGAGGCCACCCCTCATTCTTCTGAACTCCAGTGAATACAGGCCCAAAGTCATCAAATGCTCTTCATTTGACACATGTTTAATCCTTGAGTCATTTTTGCAAACCTCTTTTGAACCCTCTCCAGTTTCAGCATATCACTTCTACGAAAATGGTCCCAAAACTGCACACAATACTCTAAGTGATACCTCATCAGTGCTTTATTAAGACTCAATATTACATCTTTGCTTTTATTTTGAACACCATAGAGGTAAGTGTACCACAAAGAGGAAGGATGATTACTATATCTATAGTGGTTTCTGCTCAGACTCTGTATGACCAATTTAGCAATGAGTCATACCTGTAATCACAACCACACCTCCCAATCTACAATTCTATGTTTTCCTCTATAACTGACAATGTCCTTACAATTAGACAAAATAAATATGATTCAAAAATACACATTCTCATGCATTCATAGAAGGTCTTTGTAATAAATACCTGCAGCAGTGAGCTAAGTGTTTTTGTGCAATGTCATGATTCCTTTCTTGCTTGTATCCTTGATTATTCTGGCCTTCCACAGCTGTAGACATAAATGCTGATGGCAGATCTGCGTAGCAGAGAACTGTAGACATTCCTGGAAAGTGGGAGCTAAACCATGCTACTGGAAAGTGGCTAGAGCCTTCTGTAGCACTTGCACCTTTGCTGAAAGACGTAGGTGCTGCAAAGAACATTTTAATGTAGTTGACGGAGTCAACGATTCTGTAAATGCTATGTCCGAGTGACCTGTGTCCATAGGCTTTCTGTTAGGACATACAGTGTATCCATGATTTGGTGGTGTGCATTTATTAGCCTTCTTCTGTAACTGATATATTGTTCACTCCTCCTAAATTCTTAGCCACAGTAAACCTGCCTGTCTTGCCTCTGACCTATCTCCTAAATGAGACTGAATTGAATTGACTTTATTTCTGACATCCTTCACATACAGGGTAAAAATATTTACATTACATCTCTGCCTAAATGTGCAAAGTAATTTATAATAAATAGAACAGTCAATGTAACAAAAATACACTCAAATCAGTGTGAGTTAATCAGTCTGATGGACTGGTGGAAGAAGTTGTTCCAGTGCCTGTTGGTCCTGGCTTTTATGCTGAGGTACTGCTTCCCAGATGGTAGCAGCTGGAATAGATTGTAGTTGGGGTGACTCGGGCCTTTTATCACACCTATCTTTGTAACTGTCCTGAATCATGGGAAGTTCACAACTACAGATGCGCTGGGCTGTCCGCACCACTCTCTGCAGAATCCTGTGATTAAGGGAGGTACAGTTCCCATACCAGGCAGTGATGCAGCCAGTCAGGATGCTCTGAATTGTGCCCCTGTAGAAAGTTCTAAGGATTTGGGGGCACATACCAAACTTCCTGAACCGTCTGAGGTGAAAGAGGTGCTGTTGCGCCTTTTTCACCACACAGCTGCTGTGTACAGACCACATGAAGTCCTCGGTGATGTGGATGCTGAGGAACTTAAAGCTATTTACTTTCTCAATCCCAGATCCATTGATGTCAATAGGGGTTAGCCTGTCTCCATTGCTCCTGTAATCCACAACCAGCTCCTTTTTTTTTGCAACATTGAATGAGAGGTAACTTCTAGACACCACTGTCTCAGAGAGATGACTTCTTCCTTGTAGGCCACCTCGTTATTGTTTGAGATTAGGCCAATCAATGTAGCGTCATCAGCAAATTTAATAAACAGATTAGAGAGGTGGGTGGCGACACAGTCATGTGTATACAGGCAGTAAAGGAGGGGACTTAGTACACCGCCCTGAGGAGGTCCTGTGTTGAGGGTCAGAGGGGTGGAGGTGAAGGAGCCCACTCTTACCACATGCCGGCGATCTGACAGGAAGTCCAGTATCCAGCTGCACAAGACGGTCAAGGTTGAGGTCTCTGAGCTTCCTGTCGAGTCTGGATGGAATTATTGTGTTGAATGCTGAACTGTAGTCCAAGAACAGCATTCTCACAGAAGCATCCTTCTTCTCCAGATGTGTAAGGAGGGTACGTAGAGCAGTGGCTATTACGTTGTCTGTTGATCATTTGTGTCGGTAGGTGAATTGTAGGGGATCCAGAGTGGGTGGTAGCATGCTGCAAGTATAATCCTTGACCAGCCTCTCAAAGCATTTGCTTATTATTGAGGTGATTGCGACTGGACTGATACAAAAATAAAAAAACTCATTCTTGAATCTGGTAGTGGTTCCTGCCTTTTGTTAATTTAGTGCTCCTCCCAGCTGTCCAGGATAACCCAGCTCCGAGTAAAGCAGCTCAGGCCAAGACTGTCTGTCTGATCTGGTGCTTAACAGTCAGATACTTTGTCCAAGACCATGTGCTGTCCCTGATCTCCAGCCTGCAGATTTGTTGGTGTCAAGGTGGTAATGTGACCAAAACATATTTCTGAACAGGAGGTTTCAGGGCCAGTCCAAGTTAGTTCCTCAGCAGTTGTTAAAAATAAAACAGAAGGCTGACATTGTCTAAGGTGCCTCTGATGTCCAAGTGCAAGATACTAACAGAAAATTCTACAAGCAACCAGCTCAGTGTTTCCAGCTTTCTCTGTTTTTATTTCAGCTTTCCAACATCTGTGGTTTCTTTCATGTTCATCTGCCTAGAAGTAAGTCTTACTGGCTTGGAGAAATCGTGGCGCATGTAATAGCAATGGGAATGTCCAATTAAATACTGTACAGAGAGCAGATGCTCTTGGCATATGTAGTTTTTGGTTCAGGTGCATCCAAGGAAATTTCTTATCTGTCAGGAAAAGGTGTAAGGATTTGGAATATATTAGATTCAATAATTTCATTTTTTACTATTAAGGGATCTGGGTCTTCATAAACTTACTTTGAGTTTGCCAGTCTCAGGATTTTCCCCCTCGTTAAGCTGGGTATTTGTTTAATGGAATCCCATCAAAGCATGCGTACTGACATAATAAGTACTCCTAGCACTTATTTTAGCTCTTGTCTCAATTTTCCAATTTCTGCAGTTTTTCCATTTTTATCCACTGTAATATTCAGTGGTCTGAAGTCCTGTATCCCATGCCCAATGCCAAAGCAAATTGCATCTCATCTCTTTCTGCTGGCATCATTCTGACAGGCTGTGAGGGGACTCTCGTAGACATGTACATGTTGAATGGTTAAGGCGCGACTCTTATCCACACTCCCAGCCTGCCCTGAGTTAAAATTTAGCATTTAACTTATCCAATTGATACCTAAATGAAGTTTCAAGTTCTAGACTTCAATGTCTCTTACCTATTCTGTTGTCTTTCTTTAAATGTGGAGATAAAACAAGCATTGAAGTAATGTATTCTTTTTTAGAATTGGCAGGGCTTGTCAAGTGTTAGTGATATCTTAGCTGAAGTTGTGAATGAGTCACATTGTAGATTTCAGTGAAGCATATTATGTATAGCTTTACGAGTATAGCAAGCTTTACTGCTGCATCATCACTTATTTTGCAATCTATTTTAGTTTAAGTTTTAAACTTTTCCATGCCATTTATATGAAAAATATCTGCACTTGCTTATTTCTTCCTCCTGCCACATTTTTATTTCTTATCTTCAAAACTATTCTGATGTATTCTGTCTTTATAATGACAGAAACTTGTCTGAAATATTTTTGCATTCCATATGAAAGACATTTGTCAGTTATTCTGTCAACATTCATTTTAATGCTAATCAGTTCTCAGTTTACAATGGAATTGATTTGTTTTAAGGGCATTTTATGCAAAGAAATCAATCTGGATGAAAATCATTGTTTGAAGCATGTCTTTTGTGATAAATAATCTTCATTAACATTTTGATTTTTTAAAATGCTGTAGAAAATGAAGAGACAAATTACTAGTTATGGAGAGGTAAAGACCTGATAAAGAGATGCAGGTCACTTAATTATCAAAACTCTAAAATTTTTCATAATGTCATCTGCTGAACCTCTAAGCCCTTTAATTACAGTTTAAAATGTGAACTAAAATCAGCATGCAATTTATAAGTGGAAAACAAGGTATTTGTCATATTTCATTAATGCTCTACCTATCTGAGTATTTAATTAAGTGTGTGAAATTAATAACATCTGATTGTCTTAGGAAAACTCTAAGGAAAATCAAATCATTCTAATCTGGCTCAAAACTTCACACCAATTCTACTGCAGCTTTGAGCAGTAATACAATGTATATATTGGAGAGAAGGGTTTATTTCCATTTTACGTTGTGAGGCATTAACATTATGCTCATACATTTGTAAATGAATTGGCCTCCCACCTGTACTGTCATTTTAACGCACTATAGATTTTATGGTGTAGTGTCACATGCTGAATAATAATAATCAGATGCACTGTTGTCCTCCTGCTGAAATCAAATTTCTGCACTGAGTGTTCAAATAATGAAACAACTCGCTTGGAAAAAAATAATCACAGAGGATTTTTTATTTGAATGTATTAGAAAATTACAGAACTAGAGAAAATTCATCCAGCTATCATGCCGTCAGTGACTTAATAATATAGCTCCTAAAACAGTCTAACTGGCTTACTGGAATTTTAATTTGTATTTTAGTTATTCTTTCAGAAAATAAGAAATACAGTATCATCCTCAGTGATCTCTTGCTATCCCAGAGATGGAAGTGAGGAGATATAGATGGTTAATTTCCAGAAATAAGAGCTCTGTGAGCCTGAGTGTAATGTGTTTTTGTTTTCATTTTTGCCTGGCTTCTGAGCCCTCACTGGTGGAAAAAGCAGTGTACAATGTGGAAATACAAATACCTACCTCATTCTGATCTTGGAGGTTGATGTCAGATTTTTTACGTAAGTATTCCAATCAGTTATTGTGAGCTATTCCACGAGCTTCATGCACAGTGCAAAAGTTATTTATCTTTCATTTTACTATAGGATTCACTTGTCTAAGGACCAGCCATTACTGAGGTATATGAACAACAATGTTCTGTTGAACAACATGTTAACAAAAAATGGTAACGAAGCTACATAAATTACAACATTTTGATATACATCTTGAATGTAAAATATCTTAGATGCTTCCACTTGAACTATTCATGTGTGACAGGACAGCAGGGATCGAGGCAATAATTAGGGCCTTTTGATTCTTTACCAATTCTTCCCTCAGTATTTGTGTTCCATTAAACTGGCTTAGCAAATGGTCACATATTTCTCCTATCTATCCTCATGCTTTCTCTCTTGGAGAAAATTATTTGCTCATATCTTCCCATGATGTGACTCACAAACCATGCAATTGGTCTTTCTTCGTCCTTTCAGGGCTTCACCCTGGAGACACAAGAGATTGCAGATGCTATAATCCAGAGCAAGAATAAAACTGCTAGAGGAACTCAGCAGCTCAGCATCTATGAAGGCAGAGGGCTGGTTGAGATTTCAGATCAAGAGTCTGTATCAGGAATTCACCCTACCCTGATTTTTAGATGACATTCTCTCACATTGATATAGGAAGACTTATAATGATGTGGTATCCAAATAACAGTCCTTATATCTAATTGGCTCTAATATCTCACTTATTTCTGTTTATACAATTTGCCTGTGCTGAATAATTGTTGGTTCATCCTGCAGAATATTCTGAACCTGGAGGCTTTATAACAGCTGTTTTAATGTTGGCTTAGTAGTGAACACATTCTAAATCAGAACAATTGGTATCTGCAGTTTGGAAAATTTGCAAACAAATGGAAATATGAATTTTCCCATGCACTCCAGTGCACATTCTGGAGCAACTAACCAAGAGCATAAAGTTGGAATGTTCTGCTTCATGCATAAACTTGTTCAAGTTGCTTCCTTTCATTTCCTTTCCTTGCAATTTGCTGTCTTCCTCTTCCTTCTTTTATTTACACTGCTTTAAAAAGAAGTATAATACCTTCTAACTCTTTTCAATTTAAAAGGAAAGGATATCCTTCGTTATATTATTTACACATTTTTGTCTGGATTTTTGTCCCACTACTTTATGTTCTGCTTCTACTTAATTGTTGGTTATCCCAAAGTTTAGGTTTCCCCCTTGTGCTGTTTGGGTCCAACTATTCATGTTCCGTTGTGGGCCGTAATATTGTTCCTGCTTCAAAAATGAAGGCAGTGGAGCTGAAATCCAGTGTGCTGCTGGTGCTACTCATGAGGTCAAATACAAGAAAAAAGTATCCAGTAAATGGCAGGATTCCTTGGAAACACTGATGTACAGAGGGGTCTTGGGGTATAAACTCATAGCTCCTTGAAAGTGGCAACGCAGGAAGATAGAATGGAAAAAAATGCTTATGGCATGATTGCCTTCATCAATCAGGGTTTTGGGTTAAAATCAGGAAGTCATGTAGCCGCTATATTTTAACTTTGGTTACACCACTTTTGAAGTACTTTTTTGTAGTTCTGATCACCACACTATTGGAAAAACACAGAGGCTTTGAGAGTGTGCAGAAGAGGTTTAAACAGGTTGTTACCTGATCAGAGTGTATTAGCTTTAAGGTGAGGTTAGGCAAATTTGGATGACATTCCCTGGCAGCTGAGGGAGAGACCTGAACAGGTGGAACTGACAAAATGTAGCAGACATTAAGGTGAGAGGGGAAATGTTAAAGGAGATTTGTGATGCACGTTTCATTTTACACAGGCTGTGATAGTTGCCCAGAATTCACTGCCAGAGAAGGTGGTAGAAACTGATATGATAGCTATGTTTAAGAAGCATTTAGTCAGACACACAACAGTCAGGGAATGGAGAGACCATGCCATGTGCAGGCAGATGGGATTAATTAGGAATGTCGTTATAGTCAACACAGGCATTGTGGTCTGAAGGCCCTGTTTCTGTGCTATATTGTTCTATGTTCTATTAGTTTTTATTGTTAGGCACAAATTAACGGTAAGTATTTTGAATTATGGCTGCTTTATATATTTGCCATTGAAAAATCTAAAATGAAGAACTCATTTAAGATCCAACAGCAAGGCTTCCTGCACTTCACCAGCCCCAAAGAACACAGTCTGTTTGAAACTGGATCCAATGAGGACATGGGTTCTATGGTAACTTTGTGTAAATTTTCTTTCCAACAAAGTAGAAGACATTCTTTTCAAAGGATCAAACTATAATCTTTTGCTTTTATTCTTGGCTCATTGAAGAGGTATAAAGAAGTGAATTGACTTTAACTCTGCCAGTCACTTGTCATAGATTTTCTGCATTTTGGTTTAGCGAAGAAGGAGCTCACTACTGTGAAGAAATCAGTAAACAACAGTGTATCTGTAATCATCTCTTTCCTTAATTTCAAATCAGGTAATGAGCTACTTAACTGATACAAATGTTACAGCGTTACTTCCACCAGCTGGAGAGAGAGCAAGAGTGAGGAAAAATTTTGGTAAAAAAGGCAATCACTTAGGTGTCAGAAAGAGCAAGTCCAGACAATTGCATTAAAGTTTGAAACAGTTCATCCTTCAGGAGTTCAGATCTTTGGTGCAAGTTACAGAGCAGAACAATAATTTCTCCTGTTTCATTAGCTGAACTTTCCAAATAGTAACAGTCCAGCCTCTCACTTTTCACTCGCCACAATATTTCTGCATTTCTACTGAACATGAGCTTCAGTTTTTAATACGTACTGTATATCCACTTTAAACTCTTTCTTCCTCTCAGTCTGGTCACTCTCCTTGTGTAACCATTCATTTCTACTTGTCTAATTTCAGTGAATGTGCAAGCGAATAGATCTTCCATTAAGAGGAAAGGAAATCATTTTATGTACTTGTCATCAAGTTTATTGACTTGCTCTGGTCTTTCTCTTACTTTCTCATTCTCTCTTTGGGTTTATCTTTCCTTTAAAACCATTTCCTATTCACTTGACCTTATTCCTACTCCCTTGACCTAACTCTCAATAAACTGCTGATAATTCAACTGACTACAACAGAAAATCTGCAGATGCTGGAAATCTAAACAACACACACAAAATGCTGGAGGAACTCAGTAGGCCAGGTAGCATCTATGGCAAAGAGTACAGTCGACGTTTTGGGCCAAGACCCTTCGGCAGGACTGGAGAAAAAAAGCCGAGGAGTAGATTTAAAAGGTGAGGGAGGGGAGAGAGAAACACAGGGTGATAGGTGAAATCATGTGGGCACGTTGCCAGGTGGTTAAGGCATTCGATTAGCGATCTGAAGGTTGTGAGTTCGAGCCCCAGCCGAGGCAGTGTGTTGTGTCCTTGAGCAAGGCACTTAATCACACAGTGCTCTGTGGTGACACTGGTGCCAAGCTGTATGGGTCCTAATGCCCTTCCCTTGGACAACATTGGTGTAGTGGAGAGGGGAGACTTGCAGCATGGGCAACTGCTGGTCTTCCATACAACCTTGCCCAGGCTTGCACCCTGGAGAGTGAAGACTTTCCAGGCGCAGATCCATGGTCTTGCAAGGTGAAACCGGGAGGGGGGAAGGAAGAAGAGCTGGGAAATTGATTGAAGAAAGAGATTCAGGGCTAGAGAAGGGGGAGTCTGATATGAGGACAGAAGGCCATGGAAGGAAGAAAAAGGGGGAGGAGCACCAGAGGGAGGCGATGGGCAGGCAAGGAGATAATGTGAGGGAGGGAAAAGGGGATGGGGAATGATGAAGGGGGGTGGCCATTACCGGAAGTCTGAGAAAATGATGTTCATGCCATCAAGTTGGAGGCTACCCAGATGGAATATAAGATGTTGTTCCTCCGACTTAAGTGTGGCCTCATCATGACAGTAGAAGAGGCCACGGACTGATATATTGGAATGGGAATGGGAAGTGGAATTAAAATTGGTGAACACTGAGAGATCCTGCTTCTTCTGGCGAATGGATCGTAGGTGCTCAGCGAACTGGTCTCCCAATCTACGCCAGGCCTCAGCCCTGTACAGGAAGCCAGACCAGGAGCACCGGACCCAGTATATGACCCCAATGGACTCACAGGTGAAGTGTCACCTCACTTGGAAGGACTGTTTGGGGTCCTGAATGGGAGTGAGGGAAGTGTAGGAACAGGTGTAGCGCTTGTTATCGCTTGCAAGTATAAGTGCCGGGAGAAAGATCAATGGGGAGTCGTGTAAGGAGTGACCCCTGCGGAAAGCAGAAGGTGTGGGGGAGGGAAAGATCTGCTTGGTGGTGGGATCCTGTTGGACATGGCGGAAGTTCCAGAGAATTATGTGCTCAATGCGAAGGCTGGTGGGGTGGTAGGTGAGGACAAGAGGAACCCTATCCCTGGTAAGATGGCGGAAGGATGGGGTGAGAGAAGACATGTGCGAAATGGAAGAGATGTGGTTGAAGGCAGCATTGATGGTGGAGGAAGGGAAGCCCCTTTCTTTGAAGGAGGACATTTCCTTCATTCTGAAATGAAAAGCCTCATCCTGATAGCAGATGCGGTGGGAGCCGAGGAATTGATTGAAGAGGATGGTGTTTATTTCAATTCGTTCTTGAATCTCAATATCATTGAATGTGCTGTCACCTCCCACCCAGTTCCAACCCAACTTCCCTGAACTTAGTGGCTAGTTCCCTCAGATTTTACCACCACCATTCCTGTTCCTCCCCGACCCTAACATACAGGCAAAGGATTATTATGAGAATTGATATCCCCTATGAATGTTACATGGCAAGCTCTCTCCTAGTCTGCCTCGATGTACAAAGGCTTTGTAGTACCGACCACACCATCATCTGACTTCACTCTTCCGCTCTTTCCGTTGTTACGGTCTCTGTTGCTGATCAGCTTGACGGAATGGACTTTGACTTTTGGCAAAGAGGCACCACTTGCTTGCTTACCCACATTGACACCCAGTTAAGCATTGCACCAAAATTAAAATTTTCATCACCAATCTTAAATTCTACAATAGTCTATCTCCTTGCTGTGATCTCCATCAGCCCAACAATCAATCTACTTGTAATCCTCCACGTAGAGTCATAGATTTACATTGCGCAGAAGTAGTCCTTTTGTTCCAAAAAGTCCATGCCACCAAAATGCCCATCCAGGCTTGTCCCATTTGCCAGTGTTTGGCCCATAACTTTCTAAACTTTTCCTATCAAAGTCTCTGCCCAACTGTTTTTTTTAATCTGTTAATGTACCTCCTAATCCGCTTCACCAGTCAGCTCATACCATCTGCATACCACTCTCTGTGAAAAACAATTTACTCCCTCGAATTCTTATTAAACCTTTCATCTCTCATCTTTCCCTCACCCACATCTATTTTCTTCAGTGTTTGTAATCATACCATCGTTACTGGTTATGCCTTCAGTTACCAAACCCTAATCCCTGGAATTTCCTGGCAAAGCCTCTCAATTTCACATTCCTCTGTAAGTGGGAATCTCAGTTTTAGAGAGATATTGAGGCCCTAGTTTAAAAAAAAAGGAGGTGCAGAGTAGGTATAGGCAGGTAGGAACAAATGAGGTATTTGAGGAGTATAAGAAATGCAAGACAACACTTAAGAAGGCAACCAGGAGGGCTAAAAGAAGGCATGAGGTTACTCTAGCAGACAAGGTGAAGGGGAATCCCAAGGGCAGCTACAGATATGTTAAGACCAAAGGGATTGCGATGGACAAAACTGGTCCTCTGGAAGATCAGAATGGTAATCCATGTGTGCAGCTAAAAGAGATGGGGAGATCTTAAATGGATTTTTTGCTTCTGTATTTATTCAGGAGACGGACAGTGAGGCAAAGCAGAAGTGAGGTCATAAACCCACTATAGATGACAGAGGAGGAAGTCTTGAGGCAAATTAAGATGGCATGACAAGGTAATCTCTTGCAGCCTGTGGGAGGTGAGTGCAGAAATTGTGGGGGTGGAGGGTTCAGCAGAGATATGTGAATCATCCTCAGTGATAGATGAGGTATCGGAGGATAGCCAACCGTGTTCCACTGTCTAACTAAGGCTCTAAGCAGAAACCAGGAAATGATAGGCCGGTGAGTCCGACATGAGTTGTGGGAAAGTTATTGGAAGGTATTGTGAGGGACTGGATATATAAGTATTTGGATAAACATGGACATCTATATCAACAATCTGGATAACGTGGTTGATTGGATCAGCAAATTTTCAGATGACACCAAGATTGGTGGTGCAGTGAGCACTGAGGAAGCCTATCAAAGCTTGCAGTGTGTTCTGGACCAGCTGGAAAAATGGGCTGATAAATGGCAGATGGAACTTAATGCAGACAAGTGTGAGGCATAGCACTTTGGGAAGACCAACAAAGCAGGTCTTACACAGTGAGTGGTCGAGCCTGAGGAACGTAATAGAACAAAGGGACCTGGGAATACAGGTTCATAATTCATTGAAATCTGCATCACAGGTGGGCAGAGTCGTAAAGAATGCTTTTGGCACATTGGCCTTCATATCAAAGTATTGAGTACAGATATTAGAGTGCTATGTTAAAGTTGTATAAGACTTTGATGAGGCCTGATTTGGAGTATTGTGTGCAGTTTTGGTCACCTACCTACAAGAAAGATATAAATAAGATTGAAAGAGTAGAGAAAAAATATACAGGATGTTGCTGGGACTGGAGGAACTGAGTTACAAGGAAAGATTGAAGAGGTTAGAACTTTATTCCCTAAAATTTAGGAGATTGAGGGGAGATTTGATAGAAGTATATAAAACTCCTTCAAAGCTACTACCTTAAGCAGGCTTTTATTTGTAAGGTTTCACTGCTAATATACTGGCCTCTCTGTAATGTTTCACTACTAAGGTAATGTTTTCTCTGTAGCAGCAATATTTGAGTTATGACGAGAGATAATGGGGCTTTGGAATGTGTACTATCGAATGAAAAGGATGTTGTTCTTTCTTGTGGGGGTGGAAGCAGAGATTTCATGGTCTCTTGCCAGGGAGAGATGAGGAAAGAAGACGCGAATGGAAAGAGTTGGTAGACTGCCGGACGGAGTGGACGTGGTGCGAGGGTCTGAGGGTCAGCGACGCATAGAGGAGGTCGGCGGGGAACAAATGAACAGAACCTTGAGCTCCAACATTGCGTATTAGACTGTTTCATGAGAATGGGCCCTTTTTTTGTTTCTTTAATAACCATATAGTCAAATTAAGAATTATAAAGCTCAGTTGTCTAGTCGCATATTGTGTACTGTTTGTTATTTCATGGTACTGATTTGTAACAGGGGACACACCGTGCAACATCCACCCAAACAAGATTTCTTAATTTTGTTCGGGCTGAGGGCTGTCTTCCCCTAGAATAAGCCACTAGCCGAACCGAGCGTTACATATTCACCTACCTTATTAGTCTTAAGTTAAATTTATCTTAAGATGTTTCTGTAAGTGGTCTTGGGATATTTTACTTTTTTTAACTGAGCTGTTTAAATGACAATTATTGTTGCTGTAGTCTGGAGCGAGGACAGGTAAAGATTCATGACATAAAAGAGACCATCAGAATACATTGTGTCGTAAAGTTAAAGAGCGGCAAAGCACAGCAGCCGGCCTTTGGTGGACTGGGTATGTACCAACTACCATACCCATCATTACTATTCCCACTGACTGCACTTACTCCATTTCGTTGTATACCTTTCTCATTCAAGTACCTGTCCAGATACCTCTTAAACGTTATTACCCTTCCTTCCGTTGCCATCTCCTCTGTAGCCCTTTCCAGATTCAGTGATGTTCATATGATGTATCATGAAATCAGTCTCTATATTTTCCATTGAAATATATTTGACCTTTATACTAAGAGAATGCTATTTCCATGAACACCATAAGGTGTAAATTTCTGTCACAGAAATAATTCCAACAGTTTTTGAAAGCAGTTTTTTGTACTTTGTCCCTGAACCAAAATGTTCTGTTTTTGTTTGGAGAATGCATTGAATTATTTGTGAGCAGAGGACTTTGGAGAATTTATTTTGCAAAAGCACTGGAGCATCACTTTTAAAGTTACATGTTAGTATGTGTATAATGTGACAAGAATACACATAGATTAAGATGTAGCTGTCCTGTGCTGGCACCAGTGGGATCAGCAGTTGGCCTGCCACCTGTCTTCAGGAGAGAGAGAGATAAGGAAAACAATGAAGCAGCATTTGGAGATGTGTAATGAAGGGGAAGGAGAGCTGTCAAGATTCGCTCCCCCTTTGAACCCCAAACTGTTTGAAGTGATGGACAGGCGATACCCCAGCAGGGGGATAAAAAGGGACAGGTTCGCTAAGGCAACACACACACGTCACTCGAGGTAACGAGACCCTGGAAGTGGTGCGTCTCTCACAAGTCGGTGGGAAGTTTTGGAAGGCCGGTTTGCGGGACCGGGTGTGTGTCCACCCTTGCCGGGTGCCAGGTTCACCGCAGGGAAACGATCGTATCTGGAAACGGAGGGGTCATGGTCGGTGACCTCAGATGACATCACAAAGGACTCGCCCGAAAGCTGACTGCGAAGGTCTGTGTGGAAGCCTTGAATATTCATTCGTTTTGCTCTCTCTCTCCTTCCCCCCACTGTCCATCGCCATGGCAGCGATTACTGCGAACTGAACTGAACTAAATTGAACTGAACTTTGCGTCACTTTGAAACTGGTCATTTACCCCTAGACAACGATAGAGCTTGATTGATCCTGTTATCTTAATTCTGTGTACATGTGTGTTTATCATTGCTGAACTGTTGCATTTATTATCCTTTTGATTAGAGTACTGTGTTGCTTGTTTCTTTAATAAAACTTTCTTAGTTCTAGTAATCCAGACTCCAACTGAGTGATCGACTTCTGCTCGTTTGGCAACCCAGTTACGGGGTACGTAACAATAATAGGAATTTTGTAATAATGTTCAATAATGTTTTATTTTTGTTGATTTCCCAGGGCAAATAAAGGGAAAAAAAAGCCAGTTGATAACAATCTGGGAATAATTTTGCCAGCACTCATTGTGATATCTCAATCTACATTTAGCCACATAACTGGAACACTCAATAACCATTGACCACATTGTGGAGTTGATGAGCTCTGGAAGAAAAGCCATTTATTCATTTGGTGATCTGAAGCATAGAAACAAAATGACAGATTTTTGAATGAAGCTGGGTATCTGTAGTGTCTGAGCATTCTGAACAACTTCCCTCTGATGTTAACTTTGACAAAAGAGATGAATTCAAACTAACTCCAAGAAATGAAATGATAGCTTTGCTTATTTTTGCCGCAGTCCTTGGGCAAAATGGACACCGCTTAATTAAAATTTATTGCAGAAAGTATCTTTTAAATCCAGGGACAGATTGTGCTTTCTGCTGTATTAATATAGCAATATTTTAATGTTTTCTTTAGTTAACATAAATTTGCCTCCATGATGTATAAATTTAGTTAAATAGTTTTGTAATATTATTAATGACAGAGCATAAAGTAAATGTTATTTGTCTAATCTTGTCAAAGTTTTGATATGACACATGATGTATGGCATTTGCACAATAAATAAATAATGGTTTGGCAATTAAAGCTGCTTTGGGAGCTTCTTAATGTGACATTTCATTAATAAATACCAAAAGATCCAGCAAGCAAGCATTTCCTCAGTCTGCAGTCGGTCCTGATTTCTGATATGGAATGAAATAGAACTGAACATTGTTGATTTTCTCATTAGTACTCTAACTCACCAATCATAAATTGGTACCGAAAATAGTTAAAATGGTTAACATAAGTAAATTAAAGAAAATATTGCATGATAATTATCACATTGGTTCTTTGTTTGTTGGCTAACTGTACAGTGATACTGTGAAAAGTCACTTGCTGAATCTTGGCCTGTTTCACCCCATTTTGTTAAGCAGCATCATGCTACAGAGGTAATGCCAGAAGAATCTTCAGAATTAAACAAAAATACACTCAACTCTCTACGCAGCATCAAGGGTAAAAACCGCTTGTGATGTATTTAGCTGTGTTTATGTCAGTGGAGTTGGAATGATACTTCGGTTTCTGATGCTGTTGCAACTAGAAGAGGGCAGTGCCATTCACCCATCAAGTACAGAGCTAGTATTGTTATCACTGACTCCACATCAGCAACAAGGTACCCTTTTTACCTGAAGTCTCTAGAGATGCGATTCGTTAGCCCTTGCTAACAGCCCCCGGATTTAGTAGTGAGAAAACCACCTTTTAGCAGACTCCAAACATCTAGGATCAATATGACTTGGGTCCCACCAAACTCTGGAGGTTGGAATGTCTCTCGCACCCGAACCTCGATCTGTGTGAGTACTGTGTAAATACTGCCCCCATGCAATTAGCCATCAGCAAGAAATAACAGATCGTACACTGCATGCAACTATAAAGAGAATATATTTACAAATTTCAGCTTTATCGAACAGTAGGAAAAATATAAAAAGGACCCATTACAGTTAACCCAGTCCAAATGTACATATAAGTTGGAGCTCATCTTGAACTTGTCTTTAATCACGTGCTGGACCCATGGTCTGCGTGGAAGTACACATCATCTTCCGAATGTTGCTTGAAATCCCTCCAACAAACGGACTTTCCCCCACGGGAGTAATGGTCCTTCCTCCTTGAAGCCATTCACCTGCACAAAGCACCTTGTGCAACAGGGACAGCTTCCTCAGCCTTCTTCCCTCCTGTCTTTTCCCTAGCTCCCACCAAAAGATCTCGACCCACACCAATGTCCATCATAAAAAAACCTCTCCACACAGAGTTCTCTCATGTCTTCTTCCAATTCCACCGTTCTGATTGGCTGACATAGCACTCCTAAGTTGAACAACATAGCCCCTTATCTTTAGCTCAAACCCAAACATGCTAAGAGCAGAACAGACTGCTCTTACAGAACTGCTAAAATGAAATACCGACAGCATAGCAGTAAAATCTTAACCAGGGTATTATACAAGCAATAAGTAGATTTATGTTAGTGGTACTGTCACCCTAAAAGTGAGTCAATAACATTTCATCTTCCGTTATACTTATGTATTTCCCATTAAATGCTGGAGACTTATTTTCTTATTGCATCTTTTAGTAAAATAATCGTAGTTACAAGTTTTTTTCCTATATGGCCATTTAAATAGATATGAAACAACAGAAATCTTATAGGCCACAGGGATATCTCTGTGTTTTCCCATTCTAAAACCCTGATGCCATGTCATCCCATAGTGTAACCTGCCACACATTAACTTGGCCAAGTGGGCTTGTAAACATAGCTACTCAGCCTTTTCCCCTCAATCAACTGATATATTTCTTTTATAATTCATCTTTCCATTTTATCTGGGGATATTTGCTTAACCCCTAAGGCTCAAACTGACCAGACTAGTTGACCTGCTGAAATGATTTTTCTTTCAATTTATCTGTAATTTTGAAATAGCTGAACTCAATAATACAATCTCTGAATTTGCAAAGAAACTGCAGCAATTTACTTTCACTGAATTTGAAACCTTCCTGCAAATGCAACAAATATAATCAAAATGTTTTCATCTGCTTCTGATTGATAAGAATTACTGTAATATTGTGTGTATTGTTTTGACTGTTGTTACTTCATATTTTAGACTTTTGAGTAACTGGATCACTCTTCTGCTGTGAAAGGGAAGGACAAGATGGGCTGGTACACTGCTGTCAAATTATCATTTTCATGGAGCCCAAAGTTGGTTTTAGGTATTGCAATGTATAATTGCAGATATTAATATTTAAATCTTTTTCTCCCTTACTTATAAAATGTGGTTAGCCTATGCAGAATGATGTGCATGCTGCATTCCTGTTGTTGTTATGAACCAATGACTTGTTGACCCTCAGGAGTTATCTTCCAACACGAGACTACCATTTGTTTTAATGGACTCTTGTGTAAATTAAACTACCAGTTTCATGCAACTCTGATTAAAAAGGGGTAACAAATCTATCATATTTTGGTTCATTAACCCATAAATAGTTTATTAACTATGTGAGATTCCACCATGGGTTTAACTGGGATCATGATGAACTAACAATCAATACAAACCCACACATTGACTTTGATCTTGCTCAGTGTTAAGTGCTGTGTTGTCCAGAGTTCATTAGTATTTTTAGATAGCAACACTCCCATGATGATCCTTGAACATTTAAGTATATAAATGGAAAATATTTTTAGCAGTTGAGATCAGGATTTGAGTCATTATGACATTTGAGACAAATTTGCTTTGCATTGCAAGATATGATTTAGGAATGGAGTAGGTCTGGGGTGTTGAAGGAGGCATAAATCACAGATAAAGGAGGAAATCCATAAGACCGTAAGAACGTAAGAGCAGAATTGGGCCATTGAGTCTGCTCCACCATATGATCATGGCTGGTTTATTTGTCCCCTCCAGCCCATTCTCCTACATTCTCCCCATGGCCTTTGATGTCCTTAATTTATAAGAATCTTTGGGTTTCAGATAGTGCTACCGATGATGCGCAACAGCTTACCAGTAAATCATAAGGCAAAAACGTTACTTGTAGCATCTTATCTGAAGTAATTTATGGTGACCTATCTCCACAGACAAAAGGCAGGCAGAGGCAAGGCTGGTTCAGGGGATGAGCCACGTTGAGGCATTGTGAGGTGCAAGGTGTTCAAGCCCACAGACAGAGACAGAGTTCGTATTGCTGCCGAGCTGAAATGAGCGATTAGGAGAGAGGTCGATGCGGAAGAGTTTTGATGCCCATCTACCTAACCCGGGTGTGAGGTTTAATTGCTCCTAGCTACAAGCTAATTTGGTGAGATCGAGAATAGCTTCAGGCCTGGCAGCCCAAGTGTATCAGGGCATCTGGATTCAGATCCTAGAATGTGGTGCTACTCCGTGCTTGGAAAATTTAAACATTGGCTCAGATAGTCTGGAAGCCAGAGGGTCCGGTACGGAGTTGAGGGTCTGGTTGATTTTGCTCACTCTCCTATGACCGCGAACTGATCTGGCTGCTGAGCATTTCTGCCCCGCTGGTGCGATGAACTAGAAATTGAGACTTGGCTTGGGCCTACTCGAGCTGCTCCAGGAGTGGAGCTGGGACTCAGTCTGGTTCGGGATGCTGTTGGCTTGCTTCTATTGTTTGCCTGATGTGTGTGTGTTTTTTTTTCTCTCTCTTTTTCTCCACACAGAAGTTTTTGGTCTTTTTTCTATTGAGTTATTCGGGTTTCTTGCTTTGTGGCTGCCTGTAAGCAGACAAATCTCAAGGTGTATAACTTATACATTCTTTGATAATAAATGTGCTTTGAATCTTTAAATCTATCAACTTCCACTTTAAAAATACTCAATGAGGCCTCAGCAGCTGTCTGTGGCAATGAATTCCACAGATTCACTACCCTCCGGTGAAAGAAAACCCTTCTCATCTTTATTCTAAAGGGACGTCCTTTTATTCTGAGGCTGTGAAATCTGGTCCTTGACTCTCTTGCTCTATGAAACATCTTCTCCACATCCACTCTGCCTTGGCCTTTCAATATTCAATAGAATCTCATTGAAGTCCCCCCTCATTCTTCTAAGCTGCTGTGTGTACAGGCCCAGAGCCATCAAATGCTCCTCATACATTAACCCTTGCATTGACAGAATCATTCTCATCAAACTCCTCTGGCCCCTCTCCTATGCCAGTACATCCTTTGTTAGATATACCATAGGTCCAAAACTGCTCACAACGTTCCAGCTGTGATCTGAACAATGCCTTATAAAGCCTCAGCATCACACCTTTGCTTTTATATTCCAGTTGCCTCAAAATTAACGCTAACAATGTTTTCACCTTCTACTGACTCAACCTGCAAATTAAACTTTTGTGAATCTTGCACTAGGACTCTCAAGTCCCTTTGCATCTATGATTTTTGAATTTGGACCCCATCTCGAAAATAGTCTATGCCTTTATTCCTTCTACCAAAGTCCATACACTATATTCCATCTGCCATTTCTTTGCCCATTCCCCTAATCTGCCCAAGGCCCTCTGCAGAGTCCTTGCTTCCTCAACACTACCTGTCCTTCCATCAGTCTTTGTATTGTCCACAATCTTGGCCATAAACCCATCAATTCCATCACCCAGGTCATTGACATGTAATGTGAAAAGTAGCAGAACAAACACCGACCCCTGTGGAACTCCACTAGTTACTGGCAGCCAATGAGTAGAGGCCTTCTTTATTCCTACTCTTATCTTCCTGACAGTCAGCCAGTCTTTTTTCTGCCTATTCTATTACCTTTCCTGTAATGCTTTATCAAAGGCTTTCTGAAAATCCAATTAAGCAACTTCTATTCACTCTTCATAGTCTACCCTGCTGTTATTTTATTTGTTTATTTTTTATTTATTGAGATACAATGTGGAATAAGCCCTTCCGGCACTTTGAGCTGAGCTGGTCGCAATCCTCCAATTTAATCCAGCCTAATCACTCGACTATTTACAATGACCTATTAACCCACTAACTGATAGTCTTTGAACTGTGGGGGGGAAACTGGTGCACCTGGAGAAAAACCACGTGGGCACAAAGAGAACATAAAAACTCCTTACAGGTAGTGGCAGGAATTTCATCTAGGTTGCTGGTACTGTAGAGCGTTGTGCTAACCACTGCACTACTGTGGGCTCCATATATATTTACATGCAAGTTCATCACAAGCATGATTTCAAGATACATTGATGAGGAAAGGGCTATCAACCCCTACAATACAGATGCTCCTTCATTCTAAACCTTTGATAAATCACTAGAAACGCTGAAGTCAATGGTAGAGTACATTAACCCAGCTGTAGCATTGCAATATGATGTTACCAAAATCACTTGGCACTTTTTCTTTAAAAGAGGCATCAATGTCCTCCATGCGGCCCACGTTTAAAAAGCCCAGAGATCAGCTAATGTGGGACAGATTCGTGGAAAGTCAGTAGAGGTTTTAGGTTGAGTTTGGCTCATTTTTTTAGCTAATATCGATTGCCTCCTTTTTGAAGGAGATGCCCTACATGTTTTAACATTAAGTGACATCGAATTGGCAGACAATCAGAGCCTGCAGATCATGGTGCTGGCCACTGTGCAAGGTTGGTTTGATGCCCAGCTGGTATTTAACAAGCCAGTCCTCAGTCTACCTTGCCAACCTTGTACAGCTAACTATAATGATTAGCAATAGGAATAAACTTTCAAATGATGCAGCTTAAAGTAGACCTAGCTTAACTAAAAATAATTGCTATATGCTTTAAGAATTTACAGCATGCAAAAAAGAGGGGGAAATGACTGATTCTAAGAACTTGTGACATTACAACTCTGCCTGTGAGTTAAGAGGAGCTTATGCATTTCCTTAAAGCCCAGAAATCTACTTACACCCACATATGATCTGATTTTTCGTAACCCTATCTGTCGATGGGGTGGTGGTATCATTAGATACCACCACTTCACCCCATTCATCACACAACACTTCCAAGGCAAACATCTAATCAAGGTCCATTGTCTGCCATCTCCATTAAGTACCCACACCATTATCAGACATCCTCATCAATCGACTCTAGATGATCAGTGAGCGTCCACGTCACTACCTGATCTCGCAACCACAGGTAAACTTACAATCACCTTTGGATTTCCTGCCTGACCACCCTCTCAAATACCGTCCAAAGCCATCCCAGGAAAGAAATCTGCTCCACTGCAGAGTACTTCACTCTATTTCACTCTCAGCACTACTGTGGTCATTCCTATCAGGCATTCTTTGTTACAACCGACAGAAAAAGAATTAAAATTATCTTCACTTCCAAATATCAAATCAACCGTTTGACACTCTCATTAACTTCACACCTCTTCTGAGCTAAAATCTCGACTTGATTTATTTGCTGTATTTATTTTTAGGAATAAAAATTGTGATTTGGAAACATAGAAACATAGAAAACCTACAGCACAATACAGGCCCTTCAGCCCACAAAGCTGTGGCGAAACTTTTGTTCACATCACATCAGAATCAGTTTTAATATCACCAGCATATGTCATGAGATTTGTTAACTTTACAGCAGCGCAGTACAACGAAATAGGTGATAAACAAATATAGAAAAAAACTGAATTACAATAAGTGTATATATATAATAGTCTTGATTTATTGAATTAAAATAAGTAGTGCTAAAAAAACAGAAATAAAAAAGTAGAGAGGTAGTGTTTATGGATTGAACATCCATTTAGAAAATCTCCAGAAGGGAAGAAGCTGTTCCTGAAACACTGTGTGTGTGCTTTCAGGCTTCTGTACCTCCTATCTGATGGTAACAATGAGAAGAGGGCATGTCCTGAGTGGTGGGCTCCTTAACGATGGACACGGCCTTCCTGAGGCACTGCTCCTTGAAGATGTCTTGGATACTACTGAGGATACTACATGATGGAACTGACTAATTTTACAAGTTTCTGCAACTTACTTTGATTTTGTGCAGTTGCCCCCCCCACGCCCCCCATACCAGACGGTGATCCAGCCAGTCAGAATGCCCTCCACGGTACATCTATACCAGGAGGTTATTTTTAAAAATCGGCAATTGAGACTTATTATTTATTCCCTTAATATGAATGAGTTAGTCACAGGATTGTAGAAATGGCCTTATATAGCAAAAGTGTAAACCTTAAAACTATGGATTTTGGATATCTGAAACATGAACAGAAAATATTGCAACAACAAAAATAACAGATGTATTAGTATTTATTACAGAAAGAGAGAAAACAAGTTAGTTGTAAGTTGCAGAGAGGACAGTGTGGGGATGGAATGGACAAGGAGAATGTCTGTTCTAGGAAAAGGCATTGGTTGCTGTGGGAATGAGCTGCTGAGTTATCTTTTTCATCGATTAATGTTGAAGGCTAGAAAGAGAGAAAAAACATGAACGGGGAATATAAAATCTGTAAAATGGCATTTAGAGAGAAAAACCGAAGGAATGTAAAAGTTCCAAAATGCAGAGTTGTAGGAAATACCCAACAGATCAAGCATGCTAGCACACAGAAAAAAAAAATGAGTCAATACTTCAGCTGGATACACTTATGGTCAAACTGGGTAGTTCTAATATAACCAGAGAAAGCTATTTGATTGAAAATCTGCACTGAATGTAAGTTTTAATTCTTGTATTTGATTGAGTCTGGAAGGCTGAAACATACCCAGCTGGAAGGCAAGGTGCAGCTCTTCAAGCTCACATTTGCTCCTGTTTTATTGTGTTGACAGGAGAGGTACTGCTTAAGATACTTGGGTCACTGGACAGAATTTATATTTAATTCTAAAATACAGCATGTTTGACAATACGTTTCAGAACACCAGCTGGAGGTTTTAGCAATCAACTTTACAGAACTGTTTTGCATACAATTTGATGTTATGAGTAAGTGACCAGTTTATTTTCTTGAGTAGTAAAGGACAATATTATTTATACCTCAGTGCAGACTTTCCATTGAGTGCAAGCTCTAGCTAGCCTCCACATTGTAAGTCTGCCCAATTAAAATGTCATTGCTCTCTCTACCAATCTCTATCTTATTATCTCTTTTATGGAAAATTAATTGACTTAAACTAACGGTTTACACTGGCAGTATGTCACAGGGAAAGTTTACTCAGTATCTTTCTATGCTTCAGTATGTTTGCTCTTACCAAATATTCGAAAAGAAGTCCTAATGAAAAATACCAAAATATCATAAAAGTTATGTATACTTATTTGAGCATAAGCACATCTGACTCACTTAGGAATATTTATACACACTTTTCAACATGTCGACTATGTGGAAAGCACTTATGATATTTGCCCTGCAATGAAAATGGGACATAAAGATGTTTTCAACATTTCTCCACTGTTAAGATTTGCAAGATGTTTTATAACATTAAAATTAGATCTGTCAAGATAAGCCCCGGAAATGCTGAGTCACAAAGGCTGATAGCCATGATTTTAATTTTGGGTACAGTACTGTGTAAAAGCCTTTGACACATGTATATAGCTAGGGTGCATAAAACTTTTACGGAGTACTGTATTTGTCAATGTGGAGCGAAGTGAGAGTTTGTAAATCCGGTGGGAGCAAAGGATGTCGGGAATGATGAGGGTGGTGTGCCATGGGAGGGGTTTGGGACAGGTGGCAGAGGAGGAGTGGCGCAGGTGCAGACACACCCATTACTGAGATACCAGTCAAGGTGATTTGATTCCAAACACTCAAACACGAAGAATTCTGCAGATGCTGGAAATTCAAGCAACACACATCAAAGTTGCTGGTGAACGCAGCAGGCCAGGTAGCATCTCTAGGAAGAGGTACAGTCGACGTTTCGGGCTGAGACCCTTCGTCAGGACTAACCGAAGGAAGAGCTATTAAGAGATTTGAAATGAGATCCAAAATGATAGGAAAAGACAGGAGGGGGAGGGATGGAGCCAAGAGCTGGACAGTTGATTGGCAAAAGGGATATGAGAGGATCATGGGACAGGAGGCCCAGGGAGAAGGAAAAGGGGGAGGAGGGGAAAAACCCAGAGGATGGGCAAGGGGTATAGTGAGAGGGACAAAGGGAGAAAAAGGAGAGAGAGAGAAAGAATGTGTGTATATAAATAAATAACGGATGGGGTACGAGGGGGAGGTGGAGCATTAGCGGAAGTTAGAGGAGTCAATGTTTATGCCATCAGGTTGGAGGCGACCCAGACGGAATATAAGGTGTTGTTCCTCCAACCTGAGTGTGGCTTCATCTTTACAGTAGAGGAGGCCGTGGATAGACATCAGAATGGGAATGGGATGTGGAACTAAAATGTGTGGCCACTGGGAGATCCTGCTTTCTCTGGCAGACAGAGCATAGATGTTCAGCAAAATGATCTGCCAGTCTGCGTCGGGTCTCGCCAATATATAGAAGGCTACATCGGGAGCACCAGACGCAGTATATCACCCCAGTCGACTCACAGGTGAAGTGTCGCCTCACCTGGAAGGACTGTCTGGGGCCCTGAATGGTGGTAAGGGAGGAAGTGTAAGGACATGTGTAGCACTTGTTCCGCTTACAAGGATAAGTGCCCGGAGGGAGATCAGTGGGGAGGGATGGGGGGGACAAATGGACAAGGGAGTCATGTAGGGAGTGATCCCTGCGGAAAGCAAAGGGGGGTGAGGGGAAGGTGTGCTTAGTGGTGGGATCCTGTTGGAGGTGGCAGAAGTTACGGACAATAATATGTTGGACCCCGAGGCTGGTGGAGTGGTAGGTGAGGACCAGGGGAACCCTATTCCTAGTGGGGTGGCGGGAGGATGGAGTGAGAGCAGATGTGCGTGAAATGGGGGAGATGCATTTGAGAGCAGAGTCGATGGTGGAGGAAGGGAAACCCCATTCTTTAAAAAAGGAGGACATCTCCCTCAACGTGGAATGAAAAGCCTCATCCTGAGAGCAGATGCGGTGGAGACGGAGGAATTCTGAGAAGGGGATGGCATTTTTGCAAGAGACAGGGTGAGAAGAGGAATAGTCCAGATAGCTGTGAGAGTCAGTAGGCTTATAGTAGACATCAGTAGATAAGCTGTCTCCAGAGATGGAGACAGAAAGATCTAGAAAGGGAAGGGAGGTGTTGGAAATGGACCAGGTAAACTTGAGGGCGGGGTGAAAGTTAGAGGCAAAGTTAATGAAGTCAACGAGCTCAGCATGCGTGCAGGAAGCAGCGCCAATGCAGTCGTCGATGTAACGAAGGAAAATTGGGGGACAGATACCAGAATAGGTTTGGAACATAGGTTGTTCCACAAAGCCAACAAAAAGGCAGGCATAGCTAGGACCCATACGGCTGCCCATAGCTACACCTTTAGTTTGCAGGAAGTGGGAGGAGCCAAAGGAGAAATTATTAAGAGTAAGGACTAATTCCGCTAGACGGAACAGAGTAGTGGTAGAGGGGAACTGATTAGGACTGGAATCCAAAAAGAAGCGGACAGCTTTGAGACCTTCCTGATGGGGGATGGAAGTATATAGGGACTGGACATCCATAGTGAAAAAAAAGCGGTGGGGGCCAGGGAACTTAAAATCATCGAAAAGTGTAAGAGCGTGAGAAGTTTCACGAACATAGGTAGGAAGGGATTGAACAAGGGGGGATAAAACCATGTCGAGGTATGCAGAAACGAGTTCGGTGGGGCAGGAGCAAGCTGAGACAATAGGTCTGCCAGTACAGGCTGGTTTATGGATCTTGGGTAGGAAGTAGAAACGGGAAGTGCGAGGTGTGGGAACTATAAGGTTGGTAGCAGTGGATAGGAGATCCCCGTGCGGATAAAGTCGGTGATGGTGTGGGAGACAATGGCCTGGTGCTCCTTAGTGGGGTCACGATCGAGGGGTAAATAAGAGGAGGTATCTGTGAGTTGTCGCTGTGCCTCGGCAAGGTAGAGGTCAGTACGCCAGACTACAACAGCACCCCCTTTATCGACGGGTTTAATAGTAAGGTTAGGATTAGTGCAGAGGGAGTGGAGAGCAGAGCGTTTGGAAGGAGTAAGGTTGGAATGGGAACAAGGTGTGGTGAAGTGGAGGTGGTTGATGTCCCATCGGCAGTTAGCAATAAAGAGATCCAGAGCTGGCAGAAGACCAGAGCGGGGTGTTCATGAAAAGGAGGAGGGTTGAAGACGGGAGAAGGGGTCATCAGTGGGGGTGGAAGATTCCTTGCTGAAGAAATAGGCTCGGAGACGGAGACGGCAGAAGAAGAGTTCCGCATCATGGCGAACACGGAACTCGCTGAGGTGTGGACGAAGGGGGACAAATGTGAGGCCCTTACTGAGGTCAGAGTGTTCTACCAACGACAGTTGAAGGTCGGAGGGGATGGTAAAGACCCGGCACGGATGAGAGCTGGGATCAGAGCGGGGTGCGGGGAGGCTGAGGGTGTCAGTGGAGAGGGGAGAGTCAGGGTGAGAGGAAGATGAAGCCTCTGAGGGCCCAGGAACTGAAGGTGGGATCTGAGGGAGACGGGGTTGCAGAGTCGTGGTGGGGGAAAGGGCGACAGGAGTCACAATAGCAGCACATAAAGACCTGGCCTGCAGTTCAAGACTGGAGTTCAAGGCATGGGTAGCCTCCAACCTGATGGCATGAACATTGACTTCTCTAATTTCCGCTAATGCCCCACCTCCCCCTCGTACCCCATCAGTTATTTATTTCTATACACACATTCTTTCTCTCTCTCTCCTTTTTCGCCCTCTGTCCCTCTGACTATACCCCTTGCCCATCTTCTGGGTTTTCCCCCCCCCTCCCCCTTTTCCTTCTCCCTGGGCCTCCTGTCCCATGATCCTCTTATATCCCCTTTGCCTATCACCTGTCCAGCTCTTGGCTCCATCCCTCCCCCTCCTGTCTTCTCCTATCATTTTGGATCTCCCCCTCCCCCTCCCACTTTCAAATCCCTTACTCACTCTTCCTTCAGTTAGTCCTGACGAAGGGTCTCGGCCTGAAATGTCGACTGTACCTCTTCCTAGAGATGCTGCCTGGCCTGCTGCGTTCACCAGCAACTTTGATGTGTGTTGCTTGATTTCAAACAATTGTTTTTTTTTTGATTATTACAAAATGTCTCACTGGTGCTTCACTCTCTCTCCACTCTCCCTTCCCTTTTCCCAACCATGCTTTTGCTCTCCCTGCACCCTTCCCTCTTTCAGTCCGTAACAGAGACGAAAATCAAAACCAGATTTATCATCACTCACATATGCCATGAGACTTGTGTTTGTTTTTGTAGCAGTAGTATAGTGCAATGCATAAAATTTACTACAATACTGTGCAAAGGCCTTCAGCATCCTAGCAATATATATATCTGCACCTAAGTCTTTTGCACAGTACTGTACTTGCGAAGGCCAGGAGAAGTTCAGGTCTAACTTCTAAAGGTCACACTGCTTCCACTTTTCTGCATCACTAAACTCAACAATGCTTGAAACTAGGAACTAAGCAGATTGAATATGTACTTGGAGCTATCACATTTTGGCTGCACAAGTTAGAAATTAGCCTGAAGGTTTGAGAGAGTTTGGATCTTCCATCATCATTTGTCTACAGTTAGACCATAAGACATAGTAGCAGAATTTGGCCATTCAGCCCATCAAGTCTGCTCTGCCATTCCATCATGGCTGATCCCAGATCCTGCTCAACAAAATGCATATGCCTTCTCATCATGTCCTTTGATGTCCTGACTGATCAGGAAACTATCAAATCGTGCCTTAAATATACACATGGACTTGGCCTCCACTGCAGTCTGCGGCAGAGCATTCCACAGATTCACTACCCTCTGGCTAAAAGTTCCTCCTTCCCTCTGTTCTAAAGGGTCCCTCCTCAATTTTGAGGCTTTGTCTTATAGTTCTGGATACCTCCACCACAGGAAACATCCTCTCCACACCCACCCTGTCTAGTCCTTGCACCATTCGGCCGGTTTCAATGAAATCCCCACTGCATTCTTCTAAATTCCAGTCAGTACAGGCCCAAAGCTGGCAAACGCTCCTCATATGTTAACCCCTTCATTCCTGGAATCATCCTCGTGAACCTCCTCTGGACTCTCTCCAATGACAACGCATCCTTTCTGAGACATGGGGTCCAAAACTGTTAACAATACTCCAAGTGCAGCCTAACTAGTGTCTTATAAAGGCTCAGCATTACCTCCTTGCTTTTATATTCTATTCCCTTTGAAATAAATGCCAACATTGCACTTGACTTCTTTACCACAGACTCAAACTGTAAATTAACCTTCTGGTAGTCTTGCACAAGGACTCCTAAGTCCCTCTGACACCTCTGATGTTTGAACTTCCTCCCCATTTAGATAATCGTCCGCACTATTGTTCCTTTTACCAAAAATGCATTATTGTACATTTCCCAACCATGTATTCCATCTGCCATAGTTTTTCCCATTCTGCCAATTTGTTCTGCTGCAATTACATTTCTTCCTCAGCACTACCTACCCCTCCACCCATCTTTGTATTATCCGCAGACTTTGCCACAAAGACATCAATTCCATTATCTAAATCATTGACAAACAATGTGAAAAGTAGTGGTCTCAATACTGACCCTTAAGGAAAACCAGTAGTTACTGGCAGCCAACCAGAAAAGGCCCCTTTTGTTACCACTTGCTGCTTCCTGCCTGTCAGCCATTCCACTATCCATGCCAGTATCTTTCCTGTAATACCATAGGATTTTATCTTGTTAAGCAGCCTCATGTATGGCACCTTTTCAAACGCCTTCTGAAAATCCAAGTAAAAGACATTCACTGCCTCTCCTTTGTCCACCCTGGTGTTACTTCCTCAAAGAACTCTAACAGAGTTGTCAGACAAGATTTCCCTTCATAGAAACCATGCTGACTTTGACTTTATCATTAGTCTCCAAGTACCCCGGAACCTTATCCTTAATAATTGACTCCAACACTTTCACAACCACTGAGGTTAGGGCAATTGGCCTATAATTGCCTTTCTTTTGCCTTCCTCCCTTCTTAAAGAGTGGAGTAACATTTGCAATCTTCTAGCTCTCTGGAACCATGGCAGAATCAAGTGATTCTTGAAAGATCATGACCAATGCATCCGTTATCTCTTCAGCAACTTCTCTCAGGACTCTGGGATGTAGTCCATCTGGTCCAGGTGACTTATCCACCTTAAGACCTTTGAGTTTGCCTAGCACTTTTTCCTTTGGAATAGCAATGGCACTCGCTCCTGCTCCCTGACCCTCACGGACATCTGGCACACCACTAGTGTCTTCCACAGTGAAGACAGATGCAAAGTACCCATTAAGTTCATCTGCCATTTCTTTGGTCCTCATTACTTCCTCACCAGCATCATTTTCCAGTGGTCCAATATCAACACTCACCTCCCTTTTACTGTTTATATAACTATATAAACATTTGGTATCCTGCTTTATATTATTGGCTAGTCTGCCCTCATATTTTATCTTTTCCCTTCTTATAGCTTTTTTAGCTGCCTTTTGTTGGATTTTAAAGCTTCCCAATCATCCAATTTCCCACTCACTTTTGCTCCTTATATGCCCTTTCCTTGGTTTTTATACAGTCCTTAACATTCCTTTGTCATCCACAGTTGCCTACACCTGCCATTTGAGAACTTCTTTCTCTGTGGGACGTATCTATCCTGCGCCTTGTGAACTATTCCCAGAAATTTCAGCCATTTCTGCCCTGCCGTCATCCCCACCAGTATGCTCCTCCAATCCACCTGGGCAAGCTCCTCTCTCATGCCTCTGTAATTCCTTTTATTCCATTGTGATACTGATACATTTGAGTTATGCTTCTCCCTCTCAAACTGCAGTATGAATTCAATCATATGTATGATCACTGTCTCCTAAGGGTTCCTTTACATTCAGCTCCCTAATAAGGTCTGGGTTATTTTACAACACCCAATCGAAGATAACCTTTTCCTGAGTGGGCTCAAAGACAAGCTGCTCTAAAAAGCCATCTTATAGGCTTTCAACAAATTCCCTCTCTTGTGATCTGACACCAACCTGATTTTCCCAATCCCCTTGCATACTGAAGTCCCCCATTACAACTGTGTCATTACCTTTATTACATCCTTTTATGGCTCCCTTTGCAGTCTCAACCCCACATCTTGGCTACTATTTGGAAGCCTATATATAATTCCCATAATGTTTTTTTCACCCTTGCAACTTCTTAACTCCAACCACAAAGACCAAACATTTTCTAACCCTATGGCACCTCTTTCTAGAGACGTAATTCGATCTCTTACCAACAGAGCCACAGCACCACCTATGCCTTTCTTCCAGTCCTTTCAATACAAAGTATATCCTTTGATGTTATTTTCCCAACTATGACCTTTTTTCAGGCACGACTCAATGGTGCCCACAACGTCATACTGACCATCTCTAATTGCGCCACGAGTTCATCTACCTTATTTCAAATGCTACACGCATTTAAATACAGCACCTTCAGTCCTGCATTTTATGCCCTTTTGAATTTTGCCTCAGTAGTACAATTTAACTCTCTGCTCGGTCTGCATTTGTACCCAATCATTGGCTTGTCCTTCCTTACATGCATGTCACACCCATCATCTACTTCTAAACCTGCTGTCTTACCCTCAGCTCTATCATACTGGCTCTCATCCCCTTGCTGTATTAGTTTAAACCACTCCCAACAGTTATAGTAAATCTGCCTGCAAGTATATTGGTCCCCCTTGAATTCAAGTGCAACTCGTCTCTTTTATACAGGTCCCTCCTGCCCCAGAAGAGGTCCCAATTATTCAGAGAACTGAATTCCTGCCCCCTGCTCCAATTCTACAGCAACGCATTTATCTGCCACCTTATTCTATTCCTATCCTCACTCTTGCGTGGCACAGGCAGCAATCCTGAGATTACTACATTTGATTTCCTGCTTCTCAGCTTCCTTCCTAACTCCCTGTATTCTATTTTCAGGACCTGCTCTCTTTTACTTCCTATGTCATAGGTACCAATATGTACCATGACTTCTGGCTGTTCTCCCTCCCTTTTCAGGATATTGTGGATGTGTCCAGAAACACTTTGGACCCTGGCACCTTGAAAGCAAACTACTGTTTGTTTTTCCTTTTTGCGTGATTATGTTTCCGAATGCTGATAGTGTCAGGCTGCATTTGGCCCCAGCCACCCCGGCATCCCTCTACCAAGGAGATCTTTGGGAAGGAGCACACTATTTTCTCTTGCCATATGCTTGTATTGCAGGAGAGGACAAAATGTGCAGATTGTGACAAAATAAACTCTGGGAACATGACACAGCTTATCAGAGACTACAAGAGATATAGAATGCATGAGAGCAAGCTGAATAAATCAGTGGTCACAAAGTCTTGAGAGTCCAATTCCAGAAACCGGATTAAATATTAGCTTTATTTGTCACATTTACATTGAAACATACAGTGAAATGCATCATTTTCTATCAATTCAAATCAGTGAGGATTGTGCTGGGCAGCCTGCAAGTGTTGCCATGCTTCCAGCACCAAAGTAGCATGCCCACAATTCATTGTAAATCTCAGGGGTGTGGGCGGAAACCAGAGCAACCGTAGGAAATCCCACGCTATTAAGGATAGAACATACAGGCAGTAGGAATTGAACTCCGGTATTACAAGTGGAGCTTCAAAACATTGTGCTAACCACTACGCTACTATGTCTTCTTATATGTAAATGTATTTTTTTCTTATTGCTTCAAGATGTCAGAAAACAGTGAGCCTGCGGCAGTAACCGAAGTAATAAAAGAAAATATTGGAAGTACTTTGCACGTCATGTGGCTTCTGAAAAAAAGTTAACATTTCAAGTTGTTGACTTTCCATCAGGTCTTAGTGTTGGGCACATGGTTAAGTGGTTAGGGTGTTCGTCTAGTGATCTGAAGGTCGCTAGTTCAAGCCTCAGCTGTGGCAGTGTGTTTGTGTCCTTGAGCAAGGCTCTTAACCATACATTGCTCTATTGTCTGTGCAAGGAGTGGCGCCCCACACAGACTTCCAATCTGCGCCTTGTAAGGCATGAGAACGCCCGACGCAGGCCTCTCATGGTCTGAGTCGACCCCCCCCCCCCCACCTCACTTAGTATGGATGAATGAGTGTCTGAGGAAGTGGTTCAGGAGGCAACATTTCAGATTTCTGGATCATTAGGATCTCTTCTGAGGAATGTATGACCTGTATAAAAAGGCCGGGTTACACCTGTGCCTGAGGGAGATCAATATCCTCGTGGGCAGGTTTGCAAGAGCTGTGAGGGAGGGTTTAAACTAATTTGGCAGGGGAATTTGGAACTGGAGTGACAGGATGGAGGATGGGGCAAATGGTTTACAAGTTAACGTATTGTGTCACAAACACGAGAAAACCTGCAGATGCTGGAAATCCAAAGCAATGCACACAAAATGCTGGAGGAACTCGCCAGGCCAGGCAGCATCTGAAAAAGAGTAAACAGTTGATGTTTCGGGCTGAGGTCCTTCACCAGGACTAGAAAAGAAGGGGAGAAGTCAGAGTTAGAAGGTGGGAGGAAGGGAGGAGGAAATACAAGGTGGCAGGTGATCAGTGAAACCTGGAGCAGGGCTGGTCTGGCCTGCTGGGTTCCTCCAACATTTTGTGCGTATTCCCTTGATGTATTGTGTAGTGAGACTGTGAGGAAGGACAGGCAGATTATAAGGAAAAATTACAGTCAATAGGATGAGTTGAGGTGTAACATGAGGGCAAAATCGAAAAGGATGATAAATTCAGGACTGAAGATGATATATTTGATTACACACAGTATATGGAATAAGGTAGATGATCTTGCACTGAAGTTAGAGATTGGCAGGTATGACACTGTGGGCATCACTGCCTCATGGCTGAAAGAAGATCCTAGTGGGGAACTTAACATCCAAGTATATACATTGTATTGAAAGGAGAAGCAGGCAGACAGATGGCATTGGATGGCTTTGAACTGAATCGACTTTATTACTTACATCCTTCATATAGATGAGGAGTAAAAATCTTTACGTTACGTCTCTGCTGGTAAAAAATTAAATTAAATCCTTAGAAAGAGGTGACACTGGATTAGAAGATCTTTGTGGGTAGAGTTAAGAAATTGCAAGGATGAAAAGATCCTAATGGGAGTTATATATGGCCCCTGAACAATAGCCAGGATGTGGGATATAAATTATAGTGGGAGATAGAAAAAGAGCAACATTACGATAGTCATGGGGGATTTCAATATGCAAGTAGATTGGGAAAATTAGGTTGGTGCTGGATCCCGAGGGTATTTGTAGAATGACTAGGAGAATGCTTTTTGGAGCAGCTTGTAGTTGACCCCAGTGGGTGAAAGGCAATTCCAGATTGGATGTTGTGTAATGAACAATATTTGATTAGGAACCTTAAGATAAAAGAACCCTTAGGAGACAGTGACCATAATATAATAAAAATCACCCTGCAGTTTGAGAGGGAGAAGATAAAGTCAAATGTATCGGTTTTACGGTGAAGTAAAAGGAACTACAAGAGCATGAGAGAGGATGATTGGAAAGGGACACTATCAGCAGAACAGCAATGGCCAGAGTTTCTGGGGCCAATTCAGAAGGTGAAAGGTGTATGCATCTCAAATATAAAGAAGTTTTCGAAAAAGAGGATGAAGCAACCATGGCTGACAAGGGAAGTCAAAGACAGCATAAAAACTAAAAAAGGGGCATAGACAAGGGGTAATTGATAAGTTTGTGGCCTAAGGTGTAAGAGGTCAGTTTTAGGAAACCTAGCACATTTATTTTTCAGCATAGTCCCCTCCTACATTTACACACTTAGTCCAGCGGTTGTGGAGCATACAGATCTTGGACCTCCAGAAAGTGTCCATAGCATGGGCGATTGGTAAGTTCATGGCCTAAGGTAGAACGAGATGAGTTATACAGCTCTCGTTACATGCACATGCAGTTCAACTCTTTGCGTGACTATGCAGAAAGTTTGAAGTTAATAACTCATCTCCTTCTATCTTAGACCATGAACTTATCAATCACCCCTGATGAGTTGCTAACTGATGAGTTCTTAACTTCAAACTTTCTGCATAATTACTCAAAGTTTTTTTTATTTTATTAATTTATTTTCTATGTTAACAGGGTCTTCTTCACTTATTTTAGTCTGCCTTGATGACCACAGAGTCGGCTATATGTATATTCATGTGCATATGTCTTTAGTGAGAGTAAAGTATTGAAGGGAGGTTGAGGACAGAGATGGTCATGGATAACTAGAGATGACAAAGCAGCAGTTCTGAAGAAGTCTTCAACCTGCAATTTAACTCTGCTTCATTTCCACAGATGCTGCTGAACCAGCTTCTGGCATTTTCTGCTTTTATGTTGGGCATTTTGGAGGTGGAGGTCAGCTGTGATGCTGCCTGTTCTCCTGTATGTATGTTGTCTTTCTTTGCATGGCAACCATCCAAATGATGCATGGTACACAATACCAAGAAAAGAATAATGGGTAAGATGGAAGGAAGTTTTCTATTGTAACAAATATTCAGGCATTGTTAGGGCTGTCTGCAATATAGCCAACATAACGTGAGTGTCTGGCTGAGCAATGTGTGAAGTACTGACTAACAATTCGCCAGTGACGTAAAGCATACACATCAGCGACTCTACCACAATAGTTATGCAAACTTGTAATATAAAAGCAAAATTGTAGTAAGTAAAACCATTAAATTTCTAATCCAGAATAATTTTTCTCAATGTCAACAATGAAGCCTGTAAGATCACTGAGCAAGTGCCTGAGCCTTAAAGCTGTGTTTCTTTGACAGTTATATTCTATATTTGGAATTAAATGTACTGATTAAACTGTTCAGATTCAGTCTACTTTTACACTGCACAAAGAATACAAAACTGGTTTCCAGATGCAGCTGAAATGAGTTAACAAAGTAACTGGTTTGAATAAATCTCATGTAAACAGCCTAATTCGACTTGCTGCTCATATTCTGTCCACTCTACCAATAATGCAAACAGCAGGTTGTAATTTGATGCTATTCTGTATCTATATTGGTGTTGGGAGTTGGTGATACACTGCAATGTGAAAGCTAGGGGATTGAATTCAATTCAGATCAATATAATCTGAATTGAATTTGATCTCCCTTCTCCCAGTGTAAACCAACTATTACTCAACAAGAGTCAGAGCAGCTCTTAATATTCTGCATTCTGTACTCCAGTCAATAAAGGTACTCAGAACACTTTAAAGATGGTTTTGAAATAGCTCCCTCCAATGTATCCATAATTAACTTTGATAGAATTAGAAAATATCATTAATTTTGCTCTCCAGCTCTAATTTTCCATAACTATCTGAAAAGCCTGATATCCCGCAGTTTCTTGTTCCACACATTTCTTTATTTACAGACAATTACTGAAATGCTTCATGTATTAATGCAAAACAGTGGGGGAAATGTAATTTATACTTAATGGCCAAATGGCAGCTAACCTGCAACATTGAATGCATACGTTAACTGTGGGAGCCTCAGAAATAGGTTATCTCCTGGAGAAATTAAACAAATAGTTATCAGCAAAAGAAGTACAAAATTTAGTAATATGTCTGTATTCCTAAATTTTTCTCTTTTGCAAAGTTGGCATGAATATGAGTTTGAAAAGCAGAAGATTAAATTGCCAGTGTGCAAAGGTGCAAAGTAATCTAGCATCGAATAACTTCTGGGTGAAAAGGCTGAACCTCCACTTCTTTTTCCGAGACTTGAAGACTTGAAAAAACCCAGGCAAATTTTCGAGCAACACCGGTGCTCAAAAATCCAAAGGATTTGTTGTCATTTGAAATAATATAATTATAGCAATAACAATTTAGAATGTGCTGCAATGAACAATTCAGTGGATGCATGAATCAATAAATAAACCAAAGCAATAGCAAGCTGATTCTCTGGTATATAATGACAGTGGGAGAGTTGTAAGATTGGGAGGATAGTAATTTCTTGAACTGCAATCTTTGGAATAGAAAGATTTTTCTGCAGTATTGACTGGGATGACTTCTTTTTCTGCTGTGTAGAGTTGCTTAAGACTTAAAAACCTAACTTCTTAACAGCTGATGAAAAGTATATGCTGCTGCCACAGGCTTAAAAAGTGTAAAGGTGATAGGCTTGCAGCTTAACTTCTCATCTTTGATCATTTTAGTTTCTTTTACACAGTTTTGATGACAGATTTGAGTACAGCCCACAAATAATATATGAGTACTTCCGGATAAGCCAATAAGTAAACTTCTCAATTCTTATTTTGAAATATTATTTATCTTCCAATTTGTATGACAAAAGGCACACCAATCGATAAATGCAATCAATTTTACATTTCAATCTGCTCACATACAAAGGGAAAGGTAATGTTATGAAAGCTTCCTGACTAATGTAATAGTAGGGATTTAATAAATGATAGGATACCCGCTACCCTGTCTGGTAAGTGTCCAGCATTACGTGGCACTTGTATTCTATGTCTTGTACATATAACACAGACAATAATGGTCTGTAAGCAACGATCTCTTCTTTTAATGCCGTTGTCCTTTTAAAGATTGTATCAAATGACCAGAGGTTATAATAGTGTTTTGGGGAAAATTCCAAAGGATGCTATTAGAAAGATGGCAGCTGTCTGTGTGCCTACAGGCTTTGAAGGATATTTCATGAACAGAGTACCTTGGTTGATTATGTCAAACATCTCAGCAGGTGAATAAGAACATTCTTGAGACAGAACAGGGAAGGAAAGGTATTGAAGTTCAAACTACAGGTGGTGCTGAATTGCTAACCCAGATTTGGTCCAATGTCACTGGGCTAGGAAGGGTTATTAAAACAAATATCTTGGATGCCCACACACAATTGCTGATCAGTGAAAGGAGGACAAAATGGACAGAATGGAGAGTGATGATCTGAAAAGCCATGGACTGATTAGGGATAGTCAGCATGACTTTGTGTATGGGGTAATGATTCACAAATTTGATTGAGCTTCTGAAGACATGATAAGGTTTGGCATAGGACAAAGTTGTAGAAATTTTGTTCATGAATGTTAATGACTTTTGAAAGGTCCTCTGTGGTAGGCTATTCTGGAAGATTAGATCACATGGGGCCCAGGTAAGTTAGATAATTGGATACAAAATTGCCTTGATGGAAGGAGTCAGAGGGCAGTAACGGAAAATTGGAGGGTTGTGATCAGTGATGCTCTACAGGGATTGATTTTAGGTCTACTGTTATCATGTATATTAATGATTAGAATGAGAATATAGTTAGTAAGCTTGTGGATGACACCAAAATTAGACTGTGAAAAGGTTAACTAAGATTACAATGGGATCTTGATCAACTGGAGTATTCAACTGGAAGGATAGGAAGGTAGGTAAAGGGGGTGGCGTGGCCCTGATGGTAAGTAACGATATCAAATCAATAGAAAGAAGGGACATAGGTTCAAAAGAGGTAGAATCCTTATGGGTAGAATTAAGAAATGGCAAGGGTAAAAAGACACTAATAGCAGTTATATACAGGCCTCCAAACAGCAGTCGGGATGTGGACTACAAGTTGCAGCTGGAAATAGAGAAGGCGTGTCAGAAGGACAATGTCAGGATAATTATGGGGGATTTTAATATGGAAGTGGATTGGGATAGTCGGGAAGGTAATGGATCTCAGGAGAGGGAGTTTGTAGAATGCCTACAGGATGGCTTTTTGGATCAGCTTGTCCAGAAGCCCACCAGGGGACCGGCTGTTTTGGATTGGGTGCTGTGTAACGAACCTGAGGCGATTAGGAAGCTGGAGGTAAAGGAACCTCTTGGAAGTAATGATCATAATATGATTGAGTTCAGTTTCAAATTTGAAAAGCAGAAGCTGGTATCAGGTGTATCGATATTTCAGTGGAACAGGGGAAATTACAGTGGTATGAGAGAGGAACTGGCCCAAGTCAATTGGAAAAGTAAACTAAATGGAGGGACAGCAAAGCAGAATTGGATGAAATTCCTACAAGAAATAAGGAAAATGCAGGAAAATATATTCCAAGAAAAAAGAAAATCATGAATGGAAAAATGGCACAAATGTGGCTAACGAGAGAGGTTAAGGCAAAAATAAAAGCAAAAGAAATGGCGTACAAGGAAGCAAAAATTAGTGGGAAAAATGAGGACTCGAAGACCTTTAAAAACTTACAGAAAGAAACTAAGAAAGTCATTAGGAAAGAAAAGATGAATTATGAAAGGAAGTTGGTGATTAACATAAAAAAGGATACTAAGAGTTTTTTTAAATATATGAAGAGTAAAAAGTGACAAGGGTAGATATGGGACTGATTGAAAATGATGCTGGAGTAATTATAATGGATAACAAAGAGATGGCGAAGGAACTGAATGAGTATTTTGCATCAGTCTTCACAGTGGAAGACATGAGCAATATACCTGATAGCCAGAGGTATCAGGGAATAGAATTAGGTACAGTCAAGATATCTAGAGAGAAAGTGCTTGGGAAGCTAAGTGGACTAAGAATAGATAAGTCTCCCGGCCCGGATGAGGTGCACCCAAGGGTTCTGAAGGAGGTGGCTTTGGAGATTGTGGAAGCATTGGAAATGATCTTCCAGGAATCAATAGACTCTGGCATGGTTCTGGAGGACTGGAAGGTCGCAAATGTAGTTCCGCTATTTAAGAAAGGAAGGAGGCAGCAAGAAGAAAATTACAGACCTATTAGTCTGACATCGGTGGTTGGAAAGATATTGGAGTCAATCCTCAAGGACGAGGTTATGAAATACCTCGAGGTGCATGACAAGGTAGGCCGATGCCAGCAAGGTTTCATGAAGGGAAGATCCTGCCTTACCAACTTATTGGAATTTTTTGAGGTAATCTCGAATAAGATTGACAAGGGAGAGGCTGTGGATGTTGTGTATTTGGATTTTCAAAAGGCCTTCGATAAGGTGCTGCATATGAGGCTGCTTAATAAGATGAGAGCCCATGGAATTATAGGAAAGATATTGAAATGGGTGGAGCATTGGCTGATAGGCAGAAAGCAAAGGGTGGGAATAAAGGGATCCTATTCTGATTGGTTGCCGGTTACTAGTGGTGTTCCGCAGGGGTCGGTGTTGGGGCCGCTTCTTTTTACGATGTATATTGATGATTTGGATTATGGATTAAATGGTTTTGTGGCCAAGTTTGCGGATGACACCAAGGTAGGTGGAGGAGCAGGAAATGTTGAAGAAACGGAAAGGTTGCAGAGAGACTTAATCAGTTTAGGAGAGTGGGCAAATAAATGGCAGATAAGATACAACGTTGACAAATGTACGGTTGTACATTTCAGAAGAAGAAATAATTGGGCAGATTATTATTTCGATGGGGAGAAAATTCAAAAATCGGAAGTGCAAAGGGACTTGGGGGTCCTCGTGCAGGATACCCTAAAGGTTAACCACCAAATTGGATTGGCGGTAAGGAAAGCGAATGCTATGTTGGCATTCATTTCAAGAGGAATACTGTATAAGAGTAAGGAGGTGTTGATGAGGCTCTATGGGGCATTAGTGAGACCTCATTTGGAATACTGTGTGCAGTTTTGGGCCTCCTATCTTAGAAAGGATATACTGATGTTGGAGAGAATTCAGAGAAGATTTACGAGGATGATTCCTGGAATGCAGGGGCTAACATATGAGGAGCGTCTGTCAGCTCTTGGATTGTATTCATTAGAGAATAGAAGAATGAGAGGGGATCTCATAGAAATGTTTCGAATGTTGAAAGGGTTGGACAGAGTAGATGTGGAAAGGTTGTTTCCCTTGGTGGGTGAGTCCAGGACAAGAGGCCATAGTCTTAGAATTAGAGGGTACCCAGTTAAAACAGAGATGAGGAGAATTTTTTTTAGCCAGAGGGTCGTGGATTTGTGGAATTCGTTGCCACATATGGCTGTGGAGGCCCGATCGTTGAGGATGTTTAAGGAGGAGATTGACAGCTATCTAAATAGTCAGGGTATTAAGGGATATGGAGAAAAAGCCGGAAATTGGAACTAGATGGGTGAATAGTTTAGCTCATGGGGGAGCTGCAGAGCAGACTCGATGGGCCAAATGGCCTACTTCTGCTCCTTTGTCTTGTGATCTTGTGATCTTGTGGAGTAGTGGGCCAAAGAAAGGCATGTGAATTTTGACTCAGACAAAAGTGCGGTGTTGCACATTGTAGGTTAAAGCAGGGCAGGATTATAAACTAGAAAGAGGAAAAGAGATCTAAGGGCCCAGTTCAAGTTCAGTTTATTGTCATTCAACTGTACACAGATATACCACCAAAAGAAACAATGTTCCTCCGGAAAAAGGTGCACAACGCAACATATACTGTATAACTCACACACATAACATATAAAGTAATAGTACCATAAATAAATTAACAAATAATAAGGTGCATATATGATACAAATTAAAAAGTAAACCGTATAATGCTACTGGAGCTACATACCTGATGGCAGGCAGTTCGGTAGTCTCACAGCTTGTGGGAAGAAGCTGTTTCCCATCCTAACAGTTCTTGTCCTAATGCTATGGTACCTCCTGTCTGATGGTTGGGGGTGAAAGAGATTGTTGAACGGATGGGAGGGACCAATAACAATGCCAGGGCCCTGCGTACGTGGCACTTGAAAATCAGGTTTAACATCACTGGCATATGTTATGAAGTTCGTTAACTTCACAGCAGCAGTACGGTGAAATTTAATGTCACAAAATGCAGGGTCCAGTTACAGGCAGAGGTGTTGAGACCCAATAAGGACAATTTACCCACCAGCTTCTGAGGGATGATCGTATTAAATGCTGAGCTGGTCAATAAACAGTATACTGGCATATGAGGCACCATTTTCCCTGTGGGTTGGGATGGAGTGGAGTGCTGAAGCTATGGCTTGAGCAGAGGACCAATCTGAGTAACAATCAAACTGGAAAGGGTCCAATGTAGCAAGCAGAAAGATGAGATTTAATGTAGTTCATGATCAACAGCTCAAACCACTTCATTATTGGACGGTAGGCATTGAGGCAGGTTACTGTCACCTTCTTGGACAGCAGGATGATGGTGGCTGCCTTGAAGCCTGAGGGGATAGTGGACTGTTCCAAAGAGATGTTAAAGATGTCTATTGGGTTTCAGTTAACAAGGCTGCACAGTCAACATTTTCACAGTGAGGGTGGCATGTATATGGAACGAACTGCCAGTAGAAGTGGTAGAGGTGGGTACTATTACAAAGTTTAAAAGACGTTTAGGCCAGTACATGGATAGGAAGGGTTAAGAAAGATATGGGAATAGCTCAGATAGAAAACCTGGTCAGCTGGGAAAATTGGGCCGAAGAGCTTATTTTTATTCTATATAGTTCTGCGACCCTGTGAGGACAATCAGCAAGCTTGAAACTGAGAAAGTTGGAAGGGGTCAATGAAACATGTCCATCAGGATTAAGTTCAACCAGCAAAATGTTGTAACCCTCTTGCCAATGGAAAAAATGTTTCTCCTCGCTAACTCTGTCTAAACTCCTCAAACTATTCACCTGAACAGCTGCCAAGTTACTGTCAATAGTAAATAGGGTGACAGGGTTCTGTGATTCTCATAAATGTGCTTTTGAAAGGATAGGGCAGGGGCAGTATATATATTGTGCCTCGCCACCAGTTTCCCAGGCACAAAATGGATCTGCTTTTTACTGCTTTGCAGTATAGGTCACACGTGACGGTTGCCATATTGGTGTGGGAACCCCTTAGGAGTCCTAGGTGACTGGCTCCCATCAAGTACAGAGCCAATTAAAATATTATAATGAGATCCTTGCACAGAGTTAGGACCCATTTGGGATTTTTTTGTGCCAATGCCTTATTCATCAACTTTTAAACCTCCTAAGTAAATTATGATGGGAACAGGCAGGAAGCAGTCTTCAAAAGCTCTGTTGTAAGGAATTCTCACCTCTGTTGCTGAGTTTTAACGCAGTTGTAGAGGCTTTGACTTGTTGGCTGCTGCAGTTATACTTCAAAATACCACCAGTCTACACTGTCAGAGCCTGGGGTCACTGATTGGCTCCTTGCAGTTATTTCTGTTGTTACGGCTGGCAGGGGAGGGGTGATCAGGCTGTTGGGCTGTAGCTGCTGTACCAGGGGACTAGAGGTGCCCTACTACACAGCAATCTGGAGATCAAGTGGCTCTCAATCTGACAGAGCAGTGCCTGACATATTACTTCTTCACAGAAACTGGACTCCCAACTCAGCACATGATTAGCAATGTGATGGCATCAAGTACTCTGTAGCCTGAGGTTTCAATATCAGAGAACCAACCAAGGCTGCAGCAGATTACATCACTTGCTGTGCTGCACACATAGAAACAGTATAACACAGGAATAGGCTATGAAGTTCACAATGTCTCTGCTAACCATGATACCAACCCAAGCCAGTCCCATCTGCCTGTCCATGGCATAAATCCTGTCTAGATGCTTCTTCAGTGTTGTTATTTATTGTGCTTCCACCACTTCCCCTGGCAGAGCCTTCCAGGAACCTACTGCTGTCTACATCAAAAAATTGCCTCGTAAATCTCCTTTTGACATTCTTTCTCTCTCTCTCACCTTAAAGCTATGACCTCTAGTATTTGACATTTCTACTTTAGGGAAAAAGCTGGCTTTCTAACCTGTCTACCCCTCTCATGATTTTATTGTATATGCTTCTATTAGACTCTAATGTACTGGAGAAAATAATCTAAGTTTGTCCAGCCTCTTTACATCCCTCATACTCTTTAATCCAGAAATTGTCTTGGTGAACCTCTTTGGCACCCTCTTTAAAGCCTCCACATCCTTTCTTGAATGCATGGAATAGAATTGCACACGGTTCTCCAAATGTGGCTAAATCTGTTTTATACAACTGCAACATAACTTCCCAACTTCTAAGCCTAACACACCCACCAATGAAGACAAGTCCTATATGTTAATCTCCTTCTTTATCACCCAATCTACTTCTGTTGCTAATTGTGGGGAGCTAAGTATTTGCAGCCTACTATTAGACAAGAGAAAATTTTCTGTAGATGCTGGAAATCCAAACAACGGACACAAAATGTGTGTATTTTGTGTGTGTGGCTTGCACCCCAAGATCCCTTAGTAATCAATTCGCTTAAAAAAATCTTTCATTTGGAATATACTTTCCTCTTGCATTTGATTTTGTAAGTGCAACACCTCATATTGGATTTAGGTTAAGATGGTGCGAATGAAGGTGTGTGAAAGCTTTCTGGTAGTCAAAAAGCTAAGAAATCTGACTAAAATTATCACTAAAAATACTTTACTGAGGTAAATAGTGTTAAATTATCACCACAAACAGTGAAGGGACGAGTGATGGTGAAGTAAGTTTGGGGGATGAGCTGAGATGGTCCAGGAAGCGAGGTTGGATTACCAAGATGCTGGTCACTGAAGGAGAAGTTGGGACCTGGGCAGAGATTCCGTGCCCATACAAATGGCCTGGGTGTGAGGTTGGACGGCTTTAGACACTGAGCTGATTTGAAGAGCTTGAGAGCGACTTCAAGCTTGGCAGTGAAATCTGGGCCCAGATCGAGTCACTGGGTGGTGTGTTCTAGGCCCAGAGCTTTTTGCTGCAGCCACATCCTAGTGCGAGGATTGATTCACTATTAAGACAATTTAAATGCCGGTTCAGATCGGAAGCAAAAGTTCATTTCACTTGATCTCCGTGATCTCCACTCCTCTCTCCAGGGCACCAGAGCCTTTTGCTGTTCCATTGTTCGGTCAATTTAAACACTGGCCCAGACAGACAGAAAAGACAGGGTGTCGGTTGGGAATTTTGCTCGTTCTCCCCGATGGTCATCTCCATGGCGCTGAGGCTATGAAGACTCCCCCGGCTGCTGAGCTCCATGCCTGCCAATATGATGAACTGATAACAAGTGTTTGGGTTACTCCGGGCTGCTCCAGGGTTCGGATCTGAGGACGCACATTTGATTCGGAATGCTGTTGTTCACTCCAATTGCTTACATAATTTGTATTTTTTTCCTTTCTCTTGTGCATCGAGTGTTGGTCTTATATTTTTTCTTTAATTGGGTTCTTTCAGGTTTCTTACTTTGTGGCTACCTGTGAGCAAGCAAATCATGAGGTTGTATAATTTTTACATGCTTTGATAATAAATGTACTTGAATCTTGAAATTTACTTGTCTGTATGTAATTCCATTTGATATTTTTCCACCTGCCCTTCAAACTGATCTATATCCTTATAAATCCTTTGGCAACCTTCCTCACTATTCCCAACACTGCTATTTTTTGAGTTTTCTGAAACATACTCATCAGTCTACCTACATTTTATCCAAGGCATTTATTTATTTATATATATACCACTCTATAATCTTGTCCTCCAAGGGAGTCAAGTGCAGGGGCCTGCAAGGAAGGAGGATGCACAATTTAGCCAGCTGCCTTTGGCGTGCAAGGGGGAAAAAAAAAGGACTCCTGGATCGTCTGCTTGAGTAGCAACAGGACATGAATGCAGCTCAACCCTTGTAATACATCCATGCTTTGCATTATCTGTCATCTTGCTCTGCATGAAGGGAATGGGAACTACTAAGAGGTTTAGAAGGTATTTCTAGACGAGATAACTGCTACAAGGAAATAACACAAATAAGGTTAGAATCAGGGTGGAGATACAGCACATAGTGTGCGCTAATAGTAAACTAATAACAGAAAGGAGAAGAGAAGCAGGGTTTGTATGTACCAGGACTACAGGTCCCCCAGCATAAGTAGATATGAGCCAGTCCTGCTTCAGCAATCTGGTGAGATCATTGAACTGCTGAGGGTTCTGATGTATTGATCGTCTTTGCTATCCCTTGTTTATACGATAGGAGACTCTTCGCCCATTAAAGCAATATCGTAGTCATCATGTTGACAACTCCATCTCCACTGGGGCTCACAGTTTAGTCATCTGATTCTGGACAAACTCACAGCAAGATTGTCTGCAGTACCATTGTCAGGCCCTGGGGTTCTGTAGCCAATGGTTATGTCATCTTTAAGAACTGCTGACCTGGATTAATAGCATCAGAAAGATGTGAGTTTGAAATCCCTGTATAGGGGAGTTGATAATTAGGAGTGTGGATATTACTGGCAACCTATGTAATAATACTACAGAACTAGGGAAATAATTCTTTTACCTAACTATACCCATGTGCTTGTGTGTGGGCTGAGTACACTATGCTGATTCCAGATCCAAAAATAGGTACAATCCTATTTTTACCCTACAATTTTTTACTTGAACATGGTGATTATTACCATAAAAAATTCCAACATTCTTCCTGGGTACTCAAAAAAACCTGCAGGGCTTGGAATCAGTGCAAATCTTACATGAACAGCAAAACATCCATTGAGACTAACCATTGCACTGTAAATTCTGTCACAAATTTGAGAATCATTGGACCGCTTGACCTCAAGGGTCACTTTCTGTCTGACAACCAATAGGAGTGTTGCACTGGTCTAAATAACTTCATGGAAAACCTAATGTCCATATCAAAGTCATGAACTGGCCTGTCTGAGTGCGTGATGGGACCTACACATTACATGATTGAATAGGTTAAAGATTGCATTTACCTGATGGTGACTGAGGATGAATTGCAGGTGGAATGGCTGCTTTAAAAATAACTCTCGTTCTTAGATAAAAATTGCAGCTTTTGCTCAGTTCCCTTGGTGTTTTACAATTGTTTCACATTGCAGTCTCTTAGCAGGTAGCTGAGAATTATTTTCACTCTTTGCCATTTGCATTGTTTCTTGTAAGAACAAAAAAAAACAAGTGCTTCTTTTTCATATTTAAATGGTATTTTGAGAATAAAACTGCCTGACCTGCCATTGTCAGGCACTTAAGATGTCAAAAACTGTCTGTCACTTGAAGTAATAGTGTTTCTAAGTGATAGCTTTCTGTATTACTTAATTTCCCTGAGTCTTGACTGGACATTGGCCAGGGTCTTACATCAAGGATATGACCTTTGCTTCCATGATGTGCGAATGTGTCGCGTTCACTCTGATATGGAGAATATATTATTGCTTTCCTATTTGGACTGTGGGAGTTGTTATTGAAGAGTTGTTATTTTCAGCGTTTCTCTTAACATTGCTATATTTTACTAAGAATACCAGTAAAAAATTAATTATGAAAATGTAATGTAATGATGTGTATGATATGATAATGAAGTATCCTGGCAACTCAAATACTTGACATATGATTACAAATATTTCTTTTTATAAATTACATTTTTTAAATATATAAATGCCAAGAAATGCCAATTCTGCAGAGTTTATTAAATATTACAAATGATTATGTTTCGTAGCTGGAGTAGCTTTACTGATTAACCTTAAGTTAAAGTAATCTTGGTGTAATTGTTAGGACAATTATTCTGAAAGAGCTTATTATAGTAATAATACATTGTAATTATTTAGTTATTTTGTTGTGTTTTACTGTAATTACAAATGAAATAAATTCTAATATTTCATTTTGAGATTTTGTCTCATAAATTCTTAATGTTTAAACATTCATATTACAAATAAATCAAATATATCGAAGCAATAAACCACAATCTTTTTAATATTATTTTGCTAGTGACAGATTCTGCCTTTTTAATTAAATAATGCATGTTACAATAAAATGCACAGTGTTATTTCTTTACGATTAAATAGTGTTGCTCTCAATTATATGCAAGCAATGCATCACAGATCATATGTCTAAGATTAAAATATTGATACAATTACAGACATTCTACAGAACTAATAATAAGACCAACATGATACCCCACTGTTTATACAAGGACAGTTCAAACTCCTTGTTAAATTTTAATATTCTGATGCGTCAGGTGATGCTAATGCTTGTAATGAATAATGTTTCCCCTAACGACAATCTTGTCATATTGTTTTAGCTCCGTGGCAGTCTGTGTTGCTTCCCACTGCATCGTATGCAACTTGCATGTCTTATACAGAGATCTTTCATTATTTTTTAATTTTCACATGACTTCTAAGTAGGTGGGACTTGTACTGATTTTTGTTTTCTTTTTCCTGATGACCAATCTGTTTGATCCAGCAACTATTTGATGGGCTTGGTTTTTTTATGGATACTTAAACCTAAATATTAGTTTTCCCAACTGAAGTGTATTTAACGATCTATTTATGTAGATGTATCTTCTGTAGTGTTCCGTCCTCAGTGCTGTAAAGACGTGAATTTCTTTATTTAACATTCTGTATGTTTTCTTGGATTTTCATTAAATTGCACCTGTTTGATGGGCATGCTGGGAACAAACACTATTCAAATGTGATGTTTAATGTATTTGATTTAAGCAAAGAGATCATTTCATGTGATAAACAAAATGACTAGAAATGAAACCTTCGCTTTAATTTCTAAGAAGACTACAAAATATTCATGTCCCATAGGCATGAAGAAGTGAATTAGATTTTCCCTTTGATTTTAAACTGCCAACTAGGTTTCTTTTTCTTGTCAGATTTTAAGAAAAAAGTAAAAAGGATAGTTTTCTTTCATGAAAGAGAAAATATGCTTTATAATTTCACAATGATAATAACTGAAGATATGAATTGTATTTCCTTTGGTGAAAGCTTTCCAATCGGATTGCACACATTGTATTTCACAATTAATATGTAGAATAATGACTAGCAGGAAATAATCAGAAGACTATAATCTCACTGAAGGGTTCAGATGACATGACAATCTGTGAAATTGAAGAGCAAGTGTTTGGTGAATATCATCTGAACCTTGAGATGTGATTACCACTCTCTTCTAGGTGTCAATTAACCTGTATATCAGCGTATAAATGAATATTATACTATATGTAATATTAATTTTCTTACTCCTATCTATGGAATATGTGAGATACAGAGTTTGCTTAAGCTGTGGAATACACATCAGGAGGGGTGCAAGGGAAGATTTGCACAAAGAACAAAATCTTTGCAAGGAAGTCAATCTGGTAATTGCTAGGTGAGAAATCTATATTGTATAGGCTCTGTATTTGATATAGGATATTGGAATTTATATGAAGAAATGAATCAAGAGAAGGCATGTCATCTATGATAACTTTTTTCAATGTCATTCTGTAATATTTTTGAAGAACTTGCTTCAAAAGAATACTTTTACTCTTTCTGTGGAAAGATTCCTCATCAGTACAAATGATGAGAATACTAATGGTACAAGCTGGGTTCATTTATAGAAAAATCCAATTGATTTTGCAATTTTTATTTAAGTCCCTTGTAGGTTTCAGAAGTAAATTGACAGCTGTATAAGAGCCCTAAAGTTGTTTACTACAGCTTTTTTTTCCTCTCTAGTTAGTTACAGGAAAATTGTGTGCGCTGCATAAATGAGCTAATTATACCTGCACAGTGTACACTTGTCTGACAGCAAAGGTAAATCTCAGAGCCAGGACTGAGTGCAAAAGTTCTTGAACATCATTTACATAGAATCATTTCATACATATATCGTGCTGATACAGGCCACTCAGCCCTGCAAGACCCTGCTGATGTTTGTACTTTAAATTTTGATATAATAATATCCAAAGTGCTTCTTGTGCTCTAAAATTGGTCTCTTTTTATCTAATTATAATGACTTTCATAGGGTCATAGAAATATATAGCACAGTAACGGCCCCATACACCTATCTTATCCATGCCGTTTGCCTGTATTAGACCTGATTCCCTCTGCACCTTTCCTATCTAACTACCCGTACAATGGTCTTTTAAACTTGATAAATTATATCAGTCTCCATCATCTCCTCTGGCAGGTTGCTCCAAATATTCGCCACGCTCTAAGTGAAAAACATACAGCTGAAAGCTCCTTTAAATTTCTCTCCATTTAACATGTGTTCTCTGATCTAGACTACTCTGCTCTGGAAAAATAAAGATTCTATCTATCCTCTCTATGCCCCTTGCAGTATAATAAAGCTCAACACAGTCACCCTGCAGATTCCTATACTCCAGTGAGAATAATCTCTCCTTATAACCACAGCCCTTCATTCCAGGCAACTTGCTGTAGAGCCTCTTCTTCAATATCTCAACTGTTATAATGCCCGTCCTGTGGTGTGGCAATCTGAAAGGCACACATCACTTTATGAACAGTTTAATTAAAGTTTTGTACTGATGCAACATGATGTCACAACTCTTTTAGCCAATGCTTTGGCCAATGAAGACAAGCATATAAGTACCTTTCTCCCTGTCATATCCTCCTGTGTTGCCACTTTCAGAGTGTGGTAGGCTTATATCCTCTGCTCTTTCTGTATATCAATGCTCCCTATATCCTTGCCAGTTACTTTCATATGTCCTACTAGAATCTGTCCTTCCAGACTGCATTACCTTGCAATTCTTTAGATTAAATGTAATCTGCCACCATTCCACCTAACTGATCTATGCCCCACTGTATCTTTAACTAAAGCTTCTTTGTTATCCATGACTCCACCAATTTTGTGTTATCTGCACACTTACTGTCCACATACTCTATATTCTCATTCAGCTCATTTATATAAACAACAAAGACCTCAGCTCTGATCTTCTACTTCTGATCACCTAGCCAATATTGGATTCAGTTTATCAGCATGCATTAGATCCCTTTTGCCTAAATCTCTGGACCATGTAGGACCTAGTTAAAAGCCTTACTAAAACCCTTATAGGCAAATTCTATTACCCTGCCTTCATCAAATTCCTTAATACCTCCTCAAAGAACACTCTTAAATGCATTTTATGAATTCTTCTCAATACAAGTCCCTTGCACTATGATAATGACAGTCAATATAGCAATACCACTGATGTGAAGCTGGTGCAAAATGTACTGATCTTACTTATAAATTAAAATTTGCCTTTCACATGGAATGTGCCTTGATGGACTCTGCTGGCATCTGCTGTAGAAAAAATATAAAATATGTCCACATATACATATTGTTTATTACAATCAGGGAGAAATTTTAACTCTATTCCTGCTTCTACACAGTGAGCAATTCGCAGGTGGACAGCTGAAACACCAATCTTACACCTTGATTTAACAGTCATGATTTTGATCTGCCCTTCTAAAGGCTACCTTCTTTAAATACGTACATTGGAGTGTAAAAGTTTTTGTGTTAAAGCCGGTGAGATTTTCCCAGCAACTTAAAGCAGGTAAGAAGAGAACTGGTAATTGAAGCTCTCCTGTAAACATCGTATCAAGATGTCAATTTCCTTCTTACCTTGAATTTTTTTTTTCTGTCTTGAATTTCTCCTCCTTTCTTGCACATAACTGCATGCTGGGATGACTAAAGAGCACTGAATTTGCTGGCAATGCAGAAATGAAGCCTGGATGGTTAGTATCACAGTACGTTATGGTTTGGTGGGTTGCTTGGATGGAAGCTGACACCAGAGGTCACCTACCCATGACCAACTAAGAGATTAAAGGGTTATTTTTTATCTTTATTTACATGTAAAGATAAACAGAGGAACAGGGCTTGTTTTGCTGTTGTTGTTTGGTACATTCAGTTTTGTTGTGTTCTGTGTTGTTCTACTGAGCATGGTATGTTGGCGCTGGAGGGTGTGGCAACACTTACGGGCTGCCCCCCCCACCACATCCTTGGGTGTGTTGATTGTTAACTTTAACAGCGCAGTTCACTGTAAGTTTCGATGTACGTGTAATAAATAAATCTGAATCTGAATTTGAATTTGAACCCGAGGAGAAAAGCATTCTCAGAATATGCTGGAATTAAAGGGTTAATGAAAGAAGGTAGCATTATCAGGAAATAATTTTGAACTGCAGTCCTTGGGCTCTATCTTTCTTTCAAACTCTGTGACAAAATGTTTTGTCAGAATGAAAGGAATGGAACATTGGAAGAAAGCTGAGGTATGTTAAAAATGTTGTATAAATTTTTTTTGATAATGTGTTAAACAGAATCTATGTAGGTCATTGGAAAGGGTTATACTTCCTTTCAATGACTGCCATCTCGGATGGTAATGTGGATTGCAATGCACTTTTAAAACACAATGCATGAGAAATGGTTTGCATATTTGCAGAGTGACTGCTCTGCTTCCCATTACTAGCTATAGTGGCTGTCCATCACCGTCATTACATATGCAGGCTGAGTGAGCCCACAGGGGATTCTAGTTATTTACGCTCTTTTCCAGGCTTCGAAGCTGTTATAATCATTCCCTGTCAACTTTATGCTGACATGGAATTACTTCAATTTTTTTATGCACATTTTGCACCAAAAACACTGGGATCCTCCAGGTGCTGTACTGTAATTCTCTGGGAAAGATGACCAAGAATGCATTACCTAAAATAGCGGTAAACGTGAAGAGGTGTTTCCATTCAATGCTTAGAGAAAAACTTCATGAAGGCATCAAATCAGATACAAGTTTTTGTAGACAAAAAATTTATAATACAATGTGCTGTTTGGAGAAAGCTTTTATGACATCTACTTTCTGTTAACAGGACATTTTAAAGCAATTATTCTCCAGAATTTAGCTTTGTAGCCTGTTACAATTTTGGCGGGACAGCTATCATTTTACTCCTGGTAAGTAAAACCTAAAATGATAGGTGTGATTTACTGAAATTCTCAGTATTCTACCTGCAGAATAAAGGAATTGGTAGATATGTAAAAATAAAATGTGACCGTGGAAGCATGAAAGATCGGCAGAGCTCATCTGGAATTCAGTGCTGGAATGACTGCATTTCTGCTATATGCTGTTTTCTTGGAGAAAACGGTATCATCAGAACTAGAAATTACAATCAAACTACAAAGCAGTTAACTAGGTCTGGCCAAAGGCTAACTTGCATCTTGAATTGAATTGATGGTATCTGAAATTAACTTCAAAAGTTGTGGCATAATTCTGAAGAGATAATCTCCCATAACCAGTGTCTTCCACAAAATGATAAATAATTGTTACCTCTAGAATCTACTCTCAATTGTCCATCTCTTGTGACTTTGAGTACTTTTCTTTAACTAGTGGAATGTAATGACAGAGCAATAACCTTGGCTTGGAGGAGTCAGCAAACCTGACAGTATGTGGGAGTAGAGTTAACAATGGTGGATGTGGTTATTAACCCAGGAGTACTTCAGAAATTTTATCATTCAACTGTGCATGTTAATTCACTTCCCTTGACTGTCAGACTTAGTAACTCCTCCTGGCTAGTGCCTCCAATTATGTCAACAGCTTCACTGCTTACACAGAAATGTGCATTCCATTTTTGGAAAACACAGCACCAGAGATACAGAGAAAAAAATATCTTGAGTGTGTGTTAATTCTTTGCAGTAGTCTTCGTGATGCCTTCTGATAATGAGAGTTAGATTTTAAAAACAAAGGATTTGTCCAGATATGAATCCACCCACAAGTGTACAGCATTACCAATACATAATAACCACTTTTGCTAAAATTAGGAACAAATCTTTCCCAATGCCTAATACTTAATGGGGCTGCTCCTCACACTAACCACATCACTGCAGGTAGCTACATAAAATAAACACCGCAATAAGATGGAAATCAGAGAAGCCAAAATTTCCCTTTCAGATGACACTGAGGACCCGTCAGAAGTCAAATATAAATACAAATACTTACTTCTATTTGCATTTATCTCAGATCTTCATTTCAAGCATTGGCTAATAATCCACGCATACAATCAATACTGTTTTTATTATTACAGTACTGGTTTATTCAAGATTTAGTTTAAGATCAGGAATGATTCTGTCTGGTTTTTCAAAGTGAGCTTGTGTTAATATTGGGATTTGCCAGCAAGTAGACAAATTTTACTACAGACCAATTTCTGGTGTGATGACTGGAATATATGATATTAAGTTCTTAGATATGCTGTAACAAGGCTTGTCCCTATTGTTCACTAAAAGTTATCATATTTTAATAACTGTCAACATGAAGTTCTAAAATAGTTCCTCAAACAAGAGTTACAAGATGGCTGAAGCTTCTGCTGCTGTGGAAACCTCAGTGCCAACCTGTTATGAAAAATGGTATTAGTTTCAAATTAGACCAGCAAGGAAACAAGAATGGAGAAATAAACTTTTAGTGGATGGGATCTGGTTCAAAATTGGACCTCACGTTCTTTCTTTCTTCTGCAGGAAATAGATGGAGCACTTAAAGCCTTATTCCCTGAGAAACCTTATGCCAAATGTTTCTAAGATAACTGGTTATCAGTGAAAGATGAGTGCAGGAAGGTAAACTCAGAATCTGGTCACCAGAATTTGATTTCTCTAGGAAAGATTCCTGAAAATGAAAACTTCCACAACACCAGTCTGTCTTAAAAATCATTCAAAACCTAATGCACTTTAGTCCACCACAAATCAAAGATGAGTCCGTGCTTTATAAAACCATGTTATTTTCTCTCTACTCTTTTTTTTCTTGACCCTGCATCATTATCATTGGGGAAAACCCTTTCAAATAGTATAGGCAATGGTATACACAATAGTTATGTGTCTGAATAGGAGCTTTGTAGTGCATAAAACATTTTTAATTCTAGATTTGCTATCAGATATGTATAGATTTGTGCAATGTTGCCATGATGTTTAAATTCATTTCTTGAGGGCATTACTATATTATTTTCTTCTTCTGAGGAAGTTCATTGAGATTGTGGATGGTTTCCTTCTACTCTGGGATAGCTAATGAGGCAAGTGAAGGAACCTCAGACCCTTCATAAATGGGCTAGGAGCTATCTGATGGGGCAGGCAGATCTTTAGTTTGTAAGGTGGTGTGTTCCTCTTGCTGTTCAGTCAAGACTTGTGTTCATTCCTTGAGATTCTCAATGCCATTCCACATGCTCCTTCTCCATTTTGAGAGGTCATAGGCCACAAATTCCCAAGAGTCAGTGGGGATGTTGCATTGTTTTAAGGAAGTTTTGATCCTTGTACTTTTTCCTGTCTGTACCTGGTAATTTTTTCCCTTGATAGAGCTTGGAATACAAACGTAGGGTGACATAATTGGTGGAAATGTACATAATTCACAACCACCAACATTGAGTTGGGTTTCACTTTAAGATGCTGGTCTAATGTGATGACATAATTACGTAAAGTTATTACTGTGCTTTGTGTTAAGTGTTTCCAGTTCAATAAATGAGTTGTTATGACTTTTCTTAAAGATAAAGTGCCTTTGCAATAAACTACAAAGGTAACCCCAATACTTCAGGATGATTTCAGAGTTACTGAACACGTCGGCCAGTGCAGTCACTTTGAAATTGCCAGCATTTTGGGAGCAAAATGTCATCTCTTGGCTTGTACAAGCTGGGGCCCAGTTCACTCTCCGAGGAATCACCACTAACAACAGCAAATATTTCTATGTAGTAGCGCCACTCAGCGACTTCACAGCTGGGAGAGTGGTGAGTCTACGAGAACACATGTCTGAACACAATAAATACCGATCACTGAAAACTCACCTTTTACAGACTTTTGGACTATTGGAGTCTGAGCGCAACAAACAGTTGCTCTCCTTGCCTAGCCTCAGTAGTGCTAAGCCCTCGGAGCTAGTGGATCACATGCTGTCTCTCCCGGGAAATCACCATCCTTGTTTTATTTTAAGGGAACTCTTCATGCAGCAAATGCCTGATCAAGTTTGCATAGCCCTCGCTAATGCACCCATAAAGGACTGTAGGGAGCTTGCTAAAATGGCTGACAGTCTACACTCAGCCAGGCAGCATTGCATTGTTCCACCTCCTTTCTCTACCTCAATAAGCAGTGTCAAGGCCCCCAACACAAGGACACCCACAGCTGTGAAACAAATGCCACCAGGCCTGTGCTTTTACCATGCACAGTTTTCTATGAATGCAAGGAAGTACCGATTGCTTTGCAGCTTCAACAATGCCAGTGCACCAGGACATCAGAGGTCTGGGAACACCATGGGTTCCAGCTGCCAGGGTCATCTACTATTCATTATGGACACCCTTTCAGGGCGACGCTTAAGTGAGTGTGCTGCCAGCATCACCTATTGATGAGAAGGCAAAGAGTGACAAAAGCACGCTGGAGGCCGCCAATGGCAGCAGGACCCAGACTTAAGGGACACAACAGGTGACACTCTGCTTCAGAGGGCAACATTACACAAGGGGCTTCGTCCTGGCTGAAGCGGCTAGACCTCTGCTCAGTGTGGATTTCCTGTGTGCCCAAGGACTATTAGTCGATCTTAAGAAATGCCAGCTTGTGGATGTCAAGTACTTTGAGTCGTTACCCTGCTCCTCAGTAAGATCCCCACAATGACTCTGTCAAGTGCCTGCACCTCCGCATGTGAGTTTACCTGATTGCTGGGTGAATTCCCAAACCTCAACAAGCCCACATTCTCCACGGTCTCAAAACATGGGGCCGAGCACCACATTTCTACTACTGGCCCATCAGTCCATGCCTAGACTGGACGCAGAAAGGCTGGCAAACACGAAGGCTGAGTTCACCAACATGGAAAGACCTGATCCTGTTTGCTGGTGGAATAGCCCCTGGGCTTTGCTGCTCCATTTAGACCCTAAGTCCAGTGGTGGTTGCTGCCCTTGTGGCGATTACCAACGCCTCAATAAAGCCATTACCCCCAATCGTTACCCGGTCTCACACAGTCAAAAATTTTTTGGCACATTTAGCCGGAAAGTTAATTTTTTCCAAAGTCGATTCTAGTTTGGGGCTATCATCAGGCACCTGTGTGTTTGAAGAACATTCCCAAAATGGCTGTGATAACCCCATTTGGCCTCTTTGAGATTCTGTGCATACTATTTGGCCTGAAAAATGCAGCACCGACTTTCCAGTGCCTGATGGACTCTGTATTAAAAGACTTAGATTTTTTTTTGATTACCTGGATGACATACTTGTCACCAGTGTAGCCAAACCTGAACACATATCTCATCTCCTTTTCCAGCACTTAAGCTAACAGGGGTTGATTATTAACCTTGTTAAATGCCAATTTAGGCTGTAAAGCACTGACATTCTTGACCATCACATCTCTGCAGAAGGTGCAAACCCCTCCTATCAAAAGTAGCCGCTATTATGGATACAGGAATTTTTAAGCATGGCAATTTTCTATCTTTGCTTCATTCCGCAAATTCTCAAACTTGTGCTTCCCCTGTATAGTGCGCTTAAAGGCAATACTCCTAATCATGCTCGACTGGTTAGCGGACATGACCAGGGCAATTGATGATACCGGACAAGCTCTATCCAACGTAACCCTACTGGTGCACCCACTCCCTAATGCACCCATAGCCATTACTGCAGACGTTTAAAGCTATTCTGTGGATGCTGTACATGAAGACTTGGTCAGAGGCATGTGGAAGCTGCTCGCCTTCTTCAGTCGGCAATTCCATCCCCCCGAAATGAAGTACAGCACATCTGACCATGAGCTTCTCGGTCTCTACCTGGCTGTTTGCCATTTTCACTTCCTTCTAGGGGCTCGCCATTTCACAGCGTTTGTTGACCACAAACCCCTCATGCACGGAATGGCCAAAATATCAGACCCTTGTCTGCATAGCAGGTACCCTAACAGGCGTACATATCCGAGTTCACAACTGATATACAACATTTCAAGGGGAATGGCTAATTGCCTCTCAAGGCCAGCTGTTGAGGCCATACACACAGGGGCTGACTACGCCAGCATGGCAGATGACCAAACTACTGACCCAGACATCCAGGCTTGTTGAACAGCAGTCATGGGCCTGTGATTGTCTTACGTTAAGTTTGGGGAAGCTGGGTTTTCTTTACTCAACCAGTCGCCCTCACTCCATGGACTCTCGCGTCCAGGCTGGCAGCCCCACAGGAGCTGGTTGGACTAAAGCATGTGTGACACTGCCTTAGAAACGACATGTATAATTGGACTTGAGCCTGTGTGGAGTACCAGCGGGTAAAAATTAATCGTCATGTGAGGCGCCATTGGCACCTTCTGAGGTCCCCAGGTGACGATTTGACCATGTTAATGTGGACCTTGTTGGCCCTCTTTCCCCCTCGGGCCATTTAACACACCCTTACACCACGGTGGACCGTACCACCAGGTGGCCATAGGTTATCCATCTAGTGTCAACGGCAGCCGCAGACATGGCTCAGGCATGCATCAGTACCTGGGTTGTTCGGTTTGGCACCCCACCTGATATTTCCTCTGACCACAGTCCCCAATTAATTTCAGACCTCTGGTCTGTGATGGCCCAGGATCTTTGCATCAGGCTACATCACACCACAGCATATCACCCACTATACTATGGCCTGTGCAAGCGGATTCATCACTCCTTAAAGTCTGCTCTGAGGGCTTCCCTGACAGATGAGTGTTGGCATAATGATCTCCCATGGGTCCTGCCGGGGCGCAGAACTGCTCTAAAGGAGGAGCTGTAGTTGTCCACGGCTGAGTGGGCAGCTGTTACGGCTGCCAGGTGATTTCATTCCTGATACCACAACTGCCTGGCCAGCCTCTCAACAGTGTTCCACCCTCCTCAGTAAATTCAGTTCCTTTTCACCTATTCCTACCTCCCATCATGGCGTACAGCACACTTGGGTTCCTGTTGACCTACATTCCACCTCATTTGTTTTTGTCTGCCTTGATGCACACCGACATCCCCTTAGGCCCCCTCTTACGATGGGCCATTCAACATTTTAGGATGAGGAGAAAGACTTTTATCGTAGATAAGAAGGCTAAACCTGAACATATTTTGGTAGATCGCCTTAAACTGGACCACCAGGATTTGGAGGGATCTGCTGCCATGCCCCTGGCATCATGACGTGACCATGAGTGTGTCAACACACCTCTGGATGAGCGAGAGGCACCGGTTGTTCCTCCACTCATGGAACATAAGACCCAAGCTGGACGGCTCATCCAAGCTCTGGACAGGCTCACGATGCTGGTTTTAGTGAACTCTGGGGGAGCCTGTGTAGGGTAATGTAATTGCTGAAAATATACATAATTCACAATCACTGACATTGAGTTGGGGTTTCACTTTAAGAGGCTGTTCTGATATGATGACATAAATACATAAAGCTTCTATTGATCTTTGAGTTCAGTGTTTGGAGAACCATTAATGAGTTGCTAAACATAAAATGCCTCTGCCATTTTTATTGCAAAAACCAACACAAAGTCTGTTTCAGGAGTCTGATGTTGGGCAGATGAGCAATTTCTTTTTAATAGAGCTGACTGAGTGAATAAGATCTCAACACGGGGATGATGGTTCACTCATCCTTACAGTAAATTTAAAGAACTTTGGTGGTATAGTTCTATTGTTTGAGGTGCCTGCTAGAGGTAGTCCAGAAGCGTTCAGGCGTTCAGGAATCTTGGCTGCCAGGCAAACTGTGAGAACCATGAGAGACAAGTGCAAGCAGATTACATTATAACATGCTATATCTTCAAACATCATCTTCCTCAGTCAAGTATGGCAGTAATGGCAATTACAGCAATAATCAATTTCCTCGCTGATGCCTGCTTTTGGGGAGAGGTGATTCCCTGACTTTCCAGCTTACTCCCACATTGCAGAGCCAAACAGGTTGGTAAATTGATTGGCTGCAGTAAATTATCCTGAATGTGGGGGGTGTGGAGCAAATGCAGTGTAAGTGTAAATGGGTCAGTATGGACTTGGTGGGCTGAAAGTACTGTTTCCATTCTGTATCCCTCTGTGGCATGAGAATTGGTCCACATCTTCCAGGATCTCGCTATGACCTTTTTTATTGTCAGAGGGCAGGATTGTACAGTGGTGGAAGGTTGGCAGATGATCTTTGTCTTGCAGATGATGAGTGTAAGGCCCATCCTCTCTATGTCTTGGTTAAATAGAAAATGATATCTGGAACTTATCAATCTCCAAGGAACTCAGCAGGCCAGGCAGCATCTATGGAAAAGAGTAAACAGTCAACGATTCTAGCCAAGACCTTCATCAGGACTCACTGAAGTGAAGATTTAAACTTCTTCATGCGAGGCATCTCTCAAAGTAACTTTGCAGTAGTAGTAATATTACAAACATGAGAGTCCAGATGAAGGGTCTTAACCCGAAACATTAACCGTTTACTCTTTTCCATAAATGCTGCCTGGCGTCCTCCAGCATTTTGTGTATGTTGCTTTGGATTTCCAGCATCTGCAGGTTTTCTCATGTATATCAGTCTCCAAGACTGCAACACAGGTGCTAACTGAGCTAACTGAGCATTACAGTTCAGCTACCGAGCTTCAGGTGACGTTCTGGTGTTCAGTTGGTACCTGATGAACAGTTTCCATTAGTCTTGAAGATTCACTCTACTCCCGTGGGAATTTTGTTGCAGGTATAAAACTACAGAGGTAAAGGTAGAGATAGTGCGTTTAGGGAAGTGTTGCTTTGTCTGACACCAGCCTTCACTCTAGACCCAATGACTAGAACAATGGGTTGCATGTCTATATAAAAAATATATAGATGGAGATGAATTTATGTGGGCAGCTAAATTTGAGAACAATTTTTCTTAGTTCCTGTGTTCATGGAACAAAAGGCAATAGTGAGGTTGATCAATGTCTACATATGACTGCTGCTCCACTCTGCATGTTTCTTGGAATTGTCGGACAATGAAGATCTTGTCCACATTGTGATTTGGAAAGCAATGCTTTAGCTACTGAGAGGAGGCTGTTTAGGAGGATGCTGTCAATGGCATTCCCAGAGGCAGATGTACAGCTAATCCCTTTTACTTACAGCAGTTGGACTTCCTTCTTAAAAATGGTCATGATTACAAAATCTCTGGGGTTCCCAGGCATATCTTCCCCTTTCCAGTTGTAAGAAATGAGATTGTAGACTCACCTTGAAAGCTTTTCACCACCAAGTTTAGTAGATCAGTAAGGAGATTCTGCGGTGTCAAATCCTCATTATTTTGTGGCCTTGTTTTGATCACGAAGGTGTGTTGCGCAGTCATCTCCTGTTGGCTGGAACTCAATGAGATGACTTTGAGGCACTGATTGAAAATGAGTGTGTGGGGTTTCTTGCACTCTTCAACATAGGCAGTCGTATCACCTGTCATATAGTATATCCATCAACATCCAAACATGCCAACTATTAATGTTTACATCAACAGCACAGTTAAGGACAAAAAAGGAATTTTATTATTTATTTCCAAGAATAACACTTTATACTATGGAGGTAATTCAAGGCTGTATCTAATGATGACTATAAATTCTATGTAAGAAGCTTTTGTGGTTTATGATATTTTGTGCACATCTTGATTTGATTACTGGCTTGTGATCACTCCTCACTATCTGTTGCATGGCTGTCATTATAAACAGGTAGTCATTTAAGTTCCTCTGCAATCGCCTCCAGCTAAAATATTCTCTGAATTTATAATATCTTGGGTCAGTGATTGTGCTTCTTTGCCATCTGTAACTTTACCAATTTCTTTTAGTCCTCACCTCTATTTTATCTGTCTCTTTTTTGTCACTTTTGTTTATTTGGTGAGTTTTGTCTCTGTTTTACTCTTTCTGAAACTCACCCAAACAATTGTTCCCATGAGAGCGTGCCAGCTTCTGGAGAGTGAAACAATTAAGATAAAGAAGGTTGGGACAATCCATAAGAGACCAGCTCTTTGAGTTTGTTTGTAACTTTGGTTATTTCCTTAAAAGACTGAAAGTTGGCAATCTGTATGGTTACTATAGGAGTTTACTGTCTGTTACAATTCTGCACTGGAATAGCACTTTAATTTGCATATTTATCAATTGAAGTAAACTGGTTTGTGACAGCCAATTTCCGTCAGCATTCATGTTAGGACTAATGCAGACTGTAAAAATAAAATCAACTCTGATTTGGTTACTGTAATACATTAGAGAATAAATCATAAATATATGAATGAGAAATGAACAGAAAACTCTAGCAAGGACCAGCCTAGTTTCTCTGACATGAAAACAGTTTGAATGTGAGGAAAAAATATTTGAATGAGTGCACTGGTCATGAAAAATGCTGCATTGGAAATTAATCTACATCATCAGTCAGTTTCTTAGAAATTATATTGATAAACCTGCTCAACTTCAATTATTAAAGTAACACATAATCTATAGGTTAAAAAAAGCACATTCAACATAGCTCCTGCAGCAACTGGTGATTTGCTCAATCTTGAAACTATACATTCTTACCTGCTTTTGTGAACAGATTTGATGAAGATTTGAATCTCAGCATAGTTTTATTTCAAATTATATGTGAGGCATACCTTAAAGATTTTTCTGCACATAAGACAATGGATATGACCTCATTATTAATAGAGCAATGTTCTCTTAAAATATTGACAGAAGGAAACAAGCAGTTCAATAGGCAGTGGAAAATGAAAACAATCCAGAATACGTGATCATCCATTGAGCTCAACCAATAATTAATCAGCACGAGAATGAGTGAGAGACAATGGATACATTTGTCTTCATTCCACCCTATACATCATCTTCTTGTGGGCTGCATTTTTTGGGCTATAACACATGCTCATATTTTTTTGCCAGTATTCTCATCAAGACCAGAATGGATTTAAGTGAAAAATGAATAAATCATATTCATTTGTTTTGTTACTAGGACTCATTTTGAATGCTCTTGTGGAAGCCTTAGTGTTCAGTGAAGCTACAAAATGGACAGGCTTGCATTTGTATGTATTTGAGAATTTTGCATCTTATTTTTAAAATTCTCAATTTTTTGATGCCAACCTCATGTATGTATTCCAAGTGTATTTCATTTTTACATAATGCTGTTCATTCTCATGTTCCTGAAAATGCACCTCATCTTCTTCTTCAGCAGTCCCTCAGGTTGTGTGCATTCTGAGGAAGCCAATGTAAGGTCTACAGATTCTCCCATAGATTGGATGAGAGGTAACTTCTTGCAATGGACGCTATGCTCCAAGTGCAACCTAATTAAAGTTACGGCTGCAAGATGACTTCTTGACTCTTAGACAATAAGACATAGGAGCAGAATTAGGCCATTCAGCCCATTGAGTCTGCTCTGCCATTCCATTATCGCTGATCCCAGATCTCTCTTAACCCCATACACTTACCTTCTTGCCATATCCTTTGATGCCCTGACCTATCAGGAAACTATCAATTTCCGCTTTGAATATAGCCACAGACTTGGCCTCCACTGCAGTCTGTGACAGAGCATTCCACAGGCTCCCTACTCTCTGGCTAAAAAAAGAATCCTCTTTACCTCTCTTCTGAAAGGTTGTCCCTCAATTTTGAGGCCATGCCCTCTAGTTCTGGATACCCCCCACCACAGGAAACATCCTCTCTACATCCACCTTATCTAGTTCTTTTAACATTCGGTTGGTTTCAATGAGATCTCCTACTTCTAAATTCCAGTGAGTACAGGTCCAAAGCTGGTAAATGTTCACCATATGTTAACCATTTCATTTCTGAAATCATGTTTGTGAACCTCTTCTGGACTCTCGCTAATGACAACACTTCCTTTCTGAGATAAGGGGCCCAAACTATTGACAATACTCCAAGTGTGGCTTGACTAGTGTCTTATAAAGACTCAGCATTATCTCCTTGCTTTTGTATTCTATTTAGGTAACTGACAGAGTAGATGGTTGGGTAGTTAGTGAAGGTGGTGCTCCTTCCATCATTTATTTAGGGATTCTGTGTGCTCTGATGTGTAGTTTCAAGAATCTCAATCCCTTCCGAGCTTTCCTTTCGACTTTGAGTAATCATGGACCAGGGATTCCTAGGAGTTAGTTGGGATGCTGCATTTCTGCAGGGAATTTTTAAGGACATCTTTGGATCTTTGTTTCAGTCCACAGGGTAATTTCTTTCCAGGACAAAACTGGGTATAATTTGGCTACTTTAGAAGTCTGGTGTAGGGCAAACAGACTGCCTAATGGAAGCAACTGAAAACGTCTCATGTTGACCAGGGAGAGAATGCTGACAGTAGGTTCACTTTTGCTTCTGATGCACATACAGCATTTTGAAAGGCAACACTGATAATACTTTCCCAGTGCTTTGAGTAATCTGTTACCCAGATCTTATTCTCAGACTTTGCAGAAGCCCTCACACAGGCCCAGATTCTCTTTCCTACAATTCAAGGAAGGGCGATTTGCTAATCTGGGCAGGTCACTGATGCTAAAAAAAGAGACAATTGTGCCACTCTTATGACTCAGTTCAACTCTTGTAAGTGCTGCAGAAATTAATGAGATAGGAAGTGTTATGTTTTGCGACTCCAAAACATTAAACTAATTAAAAGGAAAAGATGAGAATCCAAAATGTGAGTCCAACTTAGTTTTACTTTAAGTGAGGCACGCACGTATCATGTGGTGGCATCATGACATATGTAATTCACTTATTTTTACATATAAACATAATGAATTATATAAACAACAAAGAATGCTTAATCAAGCAATGTACTTACAAGATTACTAAAATATTACTGAAATATTAAACACACAACACTCCTCCCAGGTTAGCAAAAACTCCAACTCAATATAGAATGCATTTCACCTTATGTACAATATACTGTATAATACAACTACTATAGAAACATTCACAGCATAGTACATTTAAAATTGTCTCATGCCATGCTAAAGATTTAATTGCTGTGATGGATTTCTTACTCTTGCGGGATAACATCTATCTTGACGAGGGAGCTCACTGTACTTGGCAGGTGAGACTTGTGGCTATGAAAACAACCTCAAGGTCTGGGGCCTTCTCCCTGGTGGTGGTAGGAGTTGACTCTGAGACTACAGGAAGTGGTTCTGACAGCTCTAGACACCTTTCTTCTCTTTCCTTTTCCTTCTTCTAGTTTGTGTGTCTTGATATTAGGAAGGTTCATTTAGTTCACTGGAGTATTCTCTTTTTAATCATTTTATTGCTCACTTTACATTCTGACCTCTCCTCTTGGTTTCCTCATCCACAACATCATCTGATGAATTCTGTTTTCATATCTCCAATGACCTTTCTTTTTGACCCTTCATTCATTCAGCTGTAAAAGCAGTCTTTACATCTGCTTTTACAAGCAGCTTTTTGTCTCTCATTTCAAGTTCATGCAGTAACCTTAATGCACTCAGAGTAGATTCTGGTTCTTTATACTCACAAAAGCCAAATGCTTGTAATGTTCCTGAAGCTCCATGAACTCTCTTCCTGCTTAAAACCAAGCCACATTTTGCAATTCACCACCTGATTAACATATCAGATGCATTTTCCAATATGTTGCCTACAAAAACTGTTGTAGTCAGGCCATTGGTTTTGTCACTTTCGCACTTACTCTGAGTAGCATTATTCTTCTTTGGTTCAATATGCTTTCCAACCAGAAGCACAGAGGTTGGCAGCAACACCCGTTTGCCCTCTGTTGTGCAATGGTTCATGGTGTGCAGCATGAAGATAGTTTTGGCATCATCCAGTATCTTTCTTAATTCGCTTTCAGTATCACAGGGGATGTGGCATACAAAGGCTAGATGGAGCTCCAATCAAGTTGTAGTTGGCTCAGCCACTCACATCTCTACTATGCTGGCCCTCCTGTTTATACCACATACAAGCCCAATGTGGCTTGTTGGTTGTTGTATTTCACTGTTACAAATGTCATTCCCATAGGAGTTATCTTTTCTTCAATATAACTTCATTATACCTTCAGGCTTCAGTTCCGTATCTTTGAAGTGTCATTCAAATTCATTTTGTGGAATGATTGAAACAGCTGAGCCAGTGTCCAATTCCACTTTAATTAATTTGTCATTCAGTTCAGGCATAAGCCATATTCTTATCTCCTGTTAGTTTTCACACTGTAAATTTTAAGGCTACTCAGTCCTATGCCACTCCCATCATTATCAGATCTTTCATCAATTGCATGCAGATTAGAGTTCAGTTTGAAACTGTAACTTAACTTTATCTCTTTCATTTGCAGTCCATTTATTTTTGCCTGCCGGACATGCTTGTTGTATGTGCCCTACTTCGTTTGTTTTAAAAAAATACTGCTCAATCTGCTCAGTATATAAAATGCAGTTATCTCTTGTGTAGTCAAAAGTGTCCATCTTTCCAATGTAGCCAGCCATTTCTACTTTTTGTAGTGATAGTTATCACCTGGTACTCACTGTTTATGAACCTATGAATGCTTCCATTTTCTGCCTTTTTATAAACTCGGTCATTCTTCCCTTCCAAAGAACACGTGATGGGCAGTTTTCACAAACATTTTGCTGTGTTTCAACAGGTAGGTACTCATCGCGGGTTCATTTAAAATACACCTCGTCACCACAATTCTAAAACATTAACTCTAAAACAATAAACTAATTACAAATGTAAAAGGAAACGACAGGAGTCTGAAATATGAGTCTAACTTCATTTTACTTTAAGTGAGGTGTGCACATATCACATGGTAGTGTCATGATGTATGCAATTCACGTATTTTTAACATATGACCATATAAACAACAAAGAAATAGTGCATTCATAGAAATAGTGAATACATTGGTTGTCATCTTTCAAAATTTTAACAATTGTGAAATGGATCTTGCAGATTGGAGGATGGCAAATGCAATTCTATTATTTAACGTGGAGGGAGAGAGAAGACAATGAACCACAGACTATTTAGCCAATGTAGCGATGTGCTACACACAGAGCTAGAAATAACGTCACACAGTCTGTACGTTGCACTCGAGACTAGTTTATTCAAACTTTGCGACACCAGCTTTTCTGCAGTTCCATTCCCGCCCTCTCCGGGCGGAGATGACGTCAGGGGTGCATTACAAAAGTCTCTTCCCACGCGCAGGCTTTCTCCCCTCGCTGATGAGGAAGGCGCAGCGCCATTTTGGGGCTGGTCTCTCTACCGATGCACACACCATTTTGTGAGCCGGTTTGCCTGCGTAGAAAGTGGGTCGCTACATAACCACCACTCCCACCCCCCCAGAACTGGTGATACATCCCCCAATGTCCACAGTCTGGATCAGTCTCTGCTTGGGCAGTCTGCCTCTGCGCCACGGTGCCTGAACCTCGACCGGCTGCGCCAAGTCCACATGGGCCGGTTTGAGTTGGTCCACCGTGAAATCCTCCTGTTCCCCCCCCAATTCCAGAACGTATGTGGACCCATTGTTCCTGGTCACCCTTGAACAGCTGCTGTAGCGGTGCCCGCTGTGCGCCCCTTCGTACAAATACAAACTTACAGTTCTACAGGTCGGGATCTGTCCGTGCTGTGAAGTCGGTACGGGGGCCAGGTTGCCGAGCCTTTCGCGTAGTCTGTCCTGGACTGCCCTGGGTTTTTCCTCTTGTCCCCTTGGGGCTGGTATGAACTCTGCTGGGATGACCAGGGTGCGCCATACACCAGCACGGCCGACGGGCTGTGCAGATCCTCTTTGGGCGCTGTGCGGGTTCTGAGCAGGACCCAGGGAAGCTCGACCACCCACTTAGGCCCTTTCAGGCGGGCCATGAGAGCCGACTTCAAGTGACGGTGGAAGCGTTCCACTAGTCCGTTCGACAGTGGGTGGTAGGCAGTTGTGTGGTGTAGCTGTGTTCCCAACAGGCTGGCCACAGCCGACCACAGGCTGGAGGTGAACCGGGCGCCTCTGTCAGAGGTAATGTGGGCCGGTATCCTGAAGCGTGCTACCCAGATTGCAATCAATGCTCGGGCGCAGGAATCAACGGTGGTGTCGGTGAGCAGGACTGCCTCTGGCCATCTCGTGAACTGGTCTACCATAGTTAGGAGGTACCGCGCTCCTCGTGACACTGGCAGGGGCCCTACGATATATATATGAATGTGGCTGAACCTCCGGCGGGTGGGTTTGAACTGCTGCAGCGGGCCTTTGGTGCGCCGCTGCACCTTGGCCGTTTGGCACTGCATGCACATTTTGGCCCATTCGCTGACCTGTTTGCGAAGTCCGTGCCACACGAACTTGCTGGAGACCATCCGGATGGTTGTCCTGATAGGTGGGTGTACCAAGCCATGTATGGAGTCGAAAACTCGCCACCATCAGGCTGCCGGGACGATGGGGCGAGGTTGGCCGGTAGCCATATCACACAGGAGGGTCCTCTCACCTGGGCCTATGAGGAATTCTTGCAGTTGCAAACCAGAGACAGCGGTCCTGTAGCTGGGCAACTCATCGTCTGCCTGCTGCGCCTCCGCCAGTGCTGCATAGTCCACCCCCTGGGACAGGGCCTGGATAGCTGGTCTGGAGAGTGTGTCCACCACGACGTTGTCCTTTCCCGAGACATGCTGGCTGTCCGTCGTGTACTCAGAGATGTAGGACAGATGTCGCTGCTGCTAGGCCGACCAGGGATCGGACACCTTCGTGAACGTGAAAGTCAATGGTTTGTGGTCTGTGAACGCGGTGAACGGCCTGCCTTCTAAGAAGTACCTGAAATGCTGGATTGCCAGATATAGTGCCAACAGCTCCCGGTCGAAGGCACTGTACTTGAGTTTGGGTGGCCGTAGCTGCGTGCCGAAGAAAGCCAAGGGTTGCCAGCGCCCCTCGATGAGTTGCTCCAGCACCCCACCGACTGCTATGTTGGATGCGTCCACTGTGAGGGCGGTTGGAATGTCTGTTCTGGGGTGCACCAGCATCGCGGCGTCTGCCAAGGCTTCCTTGGCTTTAACGAAAGCGGTCGCAGCCTCTTTGTCCCAAGTAATATCCTTGCCTTTACTCAACATCAGTGTGAACAAAGGGTGCATGATACGGGCTGCTGAGGGGAGGAAGCGGTGGTAGAAGTTCACCATACCAATGAACTCCTGCAGGCCTTTGACTGTGTTGGGCCAGGTGAAGTGTCGGATCGCGTCTACCTTGGCGAACAGAGGTGTTGCCCCGTCTTTGGTAATCCTGTGGCCCAGGAAGTCGATGGTGTCGAGTTCGAACCGGCATTTGGACGGGTTGATCGTGAGGCTGAAATCATTCAGGCGGGAGTAGAGCTGGCGGAGATGGGACAGATGCTCCTGACAACTACTGCTGACTATGAGGATGTCGTCCAAATAGATGAATGCAAAGTCCCGGTCACGTCCCACCGCATCTATTAGCCGCTGGAACGTCTGTGCAGCATTCTTCAGGCCGAACGACATTCAGAGGAATTCGAACAGGCCGAACGGGGTGACAAGTGCTGTTTTGGGGATGTCTTCAGGGTGTACCGGGATTTGATGGTATCCCCAGACAAGGTCTACTTTGGAAAAGATGTTTGCCCCGTGCAGGTTTGCTGCAAAGTCCTGTATGTGCAGCACAGGGTAACGGTCTGGAGTTGTAGCCTCGTTCAGTCTGCAGTAGTCGCCTCCTGGTCTCCAGCCCCCGGCTGCTTTGGGCACCATGTGCAAGGGGGAGGCCCATGGGCTGTTGGACCGCCACACAATCCCCAATTCCTCCATCCTCTTGAACTCCTCCTTCGCCAGGCGGAGCTTGTCCAGGGCGTGGAGGGGTGGTCCCTGGGTCAGAATGTGGTGCTGTACTCCGTGTCTGGGCATGGCTGCCGTGAATTGTGGTGCCAGTACCGATGGAAAGTCTGCCAGGGTTCTGGTGAACTCGTTGTCCGACAGCGTGATGGAGTCCAGGTGTGGGGCCGGCAACTTGGCTTCACCCAGGGAGAATGTCTGGAAAGTCTTGGCATGGACCAGTCTTTTCCCTTCCAAGTCGACCAGTAGGCTGTGGGCTCGCAAGAAGTCCACCTCTGGGAGTGGTTGGGCCACAACGGCCAGCGTGAAGTCCCACGTGAACTGCCTGGCGCCGAACAGCAGCTGCACTGTGCGGGTGCCATAGGTCCGTATCGTGCTGCTGCTTGCAGCCCTCAGGGTGGGTCCCGGCTCCCTGTTGCGGGTGTCGTACCCTGTCGGGGGTAAGACGGTATTTTCCGCTCCAGTGTCGACCAAGAAGCGGTGTTCCAACTGTTTGTCCCAGACGTACAAGAGGCTGTCCTGGTGGCCAGCCGCCATAGCCATTAGCGGTGGCTGGCCCTGGTGTTTCCTGGGAACTTGCAGGGCAGGTGACAATGGTGGGCTTCTGTGCCCCACCGCTGGTGGTAGAAACACCACTGTTCCTTGGTCTCCTCACTCCTGCCTCTGGGTTGTGTGCGCTCCATTGCCAGGCCTGGTCTGGCTTGCTGTTGGGTGCGTGGCTTGGTAATCTTTCTGATGGATGCCCTGCCCTCCCTCTTGGCTTTCCACAGCACATCTGCCCAGGCCGCCACCTTCCGTGGGTCACAGAAATCTGCATCAGCCAGCAGCAGATGTATGTCCTCGGGCAGTTGTTCTCGGAATGCCTGCTCAAACATGAGGCAGGGCTTGTGTCCTTCAGCCAGGGCCAGCATCTCGTTCATTAATGCTGACGGTGGCCTGTCTCCCAAACCATCCAGGTGCAGCAAACGGGCACCTCGCTCACGCTGTGAGAGGCCAAAGGTCTCTAAGAGCAGTGCTTTGAATGCTGCATATTTGCCTTCTTCCAGGGGTGACTGTATGAAATCCTCAACCTGGGCGGCTGTCTCCTGGTCAAGGGAGTTCACCACGTAACAGTAACGTGTGAAATCAGAAGATATCTGCCGAATCTGGAACTGGGCTTCTGCTTGGTCAAACCACACGTGTGGTCGCAGCGTCCAGAAAGTTGGCAGTTTTAGCGAAACTGCATGAACAGATCATCTTTGGTCCAAATCCCGTTTGAACTGTTGGGGTCACCAATGTAGCAATGTGCTACACACTGAGCTAGAAATAACAACACGCAGTCTGTAAGTTGCACTCGAAACTAGTTTATTCAAACTTCGCGGCACTGGCTTTTACGCAGTTCTGTTCCCGCCCTCTCTGGGTGGAAATGACGTCAGAGGTGCATTACAAAAGTCTCTTCCCACGCGCGGGCTTTTTCCCCTTGCTGGTGAAGACGGCCCAGAGCCATTTTGGGGCTGGCCTCTCTGCCGACACGTGCGCCATTTTGTGAGCTGGTTTGCCTGCCCAGAAAGTGGGTAGCCACACCAACATCAGTAGTGGTGAATCTGTTACAAGGATGTGATAATTATAAAATATCAACAGGATTAAGCAAATCCAACATGATTTATGAAAAGGAATCCATGCTAGGCAAGCCTACTGATAGTTTTTTTTGAGGATGTAACTGGCAGAATAGATAAGGGGAAACCAGTGAATGCAAGATATTTGGATTTTCAAAGGCTTTACTAGAATTCCAGATAAGAGGTTAGTGTGGAAAATAAAAGCTATTGAGATTGGGTATAATGTATAGATTGGAAATTAATTTGTAAACAGGAAAGAAAATGTAGAAATATATGTTTTCTATCATGGAAGCAGGGAGTGCAACTGGGATATGGTAGGGATAAGTACTTGGGACGAAGATACTCATAACAGAATATAGAGCATAGAACAGTACAGTACAGGAACAGGCCTACTGCCCGTAATGTTGTGCCAAACCGGCTAAAAAGCAAATCAAAAACACCCAAACATCTACCTACACAATGTCCATATTCCTTTATTTTTCTTTCATCCATGTGCGGATCTAAAAGCCTATTCAAACCCTCCACCATATCAGGCAGCATTCCACCACTCTCTGAGTAAAAAACTTGCCCCTCACATCCCCTTCGAACCTACACCTTTTCAATTTAAATGAGGGAACTGAAATAATATTTTGAAATTACTTCATTGCCAAAATGGGTAGGATTAAGTTGTAAAGAACATACAAGATGATTTAGACAACCTAAGTGAATGGGTGAAAACATGGTGGCTATAGTAAAATATGGATTAATGTGAAGTTAAAACTTTGGAAGGAAAAAGAGAAAGCAGAGTATGACTGAAATGGTGATTATGAAAATGTGATATACAACATGATCTGAGTGTCCTTGAATCGTAGTCAGTGAAAACAAACAAACAGGTACAACAAGCAGCAAAGAAGGCATTCATTACAAGAGGTTTTGAGCAGAGGAGTATGTCTGTGATACAACAAGGATACAGCGTTTTGGTGAGACTAATTTTATGTAATTTTGGCACCCTGAAAGAAAATGCTTAGAAGTTGAAATGAAAAGAAGTTCATCAGACGGATTCCTGAGATGACGGGACTGCCATATGAAGAGAGATTCGGTTGACCAGGTCTGTGTTCACTGGTATTCAGAAGAATGTGAGAAGTTTTCTTTGAACTGTATAACATTGTGAAGCAGTGTGACAGGTTAGATGTGGGAAGAGGATTGTACTGAATGACAGAACAGGCTTAAATGGCAAAATGGCCTTCTCCTGCTTCTACTTTTTACACGCCTCTGTGTTTTCTAGCGGAATGGGAAAAATCAATCCTTAATTATATTTATCATTGAATTCCCTTACTTTGATGAAGGTTGGTGGATGGTGGCTTTGAAAGCTTAAAATGATATACTTGTACATCTCAACATAGTGAGTTTCACTGAGAATACATAACTGAAAAGAAAAGGAAATTTTCCAAGGGAAGCCTGGGAACTCCCTTGGCTTGTGGAATGATGAGAAAGACCCATCCAGTGTCCTCCTAACCTCAAAAAAGAAAAATTGCACTGATTTGCCAAACCAATATTATTTTCACAGCATGAAAAATTGCTGGATTTTCCCTGATGCAGGAAAAAATTGACAAAGAGCTTTCTCCCTCATGTAGGCTAAACAGTGTTTTGTTATAAAGCAACGCTATAAATTATTTCTGATAACTGCAAGAAAAGTTGAGTGTCGAAGTGAAGAAAGTGCCTACTTAGTTAAGGATATATAAGAAACTCAAGAATATTTCACTCTTTCCATGTATTTGTGTAACTTCACACATTTACCCTCAGTGCCAGAAAGAAATAGCAAGTGGGGCTCTGACAGTCGGCGGCATGGCAGTCTTCCTCCTACGCCACTGCATAATGGTCTCAGTTGTATTACTTAGCAAATTAAAAGCAGGTGGAGATGGCAGTGCACATACTACTGGCAAAGGTAACTGGTGACATCCTCAGCATGTGCTGTTAGTTATTGATGGCAGCAATGAGTATACTGGTGCCCACTCCTCCAGCTCACTAATGGGTAAAATGAGGAAATACTGTAGAAGAGATAGCAGTGGAAGCGGCAGTAGGGCAGTAGGAAGAGAAGGAGGAAGGACACTGAGCAAAAGGAATTTGTCTTACAAGTGCTAGCATAAGGACTGGCATATGCAATGACAGTTTCAGGATTCAGGATCCAAGATTGTTTGATGTCATTTCTGGGACACATGTGTAAAGGAGAACAAAATAATTGTTACTTTGAGGTTAGCAGAGTGTACAGTAATGAGAAGAAATTATGGATCTGCTTGCAGCTGCAGACACATGGCTACAATTGGATTGGTTTGCCCAAGGCTACAAAGCTGAGTGCCTCAGGGTTATTCATCCACTATTATGCTGACATCAGTGATGATTCACAATATGTAGCACATCATTGTATTGGAGAGGTGACAGATGGTGTCCTTTCACAAGAAGGAACATTGCCATTTTCTTCTTGGATGAGCAGCCACAGGTACCATATCTAGGGAGTCTGACTAATATTGCAGACTTGCTGAGGTACATTTGACTTCGGCTGTGTTGATGAAACTTCACAGGACAATACAGACATATAGACCAAAAGCAAAGAGCTTCACCCCCCCAGTATTCAACAACTACACAATCAAATGCCAGGGATCTTAATAGTCAATGCCTAGCATCCAGTTGCTCTCAGTAGGCACCATTGTCCTGTTGCTGTCTCCTGTGCCTTCTCACTTCCAGCTGATGGACGCTTGCCTAGGTCAATGTCAATAGGTTGGAGTCCTGGTTCCTTACTCTTGTTTGAGCTCCAAAGGCAAACATTCCTACAGTGAGAGAAAGGCTTCCATCTGCAATGTCATCGGGCTGCTGAGGCAACAGTTTGTAGCCTGGACCAGTCTGGTTGTTACTTCAATGTACCCACACAAATAGGTCTTATGAAACCTGCTAGACTCTTCTCAAGTTGATGTCAATGTGGATGCATCCTTTCCTAATTGTAGTGGAGCAGGACGGAGAGCAACAGAAGAAGCAAGACAGCAGAGATATCAGCAGGCTGTGTAGTCGGGAACGTACTGCAACATGTAGCCAGCTTGACAACTAGGGCAGAGCAACCCAGCTGATGGTACCTCATATAACAGCCTCAATATTTCCCCTTCTACCGCTAGCACACTGTGGCTGCAAAAGCACCATCCATAAAATGCACGGCTGCAACTAGCAACGGAAGTGTCTGCTTCAGCAATTACCAGACCAAAGGTTCAAACGTAACACCTGTGCAGCGCTTGCCTTATCTTGTGTGACTGGTCGCCGCACTCTTCATGAGAAAAATCAAAATTACAACATACTACACTACGTGCTAGTAGGCCATCAGAAGCTCCAGACAACAGAAGGAGACAGTGAATCGGAATCACACACTTCTGGAGGTTAAGTTTTGTTCATATAAAAAAAAAACAAGATATGCAAAATGTTTACAGGAGTGAAAACAATTCAAAGTTCCAACATTCTGTTTAGGTTCCAAATCTCAGATATCAAACAAAAACCGAATTCCTTTTTAGTTAGAATCAGTGACATTCATTAGAATAGCCTTCGTCACTCCAATTTATCTAACTAATTAGATCCAGTGTTATTCCCTTTTTTTAAAGGATTACAGACTAGCCTTTCCCTTTTTTAGAAAACTAATTGAATTCTTGCTGTTAAGTATTATAGAAACATAGAAAACCTACAGCACAATACAGGCCCTTCAGCCCACAATGCTGTGCTGAACACATACTTAATTTAGAAATTACCTAGGATTACTCGCAGCCCTCTACTTTCTAAGCTCCAAGTACCTATCCAGGAATCTCTTAAAAGACCCTATTGTATCCGCCTCCACCACCATAGGCATCAGCCCATTCCACACACTTACTACTCCCTGCGTAAAAAAAACTTACCCCTGACATCTCCTCTGTACCTACTTCCAAGCACCTTAAACCTGTGCCCTCTTGTGTTAGCCATTACAGCCCTGGGAAAAAGCCTCTGACTATCCATACAATCAGTGCCTCTCAATATCTTATAAAGCCCAATCAGGTCACCTCTCATCCTTCGTCGCTCCAAGGAGAAAAGGCTGAGTTCACTCAACCTTTTCTCATAAGGTATGCTCCCCAATCCAGGCAACATCCTTCTAAATCTCCTCTGCACCCTTTCTATACTCTCGACATCCTTCCTGTAGTGACGTGACCAGAACTGAGCACAGTACTCCAAGTGGGGTCTGACCAGGGTCCTATATAACTGTAACATTACCTCTTGGCTCTTAAGCTCAGTCCCAATGCACCGTGTGCCTTCTTAACCACAGAGTCAATCTGCGCAGCAGCTTTGAGTGTCCTTTGGTCCTCCACACTGCCAAGAGTCTTACCACTAATACTATATTCTGCCTTTATATTTGACCTACCAATTATAGTTATTAGAGTTAACTTCAGTTTCAGTTCAGGTCAGTATGTCTACAAATTCAAATTCAGATTCAAAAATTTTGTATCAATACAGGTTAACTCATTTCACAGCAATTCTCCAGCATCACAACTTTTAAACAAAGTAAAAGTAACTTATCAAAGTCTTTTCAAAAATAATCAGTTCTTGCAGAAAATCAAATTCAGATCCTTTGAATGAAAATAAGCTTATACATTCAACCATATTAAATCCTCTACGTCATGAAACATTTCGTTCCTGCGCTGGTTCTTCATCTTGGGTGCCTCAACATCTCGTTTCTTGGGTCATTGGATGAAATAGTTGATCACGTTGATCATCTATGGAAAGTCAATACACAAACTTATACAAAAAAAACCTGACCAAATCCCTTGATGTGACTTAACAGAACTAAGTCCTGGTTACATGATAGAAATCTTGAACTCTCATCTCTGCCAATATTGTCTCGTTACAGCTGTTGTTTGTTATAGCTGTAGCTTCAATAGACCTTTTATCACTATCGTCTCTCCTCCATGGGTTTCACCCTAAGGTTTTCAAGTAAGCAGGATAGAGATACTTACTACTAAATCCACTTTTAACAGTTTATATCTTTAGGTTCTAATAATTTGCTGGGTTCCTCTTGCTTTCCCACGTTCCATCAGCCACGTCTCGTTCTCGCATAGCTTTTTTCTCAAGTTCTTTTTTCTAAAATTTGGTAAACCTTGTTTTCATCCTGCTCACATTACATCTTTGGGTTAATTTCACACAGAGGTTCATTTTATTATCAAAGTACGCATGCAGAATACAACTCTCAGATTTGTCTTCTTCAGATAGCCATAAAATATTGAAAACCATAGAAGCAGTCGAAAGAAAGACATTAATCCTCTCCCCACATAAAAAGAAAATGAAATAAAAACTTGCAAACCCCAAACTCACCAACCCCTCCCTCGCACAAAAAATAACAGATCACCCAAACCCCTAGCCTGCCAATCGGCTGCAAGAAAAACGGCCAAGAACATGAAAAGAAACATAGAACTGAAAGAGGCCAATATGAACTACAGTTCAATCCATAAATCTCAGCATTTCGATAGCACCTCCAAGAGCATCAGGTCTCAGTGACCCCTCTGACATCATCAGGACCCAGAGGCCTCTCCGATAGAAGCAACCCAAACCAGCAGCCTCTCCAAGGACAGCGACACAAACCAGCAGCCGTCCGAGGTCTGTGACATGAACCAACGGTCTCTCTGAGGGAAGCAACTCAGCCACATACCATTTCCACATGAAAATACATCTGTGTTCTTTCATTGTCACTGAGTCAAACCTTGGAACTCACCATCTAAAAGCACAGGGGAAGCACCTTCCCTGCACACACAGCCAGACAACAAAAGTTCAGTTCGACATGTCACATCATCAATAAGGCATAATCATTAGGAATGCTGGGCTGACTGCCAATGACACCTGCATCCCCTGTGATCAAATTGAAAATCAAGAAAAATTGCTCATTGTTCCCAAACAGTTTCCACGTTACTTCTCCATTACTGCTTAAACACAATAGTAAAGATTAAAGCTTTTCAAGCTTTTTATTGAAAATTAATTCTTTTGAAAAATATACCTGCTCCTGCCTAATTTACTCCCCCCACTGCCTCTTGATATACGAATGTTTGTAGAACAGTACAGCTCAGTACAGCCTCTTCAGCCTATGATGTGGTGCCAACCTTTTAAACTACTACAAACAAGCCCTTCCCTTCACCATAATCCTCCATTTTTCTTTCACCCATGTTCCTATCGAAGACGCTCTTGAATGTCTCTAATGTATCTGCCTCCAACACCACCTCTCTCTATGTAATAAGAATACTTCTAACTTGACCCATATACTTTCCTCAAATCACCTTCAAATTATGCCCTCTTGTATTACTCAATGCCATCTTGTGCTGTCCACTCTATCTATGCCTCTTATCACCTCCATCAAATAGGCCATGAGAGACCTAAACTGTTCTCATTGGACATGTTGTCCAATCCAGGTAGCATCCTGGTAAATCTCCTCTGCAACCTTTCTAAACCTTCTAGAACCTTCCTATAATGAGGCAGTTGGAACTGAACATGATACTTCAAGTATGATCCAACCAGAGTTTTATACAGCTATAACATGGCTTTTAAACTCAATCCCCTGAATAATGAAGCTGCCCTAACCACCCTATCAGATATATGCCTGAAGAGTTTACTGGGCCAAAGCAATAAGGACTACACTTTTCTCAATTTGATCAACCATTATGCACTGATCTAACACTGTGTTTTAATGTTCTTCCATCCATACTTGACCAAGGCTTCCATGAAGTATTGTAAACATGTAGGCAGAGAATAACTCCCACCTAAGGGAAGGAAGGTTGTCTTCAATTAGCATCAGGTTGCTTCAGCCGATTCTAGACATCAGTGTGGCACGTCACATTGTTAGAAATGCCTTAATGCAAAAAATGTGTGAATGATATGAGAGGACTGGGTTAAATGGGAAGGAGCCTTATACATTTCTCATGTCTGTTGCTCATTTTTTTCATCATTATCTTACTTATTTTCTATATATTCCTGGTCATGGTTTTACAAGGTTATGTGAAAAATAGGGAACTCCGTGCATTAAATAGATAATGCAACTGCGAAATACTTAATTTTAACTTTTCCATTTTCCTTTTTTGTAAGTAAACCTTGAAACTTTTGTATTATAGTTGGAGTTACATTTAGAACTATAGTTCCTTTTGGAAGTACAATTGAAATTTTTTTGGCTATTGAAAACATTATTTGCAAATTGCGCTTTAAGGGACTGCAAGGTCAGCAAGCCATTTTAACAGTAATTCATGTGTCACTCTGAAAAGAAAAATACAAAGAACATTATGCAGACATTCATAGGTATTGAGAAGGCTATAAACTATAAATGTTCTGTTACAGTGGCATTTTGCTGCTTTACATTTATGACTTTTCTATGAGGCCCATGAAAAGCCTTTGAGTCAAGCCTTTGTGAAGTGCAGGGCACATTTTTGAAAGAGTAATATTCTGTGGTGTTTTATGTGCTGAATGCTAAAAAGCCACAGTCTCTAACATCTTTGTTCAATTCTATCTTAATAAAACAAGTTCTGGTAATTCTAGAACAACAAAGATCCATTTGAATTGGAATGAACTCAAAGCTTTCTTTCTACTAGAACATTGCCAATTTATTCTGTTATTAAACTATGCAAGCGGCGAATATATATTTTGCAAATTTAGGCCACGTAGTTTTGAGATCTCTTCATTCCCTTGTAGTGAAGCTGGTTTTATGTCTGCTGATATTCCACTATAAATCTTAGTTCCAGGTGGCCTCCAGACTGCTAGCCATGTGACTCCCTGTGCATAATCCCAGCAGAATGGTTGGAACTTCTAGAGGGAGCAGAAGAATAGTGTCATTAGCCTTTTTTATAAAAGACGATATCACTTCCAACTGGTGAATAGCTTCTGGAACGTAGGAATGGTATGTTAGTAGCAAAAGAGAAAACAAAACATTCAGGCACTTTGCTGTTCGGAAGGGCCTGTGTTAGAAGAAGAAAAGGGAGATTATAAGTAAGGAAAAAGATATAAATAAATGGGAAGCAAGCACAGCACCAATACTTTGTATAGAAGAGTGTATGGTTATGAAAGCCAACTCTGGTATTAAAAAAGAAATTTAAAGAAGCAAAAAGATCGGCAGACTTTAGGTGCTGTCAACTGAGTAACAAACAGGTTACTGAAATGTAGAGGAAGGAATTTTATTGCTGTAGAAAGGGTCGGTATTCTTTCTCATAGGGCAAAATAACTTGGTTGATGTTTGCAGTCACATCAATTGCCACACACCCTATAACCGATATACCACATTTATTTATTGACACACAGTAGAGAGTCAACCTTCCTGTTCTTTCAGCTATGCCACCCAGCAATTCCCCACTTTAATCCTAGCCTAATCATGGGCAATATACAATGACCAGTTAACTTACCAACCAGTACGTCTTTGGAATGTGGGAGGGAACCGGAGCACCCGGAAGAAACCCACACGTTCATGGGGAGAACGTAGAAACTCCATGCAGGCAGCAGTGGGAATATTATAATGTCATACCCAAGGAAACAACAAACCCTGGTGTATCCTTTCTGTAGAAGATGGATATTGCATTAACAAAAAAAGACAATCCAATCCTTCTGCCAAAGGCTGCATAAAATGTTAATGAACAGCACCCATCTGAAGATCCAATGCAATGGTTGCTCTGTTAGTCAACTTGAAGAGGAAGTAATGGCATCATTGATTCTATATCTGGCCTGGGAATTGGAGTTGAAGATTTGAAGTCAGAGTACCTTCCATTGGATCACAAAAGTATAAATGCTTTCTTCTGCTGGACAACTTTTTGACCTTTGCTTCTTGCAAGTTAATCTGATGGAGAAAACTGTTATCTATTGTAGAACATGAATTTCAATTAATCAAATTTCTATTTTCCTAGATGAATGCACTGTAGATGAAGAAAAGATTGAAAAACATCATTTCCAGGTGTACTGGTGTAACTTAAGATTTCCTATTGCTTTTAGAACATTTTCCATTGAGTGTTTCTCATACAAAGTCATAGAATCATTGAAGTATCAATTGTGCTTGCATCTTCTCTTTAAAAGTACTACCCAATGCATACCACTCTCTGTTTGTTACTCATAGGCTTGTCAAAGTCTCCAATTTAACTATGTCTCTCTGATTTTGAAAGTCAATTTGCTTTATCACATTGAGAATCAATTGAAAATCAATCTGTTATCTATATAATTTGTTTCTGCTACCATTCAGGGTCTGCATTCCAGATCACTATCAACTCACTGCGTAAAATAATTTTTCCCAATGTCACCGCTAGTTATTAAAGAGCTGTCCTCTGGTTGGTGACTTCCCCATCACTAGAAATGGATTATTTTTATTGATTCTATCAAAACTATTCATGGCGTGGAACATCAAATTCCCTTTAAAATTTTCCTTTTAATTTTCAAAGGGTAATGACTGCAGTATAATAGGTCTTTGATCCACTTATTATTTTAGTAAACCTCCTTTGTGATAACTTCCCAATGTAAAATTTGTATCTCTCTGTACTTCATGAAGGAATCTGAACCGCCAAAGATAATTGGGATGATGCAGGCAGCAAGGAAAAAAATTGTAAAATGGTAGAACTTACCAAACCAACCAACAATATGCACACCTCTAGTTTAATCAAAGTGCTTTTGGAAGTGAGATGCCTGCAGAGATTTAATCATTATCACATACTAATAAAGTGATTTTCAAATGATTACAATCTCAATTTGAATTCAACACTTCTAGCATTGGTTTCCAAAGCTCATGAAATAGTAGCAGTATTCAGCAGCTCTTCATGGGAATTCTTAAAGTTCAAACTCTCAATGTTATCCGTTGCTTTGCAAGTTCCCTCTGGCAAATGTTTTTCAGAGAGTTATTGTGATTATGAGACATTTCCTAGAAGATTGAGGTTTTCAATTGCTGTGGTTTGAGTTGCCATTTTTATTGAGCTGTTGTTTTGAAATGAAGTATGAAATCTCTTCAAAGAATTTCCTGAAATCTTAATGAAGTCTGCTGAAGGTGATTTTCAAGTAATTTTTTGTACCAATACCTATTTGAAGGACAACCAACTGCCTTGAAAGTTCAACAGAGAACTGTCACATGGAGACTGAAATTTCAGCTGTAGGAGGGAGATTGAGAAAGTTTCAAACATTGAGCATGGTTATAGTCTAGGACCAGAGGGCACAGCCTCGGAAATGTCAATTTAGAACAGAGATGAGGAAAAGTTTCTTTAGCCAGAGAGTGATGAATCTGTGGAACTCATTACCCCAGGTAGCTGTGCAGGCCTAGTCTTTGGGTATATTTAATGTGGAGGTTGATACTGCAGGTCATTGATTAATTAGCATGTTAAGGGTTATGGGGAGAAGACAGGCAAATGGGGTTGAGAGGGATAATAAGTCAGCCATGATGGAGTGGCAGAGTGGACTCGATGTGCTGAATAGCCTAATTCTACTCCCATGTCTTATGGTCTCATAGTTGTATGGTTATTTCTTCAGGTGTTCCCATTTGGCACTTTCACTATGGTCAAATGGCCTCCTTCCGTATAATAAATTTTCTATGATTCTATCAGAAATTAACAATATGCTTCTTGGATTTCAGAGTATTTTCTACTTACATTAACTGCCACAGAAAACTATTACTACAAATTTTGGTATGGCTAAATCTTCTCAATAATACTAAAGGTTAATTGGTCTTTGTAATAACCATTCCTGATCAAATGTCAGTGCAAACTAATACTGCACGTTGTGTAGCTCCAAAGGAAAGGTTCTTTATCCTTAGAAGATCTCTTGAGGAAGTACAAGCGAACCATCATAACTTACATTAACAGGGACTTCCCTGAGAAAAGCCAGCAATTCCAATTGCATACATATTTCATTCAGGAAGGTTTGGGGCTACTATCAGAAATATAGAACTTCCTGAAAAAAAATGTTTACTGGTATTTTGTTAACTACCTGTTGACACTGAAATGCAAATTACTTCATCTCTCAGGGTATACATTGGGAAATCTGCTCACTGTGCTTATAACATTCATTTCAATGAAAAGGACTGGCAATGAGCAACTTTTCAATTAATTGAGTTTATTTAACTGCTTTCAGTGTTTAAATGTTCTAAGACCTTTCATTTTAGTTATGATATTTAGGTACATCTTGAAATATTCATTTTTAGTGTTGACTGTTCATTCCTTTCTGTAGATGCTGCCCAACCCTCCAGTATTTTGTCTGTGTTGCTCTAGATTTCCAGCATCTGCAGAATCTCTTGCATGTTTATGATCTGCTGTTCCACTGTGATGTCTCTACAAGGGATGTTACCCTGAAAAAGGGTAAATTTCCTCTTTGACAGGAGTTGATGCAGACCCTTTCTCACTGCTCCCCCATGACTCTTATTTATTGAGATACAGCATAGAATAGGCCTTTCTGCCCCTTTGAGCTGTACCACCCAGCAATTCCCCCAGTTTAACCCTAGCCTAATCACAGGACGATTTACAATGCCCATTTAACCTACCAACCAGCAGGTCAATTGGAGCACATGGAGGTAACACACATGGTCATGGGCAGAACATACATGCTCCTTACAGGCATTGGCAGGAGTTGAACCTGGGTTGCCTGTACTGTAAAGAATTGTGCTAAGCAGTATGCTACCACAGTCCATACCAATCCAGACTTGCTACCACAACCATATATCTTCTCCTCACCTGCTGATCACGTCCCTCCGGTACCCATTCTTCCTCCCTTTCTCCTATGGTCCACCCTCCTCCTCTATAAATGCCCAACTGTCTTCACCCACCACCTTCTAGTTAGTCTTCCTCCTTGTCAGAGCACTGGAGCCCAGATCCAATCACAGACCCAGTACTGTGCACACAGTGATATTAATTGAATAACAAATCCCAAGGTCCAAACAAAATCAGCATCAAAGTTCAAGCAGAGATCAAAACAGCCAGAGAAATCAAAAAAACAGAAATGGGAAGCAGACAGCATACAGATATAAATGCTGGAAAGGTTCAAGAAAATTTACTAGCACAACCTGACAACAAACAAGTGAAAACACAGGACTGAAATACACTGAGCAATAAACAGAGAGGCAGATGATAGGTGGAGCACAATGAGACACAGGTGGCAGCAACACGGGTAATAATGAGAAACAGATGAGAGACGGAGTACTCAGTAATACAGGGACCGGAGTAGAGCAGGAGTGGGGACAGGAGCACATGGCAATACAAAACCACAGACTGACAGCTGCGGGGGGGGGGGGACACAAAGAGACAGTTCAACAGTACTCCCCCGCCCCCCCCCCCCAAACAGATGCCTCCTGAAGTCATGGCAGATAGATCTGGGTGCTGGTGATGAAAGTCCCTGATGAGAGAGGGGTCCAGCATGTTAGGGGCGGGGACCCAGCACCTCTCCTCAGGACCGTAGCCCTCCCAGTCCACAAGGTACTGGAGGCCACAGCCCCAGTGACGATCATCCAGCAGTTTCGCACCGTGAAAGTCTCTGATCCATCGATGAACCATGGAGGAGCGGGGGTTTGGGGACTGGACACAGGGGGTGACCCTTGAAAGGCTTGACGTGGGACACATGGAAGGTGAGATGAATGCAGCGGAAAGTGGAGGGGAGCTCGAGATGGGCAGCAGCAGGACTGATGACTTAAGCAATGAGAAAGGTGCCAATGAAGCAAGGGGCAAGCTTGCAGGAATCCACGTGAGGGGTAGGTCTCGGGTTGAAATCTACACACGCTGTCCCTGTCAGTAATGTGGGGCCTTAGAGCAATGGTAGTCAGCTTGACACTTGATCCTAGCAGAGGCACAGAGAAGGGCAGAGTGAGTGCACCTCCAAGTCTGCTGACAATGGTGGACGAATGCCTTGGCAGATGGAATGCCAAACTTCTCCTCCTGGGCAGGAAACAGTGGAGGTTGGTAGCCAAGGCAGCACTCGAAAGGCGACAGACTGGTGGATGAGGATGGATGAGAGTTGATGGTGTACTCGGCCCAGGGTAGCTGCTGACTCCACACCGAGGGGTTCTGGGAGACCAGACACCGCAATACTGTCTCTAGCTGTTGGTTGGCCTGCTCCATCTGTGGGTGGAATCCTGAAGACAGACTCATGGGGGCACCCAGAAGATTACAGAATGCCCTCCAGATGCTGGATGTGAATTGAGAGCCCCTGTCAGACACAACATCTACAGGTAAACCATGTAATTTAAGAACATGCAGTACTAGTAATTTGGCTGTTTCTTTGGCTGACGGGAGTTTAGGTAAAGGAATGAAGTGTGCAGACTTGGAAAAACAATCAGCTACTGTGAGAATGATGGTGTTACCATCTGATTGCAGAACACCAGTGACAAAATCCAGGACAACGTGGGACCAGGGTGTCTTGGGGATAGACAAGGGTTGTAGTAGACCAGCGGGTGACCGGTTCGAGTTCTTGCCTTGAGCACAGACCAAGCAGACTGAGACGAAGTTGCAGATGTCATCTCCCATGGAGGGCCACCAGAACTGCCAACTGATGAAGGCCTGAGTATGCTTGGATCCAGGGTGACAGGATAACCAGGAAGAAAGACCCCACTGCAATACCTGTGAGCGGACAGAGCTGGGAACATAAACACGGTTAGTGGGGCATTGACTAGGGGCTGCCTCGCTCTGTTGAGCAACTTGCACAATGGATTCGATGTCCCATTGCGCTGCACCCACAAGACAGTGAGCAGGGTGGGTGACCTTGGGTATCTCAGGTACCTCAGAGGAAGGAAATCTTTGGGAGAGGGCATCAGGTTTCCCCATTCCTGGAACCAGGGCAGAAGGACAGAGTAAAATTGAACCTTAAGAAAAGCAGAGGATCAACGAGCTTGAAGGGAGTTGAGACGCTTGGCCATACGGATATATTCCAGATTCTTGTGATCAGTCCAGACTAAGAATGGCACCTTGGCTCCCTCCAGCCAATGCCTCCATTCCTCCAGAGCTAGCTTCACAGCCAGCAGCTCCTAGTTTCTGACATCATAATTCCGCTCCGTGGAAGTGAGGCGCTGAGAGAAGGCGGCGCAGGGGTGTAGCTTCTCAACCTTGGCCGAGTGCTGAGAGAGAACAGCTCCCACACCAATGTCAGATGCATCCACCTGCACAATGAACTGCCGGTCGGTGTCGGGTTGAATCAGGATGAGGTGGAGGTGAAATGTTCCTTCAGGTCAGAGAATGCTTTTTCAGCAGCAGGGGACCAGGAGAACCTGACGCTGGTGAGGTAAGAGCAGTGAGTGGTGCAGCCAGTGTACTGTAATTTCTGATGAAGCGGCAATAGAAGTTAGCAAAGCCCAAGAAACGTTGCAAATCCCAACGAGTCGAGGATTGGGGCCATTTGACCACAGCCTTGACCTTCTGTAGATCCATCTGAATGGAACTACCTGAAATTACATACCCTGGGAAGGAGACTGTATTGCAATGAAACTTACATTTCTCAGCCTTCACAAAGAGCAGGTTCTCCAGAAGATGCTGGAGAACTCTGCGGATGTGACCTGTGTTTTCAGCAAGGAACTTAAAAAAACATCAAAATGTCGTCAAGATACACAAAAACAAATTGGTTCAGCATGTTCCTGAGAACGTCATTTACCAGGGCTTGGAAGATGATGGGGGCATTGGTGAGACTGAATGGCATGACCAGATACTCGTGATGGCATGAGGTGGCATTGAAGGCAGTCTTCCACTCATCCCCTTCGCAGATGCGGACAAGATGGTAGGCATCACAGAGATCAAGCTTGGTGAAAACTGAGGCTCCTTGCAATAATAATATTTACATTGTAGAGCATTGACAATAAGGGATTAGGATATGTTCTGTAAGAAGATCTCACTGGGGATCATTTCCAGGTAAGCATAGACATCTTGAGTAGGTTGACTGCATCTCAATCTTCCTAATAGAACCTGGGCAACAACTTCCTTTACTTGGAAAAATGTGGAGTATGAAAATTACCCAATGCTGCAGAATCAATTGATGCACTTTTTAAATGGATCAATAGCCAGATGAACTTAAAGATCATGATGTAGTTTTGATCAATTTTTAAGGTGACACAGTATATGCAAAATAACTTTAATAATGCCCCGTAGATCCAAAACCTCAATATCCTGTTTCAAATAAAGTAGCTTTGAGAAATTCAATCATGTCACTCTCTAGAAAGCACTTCTGTCCCATTTGTAAATTTAGTGGCAATGAACCACAAATGCATCCAAAACCACAATATATTTTTTATAAAAGCATACTTGCATTAGCATGAGTTCTTATATTCAGCCAATCTCGTTACTCTGCAAAGTAATCAAGGAACTCTGTTTGTCCAATCATTTAGAACAAAATCTCAATTTGCAAATTTATCAGCGTCAAAGACAGTGCAGTGAAGGGTCCTCACTAAACCAAATCAAAGCTTCTAAATCTTCAGATACAGTACAGTATTTGGATGGAAACATTGTTAGATGGCAGTGCATACAGACACAGCAGCCTCTATGGGGCCAACCAAAGGTGGTATTGTCTTTTTTTTAAACATCTTTTTTATAATCACAAGGCACTGCTGAACATTAAGAACGTCAAGTACTGCACATCTACCACATTAGTGAGTTGCTTGATGGTGGAAGAGCTGAACGCTGTGTGGACTGTGTTACTGCCTGCTACAAAGAGGCATCGAAGTTGGTGTGTAGTTTAACGGTGAGTGATTGCTTTAGTTGTTTTTCTTGTGATCACAAGACCCTGTTGGACATTAGTAACAGGGAATGCTGCAAGTCCAGTTCATGGCTTATTGGTGGGACTGATGGCGAAGGAGCTGTGTGACCTCGGGTACTAGTGTGGACTAGGTGTCATGCCACGGTGTTGCCTATTGCAGCCAGCGAGAAGAGATGACGCTGGAGGCAGCGAGGAGCAGCGTGCAAAGTGGCATTGGTACTGCCCTCCAGTGTTCCTTTAGTATAAGACAAGCTGCATTGTGTTCGTCAACAGACTGCTGCAAGCTTGTTCTTGCTGACCACATACATGGAGTCAGGGACTTGGGCTCCAGTATTGTGCAAAAGTATGAGACACTTACATATTGTTAGGGTGTCTAAGACCTTTGCACAGTACGGTATTTGTCAATGTGGAGTGGAGGGCGAGTTGGTATATCTGGAGGGAGCAAAGGATGTTTGGAATGGCAAGGGTGGAGCACCTCCGGAAGGGTGTGGGGCAGGTAACAGAGGAGTGCCAGGGACCAGGGGTGGTGCGGGTGCAGATACACCCAGCCCTGCGACACCAGTCAAGGTCATCTGATTCCAAACAATTGGTTTACCGATCACTGCAGAATGTGCTTCCCGCTCCCTCCCCTGTCCCTCCTCCTTCTCTGAGCAATGACTTCCCTCTTCCCAACCGTGGATCCCCTCTCCCTGTCCCCTTCTCACGTTCAGTCTGCAATAGAGACACATATCAGAATCAGGTTTACTATCACTCACATATGTCATGAAATTTGTTAGGTTTTTTTGCAGCAGTACCGTGCAATACTTAAAATTACTACAGAGCTCTGAAAAAGTCTTCAGCATCCTACCTATATATATGTGCGTGTGTGTGTGTGTGTGCCCAAGACTTTTACACAGTACTGTATATTATATTTTTTGTGTGACTGTAATGATTACTGCTGTCTTGTATGTGCTATACGTGCCTTGTGTTGTGTGTGACTGTTTTGTACCTTGGCCCCAGAGGAACACTGTTTCATTTGGCTGTATTCATGGGTATTCATGTATGGTTGAATGATAATTGAACTTGAACTTGTAATTCCCACTTCATCTTATATTTGAAAAGACACGGAAATGCTAATTTTTTTATTCTTCACTTATTCTTAGATGACTGAGTTTGGCCCTGGCAATCATCAGTGAGAAAATTCACCATCACCTTGCCAGAATTGTCTGCCAACCTTCCCTTAATCTCTTCTGAAATGACATTTTTGATACATGAACCTTCATCTGATGAAGAGCCATTAACATGAAATGTTAATTCTATTTATTTTTCACAGACACTGCCAGATTCCCATTATTTCCTAGTTTTATTTCAGATTTCCAGCATCTGCAGTTCAATCTTATATCTATTCTCTGTACCATCTTTTTAGAGTCTCTCCTAACATTTTAAATGTTTTTTTCTTGATATGTCAAATATGCAACTGGATCAAGAAAGACCTTAACAAATTAGGACCTGTCACAAAGTGCCTCTACATCACATTCTGATCTGAGAGGACTGATGTTCAATTTAGAAGTATCAAATGTAATAGAAAACCAATTTGGAGCAATTTGAGCAATTAATTTGGTGGTCTGTTCTAACATATTAAGCAATTTATCCATCTCTACATGTACACCAGGCAAAGGATTAGCTGGTACTATCGGTACTCAGGAATAACATTAGCAGTACAATATATATTTCATTTCTGCATTTGGTTTCCAATAGTGTCATCTTGTCACTCAACTTCTCAGTTAGAGTGGTGCTGCTTTGATACCACATTACCTGTCAAAAAGCCAGACAACTTTTCCTCGCCCTAAAATAATTTTGCTTCAGGAGTTGTGACACCCCTTGTCATGCTGACTAGCAAATACATCTCTCATTTTGCCACAAATTTATGGCCCTTACAACTGCTTTTCAGGAATAGAATGCATGAAGAAATATGGTATGACTGGGAACAAGTTTAGGGTGTCATAATGGAGTGAGGCCAAGTGGCAGTGAGATTAAACATTGAATGTTGGTATGAGATTGGCTGTTGGCAGTTGATGGTACAGCCTACATTATTGGTCCAGAGAATGGAATTGCTGAGTGGGGGGTGGGTGGCCTGCCTTTGTTGGGTTGGAGCAGGAGGTCAGTAGGTGGGGAGGTGGAGATCTGATTCTTGGGCATCATCAATATATCAGGATTTCGGATTGAGTGGTTGGAGCCTACCAGGCAGAATACTGGGCTGGAGAACTCTAAGTGTTAGTTGTGTAGGCTGAGCCAGGGTCCTGCACTTGGTGTGGTGGAAAGGCTAGTAATTAACTGATTTATTGAGCTCCATGACTTGAGTGCATCCTCTTAAGTCAATTCACCACCGAGGAAGCAACTGGCTTACCACTCCTTAGTGCTTCTCTGTGACAGGCATGTCCTAGAAATACGTGGATAAATTTCTCCCAGCGGCACCGTTAGCAATGACCATGTGGGGGGTTCCTTTGATTTTCCAGTCCTTTTCATGACATATCAAAGTAAGATCCTGCCACCATGCAGTGTGTTGCCATTACAAGTTAGGCCCGTACTAATCAACAAATTAACAATGGAGAAGGAGCAAAAGATAACACTGGAGTTTTTCTCTCTCTCTGCAGCGCTCGCAATTACTTGCAAATTCTGGACCTAAGTTAATGTAATTTCCAGGCAAGGATTCCCTCGAAGGAGAAAATGTCTAATCTACAACCTAACCACTGCCACCAAACCCACTGTTAAAGTCCATTGATAGATTCTGGTCATATCAACAAAGTAGGACCACGGCTGGGTGTTTAGTAATGAGAGACTGGTGCAACTTGCAATCAGTTCAATATCGTCCCAGACAGGGCAGCAATTTGACTTGCATCCCTAAATACATATTCATTCCTTCATTGTTGCACTGTGGCTGCAGTATAAACCATCTGCAAAAAGCATTGCATTTGATTGCCAAATGTACCTCTCAGATTGGGGGATATTGTCACCAAGGTCAAGCGGACAAGCTACACTGCTGCTTGGAGACTTCCCTTCAAGTCACATACCATCCTGGTTTAGAAATATCACTCTTTGTTCATTATCATTGGGTCTAAATCCCAGAACTCTCTATCCAATGACGCTGTGGAAGATCAGGAAGGCAGCTGACTGGCACACTCTCAAAGAAAGTTTTTGAAGGGTTATGAATGTTGGATCAAAAACTTAAATGACTTTGAAACCTCCAGATTTATGGAAAAATATACTTCATCCTTTCCCCTTTAAACAGATGTGATTCCATACCGATGCATTAACTGATGTTTAAGGAATAAGAATGTCACTATCTCATGAAATATAAAACTACCATCAAAAGTCTCAGCAGCATCAGGTGCACAGATGGTCATTCAATTGATGAAGCTGATAGTTCGTTCAATAGCAACGCACCCAAAATGCTGGAGGAACTCAGCAGGTCAGGCGGCATCTATGGAAATGGATCTATGTTTCGGGGCAAGATCCATCTGCAGGACTGGAAAGAAAGGGGGAAGAAGCCAGACTAAAAATGTGTGGGGAGGAAAAGGAAGACCAGAGGGAAGGTGATAGGTGAAGCCAGATAGGGAAGGAAAAGTAGAGGGTGGGAGAAGAAGGAATCAGATAGAAGAGGAGAGTGAACCACGGGAGAAAGAGAAGAAGAAGGGGTACTACGGGGAGGTGATAGGCAGGTGAGGAGAAGAGGCTAGAGTGGGGAATAGAAGTAAAGGGAAGGGGAGGGGGAAAATTACCGGAAGGAGAAATCGGTGTTCATGTCATCAGGTTGGAGGCGACTTGAACAGAATATGAGGTGTTGCTCCTCCACCCTGAAAGTGGCCTCATTGTGGCAGAAGAGGAGGACATGGACCGACATATCAAAATGGAAATGGGGATAGGAATTAAAATGGTTGACCGCCTGGAAATTCTGCTTTGGGCAGACAGAGTGGAGGTGCTCCACCATGTGGTGCCCCCATTTATGTAGGGTCTCACCAATGTAGAAGAGGCTGCACTGGGAGCACCAGATACAATAGAGGACATCAACAGATTCACAGATGCAGGGTTACCTGAACTGGAAGGGCTGTTTGGGGCCCTGTATGGAGGTGAGGGAGGAGGTGAATAGGCAGGTGTAGTATTTCTGTTGCTTTCAGTGATATGTGCCAGGAAGGAGATCAATGGGTAGGGACGAATGGACAAGGGAGTCATGGAAGGTGCAAACCTTGTGGAAAGCAGACAGTGGGGGGGGGGTGTTGGAGGTAAAAATGTGTTTAGTTGTATAATTATTTAATTAAATATCTTCAGTACATATGGATGTAAGTGTACATTTTAAGACAATGTGTATCATGTCGTATGTCTTTTAGTATACTGGTGGACCAGACACTGCTGTATTTCTATCCTTGTTGTTGATATTAGTAGCTATTCATTACTGTAATAAAAAGGCAGCAATATATTTTGGTCTCATCAAGAAATAAAAGTGGGTGGAACATTTATTACTTCTGTAAGGGAATACATTTGTGTGTTCTGCTGGATGGGAGAGTAATTGTTGAAACATTGAACTGCTGAGTGCTCTAGGGTTCATCTGCTTAGATGTCCTATCCTTGTCAGTCACAATCCAAAATTGAAAAACTGTATGTGTAAGTTTAAAGTTTACATCCTGTTCAAAGCAGTATAACATTTTAAATTGTACCAATGCTGCAGAGATTGGCCTGATTCTTGCAATTTTAAATCACTTCACAAAATGTGCACATTTTAAATGTAAAGTAATCCTGTTCCCCCAGTGATTACTGAACTACAGTGGGCAACATTGAAGAAATAAACTGAATTTGCTCCTATCTGTAAGTTATAGTTTTTATATTTTAGCTATTGCTATTTTATTAAGGGAGAACTAAGTTTAAGTATAAGGCCCTGACTATAATTAGCAGAAGCTAGACATTAACAAACAAAGATTAGAAAAAAGCTACAAATGGCACGTAGCCATGAGCAGAATAGTTATAGGGTGCTTCTATTCCACATGAATGTGAGCATTAGATTAATAACATTGTTTAACAAAGTGCTGCATGCATTCTCTTATGGTGTTCATTATCAAATTTTAAATCTGTGCAGATTTTTGAAAATGACTTTTAAATGTTAGAATATCGCAGGAATAGAGGCTTGATTTGCTGGTTGGGGGTCCTGCTGTGAGATTTTAATGAAAGATCATAGTGGCCCTACAAAGATCTTCAAGAAGCTATGGTCCCGGAAAGGCCTTAAATAATCTGTTTTACTTTTAATGGCAAGCATTTTATATTCATTAGGATCAAAATGCCGTTTTGCAAGCAAATTGCAAAGCTATTCTACTCACAGCTTGAGAACCTTGAGGCCCTACAGCTTTCTTCATCCTGTTCATAAATGAACATGCTGCTAATATCCTAAATATGCTTTATTGCTCACTGCCTTACATACAACGTGCGCTATTATATGACATGTTTACAAGTTGCAATGGCTAACATTATGCCAGAAAAAAAGGCAAGACTCTCTTGAAGTGCATTTGTACATGAGTGCTTTTTTCTACGTCTGGCAAAGATGAAGGAATTTGATAACCTTTCTTTAGGTCTTAGGGTGAGCTGAATATGTCTGGTTTGCCACGACACAATTTAATGAGCTTCTGAAAACACTCAAAAGACAGACACAAATGTGTGGATGGGCAGCCAGCCAGGGTGACCTGGGGGATGGTTTCAGACTGGAGGGGTAAGTTTGTGATGGAATGCTGTGGACAAAGCTTGTCAGGATCGTGCTTTCTCTGCCTGTGAGCTAAATGCCTGGCGCTTGCTTCTACCAGACTTTTCTGATATAAATACAACTGTTCTATTGGCAGTCAAACCAGCTAAGACTTGCCATAACCACATCGCTGATCCACCCTTTTTTGTCTCTTTTTGTAGTACGTTATAGCAGTATGATGCAAGTTATGCAAGCACACATGCGTACTCACTAACAATCTCAGACACACAAATATAAATATGCCAACAATCTTTCTCATACATATGCACACACATGCATAAATTATCTCATACATCCACGTACTGATACAAGCACAGAAAAACTGCTCATACACACACTTTCACACATACACACATGGTCAAATGATCTCACACACATACACACAAAAGTACAAATTGTCTCATTGACACAAGTATTCTTACACATGTACGTGCTAGGACCTTACACATACAAAAATTTCATACACAGACTCTGACAATCTCTCTCATTCAGTATCAATTTTCACACAAGCAAATAATTTTATACATGCAACTAATCTCTTTCCCTTTCTCTCTCTCTCTCTCTCACTCTCTCTCTCACTCTCTCTCTCTCTCTCACTCTCACACACACAAACACTTTTTTACAAGCAAATAGTTTTATACACACAACAGGTCTCTTTCGCACACACACAAATTTTAATCTACCTGTTATTCTATTGTAACGCTGTGGTTTGATCCCCATTCAAGGGCATTTAACTACCTTGAAATCCATTTAACAGCATTAATGTGTTAAGATGACTGCAAGTATGATTTTAAAAAGTTATTGCTGTTCTTCAGATTTTTCGTACATTTTTAAAAATAATTTCCTCTTCATTCTCGAACATTGTGATTGAAACTCATTGTGGTTTGAATGATTGTCTTTAGTTATACTTGGGCCAAGTGGATAGTCTTCACAAATGGGATTGTGAAATGACTGTAATAGAGGACACCATACAACTAAGCCTGAATTGAAAATATTAAAGAAACCTTCCACTGGATATCAGCAAAAGGGAAGGCTGGTCTAGCTGACTGTTAACTGTCCTTAGCTGAGACTGAATGCAGCAGTCTGGTTGCGGTCAGTTACAGTATATCAGAACAGGCAAGGCACTGAATCAAAAACTTTCTGACATGCAGTATGACACAGTGTGATCTATTTACTACCGAGCAGTCAGGGATCTTGAGGTTGTTCTTCATAGGGTCTTGTTTATTATAACAGTTAGTCACAGCAACAGTGATTTGATGACCACTCAGTGGCCATTTTATTAGGTATACCTGTACACATGCCACTACGCCACCAGTCAGCTACAGTAACTCTTAAATAGCAAGCACTAATTGAAAAAATAGTTGGGATTTCCTTTAACACACAAGAGATGCTGGTGAATGCAGCAGGCCAGGCAGCATCTATAGGAAGAGGCACAGTCGACGTTTCAGGCTGAAACCCTTCGTCAGGACTAACTGAAAGAAGAGATAGTAAGAGATTTGAAAGTGGGAGGGGGAGGGGAAGATCCAAAATGATAGAAGACAGGAGGGGGAGGGATGGAGCCAAGAGCTGGACAGGTGATTGGCAAAAGGGAACAAGGCTGGAGAGGTGAAAGGATCATGGGACGGGAAGCCTAGGGGAAAGAAAGGGGGAGAGGAGCCCAGAGGATGGAGGGCAGGCAGGGAGTTATAGTGAGAGGGGCAGAGGGAAAAAAAAGACAGAGAGAAAAAAAAGGAGAAAAAATAAAAATAAATAAATAACTAAATAAGGGATGAGGAACGAAGGGGATGTGGGGCATTAACGGAAGTTAGGGAAATCAATATTCATGACATCAGGTTGGAGGCTACCTAGACGGAATATAAGGTGTTGTTCCTCCAACCTGAGTGTGGCTTCATCTTGACGGTAGAGGAGGCCGTGGATAGACATATCAGAATGGGAATGGGACGTGGAATTAAAATGTGTGGCCACTGGGAGATTCTGCTTCCTCTGGCGGACACAGCGTCCAAGCAGGATCTGACAAAGCGCTGTGTCCGCCAGAGAAAGCAGGATCTCCCAGTGGCCACACATTTTAATTCCACGTCCCATTCCCATTCTGATATGTCTATCCACGGCCTCCTCTACCGTCAAGATGAAGCCACACTCAGGTTCGAGGAACAACACCTTATATTCCGTCTGGGTAGCCTCCAACCTGATGGCATGAACACTGATTTCTCTAACTTCCGTTAATGCCCCTCCTTCCCTTCGTACCCCATCCTTTATTTATTTATTTGTTTGTCTGTTTATTTGTTTGTTTGTTTGTTTATTTATTTATTTCCTCCTTTTTTCTCTCTTTTTTTCTTTCTCGGTCCCTCTTACTATAACTCCTTGCCTGCCCTCCATCCTCTTGGCTCCCCTCCCCACTTTCTTTCTCCCTAGGCTTCCTGTCCCATGATCTTCTCTCTTCTCCAGCCTTGTATCCCTTTTGCCAATCATCTTTTTAGCTCTTAGCTCCATCCCTCCACCGCGCCCCCCCCCCCCACCGTCTTTTCCTATCGTTTCGGATCTCCCCCTCCCCTTCCCACTTTCAAATCTCTTACTATCTCTTCTTTCAGTTAGTCCTGACGAAGGGTCTCGGCCTGAAACATCGACTGTACCTCTTCCTATAGATGCTGCCTGGCCTGCTGCGTTCACCAGCATTTTTTGTGTGTGTTGCTTTAATTTCCAGCATCTGCAGATTTCCTCATGTTTGGGATTTCCTTTGTTTATTTGGGACACTATGCCGCTTAACTGGGACAGAAAACTGTTGCCAAACAGTTGCTAACTAGCATCAGTCACATACACTTGTTTGGCCGTTAAATACTAGATCATGTTTAGAGTGAACAGATTATTGAATAGTGTGATTTGCTTGTGTTCGTGTTCAAAAATAAGTGTTTTTTTGTCACTGGTAGTTGGCAAGAAATAAGTAGTAAGACAATTTGGAACCATTTTGCTCAATGCAATTTTAAGTATACAAGATTGGTGATGCAAGAAACACCTGTGAGTGAAAATGAAATGATTTCACTACTTCAGTAAGTTAGGTACTACAAAAAATTTGAAGCTATCGACAATCATCTTAAATGTTACAATGAAAATGAAGATTTCGAGGGTGCAACAGTTTCTAACGAGCATCAGTTTCATGAACTTGTGTGACCATTAGACACTACACTGTGCTTAGAGCAAACAGTTTTTAGGTAGCATCAGCTATGAATGCCTGTGTTACGTTATACAGGTGGGCTGACTGACACTGAATTAAAAAGCAGTGATTTTTGACACTACTTCATGCAAGAAGGCAATGAAGCAAGTCCATTATCTGCACTAGGTGTCTGTGCTGATTTTGTTCATTTACAGTCAATCAAAAGAACAGGGCAGCATATACTGAATAAATTCCTCTGTCGATAACTACTAGGAACTAATACACTTTTTATGGCACCGTAGTAATATTGGTTGTGTTCTAATCTGTTCTCCATTTCATTTAAACACAAAATTTGTTACTCAGTTAAATGGTAGTTTGTTTTGTTTAAACTATTTCCTTGAAAATTCGGCTAATTGGAGCAATTGTTTAATTGGGTCAAAATGTACTGGTTCCAATGTGTCTCAATTAACTGGAATCCATTGTACTTAATCAGCCAATTATGTGGCAGCAACTCAATGCATAAAAGCATGTAGACATGGTCAAAAGGTTCAGTTGTTCAGACCAAACATCAGAATGGGAAAGAAATGTGAAGTAAGTGATGTTGACCATGGAATGATTGTTGGTGCCAGGCAGGGTGGTTTGAGTATCTTGGAAACTGCTAATCTCTGGAGATTTTCATGCACAACAGTCTCTAGAGTTCACAGAGAATTGTGGAAAAACAAAGTAAACAACCAGTGCAAAGCAGCTCTGTGGGTGGAAACACCTTGTTAATGAGAGAGGTTAGAGGACAATGGCCAGGCTGGTTCAAGCTGACAGGAAGGTGACAGTAAATCAAATAACCATAAATTACAACAGTGGTGTGCAGAAGAGTATCTCTGAATGCATAACATGTCAAACTTTGAAGTGGATGGGCTACAGCAGCAGAAGATCAAACAGAGTTCCACCCCGTGGCCACTTTATTAGGTATGCTCCTGTTCCTAATAAAGCGTCCAATGAGTTATTCAACATGTTTGTCATGTGTTATTAAAAAAATCCCTTCCCATCAATGGCACATAGAATGAAATAAATATATATATAAATATATACGTACTATTTGCTTGCTTTTATGCAAGTATAATACTGTATGAACATCCCTGCATCCAAAGCAAAGGACACTTTATTTTTTAAAAAATGGCTCTGAATGATCCCAATTTACGTTAACAAATCTTCAAAATTTTAATAGATACTTATGCATTCGGAATGTATTTCCAGAGCTGATGCCAAGATTTACCTGATGGGTTTCAGCTTTGTATGTGCGTCAACCGTTAAAAATTATGTCTTATTTTTCCATCATTCTTTACTGGATTATACACAAGATAGTGGATGCTTGGGAGTGTAGTACAGCACTACAATTGGTTGTGAGTTATTGACATTTTGTTGAGGTGTGGGCAATCAGAGGGAATTGTCCTAGGAGTTAAGTGGTGAGCAGCTGCTCACTAGAGAGTCAGAGGCAGTCCAAATGTTACAGCCTGCCCATGATTGGCATATTACTGTGCAGTGATGTTCTAAATCACCCTGTTCTATTACATATTTTTATTCTGTGGTTTGATGCTGAGATATGCCATATTGTGTGTGCATTATATGTAGTTTAGTACTTTATATGTTACAAGATATTAAAATGCTATTCTATCTGGATCCTAGATAATATTACTTTGCATTTCTTTGACAGTTCAATTAAATTTCATTGCTTCTCCCTGTCATAAATAGAGCCCCTTTTTTTAATGTGTTCAAGACACTATCGTCTATAATTAGAATGTATTACCAAGAGCTTGGTGAACAAACTCGAGATTATATCAAACAGGGTGTTCTGTTTTATCTTGTTTGTTGTGAATCATGGACCCCACACACACCAAACAAGCACAATTCATACCTCTGCCTTATAATGCTGCCACATTCTGTTTTAACCGTCCCTACTGGGTGAAAGAAAAGATGGCAGTGACATGTGTAAAGAATATTTCAGTGTGTTTTGACAATAGCGTAATCTAGAGAAAACGTTAGGCCCCTTGCGGAGGTCATCATTCTTAATATAGTGCATGTCATCAATTCTCAGGACAACAGGAAAAATGATCTAGTCAATACATATGAAATAGAAATCATGCATAAACATGCTGTCTTGCTATAAACAGGGTGACACCGATGAGAATTGGATATCAGTCTGGGATGCAATTTTCCATAACTTTTTATTATTCATAAGATCTTGTGATCTAATAAGCCACACCTCAAATTACTGTCCATTGAAGGCACTGTTGAGTGATGGAGTCTGACAGTGCAGACTGAGAATATATTATGATTAAGATCAGATGCCAATGTTACTGGACCCACGACTGCTGCCTATTTTCAGTTGTCTTCCATCAATTTTTTTATATGTTTTTATAATCTTCAAAACCTTGAAGAAGCATGAATCCATGCACTGCAAATTGACAAAGGAGTGATTTTATTCACTGATGCTGCTACAGGCTCTCCTTTTTAATTCATCAAATGTAGAAAAACAGGCATAGCCGGTATCTACAAGGCACATTCCAAAGGGAGATGTTTTCAATTCAGTCATTATAAAAAGGTCAGACTGGTTCAAGTTCAATGCCAGGGAAAAGAAGTGCTCTCTATAAGGAGTACCACCCACGCATGAAAGTGGAAGGGGAGAATTAGATGCACTATATAACCTAATTTTTTGGGCAAATACAAGAAAATTAGCCTTCTATGCTATTTGAATTTAAAACCACACATTAACAATTTGAGTCTGAAAGGTGACAGAAACCACAACAAAGTAAACATGCTCCCTAAACCATTCTGCTGTAATGATGTTATTAGTATGCATGTTGCTGAGCCCAGATGCAGCCTTTAACAGTTTGAGTCCTTTTTTTATGTGCATGGCTTTAAGACTACATTCAAAAGCAGGACACTCAAAAGGGCAATATGTCAAAGGATGGATTCTAAGATAATTCACATCTGCAAACAGAACATGACCACCACGTCCATTTTCCATGCAGACCATTGTCTGCAGTGATATTAGATGATATCTCCTTGCAGAAAACAAAAGTGTTAACATTATAGCTTACACATATTAATGTATCTGAATTGATTCTGCAGCTGACCAGTACAAATATTTGAATGCTGTTCACCATTAAAAATTGAATTAAGCATTCTCTATCTTAGAGTAGGGTGTTCAAAACCCAGTAAATAATAAAGACAGTTAAGTATTCTGCATAATGAAATTCAGAGTGCCCTGTTCAAAATAATGTTGGACAAGTTAACATTCCCAAAGAATGAATAGGTTGCAAATGCAGAAATGCACCTTCCACATAGTTAAAAAAATTGAAGAGTATTTATCATAAAATGTGTGATGTAAAATTGCATGAGAGAGGAAAGTTACATATTGCTACAGGGCATAGTTCAACTAAAAATTACTGTCCAAAACATAGATCCTAATTAAGTCAGTAAAATTTTCATTACCTTAATTATTTTCACTGAAAAAAACATACAGGTTGAGATATTACAGCACTGCTGACAGAATCTGACTAAATTAGAGTTTGTTCATATCCTCAAGGAAAACCCAAATGAGTTTGAAGGTGTATGTACGATTGCCTTGATTGGAAATGTGAGGAATTAAATAACTTTATGGACAATTTGGAGGGATTAAGAGTAATGAATTCAAACCATCACCAATAGTGATGTATTTGTTTGATACACATTGAAGAAGTTGAAGAAAAATTTTAGTTTTAACAATGCCATTTTGAAGTGTATAGACACAGACACTGAAGTTTGTCTAATAAATGTAATGCAAAAGATTTAAGGATATTTATTTAGAAAATTGTATCAGATATTGAGTCAACTTTGGTAGAGGGAGCACTAAATGATACAAATGGTTGGCTAACAGCACTATTGTTTGCTTGTAAGGCATATAGGCTTTAAAACACAATTGAACCCCAGTTTTAAGAACTGCCATGCCTATTTAATAAATCATGGTTATAAGCATAAATTTGAATGATCCTATTTATTAGACATACAAAGGACTTGAATCTGGCTGACATTTGAACTATTTAATATTGAATTCTCTTTTACTTTATGAAAATGAATGCAGAACAGGACAAGTTGTATATGCTTTGATTAACCATTCGTTTCAACATTTTCAAAGTGGCTAGAGGCTAATAACAGCTAAAACATGGCTATCAGTAATTTAAAAAACCAGCACAACTTGCTTTTCTCAGTTCTGTGTATAAGAAGGTAGTGGTGTAATGGAAGTGGATCAACTTAATGTGGCAGCTTATTAATGCTGGAGCCATTTACTGTGGTGGGATTAATGGTGATGAATGTGCAAGTTCAAAGGTAGCAGATTTGTTTAAATTACAATTCAGAATTCTGGAAATACTCAGCTGGTCAGCAGCATCTGTAAAGAGAAAAACAGAAATAACCCTTTTCACTGGTGAACTGGGTTGTGTATCTAATATTTCAGTAGTATTTGTGTAATATGCTAAATATATTGTTTGGTTAAGCACTCTGTTGTTTACATAATGCATTGTGGCTTATATGTAAAAGTACATAAATGGCATACGTCATCATACCACTATGTGATATGTGCACACCTCAGTTAAAGTAAAAAAGACGAAACAAGACCTGTAATCCTGGCTCCCATCTTTTTCCTTTCAATTAGTTTTTATGTTTTGGAGTACAAAACATAATATTGGTAATGATGAAGTTTTAAATGAATCTGAGACAAATACCTACTTGTTGAAGTGCAGAAAGAAGTTCGAATTTCAAAATGTGTAGCAAGATACAGTTGAGTAATAAAAAAGCATCCCAGCACCTGCATCTTCAGGAATGGACAGAGACGTATTCATGGGTTCATAAACAGAGAGTACTGGGTGATAAAAATCAGAAAAAAAAGCAGAAATAGGTGGCTACATCAGAAAGATTGATGTGTTTGATTACACAACAGATAACTGGCTGATTTGTACTGAACTAATTGAGCAGTACTTTGAAGCAAATGAAGTAGTCAATGAGAAGTGAGTACCAGTTTTGCTGAGTGCATTGGGTTTAAAGGCATACAATTTTCTAAGAAATTTGACTGCTCCAACCAAACCAGCTGAAATGAGCTTTGCTGATATCATGAAAGTAATGCAGGAACGTTTAGAACCAAAACCATCGATGATTGCAAACCACTTTAGGTTTCATAAGCAAAATCAAAAGGAAAGTGATGGGCTAAATGATGCATCACAACATTGCTTAGTTTGCGCAATCTTGCAAGAAAGCATTCAAAAACACATCTCTAACTAAAGCCCAACTTATATTTAAAATAGCTGTATCAATTGAAACAACAGACAGAGAGACAATTGAGTTGAAGTAGGGAATGAAAGTGATCACGAACAAAATTGCAACGTCAAAACAAAAGTACGTCTGGCAGAACGAATTGTGTTACTGTTCTGGCAGGTTATCATATACACCAGATCAATAAGGGTTTATGGGCGAAACCTGGAGAAAATGCCACAAAGTAGGACAATACAAAGAATATGTTGGGCGACAAAAATAAATGGACTGCACAGGGAAGAGGAAAAGATAAAAACTCAAGTTGCAGTTTTGAAAAGAGCACTAAACTGCATGCTGTTGTTGAAAAATCTGATGATGTTGAGAGTGATACAGGACTGACTAGCCTTGAGATTTACAATATGAAGACTAACAATAGAGAAGCAATATGGCTTACACCAGAAGTGAATGGCAAATTAATTAAAATGGAATTAGGCACTGGATCAGCTGTTTCAATCATTCCACAAAATAAGTTTGAACAGCGTTTCAAAGATACTGAACTGAAGCCTGCAGATACTCTACTAAGAACTCACATTGAGAAAAAATAACTCTTATGGCAGGGCTTCCCAATCTTTTTTATGCGATGGACTAAAATCATTAGGCAAGAGTTCTGTAGATCTCAGTTTGGGAACTCCAGTATGGGAACGACATTCATAATAGTGAAATACAATAACTAACAAGTCACATTGGCTTATATGTGGTAAAAACTGGAGAGCAAGCATTGTGGGGATGTGACTGGCTGAAATAACTATGATTTGAT